>NC_037347.1:66673714-68037464 GCF_002263795.3 Bos taurus | reverse complement strand
ACACAGCCCCTGCCCTTCCAAGAGAAAAGAGCTCACACACACACACACCCTGCCCTGAGACCCTGGTTGAGTTGGCCTTGTCCCAAATGGAGTCGCTGGAATTTTTTAAATTCTCAGGGTCATTCTAACATCTATCCAGGGTTGAGAATTGCTGATTAAGGAGATGAGAAGAGAGAGAACCATTTATCTATTTTCTAAAGAGGCAGATAAGGACCTCACGTTTCCTGACAGAACTCTAATTCTCTTTTCTTTTCTCAAGAAAATCCCTTGAAATGCAATTTGTTCACAGGTGCCCCAACTGAAATGTTGGCAACTAAGAGAAGAAATGGTTTGCTCTTGTGACACCTTTAAGATATGAACAGTAGATGAAGCTTCAAGAGCATCAGTGAGCAGGAATCTCCTGGTAGTACAGTGGCTGGGAGTCCACGCTCCCAGTGCAGAGAACACAGGTTTGATCCTTGATCTAGGAACCAAGATCCCTCCTGGCATTTTGGCATAGCCAAAATGAACTTATCGACCAAATAGAAATAGAGTCACAGATGTAGAAAACAAACGTATGGTTGCCAGGGTATGAGAGGGTGCAGGGAAAAATTGGGAATTAGAACTGATATATACACACTACTTTGCCAACAAAGGTCAGTCTAGTCAAGGCTATGGTTTTTCCTGTTGTCATGTATGGATGTGAGAGTTGGACTGTGAAGAAGGCTGAGCACCGAAGAATTGATGCTTTTGAACTGTGGTATTGGAGAAGACTCTTGAGAGTCCCTTGGACTGCAAGGAGATCCAACCAGTCCATTCTGAAGGAGATCAGCCCTGGGATTTCTTTGGAAGGAATGATGCTGAAGCTGAAACTCCAGTACTTTGGCCACCTCATGCGAAGAGTTGACTCATTGGAAAAGACTCTGATGCTGGGAGGGATTAGGGGCAGGAGGAGAAGGGGACGACAGAGGATGAGATGGCTGGATGGCATCGCTGACTCGATAGAAGTGAGTCTGAGTGAACTCCGGGAGTTGGTGATGGACAGGGAGGCCTGGCGTGCTGGGATTCATGGGGTCGCAAAGAGTCGGACACGACTGAGCGACTGATCTGATCTGATCTGATATACAAAGTAAATATATCAGAACATCCCGCAGAGCACAGAGGACTGTATTCAGTACTCCGTAAGGGCCTATATGGGAAAAGAATCTAAACAAAGAATGGATATGTGTACATGTGTGACAGATTCATTTTGCTGCACAGCAGAAACTAACACAATATAATAAATCAAGTCTATGCCAATAAATTTTAAAAAATTAAAAACAAAAGCATCAGTGTCCAGCCCCCCTTAAACCATCCCACCCCAGAAAGAAGCCACAGAAGCACCGTGGGAACTGTACAAGAAGGGTGCCTGCTGTGGTATCCACCATAGAGTAAATACTAAGGGCAATCCGCGACTTTCTGATCAGATGAACACAGGCTTCCTGGAACTGAATCAAATTCAGCTGTAAGAAAATGTGTGTTTCCTGCACACTGGGCGCTATGGCACTGTTGCAGATTTGCTGTTTGCAGAGCTGGGAAAGCCCTCACAGGAGACATGGGCTCCAGGCTCAGTCAAGTCCCCAGCTGAGAAGCAGACCCGGGGCTGGACGGTCTCCCACACACCCCCGGCCCTGCACGTCTCACTCACCTGATTTCTGACTCTTCTTTTCATCCATCCTCGGAGACAACTGAGGACATTTTAACTGATAGACATGCTGCTATTGAATCTGAGAAAAGGAAAACCAGTGTATTAGCAAACCTGCCAAGCCTCCCCCATTTTGACGCTTTCCCCCATTCAGGTTCATGAGTAAGGGTACTTAAATGAATAAAACTGCGTTTTCAGCATTCGGAGCCCATAGACTGAGTACCAGGCACACATTTTCAGCAGTCAGCAGTTCTGCTGGGTTGAACTGGCCATGTTTCAAGATACACATTTTTGTTTAAAAAAAAAGTTCCTGAATACATTCATGAAGTGATTTACACTCTTTCCCACTAACTTTTAGCTGCCTCCACAGTTCCACACAAATGCCCCTTGCTAAGGACGTAGAAGGAATAAAAAAGGGAGCCCTCCAGTTCCTCCCCATAGCTCCTGTCCTGGAAGTGGAGCTTGGAACCTTCTGACACAACAGAGAGAGGGCTATATCTACTGCCTGCAGGCAAGCCCCTTGAGTTTTGACCTGGAATAAGCATTTAGTTGGAGGGATGTCCCAGACACAAGGTGGTTGTCATTGTTCAGTCGCTCAGTCGTGTCCACCTCTTTGCAACCCCAGGGACTGCAGCAGGCCAGGCTTCCCTGTCTTTCTCTGTTTCCAGGAGCTTGCTCAAACTCATGTCCATTGTGTCCATGATGTCATCCAACCATCTCATCCTCTAGCCTCATTTCCACAGATGCAGAGGAGGCTGGTGGACTCGGCTACATTTTCTAAGTCAGATTCTCGGCAGTGATCTGGGTGATGAGCATAGGCTAAAGAGTCAGGGCTTTATTAAAATTAAATCACCAGTTTTGGCTCATCAGTGGCAAGACGTGTACCACACTAGTTCACATTGTTAAGAACGAAAGGGAAAACTGTGAGAGGAAGCGAATACATGGGAAATCCCTGTTCCTCCCGTGTTAAGTGTTCTATAAACCTCAAATGCTCTAAGAATAGACTTTGGATACACTGGGGGAATGAGAGGGTGGGGCAACTGGAGAGCATAACACTGGAACATATACATCACTATATGTCCATCCTAAAGGAGGTCAGTCCTGAGTGTTCATTGGAAGGACTGATGTTGAAGCTGAAACTCCAATACTTTGTCCACCTGACTCACTGAAAAGACCCTGATACTGGGAAAGATTGAGGACAGGAAGAGAAGGGGACGACAGAGGATGAGATGGTTGGATGGCATCACCAACTCAATAGACATGAGTTTGAGTGAACTCCGGGAGTTGGTGATGGACAAGGAGGCCTGGCGTGCTGCGGTTCATGGGGTCACAAAGAGTCAGACACGACTGAGTGACTGAACTGACTGGCTGATATGCAAAATTAGGTAGCCAGTGGGAGTTTGCTGTACAACACAGGAAGCTCAAATCCAGGGCTCTGTGACAATCTAGGGATGGGGTGGAATGGGGTGGGTAGTGGGAGGGAGGGGACATATGTGTTCCTCTGGCTGGTTCATGATGATGTATGGCAGAAACCAACATGAAAATCCCACATTTCACACTTTATTTTGAAGTCTCGGGCTTCCCTGGTGGCTCAGCTGGTAAAGAATCTGCCAGCAATGTGGGAGACCTGGGTTCAATCTCTGGGTTGGGAAGATCCCCTGAAGAAAGGAATGGCTACCCATTCCAGTATTCCGGCCTGGAGAATTACATGGACTGTATAGCCCATGGGGTCTCAAAGAGTCAGACACCATGGAGCCACTTTCACTTTCATCTTGCTTCTTTTCTTTGGAAGTCTCCGTGGGCCCTGATCATTTGTCCTCAATGGAGTTTCTCCTCCGAGTGTCACTGTGTCTGTAGTCAGTGCCCAGGGAAGGTGACATCTCTGCAGTGTCCCTCCCACAGGGAACCCACCCAGACACTCACCCCTCAAGTCCTGCACCCCCCCGCAGAACCCAGTTCTGGGATTCTGAAATCAAACTGGATAGTTTGCTCCCCAGTAGAGAAGGTTGAAGACGAGGTCTGAGAGAGTAAACTCTTTGACTTGACTGTGTTATGGGTATAAAACAAAAATATCCATAAAAGTAGCTAGAAAAATCCACAGTAAGGATAAACAATAAAAAATAAAAGTATAAATAGAAAGTATTGGGGAAAGATGGCAGTTGTGCAGAGTCAGAAAGCCTGGCTGAAATGGACCTGATGGTGGGAAAAGCCATTCATTCAATTATTTGAGGAGCAGCCCTGAACATTTCTGGAATGCAAGGGGAAGCGTGCAGGAATCTCAGGGCTGGAGGAACAGAGTGTGAAGCCCCTTGGCTTGCTCCACAAACACTCTGAGCATTCCAGCAACGACTCCTTGCTGGTTGTTATGACTTGGTTGATTGGCAGCTGCTTTCGCCACTGTCCCACGTGGCTGAGACCCCTTGCCCACTGGAAGTCTTCCTCACCCCATACAAAACTGTCCTTGGGAAGAACGGCTCTGCAGAGAGAAAGGATTTCACCAGAGGCCAGGAAACAGCCTTCGTGTGCAGCCCAGGGCTCTGTGGCTCCCAGTCTGTCCCGAGCCCAGCCTGGAAGTCCTTGTCAGGCTGCACAGTGGCTGGTGTTAGAATCCCCTGTTTTCAGACACAATTTCCTAAAAGTGTAAGAAATTTTGAGGACTGGGAGTTATATAAACCCATAAGGAATTTTTACTTTTTCTTGGAGGGCATTTGTCTCCCAGTATCTTGAAACTAAATAGTCTTCTTGTCATTGTGACAGTGTGGCCTTCTAAACCCAGGAGTTTAAGAGTGTGTGTGTGTGTGTGTGTGTGTGTGTGTGTGTGCAGTGCACAATTTCCCCTGGTTTCCTCTGAATTCTGCCCTCTCTCTCCCCTGTTAGGCCACAGGATCTTCTGCTCCAATTCTTCTCTTTCTCTTCTCCAGAGACGCAGCAAGTTAACTTCCAGATTGCCACTCTTCCTGGTGTCCATGTTGACATTTTATTTTTAACATAAAGTATGGATTTTGTGAAGAACTGACTCTTTGGAAAAGACCCTGATGCTAGGAAGGATTGAAGACGGGAGGAGAAGGGGATGACAGAGGATGAGATGGTTGGATGGCATCACCGACTCAATGGGCATGAGTTTAAGCAAGCTTTGGGAGTTGGTGATAGACAGGGAGGCCTGGCATGCTGCAGTCCATGGGGTCACAAAGAGTCAGATATGACTGAGTGACTGACCTGAACTGATGGATTTATGAGAAACCTGGAGAAGGTTGAGATGACTGGCTCTTTACCAGCCTGGGACACCCTCCTCACGCTGGTGTCTTCTGTCTTAGGGACTTGCTGTTGGATAAAACCATGAACCCTTGACCTCAAAGCTGGTGCCCCAGGGAAAGAAGCAGTGGTGCCAGAGAGAAGGAAGAAACGAGGGGGATTATTAGACAACAAAAAAGGACGTTCTAGCAGAGTGGGCAATCTAAAGGGGAATAGAAAATATTTAGGCATCTAAGTGTTACCCATCACTTTCACTCTCATATCCCTTCACGGGCCTTCCAGGCGCAGTCCTGGGAAGGCGTGGCTTTCCGCATCAGAGTTGCCAGCGTCACCTTAAATGATCCTGTTTCCTTATGTGTCTCCTTACCTGAATCCGCCCTCAGTCCCTACCCTGATCTCACCACTCTTTCACCGACATGTGGAGATCACATTGTTTTTCCTTTCTGTGCCCCTTAAAAGGAGACTACATTCTCCAAAGTGCAGCTCATCAACCTTCAAGAATTTTTCATCACCGCATATGTTTTATCCCAAACAACTTGTTACCGAGTCCAGGCTCACCACACAACAGACCAATAAACCAAGTTTGGGGGATAAAAAATAGCGACTTTATTCAGAAAGCCAGCAGACCAAGAAGATGGTGGACTAGCATCCTTAAAGAACATCCTGCCCACCTCAGAGTTCAGGCTTCTTTTACACTGAAAGGGCAAGGAGAGTGGTTGGTTGTGCAGAACTTCTCGCTGCCTGAATCTTTTGTGCTTGTAGCTGCTCAAGTAGGTCTGATCGCAAAGTTCCTGTAAGCCTCCAAGACAAATGTTATTTTCTGTTACTCAACTTTTTAAATTGAAAAGTGTTATGTTTTTAAAGGTCAGAGACTTGAGAATGGGCTGCCCTGCGTCTTTCAGAATATAGAGAACACTCTTACAAAAGGGAGTGTGACTACGCACAGGCAACTGACCGAGAGTTAGAGCTGGAGGAACAGATTCAAGAAGGAGTCGGGTTCGTTCTTCTCTGCTATAAACTGAGTGATAACGTGTGTGTGTACATGAATATTCTGCCCGATTCTGGCCATGTCATACCTGGAGGGCCATTTTCTAAAATGGTTGAGAACAGACACTACTCTAGAAGGGGCTGCCTGGACCCCAGCCCAGGGTCCCTCCTCAGATGGGACCTCTCTTTGTGTCTCTTTCCCTGAGCTCCACGTGGTCAGCCCTCCCTCCTGACTCATCCCATCTGATCCCCTACCCCCTTAGCAGGTTAGAGGCTCTGGAAGTTCTCTATAGAGGAAAAGTGCAAGCTAAGTTCCACGGTGCTTTTCTGAGATGGACTTGGTCACAGATTCCTTCATCATGAAATATTACTGAAGGCAAGTTCACGTGCATGAGGAACAGTAAGGCCAAACGAACTGAAATGTCAAATTCTGGAGCAGAGAAAGGTTTATTGCAGGGTCAAGGAGAACAGATGCTTGTGCCTCCAAAACCCTGAACTCCCTAAAGGGTTTCAGCAAAGCATTTTTAAAGGTCAGTTGAGGGAGAGATGTGGTTGGTTGTTGCAAACATTTTGGTACTGGAATTCTGTGTTCTTCCAGCTAACCAGGTAGGTCAAGTCATCACCTTCCCATAAACCTCCAACAAGATGAAAGATGTTCTCTTTCTGCAACTTTGTAGCTCTATATAAGGTCAAAGCCTTGGGAATGGGAGAATGGGCTATCCTGTATATTTCCACCTATTGGCAAGATTCTTAACTTGAAGCAAAACCAGTAGAGTGCAAAGATTAAAAGAAGCAGATTGAATATGGAGTCAGAGTCCCACTTCCCTAATACAGTGAAGACGCCCAGGAATAAACACTCGGAGGCTGGGACCTGGGAGATGTTCTCAGGTAGAGTAAAACTTGACTGCTAGTCACAAAGATTAAATATCCCAATATGCTTTTTTTTTTTTTTAACCTGAGACAATCTCAAAATGGCATGCAAAAGACAATGAAATGAGTGCACATGGCAAAGTTTGATCAGAGGGCTCAAAAATCAAATGCAGGGGGCAGCCCGGCGATAAAATCAGCCATGACATCACCCACAGGGACCAAAACTAACTTGCAGCTATTCACTCCTCACGTTAGCCCCAAAACAGGGAGCTTTGACCAGGAATGGCAGCGGTGGGGTATGCTGTCAAAAGAAAACGCACAGAGACCTCCCTGGGGGTCCAGTGTCTAGGACTTCATGCTTCCAGTACAAGGGGCTTGGGTTAGATCCCTGGTCAACGAACGAAGATCCTGCAGGCCCTGCTGGGCAGCCAAAAAAAAGAAAAGAAAATGCAAAAACAAGAAACAAGTATGCTGGTGTTTAGATTGGCAGCCTTAGTCTCATTTTTAATGCATGGAAAGGAAATCAGACTGTAAATGTGGTGATTTCCTTGTATTTCCTCATTTCTTGGGCTTCCCTTGTGACTCAGCTGGTAAAGAATCCAGCTGCAATGCCAGAGACTTGGGTTCCATCGTCTGGGGGAAAGACTTCTAAGAGGACTCAGTGGTAAAGAATCTGCCTGCCAATGCAGGAGACCTGGGTTCAACCCCTCAGTGGAGAAGATCCCTTGGAGGAGGAAATGGCAACCACTCCAGTATTCTTGCCTGGAGAATCCCACGGACAGAGGAGCCTGGGGGGCTACAGTGCACGAGGTGGCAAAGAGTCGGACACGACTGTGCAACTGAGCATCAGGCATGCACATAATGTGGGGGTGGGGAACTCAAGTCCTGCATTTGGCAAAACAATTAATTATTCAGGACCTACTTCATATCAAAAAGGCCACCAGTGCTCACTGGCCTTGGGAGGTCAGGACAAATGTTCTCTGACAGCCAGTTGTCCAAAGAGGTGTGCAGTGAGTGGGAAGTCACTGCTATAAATCCTGATGGAGTCACCCTTGTCAAGATGGTTCTCTCCTGGTGCCCGGCAGCCTGGGGGTCATCTAGGGCCGCACATGAATCCAGTTGGTCATTCACAGCTCTGTTGCCTGCGGTGGGTGACGAGCCCCTGACGGAAGGATGGTGGTGGAAGCAGGATGCTGAAGCCAGATGACTGGGTCAAGTCCCCACCTGGGCCATGGTTTTACCTTCACACTTCTGGGTCCCCGTGTCCTCCTTTGCAAAATAGAGATTCTCCCCACCTCCAATACCACCGAGAGTGACAGCGACTAAATAGGCTGATCAACAGAGTCTCTGGCAAAGTTGGTACCATGGACTGTCAGCAGTCACTGGAAACTTATAATATATGTGGCGGGGGAGGGGGGGGTGCAGCCTTCCTGGTGCTCTCATGAGCCACATGGCCAGCTATGAGGATCTCTGTTTCCCCAGCCTGTTCCTTACCTGTTCCGGGCAACCATACACAGGGGGCAGAGAACCAGGACCACACCCGGGGGTCCTCTAGGACCAAGAGGACCTGACATCCCTGTTTCTGAACTCCAGCCACACTCCTTCTTGCTGCCCACCCCCCACCCCCCCCCAACCCCCGCCAAACAGCCAGCCTTGCTTCACAGCATCACATTCAACGGAAAGTGTTTTCCCCCAATACGGGCAAATGCCTGAAGTCGAATCTGGCACACCTTTAACCAGGAGCCTGGTTGAAAACAAATATGAGACCGGAAAGCCTCCAGTGTCCAAGAGACTGGAGGCAGCTGGCTTTGAGAGTCTGTGGACCAGGCAGACATGCAGGAGTGCAGTCTGGGGCCCTGTGCCCAGCAACAGGCATCTGTGCCCCGCGTGATGAGCAGAAAGGCGAGCAGTGCCAGCCAGGGGTGGCCAAGCAGGGTGCTCTTCCATTTGTGTTTCAATAGCTGTTTAAATGTTGACTTGCACAATATGCTTCAGCTCTTCTCCCTTGCAACAGTTCTGTGCTTTGGAAAATGGTGTTCCTGAGAACACAGGGAGTCTGCAGTGACCCCAGCACACACGGGCAGGGTCTCCTCTGCCTCCCCACGTGGTATGCGCTCCAGTGTGTCCACGTGGGGAGCCCCCCACCAACTCAGACAGGGGTGTCCTCATCCTCCATTTGGGCTCTTGCCACTCTCAGAACCTGGAGGTGCTACTCTGTCCCAGAACCTTAGCCAAACTCCTCAGAGCTTCACTGCCCCTCTTGGGGTTACGGAGTCAGCTCAGATAAACCATTATTCTTTCGGTCAAAGGAAAACAGAATTCCCAATGTGATATAAGAAGAATTCTGAGGGGCTATGGCAATGCGGTCTGTGTTAACCCCCAGTTACTGAGTGATGAGGGCGGTCACTGGAACGCTGGGAAATTCCACGGGGGTCAGGAGTAAGTCACATGAAGGGTGAAGCATTAACCCAGGTGCAGAGGCAGGCGGGTGGGTAACACAGGGCTTGGGGGACATGGTGCTCTCCAACCAAAACCAGAAGGAAGAAACTTCACATGATTGAGTCATTCAGTCGCTCAGTTGTGTCCAACTCTTTGTGACCCATGGACTGCAGCACACCAGGCTTCCCTGTCCTTCATGATCTCCCAGAGTTTGCTCAAACTCATGTCCACTGAGCTGATGATGCCATCCAACCATCTCTTCCTCTGTTTCCCCTTCTCCTCCTGCCCTCAATCTTTCCCAGCTTCAGTGAGGGTCATCATAGGAAAGGGAGTGGCAAGTAGCTTTGCCTGTATCTGTCTTATGAGGGCCCCTTCCCCATGACCACACGCTGGATGGAGATGCTGTATTCAGTATGACTGTGTCCCCTGGAAGCAGCTGCTTTGATCTACAGGCTAAGTACCCACACCCCAGTGTTTTGTGCCCCGGAAAAACAACTGTCATATCCTGATGCCCAGCAAAGGAAGTCATTCAAGCCAGCTCTCTGATTATGGCAACAAACAGCAAAATACCTCATCAGTTAATAAAATATCATTTACATACAAATGCTAACAAAATTGAAGAAAAATATATTGCTTTTAATTTAATCATTAGCTCAGGGCTTCCCAGGTGGTACTAGTGGTAAAGAATCCTCCAGCCAATGCAGGACATGAAGAGATGTGGGTTCAACCCCTGGGTGGGGAAGATCCCCTGGAGGAGGAAATGGCAACCCACTCCAGTATTCTTGCCTGGAGAATCCCATAAGGTCACAAAGAGCTGGGCATGACTGAAGTGACTTGGCCTAGCCTCCCTAACCTAGCTCAGGTTCAAAGGGTGAATACTAAGTCCTTCCTATCCCATTTCAGGATGTTACTGTTTCCTGAAATGCCTACACTGTCCTCATTCTACTGTCTGTCTGTAGATAACTGGGTGTCACTCTGGACCTGAGTCAGTCTCCTAACCCGGGAGTGACATACAGAACTGTCCCTTATTACCTCCAAGAAGCAGGCCCCCCTGGTGGCTCAGACAGTAAAGTGTCTACCTGCAATGCAAGAGACCTGGGTTTGATCCCTGGATCAGGAAGATCTGCTAGAGGAGGGCATGGAGACCCACTCCAGTTTTCTTGCCTGAAGAATCCCGTGGACAGAGGAGTCTGGCAGGTTACAATCCATGGGTTGCAAAGAGTTGGGCACAACAGAGCGATTAATACTTGCTTCAAGAAGTAGGTTTGGGCGAAACAGGATTAACACGTGTTTCTCTCGCTTTGAAGAGGAGTCTGGGCAGACACTGGGGAGCTGGGGGCCTGCAGGGCGTTTTGAAAGGCTCCTGCCATCAGACTGCCACCCAACCTTGGATGCAGCGTGGCACTGTCTCAGTGTCCAAGATTATCACCGGAGCTCCAACCACTGCATCCATGTTCCAGCCAGCAGGACAGAGGCAGGGAGGAGCACACACTTCTCTGAGGCCATGCCCTGGAAGGAGAACATGCCAAGGGTGCTGACATCCTACCAGCCCGCCCTGCTGACCTCTCCGAGCTTCGCGGGAAACTAGGAAACTAATCTCTGTTCAGGATGGCCACACGCCCAAAGGAGAATAAAAATCAGGGCACTGTTACTCAGGGAGAAGGGACGACAATTTGCTGGCTCGGCTCTATGCATTCTTCTTATAACAAGAATAGAATACATAAGTCATTACAAGGTGACGTTCATCACGCAATTCAAATTCCTTTTACGTTTCTGAGTTACTGGGTTTGTTGCTGTTGTTTAGTTGCTAAGTGATGTCCGACTCTTTTGTGACCCCATGGTTGTAGCCTACCAGGCTCCTCTGTCCATGGGATTCTCCAGGCAAGGATACTGGAGTGGGTTGCCATGCCCTCCTCCAGGGGAGCTTCCTGACCCAGAGATCGAACCCCTGTCTCCTGCACTGTAGACAGATTCTTTACCGCTGAGCCATGGGGCCTCTCACGTTACTGGGTACTTTTTCTATCTTTCTGACTCCGGAACCGTCCCTAGTAATGCCATGCCTTAGCATGCACTGGAGTCTCCATTTCCTCATAAGGGCTTCATCCAAGCGCATTCTGAAAATACAGCTGAAACTTCTGTCCACGGAAGCATTGCCATTCTCAACTGGATCTGGACACCCGTTAGGAGTCCTCCTTTGGAAACAGGTTCCCTGACCAGTTCGTGAGGAATTCCCGAATGGAAAGCCCACATCCTCACATCCCAGGGCTCCCTCAGCTCTGGCGAACCCCGGGAGCCGGCGAGCGCTGCACACCGCTTGCTGTGCTTCCTGACAGCGGGATGGCTCGGGGGCAGGGAGGGCCCTCCTGCCAACGCTGGCACCCCACCCACAGTCCCTGCTGCAGCAGTCCCCACTGTGACGGGTGCCTCGTCAAGGACTGCACAGCTCACGGATTATTTTTATTTCCTCTTATTTAGTTAGCCAGTTATCCTTATTTTTTTAACTTTTTAATTTTTACTGAAGTGTAGTTGATTTACAATGTTGTGTTAGTTTCAGGGGCACAAAAAGTGATTGAGCTTTATATGTATACACACACATATATAAAGAATTTTATATAAAGAATATATATTTATATTTTATTTATATATTATATTATTTATATATATCTATATGTATAAATACATTTTATATAAATACATATAAATAATTAAAGAACACAAACATGAAATAATATATAAATATATTTATATTAAATATAATCTATATAATTAAATATATTAATTATATTTATTTCTATATATTCTATATATTTGTACATTATTTTATATATTTAATAATATATATTTATTTATAAAGATGTATAAACATTATGTTTATATATTTATATATTTCATTTTATATATTTTATATAAAGAATATATTTATATAAATAATTAAATATATAAATTAATATATATAAAGTTTATATAATATATATTTATATATTATGTATTGGAGAAGGCAATGGCACCCCACTCCAGTACTCTTGCCTGGAAAATCCCATGGATGGAGGAGCCTGGTAGGCTGCACTCCATGGGGTCACAAAGAGTTGGACACTACTGAGCGACTTCCCTTTCACTTTTCACTTTCATGCATTGGAGAAGGAAATGGCAACCCACTCCAGTGTTCTTGCCTGGAGAATCCCAGGGACAGGGGAGGCTGGTGGGCTGCCATCTATGGGGTCACACAGAGTCGGACACGACTGAAGTGACTTAGCAGCAGTGCACATATTATGTATGTGTTTAATATATATTTTATATAATATATTAATATATATAAATAATTTAAATATAAATAATGTATAACTATATTATATATTAAATATAATATATATGATTATATACAATTATAGGATTGATATATTTAATGTTAATATAATTATGTATTAATTTAATTAATATATAAATATAATACATACATAATTATGTATATAAATATATATTTATATAGATATCTATTGATATATAAAGATAATATATATTCTTTTTCAAATTCTTTTCCATTTCAGCCTGCTACATAGGTAACATTTTAAACATAGTCCCCAGCTCCCTAACTATCCCTTCCTCGCACCCTTACCCCCCTGGTAAGCATAACAGAAGTCTGTGAGTCCACTTCTGCTGTGTAAATAAGCCCATTTGTATCATTTCTTTTTAGATTCGGCTTATGAGCAGTTTCATACCACATTTCTCCTTACTTCCCTCTAGGTTGCTGTTTCCTGAGACTCTGGACGTGCAGTTCTTCCCCCAGCCTCATGTTAAAGGTCAGGAAGCTGAGGCTGCGTGACAGTCTCTGGTCCCTGCAGGTTGTGAGCGTGAGAGTTTGGGCACCGTGACCTCCCAGCCATGGTCCCACTCCCGTCTTAGACGCGTTCCGCTGCAGGGCCCGGTGGGCCTGGAGGGGCTCACTCTACCTGTGAAACGCAGTTAACGTAAAACGCGCGCTTAGATGAGCGGGCAACAGATGCGGCGGGCTTGGCTGGCGGAAGAGTCCCTGAAGATAGAGTCGAGCCAGGCTATCGTGCCTTCCAACCAAAGTTAGTTGCCACTTTTCATTACTACTGTTTCAAAGCCAATGATGGATCTGCTAATGTGATTTTTATAGGTCTAGCTTCTCATCAGCTGTCTCCCCAGAGAGGGATTTTATGTTGAGAATCTCAGCATAAAATATTTTACTGCTGGTGCCATTAACCGATACCTGCTGATTTCCTGCTTGTGGCCACTGGGACGGGTCTGGGAGCTGCCCCGCAGGACCAGCTTGGCCCTCGGTGCTGTGATTCATCATTTTCGGGTAAAACCTTTCAGAATCCACTTTCTAACAAGAGCGACTGAACTCCAGGCTGAAGCGAGCTGGTGGGTGAGACACCCACCACGTGGCTGAGCCTCTTCTGCCCTCTCCCTTTCCTTCTTCTGCCTGTTTCTTGACCAACTCCCCAGCCACTTTTTTTATTATTATTATTTTAATTGGAGGATAATTTCTTTTCGGTGTTATGTTGCTTTCTGCCATACAAAGACATGAATCGGCTGATTCACGTATATATGCTCTGTTCTGTTAGTTTCTCAGTCGTGTGTGACCCTTTGGACTGTAGCCCACCAGGATCCTCTGTCTACAGAATCTTCTAGGCAAGAATACTGGAGTGGATTGCCATTTCCCTCACCAGGGGATCTTCCCGACCCAGGGATCGAACCTGGAAATAGGCTTCCCTTATGGCTCAGCTGGTAAAAGAATCCGCCCACAATGCAGGAGACCTGGGTTCGACCCCTGGGTTGGGAATATCCCTGGAGAAGGGAAAGGCAACCCACTCCAGTATTCTAGACTGGAGAATTCCGTGGACTGTACAGTCCATGGGGTCGCAAAAAAGAGTCAGACACGACTGAGTGACTTTCACTTCTCTTCACTTCTCCTGCACTGCAGGCAGATTCTTTACCATCTGAGCCACCAGGGATATATATACACATATATTCCTTCCCTCTTGAACCTCCCTCCTACTTTCCCCCCATCCCAACCATCTGGGTCATAACAGAGCACCAGGCTGAGCTCCCTGTGCTAATGCGTCTGGTAATGTACATATGTCAGTGTTTCTTTCTCCCTTCATCCCACCCTCTCGCATTGGGTCCACATGACCATTCTCTGCATCTGTGTCTCTATTCCTGCCCTGCAAATAGGTTCATCAGTACTGTTTGTCTGGATTTCATATATATGCATTAATATGTGACATTTTCTATCTCTGATTTATTTCACTCTGCATAACAGGCTCTAGGTTCATCCACCTCAGTTCAACTGACTCAAATTCATTCCTTTTTATCCCTGCCACCTTTTTTTCTGTTACTGATAACGTTGAATCAAAGGAACCCATGATATAAAAATCCATAGTAGAACTATAGAACAGTGTGACTATCAGTAGCATCGTATTATAATCACTTCATAGTTTTCGGTGTGGTTCAGTTTGACATATCATTCTGTTATTTTCACATTCAAGTGAGTCAATTTTCACAGTAAAAATGAGCAAAAAAGGGATTGATCTCATGTAGAGATTAGGATATTGGTTCAAAGCAATGTGATTCACCCTAGTTCCTTTAGCAAGCAATTCAGAATTGCAAACTCACACCAAAGTCTTATCTCTCTACCTGTTGCTTTATCTGTACCTAAGACAGCACTTCAGCTCATGAACTTGACCTTCACTTTACCTTACTGAGGGGGCCTGCTACTCAGGGGCCCAAGCTTAAAGTGGGAATATTTTTTCAAATGTTACTCATGGTAGGTTTTCTATTTAAATGAATGAAACTAATAAGTCTTTGAAGCTTTAATGACTGAAGGAGTAGGTTCCAATTAAAGTTATACACCATCTAAATAGTGAACAATCCTCTAAAGAAAATCCTCACCAGGGGTTTCTGCCAAACCTGTGTGTAAAATACAAACAAAGCTTGGAGTTGAAATAAAAAAAAACTATAATCATTAAAACAAAAATTAGCAATAGCTTGGAGGATGAGGTGGTTGGATGGTATCACCAACTCAATGGACTTGAGTTTAAGCAAAATCAGGGAGACAGTGAAGGACAGGGAATCCTGGTGAGCTGCAGTCCATGGGGTCACACAGAGTTGGACACAACTTAGGAACCAAACAACAGGAGGGACTCTCAACTGCCTACAAACAGAGGTAATATATTGAGTAGCCAGGCTGAAGAACTTTCTTCAGATTAAGCCCAGAGAAACAAACAAACAAAAAATTAAAAACAAAACTGAAAAGCAATAAACGGAAACAGAAGCTAAACACAGAGTAAAGTGATTTCAAAGTAGAATAGAAAAGGGAGTTAGATCCAGAAGACAGACTGAGAGAATGGAACACGTCTATGCAGGACTTCCAGAAGAGGGCATCCAGAAGAGGGCAGGATGACCCCTGTTCAGAGCCAGGCCCCGCCCACTCCACTGCTCCCCTGTCATCTGTCCCAGGGGTCCCCAACCCTCCCCTGGCACCCAGCCTCCCCTCCTCCAGCTCCAGGGTGGAGGTAGTGCAGAGCTCCAGGCATATCCCCCTCCATCACTGTCCCACCCATCTAGTCCTCAGCCCAATGCCCACCCCAGCCCCTCCCAGTCCCTCGTGCTCATTAAAGATCCTTTGCCAGTTGGTAGGTTTTCATCTCAAACCTGCCCTGCCTTGACTTCCTTGCAGAAACCCTTCCAAGTTTCTTGTCTGTGAAAATGAAAGTGTTAGCTGCTTAGTCGTGTCTGACTCTTTGCGACCCCATGGACAGTAGCCCACCAGGCTCCTCAGTCCGTGGAATTCTCCAGGCTCCTCAGGATGCCATCTTGGTTTGGTTCCCATTTGTCGATGACAACGCAGTTTTCTTCCCATTATCCTTATTACATCTGCTGTCTGGTAGGAATTTGTGAGGCAGTGATGGGGCGCTATTTCACATCTTTATAATGAGTCAGAACTGAAGGGGGGAAGATATAACAGACACTCAGTCTTAGAGGCATGAGTGACTGTCTAAAATAATCAAGAGTTCATTTGTGAGAAGGGAGTTGATTGAAGCTGGAAAATGTGGGTGTAAGTTAAGTTATACCAGAAAGAACTCAGAATCTGCTTGGAAATCTCAAAGGTGCCACTCGATGCTATGTCGATTATGCTTAATAGACCAAAAACATAAACAAGCAATTTTTGCTTTTCTTGTGTTGTGATAAGGAGCAACCATTCTTTATGTGACCAAGTAGTCGACTCATGAGAAAAAAGAAACGGTCTGGTATAAAGTCAAGTTTTAAACTGATGTCTGCGAATGTTTGTTAAATGCTTTAATCCCAAAGACCTTTTATTTTCTGGTTAAGTTTTGTTGTCAGCCTTATAAGTTTGTTATAAAAGCTCTGTCACTTGATAGATTAAAATTCCTACTTTGTCTGCTGTTTACAGTTTCTTTCTCCCCAATGACCTTGAAGAGAGACAAGGAAGTCAACAAGGGTGATGAGAAGCACATGCTTGTTTGTTTTCTCCCTCAAGTGGGAGGGTGTGAGAATATTATGAGTTTTCACGCCAAAGCAGGTGGAGGGAGAGGAGAGAGCTTGAGGTCTTACAGAGTCCCCCAAATCTCCTTGTGGACACAGGACAGGCAGCCGAGAACCAGGGTGTGTGCCTTTCTAAGTGGCTTTCTCCCAGGGGAGTTTTTCTCTTTATTTTTCATCTCTCCTCTCTAGCATCACTGAGATTCAAACTCTTCCTGAGAGTGAGTAATGCTGCTGCTGTTCAGTCCATCGGTCACGTCTGACTCTGCAATCCCATGAACTGCAGCACGCCAGGCTCCCGTGGCCTCCACTATCTCCCAGAGTTTGAGAAAATCCATGTCCATTGAGTCAGGGATGCCATCTAACCAACTCACTCTCTGCCACACCCTTCTCCTTTAGCCCTCAATCTTTCCCAGTATCACTTCATGGCAAATAGATGGGGAAACAGTGGAAACAGTGGCAGACTTTATTTTGGGGGGCTCCAAAATCACTGCAGATGGTGACTGCAGCCATGAAATTAAAAGATGCTTGCTTCTTGGAAGAAAAGCTATGACCAACCTAGACAGCATATTAAAAAGCAGAGACATTACTTTGCCAACAAAGGTCCGTCTAGTCAAAGCTATGGTTTTTCCAGTGGTCATGTATGGATGTGAGAGTTGGCTATAAAGAAAGCTGAGCACTGAAGAATTGATGCTTTTGAACTGTGGTGTTGGAGAGGACTCTTGACAGTCCCTTGGACTGCAAGGAGATCCAACCAGTCCATCCTAGAGGAGATCAGTCCTGGGTGTTCATTGGAAGGACTGATGCTGAAGCTGAAGCTCCAATACTTTGGCCACCTGATGTGAAGAACTGACTCATTTGAAAAGACCCTGATGTTGGGAAAGATTGAAGGCAGGAAGAGAAGGAGACGACAGAGGATTAGATGGTTGGATGTCATCACCAACTCAATGGACATGAGTTTCAGTAAACTCCGGGAGTTGGTGATGGACAGGGAGGCCTGACATGCTGCAGTCCATGGGTTCGCAAAGAGTCAGACATGACTGAGTGACTGAACTGAACTGAACTTTCCCAGCATCAGGGTCTTTTTCAGTGAGTCGGCTCTTTGTCATCAGGTGGCCAACGTATTGGAGCTTCAGCTTCAACATCAGTCCTTCCAATGAATATTCGGGGTTGATTTCCTTTAGGATGGACTGGTTTGAATCATGATGAAATGAAATTAGACGATCTGAGTTCAAGGGCTACATTGGCTCCCTAAACAAATAGCTTGATGCTCTCTGGTTTTGGGCTTTTAGGTTTTCCTCTGTGTGAAACGGGAACTAAGAGTCATTGAACTGAACTGACTTGTCTGTATTGAGGCATTTACACAAAGTTCACTGTGTTCATATGTAAAGCAAGGGGACCACCCTAGTAACTGTGCCGCTAATTTGAAAACAAGCCCTTTGGCCTCCTTAGCCCTGTTTCCTGGGCAATTCCCCTCAACGCTGCTGCTGGACTTATTCCTGAAATCCTGTGCTCAGAGAGGAAAGCTGAACGATATCTCAGGGTTAGGTCAAGTCAGAGCAGAGACAGCCACCTTCCAAAAGCAGCTTGTAGTCAAACCTCAGTGTTCAAATCGTCTGGCTAGGTTTACGCCCCACTTGTAAGTATTAATGAGTGCCTTGTGTTTATTTTGCTTTGAAGTTGTTAAATGGAGATGGATTATTAGATTAACACATACTGGACAAATTGTCCATTATCCCCCCACCGAGGAACAGAGGCATCTGCAAATCTAATCTGAAAGATTGGTTTGCAGCCAAGCTGTGGCCAACTTCCCAGAGGCTTGTGGCTTTTTGGGTCCCTGCCTCTGCATCTGTCTCCTGAAATCATCTCAGGGATGTGAGCCCTGCCATCGAGCTCGGGCCATTTTCCCAACACCCAAAAGGGAGCAAATTTAGTAAGCATGTACGCTCACCAGTCGTGTCTGACTCTTTGTGACCCCATGGACTGTAGCCTGCCAGCTCGCCTGTCCATGACATTTTCCAGGCAAGAAGACTGGAGTGGGTAGACATTCCCTTCTCTAGGGGATCTTCCCAACCCAAGGATGGAACCCAGATCTCCTGCATTGCCGACATAGTCTTTACCATCTGAGCCACCAGGGAAGCCCATACTCACTCACACCCACACTTGTAAAATAAACAGGCTGCACATTTCACGTGCAATCTGCCTAATCAGAAAAACTTCAAGCACTCACATTGTAATTGAATTATTATTGGCTTTTTCTAGGTGCTGCTAAAAATAAGGACATGGAAATAAATACCAGGTGAAGAAAGGTGGGCTTCCCAGGAGGCGCTAGTGGTACAGAACCCACCTGCCAAACAGGAGACACAGGAGACATGGGTTCTATCCCTTAGGAAGATTCCCAGGAGTGGGAAATGGCAACCCACTCCAGTATTCTTGCCTGGAAAATTCCATGGACTGAAAAGCCTGGCGAGCTGCCATCCATGGGTTGGCAAAGAGTCGGACATGACTGAGTACACACGCATGCAGGAAAGGTATAAGTGTTCATCCTTCAGTTCTTACATGATTTACTAATGCTTTTGCATTTTGTGAGGTTTTCTTTAGAGAGTCAACACACTGGATGATTACTAATAGATGATCCATTTACAGGGCAATGGTGAGTCTTGCAGACAAAGTACACATGTTCAATTTATTTATTGGTGCCCCAGGCCTGAAACACTTTATAACCGCCTAGCTTTTCTCTGCTGCTCTCTCCATCTGCCACATCCCGAGGAAAATGTCTCTTGTGCTGTCTTTTGGTGAACAGACACAACTGAATATTTACAATAATCATTCAACACTAGAGGATGTTGCAAAATATACAAAATTGAACAGGAAGCATCCATTTATTAAGACAGTAAGTTAGCTAGGTAAGTTAACAACTAATAATCTGTAACTGGTCTCTGAAGCAATGGAAAGAAAAGCAAAATTAAACAAATGGGACCTAGTCAAATTTATAAGCTTTTCACAGCAAAGGAAGCCAGAAACAAAGCAAAAAGACACCCTATAGACTGGGAGAAAATATTTGCAAATGACGCAACTGACAAGGGCTAAATTTCCAAAATATACAAACAGCTCATACAATTCAATAATAATAAACAAACAGCCTATTTAAAAATGGGCAGAAGACTGAAATAGATATTTATCTGAAGATATACAGATGACCAATTGGCACCTGAAAAGATGCTCTAAATTGCTAATTACTAGAAAAATGCAAATCAAAACTAAAATGAAGTATCATTTCACACTGATCAGAATGGCCATCATCAAAAAGTCTACAAATAATACACGCACGCGAGAGGGTGTGGAGGAAAGCAACCATTCTACAGCGCTGGTAGGGATGTAAATTGTTGCATCCACTATGGAAAACAGTAAGGAACTTCCTCAAAACAAAAATACAGCTACCATATGACGCAGCAATCCCACTGCTGGTTTATATCTAGAAAACACAAAAGCTCTAATTTGAAAAGATGCATGCACCCCAGTGTTCATAACAGCACTATTTACAGTAGCCAGGACATGGAAGCAACCTAAATTTCCATTGGCAAATAAATGGATAAAGAAGCAGCAGAACATATATATAATGGAATATTACTCAACCATAAAAAAGAATGAAATAATTCCATTTGCATCAGCATGGACGGACATAGAGATTATCATAGTAAGTGAAGCAACTCAGACAAAGACAAATATCACATGATATCACTTATATGTGGAATTTTTAAAAAATATACAAATGAACTTATTTACAAAACAGAAATAGACTCACAAACTTATGGTTACCAAAGGGGAGGTAAGGGAGGGATAAACTGGGGATATTGGATTAACAGATATACACTCCTGTATATAAAATAGATTTTAAAAAAAGGTCCTACTGTATAGCAAAGGGAACTATATTCAGTGTCTTGCAAGAAATTATAATGGAAAAGAATTTTTTAAAAGAACATAGATCAAACACACGTATAACTGAATTACACTGCTGTCCATCTGAAACTAACACAGCAATGTAAATCAACCGCACTGCCATTAAAAAAATAATCAATGGCAGAATAAGCGCCAAGAGAAGAGTATCATCGTGCCTTTTCATTTTCTGTAATTTTGGTGCTTTGACATTTAAGCCTTGCTAACCCTAGAGAGATTGCCCCTTACAGGGCCAGCCCCCTCAAGCAGGCCCTTCATATACAAACCATCCCACCCAGAGCTGGTGCCCCAACCATAACTGTACGGATGAGATGCGAGGCCTGTGGAACAAGCAAGACACAGTCAATCTCAATGGTACTGCCTCTGCCCGGGAAATGTTCCCCAGGCATGGGGGACTAGCTCGTTCTTGTTTCCATGCTGGAGGGGGAACATGAGCTCAAACTGAAGGCATTGGGGTGTAACTGCATTTGGCTTCAGTGGAATAAAGGGGTGGCATTTGGTTACCGAGTCCAAGCTCACTCGGCTCTGCTCACTGCACAACAGAGCAATGAATCTGAGAGAAGAGGCAAGGAAAACGACTTTATTCAGAAAGCAGCTGACTGAGAAGATGGCAGGCTGGTGCCTCAAAATAATCATCTTATAGGGGTCTGGATGCCAGGTTCTTTTGTTAGAGATGGGGGAGGTGAGGAAGCAAAGCAAAAAAGTCATTAATCCTGCAAACATCTCTGAGAATGGCAAGCAGGGGATGTGTTAATTTCTCCATGCCTGCCATGCACAGGTGGGCAGGGTTCTGAACAGAGACAGTTTAGTTTAACAGTCAGGCAGAGGGGCAGGGTCCTCTGAGGCAGGCCATTCTGTATGATTATAATAACAGAAGCCGCTAAAAGCAAGTCAAAGAAACAGTTCCTTCAAGGGGTTAGAATCGGCTTCTTCTCTGCAACACATGGACTCTTCCCCTTACGAAGGGCATTGATTGTGCTCAGTCCTTTAAGAGACACTTGGGCTTCCCAGGTAGCACTAATGGTAAAGAAGCCGCCTGCCAGTGCAGGAGACAGAGAAGATGCGGGAGACATGAGTTCAATCCCTGGGTCGGGAAGGTCCCCTAGAGGAGGAAATGGCAGCCCACTCCAGTCTTCTTGCTTGGGAAATCCCATGGACAGAGGAGCCTGGGGCCACAGTCCATGGGGTCACAAAGAGTTGGACACGACTGAAGCAACTTAGCTGGTATCCTGTGGCTGTCAGTTCCCCAGGCCCCCTTCATTGAGGCTGTGCTCACTAAGAGCAATTTTTGAAAAATCTTTCTCCAGACCACTAGCCTTCTAACACAGAGAAGAGAGCCTAGCCTTTGCAGCCAAAGGTTCATTTGACTTTTGAGACGCTACCAAAACAAAGTATGTGCTGACCGGGTGGAACAAATGCTTAGCTTCTCATGAAATTCAGAAAGAACTTTTACAAAATCTGCCTTTGGGCCATATCCAGCGTTTCACTTTGCAATCACTAGACGGGTATCAGTTGTCCCTCTAGCCATCAGGTGGGTAGAACAGAACACAGAGAGAATTTTGTTTTCTGAACTTTTACCCAGGATGCTGTGAATTTCCCGGGGCAGCTCACTCTATTAGTGAGCTCTTAAAGCCTCCCTACATCAACAAACATACACGTGTTGGCTTATGCACTCAGCTAACCGATGTTAATGGCACCCTGGGCCTGGGTCTTTGAGCTTGCTTGGTGTCCTTCATGCTGCTTCTTTGCTAATTCATGGTCAAGGTTGGGCTTCCTTTCCAAATGCACCTGGCAGAGCCCTGCAGGGCCCCAGGGCCTTGAATCCAGCGAGGCTTCTCTCCAGGATTAATTTTTCCCCCTCTGATCAAATCTTGCATCTGACCCAATAAAGCCTACAGAGAAACTTCCTCTATCACCCTAGACCCAACCCCAGATTCCTGGAAGCCAGTGATTTTCAGCCAGGTTAGCACCCAAGTTCACTTGCCTGGAAGAGGGAATTGGACCCAAAGAACACATGAACACACAGAGGAGACAGACTGTAAACAGGAAGAGAGATCTAGGCCGTTCTCTGTTCTAGAAGTAAAGCCCACCCTGTAAGAAGGAGCGGGGCCCATCCGTCCACAAGCCAAGCTTCGTGACTTACTATATACAATCATGGGCTTCCCTTCATGACTTACTATATACAATCATGGGCTTCCCTTCGTGACTTACTATATACAATCATGGGCTTCCCTTCATGACTTACTATATACAATCATGGGCTTCCCTTCGTGACTTACTATATACAATCATGGGTTTCCCATGGCACTAGTGGTAAAAAAAAAAACCCATCTGCCATGCAGGAGACAGAAGAGATGCAGGTTTGATCCCTGGGTCAGGAAGATCCCCTGGAGGAGGGCATGGCAACCCACTCCACTACTCTTGCCTGGAGAATCCCATGGACAGAGGTGCCTGGAGGGCTCCAGTCCGTAGGGTTGCAAAGAGCTGGACACGACTGAGTGACTAACACTTTCACTTTAAGGGCCGACCAGTCAATTCCAGATGATTACTTTGTGGGTTTAACAATCTGGGTTAAAGAAGCTTTTATCATTGCTACCCTCAGATTTCCAGGTTGGCTGGGAAATTGAGTGTCATTCCTTCAAATATGCTGCATTCACAAGCTGACTTTTATGTGTCAGTGCTTCACAATAAAAAAAAAAAGACACCAAATTTACAAAAATTTTATTTAAACTCTTTAAAATTATGTTAAACATTTTTTTTAAGTATTTCCAGAAAAATCTAAAATATATTGACTTATGTGAAATCATTAGATTTTGAAACCGACATTAAGGACTTACCTGGTGTGCCAGTGGTTAAGAATCCACCTTCCAGTGCTGGGGACTTGGGTTTGGTCCCTGGTCGGGGAACTAAGAGTCCACCAGCCATGGGGCAACTAAGCCTCTGCTAGCCACAACTAGAGAAGCCCACACACCACAATGAAGACCCAGTGCAGTCAAAAATAAATTAATTAATTTTAAAATAAATAAAATAAAAACTACATTAGACCTTAAAGGCTACAGCCCAACAATAAGCTAGGGTAAATGTGTGATATTCCAACTTTGGAAACTAGTTAATTACAACTATTCACTGAGTAATGTGAAGTTCCTTTTACTCTAGAAACTAAAGTAAAATTTTAAGATGGCTGATGAACTGGATACCAAAAAAAATAAAAGCAATTCAGGAGGTAGAATTTATACAACAGAGGTTCCCATATGGGACAGTTATGAAACCAGGGAAGAGATTCACTCTAAGAGGACCGCATTTGTTGCCAAGAGACAGGGATACCATTACAGAGGACCCAGAGGAGAAAGGGCAGCCCCTCTTTATATCGGGCTGGGCAAAAAGTTCGTTTGGGGTTTTCTGTAAGATGTTACAGAAAACTTGAACTTTTTGGCCAATCCGATATTTAACTCACTTGGCAAGCTGAGCAGATGGCAGCAGAAGCATGTTACAAAATTCAAGAAAAGATCTGTTGAAAGACACCAAGTCCCAGCAAGCATTTCATCCTCACCAGTAAACCACGGCTCAGCCTCTCGGCAGGGCGGAGGGGATTATTTAGTTATATGCCAACTCTGCAAGTTGTTGCAAGTGAAGAGCTCATACCCAAGGACCAGGGTCCCTGAGAAGAAAGGCATTTCCACAGACCACATTTTCACAACCCTTCTTTACTGTACCGAAAAGCATGTAACATCCCTACGGGTGTTCTTGGGAACGTTTCTTTTTCAAATCTGTGCTCCGGGAGATCAACAGATACCAGAAACAGGAGCTAAGGAGCTAAGAAAAGGAAAAAATGTCAGTGAGCAGCCAAGTCGCACATCTCCCTACCATGACTTTTAATACTCCATGGATACAAAGGAACATTCCAGAAAGAGAAGTCCAGAGAGGCCGCATAGACAACCACAGAGGGCCTGAGCCCCACCAACCATCTCCTGTCCAGACGCAGGCTGGTACCAGAACAGGACTCTCCCTCTCTGGCCAGCCACATGGTCAGGAGCGCCCAGGTTGGATGTCTGAATGTCCCTGGGGTAGGGGGGACTTCAGCATGCCACGTTTAAAATGAGTGGAAATGACCAAAATGCACAGAAGAAATGTGCCTTTCTTTTTCCTCTGAGCCTGAGTTCACTTTGGGTACAAGCCCTCATTTTGCCTAGCTAATAGCAGGAGCAAAAGAAAACACAAAACCAGGGTGAACTCTCAGCCTGCGTCATAGGTGTGCTAGGCATGGAAGCTAAAAATAAGGAGCCGGCTCCACTGCGGTCACTCACCCTCCAGGGGTCCCTGCACCTCTTTCCCGGGGATGTCTGCTCAGGAGCCTTGGAGGCAATTTCTGAGACAGCTCCCTCTCCCCCACCCAGTTCCCAAAGGAGCCAGCAAGCAGTCCCCTCTGCTCTGAAATTCAGAGCTTCTCAGGCACCCCTATTTCTCTGATGACCCACACAGCTTTGACTGCAAGTCATGGTTTCTTGGGATTTAGTGACAAAGCCATGTGTGACTGGGACCCCGTGGACTGCAGCCTGCCAGGCTCCTCTGCCCATGGGATTTCCTAGGCAAGCATGTGGGAATGGGTTGCCATGCCCTCCTCCAGGGGATCTTCCTGACCCAGGGATCAAACCGGGGTCTGCTGCATTGCAGACCTCACAGGCAGATCCTTTATTGACTAAGCCACCTGAGAAGCCCTGGCACCTCATAACACGAGCCGCCCCCTAAGGACAGACTTCCCCCTGCCCCTCTGGCCACCAGGCCTCCCCTCCAGTTTCCCCACCAACCCCGGGAAAGGCCCTTATCCCCTTCTGGGGTATAGCAATTCTTCTGGTTCAAACCCTGAATCCTTCCTGCTTGGGCCATAGAACCAAGTCCATGCCGAGGCCTCTGTGCTCTGCTTCTTGGTGATCAGAGCCTGGCGTTAGGGTTCCCTCAGGAGAGCCCTTTTCTCCACCAAGAACTCAGTGCTCACCTCTGACCCAGGGCTGCAGTGGCCACTGTCCTCGGGATGCCCTCTCCTTGCTCACTTGGACTGTGAGTCCCCACTCAGCACTTTCAGGTCCTCAGCTGCTAAGTGCACTCGGCTGGCACTTTGCAGCCTCAAGCCCTGGATGGTCTCAACAGCTGAACTCAGAATTTCTATATCTGCTCCCTGGGCCCGGAGGTGAGTGGCAGGGGCTGACCACTGACTTCCCTCCCTGATCAGGGCTCTCCAATTCCTTCAGAGGCCGCCCCAGGCCACTGGCTCCCCGCCAGTGTCACCAAGGGGTCCCTCAGGGGCAGGGGTCCAGACATCGGGAGGTGTGGTCAGCACCTCCCTGCCTGGTCGCCTCCTCCAAGACCCCTCACCCTGAGACCCCTCCTCTGGTGCTGGTGCCGCCAGGTTACAGAGAGCATCCTGGGGTTCTCCGGACCCCCTGAGGGTTCCTTTTTCCAGAGTCAGATGTTCCACAGAAGCACATGTACTCTGTTCTTTAGTGGAGGGCACCAGGGGGCTCTGTCCTTGTCTAGGGGGGCGCTGGGGTTTCCCAGAACATCCTGTGAGGATGGGTGTGTATGTGTGTGTGAGAGTGTGTTTATGAGTCAGACTCTGCAGGTAAGGATGAATCAAGCCCCCCCAGTCATACCCACCCAGGCTGGAAAAGAACCTAACTTTGAATCTCCATCGGTCTCCCTCTGAGACCCGAGCCTGGAGCCTAGAAAGAGAAACGATGACCTGATGGAGGTTCCCCTAAAGCTCCAGGTTCTGAGCGTGGCCTGGCAGCAGGTGACAGGTGATGGAATGAAGCCAGGAGCTGGCATGGGGGGGGGGGTCGGTTTGGGGCTCAGGCAGGCTTGTGAGTCGTCCAGGACCTCATGGTCGGGTAGTGACTGCTGGTGGGAGTCAGAGAGGACATGGACAGGGAGCAAAGGGAGGGATGAAGGTGGTCACATGGGGGCTGCTTCCAGGGGGCCCAGCCCGACCAGGGTCAGGAGCCACAGGAACAGGCTGGGAGTTAAGACAGATGACTTAGACTTGAGCCTGGGAGTCACGTGCGGGTCGGAGCCTGGTGTTTTGGATGGTGCCCGAGTGTGCAGGGACTGGAGGCAAATTAAAGGGTCTGGATGAGACCCGAGATGCCCTTCGCATGTTGTTCCCCTGACTTCTTTCAGCTACCAGCTATAAGCGGCTGTAACTGAGCTCGGTCTGGAAGGCTTCTCCCCAGCAGAGGCAGACTCTCTCTTTTAACTGCCTCCCTCTTAACCCAAAGCTCATCATTGGCATATTTCTTCCACTTGAGAGCAAATGCTAGGACGTAGAGAGGAAACTACCAGCTGCTGCTTTCCATGGGCTCCTGCTGCTGCTGCTGCTGCTGCTAAGTCACTTCAGTCGTGTCCGACTCTGTGTGACCCCATAGACGGCAGCCCACCAGGCTCCCCCGTCCCTGGGATTCTCCAGGCAAGAACACTGGAGTGGGCTGCCATTTCCTTCTCCAATGCATGAAAGTGAAAAGTGAAAGTGAAGTCGCTCAGTCGTGCCTGACTCTTAGTGACCCCATGGACTGCAGCCCACCAGGCTCCTCCATCCATGGGATTTTCCAGGCAAGAGTACTGGAGTGGGCACCATGGGCTCCTAAGGAAAGGCAAACCTGAACTGGCTGGAGAACATGATCAAGTCCACATCTGATCTTTACAAACACAACGGGCTAAGGGAACGGGGCAGGGGTTCTTGTGAACTGCACCATGCTCTCATGTGCTCTGCAACTCATTTGGGGATGAATCTAGGGATGGGTATTAAAAAGCAGACACATTACTTTGCCAACAAAGGTCCATCTAGTCAAGGCTATGGTTTTTCCAGTGGCCATGTATGGATGTGAGAGTTGGACTACAAAGAAAGGTGAGCACCGAAGAATTGATACTTTTGAACTGTGGTGTTGGAGAAGACTCTTGAGAGTTCCTTGGACTGCAAGGAGATCCAACCAGTTCATCCTAAAGGAAATCAACTCTGAATATTCATTGGAAGGACTGATGCTGAAGCTGAAACTCCAATACTTTGGCCACCTGATGCGAAGAACTGACTCATTGAAAAAGACCCTGATGCTGGGAAAGATTGAAGGCAGGAGGAGAAGGGGATGACAGAGGATGAGATGGTTGGATGGTATCACTGACTCAATGGGCATAAGTTTGAGTAAACTCCAGGAGTTGGTGATGGACAGGGAGGCCTGGCATGCTGCAGCCCATGGGGTGGCAAAGAGAAATGACTGGGCAACTGAACTGAACTAGGGGGGGAGGTTTCTTCTTGGAATTGTCCCAGGAGCTGGCGTGAGGAGCTCCACCCATGGCAAAGGTCATGAGGAAGGAGGCTCGGCATACGCAAAGGTGGGATCGAGCCTCAGGAGTCCCCCTGGAAATTCTCGAGCATCTACCTCCAAAACCAGAATCTGCCTACTTTCTGCTTTGTGCTCTCACCTATACCTCTGACTTCAATGGGGGGCTGTCCCCCACCATCTCTCTGAAAAAAGAGTTAACTTACAGCTCCAGTTAATAAAGTTCCTGGGTGTAATAGTGTTTCAACCTATAAACTCCTTTGGAAGTCCTCTAGCCTGCCTGAATAGGTTTTTCTGGCCACATGTGATTGTTCAGAGCCTCCCAACTGTGAGAGGCATGAAATGTTCTAAACTGTCTAAATACAGATTCCTTTGAGCAGTTAAAAGATTGATTAGAAATTGTATTGGTGAAGGGTTTTTCACTTGTTGGGCCAATGTTTGATGCTAAGTTTCCATATCCCTTACCTGCTGTGTCCCTGGCAGTGTATTGATTAATATAATTGGTGTAAGTAGTAGCTTTAATGTTTGTAACCTGGGACCCTTGAGTTAATTCTTTTTCTTGTTGTAGCCCACCACACCTTTGCCCTATAGGAATGCAACTTTATCTAATGCTTTTGGAGGGTGGCGCCTGACTAATCACCTTTAAAGAAAAATAAGTTTTCTGAAGAAAGGGTCTTAAAATGTTAACAGGCCTCCAGGCGAGAAGATGATGCAAATCACCTAAACTTTTGCATATGATAAGTTTGCAGGAAGAAAGCCTGGCTTACTGCATGACTCTACCCCTTCCCCCATTATCCTCTATGCATAATTTAAGGTATAAAAACTACTTTGGAAAATAAAGTGCAGGCCTTGTTCACCGAAACTTGGTCTCCCCATGTCGTTCTTTCTCTCACCTTCTGGCTGAATTATTCAGCCTCTTTTCTCCACTGAATTTCCTCGCTGAGCTATCCTTATTTAACCACTCTTTATATCCTTAATTAACGTTTAATTAAGCAGTTGTTTCCTGATCCTTGCCGACGCCGTCCCCGCTTCGAATTCCCTGGATCTACCGGGGCTGGACCCCGGCAGAATTGCAAACCCATCTCACTGAGGAGAATGAGCCCCCAGCTTGTTGGCACTTGTATCAAAAACCACACAACCCGCTCAGAACAGGAAACAGACACCAGGAGGAGGAGGCGCTGCTGAGTGCCAGCATCTCAAAGGGCAGAAACGCTCACAGCTGTCTCCTCCACCTGGCCACCTCACCTGTACTGCGCTCTTTCGATGGGCCTTTGCTCTCAGTTTCTGTCTCTGAGTCTCCACTCTGGGCCTGGAGCCACTGCAGCCCCAGCTTTGCCACATTGCTCTGAGTTGATCTGACATCTGTGTGGTCCAGCTCTGAGCACCGGTCTCCCCTCGCCAGGTGACCCCGGGTCTACCAGCGGCTGAATCTCACTGGTTCAGATCCTTTCCTGGAATCTGATCAACTTTGCCTCCGGCCCCCATCTAGACTTGAAGCATGACAAAGAAGCAGCCCAAATCTTTTAAAATGTGAGGGCAGATTTTGAATTGAAAGGCTTGACTCTGGTTTGTGTTCTAAAACACAGATTCAGATTCTCCTCGCTGTACTCAACTGCAGAGCGTATGGACGAGAGAGAGGACACGGAGATTAAGTGTCCACAGTTAATCAGCGTTCCACCTGGGGAGATAACTTCTTCATGCTAGCCACTCCATCTCTGGGCAGAAAAATAATGTCCTTCTTCCAACCATTGGCATGCTGAAATACCCTTGGGGGGCTTGTACTTTCCGCCCATCACTGAAGCAGAGTTTGGAGGTTTGCAGAATGGAGTAGAAGATACCAGCTCTTCTATGACTGTCCAGGAGAGTGAGAATTATGAGTTTTCCTGAGAATTATAAAGGTAAAAGGAAACTCAGAGGTAGATATCTTCCACCATCCAGGTAACTAACAGGTATTGAACCCTATGGCATTCTGGGTGCCTCTGGGTGGGGGAGATGTGGGAGCGAGCAAGGCATTCCAGCGGAAAGGTGATCAAGAAACAAGGCCCCCCAGCAAACAGAGAATGTCATACCAGGCAGAGGAAGAGAAAGAAGAAAGCCAGACAAGCAGAGAAAGTGAAAGTGAAAGTCACTCAGTCGTGTCTGATTCTTTGTGAACCCATTCAGTCCACGGAATTCTCCAGGCCCAAATACTGGAGTGGGTAGCCTGTCCCTTCTCCAAGGGATCTTTCCAACCCAGGGATCAAATCCAGGTCTCCCACATTGCAGGCGGATTCTTTACCAGCTGAGCCACCAGGGAAGCCCCAGACAAGAGAAAGGCATTTGTGAGCACACCTTCAGACATGAAAGGACAGGGAAGTATGAGAACAGTGCTTCCCAAGATTGATCGACAGTGCTTTCTTTCTACACACTGACTTTTCAATGTCTAAACCCATGCCTGTCCCTGCTAAGAGGGGCTCCTGAATGTTAAAGGCAGTTTGAAAAAGTATAATCTGCATTTGTATTGATTTAATTAATCATTATTATATATCAAGTTTATTTTTCAATCCCAAATTTTGTTGAAGGATGCTATCAGATTTGTACGCTTATCACACCAGTTGTTGTTTTTGCTGAGTCGCTAAGCTATGTCCGACTCCTTGTGACCCTACAAACTTCACCATGCCAGGCTTCTCTGTCCTTCACTGTCTATTGGGGTTTGCTCAAACTCACATCCATTGAGTCAGTGATGCTATCTAACCACCTCATCCTCTGGCACCCCCTTCTTTTCCTCCCCTCGATCTTTCCTATCACATTGGAAGTGTTAGGTAAGTAGAATAGGGAAAAGGAGTCCAAAATGGCGGTGGCTAAAAGACAAGGAAGGTCCAAGGACCAGAGTGAAGACTTCAGGCAGAACAAACAGAACAAACAGCACTCCTGGCTAAGCCCAATTTGCATAGGGCAGGCCTAGGTGGAGGAAAAAACATATAAAAGGAGGAGCCAAAGCGCTTTCTCTCGGACTTTCTCTCCCACATGCATGGGCACACTCTCTCTCTCTTTCTCTCTCTCTCTCTCTTTCTCCTTCCCCATGCACTCCTCCACTCCCTTCTCTTCGAGTCTTGGATTCTCCTGCTATCTTCTAAATAAAATGGAGCTGTAACACTGATTTGCCTAAGAGCTGTAGCACAGTTTGTCCAAGACCTGAGAGCTGTGACGCGCCAAGGGCTTTAATGTCCGTTGCTCCAAATCTTTGTTGTGACGAGACAAAGAACCGAGGAACATACACTCACATGACAGAAGTGTGACTCAAAGATATTTTAGAGACATTAGCCAAACTCATTGGTTCTTTTGAGGGAATGGGTAAAGAAAGCTAGCAAGTGAGAAGATTTTATTTGCATTATTAAGAAGTAATCATTTCAAATCCAAATTTCCCCAAACATAGGATTGCTCAGTTATCAGGAACTAATGGAAAGTTTTGTATCTTAGTGACTTTACAGACCCACAGCTGATTTTGTTCATAAAGCAACCTTAATAAAATACCAATAAATACTCTGATAGAGTATTTATTTACTCTGATACAGATAGAGATCTGTAAAATAGTGTCATGTGGTTACTGATTTGAAATTTTATAGCTTGAGAACTTGTTTTTGTTTTTTTTTCCACCTCATGAAGATAGAATGAGACAGCTGAACTAAAATTGCTCAGTGACAGAGTCATGATGTTAATTAGTTGTCCAAGACATGGTTTCCCATTTGAATCTTACCCAGGGCATTAAGTTAAACACAAACTGTGGTGTTCACAACATTACAGATGGCATTCTTCATCTCTGGGAATTATCCAGACTTTTCCCAGATCCTTTAGCAAAGAGAAAGACTGGGTTCTCTTTCCCCATAGTTTGTGTGAGTCAGATGGGCAGTTTTTTCCAGTTATCCAAGTCTTCACAAATGAGACGTGATATGGGAAAAAGGAATCCAATTTGTCACATCAGATTTGCTGTGCAATTCTCAGTCTTGGGGCTGCAGAAATGCTGAACTCTGTTCAAGAGATGCAATCTTTATTCTGGAAGGATCATTGCAACTATTTCCCATGTAAATCAACTGGGCTTGGACGCAACGGTTGGAGCAAGGGGAATGTTGATGCTCATGCTGAATTTGCTCTACACTCATCTGATTCTGCCAACTGGTTTTTTTCTCATTTGTTCTATTTTTTAAAATAACATGCATTATTTTTCATCCACGTGCACTAAAATGCATTTAAGTTAAAGTGCTGTTAAATTCACATATCAGTTTCTACATTCCAGGCGTTGTTCTAAGTTCTCTGTAAACATTCACTTATCTGTCCTCATACTAACCTTTTGGAGTAGTTTCTATTTTTATCATGTCCATTACACAGATGGGAAAATGAAGCCTCCTATAGGATAGGAAACAGACCTAGCATCTTATCTTGGCATTCTCAATTTTACCTGATAAATAATTTAATATGAAAATAACAATTCATTCAGTCCTTCAGTTTTCCTTTGCAGTACATGGTACATTTACGAGTACATGACCAAGTTTTACTTCCATAACAAAATCTAAGATCTTGTTTTATAATAAGCAAATTTAATTTATCATGTGTACTAATTTTTTTTATATCTTCGGTTGTCACACCTATGCCTGATTTTTATTTTTCTGTTGCTGTTCTCTAAATATTCAAAATCTCATTACTTTTCTCTTCCCATGTATCTTATTATTTTTATCACCAGTATTTACTTTCACTTTTTCAAAAGGATTTTAGCTTAATTCCCTGATATTCAGTTACAAAGAAAGCAGTGTATGTTAGAGTATAGTCATCTCACCTGTAGAGTAAAATTTTTATCAACCTTGCTTAGACATACATACAAATATACCTTCCATTTTTCAGTAACGGTTTTTGTTATTTTGTAACATCAGCAGTTCTCTAAACTCTATATTGACCTGTGACTGCAACCTTGAAATTAAAAGACGCTTACTTCTTGGAAGGAAAGTTATGACCAACCTAGACAGCATATTAAAAAGCAGAGACATTACTTTGCCGACAAAGGTCCGTCTAGTCAAGGCTATGGTTTTTCCAGTGGTCATGTATGGATGTGAGAGTTGGACTGTGAAGAAGGCTGAGCACCAAAGAACTGATGCTTTTGAACGGTGGTGTTGGAGAAGACTCTTGAGAGTCCCTTGGACTGCAAGGAGATCCAACCAGTCCCTTCTGAAGGGGATCAGCCCTGGGATTTCTTTGGAAGGAATGATGCTAAAGCTGAAACTCCAGTACTTTGGCCACCTCATGTGAAGAGTTGACTCATTGGAAAAGACTCTGATGCTGGGAGGGATTGGGGGCAGGAGGAGAAGGGGACGACAGAGGATGAGATGGCTGGATGGCATCACTGACTGGATGGACATGAGTCTGAGTGAACTTTGGGAGTTGGTGATGGACAGGGAGGCCTGGTGTGCTGTGATTCATGGGGTCGCAAAGAGTCGGACAAGACTGAGCGACTGAACTGAACTGAACTGAGTGCTAAACACTGTGCTACGCTTAGTTGCTCAGTCATGTCTGACTCTGTGACCCCATGGACTGTAGCCCACCAGGCTCCTCTGTCCTTGGGATTCTCCAGGCAAGAGTACTGGAGAGGGTTGCATGCCCTCCTCCAGGGGATCTTCCCCACCCAGGGATCAAACCTGCATCTCTTATGTCTCCTATATTGACAGGGAGGCTCTTTACCACTAGCACCACCCAGAAAGCCCAAGTAGGGCACATGTCGGGTGAATTCCAGAGGCAGAGATGGAAAAACCGGCAGCAGCAGAACACAGGGGATGAAAACGCTAACGTTCTACCATGACTCAGCATCCTGGGGAGGCCCAGACAATGGCCACTTGTTCGAAATGTTCCACAGCAAAGAAATCACCTGGAAGTCTTTGCAGTTCATTCTACAAAGTGGCCAAAACAAAACCTGAAAAGGAAGTCTGCACACGTGTGCTTCCTCACCTCCCCTTCTCTCCAGTCCCGAGGGGTCCCCTGCCCTAGGGTTACAGGACAGCCAGACACAGGACACCTGCCTGGACAGGCAAGACGACCAGCATTTACCAGTCATGATGCCGAGAGGTGTATGGTGGGGTCTGGCTCTTTGCTGCCCAAAAGCCACTAAACAGGCCAGGTTGGTGGAAAGGAAAGTTCACTTTATTTCTGATGTGGGCAACTGTGGTGGGGCGGGGTGGACGTCTGTCTGCAGGCTGACCGCCCCCCCCATCCCTAGCAACCAGTGGAGCAAGAGGTTTTCTGCACAGAATGGGACTATACGCAGAAACAGCAGTCAACTCTGACAGTCATCTTGAAATTGGTCATCAGTGGTCTGATCAGCATCATCTTCATTGTTTTAGGTACAGTTAATTTTCAGTTCCCGGGTGCGTTGGTCCCCATTTCTTTGAGGCCAATTCTTGGAATTATGGCAGCTTCTGGCAGCTCCGTCCAAGGGGTCGCAGAGAGTCAGAGGCCACCGAGCAACTGAGCACAACACAGCCACAGGATTAGGTCCCTGGGCAACTGGTCTCCCCTTGGGTGCAAAGCCACCACATTAACATAACAAAAGCTACCTTTATTTCTCTCAGCACTCAGGAAATTACAAATTTGGAGCGCTCTGTGCTAGGAATTGGAGGAGACCAAATACACATATCTTATTATAAATCACAAATGGGCTCCACCGTGTTCTATGGCCCTTCTATACCCAGTCCATCCATTTCCTTCATCTCAACCCCCAACCTTGCCCCCAGGCTGCAGTAGACCCTTCATCTATGTCATCTAGGATGAGCACCAGATTCAATGAGGGGCTAAAAAACCTGGAAAACCTTCATCATTGTAAAGGATATCGCTTCTTAACGATGGAAAGATTGATTTTGGTTGTATTCCAAAAGGGGAATAAAAGAATTCCAAAAGTGGATCCTTTTTACTGGCCATTCTTCTTTCATTCCATCTGATGAACTTAAAGAGAGCCATGGGCATGATGGTAGCTAAACTTGGAAAACCTGATGCCCTTGCATGTTACCTTCGACGCAATTAGCGATAATTAGAGATCCCCGGTTTACCAAGCATGCAATGCCCAGTACTCAAGACAAAGGGACTCTCTGCCTCCTGCAGAACCTTTGCTAGCTTCCAATGAGCCCCTGACAGACTGGCTGTGGGCACACCAAGGCACACACCAGTTAGGAACTTCGTGGAGGAGGGGATGGGGAGGGGCTTAAGCCCACTTCCCAAAGCACGACTTTTTGTAAAATTTCTCCCACTTCTGCAGAGTGTTTTAAAATAAATAAATATGAGAAAGAGAGCGAGAGATGGAGACGGAGTCTGCCCTTCACAGCCTGAGGGTGCTCCGTGTCTGCCCAGCAAGCCTGCACCGCCGAGCTGCCAGAAATCAGAGGCACCCACTGGCTCAGGGCGAGCCGGGCGAAGGGGGGTCCAGAGACCACTGCCACCAATTTCCACTCCAAAATGTGCAAAAACCGGCCAAGACGGGCTTAACTGAATGTGCAGGGGACTGGGACCACGAAGCAGGAGCCCAGATTCCGGAGACCTCCAGGAGGTAAGAGGTCTGGGAGGCCAAGGAGCAGTGAGTAGAACGGAGTGGTCACAGGCAGGACACACGCCGGAAAATCCGGTGCGCTGAGGCTCCAGCGCGCACACAGGCACGGCGGCGGACGCGGGAGGAAGGACACAGAAACCGGTTCTAATGCACATTCACGTACACCTAGCGCAGGTACGTGTGCGCTCACGTTCAAACACACACGTGCGTTCACACACAGAGCCATCAACAGGTGTAGAACCCGGGCTGGGCTGGTAGGCGGGCGGGTGGCGGCGCGTCCTCAGCCTCCTAGCGCGACTGACACAGCAGCGCAGGAACTGGCCCCGGCCCGCACCCACCCGCAAAGCCAAAGCCTTCCCTATCGGCTGCACGTAGGGCCCCAGCGGCCCCGGGACAGGCGCGCTCAGAGCAAGGCCAGTCCGCGGCGGCCAGGATCCCCGGAGCCCGGAGCGCCGACAGGTCCCAGGGCCGACGGGACGGAGGCCGGAGCTTTCCCCACCCGCAGCGCCTGCCGAGTCGGCGGGCGATGCCCGTTCGCGTCCTCTGCTCTCAGACGCGCGCATCGGCCAGAAAGTCTGGGCACTCCTGTTTCACACTCGACCCCCCCCGCCCCGCCCGCCCCGCCCCGGGCGGAAGGGCAGGCCCAGGGGTTGCTGTCCCGCCGCATGCCGGCGGGCGGCAGGTGTCGGCCTCTGGATGCGCAAGCCTGGCTCTCAGGAGTGGGGACCGGGGAGCGCCGGGGCGCAGCGCCGCGAGGTGCGAGCCCTGTCCAGCCGCGGACTGCAGGCCGGAGCGCTCGGGGCGGGCGGCCTCAAGCGGCTCACCGCCCCCACCCCGGGTCCCCCCGCCCCGGCCACCCGCGAGCCCACGGGACGGCCGGCCAGGCGCGCCGACTGCGAGCCCGGGAGCGCGCGGCTTCTCCCAGGTCCTCCTCTCCTCGCGCCCCACCCCGCCGCCCTCGCTCCTGCCTCTCCCCGTCCCCTCCCCTCGCCTGCCCTCCCCGTCTCTCCCACGGTGCGGGCGGGCGCTCCGCCGCCGCCCCCGCCGCCCCCGCGGCCGCCACTCCGCCCCCCGCGCGGCGCGGAGCCGCAGTAATAACCCCGGCGCGGGCGGCGCATCCACCGCAGGACACCGTGCTGCGTGCCGACCCGGCTGGTCCTCGGTGCCCGCTTCGCAGGGCCGCCAGGCTGGGGAGCCTCCCGCGGCCCGGGCCCCTCCGAGCGCCCCTAGATGGAGCCGTGCGTTCTCCCCGCGGCGGCGCAGCGCGGGCGGCGGACGCGGGGCGCGCTGGGCGGCCGGGCCATGCGGGTCCTCGGCCGCGCGGCGCTCTGGGTGCTGCTGCTGGCGCAGGTGGGTGTGCAGGTGGGTCCAGACGGCGCGGGCGGGGTTCCCCGGAGCCCCCCTCGCGCAGCCGGGTCTCACCGAGGTCTCGCCGCTGTTTTCCCGCAGGCACCTGCTTGCGCCGTGGGACCCGCAGCGGCCTCGCCCGGGAGCCCGAGCGTCCGGCGTCCTCCTGGACCCGCGGAGTGGCCGGGCTGGGGGGAAAAGGGCGGTAAGTCCGCGCGGGGCGGAAGGGTGGTTCGAACCTTTTCCGCGGAGCAGCTTGTAAACGCCCGAAGGCTGGTTTACAAAGCGCCGCGAAGGTTCCTAACTCAGGGAATTCCCTGTAAGACGCTGCGGCGCTTCCCAGCGAACACCGCTGAGTCAACTTTCAGCAATATTTATATCATTTCCCAGTAAAACAGATGCGATTTACCAGGGTTATTACCATAAGCATTAGGGAAGAAAGCAAGGGAATGTATTTAGATGAAATAGAAGGGAGAAATAACCTAGGAGTTATATTAATGCAGACACCAAAGCGATTACAAAGCTTACAACGCCTTTCTCCATCCCCTCGTCCCCTCCTTCACCTGTTCCCTTTCTGGCCTTTTACAGCGAACACCCTCCATTGCCAGAAAACTAGAAACTAGAACAACCATAGGACCAAGCAGTCCCTCTGCTGGGCATATACCCTGCCTGCCTGCCTGTTCAGTCGTGCCCGACTCTTTGCCCCTGGTGGACTGTAGCCCGCCAGGCTCCTCTGTTCATGGGATTCTCCAGGCAAGAATACTGGAGTGGGTTGCCATTGCCTTCTCCAGGGGATCTTCCCGACTCAGGGATGGAACTCAGGTCTCCGGCATGGGCGGGTGGATTCTTTATCACTGAGCCACCTGGGAAGCCAGAGCAGGAGACAAAAAGACAGCTGTTCTGCTCAGTAGTTACCACCTTAGCATCGAAAGGGATGCTCCTGGAGAGCTGGTGGGATGGGTAATCAGCGTCTTGTGACTTCATAAGTGAAGTGAAGTGAAGTCGCTCAGTCGTGTTCGACTCTGCGACCCCATGGACTGTAGCCCACCAGGGTCCTCTGTCCATGGGACTGTAAGAGCAGTGTCCAAGTCCATGCCTTGTTTTGACATAAAAGCAGGTCAGAACTTTGCAGTGTGTGGTTGTACTTTCTCTCCTCACAAGAGGCATTTATTATTTCATGTGTCAGGGGGAGAGACCTCCCTGTCCTGACCTGCTTTAGGGTAGATCAGAAAGCAGGTGTTTAATTTCAGTTGCTAGCTGGCTTTTCATCTGAACCCAGTCCATTGGCAGTTGCTGAATATGAATACTTTGCATCGATTCCAAGAAGAAATTGCCATCTCAAATGTTGTTAGTGACTTATAGAAGAAGAATCAGGTTTGATTATCCCATCATATTTTTTCAGTAAACCTTAAAAAATGAGTTAATAATTCAGAACTCCTGAATGTAGCTTCTTAATAAAACTCCTAAAGACAATCATTGAATTATATGCATTAATTATTGAGATTCTGCCTGTAAGAGCCTGTAAAGTGATAAATGAAATGTGGGAACGTAGGACCTTTTCCAAATCCACCAGAGGGCACCAGCGGTAAATAATAGAAAACGTTTCTGTCCCTATATTTGCCAGAGTTATTTCAAGCTCACCTGTTTGGGCTTGCCCTCATCCTCAGCGTTTCTCTTACGTTTCATTCTAGTATGTAATGACTTACACTGTAGTTAATTGTCTTTCCCCACTTAAAAAGTAAGATTTTTTGAAAATTCTAGCTTTCTAGAATCATGAGAACTCCTGAAGGTCTCAGAAGAATTTTCAAAGTGTTTCTTAACATTTATGGGGTTTTCTGGGAGGTAAAAGCTTTGGAGATACATAATCACCTCCAGGAGGAGAACCCAAGACATCCTGCCCAAGTGTGCCCTTCTCCCTGGAGGAGCATCCTGTGAACTGGACTCCAGCCTGGCAGGCACGTGGCTCTGATCACCTAACTCCTCAGCTGGGGGTCACAAGCCCAGAGTTCCTGAAAGAACCAGTTAGCTGGCTTGGTTGGAACCTCATGGGGAAGGTGGGCGCCATCGTCAGGGAGGTTCTAGCCCAGGGGACACGCCGCCCCCTCATCTCCCACTGTGTGGGTGTTTCGGGTCCAGTTATAGATGGCTAACTTGAGAGAGTGAGTTTCAGTGGAAAGCTCCCACAGGATCAGGGAAAGACTCCTTGTGCTCAGCAGTGACCTCTTTCGACCTAGGATGGCAGAGATGGAATAGACTGTGTGATGCTGGGGTTAGCTGACTGCTAGATGTCTGGGGATGCCTTCAAAACCTGGAGACTCAGATGATAAAAAATCCGCCTGCAATGCAGGAGACCCGAGTTTGAGTTCTGGGTCAGGAAGATGCCCTGGAGAACAGAATGGCAACCCACTTCAGTATCTTGCCTGGAGAATCCCATGGATGGAGGAGCCTGACAGGCTACAGTCTGTGACTTCACAAAGAGTCCGACATGACTGAGTGACTAACACTTTCTTTTCTTTCAAAACCTACATCTGGCTTTGAAATAACTCTTTTGGCCAAAAGGTTTGTTTAACACATATTTTAACCTCTATAGTCAATGTTCCTGGGTGTCTGGAGTAATTATGCAGTTAGAAATAGAACTCCATATATTCTGTGAGCAACAGTAGATATGTTCATTGAGATCAATTCTATTTTCAGACATTCGGTGCACCCCTTTCATTTTGGCTGATTCAGCATTGCTTTTCCTTAAGAGAAGACTTGAATGCTTTTTCTACAAATTAACCTTTGTCATAATAATAGCAGGTCTTTTTCAGAGCAAAGACAACAGCCATTCCTTTCTTCATGGGATCTTCCTGGCCGATGGGGTTGAACCCAGCTCTCCTGCACTGCGGGCAGTTCTTTACCATCTGAGCCACCAGGGAATCCCCAAAGATATAGCATGAGCTTGTTATTAATAACTTTTCAAAATCTAGGGTAAGCTAAGCTTCCAGGTCAAGGGTGGGAAGTTTTTAGAATTTTGTTTTGTTGAACAAGAGAGACCTGTGTGTGTGTGTGTGCATTCATAGTTTATATTGATTTATACTCACACATTCACATACCCTGAGACAGGGCAGGCTGGCCCAGTGCTTTGCTGGTAACTGTTTAACAACAGCTTCTTGGAGGCTCTGATTTGTTACGTGTTCTGGTTCCCATGGGCTAAATGCTCCCGCCGTGGCTGATGACAAGCTATGCGTGTGAGGCCCTGAACGTGCAGTTAGGACTCAATGGACAAAATCCGTCCTCCAGAGCTGGCACCGGGCAGACCGTGTACACTCACAGGTGGGCCATGCATCATGCACTCAGTCTGAGACTGGACTCTCCCTAGACTTGGTGCTTAGTCAAAAACAGCTCTTGAAATCAAGTTGATCAGGGTGCTGACTGCAGCAGCCACGTGTGTGTTTCTTCTCCTTAAAAACGCCTCTGTAGGGCTGAGGTCTTATTTCAGGGATTCTAAAGGATCAGGAATCTCACTAATTTTTTTTTCTTGATTTTACAGCCAGTAGTTTGGGGGATTATCATTTTAAACCTTAAGCTTGAGAGTTAGTTTGAAACTATCATTTTATACCAATGATATATCACCTTCTCTCGGAGTAGTAGTAAGTGGACAGGGGAGAAGCTCTGCTTACTTTGTTCATTCATAGAATTCTGTGGCTACGAGCCTCTGCACGGTCATCTACACAGAACTGACAGTGTGTATTTGATGCGGAGGACTGCTGCCTGATAGAAGAGCCAGGGTTTCCCCACCTTGGAGATGCTCTAGATCTCTTGTTGAGGCAGCCTGTCTTGTGCCTGGAAGAATATGTACCAACCTTGCTGGACTCACCCACTATACCCCCACAGCACTGCCCTCTCCTTCTGCTTTCTGAAAACCAAAGTGTCCCCCAATGTCCCCAGCATCTCCTGGGGGTGGGGGAGGGGTAGCACCCCGCTGAGAGCCACTGGGCTCAGTTTTCACTCCTGTTCCCCTTCATCCTGGAAGGGACTGTGATTGGTGACAGTGAGCGGCTTCTCGGTTGTTGGAGCCAGTGTGCTGTGCAAGCACACACCAGGTCTCCAGAGCTGACTCTTAACCTCATCAGGAAATTTGTGAGCTGGTTTGTTGAAAATCAAAAGAAACTTGCAGGGAAACCATCATGTTCTAAAGAAGATTAGGACTTCTCTGGGGCACCAGTGGTTAGCTTCCACTACAGGGGGCTTGGGTTCAATCCCTGGTCTGGGTACCAAGGTCCAGAGAATAGATAAGCAAATAAAGTAACATAAAATAAAAAAAGACCAAAACTAAAACACTGAAATCTCATCACTTCCCAGTTTTTAAAGGTTTTGCTGTTGTTTATCCTCTTGACAATACTTGCCTGTGTCGCCTCTGAGCAGTGCCTTACCATCCCACCTTCTCTGGATGGCACACTGACTCAGTGAACTTGGGTGAACTCTGGGAGATGGTGAGAGACTGGGAGGCCAGGTGTGCTGCAGTCCATAGAATCGCAAAGCGTCAGATATGATTTAGCGGCTGAGCGACAGCAGCATCTCCTCTGTATGGAGACGCTTTGTAACCATGTGCCACCTTGCAAACCTCTAAACTCCACGTTCAGTGATGTTGCCTGGGCAATTGACATCAGCCTCGGTGGGAGTGTTTATACCACGGAAATTGGCAAATGCTTTCCACCAGGCCATCCCCCCACCCCACCCCCACCATAGCTGGTTGTGAAAGAAGCATCAGCAGAATGCTGTGTGTGTTTCTGTAAAAGAGGCTTAAAAGTTACTTTGAAAAAGAGTTGTGGTAGGTCCCCCTTCCCCATAAAGGATAAAGATTGTATGTCCTCCCAAGTAAAGGTCAGAAGAATATGACTTTATGTCATCTGGGAACAATCTGATTTTTTGAATGGTAATCATCTTTTTATGTGCAATAAATCTGCTCGTTACCAGGGTTTGGAACAGTCCCCAGGCTTTGTCCTCATTCCAGAGCCTCTGTCGGGATGGAAACAGGCGGGTGTGAGGTGGAGACTCCCCAAGGGCTCGCAGGGCAGGAAGAAAGGTGTTAACACAGCCACATCACACTAGCTTTTCCCCTGAGTTCAGAAAGCGGGATGAGGAAGGCAGTTGGGGAAACACAACTACATGAGCAAGAGCTTTTCCCTGTTTTTTGGAATGCCCAGGGACAGACTTCTTTGTATACAGTTCATGGGGTTCTCATGGAAAAATTACTGAATTGGTTTGCCATTCCTTCCCCCAGTGGACAGTGTATTAAAAAGCAAAGCCATCACTTTGCCAACAAAGGTCCATATAGTCAAGGCTATGGTCTTTCCAGTAGGCATGTACAGAGGTGAGAGTTGAACCATAAAGAAGGCTGAGCATTTAAAAATTGATGCTTTTCAGTTGTAGTGTTGAGAGTCCTTTGGACTGCAAGGAGATCAAACCAGCCCATCCTAAAGGAAATCAACCCTGAATAGTCATGGAAGGACTGATGCTGAAGATGAAATTCCAATACTTTGGCCACCTGATACAAAGAGCCAGCTCACTGGAAAAGACCCTGATTCTGGGAAAGATTGAAGGCAGAAGGAGAAGGGAGGTAACAGGATGAGATGGTTGGAAGGCATCATGCTTCAGTGGACATGAGCTTTGACAAACTCGGGAGATGGAGAGGGACAGAGAGGTGTGTGCTGCAGCCCATGGGGTCGCAGTCGGACACGACTGAGTGACTGACCAACTACAAGCAGTGACTGGGGTCACACACTTACACCAGGATGTTAATACCTAATTTGTTTCCTCCCCTTTTAAAATTATTGCATAGAATTCAAGCAGGTTTGTTTTACTTTCTTGTTTTCCTAACTAAAATGTGAAATAATCACAGTGTATTCTCCCATATCAGACACCAGGGCCCTGCTTTGATAGATATTGCAAAGTTTGGTTGTCCATTGGCCAGCCAGCACCTGTTGACTGTCTAATTTGTATGGGCCCCAGATCACCAGTTACCTGGACGATGGGCCAGGTCTGTAAGCCTGCAAATAGCCCTCCAGGGGTTGACGTCAAAGCCCTTGACCCGAGGAAGCAGGAAGCCTGGGCTCAAACAGGCCATAGCCAAGCGTTCGGTTATGGGCTGAGTGCCGGGCCCTTGACACTCACCTTGCTGAGGAACTCATTACCAGGGGCTCTGCACAGTGCCTTATCATCCCCACCTTCTCTGCCTCGCCCAAACCAGACACTTGCTTTTATGACCATCCACTGGCTGCCACCCACTCTCTGTGGTCCAGTGTAACCCTTCAGATACCTGCCAGGATGGCCCAGGGACTTGTGGGCAAGTACCTATACCAAAACAGCTTTGGTTGTTAAGGAAAATTTCTTTTTTCAGAAAAAGAGTTACTCAAGTACTGTTCCCACGTGTGTGAGGGGTACTCATCACGTCTGACTCTTTTATGACCCCAGGGACTGTAGCCCTCCAGGCTCCTCTGTCCATGGGATTTTCCAGGCAAGGATACTGGAGTAGGTTGCCATTTCCACCTCCAGGAGATCTTCTTGACTCAGGGATTGAACTCATGTCTCTTGCATTGCAGGCCAATTCTTTACCACTGTCGCCACCTAGCTAGTGGTTGTTCAGTCTCTCAGTTGTGTCTGACTCTTTGGGACGCCCCTGGACTGCAGCACGCCAGGATTCCCTGTCCTTCACCATCTCCCAGAGCTTGCTCAAACTCATGTCCATTGAGTCGGTGATGCCATCTCACCCTCTGTTGCCCCCTTCTCCTCTTGCCTTCAATCTTTCCCAGCATCAGGGTTTTTTCTAATGAGTCGGCTCTTCACCTCAGGTGGCCAAAGGATTGGAGTTTCAGCTTCAGTCCTTCCAATGAATATTCAGGGTTGATTTCCTTTGCCAACAAAGATTCGTCTAGTCCAGGCTATGGTTTTTCCTGGGGTCATGTATGGATGTGAGAGTTGGACTGTGAAGAAGGCTGAGCACTGAAGAATTGATGCTTTTGAACTGTGGTGTTGGAGAAGACTCTTGAGAGTCCCTTGGACTGCAAGGAGATCCAACCAGTCCATTCTGAAGGAGATCAGCCCTGGGATTTCTTTGGAAGGAATGATGCTAAAGCTGGCCACCTCATGCGAAGAGTTGACTCATTGGAAAAGACTCTGATGCTGGGAGGGATTGGGGGCAGGAGGAGAAGGGGACGACAGAGGATGAGATGGCTGGATGGCATCACTGACTGGATGGACGTGAGTCTGAGTGAACTCCGGGAGTTGGTGAGGGACAGGGAGGCCTGGCGTGCTGCGATTCATGGAGTCGCAAAGAGTTGGACATGACTGAGCGACTGATCTGATCTGATTTGATCTCCTTACAGTCCAGGGGACTCTTAAGGGTATTTTCCAACACCACAGTTCAAAAGCATCAGTTCTTCAGCACTCAGCTTTCTTTATGGTCCAACTTTCACATCCATATATGACTACTGGAAAAACCATAGCTTTGACTAGACAGACCTTTGTTGGCAAAGTAATGTCTCTGCTTTTTAATATGCTGTACAGATTTGTCATAACTTTTCTTCCAAAGAGCAAGCAGCTTTTAATTTCATGGCTGCAGTCACCATCTTCAGTGATTTTGGAATCCAAGAAAGCAAAGTCTGTAACTGTTTCCATTGTTTCCCCATCTTTTTGCCACAAAGTGATTGGACCAGATGCTATGATCTTAGTTTTTTGAATGTTGAGTTTTAAGCCAGCTTTTTCAATCTCCTCTTTTACCTTTATCATGAGGCTCTTAGTTCCTCTTCTCTTTCTGCCATAAGGGTAATGTCATCTGCATATATGAGATTATTGATAATTTATCCCAACAATCTTGATTCCAGCTTGTGCTTCATCCAGCCCAATATTTCACATGATGTACTTTGCATAGAAGTCAAATAAATAAGCAGGATGACAATATACAGCTTTGACATACTCCTTTCCCAGTTTGGAAGCAGTCTGTTGTTCCATCTGGCTCTAACTGTTGCTTCTTGACCTGCATACAGATTTCTCAGGAAGTAGGTAAATGGTCTGGTATTCACATCTCTTTCAGAATTTGCTGTAGTTTATTGTGATCCACACGGTCAAAGACTTAAGTGTAGTCAATGAAACAGAAGTAGATGTTTTTCTGGAACTCTCTTGCTTTTTCTATGTTCCAACAGATGCTGGCAATTTGATCTCTGATTCCTCCACCTTTTCTAAATCCAGCTTGAACATCTGGAAGTTCTCTGTTCACATACTGTTGAAGCCTGGCTTGGAGAATTTTGAGCATTACTTTACTAGCATGTGAAATGAGGGCAATTGTGCAGTAGTTTGAGCATTCTTTGGTATTGCCTTTCTTTGGGATTGGAATGAAAACTGGCATTTTCCAGTCCTGTGGTCACTGCTGTGTTTTCCAAATTTGCTGCAACATTGAGTGCAGCACTTTCACAGCAACATCGTTTAGGATTTGAAATAGCTCAGCTAGAATTCCATCACCTCCACTAGCTTAGTTAGTAGTGATGCTTCCTGAAGCCCACTTAATTTTGTACTCCAGGATGTCTGGCTCTAGGTGAGTGATCACACCATCGTGGTTATCTGGGTCATTAATATCTTTTTTGTATAGTTCTTCTTTACAAAAGGCATTGATCACTGCCTTCGTAAGTGATCAATGCAAAGAAATAAGGGAAAACAATAGAATGGAAAAGACTAGAGAGCTCTTCAAGAAAATTAGAGATACAAAAGGGACATTTCATATGATGATGGGTACAATAAAGGACAGAAATGGTATGGACCTAACAGAAACAGAAGATATTAAGAAGAGGTGGCAAGAATAAACATAAAAACCTAGCTAGGATTGTTCGCCAAATGACCAAATGCCACTTCTGTAGGACAATGTTTTAGTTTACATTATGACTCCAGGAAACATGTCCAACCCATGCAAAAGGACCAGTTCTTAAGCATCAAACTGTCTCCTGAGAACATTTATTGGTGGAGGATCCGGATGAGAATATTAGGATCAAGTCTTGTCCTACATTTAAGAGGAGGTTGCATCCTGTCTTTCAGGTCTGAGCACCATGGTGCAGGTCTAGTCCTCTGGTGCTGGGGTCTGACACCCCTTTCAGAGGCATCTTAGAGGGAATTTGGAGAAGGCCCATGTCTTTCTTGTCTGCTATTTCCTGGTGTTTAGACAAAATGCAGGCTAGATAGCAAGTCTTCTCCAAAGCTGTGCAGGCCCATTGCTAGTACACAGATAGAGAGACATGCAAGATATGTTTAAATGTTTGAAAGATGTAAATCAAACCAACACATTGGCTAATATATTTCATAGCCTCAGCTTTGATAAATCTGCCTTCAGATCTTCCTGGGTGGTGCTAGTGATAAGGAATCTACCTGCCAATGCGGGAGACACAAGAGATATGGGCCCAGTCCCTGGGTTGGGAAGATCCCTTGCAGAAGGGAATATCTACCCTCTCCAGTATTCTTGCCTGGAGAATCCCATGGGCAGAGGAGCCTGGTGAACTCTAGTCCAGGAGGTCATCAAGAGTTGGACAGGACTGAGCATGTCCGACTTTGGCAAACTGACCTTCACATGGTCTAAAAGCCCAGGTTCAAGCTTAGAGCATGGCAGTTCAGGAAGATACGATCCCTGGTGTGAAGCCCACCCCATGTCTGTGGTCCACATTCTGTCCCTCTGCCCAGAAAAAAACTGCTCCCTGACCTCTCGATGGCAGAGATGATGTGTTAATGGTGGGGATGAAAGAGACAATTTTGATCCAAGCAATGAAAAATAAGCGATGCTTGTTTTTATCTTTCTGACTTACTTCATTCTGTAAAACAGGCTTTAGGTTCATCCATCTCATGAGAACTGACTCAAATACCTTCCTTTTTATAGCTGAGCAATATTCCATTTTATGTATATACCATATCTTCTTTATCCATTCATCTGTTGATGGACATCTAGGTTGCTTCCCTATCCTGGCTACTGTAAATAGTGCTGCAGTGAACACCAGGATAGAAGACCCCCCAGAGAAAGGAATAGCTACTCACTCCAGTATTCTTGCCTGGAGAATACCATGGAAAGAGGAGCCTGGTGGGCTACAGTCCTTGGGGTTGCAAAGAGTCGGACATGAATCTTGTTAATTGGTCTCGGAAACATTATCAGTATTTTTAAGCTAAAATTTCTTATCAGTGGAATGAAGATGTTGGTAAAAGACAATATGACTAAAAGAATGTTTAAGGATATAAAAATGATTACTTATTATAATTATTCTAGTGATCCAAAAAGCCCAGTCTTAGCTTCATTTGGTCTGTAATCTCTTTCTCCTTAGAAGTGTCATAGCAATTGCTGGATTGGTAATATCACATTATAGGGACAACAGTGACTTCTCCAAAGCCCCCTTTTAAGATTTCCCCTTTAAACTCTGATTTTATGCGTTCAGTTTGGATTTGAATGGGTGGAGGTTGACATTTCCACCATCTTTCTTGCTGGGTGAAAATATCATCCAGTGTAAATTATATTTGAAGACTTCTTGGTCCTTTTCAGAACTCTGAAATTACTCAGCCACACATCCTCTCTTGATTTCAGACTATGAGCTGGTGTCTCCCTACGAGGTTGACCACAAGGGCAACTACGTGTCCCATGAAATCACCCACCCCCAGAGGAGGAAAAGGGCTCTGGCCCAGCTCGGAGTTGACTCTCTGCACCTTCGGCTGAAAGGCTTCAGGCATGACTTCCACCTGGATCTGAAAGCCTCCAGCAAACTGGTGGCACCTGGATTTCTCATCCAGACTTTGGGAAAGCAGGGCACGAAGTCGGTGCAGGCTTTCCCACCCGAGGATTTCTGTTTTTATCAAGGCTCCTTGCGATCCCACAAAAATTCCTCAGTGGCTCTTTCGACCTGCAAAGGATTGGTGAGTACAGCTCATGCCGCTGGTCGTGAAGTGATGGGGACACGGAAAAGGGGACAAGCGACAATATTTCCCTTGCACTTTGGGTTGTTCTCCCACCACTGCAGTACAGACTTCTCTGATTTGTCAAAGCAGGAGGAAAAACTGCCAAGAGGTACTTTCTAAAATATGCTGGGTTGCGTCCTTTCCCTGCTTGGAAGCAGCGTGAAGGTCCTGACTTCTGTTGTTTTTATTCTACAGTGAGTGAGGCAGAGTACTGCAGCTTGAAAACTACATAAGAACTTATGGCCAAGTCTGAAGGCTGTGAATTCTTCGGGGTTATTGGTTCTGACTTATTGGTTCCTTAAACAGGTTTCTCACTTACTAGCACTGGAGGATTGTCTTAATTTTGAATAGAACAATGGTATTCAACTGATTGGCCATGTGGGCTATTTGAGCTAGTGCTTAAAAATTCCTTATTTCTGTCATTCTGATGTTGGTGACATATTTACAGATTTGAGCATTCATTTCAAATATAGTAATGAGTCCATGGCAGGGCAGAGCTGGTCTTACTGGGCTGGTGATGCTATGGTGTTTTCTTCTTGTCCTTAGTATCTGAACTGAAATGAAACGTTCACTCAGTCATGTCTGACTCTGCGACCCCATGGACTGTCTGCCAAGCTCCTCTGTCCATGGAATTCTCCAGGCAAGAATACTGGAGTGGGTAGCCATTCCCTTCTCCAGGAGTTCTTTCTGACCCAGGAGTTGAACATGGGTGTCCTGCTTTGCTGGCAGATTCTTTACCATCTGAGCCACCAGAGAAGCCTATTATCTAAATTAGCCATTAAACATCTTCGATACTGCAGGTGGTCCTCTTTGCTCCAAACCCAGAGTTTGGAGCATCAGGTCAACTTGAAAAGGTACCTGAATCCCTCAGGCTGACCTAAGCTGAAGTCTTAATGGCTTGTCTTTTACTTTTCTTAAAATATTTCCATTTTAGAAGACAAAAGCTTAGAAGATGCTTAAATTCTTGGACACAAGCTAATTAGTCAGACGCATATGGGGGAAGCATGACATAAGTAGCAAGCTGAAAACAATGTGTGGTCAAAGCAATAAGGTCTTGATCGTGTTTGGCAACCGGGTTTTTGTACGTTTGTTACATCTCCAGAAAATCATCTAAGTCTGTCTTATTCCTTTCCCTGTTTGGAAAGAGAATTCAGACTCTACATCTTGTAAGGATTTTGTGTGCATGTACATGAATACTAGATGCTGAAGGGGCATTCAAAGTTAATTCCTTGAAATACTAAATATGTGAAAATGCTGTGTCCTGTGAATTAAAAAAATATATATATTAGCATTATGCTTTTTAGGGAGAATTTGGTATGGTCTGGGCTCATGTCTACTATCTTTGGAAAGGCTTTTGGATTGAGAATGGATACAGTGGAGAATTGTCAAGGGTAGGATGGTGGTGACTTGGCACACTTGTTAAGCATGAAGATGGTGTGGTCAGGTTCTTCCATTGTTCTCTTGAGAAGCATAGATCTTCCTTAATGAAAGAGCTATAACTCTTCATATAAGGCTCCAAAGGAAGATTCCTTGGCTTTCTTCAACAAAGGCTCAGACCAGGCATGGGAGCCACCTTTGTGGTAGGGAGGTGCACCATGCCCTTCACAGCACCCTTGAATTTGTTTGTGGAGGCTGAGTAAGGCACTGGCTCCCTACTAACCCAGCAGGGGCGCAGGCTCATGGATGCCTTGGGTCTTGTGAGCCAAGGCTTTTCCATGATGGCTGAGCTATGCCCTGGAGTCTGTCCCATGAATAGAGTTGGTTGGCAGCAGCTTGAGATTTCTGGCTCTCTTTGAACTCAGTGGGAGTTAACACCAAAAGCTGTAAATGACAACTACATAAAAGATAGTGAGAGGAACAGAAAAAGACTCCTCTGCATAATAAACGTTGGAATTTAATACTTTGGTGACTGGAATAGAAAGCTGTGTGCTTTCACTATTAATCTTCCAAATACCTTAGTTCCAACTAAAGTGATATTTTGTCCATAGAGTGTGGACATGACCTCATACGTGACCTCAGTTAGACTTATGAGTGTGCATTTCAGGGGCATTTACCATATGATAGGACAAATCAAAGGCATTATAAGGAAGAAAAAAGGAGGGTTAAGAAGTCCTCTATCTTTAGCCTGATAATAAAATTATTGAATGGAGATGCCCCATGAATCGCTGCCAAGTCTGTGATTTCCTTCCTTGATTGATGGTTACCCCATCCCTCCTCTTCCAAACCTGTTAACACATGAAGAAAAATAGCATACCTTTTATATTACATGATGCTGCCTTTTTTTGTTATTGTTATTCTTGGTTCTTTCAGGTTCTAATTAAAGGTCCAGGTGAATATCAGTTAAGCCCTTTTTTACTGGGTTTCTAGATAACGCAGTGATCTGATGGGAGTCAGGAGTGTGGTTCTGATTTATAGTAAGTACATACTCTTAAAGAAGAAAGACAAAACCAAAATGAACATTTCGTTTTTAATTGTCTGTGAATAGTGAATGTGCTTCAGAAGTGTGCCTCGCCAGAGCCTATCAGAGTTGGGTCCAAGGAATGCATTGTCTGATGAGAGAAGCCAGAGGTAGTTAATTTGCTGTAGAGTGATAAAATAAAGACAGATATGGGTGTTAGGAGAACTGAAATGAAGACGCCTCGCTCTAAGCGGTGAGGGGCAGCAGTGCCAGAGTAGTCTTCTGGAGGAAACATTGTGCAAGCCGAATCCTTATTGTAGAATTGGAGTGTGATGCTTGTGAATGGAGGAGTCACAGGCAGTCTCGGGGAAGATCGTGAACATCAGTCAAGCTCATGGGTCCTTGGTAACACCATCCATGAGTATTTGGAGTTAATATTTGTATATGAAGCCCAAGTATAGTAAACTGAATAAGATCTGGAAGCCCTAAAATGACTTCTAGAGTCACTCTGGTGTTGCCAAGAGTATATTGACTCATTTTGCTAAATAAGGTTAATAAAAAAATAGTATCTGCTGTACTTACATCTCTACCAAAATAACATCAGAAAGCTGTTCTGATTACTAGTCACAAGCACATAAATGTGTGCCACACAGTAGGTGCTCTTCAATATTTGTTAAATAATGGATGGAAATATGGGGCTAATTACACCATAAGAAACAACCATGACCATAACAGTAGCAGAAGGAACAACAGTAACTTACTGAATGTTATTTGCCAAAGACTTGCCTAATAGCTTCCCATTTATTATCTCACTTCAGTTCAGTTCAGTCTCTCAGTCATGTCCGACTCTTTGTGACCCCATGAATCGCAACACGCCAGGCCTCCCTGTCCATCATCTACTCCTGAAGTTCACTCAAACTCACATCCATGGAGTCAGTGATGCTATCAAGCCATCTCATCCTCTGCCGTCCCCTTCTCCTCCTGCCTCCAATCCTTCCCAGCATCAGAGTCTTCTCCAATGAGCCAACTCTTCGCATGAGGTGGCCAAAGTACTGGAGTTTCAGCTTTAGCATCATTCCTTCCAAAGAACACCCAGGGCTGATCTCCTTTAGAATGGACTGGTTGGATCTCCTTGCAGTCCAAGGGACTCTCAAGAGTCTTCTCCAACACCACAGTTCAAAAGCATCAATTCTTTGGCGCTCAGCTTTCTTCACAGTCCAACTCTCACATCCATACATGACCACTGGAAAAACCATAGCCTTGACTAGAAGGACCTTTGTTGGCAAAGTAATGTCTCTGCTTTTCAATATGCTATCTAGGTTGGTCATAACTTTCCTTCCAAGGAGTAAGTGTATTTTAATTTCATGGCTTCAGTCATAATCTGGAGTGATTTTGGAACCCCCCCAAAAAATAAAGTCCACTGTTTCCCCATCTATTTCCCATGAAATGGTGGAACCAGATGCCATGATCTTACTTTTCTGAATGTTGAGCTTTAAGCCAACTTTTTCACTCTCCTCTTTCACTTTCATCAAGAGGTTCTTTAGTTCTTCTTCACTTTCTGCCATAAGGGTGGTGTCATCTGCATATCTGAGGTTATTGGTATTTCTCCCTACAATCTTGATTCCAGCTTGTGTTTTTTCCAGCCCAGCGTTTCTCATGATGTACTCTGCATAGAAGTTAAATAAGCAGGGTGACAATATACAGCCTTGACGAACTCCTTTTCCTATTTGGAACCAGTCTGTTGTTCCATGTCCAGTTCTAACTGTTGCTTCCTGACCTGCATATAGGTTTCTCAAGAGGCAGGTCAGGTGCTCTGGCATTCCCATCTCTTTCAGAATTTTCCACAATTTATTGTGATCCACACAGTTAAAGGCTTTGGCATAGAAAGCACAAATAGATGTTTTTCTGGAACTCTCTTGCTTTTTCGATGATCCAGTGGATGTTGGCAATTTGATCTCTGGTTCCTCTGCCTTTTCTAAAACCAGCTTGGACATCTGGAAGTTCACGGTTCACATATTGCTGAAGCCTGGCTTGGAGAATTTTGAGCATTACTTTACTAGCTTGTGAGATGAGTGCAATTGTGTGGTAGTCTGAACATTGTTTGGCATTGCCTTTCTTTTGGATTGGAATGAAAACTGACCTTTTCCAGTCCTGTGGCCACTGCTGAGTTTTCCAAATTTGCTGGCATATTGAGTGCAGCACTTTCACAGCATCATCTTTCAGGATTTGAAAGAGCTCAACTGGAATTCCATCACCTCCACTAGCTTTGTTCGTAGTGATGCTTTCTAAGGCCCACTTGACGTCACATTCCAGGATATCTGGCTCTAGGTGAGTGATCATACCATCGTAATTATCTTGGTCATGAAGATCTTTTTTGTACTGTTCTTCTGTGTATTCTTGCCACCTCTTCTTAATGTCTTCTGCTTCTGTTAGGTCCATACGATTTCTGTCCTTTATCGAGCCCATCTTTGCATGAAATCTTCCCTTGGTATTTCTAATTTTCTTGAAGAGATCTCTAGTATTCCCCATTCTGTTGTTTTCCTCTATTTCTTTGCATTGATTGCTGAGGAAGGCTTTCTTATCTCTTCTTGCTATTCTTTGGAACTCTGCATTCAGATGTTTTTATTTTTCCTTTTCTCCTTTGCTTTTGGCTTGTCTTCTTTTCACAGCTATTTGTAAGGCCTCCCCAGACAGCCATTTTGCTTTTTTGCATTTTTTTTTTCATGGGGATGTTCTTGATCCCTGTCTCCTGTACAATGTCATGAACTTCAGTCCATAGTTCATCAGACACTTTGTCTATCAGATCTAGGCCCTTAAATCTATTTCTCACTTCCACTGTATAATCATAAGGGATTTGATTTAGGTCATACCTGAATGGTCTAGTGGTTTTCCCTACTTTCTTCAATTTAAGTCTGAATTTGGCAATAAGGAGCTCATGATCTGAGCCACAGTCAGCTCCCAGTCTTGTTTTTGCTGACTGTATAGAGCTTCTCCATCTTTGGCTGCAAAGAATATAATCAGTCTGATTTTGGTGTTGACCATCTGGTGATGTCCAAGTGTAGAGTCTTCTCTGGTGTTGTTGGAAGAGGGTGTTTGCTATGACCTGTGCGTTCTCTTGGCAAAACTCTATTAGCCTTTGCCCTGCTTCATTCCATATTCCAAGGCCAAATTTGCCTATTACTCCAGGTGTTTCTTGACTTCCTACTTTTGCATTCCAGTCCCCTATAATGAAAAGGATATCTTTTGGGGGGTGTTAGTTCTAAAAGGCCTTGTAGGTCTTCATAGAACCATTCAACTTCAGCTTCTTCAGCATTACTGGTTGTGGCATAGACTTGGATTACTGTGATATTGAATGGTTTGCCTTGGAAATGAACAGAGATCATTCTGTTGTTTTTGAGATTGCATCCAAGTACTGCATTTCAGACTCTTTCATTGACCATGATGGCTACTCCATTTCTTTTAAGGGATTCCTGCCCACAGTAGTAGATATAATGGTCATCTGAGTTAAATTCACCCATTCCAGTCCATTTCAGTTCGCTGATTCCCAGAATGTCAAATGCACTCTTGCCATCTCCTGTTTGACCTCTTCCAATTTGCCTTGATTCATAGACTTAACATTCCAGGTTCCTATGCAATATTGCTCTTTACAGCATTGGACCTTGCTTCTGTCACCAGTCACATCACATTATCTCACTTAGCCTAATGATATCTCTAAGAGATAGGTACTATTTTTAAGAGCTTTATTAATATATAATTTATATGTCAACAGAGTTTCACCCCTTGAAAATGTATAATTTGATGGGTTTTTTTTTTTAGTATATTCCCTGACTTGTGCAAACATTACCACAAACTGAGACATTTACATCATCCCCAAAAGAAACTTTTGTATAGTCCGGTCCCTCTCATTTCTCTGAAACCTTCATCAGTCAGTCGTAGACACCAATTAGTGTAACATTCTGTGTTTATAGATTGCCCTACTCTGGACATTTCTGATAAATGGAGGCATTGACTTTTCTGACTAGCTTCTTTCATTTAGTATACAGAATACAAGATTCATCCATGTTGTAACATGTTTAAAGGCTTCATTATTTTTATTGGTAAATAATCCTTTGTATACATACACCACTTTTTATTTTGATGTCTATCAGTTGATAGGCATTGTTTGTATTTTCTTTGGTTATGTGAATGGTGTTGCTATAAACATTTGTGTACAAGCTTTTGTGTAGACATAAGTTTTCATTTTTCTTGAGTATATACCTGGAAGTGCAATTGCTAGACCAAGTGGGAATTCTGTGCTTAATATTTATCAGATTCTGAACCATTTTTTACAGTAGCTGCACCATTTTGCATCTATCCAGCAATGTATAAGTATTCCAGTTTCTCCACATTCTTGACAACGTTTGTTCTTGTCCATCTCTTCTTCTTAGAGACATCCGAGTGGATATGAAGCGTTATCTTGCTCTGGATTTGCTTTGCTAGGTGGAGATGATCGGTTGACAGTTTCTTTCAGTTTTCATTGTTTGCTGTGTGCTTTTCCATCCGCATTTGCATATTCCATCCTGCCGCCATCTGGCATTGTTTCTGTTAAGAAGTCTTCTATTTATCTCACTGTAGTTTTGTTATTCATAAAGCATTGGGGGTTTCTGCTCTTGTTGCTGCTCTCAATGGGTCTTTGTCTTTCAACATTATTATATGCTGTGTATAGATGTGCGTATGGTTGAGTTTATCCTTCTTAGAATTATATGAGCTCCCTGAATATTCATATTAATATCTTCCCTCAATTTGAAAAGTATTTGACCACTGTTTCCTCAACTATGTTTCCTTCTCCTTTCTTTCCTCTCCTTTGGTGCTCTTGCTCTTCATATATTGGTGTGTTTAATGATGTAGCACTTTTCTCTGAGGTTCCACTCATTTTTCTTCATTCATTTTCCTCTGTGCTCCTCAAATGTATGGTCTCAATTGATTGATCACCAAGCTTACTGATTCTCTGCTAGCAGTTCAAATCTATTATTAAGCTTCTGTAGTAAATTTTTTTATTTGGAAAGTGTACTTTTCAACTTCAATTTGGTTCTTTTTATAATTTCTCTTATTCTGTACTTTATGAGATATTGCTATTAGGCCTTTCTTTAATACTTTGGACATGGTTTCCTTTGGTTCTTTAAATATATTTGTAACAGTGGCTTTGGAGTGTTTGTCTACTAAGTTAAACACCTAGATCCCCTTAGAAGCAGTTTCCATTTCTTCTTTCTTTTCCTGTGTATGGGTCACACTTTTCTGTTTTGTGTGTGTGTGTGTGTGTGTGTGTTTCTCATAATTTCTTTGCTGAATACTGAGCATTATAGATAATATATCTTAGCAACTCTTGATACTCTGAGACTGAGCATATGCCACCACTCAAGTGACTGTCGCTGTTGCTTTCTTTCTTGCTTGTTTAGTGACCAGGTCAGTGAAGTCTGTTTTCTTTGCAACATGCAGCCTGCAGTGTGGCCTTTCAGAGAGTGCAGAGTTAGGGCATGTGCACAATCTTTCTGAAAGCCTGTGCTAATCTGCCTCTATTGGTATCACACCCAGCTCTTAGCCTACATTAACTACTAGGTGATCTTTTTGCATTATTTTTAATAGCATGCTTGGTCTTGAATTGCTCCACAGTCTAATTTGATTACAGAAGAGCTTTGCAGGACTAGGATGTGGCCAGTTACTGAGATTACTCCAACAGCAGGAAGAATCCTCTTGTCTTTTTCCCTAAATCTCTCTGCTAAACTTCCAGTTGGGGTACTGTTTCATTTATTGGTATGTGTATCATGGAGCAATCAGCTTTCTCTTAATTGCATGCCTAAAGAATACCCATTATTTTTTATAATGCTGTTAGGCATAACTTTCACAGTCTGTTCCAAATAGAATCATTCCTTTAAAGTGAGCTTCTTGTTCATAGAACTTGTTTTTCCTCCTGGGAAAAATCTGTGTGCCTGTAAAGGAGCTGGAACTGATATATACTTTTCCTTCCAAAGTAACACCCCTATCTCTGAGTGGAGCTCTGGATGCTAATAGTAGCTCCTGGCTGTGTCTACTTTGGTTCCAAACATGAAACCCTTACTATACAAAGGTTCTAGGTTGGAGGGGTTCCAGGATCTGTTATTCTCAGCCTGCTGAGCCTGATGTAGAGCTTCCATCCTGTGATCAGGGGTTTCTTCAGTTCAGTTGCTAAGCCATGTCCAAGTCTTTGTGACCCCATGGAGTGCAGCACACCAGGCCTCCCTGTCTATCACCAAATCTTGAGGAGTGGTGGGGGTGGCTTAGCAGAAGGCAAATCAGCTTACGTATCCATGCCTGTCCTTAATAGAGTTTCTGCAATATAGAACTGTGGTGGGGGTGGGGGTCTCCCTAGCATTCCAGAGGTTAAGATTTCCCATTTATAATACAAAGGATAGAGATTTGATCCCTGGTTGAGAAATTAAGATGACACATGTTATGTGGTATGGCCAAAAATATATTTATCCATGTAAATACACACACACACACTCACGTTGTTGTTGCTGTTCAGCCGCTCAGTTGTGTCCCACTCCTTGCTCCCATGGACTGCAGCATGCCAGGACTCCCTGTCCCTCACCATCTCCCAGGGCTTGCTCAAACTCATGTCCATTGAGTCAGTGAGATCATCCAACCATCTCATCCTCTCTTGTACCCTTCTCCTGTCTTCAATCTTTCCCAGCATCAGGGTCTTTTCAAATGAGTTAGATCTTCGCATCAGGTGGCCAAAGGATTGGAGATTCAGCTTCAGCATCAGGCCTTCCAGTGAGTATTCAGAGTTTATTTCCTTTGAAATTGGCTGGTTTTATCTCCTTGCTGTCTAAGGGACTCGCAAGAGTCTTCTCAAACACCAGAGTTCAAAAGCATCAATTCTTTGGTGTTCAGCTTTCTTTATGGTCAAGCTCTCACATCCATAGATGACTACTGGAAAAAACATAGCTTTGACTATACAGAACTTTGTCGGCAAAGTAATGTCTCTGCTTTTTAATATGCTGTCTAGGTATGGCATAGCTTTTCTTCCAAGGAGCAAGGTTTTGTTTGTGCCCACCAAGTCCCTGATGCTGGGAAAGATTGAAGGTGGGAGGAGAAGGGGACGACAGAGGATGAGATGGTTGGATGGCATCACCGACTCAATGGACATGAGTTTGGGTAAAATCCAGGAGTTGGTGATGGACAGGGAGGCCTGGCGTGCTGGAGTCCATGGGGTCACAAAGAGTCAGACACGACTGAGCGACTGAACTGAACTGAACTGAACTAAGAGTCTGTTTTCCCAGTCCTGTTGAAGCTCTGTAATTAAATCCCACTGGTCTTCAAAGTCACATTCCCTAGGGGTTCTCACTCCCTTTGGTGTATCCTCAGGTTGGGAAATGTGTTGTGGGCCCTTGAACTTTTGCAACATTGCGAAAACTTCTTTGGTATAATTGTTCTCCAGTTTGTGGGTTGTCTGCCTGGTGGCTATAGTGGGGCTCGCACACTGTGCCTCCAAGGTCTGATGCAGCCAGAGCCCCTGTCCCGGGGGCAGGCCACTGCTGACACGTGCCTCTGATGGAGACACTCAAGCATTCCTCAAAGGCAGGTCTGGCTCAGTCTCTGTGGGGTCCCTGGGTCCTGGTGGGCACAAGGTTTTGTTTGAGCCTTCTGAGCATCTCTAGTGGGTATGGGGTTTGATTCTATGCAACTTCACCCCTCCTACTGTCTTTTTGGGGCTTCTCCTTGCCCTTGAACATGGGATTTTATATATATATATATATATATATATATATATATATATATATATATATACCATATATATATATGGTACCAAGGGGATAAGAAGTGTTGGCGCCTTGTGTCTCCTGACTTTAAAATATAGCCCTAGATTGGGTGTTAAGGCCGTAGGGAGTGTGGTCATATTGAGCAGGGGAAAAGGTAATATGTGACTAGACCATGGGCTCAAATACAACCAAATTTTATTATTCTTTTACAGATTTACTAAATTTAATTCAATAGATGATTTCCCACTCTTTATAAAAATACATTTACTTATTTTACTTATTTGGCTGTACTGGGTCTTAGTTGCGGCACTTGGGATCTTTGATCTTTGTTGTGGCATTCAGACTCTTAGCTGTGGCATGTGGGACCTAGTTCCCTGACCAGGGATTGAACCCAGGCCTCTTGCATTGGGAGCATGGAGTCTTAGCCATTAGAGCATCAGGGAAGTCCTTCATTTTTTTTTTTATTAGAGTATTAGAGAAGTGAATCATAAGCTTTGGATGAACACACACACACTACTATACACATATAAGATAGGTAATCAACAAGGACCTACTGCACAGTACAGGGAATTCTACTCTGTAGTCTGTGATAATCTATATGAGAAAAGATTTTCCACTTTTTATGCCCTTAGGACAATTTCTAGAGACTTTCAATGATGTGTGTGTGTGTGTGTGTGTGTGATTTTCACCAGGCAAATGGCTGTCTCACTTGAGAGAGAATCTTCTGCATTCCTTACACAGCCATTCTGGAAGTCAGTCTCTGTTGGATGCTATTATGAACATATTTTGCAAAGCACTGCCCAAAGCTATTTTGTTATGGCCATTCTACAGATGATTCCCAAGATAATTCTTGAAAGAGTGGGATTTTGACCTAAGCTGAGTGACTTCAGAAACAGCACTTGAACTTACAGGACTGTCTTGCTTCGCCTGATCATGAGGTCATTGTTGCACCACAGGGACCCACAAGGCTGTTTATGTGGATTCCATTGCATCATCCTTGAATATGCTGAAGTGTAAGCATGCTTTCCTTTGGTTTCCACCTCAAGGCCACCTTCCTCAGTATCAAGCCTTCTTTGAATTTAGTGGGTGATGTGTAATATATTAGGCCCTTATATTGAAAAACATGGATTCATTCCACAATTATTTTTTATTTTATTTTATTTTTAAACTTTACAATATTGTATTAGTTTTGCCAAATATTGAAATGAATCCGCCACAGGTATACATGTGTTCCCCATCCTGAACCCTCCTCCCTCCTCCCTCCCCATGCCATCCCTCTGGGTCGTCCCAGTGTACCAGCCCCCAGCATCCAGTATTGTGCATTGAACCTGGACTGGCAACTCGTTTCATACATGATATTATACATGTTTCAATGCCACAATTATTTATTTATAGGTTTTTTTTATACCAGACTGTGAATCCTTGAAGAGATATTGTTTTATTCATCTTTGTTTTTCCAAAGTTCCTGTTAACACTGAGTTCCTTTTTTTTTCTCTCAATGAATGATTGTATTTCACATTCACAAACAAAAATATTTCGTCTTCTCAATCTCTATTTTGAGATATGAATAAATATAAAATTCATGTTATAATACATTTTGTATGATTTCCTTTAGTGACTAATGTCAAGTAATATAAATTTTCTTTTTCTTTTGAAGTACATTTTTTTTCAGAAATGGTCTAATCAATAAGATTTCTGACAGGCTATTTTTAGAAACTTCCATTGTCAATACTTTAAATGAGCTTTCTTTGGAACTGTCTTCTGTTGCATATAACAGAATTAGATTTTCTCAAAGGGTCTTATGCCAGTCCTATGCTTGGATTGTGCTCAGTCACAAAATCATGTCTGACTCTTTGCGACCCCATGGACCATCGCCTGCCAGGCTCCTCTGTCCATGGGATTCTCCAGGAGTGGACTGCCATGCCCTCCTCCAGGGGATCTTCCTGACCCAGGGGTTGAACCTGCGTCTTATGCACTGCAGGTGGATTCTTTACTGCTGTGCTACCAGGGAAACATATACTTGGATTAGTACTTAAAAAAAAAAAAGATATTAAATCTATCATTTGTCCTTGGCACAAAATCTGGCAGAATTTTAGCTCCTCTTGTGTAGTTTGTTAAGGTGTTAATGCATAGGATACATACCACTTCTCCTAAAATCTAATTACTTTCTTGTTTTCAGTAGTATTGCAAACCTTGTAAATGCCACAGTTCTTACTTAAGTTTTCAAATTCCCTCACTTGGTTGGAGACTTACTTGGGGCCCTTTTTTTGAACTGTATGACGTTTCATTTCCAGACACAAACTCCAGGGATTCTCTGGAAAACCTAGTCATTGAGGGTTTTCCTAATGCACCCAATAAATCCTAGGAACTGTCTGAAATGTTGCCAAATTTGTAACTGACTTTGAAAAATGTTCTTGAGCCAGGAAACTAAAACAGGAGCAGAAAGGGAGGACCAACACAAGAGATGGTTAGCAAAGCTAATATGAGTTTTAAAAGAAAAATGTCACTATCTGAGAAGACCAGTGATGGCATACCAGTTGAAAATAGGTCAGCCTTAGGAGGCATGTAAGAAAACTGTACAAAAAATAAAGTTTTTGGGTGAAGTATGGCCTGAGTATTGATTATTAGGAGATTTTAAAAGTGGGTATGGGGAACTTCATGTACTGAATCACTACATAAATTTCTGCTAACTACTTAAGATTAAATATAATGCAAATCTTTAAATTGACAGAATGGAATGTATGTTATTATTAGAACAAGGTCAAAGTAACTTTTTGGCTTCCCTTGTGGCTCATAAGGTAAAGAATCTGCTTGCAAAGCGGGAGACCCAGGTTTGAACCCTGGGTCTGGAAGATCCCCTGGAGAAGGAAATGGCAACTCACTCCAGTATTCTTGCCTGGAGAATCCCATGGACAGAGGAGCCTGGTGGGCTACATTCCATGGGGTGACAAAGAGTCAGACATGACTGAGTGAGTAACAATAAAGTAACATTTATAATATACTTGATGTGGGGCTTCCCAGGTGGTGCTCAGTTCAATTCAGTTCATTTCAGTCTCTCAGTTGTGTCCGACTCTTTGCGACCCCATGAATTGCAGCACACCAGGCCTGCCTGTCCATCACCAACTCCCGGAGTTCACACAAACTCACGTCCATTGAGTCGGTGATGCCATCCAGCCATCTCATCCTCTGTCGTCCCCTTCTCCTCCTGCCCCCAATCCCTCCCAGCATCAGAGTCTTTTCCAATGAGTCAACTCTTCGCATGAGGTGGCCAAAGTCCTGGAGTTTCAGCTTTAGCATTATTCCTTCCAAAGAACACCCAGGGCTGATCTTTAGAATGGACTGGTTGGATCTCCTTGCAGTCCAAGGGACTCTCAAGAGTCTTCTCCAACACCACAGTTCAAAAGCATCAATTCTTCTGTGCTCAGCTTTCTTCACAGTCCAACTCTCACATCCATACATGACCACTGGAAAAACCATAGCCTTGACTAGACGGACCTTTGTTGGCAAAGTAATGTCTCTGCTTTTCAATATGCTATCTAGGTTGGTCATAACTTTCCTTCCAAGGAGTAAGCGTCTTTTAATTTCATGGCTGCAGTCACCATCTGCAGTGATTTTGGAGCCCCCCAAAAATAAAGTCTGACACTGTTTCCCCATCTATTTTCCATGAAGTGATGGGACCAAATGCCATGATCTTCGTTTTCTGAATGTTGAGCTTTAAGCCAACTTTTTCACTCTCCTCTTTCACTTTCATCAAGAAGCTTTTTAGTTCCTCTTCACTTTCTGCCATAAGGGTGGTGTCATCTGCATATCTGAGGTTATTGATATTTCTCCTTGCAATCTTGATTCCATCTTGTGCTTCTTCCAGCCCAGCGTTTCTCATGATGTACTCTGCATATAAGTTAAATAAGCAGGGTGACAATATACAGCCTTGATGGACTCCTTTTCCTATTTGGGACCAATCTGTTGTTCCATGTCCAGTTCTAACTGTTGCTTCCTGACCTGCATATAGGTTTCTCAAGAGGCAGGTCAGGTGGTCTGGTATTCCCATCTCTTTCAGGATTTTCCACAGTTTATTGTGATCCACACAGTCAAAGGCAGTGGTAAAGAATTCACCTGCCAATTCAGGAGACACAAGAAATGTGGGTTTGATCCCTGGGTCAGGAAGATCCCCTGGAGTAGGAAATAGCAACCCACTCCAGTATTCTTGCCTGGAAAATTCCATGGACAGAGGAGCCTGGCAGGCTACAATCCACGGGATCACAACATAGTTGGGCACGGCTGAGCAACTGAACACACATATACTTGATGTGACCATATTTTTCTATTAGGTTACCATTCATTGTAAACAAACCAAGAAAATGAGATGATTAGAGAAATTTAAGTATAAAATCTTGATTTTATTCCATTTACCTTACTTTTCAAGTGATGAACCTGAGATTCAAAGAGATGAAATGACTTGGTCAATATTATAAAGGCAGGTAAGGTTTAGGAAGTTCTAGGATGTTTGTCTTTAGATTCTCCATCCAGGGATGTTTTCACTGTAACAGAAATGGATACTATTAGTTTTCATTACAAGGAAGAGTCAATTGAAGACTTTCTATGTTCAAATATATGCCAAAGATGTTAATGATAAAGCAAGTGATCCTTGTTCTGGAGATCTGGGGCAGGTAGCATAGGGAGAAGACAGAGTGGGATGCTCAGTTATGGTTAGTGTTTGGTACTCCTGATATCTTTTTGTTGGAAGTAAGTGCCTCCCCCATATGGCAGCTCCCATATAAGCACTCTCTGTGGCCAGTACAACATTTACTGTGAGGATCACTGGAATGGTGCTCATCTCCACAACCAGTATGACCAGGATTTTCTACGAGGCAAAGTTCAACCTGAGAACAGCCTTATGATCCCCTGGAGGAGCCAAGATGTGATCCCTCTAAGGGATGATTCATGTCTGGAATTTTTCAAAGGACCTGAAACCTACTTTTTAGAGAGTGGCTATTTCAGAGAAAGTCCATGCCAGAGAGAATATAAAAAGGAGGTCAGATGAAGGCAAGGTCCTTAAAGTGTGATCCTGTCTTGCCTGAGGTTTGACCAGAGCAGTCTGATTGTACCTCCATAAATCACATGTAACATTTTTCTTCTTAAATATCTCTTTCAACAAGAGGACCTCCCTGATCCACCCCCCACCACCACCATCTAAAATTGCCTATTCTTCTCCTTTCACATGTACTTCCTATTCCCTTCCCAGATTTATGTTTCTACTCAGATTTATCATTATCAATATTAATTATAGCTTGGTTAGGGACACAAACCACATAAACTAATTGAAAAGAGAGAATTAATACAGTGCATTAATCGGATATTAAAAAACTGAAAACAGAAAAGGAAAATACCCAGACATCACAGCATAGCAAGTGCAGGAAGTAGCCACTGGACCTAAAGTTGAGGGACTGAGGAAGAAGTTAGGATCATTAAAATTTAGATGCTTGGAGCTGGGCTCAAACCCCTGAGGAGGAGGACTTGGCCCACTGGTGCCAGGACTGGGAGGGGGCACCTTGCAGCTGGGTTTTTAAGTCACCTGTATACTGCTGTAAGCTGCTATCACTGCCAATTACTAGAATCAACTGCCACTGCCAGGATGAAACCAAGCTGACAGGAACAGGAAGCAGACAGGAAGTCCATGTTGGGCAGATAGAATTCTACAGGGGCTGGACAGGAAGTCCACATGGAACAGATAGGAAGTCTACTGGGTAGACAGGAAGTCCACAGAAACCAGGCAGGAAGTCAATAAGTGGTAGACAGGAAGTTCATGAGGAGCAGATAGAGCGTCCACAAATCCACAAGCAGCAGGCAGGAAGTCAATTGGGAGCAGACAGGAAGTTCATAGGGTGCAGACAGGAAGTAGATGGGAAGAAAGGAACACATTGTTCCACCTTCCTAGTTCTATCCAATCCCGCATTGTGTTGGCTGTTATTAAAGGTGAGTAGAGAACAGGGGGAACACTGAGTCTTCTCCAACACCACAGTTCAAAAGCATCAATTCTTAAGTGCTCATCTTTCTTCACAGTCCAACTCTCACATCCATACATGATCACTGGAAAAACCATAGCCTTGACTAGACAGACCTTTCAAATCCTCAATAAAAAGGTATTCTATGAACAAATTATTTTTTAATGGAGAAATGGAAATTCTGCTGCTTTGCAAAAATCATTTGCACAGGCACTGCTCGGAAGAGGTGTGGGGGAGGAAAAACAAAGCATAGTAGGAACATCACAGCCCTATTTAGGGAAAGGGCTGGACCTCAAGAAATAGATCTCCCGAGGCCTGGTAGCAGGCATATTACTGTGAGAGGGTGGAGCTGTGAGACCCCTGCATGCAGACATTCCTCCCCTGAGATGGGCTGTTCTTGCCCTTCTTCCTGACTTGATTAAAATAAAGTCCGCTAGTGCACTGGGACGACCCAGAGGGATGGTATGGGGAGGGAGGAGGGAGGAGGGTTCAGGATGGGGAACACATGTATACCTGTGGCGGATTCATTTTGATATTTGGCAAAACTAATACAATTATGTAAAGTTTAAAAATAAAATAAAATAAAATTAAAAATAAAATAAAATAAAGTCCCATGTGTTGCTTGCCTGGAGAGAGAAGCATCACACTGTGAGTTTCCTCAGTAGGCTGGAAGTAGTATTTCATTGCTTACTACACAGGAATAAGTTGGCACTCAGGGCTCCTGTGTGTGTGTGTGTGTGTGTGTGTGTGTGTGTGTGTGTGTGTATAGTGTCTGTGAGTCTGGTTACTCTAAACCACTTCTGAAGGAGATATTGGAGTATCATCATATACAGGCCTGAGGCCAGGCTCGGTATCAACGTGAATTTACACACTTAGTGGATCTCGTCTTTGCTCATTCTGGACAACAGCCATTCTCAGTAATCCCACCCCAACTCTCAGGTTCCCTGAGCCTCAGAGCTCAACTATATTAGTATTTGCTTTTCTACTTCTACTCCAGTTACCAGTTATTCCAAGTACATGTCATTTTTGCTGATTTTATTCCTTTGTTTAATAACAGTATTCATTCTTTGTCCTTTATTGCACATACTTTTCACTACTCAAGGGCTTGTTTTTAATATTATAAGAATAACATGTATTTTAAAGACATTAAGTAACTCCATGTTTTAAATTAGTAGCAAAATCAATGCTAATTTCATTTTCTCTATTTCTGTGAAATTATAGGAAAACTAACTATAATATCTCATTTTAAAAATGACAATCTAAAGAAATGTAGGCAGGATTTTTTTTTTTGTATAGTTAATTGACAGTGAAGGAGCATGTCCAGTGAGGTATGAACTGTCAATATAGTAAAAGTTACCAGTTTTGAAACAAAAATTACTGAAACAAAAACTAAAAGAAAAATACAAGCTGTTACCAGATTTGCAGTCATGTTAAAATGACTGGCTGCCTTTAGTTTTAAAAACAGTACTGAAATAATATGGAGCAGGAAATGACAACCCACTCCAGTAATCTTGCCTTGAAAATTCCATGGACAGAGGAGCCTGGTGGGCCACAGTCCATGGGGTCACAAAGAGTCAGATATGACTGAGGGAGTGCATGTACACACGCACACACACACGTGCACACACTAAAATAATAGAAAGCTTCAGAAATGACAGATATTATCCAATTTTCCAATTTTCTGTCACTGAATAGTTACAGCTCCATCCCTTAAGACATTAGAAATTTGGAGTAAGACATTAGAAATTTGGAGTAATACATGTAAAGTAACATGTAGTTTAAGTAATTGGTGATTTCTTTCAGTATGTAAAGTCTGAAAAAAATATTTGCCTTGATGACCTTAGGGTTATTTCATTTCATTATAGTTTAAATTTTCATGTGAATGCATTGTATCTTCTTCTCTTAGGTGAAAAAGCAGGGCTGTCCCGTATGTAAGCTTAAATATAGGTAAGCCTACATTTAAGTTTACACAATAGAGCATTTTGAAAGAATATTCTTAGATTTGATTGGGCTTCAGAAGTAGTCAGGGCCTCCATGCAAGGTAGTTCAAATTGGGCTCTAGGAACCATGCACAGATATGGAGACGGAGGGGTCAGAGACAGTTCTGTGAAAGTTGAGGCCAACTGCTTGCAGCCCTACCATTTTCCTACTTTTACAGCCTAAGTGGAGGTTGTAAAGCACAGTTCCAATCTTTTCATTCCTTTACAACAGTATATTCCCATAGCACTCTGGGGAAACCTACTTCCTCAGTATGACTGAAGATGCCCTTGGAGTATGCCCTTGCCTACAATTTTAGCCTCATAGGGAAAACTCTCCAGGCTCGAGTGACATCAGTTTCTTTCTTTCATAATAATGCTGAGCTTCTCTTCTATTCAGGGTCTTTGCAAATGCTGTTCCTTCTGCCTGGAACACAATTCCCATCCTTCTTCCTCCAGTTAAGTGTTCTTTATTCTTTAGGCATCAGTTGGAAAGACACTTGCAGAAGTCCTATTTCTTTGATGCTCCAGACCAGGGTAAGTTCCCTTGTAATACCTTCATGACTCACTTAAAGAATGATATCAATTTAATTCTTATTTTGGTCACCAGTTTAGTATTTACCCACCTCTCTCAGTAGATAGTCAGCATCCTGATGGTAGCACTAACTGTCAGGATACCTCAAGGATCAGAGCACCCAGCAGTGTTCCTGGACCGTGGAAGGAGTTAGTAGATGAGAGGTGTGCTGAGTAGATGGGTGGATGGATGGATGGGTGGATGGAGGATCCTCGTTTCAGATACTAGTTCCAGCTATACTGGAGAAAGCTCCTGTTTCCAGAGAGAATGTGTAGTGACTGTGAAAAGCTCTGTCTAGAAACAGCTTTAGCTTAAATTTGGACAGCATGCATTTCCCAGGCACCACTCAGATTGAAGCCTGTCTGTTGAGGCCTGGGAGTGTGTCTCCACAGCAGAAAAGAGCAGAACAAGTGCTGTTCACATTCACGTAGTTTCAGAAAATGCAATCTGCAAATGAGCACTTTACAGGCCTAACCATATTAATAATTTTTCTAATGACAGAGTATCTCTAAGCAAATCCTAAATAAGAGGCATCGCAATATACTTAGACAAGAAGATATAATATGATTTATGTAAAAAAATGGTTTAAGAAACTCAGTGGCACATGTCCACCTCTTAGCCTTTTATACCTTCCTACATGAGCATAGAGATACTGTGATTTTTACAGTGTGATTTGGGTGTCTCAGTCTCTTGGATGGCTGTCTTCCTTGTTTATCAAGCTTATGACCAAGGAGAATTGCCTACTGCACATGAAAATGTCTGAGAAATTACATTCTTCTCATCATGAATCCTTCACAAAATGTGATGCAGCAAATTTATTCTATACTAACTTTCAGGGATGAGAAGCTGACACTTCTCATAAAATAAGAAATTTTCCATATTTACTTCATTTATTTAAGATAAGTATTAAGCAGCTATTTTATTTAGAACCAAGCTAGTCAACAAGCATTTTGGAGAAGCTGCAATTTTAGGGCTGTGGTAGTTTTTCAGAGCTGCAAGTGGAGGGAAAATCATGAACTCTTCACACATGAAGGACGATATTTACTTAGACAGACATTCAAATAAGAAGCAGAGTAAAATGACTTCTTAAAGTAAACAAAAGATAAATCTAATGAAAAACACAGCCTTTGAAATCACACAAGGTTTTGTTCAAATCTAACTTCCCTTACTACTAGCCAAATGGTTCACCACTTTCCTTCAGTTTCTTTAATTTATAGATAACTCTGACCTCATAGGGTCACATGAGAATTAATGAGGCAACATATATAGAAAAGGCCTTATCAGAGGACTCCCAGTAGGATCTGAGCAAGTATCTGTTCTTCTCAGTAACCCCCATTACTAAACTATGAATGCAAATAAAAACATAATTAAATCTGCATCTCTATTCTTGCCCTACCAATAGGTTCATCTACACCATTTTTCTAGATTACACATATGTGTGTTAACATACAATATTTATTTTTTCTTTCTAACTTAACTTCATCTGTATAACAGACTCTAGGTCCATCCAGTTCAATTGTCACCAAGTCGTGTCCGACTCTTTGCGACCCAATGGACCACAGCAAGTCAGGCCTTTCTGTCCATCACCAACTCCCAGAGTTTACCCAAACTCATGTCCATTGAGTCGGTGATGCCATCCAACCATCTCATCCTCTGTTGCCCCCTTCTCCTCCTGCCTTCAATCTTTCCCAGCATCAGGGTCTTTTCAAATGAGTCAGCTCTTTGCATCAGGTGCCAAAGTATTGGAGTTTCAGCTTCAACGTCAGTCCTTTCAATGAACACTCAGGACTGATCTCCTTTAGGATGGATTAGTTGGATCTCCTTGCAGTCTAAGGGACTTTCAAGAGTCTTCTCCAACACCACAGTTCAAAAGCATCAATTCTTCAGCTCTCAGCTTTCTTTATAGTCCAACTCTCACATCCATACATGACTAGTGGAAAAACCATAACCTTGACTAGACGGACCTTTGTCGGCAAAGTAATGTCTCTGCTTTTTAATACGCTGTCTAGGTTGGTCATAACTTTCCTTCCAAGGACTAAGTGTCTTTTAATTTCATGGCTGTAGTCACCATCTGCAGTGATTTTCATGTTAGGACATAAATATCTACCTGATTTTGTAAATTAGGGTATATAGCTGCTTTAGAATGATGTGTTAGTTTCTGCCCTACAACAAAGTGAATAATCGCTATGTATACATATGTCCCCTCCCTCTTGAACTTCCCCTGCCATCCCAGCCTTCCAGGTCACTGTAGAGTACTGAGCTGAGCTCTCTGCCTTTTGGGTTCCCACTGGCTGCCCTGTTTTACACAGGGCAATACACATGTGTTAATCCCAATCTTCCAATTCATCCCCCCTCCCCCAAGTCCACTCATCTGTTCTCTATGTCTTTGTCTCTATTCCTGCCCTCCAGTATATAAAATTGAATATTACTCAGCCAGAAAAAGTAGTGAAAGTGGGTTATCTGTAGAGACACGGATGGACCTATGTTCCATTGTAGAGACATGGATGGACCTATGAACACCTACGTGTTTATTGGAAGGACTGATGTTGAAGCTGAAACTCCAATACTTTGGCCACCTGATGAGAAGAGCTGACTCATTGGAAAAGACCCTGATTCTGGGAAGGATTGAAGGCAGGAGGAGAAAGGGACAACAGAGGATGAGGTAGTTGAATGGCATCACCAGCTCAATGGAGATGAGTTTGGGTAAACTCTGGGAGTTGGTGATGGACAGGGAGGTCTGGTGTGCTGCAGTCTATGGAGTCACAAAGAGTCAGACATGACTGCACTTCTTAACTGAACATGAAAAATCTCCAAAATAGTTTGTTAAAGTATAAGAACAAGATTCAAAAATATCTTATTAGAATATGACTGAATACACTGTCAGGTAAGCAAATTCAAGTGGTATTAAAGAACATAGAGTGAAGCTCCACTGACCTTCAGAAAAGGCCTACAGATGGCATGGGAATAGGATTAGGACTGGATTAGAATACACTAAAACTTCTTAGGTGATTTATTGAAAGCACTTAGGATGATTAAAAGACATCATTTAAACAAGCAATTTAAAATCCAAGGGAGCTGTTTATGCACTTTTTAGAAGCATTGCTTATTTCCACACATTTGAAAGAAAGCAGTCCTCTCCTAACACCTGGGAGATTCCTTTGTGCTTACAAGGTATCATAAATGAGAAAAATGCCCAGAATAGCGGACATCTTGGCTTTGTATACTCCTGAAGCAGCCAAAGGAGCTATAAACCTTGTTTTATATGCAGAGATTATCTCTAACTGAAGCTGGGGGAGTTTTGACTATTCCCTTTGCAGGTCATCATTAGGTAATAAAATAAAAAGTGATGGAGTGCATAATAATAAGCCAAAAGAGAAGCTAGGACATTTTATAGCACCCATCTATGTGTAGCTGAAATGTACAAGTATGCATGGAAGACTTTGGAGAATGAAGGGTAAATGTTTAAATGTATAATAAGTACTGTACAGTGTAAGTGTGGCATATATGGAAACAGAAGTCATTATATGTTCTAAAGAAGGTCAATAATATATTATAATATAATATAATATACCAATTAACCACTTGGTAGCATATTATGAATTTTTAACGTTGATACATGCCATAGTTATATATTTCCTTATTAAAAACTTTTCTGAATTTAATATCAATTATAATTTCCTACCTCTAGCTCCAAAAATCCAATATGTTGTCCAATGGGGAGTAGCTTATGTGCTGTATATGCTAATAAAATTGAGCTTATTAATCCCCAACACTTTCAAGTTTGCTGTTATTAACCCAGTGGCTCAGCAGTAAAGAATCTGCCTATATTGCAGAAGATGCGGCAGGAGCTGCAGGTTCAACCCCTGGTTTGGGAAGATTCCCTGGGGAAGGAAGTGGCAGCCCACGCCAGTATTCTTTCCTGGAGAATTCGAGGGACAGAGGAGCCTGGGGGCTACAGTCCATGGGGTCGCAAAAAGAGTCAGACATGACTGAGCGACTAAACGTACATGCATACACACATGCATGCATACACAACCCTCAGTGAAGATTTAGTAATACATGCATCACAGCTTCCTCTATTGGAGGAGGAACTGGAGGCACTTTGTGTATGAAAACCGTAGAGGAATGACCTATGCCCATAGATTTGAAAGCGACCTACATCTAAAGGCTCAAAATGACTACAGCCCTCAAGCTGCGATTGGTGCAGGGGCTTTATGGGGATAGAAAGTTTTGCTTCAAAGTAATGAAAATACTCTCCACGTTGATTTAAAACTTTAAAAACAACAAAGCCAAACCCCAACTTCACCCCAGGCCTGTATCACAGAAGTGCATTGGTACTGGGAGGATGGGCAAACCCAGCTTCAGCCTCATCAGAAAGGCCAGGTGCCCCAGAACCCCTGTGCCTCTATACATATGAAGGAACATATGTGTTCGAAATGGTTTGGCCACTTCTGTCTTACAATGTGAATATATCAGTAAGAATAGTTTGACAGTTTCATAGATTGCAATTCAACCACAAAAATCTCTTAAAAGCCCATCACTTAAATTCATTCTGTTCAGTTCAGTTCAGTCGCTCAGCCGTGTCCAACTCTTTGTGACCCCATGAATTGCAGCACACCAGGCCTCCCTGTCCATCACCAACTCCCGGAGTTCACCCAAACTCATGTGCATCAAGTTGGTGATGCCATCCAGCCATCTCATCCTCTGTCGTCCCCTTCTCCTCCTGCCCTCAATCTTTGCCAATCAGAGTCTTTTCCAGTGAGTCAGCTCTTCGCATGAGGTGGCCAAAGTATTGGAGTTTCAGCTTTAGCATCAGTCCTTCCAAAGAACACCCAGGACTGATCTCCTTTAGGATGGACTGGTTGGATCTCCTTGCAGTCTAAGGGACTCTTAAGAGTCTTCTCCAGCACCACAGTTCAAAAGCATCAATTCTTCGTGGTCAGCTTTCTTCATAATTCAACTCTCACACCCATACATGACCACTGGAAAAACCACAGCCTTGACTAGACAGACCTTTGTTGGCAAAGTAATGTCTCTGCTTTTGAATATGCTATCTAGGTTGGTCATAACTTTCCTTCCAAGGAGTAAACATCTTTTAATTTCATGGCTGCGATCACCAATTCATTACCATATGTAAAATAGATAGCCAATGGGAATTTGCTGTATGGCTCAGGAAACTCAAAAGTGTGTCTGTATCAACCTAGAGGGGCGGGATGGGAAGGGAGATGGGAGGGAGATTCAAAAGGAAGGGGATATATGTATACCTATGGCTGATTCATGTTGAGGTTTGACAAAAAACAACAAAATTCTGTAAAGCAATTATCCTTCAATTAAAAAAATAAAAAAAAATCAGTTGTTGAGTGGCATTCCTCAGTCACATAGATCCAAGTGTGTTACTTATATTATTGTTTATGTATATACTATATCAGCTCAGTTCAGTTCAGTCACTCAGTCGTGTCCGACTCTTTGCAACCCCATGGACTGCAGCACGCCAGATCTCCCTGTCCATCACCAACTCATGGAGTTTACCCAAACTCATGTCCATTGAATCGATGATGCCTTCCAACCATCTCATACTATATACTGTATACTAAAATAAAATCAGGGGTTAACATCCATTCTATCCAACATTGACTTCCAACTATGAAGGTCAAGAATATTAATTACACTGTGACCTTGTATCATGTTCCACTGTGTAGTTTGCAGATTTACCCTCTCATTTGGCAATTATTCATGGTTCAGATTTCTCCTTTATCTCATGCACTCTTTGTTTGATCTTGGTTTCAAAGTCTACCCCAACAAACTTCTCCTTTCTCTGGTTTCAAGCCCTTTCATCTCTGCTTTGTCAAAGATGTGGCCCGTTCCAGCTCTACAGGGCATGGAGGGGCCATGACACATCATAGATATGCGCATGTGGATAAGGTTGTGGGATCCATAAACACAGTGGATAATGTGCTCTTGTATATGTCAGGTATAGAGACAGATGTATCATAAGATTCTGGTCACTGTTGCCGTCGTGTTTAGTTGAATAGTGGTTAGAGAATTCCTTTTATGTTGAGCTAACTTTTCAAATTCCTGTGGTGTTTTAATCATCTTTCATTCACATGTTCTTTCCACTGCTTTTATTTTTTTTTTAATATTAATAATCTCACATCCCACATTTCCAGCTCTTGCCCAGATGGGTAGGCTCTGGTAATACTGTTTCTATCATAGGAAAGTGGACACATTCTTAAGCTTTGACCTGTTTCAGTTTTGTGGTTCTTGGGAAATGGTGGTTCAACTGTTCCTTGTCAACAGACAAACAGGGGAAGTGTGATGATTTCATGGGAAAGCTGTTTAACTCACTTTCTTCCTCTTCCAGTCTTGTTGCTCAGTTGCTAAGTCCTATACGACTCTTTGTGACACTGAACAGCAGCATGCCAGGCTTCCCTGTCCTTCACTCAGTTCAGTTCAGTTCAATCACTCAGTCGTGTCTGACTCTTTGTGACCCCATGGACTGCAGCATGCCAGGCCTCCCTGTCCATCACCAACTCCTGGAGTTTACCCAAATTCATGTTCATTGAGTCAGTGATACCATCCAACCATTTCATCCTCTGTTGTCCCCTTCTCCTGCCTTCAATCTTTCCCAGCACTAGGGTTTTTTCAAATGAGTCAGCTCTTCATATCAGGTGGCCAAAGTATTGGAGTTTCAGCTTCAACATCAGTCTTTCCAATGAACATTCAGGACTGATCTCCTTTAGAATGGACTGGTTGGATCTCCTTGCAGTCCAAGGGACTCTCAAGAGTCTTCTCCAACACCACAGTTCAAAAGCATCAATTCTTCGGCACTCAGCTTTCTTCATAGTCCAACTTTCATATCCATACATGACCACTGGAAAAACCATAGCCTTGACTAGATGGACTTTTGTTGGAAAAGTAATGTCTCTGCTTTTTAATATGCTGTCTAGGTTGGTCATAGTTTTCTTTCACTATCTCTTGGAATTTGCTCCAACTCATGCCCATTGAGTCAGTGATGCTAACTAACCATCTTTTAATCTACCAACTGCTCTCCTCCAACTTCTGAACCACAGTTTTTGGGGAAAATCTGAACATAAAATTCTTCTAATGCTCAATGTACCTGGGTACCAATGAGCCATCATTTTGAAAAGTCCTGCTTTTAATTTGGACTCCATTTTTGGTGTTTATGGAGCAAACATGTGGTGTGTGTGCTTAGTTGCTCAGTTGTGTCCAACTCTTTGTGACCCCATGAACTGCAGCCCGCCAGGCTCCTCTGTCCATGGGGATTCTCCAGGCAAGAATACTGGAGTGGGTTGCCATGCCCTTCTCCAGGGGATCTTCCCAACCAAGGAATTGAACCCAGGTCTCTTGAATTGCAGGCAGATTTCCATTGCAGAGAAGTCCAGGTGTGTTCAACTTTTTCACCATAGGAGCATGTGTGTTATATATAGTATGTATCAATGAGGCATTCTGAATAGTTTCAAATAACATGAAAATGCACTAATATAAGGAGGGATATTGATATTAAAGTGAGTGCTTGCTTTAATTCCAGGCCAGGTATTTCTGCAATCAGATTCATTGCATTACTCTTGCACAGTATATTAGTAATACAAGAAGGATCTCTGTTCCCATTGTGAATAAGAGGAATCAAGGATCAGTCAGAGTTTTCAGCCTGCCCAAAGCTGCCATCCTATAAGGGACAGAGTCTGGATCCAAGCCATGTTCATCGGACCTGAGAACAAATGGTGAACTGTCCCCCACCCCTCACACTCTTGTCTCCTTGAAGGACATTCTTCCTCTTTCTCCTTGGAGTCAGGTTGGGCACCACAAGAAGAACTTAGATGTACAAAACCTGTGCCTTTAATCACTTTGATGCTTGCATGGAGGATAGCCATGCAATTCTGCACAACCTTTCTCAGATGGCATGATTCTTGTGGAGAACTTAGGGGGCTTCTGTGTCCTTTAGCATTCTAGCGGTTACAACTCACACGTTTATATTATTTAGTGATGAAAGACCATAAAGACAGATGACAGAGAACATAGTTTAAAGCTTTTATAATCCAAAACTAATCAAGGAAGGCTACAGAGATCTCTCATCATAAACAGTGACTGGTCCCTGTGTTTCAGCCTAACTCACTGTCCGTTTCTTATGGACATGAAAGCAGTGTGTAATAGCATTATTTCCTTTCCAGATGGTTGAGGTGAAAATGCATGTAGAAAACTGGCAAAAAGGCAGCCTCAGGGAGCACAGTGAGTGTAGCTATAACAGGCTGACTGAGAGAAATGAGTGTCTCATCTGCAGATAACTGAGAACTGGTCCCAGGCATTCTCTTTTTTAATTTCTTATGTGAATAAAATAAATAAACTATCTCATCAGAAATCATCTTTGTCCATTAAATACACACATACATACTCATACATACTAATTTATACTAATTTCCCTGGTGGGCTTCCCTGGTGGCTCAGGTGGTAAAGAATCCACCTGCAATGTGGAAACCTGGGTTCGATTCCTGGGTCAGGAAGATCCCCTGGAGAAGGGACAGGCTACCCACTCCAGTATTCTGGCCTGGAGAATTTCATGGACTGTATAGTCTTTGGGGTTGCAAAGAGTTGGACATGACTGAGCAACTTTCACTTTTCACTTTTCTTTCATACCAATTTCAAAAAAATGTCCTTCCAGAAACTTTTTAACTTTCTGGGCTATACTTTTAGATGGGATGGGAGGTAACCTGAGTGTGATTAACTTCACTGGTCCAAGAGTTGCCCTGTTAATACCAAGTCTATGATCTGATCAGAGACACGGAGTTCTTATGTACTGATCATCTTCTATATTTCTAGCTCTTATCTATATGTTAATCATAATATGTAATCCTAGTATGTGAGCAATATCTTACCCTTCTGCAGAGCATAACCCATGGATTTTGAGTGTTCCCATGGGGACCACCCCCAAGGGTTTCAATGTGCTGACCTGTAGAAGAACCAGTCACTTGAACCTGGGTCTCAGTCTTTAACAGTTATTGCTTTATGTGCATGACTTATGTGAAAAGGCCAGAGATCAGTGAGCCAAGGCACCACAGAGTTACTGGTTAATGCACCATTCAAGGCAGCTGAATGATCCCCATCCACCATCATCTATTTGACAAGTTCTCTAGATATGCTTGCTCTAAAATATATACAAAATACTCCCAAGAATGTGAAGGACCAGCTGAGCCATGATACCCGCTTCTGGGTTCCCAGAGAAGCAACTGACAACAGAAGGATTTGAATTGTGATTAACATACAGCATTGGAAAAGATCCTGATGCTGGGAGGGATTGGGGGCAGGAGGAGAAGGGGACGACAGAGGATGAGATGGCTGGATGGCATCACTGACTCGATAGACGTTGAGTCTCAGTGAACTCCAGGAGTTGGTGATGGACAGGGAGGCCTGGCGTGCTGCGATTCATGGGGTCGCAAAGAGTCAGACACAACTGAGCGACTGATCTGATTGAGCACAAATGCTTATGGGAGAAATAATGTAGGTGACGTTCATCCTTTTGGGGGGCTCTTTGGTGGTTGACATAATTGAATGTGAGTTGTGGAGGAGGCTAAATCAGCAGTAAACCCAGTTAAGGTAGAACAGTATATCTGCATGGTCTGGAATAGCTGTTTGCCACCCCTAGGACCACAGGCTCAGTCTGCGTAGCTGGGCGGTTCTCATGGCTGTAGGAAAGGAGGACAGAGCTGATACCAGGTTAATCTGGAGGTTTTTCTCTGAGCCATCATGGGAACTGAATCCTTTCCTCACTGGTTGGCCAAGGCAATCTGCCACGAGGGGAGCGAGCTGTGAATCACAGGAAGGAACCAGCCTTGGCCCGGTTTCTTTTCCTATTTGTTGCTGTTTGTCTTTTTTCTTTGTTGTTGTTGTTGCTTTCCCTCTCTGGAAGTGCTGGATCTGTCCACGTTTTCTGCAGTGAGCATTCTCCTTGAGAAGGTGCTGTGTAGAATACCCCTAGATTCGTATGGACTGATTTTGCCTTAGTGTGTTCAATGCTTTTGTTGTGAGTTGTGAAAGTTGCTCCAACTCTTTGCGACCCCATGGAGTATACAGAACTGTGTATTCTCCAGGCTAGAATACTGGAGTGGGTAGCCTTTCACTTCTCCAGGGGATCTTCACAACCTAGGGATCTAACTCAGGTCTCCTATACTGCAGGCGGATTCTTAAGATGAGCCACAAGGGAAGCCCAAGAATACTGGAGTGGGTAGCCTATCCCTTCTCCAGTGGATCTTCCTGACCTAGGAATCAGATCAGGGTCTCCTGCATTGTAGCTGAATTCTTTACCAACTGAGCTATTAGGGAATTTCTACCAAAAGAAAAAAGAGATGGTATTTGCCTAATGGGTTCTTGATACCACCAGCTTATTAAGAAGGCATTCTCTCTTGTTTTTACCCATCATGGTGCTATTATTGTTTATTTCCAATCAATCATTTAATGTAGGAATATGTAGCACATGTTGCTGCTGCTGCTGCTAAGTCGCTTCAGTTGTGTCCAACTAAATTTGAATATTTAAAATTAAAATGCATTCCTGTTTGTAATTGTTAGCTGTTTTAAAACTAAAGAAGGAATCAGGAAACATGTTTTAAAAAGAAGTCATTCTAAAATAGACCATTTCGAATATGCTTTGCCACATTATAATGATCATGCAATTTGAGTTAACATTCTGGAAACAGGATGGGTCTAACTTTTATAACCCCCTGGGGATTCTGACATGTGTGTGAGAGTATGTGCAGTCATATATATGACTGAGGCTGGAATTTGTGAACGGTCAGATTTGGTATCCATAGTGACGGATGTTTAAAGAAACTGCCTGGAAGGTTACATGTGTCACAGAAGTCGTGTCAAACACACAGTGTTGGTACAGATGACCGTCCCAGGCCCTACATTACAAAAGCCAGTATGGGGCCATATTGATTCTGACAGCAAGCAAGTCTGATGTCAACTTGCTTGCAAACAAGGAAGCTTAGTTATAGCAAGCTTCTCGTGAAGTTGAATTGTGTCCTGGCAAGTTGTTCAGTAAGCAGAAGACATCTGACAAAACTGTTTGACCCCACAGGGGTCTCGCGGGTCCTGTTCCCCGAGCGCAGGGCTGGAAAGTGAAAGGTGCCAGGTGAGTGTGGGATGTACCCGCCCTGGCCTTGGAGACACAGAGACTGGGTGTGTCTCAGTGTCACGTCGATGTGTCTCATTAAACATGCACATTGTCACAAGCCCCACCCAGATCTGCTGATTCAGAACGTTGGGCAGGGAAGGGGAGTGTGGGTTTCCATGGGCTTCTCAGAGGATTCTCATGGACAGGTTTTGGAGTCCCCACTGGATACACGGTCTGCATAAGTGATACCCTCCCCAACCCAGTGCCTCCTCGGGGGGTGCACATGAAGTTCCTGTGGTGTGTCTGCAGCAGGGACCCCTCAGATGAAAAGCTCATGCCCCTGCCTTGTGCTCTGCCCGGTCCCGGGGCAGCGGGGAGGAGCCCGGTGAAGAACTGATCTCCAGTGTTCATCATCTTTAGTGACAGGGTTCGTGGAAAAGGTGAAGTGAAGTGGACAGAGGCTTCGCATTTAGCCTTGCGAGGATGCCCCAGGTGGATCACGGGGAAGACAGCTCCCACCCGGACCAGGCTTCTGGCCCCTGGGCTTTCTGAGTCTCTCAGCTTCATCGGCTGCCTCTGTGATCGCTCGTGAGGAATCTGACCCCTTGGAGGGCCGTGAAGTCTGTGTTGTGCTGGTTATCAGGCGGGTTGTTGGTGATGGCACGTCTCTGAATGACTTCGATGTGCACCCAGGAAGCCCCAGGTGTGCAAGGAAAGGCCAGTGGAGCCCAGCCGTCCTGGCTGCTGCCCTCATTCAGCCCGCACTCCTGGGGCCCCAGGTTTGTTTTATTTTCTAGACACTTTGTTGTTTTTTAGTTGCTAAGTTGTCTGACTTCTTTTGCGACCCCATGGGCCATAGCCCACCAGGCTTCTCTGTCCATGGGATCTCCCAGGCAAGAATACTGGAGTGGGTTGTCAGTTTTTCTTCCAGGGGATCTTCCCTACCCAGGGCTCAAACTCATGTCTCCTGCACTGGCAGGCAGGTTCTTTACCACTGAACCCCCAGGGAAGCCCCTCTGAGTGCTTTACCAAGATATAATTCACTTAAGAAAACCTCACTGCTTCAAGTGCACAGTTCAGTGGTCTTTCAGTAAACAGGCAGGGTTGTGCAACCATCACGGTGATTCAGTTTTAAACCATGCACTTCACCCAGGAGAGAACCCTTGTGCCAGCAGTAACTCCCTGCTCCCATCCAGCCTGGCAACCACAGCTCTGCTTCCTGCCTCCATGGTTTAGCCTCATCTGGGCATCTCAGAGAGATGGAATCACACAACACGGTATGGCTTTCTTCACTCCGCACACTTGGATTCATCCGTGTTTATTCATACTGCATCCCTTCTCATTGCCAACGGTGTTCCATTGTAAGGACGCACCACATCTTGTTTACCCATTCACCAGTTGATGGATATTTGGGTTCTGAGCATCCCTGTTTCTTTGTCTGCAGAAATGTAGCTGCCGATCCCTCCCTTGCAATCCTGTTCTGAGGATTACTGATAAGAAGGTGGTATCCCAGTCCCTGGGACAGAGGAGTGGTGTGATAGGCAGAATGGCATCGATACTAAGATGATTAAGTTTTTGCAAGGGGCGCTAGGGGTAAAGAAGCCACCTGCCAATGTATGAGACATGAGAGACGCAGGTTCCATCCCTGGGTTGAGAAGATCCCCTGGAGGAGGGCATGGCAACCCACTCTAGCATTCTTGCCTGGAGAATCCCGTGGACAGAGGAGCCTGGTGGGCTACAGTCCATGGGGTTGCAAAGAGTACTGAAGGGACTTAACAGGCTCAGAGAAACATGATGTCACAGTCCTGGAACCCGGAGCTTAAAGGGCACTGTTGTCAGAGACTAGATATCAACACCAAGACCAGAGGGGAAGGGAAATACCCCAGCTGCCAATTAAATAGAAAAACCAGCTGATTCATGAGCTAAGTGTCAGCTTGATGAGCTCATAACAGAAGCCTCCCAGAGCTAGCAGCCTGCCGCTGTTGGCGTTGGTGGTGGTGGGGGGGGGGGTGCCCAGATCATCCACTGGGATGGATTGAGTGTGTGCGGAAAAACCGGGGTGATTTCAGCAATGGCTCGGGGATCCAGGTGACAACACCCCGGGGCCCCAGGGCCTCTGATGAGAAACATGTGTGCCTGCCCCGCCTCGCGACTCTGGCAACTTCTCTGCCCTGACTGCGGCCATGGCTGACCGGCTCTGCTGGGACCCTCCGGAGCTGCCCTTGGCCTGTTGGCCTTTCTTTGCCAACCTGCCCAGCCCTGCACACTCTCTGCCTCCTCTCTTTGCAGCTTTCCAAGTGAGGTGCTGCCCTCATTCTTCCACGGTATCTGCTGGGATCTTGATGGATGTCTTTAAAGTACTGTTTTTTGACCACATTTGAAGTGAAGTGAAGTGAAAGTGACTCAGTCGTGTCCAGCTCTTTGTGACTCCATGGACTAAACAGCCCACGGAATTCTCCAGGCCAGAATACTGGAATGGGTAGCCTTTTCCTTCTCCAGGGGACCTTCCCAACCCAGGAATCAAACCCAGGTCTCCCCCCTTGCAGCTGGATTCTCTACCAGCTGAGCCAGAAGGGAAGCCTGGCCACCTCTGAAGTGTATAGATTTAATCTGCACAGTCAGCTTGGGAAATAGCTGTAGATATTGTCCTGTATTTGCAAAGATAGGAACTAGGTCTCAGGAGGCTCAGCTGGTAAAGAATCCACCTGCCAATGCAGGAAGCCTCAGTTCGATTCCTGGGTTGGGAAGATCCCTTAAGAGAGGGAAATGGCTACCCACTCCAATATTCTTGCCTGGAGAATTCCATGGACTGAGGAGCCTGATGTGCTACAGTTCATGGGGTTGCAGAGAGTCAGACATGATTGAGCAGCTCACACTAGAACACTCAGGACACATACAAGTAAATACACACACATACACAGGCTTGCCCTGGGAAGAGAGGTGGAGTTAGGACTTGAACCTGAGCTTGGACCTCAGTGGTGACTGCTGGCCATTGCATCAGTGCAGCACATATCATGAGGCTGGGTTTAACATCTGTTCTGCCCTTAAGAGTGACACCAGGGCAAGCAAGGCCCCACGCCTCCCCCTGTCACTCCAGACTGAGAGGGGAGGAAGAGCCAGGCTGGTGGAGGTCTGTGCAGGTGTACATAGGAAGCCGGACAAGTGGGAGCCCAGACTCTTAGGCCAGAAGGTGCCCAGGTGCTGCTGAGACTGCAGGACGGCAGGTGCAGCAGAGGGTCCTGAGCCCAGGGCAGGCGGCAGGAGCATCACCTGGAAGGAAATCGACACAGGCTGGAGCGGGGGAGGCTCCAGGACTGTGCTCTCAAATCAGAAGATGCAACTGCAAGGTTGTATATAGTCAGTGATCTGGTTGATGCTTCTTCTTTCCTCCAAACAAGCAGAGGAAACCTTAGAAGGAGGATAAGAGTGGAAGTGGCGGACAGTAAGCGTAGCCCTCTACGGGAGAAGGTGGAGGTGGAAAAGCCAGAAGGATCTTTATGTGCCCCCCCTTTCGATGGGCCGCAAGAGGCCTCCTCAAAAGTCTATGCAGTCCAAGCAAGGCCCTGCTGAATGATTGTTAACACTGTTCGTTGGTGAGTCTATCACGTGTAGACGTTTTGCAGCAAACACAGCATCGGCTGATGCCGCGTTGGGCCACAGGCCCGCTGGAAGGGCTGCTCCCTTGCCGGGCCTGCAGCCTTCCCCGTGGAACCTCACAGCCGACTCCCCACCCATCAGGGCTTGGCTGAAATGCACCTTCTCAATGAGGCCTTCCTGGCTACCCTGTCTAAGACTGAAACCCCCGCTCCTACACTCCTGGTGTTCTTCTGCCTTCTGAGTTATGTTTTAATAGTGTTTATTTTCAGAGCAATTTTAGCAGGACACAGCAAAATGGAGTCCACAGAATTCCCATACACACCCTGCCCCCACACACACACCACCCACCCCCATCGTCAACATCCCTCACCAGGTGGTACGTTTGTCAGAACTGATGAACCTCTGTTGACATCTGATAATCGCCAAAGTGCATGGTTTATGTTACAGTTCACTCTTGGTGATACACGTTCTCTGGGTTTGGATAAATACGTATGGGCTTCCCAGGCGGCTCACTGGTAGAGAATCCACCTGCCAGTGCAGGAGACGCAGGTTTGATCCCTGGGTCAGGAAGATCCACTGGAAAAGGAAATGGCAACCCACCCCAGTATTCTTGCCTGGAGAATTCTGTGGACAGAGAAGACTGGCAGGCTACAGGCCATAGGGTCACGCAGAGTCAGACACGGAGTACGCACACACCCATACACAGATAGGTGTAAGGATGTGTATTCATCGTCACTGCTGTTCAGTTGCTCAGTTGTGCCAGACTGCCTGCGACTCCATGAACTGCAGCACACCAGGCTTCCCTGTCCTTCACTGTCTCCCAGAGTTTGCTCAAATTCATGTCCATTGAGTCAGTGATGCCATCCAACCATTTCATCCTCTGTCGTCCCCCTCTCCTCCCACCCTCAGTCTTTCCCAGCATCAGAGTTTTTTCCAGTAAGTAGGCTCTTCACATCAGGTGGCCAAAGGATTGAAGCTTCAGTCCTTTCAATGAATAGTCAAGGCTGATTTCCTTTAGGATTGGCTGGTTTGATCCCCTTGCAGTCCAAGGGACTTTTAAGAGTCTTCTTCAGTGTCATATAAAATAGTTTCAGCCTTAAAAGTCCTCTGTGCTCTGCTCCACTAAGCCTTGGTTACTGCTGTTTTTTTCTTAATGTCTCCATAGTTTTGTCTTTTCCAAAGTGTCATATCGTTGGCATTGTACAGTGGGTAGCCTTTTCAGACTGACATCTTTCACTTAGTAATATGTATTTAAGCTTCCTCCCTGCCTTTTCATGGTTTGATAGCTTATTTTTTAGTGTACTGAGTTATATTTCATTGTCTGGATGCATTAGAGTTTATTTATCCATTAACCTACTGAAGGACAGGTATGTCTTTTGCACATTTTTCCCTCAGTTGTGGCTTTTCTTCTCATTCTTTTGACAGTATCTTTCCTAGAGCAGAGAATTTAAATGTTGGTGAAGTCCAGCTTATCAATTCCTTCTTTCATGGATCTTTTTGGCATTGGGTCTAAAAAGTCATTGCCAGACAAGGTCATCTAGTTTCTCCTATGTCATCTTCTATAAGCTTATAGTTTTACATTTAGTTTTGTCATCCATTTTGTTTATTATATGTCCCCCAAGCCCCCCAAGCCCCCAAGATGGAATTTAAACTTCACAAGGGAAGTTGTATTTGTCTATTTTGTTCATTGTTGTATCTGGATTGACAAGAGAGCTGTTGTTAATCAGTCAGTCATGTCCAACTCTTTGCGACCCCATGGACTGCAACATGCCAGGCTGCCCTGTCCTTCACCATCTCCCAAAGCCTGCTCAAACTCATGTCTATTGAGTTGGTGATGCCATCCAACCATCTCATCCTCTGCCGTCCCCTTCTTCTCCTGCCTTCAATCTTTCCCAGCATCAGGGTCTTTTCCAATGAGTCAGTTCTTCACATCAGGTGGCCAGTATTGGAGCTTCAGCTTCAGCATCAGTCCTTCCAATGAACATTCAGGACTGATTTCCTGAATGAATTTGATCCTGTAGTGGAGGAAATTCACAAATTCTCTCACCCAAGAAATGTGCAATATTGTATATTCATTCATTCATTCATTTAATTAATTCATTCAATTAATTGCATATTATGAGCTGGGCTCTCTCTTGTCTTAAAGAGGATGGACTGGTTGGATCTCCTTGCAGTCCAAGGGACTCTCAGGAGTCTTCTCCAACACCATAGTTCAAAGACATCAGTTCTTTGGTGCTCAGCCTTCTTTATGGTCCAACTCTCACATCCATACATGACTACTGGAAAAACCATAGCTTTGACTAGACGGACCTTTGTAGGCAAAGTAACGTCTCTACTTTTTAATATGCTGTCTAGGTTTGTCATAACTTTTCTTTCAAGGAGCAAGCATCTTTTGATTTCATGGCTGCAGTCACCATCTCCAGTGATTTTTGAGCCCCCCAAAATAAAATCTGTCACTGTTTCTGCTGTTTCCCCATCTATTTGCTATGAAGTGATAAGACCAGATGCCATGATCTTCATTTTTTGAATGTTGAGTTTTAAGCCAGCTTTTTCCTTTTTGCTCTCCTCTTTCACTTTCATCAAAAGGCTCTTTAGTTCCTCTTTGCTTTCTGCTGTAAGGGTTGTGTCATCTGCATATCTGAGGTTATTGATATTTCTCCCTGCAATCTTGATTCCAGTTTGTGCTTCATCCTGCCCAGCATGTCGCGAGATGTACTCTGCATATAAGTTAAATAAGCAGAGTGACAATATACAGCCTTGACATACTCCTTTGCCAATTTGGAACCAGTCTGTTTTTCCATGTCTGGTTCTAACCGTTGCTTCTTGACCTGCATATAGGTTTCTCAGGAGGCAGGTAAGGTTGTCTGGTATTCCCATCTCTTTAAGACAAGAGAGAGCCCAGCTCATAATATGCAATTAATTGAATGAATTAATTAAATGAATGAATGAATGAATGAATATACAATATTGCACATTTCTTGGGTGAGAGAATTTGTGAATTTCCTCCACTACAGGATCAAATTCATGTCTCAATGTTGCGCAACTCTGTAAATGAATTTTTTGGAGCGTTTAATCCATGGTATTTTTATTACATTAGGTAGCAGCAATGTATCCATTGCCTTGACTAAATGACTATTTGCATAGACATTTCTTTTTGTGTCTTGGGAATGTACAGAGAAACACAGGATCTGAGAGTTTGAGCTGTTTTTAGTTTAGATACTTTCGTGTCAACCAAAGGCAGTCTTACTAAGCATCAGTCTAGGACATGTTCTGATTTGTAGCTGGCAAACTTTTATAAAGATGCTAGGTGGATGTGATTTATAAGAATGTTCCTAATTATATGATATGTACTACTTGTTACAGACAAGTACTGTAGCCAACTATCATGAATTAGGAGACCAGTCTTAAGAAGTAAGCCCCCAAAGATTTGTTAATTACCAGTTGTTCTGGAACTGTGTTCTTCCATAAAATTTTGTGCCATAATATTATTATCTGTGATGTCCAGTATGGGAGCAGCTAGTCACATGTGGCTATTGAGGAATGGCAAGACTACCTTTTCAACTTGAATTGATATTAATTTGTTTAAACTTGACTGTTGAGCAGCTGGAGAAGTGAATTTTTAATTTTCTTCAATGTTAATTAAAATTAGTGGCTACCATTTGGAAGAGCACATATCTAGAAGTTTTCCTCTAGCAGAAATTAAAATCCTTGTAATAGATTGACCTGAAAGAGGTCATAAAATTGAAAGCTGAACCCCAGAATTTGCTAATGAAAAATAAGACTACACACAGCCATAACATTTAAGCTCCAAGAGAGATCTGATCTGCCCTTATAAATAACTGCCATGGCCTATTAGGTTTATCTATGTTCTTAACTGTTTTCATATTCATTGTTTTTCATGAGGTATACCCATTTTGATCTTGACTTTATTAGGCTTTTTCAATTTAATAACCACATTCTTTTAGTAGTTACTGATTCATTTATTCTGAATTTATTTTTAATAAGTTTTTTCTGGTTTCTAGGTAGGCATTCATTGCAATTTTAAAAACCCTTTGACTTAATACTTGGTTGGTTTATTTTCTTTATTTTTTTAAAAGGAAAGCATTTAGAACTTCAAATTTCTCCAAGTGCAGCATGAGAACATCTTGCAGTTTTAAAGAATCTGCTCGTGGTTTCTCTGACCCGCCTCTGTTGGTCTCCTGTTTTCCATTCTATTGATTAGGCTCTAATTCTTATCATTTCTTCTCTTCTTCTTACATTGCACTTAATTCACTCTTCTTTTTCTAGTTTCCTGTGCCAGAAACCTAAATAACTGACTTTAGAATTTCCTTCTTTTCTAATGTCTGCATTCAGTATCATAAATTACCCATTTAGCATTTTATTGCAACCCACAAATTTTGATAAATTGGGTTTTCATTTCAATTTAGTCCAAAATATTTCAAAATATCTCCTGAATTTCTTTGTGATCCATGTGTTATTCAGAAGTGTGTAGTCTAATTTCTACTTATTTAGGAATTTTCCAGTTACTTTTTTGTATTGATTTCCAGTGTAATTCTCTTGTGGTTTGAGAGCAGACGTTGTATAATTCCCATTCTTTTAAATATGTTGCAGTGTGTTTTAAGGCCCAAAATGTGGTCTATGTGGATGAATGTCTTAAATGAGCTTGAGAAATAAGTGTGTTCTGATGTTGTCGGATGAAATCATATATGTTGTTTTTTAGTTGGTAAGTTGGGTCTGACTCTTTGCAACCCCATGGACTGTAGTCCCCCAGGCTCCTCCATCCATGGGATTTCTCAGGTAAGAATACTGGGGTGGGTTGCCATTTCCTTCTCCAGGGGATCTTCCTGACCCAGGTATCGAAGATCCCACATCTCTTGCATTGCAGGCGAATTCTTTGTCACTGTGCCACCAGGGAAGCCCAACAGCTTCCTATCTATAGATGTCGTTTATATCCTGTTGACTGACAGCATTGTTGAGTTCATCTATGTCTTTAATGATTTTCTGCCTGCTGAATCTGTCCATTTCTGAAAAAGGAGCAATAAAGTCTCCAACTACCATAGTGCATTCATCTATTTCTCCTTTCAGTTCTACCAGACTTGGCTTCATGTAGTTAAGTTGTTAAGTACATATGTATTAAGAATCGCTGCATCTTCTTAGAGTTCTGACTCCCTTATCATTATTTAATTTCCCTCTTAGTTTCTAATAGCTTTTCTTACTTTGAAGTCTGCTCTTTCTGAAATTAATATAGTTCTCTTGCCTTTTTTTGATTAGTGTTATCAAGGTATATTTTTGCATCCATTTACTGCTAATTTATAAGTGTCTTTATATTTTAAATGGGTTTCTTGTAGACAGCATATAGATGGATCATGTTTTCTGCCCTGTGACAATCTCTGTATTTTAATTGGTACATTGAACCATTGACAGTCAAAGTGGATGTAACTCTGAAATAATATCTACTATATATGTTACAGTTTTCTACCATTGCCTTTGTTCATTATTCATATTTTGCCTTCAACTGTTTTTCTGCTATTTGTGAGTTTAATTTAGCATTTTTATAATCATACTTTATATCCTTCTTTAGCATATCAGTTATACTTAAAAAAACTTTTTTTTTTGCTCTAGTGTTTGCAATATACATTTACAACTAAGTCGAGTTCACTCTCAGTGACCACAACCATTGGTATTATTCTCCAGGGTACATGGTGGTAGAGAAGTAACATGGTTTGCTGACAGTGGCGTGTAAATCTGAGTTACTCAGACTCAATTTCCCTCTTAGCTACCCCACTTCCTAGCTTTTCCGTCTTGGGCAAATGTCTGCATTTAGTGTCCCATTCCTTTAAATGGGAATTGTGATTCTCACTTCGTATGTTTGTTGTTGCTGCTGCTGCTGAGTCGCTTCAGTCGCATCCGACTCTGTGCGACCCCAGAGATGGCAGCCCACCAGGCTCCCCCGTCCCTGGGATTCTCCAGGCAAGAACACGGGAGTGGGTTGCCATTTCCTTCTCCAGTGCATGAAAGTGAAAAGTGAAAGTGAAGTCGCTCAGTTGTGTCTGACCCTCAGTGACCCCATGGACTGCAGCCCACCAGGCTTCTCCATCCCTGGGATTCTCCAGGCAAGAATACTTAGGATAAGATAATAAATAAAGCAAAACACCTAGGGCGGTAGCAGCCACATAGACGGTGCCCGAGACAAAGTAAGTGTGAAAGATCTATAAACGCTGCATTTGTCTTGTGCTTTAGAAACGTCACTAAGAAGACTAGAGTGAGTAGAATAGTCCCCAGACAAACCACATTTTGGAAGAAATGACAAAGAAGTTGAGTAAAAAGTGAAATGAATTGGAACTGAAATGCGTATTTCTTCTAATGAGCTAGATCTCTTTTTCCCTGTGTTGACTGATAGCTAGCTCTCGAGCAAAGGGAGCATGGTGCCACCCGAGACAAGCTTGGCCCCAGTTCAGTGGGAATTCCCTTTCACGACAGCACGATGTGAACGCCCCACCAAGCTCATCACTTCCTAATTTACACTTTATTTTTTGACTCACACAACTTTTACAGACAACTTTTCTAAATAGATATACATTAATAAAAGTCTGTGTATGTGTGTGTGTGTGTTAGTCACTCAATGTCTGACTCTCTGCAACCCATGGACTGTAGCCCACCAGGCTCCTTTGTCCATGGAATTCTCCAGGCAGGAATACTGGAGTGGGTTGCCATTCCCTCCTCCAGGGGATCTTCCCAACCCAGGGATCAAACCTAGGTCTCTGCATTGCAGGTGTATTCTTTACCATTTGAGCTACCTGGGAAGCACGCTTAAATAAAGGTCTATCAACCTTTAAGGGCGAATAGCAACAAATACAACACAGTAAACATCCTACTTTCAAGCTTCAATATTTTTTTCTTTACTCACATTGCTCAGAAGCAGCTTTTTTCTTTTTTTAAAATGTTCTTTTTATTGAAATATAGTTGCTGTGCAATATAAGTGTTCAGTATAGTGATTCACAATTTGTAAGGTTATACTCCATTTATAGTTGTTATAGATTATTGGATGTATTCCGCATGTTGTACAATATATCCTCATAGCTTAGTTCATAATAGTTGTGCCTCTTAATCCTCTGCCCTTATATCGCCCCTCCCAGTCACTGCTTGTCTACTTTGTTGTAGACAAACCACAACTTTGTTGTTTGTGTCTGTGAGTCTGAGGAGCTGCCCATTCTCATCACTGACAAGGCACTTACTCTTCCTCTTCTTATAAATGCAATGCTAGTGTTGAGTTCCCCAGTGCCAAATGATTTACAGAGCTGGCGATGAGAGATGCAGGCATCTGGAGAGCTCCCCTGTGATGTCTGGGGGATGTTGGCCTTTTCTGAAGCCCGGTTAATAATCCACCCAGCTGACCTCCCAGTGGTGACTGTGGGCAGGTGTACACCAGACATTTTATGAGCCTCCAAGTAAATATTCTTGATTCAGTGAAGAAAAGCTTTGATAAGAAGAAAACATTAATCTTCCACAATTTACATAATCATTTAAATAAGCTTGCAAACTAATAATGCAGCAAGACAGTGGGGTCACTTTCCTCTTGTATTTTTCGTTGTGTATTGATTATCAAGGAATATCAAAATATCAGTGTTATCAGTTATTTTATTCTATGTATTTAATGAACATGGGGATTATTTAAACACAGAATACTGTGCCTCAGACTGAATTATAAATGAAACAAGCATAGACACTTGACTGCTTGGTCAGTGAACATTCAGAAGTCCTTTGGGTGGGGGGGTGGAGGTCACTCTTGCCTGACAGTCTGGTCCTCTGGGCCACCCAGAGTGAACCCAAGGGAAAAAGGAGATGGGCTTGAATCTGGAACAGTGCTCACAGAACCCAAGTGTTTTTAGGGGAGTAAGCCAGAAAGGCCAATGCAGCAAGCCAGGAACCAAGGTGTGTTTGGGGTGATGATGATGTTGTTGGGGCACCCCCACACTCAGGCTTCAGAGGGATCTTGTACTGTAGAGTGAACCATCCAACAAAAACCTCCTGCGTTATCCAAAGGGAATCATAGATCTTCAGGCTGAAGCATGGTATCTGCAGTCTGTTTCATTTATGCAGCAATTTTTTTTTTTTTTTTTTGCTTATTTACTGGAGGTCATGTATTTTAAATGGGTTTCCCTGTGGCTCAGCTGGTAAAGAATCCGCCTGCAATGCAGGAGACCTGGGTTCGATCCCTGAGTTGGGAAGATCCCCTGGAGAAGGGAAAGGCTACCTACTCCAGTATTCTGGTCTGGAGAATCCCATGTACTGTATAGTCCATGAGGTCACAAAGAGTTGGACATGACTGAGCGTTCATTTATGTATTTAGGTATATATTAGTGTTAAGTCTTACAAACTCATGGCAAGTGGCTGTCTTTGTATCCACTCCCTAGAGGACAGAACAGCACAGAGGGAATGAGTAACTCGTCCAAAGGCACAAAGATTGTAATGTTAGAATCGAATAATGGGTATCAGACTCATCTCTCTGTTCTCTGTAAGTCCATCTGGGCTCCAGTCAGAGATGCTGGACATCATTGACTCTAGAGAACCCACAGGAGTTGTTCGTATTTCCAGGTGATTTGAACAGTAAGACATTATTTGCATATGAGAAAAGGGTTTTTTAAGGAAAAAAAAATGACTGTTTTTAAAAGGAGTACGTCAAGGCTGTATATTGTCACCCTGCTTATTTAACTTATGTGCGGAGTGCATCATGAGAAATGCTGGGCTGGAAGAAGCACAAGCTGGAATCAAGATTGCCAGGAGAAATATCAATAACCTCAGATGTGCAGATGACACCACTCTTATGGCAGAAAGTGAAGAGGAACTAAAAAGCATCTTGATTAAAGTGAAAGAGGAGAGTGAAAAGGTTGGCTTAAAGCTCAGCATTCAGAAAATGAAGATTATGGCATCTGGTCCCATCACTTCATGGGAAATAGATGGGGAAACAGTGGAAACAGTGTCAGACTTTATTTTTGGGGGGCTCCAAAATCACTGCAGATGGTGACTACAGCCATGAAATTAAAAAACGCTTACTCCTTGGAAGGAAAATTATGACCAACCCAGATAGCATATTCAAAAGCAGAGATATTACTTTGCCAACAAAGGTCCATCTAGTCAAGGCTCTGGTTTTTCCAGTAGTCATGTATGGATGTGAGAGTTGGACTGTGAAGAAAGCTGAGTGCCAAAGAATTGATGCTTTTGAACTGTGGTGTTGGAGAAGATTCTTGAGAGTCCCTTGGACTGCAAGGACATCCAACCAGTCCATTCTAAAGGAGATCAGCCCTGGGTGTTCTTTGGAAAGAATAATGCTAAAGCTGAAACTCCAGTACTTTGGCCACCTCATAGGAAGTGTTGAGTCACTGGAAAAGACTCTGATGCTGGGAGGGATTGGGGACAGGAGTAGAAGGGGACGACAGAGGATGAGATGGCTGGATGGCATCACTGACTCAATGGACATGAGTTTAAATGAACTCCGGGGTTTGTGATGGACAGGGAGGCCTGGCGTGCTGCAATTCATGAGCAGAATTCAGCAGAATTCATGGTCTCCAAGAGTCGGACACGACTGAGCGACTGAACTGAACTGAACTGAATGTAACACTTCAACTAGTTGCAAGTGTGGAAACTCCTGGGTATGTTATCACACAAGGCTGAACACACCCATAACTGCTCCTGCTACTCCTGAGTTAGTTTAATTGCCAACAGGATGAAACCCACCTGGCTCCAGCTTTTATTTAATCCCACACTTGACTTTTCCTTGATAGCACTGCAGATGTTAAAGTATTGTCTCTTCTAGTTTAGTTGGTAGAGTACTTAGCCAAAAAGGTTTCCCAGGCATCCATGGAGAGCACCAGGGACAGCCTCCCCAGCCCTCCTCCTCCACCACCTGGATCTGCAGCATACATTCCAAGGATTTCACCTTTCCTTGCAGGCTGGCATTTCTGCCCTGGGAGGTCTACCCCCCAAGGTGCTGATGTTTTCACTGATTGTTTACTGCTGTTAACCTTCTCTTCCCCTGAGAAGGAAATGGCAGCCCGCTCCAGTACTCTTGCCTGAGAATTCCATGAACAGAGGAGCCTGGCAGGCTCCACGGGGTCACAAAGTCAGACATGACTGAGTGACTAAGCACTCACGCACGATCTGGTCTCCCTCTTCCCCACCTGCAGGAACACTGTGGCCAGGGCTTCACCTCTGAATGCACGATAAGCCTGGTCTCCCCTCTCATTTGTGTCCACCCCACCCTCCTGTCCCTGAGAGCTGCATTTGACACTTTCCCGAGATCTGAGAAGGGCTTCTCCGTGTCTATCATCCCACCCTGTGCAAACACTCAGATCTGTGCAGGACAGCTCAGCACCCACAGAACTGAGTTTGGTGGGTGGTGATGGGCACTGGGCCCCCCCCCCACCGAGATGAGGGTCAGCCTCAGGTCCTAAATCAGATGTTCGCTGAGAATAAGCACCTGAGCACCAGTGTCTCTGAGTACCTAGAAAGTGCTAATCACGTGCTGAATTAAGAAAATAATTAGGAAAATATCCGCACTCTTATAATACTATATTGGAGAATGCTAAGCGATACCTTAATAGTTCTGTAGGAATAATTAACTGTATTCTAAAATTATAAAGATATTTTAAAACACTCATAAGGATTTTAAAAGCTTATCTGTCATCCCACGATCCAGCAATGCCATTGATATTTTTAAGGTAAGGATGTACACAGATTTTACAAACTTGAGTAATGCCTAAAGATGTAAAAATGGATGTGGAATTCTCTTCTTACATCCCTCCTCCTTGATTTCCTCTCCCTGAACATAACCAGCTTCAGCAATTTTTCATTAGCCCTTCTAGGAAAATACTTTAAGTGGAGATGCACACTTAAAAAAATGAACACATTTGGAATCACACTATATACTTTATTATACAATATATGTATAATACATATATTATACATTATATGTATACTTTATTATACATTTTAAAGGAGAAGGCGATGGCAACCCACTCCAGTACTCTTGCTTGGAGCATCCCATGGACAGAGGAGCCTGGTGGGCTACAGTCCATGAGGTCGCAGAGAGTCAGACACGACTGGGCTACTTCACTTTCACTCTTCACTTTCATGCACTGGAGAAGGAAATGGCAACCCACTCCAGTATTCTTGCCTGGAGAATCCCAGGGACGGGGGAGACTGGTGGGCTGCTGCAGAGAGTCGGACATGGCTGATGCGACTTAGCAGCAGCAGCAGCAGTAGCAGCATACACTTTAAAAAAAATTTAACAACTTCTGGGAACCCTACATTATAAGCCTAAACCTTACAGGTTTTGAACTTACTCTGATTTTGTTCAAATTCTTATACTTTCCCAGGTAACCTTGAATATGTTATTTAATCAGCCAGACTCTGTATTTCCTTGTCCATAGAAGGAAGAGCGGAGTGATACCAACCTTCCAGGATGTCTGTGATAAATAAGGTGTCATATAGGAAATGCTGGCCATAATCTTAGGAGCTCACACAAAAGTGTTTACTTAAGATTATCATCAGGACATAATTAACTGGCCTTTTAAAATGGTTATATACTCTCCAAATACCAAAAAAAATGTACTTTAAAAACCACTCTGAACTAATTGATAAACATTATTTATTTTTGTTATTTGTTTGTCTCTACTTTTAAATGATTATAAACAGTGACTAAATTATACATTCACAAATGTGTATCAGTACTGCGGGAGAGCCTGCTAGAAGCATTTGGCAATATAGGATAGCTGTTTTTCTCTTTCTGATTTACTTCACTCTGTGTAATAGCCTCTAGGGAAGAATAGAGAGAATAACATTGAAACATGTACAATACCATATGTAAAATAGATATCTGGTGGGAATTTGCTGTATCACACAAGCTCAAACCCCATGCTCTGCGATAACCTAAGAGGGTGGGCCGGAGTGGGAGGTGGGAGGGAGGTTCTAGAGCGAGGGGTCATATGTATGCCTGTGGCTGATTCATGTTGATGTATGGCAGAAACTACTGCAATATTGTAAACAATTATCCTTCAATTAAAATAAATTAAGCAAGAATTCCAGAGGATTAAAATCCTGGAATCAAATGATACATTTTCAGTGTTGATAGATGAGCCGGGCGGGGCCCCAGTTCACCCTTTCCCGGGGCCACACTGCCAGTCTGTTCCCAATAGTTATCAACTCTGAAAGTCCTTGTCACTCTAAATGTAAAAGGGTCTCTGTTTTCTCTCACTTAAGCTATGTTTGCCATTGTGCTTCATTGTCTGTTATACTGTACTTTTTTTTTTTACTTTTATAATCAATTCTTTTCTATTTCCCAAATACCTTGTTTAGAAAGATCTCCCCAATTCCTTAAACTATTCCTTTTTGCCTCCTACTGGATTGATTTCATTGTTACGCTTTTATAGAAAGTGTCACATCATATTCAGGTTTGAATAGAGTTTTGCTATTGACTATATCTGTTCGTTCCTTCAGTTGCCCAGTTACATCTGACTCTTTGCAACCCCATGGACTGACTGCAGCACACCAGGCCTCCCTGTCCCTCACCATCTCCCAGAGTTTGTCCAAGTTCATGTCCATTGCATTAGTGATGCCATACAGCCATCTCATCCTCTGTTGCCCTCTTCTCCTTCTGCCCTCAATCTTTCCCAGCATCAGGAACTTTTCTAGTGAGTCGCCTGTTCTTATCAAATGACCAAAACACAGGAGCTTCAGCTTCAGCATCAGTCCTTCCAATGAATATTCAGGACTGATTTCCTTTAGGATTGACTGGTTTGATCTCCTTGCTGTCCAAGGGAGTCTTAGGAGTCTACTCCAGCACCACAGTTCAAAGGCATCAGTTCTTTGGCACTCTGCCTTCTTTGCGGTCCAGCTCTCACAACCATACATGACCATTGGGCAGGCCACAGCCTTGACTATATGGACCTTTGTCTGCAGAGTAATGTCTCTGCTTTTCAACACACTGTCTAGGTTTGTCATTGCTTTCCTGCCAAGAAACAGTTGTCCTCTGATTTCATGGCTCCAGTCACCATCCACAGTGATTTTGGAGCCCAAAAAGAGGAAATCTGTCACTACTTCCACATTTTCCCCTTCTATGTGCCATCCAATAATAGGGCTGGGTGGCATGATCTTAGCTTTTTAATATTTAGTTTTAAGCTGACTTGCTCCTCTCTCATATAGAGGTTCTTTAGTTCCTCTTCACTTTCTGCCTTTAGAGTGGTACCATCTGTGTATCTGAAGTTGTTGATGTTTCTCCCACCTATCTTGATTCCAGCTTGTAACTCATCCAGCCCAGCATTTCTCATTATGTGCTCAGCATATAGGTTAAACAAACAGGATGACAGCAGACAGCCCTGTCATACTCCTTTCTCAATCCTGAATCAAACAGTTGTTCCGTACATGGTTCTAACTGTTGCTTCTTGACCCACATACAGGTTTCTCAGGAGACAGGTAAGATGGTCTGGTATTCCCATCTCTTTAAGAGCTTTCCACAGTTTGTTATGATCCACACAGTTAAAGGCTTTAGTGTAGTCAATGAAACAGAGATTGATATTTTTATGGAATTCCCTTGCTTTCTTTATGATTCAGTGAATATTGGCAATTTGATCTCTGGTTCCTCTACCTTTTCTAAACCCAGATTGGACATCTGGAAGTTCTTGGTTTGCATAATGCTGAAGCCTAGCAGGCAAGATTTTAAGCACACTCTTACTGGCAAGGGAGATGGGTGCAATTGTCCAATGGTTAGAATATTCTTTAGTACTACCCTTCCTGGGAATTGTGATGATCAGATCAGATCAGTCGCTCAGTCGTGTCCGACTCTTTGCGACCCCATGAATCGCAGCACACCAGGCCTCCCTGTCCATCACCAACTCCCTGAGTTCACTGAGACTCACGTCCATCGAGTCAGTGATGCCATCCAGCCATCTCATCCTCCGTCGTCCCCTTCTCCTCTTGCTCCCAATCCCTCCCAGCATCAGAGTCTTTTCCAATGAGTCAACTCTTCGCATGAGGTGGCCAAAGTTCTGGAGTTTCAGCTTTAGCATCATTACTTCCAAAGAAATCCCAGGGCTGATCCCCTTCAGAAGGGACTGGTTGGATGTCCTTGCAGTCCAAGGGACTCTCAAGAATCTTCTCCAACACCACAGTTCAAAAGCATCAATTCTTTGGCGCTCAGCCTTCTTCACAGTCCAACTCTCACATCCATACATGACTACAGGAAAAACCAAAGCCTTGACTAGACGAACCTTTGTTGGCAAAGTAACGTCTCTGCTTTTGAATATGCTATCTAGGTTGGTCATAACTTTTCTTCCAAGGAGTAAGCGTCTTTTAATTTCATGGCTGCAGTTACCATCTGTAGTGATTTTGGAGCTCAGAAAAATGAAGTCTGACACTGTTTCCACTGTTTCCCCATCTATTTCCCATGAAGTGATGGGACCGGATGCCATGATCTTCGTTTTCTGAATGTTGAGTTTTAAGCCAACTTTTTCACTCTCCACTTTCACTTTCATCAAGAGGCTTTTGAGTTCCTCTTCACTTTCTGCCATAAGGGTGGTGTCATCTGCATATCTGAGGTTATTGATATTTCTCCCAGCAATCTTGATTCCAGCTTGTGTTTCTTCCAGTCCAGCATTTCTCATGATGTACTCTGCATATAAGTTAAATAAACAGGGTGACAATGTACAGCCTTGACGAACTCCTTTTTCTATTTGGAACCAGTCTGTTGTTCCATGTCCAGTTCTAACTGTTGCTTCCTGACCTGCATACAAATTTCTCAAGAGGCAGATAAGGTGGTCTGGTATTCCCATCTCTTTCAGAATTTTCCACAGTTTATTGTGATCCACACAGTCAAAGGCTTTGGCATAGTCAATAAAGCAGAAATAGATGCTTTTCTGGAACTCTCTAGCTTTTTCCATGATCCAGCGGATGTTGGCAATTTGATCTCTGGTTCCTCTGCCTTTTCTAAAACCAGCTTGAACATCTGGAAGTTCACGGTTCACATATTGCTGAAGCCTGGCTTGGAGAATTTTGAGCATTACTTTACTAGCGTGTGAGATGAGTGCAATTGTGCAGTAGTTTGAGCATTCTTTGGCATTGCCTTTCTTTGGGATTGGAATAAAAACTGACCTTTTCCACTCCTGTGGCCACTGCTGAGTTTTCCAAATTTGCTGGCATATTGAGTGCAGCACTTTCACAGCATCATCTTTCAGGATTTGAAAGAGCTCAACTGGAATTCCATCACCTCCACTAGCTTTGTTCGTAGTGATGCTTTCTAAGGCCCACTTGACTTCACATTTCAGGATGTCTGGCTCTAGGTCAGTGATCACACCATCATGATTATCTGGGTCATGAAGATCTTTTTTATACAGTTCTTCTGTGTATTCTTGCCATCTCTTCTTGATATCTTCTGCTTCTGTTAGGTCCATACCATTTCTGTTCTTTATCAATCTCATCTTTGCATGAAATGTTCCTTTGGTATCTCTGATTTTCTTGACGCGATCTCTAGTCTTTCCCATTCTGTGGTTTTCCTCTATTTCTTTGCATTGATCGCTGAAGAAAGCTTTCTTATCTCTTCTTGCTATTCTTTGGAACTCTGCATTCAGATGTTTGTATCTTTCCTTTTCTCCTTTGCTTTTCACTTCTCTTCTTTTCACAGCTATTTGTAAGGCCTCCCCAGACAGCCATTTTGCTTTTTTGCATTTCTTTTCTATGGGAATGGTCTTGATCCCTGTCTCCTGTACAATGTCATGAACTTCAGTCCATAGTTCATCAGGCACTCTATCTATCAGATCTAGGCCCTTAAATCTATTTCTCACTTCCACTGTATAATCATAAGGGATTTGATTTAGGTCATACCTGAATGGTCTAGTGGTTTTCCCTACTTTCTTCAATTTAAGTCTGAATTTGGCAATAAGGAGTTCATGGTCTGAGCCACAGTCAGCCCCTGGTCTTGTTTTTGCTGACTGTATAGAGCTTCTCCATCTTTGGCTGCAAAGAATATAATCAATCTGATTTCAGTGTTGACCATCTGGTGATGTCCATGTATAGAGTCTTCTCTTGTGTTGTTGGAAGAGGGTGTTTATTATGACCAATGCATTTTCTTGGCAAAACTCTATTAGTCTTTGCCCTGCTTCATTCCGTATTCCAAGGCCCAATTTGCCTGTTACTCCAGGTGTTTCTTGACTTCCTACTTTTGCATTCCAGTCCCCTAGAATGAAAAGGACATCTTTTTTGGGTGTTAGTTCTAAAAGGTCTTGTAGGTCTTCATAGAACCACTCAACTTCAGCTTCTTCAGCATTACTGGTTGGGGCATAGACTTGGATTACTATGATATTGAATGGTTTGCCTTGGAAATGAACAGAGATCATTCTGTCATTTTTGAGATTGCATCCAAGTACTGCATTTCAGACTCTTTTGTTGACCGTGATGGCCACTCCATTTCTTCTGAGGGATTCCTGCCTGCAGTAGTAGATATAATGGTAATCTGAGTTAAATTCACCCATTCCAGTCCATTTCTGTTCACCGATTCCTAGAATGTCGACATTCACTCCTGCCATCTCTTGTTTGACCACTTCCAATTTGCCTTGATTCATGGACCTGACATTCCAGGTTCCTATGCAATATTGCTCTTTACAGCATCAGACCTTGCTTCTATCACCAGTCACATCCACAGCTGGGTATTGTTTTTGCTTTGGCTCCATCCCTTCATTCTTTCTGGAGTTATTTCTCCACTGATCTCCAGTAGCATATTGGGCACCTACTGACCTGGGGAATTTCTCTTTCAGTATCCTATCATTTTGTATCTGAGGTCAGGGGCAGAAGCCGGGAGGACCCCATGCCCAAAGGGCGGCAGCCAAGAGGAGTTACCCCATGTCCGAGGTCAGGGGTAGTGGCCGAGAGTACCAGACTGCGACGGCGCAGGAACGGCCGAGAGGAGCTACCCCGCGTCCAAGGTCAGGGGGTGCAGCTGAGAGGAGATACCCAGTGTCCGAGGTCAAGGGCGGTGACGAGAGGAGTTACTCCACGTCCGAGGGAATTGTGATGAAGATTGACCTTTTCCAGTCCTGTGGCCACTGTTGGGCTTTCCAGATTTGCTAACATATTGAATGCAACACCTTGATGGCATCATCCTTTAGGGTTTGGAATAGTTCTACTGGAATTCCATCACATCCACTAGCTTTATTAGCAGCAGTTTTTCCTAAGGTCCACTTGGCTTCACACTCCAGAATGTCTGGCTCTGGGTGACTGACCACACCATCATAATAATCTGGTTCATTGAGATCTTTTTTGTACAGCTCTTCTGTGTGTTCTTTCCATCTTTTCCTGATCTCTTCAGCATCTACTAGGTCTCTGTTGTTTCTGTCCTTTATTGTGATCATCTTTGGGTGAAATGGTGCCTTGATATTTCCAGTTTTCCTGAAGAGATCTTTAGTCTTTCCTCTTCTGTTGTTTTCTTCTAGAGAAGAGATGCAAAAAGCAAGGGGAAAAGGGAAAGTTTCATTCGACCAAATAAAGAATTCCAAAGAATAGTAAGGAGAGACAAGAAGGCCTTCTTCAATGAACAGTGCATAAAACTAGAAAAAAACAGCTGACTATACTGGGTTTATAAATTTTTTTTATTTTATTTTATTTTTAAACTTTACATAATTGTATTAGTTTTGCCAAATATCAAAATGAATCCACCACAGGTATACATGTGTTCCTCATCCTGAACCCTCCTCCCTCCTCCCTCCCCATACCATCCCTCTGGGTCATCCCAGTGCACTAGCCCCAAGCATCCAGTATTGTGCATCGAACCTGGACTGGCATCTCGTTTCATACATGATATTTTACATGTTTCAATGCCATTCTCCCAAATCTTCCCACCCTCTCCCTCTCCCACAGAGTCCATAAGACTGTTCTATACATCAGTGTCTCTTTTGCTGTCTCGTACACAGGGTTATTGTTACCATCTTTCTAAATTCCATATATATGCGTTAGTATACTGTATTGGTGTTTTTCCTTCTGGCTTACTTCACTCTGTATAATAGGTTTATAAATTTATGTCTTTCTTTGAGAGCTCCCCCACCAACCCTGACCCGTATTACTATCTAGGGCTGTGTGTGTGCTTTCTCCTCCATTTTTTCCAGTAAAGAACCTGACCTTGGTATGCTGTGAGATCTCTCTCTGCTCCAAGAGTCAAGTCCTTTGACCACCACACCACTGTTTCTGAAAAGATGGGGTGGACCCCTCATCCCCTAATTCTCAGCCCCCTACATGACCCTTTTCCACATGGGTTCTCCCTGGAGGGAACCGTGTGTTTTTTGTCTGTGTGTGTGTGTGTGTGTGTGTTTCTCTGCTCTTTGGGACCCCATGAACTGTAGCCCTCCAGGCTCCTCTGTCCATGGAATTCTGTAATCAAGAATACTGGAGTGGGTTGTCATTTCCCATTCCAGGTTTATCGCTGGAGGGAACATCGTGTTTGTGAGCAGATGATAAAGGAGCGATGCACCTTTCTTTCTCCCTCTCTCTTCTGCAGTCAGGCATGATAAGAACCCAGGAAGCGGACTATTTCCTGAAGCCCCTCCCTTCACACCTGGCAGGGAGCCCCAGTGACTCCACGGGGGGCAGGCCTCCCTCCCACATCCTGTACAAGAGATCCACCGAGGCACCGGCCGTGGGGCCCCACCGGGTCGCGATGATGGAGAAAAAGTGGGGGCTGGAAAACCACCATCTCTTCCACCACGAAGATCAGTCCCCACGCGGCTTCAGCTTCAGGCACCCACAGAAGCAGCATTTCTGCGGAAGGCGCAAGAAATGTATGTAAGGACGATTGTCTTTGTAATTTAACGATTAGGATGTTAAGTAAGACACTGGAGTATTTTCATTTTCTTCAAAGTAGTCTGCCCTCGAGGTGAAATTTATTGACCACCTTTGCTAATCCTAAGTAAAGATTCCAAAGAGAGCCCATTGTCTGGATGTTCAGGATAAAACATCTTTCCATGGCATATGGATAAAGGTAGTTTTTTTTTTTTTTTTTTTAATTTTAAGAGCTGTTCCCTGGGCAAACTAAATGACATGATTCACAGAAATGTGGACTCCTCTACAAGACATCTTCAAAAGAATCCTGGTGTCTCTACCCAGTAACTTTATTTTTGAGGTCTAGATTTGTTAATCAGAGAAGGCAGTGGCATCCCACTCTAGTACTTTTGCCTCGAAAATCCCATGGACAGAGGAGCCTGGTGGGCTGCAGTCCATGGGGTCGCTAGAGTCAGACATGACTGAGAGACTTCCCTTTCACTTTTCACTTTCATGCATTGGAGAAGGAAATGGCAACCCACTCCAGTGTTCTTGCCTGGAGAATCCCAGGGATGGGGGAGCCTGGTGGGCTGCCATCTATGGGGTCACACAGAGTCGGACACGACTGAAGCAACTTAGCAGCAGATTTGTTAAAGCTGACATGCTTTTCCCACTGAGGTGATTTATCCCTAGGTAGGTTTATATACTTCACTCATCACGTCAGAAGACACAGGATGCATGGTGTAATTTACCTACAATTTTTCACCAAGGCTTTATTGAAGTCCTCTTTGTTTGTGTCATGAACATTGAGGAAGAGAAATGATACTTACATTTTATGTAGGACCCTCTCACAGACTCAGGAATAGAAGATCAGTGTTTTCTGAACGTGTTCTCATTTGCTTCAGCTTTCCCCTCAAGCATGGCTTTAATTATTAATAGCAAACCTTCCCCAAAGCACTTCTGGAAGCCCACCTTTCTCTGCTGCTTAGCTTCATTGGCCGCTGGGCCAGCACCCTCACATAAGTGTGGGCACATGCAGGGGTCCATAACACACTGCAGAGAAGAGAGAATGACCCAGAATCACCTGGCACCTACGACAGAAGAACGAGCGCGGCTGACCTGTTCGCACCCGTGTGTCATCTGAACGCATGGCCTGTAAATCAGTCTCAGAGTACATTCAGACGGTCTCAAAAATCTCATCCCAAACCGACCAAGAGTGGGCTGGGTCTTAGGGGAGGCAGCAGGAAGAACAGTGTTGAGCACAAGGAGAGCGAACAGGAGGGTGAGAAGGTCAGGGAAGTCCAGCTGATTGAGCATCAGAACAGGGCACACTGACCAGCAGTGGCTTCCTGAGTCTGTGCAGACAGGGAGGAGGTCGGGGGCCAGTGGGGTGGGGAGGAGGGGGGGCGTGGCCGGACAGACCAATGGCGGGGCCAGGCAGGTCAGGGGCGGGGCCAAACAGGTCGAGACCAATTGGCACAGACAGAGAGGCAGGACTCAGGCACAGACAAGGTCAGAGCCAGGAAGGTGCTGTTAGGGCTCCCGGTGAGGGTGTAGTCAGAGTAGGACAGACTCCATGTGTCAGAGACAGAAAGCTGACCAAGCACCTGGATCCAGGCAGGAAAGATGGGCAGGGCTGTCCACGTGTCTTTGACAGGCCGCTCCAGGGCCCAACGCAGATGTTTCAGTGTTTCTGAGCAATCCAGCAGTGCTGACCCTTCTGGAATGAATGTGACCCTTTCATTCTTATCTGGAGGTGATCGGAGTCATTCAGACCCATAGCTCAAAGGCAGTGCACCTGGGCATGCAGGGCAGTACGATTGTTCTGTTTGGTGGGGCTGTCTGTGCACCTGTGTCGATGCATTTGTCTCCAGAGGCATTTCAGAATCTCAGTAGTGGAGTCTGGTTGTTGAGAGGGAGATATCTGAATAAGACACTAAATTATACAATAAGACTCGCAGCTGGAAAATGGAAAAATGTAGCCATTTTTTTCTCCTTTTTAATCTTAATTTTTTAAATTACAAAAGTATGATAACTCATTTACAGGAGTCTCAGAATATACAGAACAAGGTTACATATAGTTCCACTATATATTACAGTTTTTTTTAAGTAGATGAAGATTTTTAGTTGGAGTTTCAATATCAAACTCTCAGAAATTAATAGAACGAATATAGAGAGAAGAAGGCTATAGTAGACCTGAAAAGCACTATGTTTTCATAATAAAACTAGAAAAAAGGTGGCAGAAAATGTGGGCCGTGTCAGGGGCTGATCTGGTGCTGTTGACTTGCCATCTCTGCCCGCTTCTGCAGGGCACGTGGCAGTTCTTTTCCCTGGGCCCCCCGAGCAGCTGGGGCCACGCCTAGCAGAATTGGCACAGTCCCTCTGGGCTGAGCACTTAGTCCTCAAGGCTCACTTATCTGACAGCATGGGACACGATATTCCCACACTATCCATGAGGCTTTGGGCTTCCCTAGAGGTATCTCCATCTTCTGTCTCAGGGGGTTTACACCTACAAAGATTCTTTCCTGGAGTCTCTGCTCAGGAGATGAGGGATTTTCCTGTGTGTTCAGGCTTCCCTAGTGGGCTACTGTCTGTGGGGTCGCACAGAGCCGGACACGACTGAAGTGACTTAGCAACAGCAGCAGCAGTGGCTCAGACAGTAAAGGATCTGCCTACCATGCAGGAGACCCAGGTTTGATCCCTAGGTGGAGAAGATCCCTGGAGAAGAAAATGGCAACCCACTTCAGGACTCTTGCCTAGAGAATTCCATGGGCAGACCACGGGGTCACAAAGAGTCGGACATGACTGAGCAGCTAACCCTTTCACTTTCCTGTGGGTTTAGGCATCTCTTTCTGTTGAAAAGGGCAGAGAAAAGCAGGCTGATTTGCTTAAAATCAATTGTGACTCTGAACCTCAGGCTCAAATAGTAGCTTGCTGCTTCTAGCTGAGGCATCATGGGTGGGTTTTGAGCTGGGACTCATGTGTGGTGGGAGATGCTGTGGGACCATATTGAGCGGATGGCTTGTTTTGAGGGGCTTTTCAGACCCCAGGCCAGTGAGACCACCACCTCTGTGCTCCTGCCTTTTTCCAGTACTGAGGGCCTGGGGAACTGCTATGTTCCCATCTCCGCTTGTACCCTGTACTTATGGAAATTAAGACTAAGGGCCCTGGGACCACAATGCCAGATCTGAAATCCATTCCCAGTGCCTTCTAGGGAGGGATTTTGAGAAAGTGATGTTCATCTCCCGTGTCTCGGTGGCCTCACTCCTACCCACAGCTGGTGTAGAGAGTGAGTGGGTTATACATAGACATCTTTTATGGGGGAGCCCACATCAGTGTAAACTGCGTCAATGCAAATGGCATGTGATGAGTGCTTATTAAACTGTAGTGGTGTAACTGTTATCCTCCCAAGAGTTCTTTTAAGTTTGCAAGTATTTTAGCAAAGAGAGTAAAATGCAGTGGATGTGAGTATCAGTCAATCAAAACAGTGTCTTCTAGCTGAGTATTCCATGAGCAGAGCTGGCATAGCTTTTGAATTAGTGCCACCTTTATTTTTCTGGGCTCCAAAATCACTGCAGATGGTGATTGTAGCCATGAAATTAAAAGACGCTTACTCCTTGGAAGGGAAGTTATGACCAACCTAGATGGCATATTAAAAAGCAGAAATATTACTTTGCCAACAAAGGTCCATCTAGTCAAGGATCTAGTTTTTCCAGTGGTCATGTATGGATGTCAGAGTTGGACTGTGAAGAAGGCTGAGTGCCGAAAAATTGATGCTTTCGAACTGTGGTGCTGGAGAAGACTCTTGCGAGTCCCTTGGACTACAAGGAGATCCAACCAGTCCATCCTAAAGGAGATCAGTCCTGGGTGTTCTTTGGAAGGAATGATGCTAAAGCTGAAACTCCAGTACTTTGGCCACCTTATGCGAAGAGTTGACTCATTGGAAAAGACCCTGATGCTGGGAGGGATTGGGGGCAGGAGGAGAAGGGGACGACAGAGGATGAGATGGCTGGATGGCATCACTGACTCTATGCATGTGAGTTTGTGTGAACTCTGAGAGTTGGTGATCGACAGGGAGGCCTGGTGTGCTGCGATTCATGGGGTCGCAAAGAATCAGACACAACTGAGCGACTGAACTGAACCGACTGACTGAATTTAGTAATTCACCTAATTCAGTAAAGTACTGCCACCTAATACCTGGATACTTTCACACGGAGCAGTTCTAACCACGTTTTCTGAGGCATCCACCAAACTTGACCATTTTTAGCATAGTGTCAACTTCCCGATTATCAAAGCCAAAACTATTTTTAAACAGCTTGCACTAAGAAGATCAAGTCTATTTTGTCTTCCAGTTAAATTAGGTAAATATTTATAATACTTTTGAGGAAATTCAGCTCTACAGTGGATCTGTCTGGAGCATTTATAACCCACTGGAAATACTACAGACAATCTGGCTGTGTGTTTATAACCCACTGGAAATACTACAGACTATCCAGCTGTGTGTCCAGACCCGGGAATCAACTTTAAAACCTCTTAGGTCATTAAAAGTCTTCAAATGAGAACACCGTGTAAGACAGCACTTCTTTTTGTAATTATTAGTTTTATTGCTCTGTCAGTGACTCCATTTCGGAGCCCCTGTTGCACATACCCTCATGTTCACAATCTTGGAACATCTTGCTTTTAGACGCAGCAGCACTTCAGAACCAAAGTGATCTTTTTGTTTTTGTTGTTGAGTTGCTCAGTCGTGAACTCCTCTTTGCAACCCCACAGACTGCAGCACACCAGGCTTCGCTGTCCATCACCAACTCCCAGAGTGTGGTCAAAATCATGTCCATTGAATCGGGGATGCCATCCAACCATCTCGTCTTCTGTCGTTCCCTTCTCCTCCTGCTGCCAGTCTTTCCCAGCATCAGGTTTTTTCCCAGTGAATCAGCTCTTCACACCCGATGGCCAAAGGATTAGAGCTTCAGCTTCAGCATCAGTCCTACCAATGAATATTCAGGGTTGATTTCCTTTAGGATGGATTGGTTGGATCTTCTTGCAGTCCAAGGGACTTTCAAGAGTCTTCTCCAACACCACAGTTTGAAAGCATCAATTCTTCAGTGCTTAGCCTTCTTTATGGTCCAACTCTAACATCTGTACATGACTACTGGAAAAAACACCGCTTTGACTATACAGACCAATTTGTTTTAAATCAGGAGAAATTTATACAAAAGTCCATATAGTGATGAATTCTATGACATCTAGGCTGCGCAAACTTTATTTAAATGTAGTGTCCCACCTTAACACAAGTTTCGCATCATACTTTTAAGGGTTTTATGGTTCATTTCATGAATATTCATTTTTTTAGTCCATTTTCTTTAGCGCGAGCTCTGCCACAGGTCTTGTGTGATGACTTTGCTTTTACTTCCTCTCCAAATGCCCCCCCTGTAGACATGCCCAAGCCTCCCAAAGAAGACCTTTTCATCCTGCCGGATGAGTATAAATCATGTGTAAGGCAAAAGCGCTCCCTTCTGAAGTCCCATAGGAATGAAGAGCTGAATGTGGAGACGCTGGTGGTGGTTGACAAAAAGATGATGCAAAACCATGGCCATGAAAACATCACCACCTACGTGCTGACAGTTCTCAACATGGTAGGCTCGTCCTGCTCTCTGAGCCGCGTGTGTGATTCTGCCTCGTGTGGGTGTAGTGTGTGCGTTTGCCTCCCTCTTTTACTTGTGGATTTATGTTTCATACTCGAGAAATATTTCATCCATGATAGCTCCTTCACTTTTACTATGCTCCAATCAGAAGAGCCGTTTTCAATCCTTCAGAGAATAAAATTTGGAGGATGAACAATTTGGCATGAAAAAAAAATATGAACAATATTTCAAGTTTACGATGTCTCCATTTATCAGAAATCTCCAAGAGGATGCTGAGACCTTTGAGTGCAGTAAGTCTGCCCATCAGCAGTATATATGTGTGATTTTAGGTGGCCCTGTACAAATGCCCGTCTCCCCTGGTGGTTCAGATGGTAAAGAATCCACCTGCAATGAGGGAGACCTGGGTTTGATCCCTGAGTTGGGAGGATCCCTTGGAGAAGGAAATGGCAATCCATTCCAGTATTCTTGCCTGGAGAATTCTATGGAGAGAGGAGCCTGGCAGGCTACAGTCCATGGGGTCACAAAGGGTTGGACATGACTGAAGTGACTTAAAACACAGCACATAGAAAATGCTCATCTTTTTAGGAATATGAATATAAAAGATGCATTATTTTATCTACAAGAACAAGAAGCAGTACACCGTTTAGAATGTCACTGCAGTGGTGACCTAAATGGAAATGCAGTCCAAAATCAAGGGGATGTGTGTACACATGGGGCTTCCCTGGTGGCTCAGCAGTAAAGAACCCACCTGCCGGTGCAGGAAATATGGGTTCAGTCTCTGGGTCGGGAATATCCCTTGGAGAAGGAAATGGAAATCCACTCCAGTGTTCTTGCCTGGGAAATCCCACAGACAGCGGAGCCTGGCATGCTGCAGTCCATGGGATGCCAGAGTCGGACATGACTTTGTGACTAACAACAATAGCAAATGATGTAGAGATATGATACATATGACCGGCTCCCTCCGCTGCACAGCAGAAATTAACGCAACACTGTGAAGCAACTATACTCCAATAATTTTTTTAAATGTCACTGCAGATAGAAATGTGTCTGGCTTTGTGTCTGCTTGGCAGCTCTAGTCTGTACTAAAGTGTAGCGAGAGGTGTCTAAGCCCCATTCCACCTAAGTGGAATCTGCATAACAGAAGACAAAATTTGGGGCCATCAAAGTGAATTTTTAAAATAGTTTTATTTGAAACATACGTTTCACATCCCGATAAACAGAGTACCCCTAAATATGATTCAGTTTGCCATGATTCGGCATGGCTGCTCTCACCGTCCTTGTTTTTGGCGGCCAGACCCTCGTGGTTTCCGGTCTCCCAGGGGACTGAGGCAGGTGGTCACCCAGAGGCACCCGCCACTGCAGGTCTCTGCCATTTGCAAACGTTGCCTCTGTTCTGTTGAGCTTTTCTCTCATTTCCACATCCTGGTGCCACATCAGTTCCCTGGAGCTTCCCGTGACCGTTGACTCGTCCTCACTCGTCGCCTCAAATGCCTGAGGTGACGCCTGATCACTCTGATCACTCGTTTCTACTCCTGTGACCTTCACCTCTAACGTCTGCATCTCCCCTTGATCACTGTCTTTCTGCATTGATTTCCTTCTCTTTCTTGTATCCTCTGGTCTTTTCCCAAGAAGTTCTCTTATGCTTCTGGAATCTTTCACTGGGACAGCTTGGGGAGTGCTTACCTGTGGGTCATCACTGTCAGTTAAAAAAGAAACTTCCTTGTAGTCTAATGAGGACACTTTCCAACTAAGGGGACTTGTGAGCCCTTCACTGGTGTTTGATAACACGTGGGACCTACCTCCCCAGACTTCATTGTTTTACTTCCAAGCACCAACCATAAGGACCCAAGAGTTGGTGTGATTAGATGTTCCCATACCTGTGTGTCTTGGGCTTTCCTGGTGGCTCAGATGATAAAGAATCTGCTTGCCATGCAGAAGACCTGGGTTCCATCCCTGGGTTGGGAAGATCCCCTGGAGAAGGGAAAGGCTACCGATTCCAGTATTCTTGCCTGGAGAATCCCACGGACAGAGGAGCCTGGCAGGCTACAGTCCATGGGGTCTCAAAGAGTCAGACACAACTGAGCAACTAACACTTTCACTTTCACACTTTCACTTCACATCCCTGTGTGTCTAGCAGTGTAAGAAACCGAACATTGCTCTGTCACGTGGAGAACACGGGATTGGCCTTCAGCTGTGAACTCCAGGCTAAGGGCTGGGGGAAAGGGTGTCATGTGCAGGGACTGACGTGAGTTACCTGTCTTTCCCAGGTGTCTGCTTTATTCAAAGACGGGACAATAGGAGGGAATATCAACATTGCCATTGTCGCCCTGATTCTTCTGGAAGAGGAACAGGTATCCTATCTTTGATACCAGCAGCTTCCCCCCCTCAGAAAAATACGTGCAAAATATTCATTTTCCTAAATGTAATTTTTCTATGGATTCTTTCCTTCTCTTTCCCTTGAGGACAGAAACGTTCTGATATTGTGTATAATACAGTCAGTTTCTTGTCCGTTCCCATAATGCTTATGTGACTTTTGTTTGTGATTTTTGTGCAGAGAAGTAAAGCATACTCATTTGCTTGGCTAATAAGAAAATGGAAAGGAAAAGTAACTTTAAAATATATTTGTTTATTTGGCCGCACTGGTCTTAGTTGAGATGCTCAGGATCCCCGACCTTCATTGCAGCGTGCAGGGTTCTTTAGTTGTGGCCTGTGGGATTTAGCTCCCTGACCAGAGATTGAGCCTAGGCCCCTTGCATTGAGAGCGTGAAGGTTTAGCCACTGGACCACTGTGGAAGTCCCAAAAAGAACTACTGTAACACCTGGGTGGGAAATACACCTGGAATACGAAGCGTGTTCCACTGTGAGCCTGAGGATGGAGGTGGCGTCTTTTGTTGGAAGGCGTTTAATAGTGCCCCGTAGCCCGGAGATGGCACCGTACCATGCGGCTCTGTGTGCTTGTACTCTGTTACCTCCCAAGCGCTGACACTCACCTTCACCACCTTCAGTCTCAGCATTTTATTCTTAGAGTCTAGAATGTCAGGCACATTTCTCTCATTGCGTGCAAACCTCCAAATTATGCTGGATCCTGGGAGCAGTGGGGAAAAGATTGTCTGGCGCCTTCATTTCAGAACCTCTGTGTGGACACACAGAGGTGCACCGCCGTTCACAGTGCACCTCGGGTGGGTGTCTTGTGGCAGAAGTAAGGGGGAGTTTCTTAGCCATCAAGGGCTGTCAGTTCTATTTTGCCCTGAGCTGGTCATTGACTGGACGTCAGGGAGTGAACCCCGGGTCCTAGTCAGGCACCCAACCTCCAGTTCCACCCTTACTGGTGTTTCGGCAGAGTCTCCTGTTAGCCATGGTTGTCTTGTTTATGAAACAAACAATTTTTAGATGAACTCTGAGATCCTTGATAAGATCTCAGATGCCTTTAGATTTGCAGGTTCTGGGCTGAGGCCCTCTTTCCATGCAGGCGGGGTGTGCAGGGGCAGGCATGTTTCTGGACTGAATAGTCAGCGAAGTACAACTCCATTGCCTCTCGTGTGTGTCTGCAGAGGGGGCTGCTGACTGAGCAGGGATTCCCAGGTGACAGGTTAATTATTCTCTGCATTAAAATGTTTCACCTTGGAATTCATCCAAGCAGCAAAGAATAAGCGAGGTTATCGTTTGATCATACACCTGTGTTAACTTTAATTAATGCAGTTTTCCTGGAAATCACCGGCTGAAGAATGTAAGGCATGTCCCAGGGTTGATGTGCAGCATTAAGCTTGGGTGCACTTGGCCTTCTGGAAAGACACAATAGCACTGAAGGAGAAAGCGTGTTAGTGACTGAGAGACACGGTTCCAGCCCAACACTCTGGTCAGAAAAGCTTTAAAGTTTTGTCCTGAAATGGAGATGTTTAAGCTGGTTTTCTGTGACCATCCATAGGAAAATATATCGAACCTATGGATAAGGTTTAAATAACTCATCTGCCAGCTTTGAGAGCTATTCTTACCAGCCCCCCCAATTCTTCGTTTACCAAGAGTTCAGGTACCTTCATTCTGATCTTCCATTGCTGATCTATTAGAACTTGGTATATATACCATGGTGGCTCAGTGGTAAAGAATCTGCCTGCCAGTGCAGGAGATGCGGGTTTGATCCCTGGGTTGGGAAGATACCCTGGAAGGGAAAATGGCAACCCACTCCAGTATTCTTGCCTGGGAATTCCCATGGACAAAGGAGCCTGGCAGGATATAGTCCTTGAGGTCACAAGAGAGTCAAACATGACTTAGCTACTGAACAACAATAGCAATACATGGAGGAGGCTGAACGTCACCTGGAACTATCCTTCTAGTTCCAGCCTGTTTTCTAGAAATAAAGAAATTTCTTTCTAGACATAAAGAAATAAAGCTTTGTCAGTTGAGCAGCCCCTTCTTACAACATGGTGTATCCGTGTAAAACTGACCTAATTTAATGCTGTAGTAATAACTCTTAGAAGAGTTACAGACACAGAAGTAATGTTTCTTGGGTCATCGAAGTGTGATCAGTGATTGAATGCATCCCCACTGTTTTTGTACAGAACTGGAGAAAGGGACATGAGCGTCTACACTGCATCTACAAGTTTTATATACAACGCCCTCCTTTGTATTTTAATACATGAGATGGATAGACTAGTTCGTCTGCCATTCAGATTCACCACGTCACTGAAATCCAAATCAGTGGTAGTGTGCGGTGATGCCAGTGCCGCTGCCTGACATGCTCTCTTCCTGTTTTCTCGGGCGCCCTCCCACGCAGCCAGGGTTGGTGATAAGCCATCACGCGGACCACAGCCTGAGCAGCTTCTGCCAGTGGCAGTCTGGACTGACGGGGAAAGATGGGGCTCGCCACGACCACGCCATCTTACTCACCGGCCTGGACATATGCTCCTGGAAGAACGAGCCCTGTGACACCCTGGGTAAGAGCCTCTGCTGGGGCTTTGACAGACTCGTGTGTGCCGTGCTCCGTCAGCAGCCCGGGATACGGAGGGTTCTCACCTCCTACCTGGATCCGTAAGTGGCAGCTGCTGCTGAGTGCCTTTGTGAGAAACAGACGCCGTCCCTGCATAAACGTTGGCCAAACATAAGAGTGCGCTTGTCGTCACCAAAATCACTTCTTTCCCATGGAAAGGTCTCACAGATTCAAGAACTCCTGTCTCTTCTAATTTAAGAAATAATTTCTTCCATTTCTTCCTCTAATTGTGAGAGTGGGATCAAGAGGTCCAAGTGGGTCTCTCATGATAGGAAAGACATATGTTTGTGAATATTTATAGAGATACTACAATAATATTGTGTTCCTCATCTTTCTGTTTCTCTATAAATATCTCAATCTTAGCCACTTTTAGCATGCTTAAAGGGCTGACTGAATGTTAGTGGTACTTTATGATGCAAATTTTTTTATACTTTTCCAAACAGTGTAAACAGTGAAATGTGAAACAGGAAACCCTTGGACAATCACACAAAGGGCCCTGAATAAGGTGGGAGAAGGGCGTTTGTTCTCTCTGTGTGGAACGACAGTCCACAGTTCTGTGTAATGTTCAAGTTACAGGTTACAATGGGGGCAATGTCCATGAGGCGGTCTTTTTGCAAATGGTGTGAAATAGTGTAAACAGTGAGCTACTGACAGAGGTGCTCCTGGACTTTTTTTTTTCCCTCTTTCTCCATTTCTTTCCAAGGTCTTGGGGAAGAAGTCTCTTTGTTACAAAAACATTAAAACAAGGCTGGGTTTGATAGAGGTCAGTCCTGACTCCTTGTTCCCTGAAAGGCCTGCATACAAAGTGGGCCCTCGGCTGTGGGATCCAGCAGAGTTCCCGGCTGCCAGCTGGCGAGCCTGACCCACTGGGCCTACACCATGCATGCCGTGAGGCTGACCTGGAACGCCTGCTTTACTTCTGGGGCCTGGAACCGGGGCCCACACCAGGCCGAGGTGCCCTGTGGCCAGCCCCCAGCCAACACCTGGACCTGAGTCTCTGCTGAGAACCCCTGGTCGGCGTTATTCCTCCTGTGGGGGATTAAGTCCTTTTGTGCAAGGCCACTGCAGGGAAGACCCCGGGTCCTCGCGCCTGGTTTCCCCCAGGCCTTTCCCCAGGTGCTCGCTCCCTCTGCTGATTCTACACTTTATCATTTTATCCACATTAAACTATACCCATGAGCAGGACAGATGCTGAGTCCTGTGAACAGCCCCCCGCCGGCAGGTCGTCCACCCTGGCACGGCCTTGAGGGCCACCGACACCCTCTCCCCACAGCACTTTGTGTCGGGCCTCTGAGGACACAGACGTTTGTAGGAAAAAAGCTGAAATTCTCCTCCTTCAGCACGGAACCCCCTCTTGGATGTTGCCCCCTTGTAACCTGTAACTGGAACATGACGTAGAACTGTGGACTGTTTTCCATGAAGAGAGAACAAATGCCCCCTCCCATGTTATTCAGGGCCCTTAACAGGGGTTTCCTGTTTCACGTTTCACCTGACCAAGACGAGAACCAGGCGTCTCGGAAGGACAGAGATGAACACACGTGTGTGCTGTGCCCCGTCTCTGTTTTCCTACGGTGCTCGGCCTGTACGTTCTTTCCATCCATTTGTCTCGTAGGATTCGCACCCATCAGTGGCATGTGCAGTAAATACCGCAGCTGTACGATTAATGAGGACACGGGTCTTGGACTGGCCTTCACCATCGCCCACGAGTCTGGACACAAGTGAGTGCATCTCCCTGGGAGGGCGGAGCCTGGCATCCCCTCTGGGCTGGATGTTTGTCTTGAAATGGTGATGGGTAGGTCACGTCTGTAAGGGGACATCCCAGCAGGAATGCCATGGACCATAGGAGATGATCTCGTAGGTGCATCTATTCCATTTGAATGCCTCGCTGTGCTCGATCTCAAGCGGTGGTGATCCACGCGTTTGCTCTTTGCTCCCTCTCTTCATCCATTCCTGCTCACACATGTGCAAAAAACCACACACTGCAGACCTGTCTGTCTGTCCCTGCTCCTCTGTCCTGTGTCTTGAGCTTGTCCTGTGGGCTGACTGCATTCCCTGGTTAGCTCCTGCAGGAGGACCCCACGTAGCTGAGGATGGTAAACGTTGGTAACTTACTGTTCGAAAGTTTGCATTCTGATGTCACTCTGATCATTTGTAGAGATGGGTTGTGGTTGGTGTGCAGGGTTTGGGGAATGCAGACAGGACAAGAGATACAGTCTGGTAGGAGCTGGTTGGCTTCCACATCCCCACGTGCCCACAGTTGTCAGTTGTAAAGTGAAGCAGCAACAGGGTGAGTGGGGAGCCTGGGGCTTTGGCGGACGGATGGACAGTGCAGGACCAAGCAATTCTCAGTGGTGGTGGCTTGTCATTAGCGATATCTTTTCAAGTGAGAAGCTTACCTTTATTCCTGTAAAAATGAAACACTTCTGTCAGTTATTTCTAGCAGCTGTTATTCTTAAACAAGCTTTCTTACTCTAATAATCTATAGGTCGCCTCACTTTGAGGCACCATCTACTTAATTTTTTTTTTTTTTACTCAATGGGGCTCACTTGCTGCAATTGCTTTGTTTATATGAGCATCAGCAATAATAACACAAATGTTTTTCTTCTGGATTGAAATTGTACTTGAAGCTTCTAGAAAGCCCACAACCAGGAGTTACAATTTTTTTCTAATTTTACTTCCATCCTCATTGATCTTGCTAATCACAAAATTTGCAAAAGGCATTGATTGTCACTTGTTTTTTGCAAAACTGACTTCTCCATCTGGTTAGAAATTGGACTGAGGCCACTTGTATCATCCTGACCTGTTCAAAGCATCTGTGTGTGTGTGTGTGTGTGTGTGTGTTTGAGTGTGTGTGTGTGGACACACGTGTGCCTGCCTTTAATAGGATCTCACAGAAGCCACGCAGATTTAGGCTCTGTGTGAACTGATGACCTGAAAGTGAAGCTTTATATCTTATTACTGATCCCTTCATCATTACAGGTAATGATTGACGTTTTCAGTGCCTAGAAAATTGCACCTACACTTTACAAAGCTTTCAATTAAATCATAATTGTAAATGGGCTGCTGGAGTTAAAACTTCAAAAACTCTCATTATTTTTATGACATGGGGCTCTTGCTGTCCTCTGAACCATACCTAAATTTAATTAAACAATCAAGGTAAGAAATATTTAAGTCATCAAGGGCTGAACAAACCAGCATTAGATAAGCAGTTGTGATCTGGGCCCTGGCAGTCCTGGCAGCCACAGCTGGTGAATTTAACTAAATTCAACCCTGTACATCCAAGTCAAGACTCCCCATCTTCCATGTCAACAAGCATCAGCGTTTGCTTTTATTTTTTTCCTAGAGTGGGTGCGTCTGTGCTAAGTCACTTCAGTCGTGTCCAACTCTCTGTGACCCCATGAGCTGTAACGCACCAGGCTCCTCTGTCCATGGGATTCTCCAGGCAAGAATACTGGAGTGGGTTGCCATTTCCTTCTCCAGGGGATCTTTCTGATCCAGGGATCAAACCCGGGTCTCCTGCATTGGTAGGTGGGTTCTTTACCACTAATGCCACCTGGGAAGCCCCTTTCTCTTAGAAGCCAGCTATTATTCCTTTTGTCACTAGGGCTCAGTGTAGGTAGAAAAAGAATTTCTTCCAAACAAGAGAAAAGTGCTTTTGTTTGCAAGTGGGGATATAGATGAGAGGAAGGAAAGGGACTCTAGAGGTGTGGGTGCAGAGAAGTCCCACTCCTAATAGAACTGACCCCAGGAAGTGAGCACCTTCTGCTTGAGACCTCCTTCTCCAGCACCTGCTGCTTGAGACCACTGTGCAAGAGTCAGAGAGTCCGGGAGCCCTGAGTGTTTCATGTCACCAGTGAAATAGCTTCTGATCGTATTAAGGAAATAGGAAGTACAGTGGGAGGTGTGCACAGAAAAGGCATGTGCCAGCTGCCATAGCAAATAGCCTGGAATGGTAGCCCTGTCTGTTAGGGTCATGCATGTAATGAATGGAAATTTGCATCTGTGTCAGCGACCTGATGGCTCAAATGGTAAAGAATCTGCCTGCAATGAAGGAGACCTGGGTTTAATCTCTGGGTTGGGATGATCCCCTGGAGTAGGAAATGGCAACCCACTCCAGGATTCTTGCCTGGAGAATCCCATGGACAGAGGAGCCTGATGGGCTACAGTCCATGGGGTCGCAAAGATTCAGACACAGCTTAGAAACTGAACAACAACAATGATCAATAGTGTATGTGTGTGAATCCCGATTCCCCAGTTCATCTCGCCTCTCTTTCCCTCTCACTGTCTGTACATAAGGGGGCGTGTTACTAACACATCATTCACTGTGGCACCTGCGTCCGATGAGGGGGCTGTGGCAGGGAGGCTCAGAAATGTGGCTCCATGCCTTTCAGGTGAATCACAAACAAACCCAGTGATTCAGTTTATTCACTTAATAACTATTACTACTCGGAGAAGTAGTCATAGGTTTAAGGCAGGGATCCAGCAGCATGCCTTCACCTTATCCTTAGCAGGGAGCTCTAAGCAGAGGCAGTTTCTGAGTTCTATACCGTAAGAATTAAGAAGTAATTTTACATTTATACAGTAATTACATTTCAGTTCAGTTCAGTCACTCAGTCATGTCCAACTCTTTGCGACCTTATGGACCACAGCGCGCCAGGCCTCCCTGTCCATCACCAACTCCCGGAGTTTACCCAGACTCATGTCCATTGAGTCAGTTATGCCAAACTTCACCTGTGAAACAGAATGTTTTATAACTTAGTAAATGTAATTACTTCTCCACTGACCTCCAGTAGCATATTGGGTGCCACTGGAGATCAGTGGAGAAGTGATTACATTTATTGAGTTATAAAGCATCCTGTTTCACAGGTGAAGTTTGGTTTATGTTCAGAGGACCTGATCATTCAGGTTTATCATTACAGTGGATAATGTAATTGTAATGCATTTATATTATGCACAGCAGTATATATGTAAGGCTCAGAGCCTTTCAGCCATAGATTCTTAACCTTCAGCTCAAAAAGATTCAGTTCATGTCCAGCCCGTTTTTTCCACCAGGTTTGGTTCTTTTTTAATCTCAAGGCATCTTGTGGTTTCCACTAGGGAATCTGACCTAGAAACGGGAATTGCTAAGAACCATGGCTTGGATCTGTGTTGGGAAGGGGAGGAGAGAGACTGGAACTGGAAACGAGCACGTGTCTGCTCCTTTCGAGTGTGCGGTTGAGCCAGATCTGGTGGAGGGTGGGCTTCCTGGTTGTACTGAGTCACTTGTCACACACAGCATGTGCGGTTTGCTCAATGGAGGTGTTGAAGAATCGGCACAGAGGCACGAGGGCTCAACTACACATTTTGGAAAATGTGTCATCTGGGCATGAATCCATTTGAAAAATTCTCATTTGCCAAAGGAAGTCATGCCATTCGATGGGCAGGGCCTTGGAACTCAGATCCCAGATACCCTGTGGTTCTCTGGCAGCCTGACCATGACTGTGGTGCATAGCCTGGTCTCCTCTTCCATAGGTTTCTGTATATAAAACCCCTAGAGTCTGTGAGACCTCAGCAGGTGCAATTTGAGTTGTGTTACTTGAGCTGAGCATTGCTTGTATATGAAGTTGGCTAAAATACATAATTTTCATGGTCATCGCAGACCATCAAGATGATATTAAACATCCTGCGCTCAAGAGTATGCATGAGCCATCATCCTGCCCCCCTCTTTTTTCCACTATTTACCAATCCATATGGGGGCTTCCTAGTTGGTAAAGAACTCGCCTGCCAACACAGGAAATGTAGGTTTGATCTTTGATTGGGAAGATCCCTGGGAGAAGGGCATGGCAACCCACTCCAGTATTCTTGCCTGGAGAATCCCATGGACAGAGGAGCCTGGTGGGTTACAGTCCATGAGGTCACAGAGAGTCAGACATGACTGCACACACACATGCATGCTCTGATCCATTCACCAGGTGCAATTTGCCTTGTGCCAGCAGACCATTGTGTAGGATTCTACAAACTGACTAGTGGTCCATGCCCTCCAAAAGCCTAAAGCCAGGTAAGATAGACATGGCATGTGAGAGGCCAAGCAGTGAGGGCTGCAGCATGGCAAGATGTGCAAGGAAGATCAGGGAAGTCTTTCGGAAAGAAACAGAATTGGTGTGCGGATACCATTCTGCTTAGCCATCCTTGCTGCTGCTGCTGCTGTTAAGTTGCTTCAGTCGTGTCCGACTCTGTGCGATCCCATAGACAGCAGCCCACTAGGTTCCTCTGTCCCTGGGATTCTCCAGGCAAGAACACTGGAGTGGGTTGCCATTTCCTTCTCCAATGCATGAAAGTGAAAAGTGAAACTGAAGTCGCTCAGTCGTGCCCGAGTCTTAGGGACCCCATGGACTGGAGCCCACCAGGCTCCTCTGTACATGGGATTTTCCAGGCAAGAGTACTGGAGTGGGGTCCATTGCCGTCCTTAGCTGTTGATATTAGATGCCCTTCCAAGCACTGGCTGGTGATGTGTGCACCTCACTGATTTATGGCTGTTCTCTGCCATCAGCCTGAGCCTCTAGCTGGATTGGGTAGGCACTGGGTGATTTTAAGGGTTTAAAGAATATCAAAGCAACAGTTGCTTAAAGATCATCTGATGTGGTGATTGTCAGACTGTCCCCCAGGACCCCCAGCAGGTTGGAGCATCATTTCTTTTTTTTTTTTTTATGGTCCAAGCATGTGGTGATTTTTATTAAGAATAACTTTGGTTCTAAGAATCCACCCTTAATTCTGTAATACTTTCCATTAAAAACAATTATACAAGAGCAAATACAAAAATATTAAATTATGAAAACAAATCCATTAAGGCTCCCTTTATATATATTATATACACTCAAACAAGTGAACATTTTTCAGAGTAGAAGAATAAAGTCAACTGTGGTAGCTTAGAAAGCAACACTACCTTCCTACTTGGAGATTAGAAAACAATGGAGCATCATTTCTTACCAATTTTATTTATTGTCGTTCCTCTTAAGATTTTTGTTTCTGTGACCAAAAGTATTCGAAACCCATTGACCTTCGGCTGAACTGCCTCCTCATTACCGCCCTTACACACAGGCATGCACACACACACACACACACCAAAGTTATGTATGCAAGTGATAGCTGGCATCTAGGTGTCTTGAGATTTGATCAAGACCACATGTGAATCAGGGAAAGAGATATTTTGAATTTTCCCTTTTTTACATGCATGATGCCAGATATGCTGAACAGTTTAGGAGGCAAGTTTTATTATCCCATTTTATAGGTAAGAAAACTGAGACTCAGGAACTTGAAAAATTTGCTCCACATCAAACCACTTGTGAATGACAGGGCCAAGACCCTGACTGGAGGTTCCCCCACCGCCGCAACTCATGTTCTCCCAGGTTATCTGACCTGCCCTGGCTTCAAGAGTCCCACCTGACTGCTGTCCCCATGTCGGCTTCCTGTCTGTCAGGAAGGATGGGTCTGCTTCTTGAAAAGCCTGCATCCGAGTCTGGACAAGTCCTACCTGTGGCACCATCATCACAGCCAGTGTGTGGTTTACCTTCCAGATGACTCTGACCTATCGTTACTTCTGAAGGGTCTTCCCTTTGTCTTAACCACTGCTGTCTGATCAGCCTGAAATATTGATGCAACCTCTAAAAATGCTTGGCTGTTCATCCTGGGTATATCATTGCATGCATGCCAAAGTCATTTTAGTCATGTCCAACTCTTTGCGACCCAACGGACCATAGCACACCAGGCTTCAGTCCATGGGATTCTCCCGGCAAGAATACTGGAGTGAGTTGCCACACCCTCCTCCAGAGGATCTTCCTGACCCAGGAATCAAACCCGGGTCTCTTAAGTCTGCATTGGCAGGTTCTTTACCACTAGGCCACCTGAGAAGCCTGGGTATATCCCTAGTAACAAGGAAATACTGGCTGATGTCATTGAATAACTCAAGAAAATTCTGTAAAAGACATTAAAAGCATGTGACACTGAATATAATTCTCAAGTCCAGTTTGATGTGAAATGATGTTTACATTTGGGTATTTGAGTTGCTGTTAAAGCTGGAAGGTCGTTTCTTATTCATTCAGCAAATGTCATTGGAGCTCCTGTTATGAGCTAGAAAGTCCACCAGTGCTGGGTCTCTGAGCACAGTTAAGAAGACCTTCTGTTCTCTAGAAACTTAAAAGCTAGTACACAAGAAAGCGGGAATATGTATTGTTTTAAAATATAGAATAGTAACCACTTGGAATAAAGTACTGTGAGTCATGGAAGCTAAAAAAAAAAAATGTCTGGCATGTGCAACTTGAATAGTAATTTCATTTCTTAGCTGCCAAATACCAACCTTATCTTCAAAATGTGCCCTAGTCATTCTTCCGTGACTTTATTAATGTTACTATCAACTATGATTATTGTGTGCACTTTCATGCCACTAGGCTGATCCCCCACACTCCTTCAGTGCAGTTTAGGGTTTGTATTGCTTCCAAGAACAACTTGAAACATAGTAGTGCTGAAGTTTGGTTGGGTATCAGAATCATTTTGTGAGGATTCACCCAAACACCAGAACCTAACCCCCAACTTGGGCTTTCCTGATGGCTCAAATGGTAAAGAATAAACCTATGACAAACCTAGACAGCATATTTAAAAAGCAGAGACATCACTTTGCTGACAAAGGTCCATATAGTCAAAGCTATGGTTTTTCCAGTAGTTATGGATGGATGTGAGAGTTGGACCATAAAGAAGGCTGAGCGCTGAAGAATTGATGCTTTCAAATTGTGCTGGAAAAGACTCTTGAGAGTCCCTTAGACTGCAAAGAGATCAAACCAGTCAATCCTCAAGGAAGTCAACCCTGAATATTCATTGGAAGGACTGATGCTGAAGCTGAAGTTCTAATACTTTGGCCACCTGATGCAAAGAGGCAACTCACTGGAAAAGACCCTGATGCTGAGAAAGATTGAGGGCAGGAGAAAAAGAGGGCAACAGAGGATGAGATGGTTGGATGGCATTATCGACTCAATGCACAAGAGTTTGAGCAAACTCCAGGAGATGGTGATGGACAGGGAAGCCAGGCTAACTGTAGTCCATGAGGTCACAGAGAGTCAGACAGGACTGAGTGACTCAACAACAACCCCCAACATTACTAAATCAAAACTCTACCAGGTAGGCTTTGGGGAGCCAGTGTGTGGTACATTTCTCAGATATTCTGATGCTCAGACAAGTCTGAGAATCATTGAAAATGACTTTGATGAAGATGTTTAATCCCCGGATGTGGGATACTGTGGTTTTGAATTCCTTAGAAATGAAGGCAGAATTGGTAGCAGATTCATCTAGGGCACTTGCTGGACCCTAATGTGTTTTCTTCATATTCGAGTCAAGGGCCATCCAGGGGAAGGTACTTTGCTATTTCATCTTCATCACTTTCTCCCCGAGGCAGCCTCCCATGGATGACGCCTGAATCCTCCATTTCTGGGGCACATCCCCTCTGCCGTACGGTTACCTCGCCTTGACTGAGTGCTTTTAATGGGATTTCAGGTGGAGGCCGGAGTGACTGCATCTGCATCCCCTTGGTCCTGAGCGGGAATCGTGCAAAAGTTGGACAGTGTTTGTGCAGCAGGTTTCTTGGACCCACCCTTCAACCACGCTCAGATTACACTATTGCATGGGTCCTGCCCGAGCTCTGACATCAAGAGTATTGGGTTCCAGTCCCAGCTCTGAGACCCTGGACTAGGCTGTCTCCGGCCTCCCATCTTGCTATCGTTACAAATATAATGTCTACCTTGTAGACCTGTAGTGAGAAAATAATACTTAATGTGCTTAATGTCCATGGGATTTTCCAGGCAAGAGTACTGGAGTGGGTTGCCATTGCCTTCTCCATACCTGAAAAGTAGTGCTTACAAATGGGAGTTGTTCTTCTTCCTGATATTATTAAACAGCTCTAAGGAAAACAGTTGGGTCTTCAGCCTCTGCCACAAGTGCAGATTCCCTGGCCCCCTGGGAGCTACCTCCCATGTGTCCCTGTCTCCCAGCCCTGTGCCCCTCCCTCCATTCATCATGGGGTTCTCGGCAGAGGAAAGCCCACATGGATGCAGGAACCATCCACCCCTCTTAGCTTCCTCCTTCTCTTCCCTTCCCCTTCCTTCTGTATCCCGCTCATTCAGAACTGCTTTCTGGGACTCCGTACAGTGACCGGGTGGGCTCTGTGCTGAGTCGCTCAGTTACGTCCAACTCTTTGAGACCCCATGGACTGTAGCCCGCCACACTCCTCTGTCCATGGGGATTCTCCAGGCAATAATACTAGACTGGGTTGCTACGCCCTCCTCCAGGGCATCTTCCCGACCCAGGAATCGAACTGGGGTCTCCTGTACTGCAGGCAGATTCCTTACCAGCTGAGCTGCCAGGGAAGCCTGAGCGGGTGGGTACCAGGCACTAAAGGCTAAAAATGGCTTGACTCTCCAAGAATGTGTCCGCCGCCATGGGAAGTCTTCCAGGTCAAGGAGCTGCCAAGTCCCCCAGGCTTCCTTCCCAGTGCAGCAAGTTGTGCTCTTCCGAGGTGGGTGAAGACGGCAGCCTGAGGCGATCCTACAGGACTAGCTTCAGGAAGGTAAGCAGCAGCTGATTTAATGGGCACGCGTAGCAGCTGTCAGTGGGATTCTTATAAGCTCGAGACTGCAGTTTTCTCAAGGGACAGTAAGGATGCACTGTTGGCATTTTGGGTTTTGACCATCTGCAAAACACCTACCGGCAATGCAGGGGGCCTGGGTTCAATCCCTGGGTTGGAAAGATCCCCCGGAGAAGGGGATGGCAACCCACTCCAGTACTCTTGCCCAGGAAATCCCATGGACAGAGGAGCCTGGCAGATTACTGTCCATGGAGTCTGAAAGAGTCGGACATGACTGAGTGACCGAGCACACACGCACACATCCCCCACACTGGAAACGCTTTTTTATAACTGAATTGTCTGCCCTTCACAGATACCTGGCCGTGGGCTCTGTTTTGATGGTGGGCACTTTCAGTAGCTGCACAAATGGTAGTTTCTCCCGGAAGGGTCCATGACCACGTGGATATTTTCCCTGGTTTGGTTTCCCCTTGCCAGCCTGCCTAGCACACAGGAGGAGTGGTCTTCACAGGGCTGACCTGTGTTGGTTTGAGCGAGTGCAATCGCTGACCCTGTTCTTTGCTCTGACAGACCCGTTTCTCTCCCACAGCTTCGGCATGGTCCATGACGGAGAGGGGAACGTGTGCAAGAAGTCGGAAGGCAACATAATGTCCCCCACATTGGCAGGACGCAACGGGGTCTTCTCCTGGTCCCCCTGCAGCCGCCAGTACCTGCACAGGTTTTTAAGGTACGAGCCCCGCAGCTGGCTGTGTGTCTCGCGCTGCCTTTGACGTTCACGGCTGGGTCCGCCAAGTCCCGTTGGAGCGGTCCCCAGACTCATGTGTACCAGCCGCTCCCCTCCTGCTGTGCAGCCAGGTTCCTAAGGGGCCTCTGAACACGAGTGATCTGTGGCCCAGGGTTTGGGGACCCCTGTTGTAAAGGAGATGCAAAGAGCATGCTTCCTTATTTTCAAAATACTCGCATGCTGGCAAGAAACAGGAGGGAAGTGGCTACTTAGGTCTCTTTAAGCACATTCACATGTCTGAGCGTCATCAAGGAGAGTGTGAGCGTTACCACTCGTACTTCAATTATACGTTCTTGGGGAAAAAACTTAACACATGAAACCACCTTACCTTAAGAGTTTGTAGCAGATTATCACAAGAAAAAAATTAGGCAGTGGGGTTCAGGATGGGGAACACATGTGCACCCGTGGCAGACTCATGTCAGTGTATGACAAAACCAAACCAATACAATATTGTAAAGTAATTAGCCTCCAAAAATAAATCAAAAAGAAAAAAGTAAAAAAAAAAAATTAGTAGACTTGAAAGTCAGAGAGAGAAAACAAATGAAAGAAGACCAGGGGGAAACACACAAATAGACCCTAGGACTTCCCAGGTGGAGAAGACGCTGCCAGTGGAGGAGACGCAAGAGACGCAGGCTCAGCCCTGGGTGGGGAAGACCCCCTGGAGGAGGGCATGGCCGCCCACTCCGGTACTCTTGCCTGGAGAATCCCAGGGACAGAGGAGTCTGGTGGGCTGCAGTCCATGGGGTGCTAAAAGAGTTGTACAAGACTAAGTGACTAGACAACAACAATAACAAATCTGTATCCTGTAATATAAACCTGTGCTCCAGGGATACACACTTGATCGCTTCTTAAAACTTCTGTTACCAAAAGGGCAGCATTCACACTCTTCTTCAACTGGCAGGGCACAATGGGTCCTGTCAACATTTGCTTTTCTCTGCACAGTGTTCTCTTGGGGTCAAGTTGGGGATTGTTAGCATTGTTTTTTGCTGCTTCATGTAGCTGCTCAAATTTTTAGGGGTGTGTGTTTGTGTGTGTGTGTGTGTGTGTGTGTGTGTGTGTGTGTGTGTGTGAAGGATTCTGCTTTCTCTAACAAAGAAGTGTATTGACAAGGAAAATTTTAAATGTTTTTATATCTCAAATCCTTTGTATAAATTTTATATTCTTAAAATTTTACTTCTTTTTCATCTTACTGGTCTTGATGAAGACATATAAACATCATAAATTTTTTGAAATGTGCTCTGAAAACCTGAAAAGTGCAGGCATCAGGGATACAAAGTGTGGGCTTGCATGAAGATCAGCTTCATGAGAGAGTTTGGGTTTTAAACTGCCAAGAAATATGGAACTCACGGAAAGAGAGCAGTCCTAGTCTGAGACAATAATTCTCTCCATGCCACTAATCAGGGGTATAATCGCCAAATCAAAATGCGGCCCTGGGAATGACCAATGAGAGTCTGGAGCCCAGAGCCATTTTGTTCCGTTGATTTTTGTGCCGATTATTAAAACTCTTCTCTAGCCGTGCAGTAATAAACAGTTGTTTTCAGGGAGTTTACTAATTTCTTTGGACCACATAATAATAAAAATTTGGACCACACATAAAAAAATAATAATAAGATGTTTTTCATGCTCAGAAATGTGTTTTCTTGAAAGATCAAGTTTTCCAAGAAAGCCTCTCATTGTCCGATTCACTCTTCGGATTCTTAGCACTTGAGATGTCTGGCTGTGAACTGAATGTGCCCAGTGTTTCAACCCTGATTTTTCGTTGGCTTAATGACCCTGAATCCATCTTCTTTTACATGTTTTCTGGTTCCCTAACTTTTAAGTAATCAAAACACTGTTATATTCTCCACCAGTTAGTCAGCAATTTGGATGTGATCCCAACAATGAGTAAGGATAAGTGACCAACTTTTCGAAGATGAATCTGCTTTCTTTTATTAGCAGTTTAGCATTAGGTATACAGAAAAATTATATATAATAAGGAAACTCAATTGGCCTGAAGTTGTCAGCACGACTTTTCTCTATACTTAGTAGAAAAGTGTTTACAGTAAATTCCTCAGACTCATCAGTAAAGACGTATGTCACTTCCTGCAGACAGACTTCATCACATTTACTCATGTCTGTATCTGGGAGGCCTAGGACTTAGGGAAATTTTAACTCATTATTTTAAATTTAATGGCAACATGGGTTCATCTTCAATTTGCTGCTTGAAAGTTTGAATCATGAACTGCTGATCAGAAAATATCACCTCCCCTCTCATCACAGAACTGAACTGAACTGAAACATTTGTTCAGATGTATCCAACTCTTTGCGACCCCAAAGACTGTAGCTCTCCAGGCTCCTCTGTCCATGGGATTCTCCAGGCAAGAATACTGGAGTGGGGTGCCATTCCCTTCTCCAGGGGACCTTCCCAACCCAGGGATCAAACCCAGGTCTCCCACATTGCAGGCAGATTCTTTACTGTCTGAGCCACGAGGGAAGCCCTCTCATCACATAATCCACATCCATACATGAGAAAGGTCATTGCAGGAAAGCAGGAGTTTAAAGGGGCACGGATGCCCTGGCGTGCCCCAGACCACCCTGTGGATGAGAAAATTTGATTTGGCCTGAAAGAATCTGTTTGGGGGCATAAGAGAAATAAGACATTTCCGTTTACATCTTGCCCTGCTGTTTAATATTGATCTTAAGAAAAACAAGCCCTCGAGTCATGGCTAAGTGTAGTTTTTGTGAGACGGAAGGACGAGCAGTTTCCTGTAGATCAGCCAGGGAATCAGCTTATGCGCCAACTTGGACTTCCCCACGTAAGCCTGGGAGACCTTGACCGTGGCAAGTAGGTAGCCTTTTCTGAGGGCCCGTGTCCTCTCTTGGAAGAAGAGGTGGTAAAGGTAAAAAAAAGAAAAAAAAAAATCTCTGGAAGTCTTTAACCTGTTATGGTTCATGAGTCATGGCGGGGAAAAGGACTTTGAAATTTTCTTATAGAACCTCTGGCTTGGCCTAATATTCTTCATTAATGTTATTTTTTGCTGTGCTTGACCACATATATAATATATATGTACCAAATTATAAGCTCAATAACATTTAACAGCCTGGGGGCAACAGTCCATAGGGTCACAGAGTTGCACATGACTGAAGCGACTTAGCACACATGCACACACACTTTGGTGTAACTTCTACCGAGGTCATGACCTGGAGCACATCACAATGGCCAAGTCTTGGAAACAGCCTGAGTGTCCTTCAGTGGGTGAAAGAGTAAAGAGGACTTGATACATGTGATGTACATGTGATGTTTACATGTGTATACGCACTGGTGTGTGTGTGCGTGCGTGTGTTTAGTCGCAAGTGACTCTTTGCGACCTCATGGACTTTAGCCTGCCAGGCTCCTCTGTCCATGGGATTCTGCAGGCAAAAGTGCTGGGCTGGGTCATCATTTCCTTCTCCAGGGGATCTTCCCAACCCAGGGATCGAACACAAGTCTCCTGTGTCTCCAGCACTGGCAGGTGTATTCCTTACCAATGGCGCCAGCTGGGAAGCTCGTATGTGTACTGTGTCTATATCCACACATGCACACGGTGTGATATCATTCAGCCATGAGAAGGAAGGAAGTTCAATCACATGTGACAACATAGATGAATTTTGAGGGCGTTGTGAAATGAGTGAAATGAGTCAGAGAAAGACAGACATTGTATGATTTCATGAATGTGTGGGATGTTGAAAAGAAAAACAGAAACAGAGAACAGATTGTTACTTTGGGGTGAGTAGGGTGAGGTAAAGATTCCCCTCAAGGTGAACAACCCCACAAAGAAAAGTTGGGAGATGCCTAAGGTGACCTACTGCTGTGGAATTTGTTGTGATTACAGAAGTGTTTTATTTTTGTTTGTTTGCTGTTCACTTTTGCTTATGGAAATTTATAAGCAGAATTTAGTTGCTATTTGCAAACACTTGTTTCTCCTCCTTCCTCCCAATGCAAAATTATCCCGAAGCACGTCTCTGTAGGGAACAGAATGCCCTGTTTGTGGAGGAAGAAATCACCAATTGGTGGTTAACTATCTGCTAGTGAACTGAAGGAGAGAATGAACTTCTTCTAGGCCTGGGAATCTAGTCAGAAATCAGCCTTCGTATAGAGCATTTCTGATGGAAATCACTGCACATGTTCCATGCGGAAGCTGGAAGCTATTGTGCAGGAAAGGAAGGAAGAAGAAAATCACAGCCTTTGACACAGGTTGATCATGTTTCTGCTATTAACAATGCTCATTTCATCTTTTTATTGTTCCTGGAAAAGAGTGTACTTTAGACAGTGTCTGTTATAGGAGCTTCTTGCATCGAACATCTGGTTGTACCATTTCTTCCCACTTTCCCCACGCTAAGTGAGAGATCCCAGGAAGAGCAAATGGCCTCCCCAGAAAATGTGACATAGATTCTGAACAATTTTAGAAACTGTGGCCCCTATATTGAAATACGATTAAGATAAATGTTTTATTTCGACCTCAGGAAAAAAAAAAAAAAAGTCTCCTCTTCTTTGCACAAGACATGTTGTAGATTTTCATGCTGCTAGGTCACTTCAGTCGTGTCCGACTCTGCGACCCCATAGACGGCAGCCCACCAGGCTTCCCTGTCCCTGGGATTCTCCAGGCAAGAACACTGGAGTGGGTTGCCATTTCCTTCTCCAACGCATGAAAGTAAAAAGTGAAAGTAAAGTCGCTCAGTCGTGTCCAACTCTTAGCGACCCCATGGACTGCAGCCTACCAGGCTCCCCTGTCCATGGATTTTCCAGGCAAGAGTACTGGAGTGGGGTGCCACTGATGAGGGGAAACAAAAGGCCTGATTGCGTGTACACCTTTGGGAACTCCTGGCCTCACCAGCAGCTCTTCTGTGTTCTAGCACCGCCCAGGCTACCTGCCTTGCCGACCGGCCAAAGCCCGTGAAGGAGTACAAGTATCCGGAGAAGCTGCCCGGAGAGTTATACGATGCGAACACACAGTGCAAGTGGCAATTTGGAGAGGAAGCCAAGCTCTGCACGCTGGGTTTCAAAAAGGCAAGCGATTGTCGGCAAGTGTTCAGCGCGAAATGCTTCATAAAACCGTTTTATTCGGTGAAGCTGACGTTGATGTGTGCTGCGTTTATTGGGTACCTACCAAATGTCAAATCCTGTGTGTTAGGGCTGGCCCTGTATAACAGGAAACACATGTTTTACTGGCAAAGAAGATGGCCGTGGATGCTGCGGTAGGTATCAGCTTTCTCTCGAGTACTGACTTGGCCTCTTGGGTCAGCTCCTTCTGATTTATCATGTGCGAGTTCAGTGAGAACTCTTGGTTGGTGGAAGGTGGCAAATTAATACACTGTATTCTTTTCAAATGGTGTTTAAGGAACAGTGCGCACTGCCTCTGCTCCCCTACCTTCCTCAGACAGAGACAGAATTTACGATAAGGCAGTAGCCTGTCTGGGACTTCTGATTATTAAATTCCTCAAATGAAGTATTTCTAGAGAAGCCTTTCATAGTAGTCTCCTGACCCCAGGGACACCAGCAGAGCGGTTTTCTCACATAGATTCCCCATGTAACACAGAGACACGTGGTCTTGCTAGACAAGGGAACGTGAAGATTTCATAACTCGCTCTACTAAACTGCTATCAAAGCCACCCATAAATGGAATGAAAGTAGTGATTTTGGGGGCTTCCCTGGTGGCTCAGTCCATAAAGAATCCACCTGCCAATGCAGGAGACCTGGGGTCGATCCCTGGGTCAGGAAGATTCCCTGGAGAAGGAAATAGCAACCCACTCCATTATTTTTGCCTGGGAAATCCCACGGATAGAGGAGCTTGACAGGCTACAGTCCATGGGGTCACACGAGTTTTCTTTTATCCTAGTTTATAATAAAATCAAAAGTAAAGTGGACAAAAATATATAGTCCTCCAGAAATCTCCAACATTTCAGAACACGTTGGGAATATGCCCAATTTAAATCCAACATGATCATCTTCTTTCTTCTAAACTCAAGTAGGTCTCCCCGTAGAGTCAGTTACAACTGTCTGCCAGAACTGGATGTTTATCTCCTCAGCTGGGTAATCTCAGCTTGGAACCAGAATAGTAAATCAGCTAGCATCAACACAGTATTCCCAGTGTTGCTTTTTCCGTTGGAGGAATATGTAAGATCCCTGAGAATTTTTTGTGTTACTCTTCTGTTTGCTAAGGAAAAGGAGCCCACATCTAACATTTTCTTTCAAAGGTGGAGTGTTCTACAGCATACTCCTGGTTTCCACACTGTTTTGCTGAGACTGTAGGCTGTCATCCGTGGTAAACTAATAATGTTTGGGAAATACAGGGAGTAAGTTAAATGCAGCATGTCTTTCTATTGTCGTTACTGTTTAGTCACTAGGTCATGTCCGACCCTTTTGTGACACCATGGACTGTAGCCCGCCAGGCTCCTCTGTCCATGGGATTCTCCAGGCAAGACACTGGAGTGGGTTGCCATTTCCTTTTCCAGACATCTTTCTATTAATGAGGAAATTTTACACTCAGGGAAATGCATTTGTTTTAGGTTGACAATTAAATTTTTACCTGGTAACCTTTTATCAAACTGAGGTCCCCTCTTGGTCCTTGCTTGGTAAGAGATTCTGTTAGTTTGTTTGCCAATAGTATTTACAGCTTCTGTAGCCTCTACAATATTTGTTACTTGTTATGTAATGATTTCAGAGATGAGTGTTAAAATCTTTAACAAAGGTTATATATTTTTCTGTTTTTCCCATTGGTTCTATTAGTTTTTGCTTTGTGTATTTTGAAGCTAGGTTTTTAGGTGTATACAGGTTTTGGATTTATGTCTTCCTGATCCTTTCATTAATATACAATAACTTTATTTTACTTTTGATAATGTCACTTTTCTTGAATTCTACTTTATCTTATGCTAATACAGCCACATCAGCTTATTTAAGAATACTCTTTGCATATTTTCCCCATTCTTTAACTGCCCGTTTCTTTGTGTTTTTATGTAACATGTGTCTGTTGTAGCATCCTTTAGTTTGATATTGCTTTCGTATCCAGTTGAACAGTTTCTAGCCTTTCACTGGAATGTTTAATCCATTATGTTTAATGTAATTATTGACATGGGACTTCCCTGGTGGCTGAGATGGTAAAGAATCCACCTGCAATGCAGGAAACCCTGAGTTTGATCTCTGGGTTGGGAAGATCCCCTGGAAGAGTGCATGGCAACCCACTCCAGTATTCTTGTCTGAAAAATCCCCATGGACAGAGGAGTCTGGCAGGTTATAATCCACGGGGTCACAATGAGTCGAACACGACTGAGGGACTAAGCACAACAATTATTGACATAGCAGATTTAAATCTCCCATTTTGCTATGTGTTTCCTGTTCTCATTCCTTTTTTGTTTCTGTTTTATTTTGGGGTCACAAAGAGTCAGACATGACTGAGGGTTGTGGGGTCACAAAGAGTCAGACGCGACTGAGCGACGAAGCACAACAGTTACAGACACAGTGGATTTAAATCTCCCATTTTGCTATTTGTTTCCTGTTCTCATTCCTTTTTTGTTTCTGTTTTCTTTTGGATTAAATGTCTTTTCAAAAATTCTATTTTTTGAACCAATTTGCTTTTTAGCTATCTTTTTCTTGCACTTTTAGTGGTTGCTCTAAAGCTGCATCTTTAACTTGCAACCTATATAGAATTAGCATCATGTCACTTTATGCAAAATGCAGGATCCTTACAACAAATGGGTCCATGTAGCCTTCTTTCACTCTTTGTGCTATTGTCATGATGTACTTTATTTCTTTTGCAAGCTATGAGCCACATGGCACACTGTTACAATTTGTGTTTTAAAATAATGGGTTATTTTTAAATAAAATAGGGTCATCTTTTATGTTAACCCACACATTTGCCATTTACTGTTCATCAGTTTCAAACTGTGTCATTTCCTTACGGCCTGGAGAACCTCCTTTAGCATTTCTGTAGCACAAATCTGTGGCCATAAAGTATCTCAGGTTTTCTTTATCTGAAAAATGTCATTAATTTACCCTCAGTTTTGAAGAACACTTTTTTTCTGAATATAAAATTCTAAACAGTCCATTCTTTGTTCCTTTTTTTCCCTTTAGACCCTTTAAAGACATAGTTCCATTTTCATCTGACTCAGCTGTTTCTAATAAAAGTTTGTCATCATTTGTCTCTTTCTTCTAACATTCCTAGTCATTTATTTAGACAATTCATCAAACTATGCATTTGGTTTATTTTAAGTTTCATACTAGAATCACCATTTGGTTCTTTTTTATAGTCTGTATGTCTCTAGAGAATATCCTACTTGTTCACTTATGCCCGTTTTTTGAATATATCACTTGCGTTACAATTATATATCATGATATATTATTTTATGTTATGTATATTAATATTATGTTGTTAGAGTAGGTGAATTCTTTCGATCCCCTGAGCCTTTGTTTTATTATTCCTTTTTTTTTTTTTTTTAGTCACTCAGTCATACCTGACTCTTTGTGACCCCATAGACTGTAGCCCTCCAGGCTCCTCTGTCCATGGGATTATCCAGGCAAGAATACTGGAGTAGGTAGCAATTTCCTTCTCCAGGGGATCTTCCAGACCCAGGAATTGAACCTGAGTCTCCCATATTGCGGGCAGATCCTTTACCGTCTGAGCCACCATTATTCTTCCTTCAGTTCAGTTCAGTTCAGTCGCTCAGTCGTGTCCGACTCTTTACGACCCCATGAACCCCAGCATGCCAGGCCTCCCTGTCCATCACCAACTCCCGGAGTTCACTCAGACTCACGTCCATCGAGTCAGTGATGCCATCCAGCCATCTCATCCTCTGTCGTCCCCTTCTCCTCCTGCCCCCAATCCCTCCCAGCATCAGAGTCTTTTCCAATGAGTCAACTCTTCACATGAGGTGGCCAAAGTACTGGAGTTTCAGCTTTAGCATCATTCCTTCCAAAGAAATCCCAGGGCTGATCTCCTTCAGAATGGACTGGTTGGATCTCCTTGCAGTCCAAGGGACTCTCAGGAGTCTTCTCCAACACCACAGTTCAAAAGCATCCATTCTTCAGTGCTCAGCCTTCTTCACAGTCCAACTCTCACACCCATAGGTGGCCACAGGAAAAACCATAGCCTTGACTAGATGGACCTTTTTTGGCAAAGTAATGTCTCTGCTTTTCATTATGCTATCTAAGTTGGTCATAACTTTCCTTCCAAGGAGTAAGTGTCTTTTAATTTCATGGCTGCAGTCACCATCTGCAGTGATTTTGGAGCCCAAAAAAATAAAGTCTGACATTGTTTCCACTGTTTCCCCGTCTATTTCCCATGAAGTGATGGGACCGGATGCCATGATCTTCGTTTTCTGAATGTTGAGCTTTAAGCCAACTTTTTCACGCTCAACTTTCACTTTCATCAAGAGGCTTTTTAGTTCCTCTTCACTTTCTGCCATAAGGTTTTCCTTAGGTCTAAGGCACAGCCTGTACTCTACCTATTAGACAGCTTATGGTTCTTACTCATGAGACGTGGACTTTGGGCTTTCCACTGGATGCCCAGATGCTCACTTTGTGTGGGCCAGAACACTGCTTTTTCCCAGCATTGTGTATGCACAATCTTCCAACCCTTATCAGCTATCAGCTCAAAGATGCTGCGCTCTGCCAGACCACTTGGAGTCTCATCCTGTGTATCAGCCATTCACCCCTTAGATAAGGACCTGAAGGGAATCTTCAGGGCTCCCTATTCAATTTAACTTTTTCCTTTCTGATCGTCGTCCCACAAATTCTGGCTACTTCTGCAGCCCCAACTTGGATCTCTGTACTCTCAGTTCGGTGAGACCGTTGTTGTCTGCGTAGGATCCACATTTCTGTACCATGGTCAGCAAAATGTACCCAGGGGGGGAGTTGGGCAGAGGTGGCACTCACCTGATGAATTTCTCTTCTCTTGAGAACTATGTACTGTGTTGCTTGTTGCAAGAGTCTGAAACAATTAGCCAGTTTTATAATTTTTAAATGTAGAAAAGTAAGCCTAGTACCAGTTACTTCACCATAAACAATAGAGAAGATACCTTTTGAAAAAAAATCCATCAAAGTCAGTATTGTAACATAATTCCCTATGATGTGAAATTGTTTTTTAATACAAATAAAATTGACATAGTTTTCTTTTTAGAAGTTAAATTCTACTCATGTGGCCAAACCTTCTAATATAAAGAATCTCAACTTTAGATATAGAGTGACAATTAGATTCTATATATTCTATATGAATTGAAGCATCTCAGGAAATTCTCAATTACAAAATTTAATTTTTCAAATGACCTCCTGCTGAAATCTTCTAAGAATGAGTCTATTTGATTAAGTTGAAATGTAAAGATCTTGAACTTTTCTGATGGGAGAATATAAAATAATAAATAACAGAAAAACTACCCAGTGCCTAAACCAACCCTTGGCACTTAAGACCCACTCAGTACAAATTTGCTGGGAAGGGTTACAGATGGATGGATGATATTTTAGACAGGGTTAAACAGGGCTTCAGAGGGTGAGATGGCTGGATGGCATCACTGATGCCATGAACTTGGGAAAACTTCGGGAGATGTTGAGGGACAGAGAGGCCTGGCATGCTGCAGTCCATGGGGTCACAAAGAGTCAGACACGACTGGGCAACTGAACAAGAACAATAGTTGCTTCGTAGTGTTGTGTACTTTTGTGTACAGCAAAGTGAATCAGCTATATGTTTACATGTATCCTCTTTTTTTAATTTCCCTCCCATTTAAGCCAACACAGAGCATTGAGTAGAGTTCTCTGTGCTATACAGTAGGTTCTCATTAGTTACCTATTTTATGAAAGTGAAAGTATACTCACTCAGTATCAGTAATGTATATGTGTCAGTCCCAATCTCCCAGTTCATCCAGCTCCCCTTCCTCCTTCGGTGCCCATTCATTTGTTCTTTCTATCTCTGCTTTGCTAATAGGATCATCTATACCATTTTTAGTTATTTTGAACACTGTCTTTGTTAAGTTCCTATTCTGCTTCATCAACATCGCTTGGTGTCCTGAACTGACAATCTGAGGTGCAGCATGTGAGAACTGGAAATTTTATCACCTTAGTGTCCTGGGTACTGTTGGTAAATTGGGAAGCCCCCCGCCCTGTGCCCACCCCACCCCATCCAGCATTTATTGCATTCCACATTCCTATCCCTGGAACCATTATTTAATAGTATCTTTGTTCCAAGAGGACCCTAAAATTTTATTAAGAATGTAATGATCATAATGTTAGTTTAATACCACCCTTGTACTTAATCCAGAAGTTAGCAGTAAAGTCAAAATATGATAAAACCAAGAGGGAATAATTGGATTTGAGTTGTTTAGATAACAAAATAAACATCATTTGAGATACTAGGGTTTCTATTTGTTTTCCAGGATAGAATGTCACATTGTTATTAAGTGGCCAGCATTTACATAAAGACACCAAAGCCTCGAATACTTTCTGACATGTTAGAACACAATAACATGAATTATATATTTCAAGGCTCTTGTAACTCTTGATTTATTTCTACCTGGGGGCCTAGAATTGGGGACTGAGCAGTTTGAAGGATGGGGCTGAAATACACAGATGGCAAAAACTGGGCACAGGCTGAAGAAGAGACACATCATATGATTTAGTGGTGTGCTGACGGCCACCAGCCTCCTCTACATGGGAGCTTCTTATTTAAAAAACTTAAAAACCGTCACTTTCATTAGTATCTTCCATCTATATGTCTATATTCTGCAGAACGTTACCCAAAACTATCATGTAAGAAGACTATGAAAATACTTTTAGCAGTAGTCTCGGTGTAGCATTTTCATATCATAAGGTTACCCTCCTAAATTATCGTAGATGTTTTCATGATCACAATCCACTGATCACTATTATGATCATTTTACACTAAAGAAGTTTCTGCTCACTCTGTCCAACGTTTCCACAGAAACAAACTAACAGATGTTTGACTCACTCAGAAAGCATTTATTGAAAGCCAGCCAGGTGCTAAGCACTGTTCCAGGTATTGATGACAAAAACATAAAAATAATTTAATATTTTAAAGCCCCATTTATTTTACCCTCTTCCATCATCTCCGAAACCGCCCCAGGAATTAGCAGCATTGGCTCCCTCCAGCCACAGCCATGAACCAGGCTGGGAACTGGAAGTGAGCTCACATCTCCTCATGATCGGAATTGAGAAAGGACACTGGCATGAATTTGGTGCCTGTCGGGTGCCAAGCCCTAAAGCGGGCACAGGACCTCTGACACTTCATGTGGCCCCCGGGACAAGTTGATGGGCAGCTGCATACAAAGAGGATACCCGGGTTCTGCCTGCCCTATCTGTCCTGCCCAATTTACACCAGATACCTTCTCAGAAGCCCAAACCCTCCCCGGGCCTCTATGTCTCCTGCTAACCCAGTCATAGGAGCTAACCATTCCCTTATCATGCACTTATCCATCTGTGTGTCCTTCCCCTTGCTTGTGCTTGCCCAGCTGCCCGAATCACTAGGTTACGTCAGGGCAGGTACCCCTCCCCTGCACCACTGTCTGAAATCTGTGTGTCATCCGTGCAAACAGAGCTTCCTAGTTGTCCCTTTGGAGACTTACAGACACCCAGCCCCCTGATGTTATGGATGCCTTTAGGTCTTCTTATGGCTCTGATCTCTAAACACCATTCCGGCCAAGAACAGAGACCCCTGGTACAGCATGCTAATTAATGTCATGAGAACCAGGCGCAACACTGACCACCAGGCATGACATGTTTGCCCCAGTAGCACTTCATGATTCTGTCAGGCTCCAGAGAAAATACAATTTAACAGTACCATGATTGTAACCATAGGAGATTACTATGAACACCTCAAAATAAAAGCAATGAATTGATATCCAAATTAAAACATCAAAAGCTTCTTAAAATTCCATGTTCTGAAAATCTGTCTTTTCAGTGAGAGAGATACAAGCTGGGGGGGGGGGGGGGGGGGGGTCTTTAACAGCTATTTTAACTGTTAAATATATAATGAATAAATTTATGGAAATTTCAGAATTATGTTTTGTGAAGGTAAAATCCATATGGATTGCTAAAAGGAAAATCTTTCAATTAGTCACTCATACAATGCAGAAAGCCTCGTGAGCTCATCTCTAGCATCGTTGAAACAGGAAGTAGAAGCACAAATGCCGTGAAGCGCCATCTGAAACAGGAAGTAGAGGCACAAATGCCGTGAAGCGCCATCTGAAACAGGAAGTAGAGGCACAGACGCCCTGAGGCGCCATCTGAAACAGGAAGTAGAGGCACAGACGCCCTGAAAGGCCATCTTAAACAGGAAGTAGAGGCATTGAAGCACCGTCTGAAACAGGATGTAGAGGCACAGACGCCCTGAAGCACCACCTGAAACAGGAAGTAGAGGCACAGACGCCGTGAAACGCCACCTGAAACAGGAAGTAGAGGAACAGACGCTGTGAAACGCCACTTGAAACAGGAAGTAGAGGCATTGAAGCACCATCTGAAACAGGAAGAAGAGGCACAGACGCCCTGAAGCACCATCTGAAACAGGAAGTAGAGGCACAGGCGCCCTGAAGCTCCATCTGAAGCAGGAAGTAGAGGCACAGACGCCCTGAAGCACCACCTGAAACAGGAAGTAGAGGCACAGACGCCGTGAAACGCCACCTGAAACAGGAATTAGAGGCATAGACGCCATGAAATGCCACCTGAAACAGGAAGTAGAGGCATTGAAGCACCATCTGAAACAGGAAGAAGAGGCACAGACGCCCTGAAGCACCATCTGAAACAGGAAGTAGAGGCACAGGCGCAGTGAAAGGCCACCTGAAAAAGGAAGTAGAGTCACAGACGCCCTGAATCGCCACCTGAAACAAGAAGAAGAGGCACAGACGCCCTGAGGTGCCATCTGAAACAGGAATAGAGGCACAGTCACTCTGAAGCGCCACCTGAAACTGGAAGTAGAGGCACAGATGCCGTGAAATGCCATTTTTCAGACAGAACCATGTGGAAGTTTTGCTGTGTTGCATTTTCTTTATAACAGGAAGCACCCTGTAGATGCAGATATTAAATGTCTTGGGAAATAGTGCAGCACTGGTTCAAGTATTTAGAACAGTTGTACAGGTCATTTAAGAAATGTTTTCGTCACGTGCACTGCAGCCCCCACCAGCTTTCCTGAAGGTCCCATCATTTCATGAGCCCCACGGTCTACCCTTCACTAAGATGTTCCTTTGGATCTAAAAGCATAAATAATTTCTTACAGTTGGAGAGGCTTTTTATTGTGGTTAAACCTCAGATCTTGTTTTATTTTGCTCACGAATCAGCCATGTGGAGCTTCCTTCCTCTGCACATGCCATTGTTCTTTCTCATCTTTCTTTGCATGAACCCTTCATTCTTTCTCTTCGGAAAGAGCCAGACTTGATCTGAAGAGTTGACTCATCTGTCCATCTTCTCCCACTCCTTTCCTGGGTCCTTCAGGCGAAGCTCTTTTCTAATGGCAAGCCCACCCTGCACCATGTTCTTTCCCTTGTAGCAGGGGAACCTCTTCCCGTGTTCACCAGTGGTGATTTACACCGATCTACTCCCTCTAAGACCATTCTTGAGAGAGTAGGTCTGGTCATATTGCTTATGAAACCCCATGCCTATCTAGATACCTGGCACATTCTAGACCTTCATCAAAGATTTGGGGTTGGTGGATGGGTGGGTAAATGAATGAATGGATGACTGGCTAGAGAAATGGACACGTCAGCAAGTTTCATAGTCATCTTTAACATGGAAATGAGGATTCAGAGTTGCAGAAGTTAGTGAAAGGTAGGAGCAAGAGTGAATTATAAAATGTTATGTGTTATTGGTTTTTAATTTCTTAATTTTTAATTATTTGTACTTTTCTTCAATGTCTGGATTAAGCATATTTTATTTTTAATTTAGGAAGTATAATTTTGTTAAATGTATGATGAATAAATAGAAATAAATAGAGCTTCGGGGATAGAATGAAGTTGGACCATGTCTAGAACATGAGACTTCTGGGTCATTAGTCTACCATGAGTACCTACTCCTGAGTAGACATTAGCTTTTAATTTATATAAGTTGTTTTTCCCTTAAACTTTTCAGTAATACTGGGCTTTCCAGGTATCTCAGTGGTAAAGAACCCACTTGCCAAAGCAAGAGATGCATATTTGATCCGTGGGTTAGGAAGATCCCCTGAAGGAGGAAATGGCAACTCACTCTAGTGTTCTTGCCTGGAAGATTCCATGGACTCAGGAGCCTGGCAGGCTACAGTCCATAGGGTGGCAAAAGAGTCACACACGACTTAACAACTAAACAATGACAACATTTTATCACAGCTGTGTGGACTATTTGTAATACTAATGAACTTCTTTCCATTTTAGGATATCTGTAAAGCCCTGTGGTGCCACCGGATAGGAAGGAAATGTGAGACTAAATTCATGCCAGCTGCAGAAGGCACTACTTGTGGGCATGACATGGTAAGAAACTCACCTTAGGTACAGACATCATATTCACATGTCAGCCTTTCAGCCATGCATCCTTCCTCCTTTTGTCTTTGTATTTCTGAGCCTGTCTTCCTGATCTTTATGTTCCTATCTGATACAACTGAGCGACTGAACTGAACTGATACTATGTCGAAAGATTGCTTAATTTATATTAATTCTATGAAGAGGACTGACTCCCCTTCTCACTTTTCTAGTGATGCATTGATGAGATACCTGCAATTACTAGACACTGATGTCAGGCAACAGGTGATGGCTGATTCTGTTTAATGAGGGATAATGTTAAACTCTTGACTACCTTATAATCATACAAAGAACTAGTGTTCAGTAGTTCTGATAAAGCCTCAGAGCATCCATTGAAGACTGTTGAACAGAGCCTTTTGACTATTGCTCCTGGGAAAATAAGATGCTGTCCTGGGGAAAAGAGAAAATTCATAAGATGGCAAGTTCATTACTAGCTGGGAGACAATGACAATTCTGTCATTAAAACTGAAAATTAAATTCTCTTACTGCTAAAGAGTAATATTTTAATTATTTTTATTTAAGCTGCGTGATTGTATTTTTCAAACTATAAAAGGCTACTGAAAAAGACAGAAATATGTCAGAACCGAATTGTCACTGTAGCCATTTTTTCTTCTATATATCTGAACTTTTTAGTGATGCTAACAAGTACAAAAGAGAAACATATGCCTGAATATTATTGATCTAGTACATTTAAATTCTGAAGTAAACTTTGTTACACTATAAACATATTTAAATGTGAGTACAGAAAGAAAGGATTTACAGTATTAAGAAACAATGTTAACGTGCTTTCAGGTTAAATTATTGCAGCGCTGACTGAGAAAATGAAGAGAAGTGAGGTAAATTTGCCTAGGAATAGCACCTAAGAACCATTCGTCCTACATCTGTTAATATGCTTTATTTTCAGACCTTCCAAGGGTGAGATTGATATTTAAATCTGTCTAGTGATATATACAGCAGTAAACTAGTCCATAACAAAAAAGTCTAATAAGAATGCTTTTAGTTTCTCAAAAGGCAGAAGGAGAAGAGAGTGACAGAGGATAAAACGGCTGGATGGCATCCTGTGGACATGAACTTGAGCAAACTCAGGGAGATAGTGAGAGACAGGGAAGCCTGGAATGCTACAGTCCATGGGGTCGCAAAGAGTCAGACATGACTTGACGACTAAACAATAGTTTCTCAAAAGAGGAAATGCATTTGCTGAGGTACTGCAATGTAGAAATGCCAGTTGTCACAGGATACCAGGGAATTTGGACTTCCCTGGTGGCTTAGATGGTAAAGAATCTGCCCATGATGCAGGAGATCCAGGTTGTATCCCTGGGTCCTGAAGATCCCCTGGAGAAGGAAATGGCTACCCACTCCAGTGTTCTTGCCTGGAGAATTCCATGAACGGAGGAGCTTGGTGGGCTACAGTCCATGGGTTCCCAAAGAGTTGGACACAACTGAGTGACTGACACTTTAACCAGGCAATTTACCTGAGCTTTAAGCTGCAGGTGATCATGACTCCCTGCATATACTTGATTGCAAAGTTTTCAAAATTATGCTGATTTCTTGAAAGATTGGTAGCCCTCCCATTGTTGCCCTGGTGATGGTGCACACCAGTGTGGCTTGGCTCTCCAGGCAGCCTGCTTTCTTTAAAATCTACTATTTTTCAGGGATGATGTAATAACTCTGGTGCTACCCGTGTATTATCATTACATTCTGTTTACCTTGAAAGCACAATTGTTGTTGTTCAATTTCTAAGTTGTGTCTGACTCTTTGGGTCCCCAGGGACTGCAGTACACACCAGGCTCCCCTATCCTTCACTATCTCCTGAGTTTGCATAAACTGATGTCCATTGAGTCAGTGATGGCATCCAACCATCTCATCCTCTGTTGCTGATTTTCCGTGGTATTTTTTTTTTCATTATGTTTCCAAATAGAGCTTTTTCCTTCAAATTGAAAAGAATCAGTGTATATTAAGCCAGAATGGATCCTTACGAATTGCACGGCGTTAAGTGTTCTGCCTAGAATCTCATGGGTGCCCAGTGGCCAGGATGGGACAAGCATCAGAGGCCCCTGTAAAACTTCTTTGGTGTTAGTGGTGTGTCTTTGTGCATCACTGGTCCACAGTGTCCATGAGGTGTACTGACTGAGAAGCGAGCATTACCAAAAGTCAGTGTGCCAGTACTTTGGGGTATTCGAGAGCAGTGGGTATGTTCTAGATAACTGACAGTAGCTCTCAAGCTTCTGTATATCTCTTTCCTGAATGGGAGCCTATTCCCCTCCACCGGCTACAACAATGAGGCTCTGGGTGGACCTGCATGCTGGTACACCTGACCCGTGGTCAGTGCATCTTTTAGTGACAAGAGCTGTCCTTAGAGCATTATATACATTGAATCCCCACAAGCATCCGGAGGGTAAACCTACGGTAGCCCCCACTGTAGACCCAAGAACTCTTCCAGGAAAAAGACACTGGGTTCCCTGTGCTCTCGCCATGAGAAATCCATAGCAAGGGGATGAGGACTACAGCCTGGATGCATGCCAAAGCAGACTCTGGTTCTTCAGTGATCCCTAATGTAAAATTAAACCAGCTCTCACTTTGTGATTACGTTTGGTACAAGGACTGGGTCATTACCTTGGGTCCCTGGAACAACTCAGTCTGGTGGTTTCCATCATGCCTGATACTCAGAGGAGGGCAGGCTCAGGGCACCTGAGTCAGTGCCCAGATCATGCACCTGGCTGAGCTGATATGTAGGGCTCATTTTCTCCTCCACGGCATCAGTTTTCGTGACTCATTATGCTGCTTCCCTGTCTGTACTGGGTTTCAGAGTGACAGTGGATTTCGTGGTCAGCATCACAACAGGATGTGTGCTTCATGGTGACATCACACTGCCCAAGAGAAAGCCTTCTTTCAAGTCATCAATAAAATATAAAACTGCGACCAAATGGAATGGTTCTTAGAAATACAACCAGTGCTTCTTCAGACATTTTGTGTGTCTACTTAACACAAAGATCTTATGCTGACCACCTCACTCACCAGCTGCAGGGGTCTGCAACCTGTGAGAAATTATGCTCGAAATTGTGTGCGTGTATGTATGTTTGTGTGTCTACATGCAACTTTCTTGGGAGAAGATGTAATGGCTTCTCCTCAAATTCACAAAAAAAATAACTTTTTAAAAATAATTTTTAAGAATATTCACTTAAGGATAATCTTGGTCATATATCCAGAGAAAATGATAATTTGAAAAGGTACATGCACCCATATGTTCATAACAGCACTATTTACAGTACCCAAGATATGAGAGCAACCTAAATGTCCATCAACAGATGAATGGATAAAGAAGATTTGGTACATGTATGCAATGGAATATCACTCAGCCATAAAAAGGAGTGAAATAATGGCATTTGCAGCAGCACGGATGGACCTAGAGATTATCGTACTAAGTGAGAAAGACAAATATCATATGATATGTGGAGTCTAAAAAATGACACAAGTGAATTTATAAATGAAACAGAAATAGACTCACAGATATAGGAAACAACATATGGCAACCAAAAGGGAATAAAGTAGGAGCGTGGCATTAACAGATGCACACCACTATACATAAAGTAGACAGCAAGGACCTACTTTACAGCATGGGGAACTATATTATATATTGTATAATAACCTACAAGTGAAAAGATTCTGAAAAAAAAAGTACATATTTATGTAAGTATAACTGAATCACTTTGCCATAAACCTGAAACTAGCACAGTATTGTAAATCAACTTCACTTCAATTTTACAAAAGTACACTCTGACAAAAACAGCAAAAAAAAAAATTCTGTTTTTTGCAATACAATTATTGAAGCAATGATTATCAGAGCAAAAGCCTGGAAATGATGCAAGTGTTCATCAGAAGGACATGGATTGGAAACACACTTACTGGAATGTTTTGTTGCTGCAACAAAGGAGTGAGGGATGTGTCTACCTTCTTCTATGGAATGAACTACAGAATATAGAGTTAAGTGAAAAAAAGAGAATGGAAAAAGATGTGGGTAACATGGAGTCATTTATGAAAGAAAAGGAATGATTAATCTACATTATTTGCTTACATCAAAAAATAAAAGAATAAACTCCAAGTTTCAGAAAAACATTACATAAACCCTTTGTTGTTGTTCAGTCTCTCAGTCGGGTCCAACTCTTTGTGACCCCATGGGCTGCAGCACACCAGGCTTCCCTGCCCTTCACTACCTCCCAGAGCTTGCTCAAACTCATGTTCATTGAGTCAGTGACGCCATCCAACCATCTCATCCTCTGTCGTCCCTTCCCCTCCTGCCTTCACTCTTCCCCAGAATCAGGGTCTTTTCTAATGAGTTGGCTCATCTCATCATGTGGCCAAAGGATTGGAGATTCAGCTTCAGCATCAGTCTTTCCAGGGAATATTCAGGACTGATTTCCTTCAGGACTGGTTTGATCTCCTTGCAGTCCAAGGAACTCTCAAGAGTCTTCTCTAACACCACAGTTCAAAAGCATCAGTTCTTCAGTGCTCAGCCTTCTTTATGGTCCAACACTCACATCCATACCTGACTACTGGAAAAATGATAGTTTTGATTCTATGGACCTTTGTTGGAAAACTAATGTCTCTGCTTTTTAATACGTTGTCTAGGTTTTTCATAACTTTCCTTCCAAAGACCAAGTGTCTTTTAATTTCATTGCTGTAGTCACCATCTGCAATGATTTTGGAGCCCAAGAAAATAAAGTCTGTCACTGTCTCCATTGTTTCCCCATCTATTTGGCATGAAGTGATGGGACTGGATGCCATGGTCTTCATTTTTTGAATGTTGAGTTTTAAGCCAGCTTTTTCACTCTCCTCTTTCACCTTCATCAAGAGGGTCTTTAGTTCTTCTTCACTTTCTGCCATAAGGGTGTATGCGTATCTGAAGTTGTTGATATTTCTCCCAACAATCTTGATTCCAGTTTGTGCTTCATCCAGCCTGGCATTTCGCATGATGTACTCTGCATATAAGTTAATTAAGCAGGGTGACAATATACAGCCTTGATGTACTCCTTTCCCAATTTGGAACCAGTCTGTAGTTCCATGTCTGTTTCTAACTGTTGCTTCTTGACCTGCATACAGCTTTCTCAGGAGACAGGTAAGGTGGTCTGGTATTCCCATCTCTTGAAGAACTGTCCACAATTTGTTGTGATCCACACAGTCAAAGGCTTTAGCATAGTCAATTAAGCAGAAGTAGATGTTTTTCTGGAATTCTCTTGCTTTTACTATGATCCAGTGGATGTTGGCAATTTGATCTCTGATTCTTTGTGTCATTTTAAAACAAATCCTTACATCATGTAAACACTTTATGTCATTTTAAAATAAAACTAGACCAAATTTTATTAAAGTAATTTATAAGCATCCCAAGAAAAATGAAATAATTTAACCTAAACAAGTCCCATTTAGGCTTTAAGTCAAGGTATTGGCTTAACCATGACTTGACAGAGGAATTAGCCAAGTGACTTTATTTTTTTTTATTGTTACATTATCTATTTTATTTTTAAACTTTACAATGTTGTATTGGTTTTGCCAAACATCGAAATGAATCTGCCACAGGTACACATGTGTTCCCCATCCTGAACCCTCCTCCCTCCTCCCTCCCCATACCCTGCCTCTGGGTCGTCCCAGTGCACCAGCCCCAAGCATCCAGTATCGAGCATCGAACCCAGCGCTTTCTGCATCTCAGGTCGAATGTATGCAGTAGACACCAAGTACTAGAAGGAATCATAAGCTGTTTTCAGCGACCATATCAATATTGGTAGGTTGTTTTTGCCTTCCTAGAACTATTATTTTCTAGTCTCCTACACAGTGTTTGCCATCAGAATGCCGACTGTGCCCAGTGCGTAAGTCCATCAGTGAGAAAACCCAGGCCACTGAATGCAGCTCTCTATCTTGTGTAGCTTTTGCACGTGGTGCCAGTGCAGGAACCACGGGGACTTTAGCAGAATAACATCAATGGGCGCTTCTCTGGAGGAAGGGGAGCTGATAGCATCCCCGGCCTCCCCAGGACAGGTGGAGCCCTGTGTGGGTTGTCTCGTGTCCTCAGAAGGCTGTGTGACCTCTGACAGGCATCACTTAAAGCCTCCAGGCTCCCAGCCCAGGTGCTTCGGAGTAAAAGCACGAAGCACCGGACGGAAATGACAAGGTGTTGAGACACACAGACCCTCCAGCTGGACTTTTCTGCCTGACAGTCAGTCTGTTCTGACAGCAAGAGATGAAGAGCGTGTTGTTGCCAGGGAAGATTAGAGTTCACACACCTGAGAGGTGAACAGTTGGACTACGTGTTCCTACAACAAAACTTGACTACATGTGTGAGATTCCAGCAGCTCAGACAGATGCCTGAAAACTAGTCTTCTCTGTATCTTCCCTTCATGCAGATTTATAGAACAAGGCTAACTTTGGAAAGAATAAAAGTGGCATTGACATATATACACTGCCGTGTGTGAAATAGACAGCTAGTGGGAAGCTGCGGTGTAACACAGGGAGCTCAGCCTGGTGCTCCATGATGACCAGAGGGGTGGGATGCGGGTGAGGGGGTCTGGGAAGGAAGCTCCAGGAGGAGGAGACATAAGTATACATGTGGCTGATTCACATTGTGGTACAGCAGAAACTAACACAATGCTGTAAAGCAGTTATACTTCAATTAAAAAAAAAAAGAAGCGTTAAATGCATTTTCATTATGTGCTCCTGAGGGCAGGGAGACTGATATCTGCTTATACTACCAAGTTTCCAGGGCTGAGCATTGCTGTAGTGATGAAGTCAGTCTCCACCCACAGTCAGATCACTGTTCTTGTTTTTGTTTTAATTTTCAGTGGTGCCGCGGAGGACAGTGTGTGAAATACGGGGACGAAGGCCCCAAGCCCACTCATGGTCACTGGTCAGACTGGTCTCCCTGGTCTCCTTGCTCCAGGACCTGCGGAGGAGGGGTGTCGCACAGGGACAGACTCTGCACAAACCCCAGGTGAGCGCTCAGACCTCCGTCCTCCCCAGCGAGCCATCTCTCTGTGACAAACTTCCCAAAGAGTATGTGGAAGGAAGCTCAGTGAAAATAATTCTGTACTTCTTGTATTACTGCAAAAGAATTCCAAGGCAGAAAGCCCTTTCACTCAGGCATTTATTGTATAGTTATGTCTCTGTGATATGATTTAAGGTGCTTGTAACTATTTGACCACAACAAAAGTAACTGTGCATGGATGCTCAGCTTCTCAGTCATATATAACCCTTTGCGTCCCCATAGACCTACCAGGCTCCTCTCTCCATGGAACTTCCCAGGCAAAAATACCAGAGTGAGTTGCCATTTCCTTCTTAAAGGGATCTTCCCAACCCAGGAGTTGAACCCAACTCTCCTGCATTAGCAGGCAGATTCTTTACAGCAGAGTCACCAGGGAAGCCCCAAAAGTAACAGACCCGACAACAATATTCAGGAACTCAATTGTAGTCCGTTTACATGAAATACCAAGGTTCTGCCTAAAATATGGAAATAAGTCATAAGAAAAATATAGAGAACACAAATGAGTGAGAATCAGTAGGGACAGTTTTTTCAAGTGAGAAAAACAAAGCCTTGGTTTTTCATCAAGGATATTTCCCTGCGCGGTGTGTGGTTTCATTGTGTCTTCTGTGGGAGACAAGGGTGTTAGAAGCAGAACTCAGTGCGGTGGAGTGAAAGGGTGTTCAGCCCTCATTGTACACCTTTATTTGTTTAACTTACGTTGACACTAAGCAAAATGATTTATATTAGTCCTGTCTTTAATGCATGAGACCCAGGTGGTCTCCTGCTTTGGCAGGGTGCTCCCCTTCGGGGGTGCCTGCGTGAATTCTAGGGGTGAAGGGGTTGTTTACTGTCCCTTGCAGCCAGTGGAGGACGACTGCTCCTTCCATCCCCTTCCTTGTCACAGGAAGCTGGGAGTGGAAGGAAGCTGCCATCTGGAGAATGAAGCAGTTGAATTTTAGGCTCATTTCTGCTTTTCACCACTGCCCTTAGTCATGCTCTGCTTTTAGATCAGAGAACAGAGGTGCCCACCTGCCTCCTAGAGTTCAGTTCAGTCGCTCAGTCGTGTCCGACTCTTTGCGACCCCATGAATTGCAGCACGCCAGGCCTCCCTGTCCATCACCAACTCCTGGAGTTCACTCAAACTCACGTCCATCGAGTCAGTGGGGAGACGAGCAAATACATGCCACCCGCTTTCAAAGTTCTAACCTGTTGTATCAATATTGCAAACAATACACCCAATAAAAAAGGAAAACACTACCCATGTTGTAAGTATGTAATAAGTGCAAGGGGCTTCTTAGAAAGGCACTTTCCTTGACTGGTGACAGTAAATACCTTAACATTACCTGCTCCCTCTCCCTAACAAGCCCGATTCAAGGCAGGGTTAAGTAGCTGTTCTAAGGCGAGTTTCTAACCATGAACTACACATTTCAGACCATCGCATGGAGGCAAGTTTTGTGTGGGCTCCACGCGAACTCTGAAGCTTTGCAACAGTCACACATGTCCCCACAACAGCATCGACTTCCGCGCCCAGCAGTGCGCCGAGTTCAATGGCAAACGGTTCCGAGGATGGTTCTACAAGTGGAAGCCATACACCCACGTGGAAGGTAAATCTCAAATCATGCTTTCTGGTAGCAGCCTCGGCTTCTTCACTCTTTAAAGAACTGCATAGTCTGTAGAGTGGGTCCAGGTAGACCGAATATTGTGAGGCCAGTCACAGATTCTGTTCTGGTTGTTAGGTCTGTTCTACCTGCCCCAAGGCATCTTATTTAAACCTGACGAGCTGTGTGCTCAGAAAAACAGCAAGCTAGATAGTGAGTCTGTGCAAAATACCGTGGAATCTTTAAAGAAGTGATGAAACACTCAAAGTAGATGATTTATTGATAATGAATCAATTCTTTTAAAATTACAAATCACAGTAGTTGATGGTGATATGGCGATGAGTGTATCGCCCACTGAATGATTAGCATTGCTGAAAAATGAAAGATAAAATATCCGTATCTTTTGGAAAATCAGATACTATACTGTATTTGGAAAGGTTTGATCTATAATTTAGGAACCAAGAAGCTTATTTGTACTGTATGTAAGATTTTACTCTCCAGGTGGAGAGAAATATGCATTATTCTTATCATTATAATAACTTGAGTATAATTTGAGAATAAGTATAATATAGTAGTATAATTTGAGAATAAGTTCAAAGAACACCTAATCATCGTGTTCTTTGGAATTGAGAATATTATCAGGAAATACTTGGGGAATACATAAGTTGGGCCTTATCTCACCTGGCACTCACTTTAACTATCTCAATATATATATAATGTTATCATGGTGAGAGGTTTATGAAATCAATAAATTCTGTAAGGAAAATTGAAGCAGTTTTATACAAAGGATTTTTTTGTTGGGTTATTACTTCCATACTCAGTAAAAATTAAGCCAGTAAGAAACAAGTAAGCAGAAGAATAAAGGAGAAAGAACCTTGAGATCAGGGTCAAAAAATCTGTGTGCTGTTTCTGGTTTTCCTAGTCTTCAGTAAATATGGTCATTGATCATGAAAACAAATATTAAATTTGATTCTTAGCATTATTCAGTCAGTTCTGTTATCCTGCACAATAAAGGACATATTTGTATATGAGCATTGGGCCAATGAAAATTCCTAAGGCAGGTAAATATTTATTATCAACTGTTCCCTTGTTTAATATTTATTATCAACTCTTCCCTTCTTTACTGAGAAGAGAACAAAGGAAAAAAATTTCTACAAAAGTTCATATTAGCCATATAAATCATAAATCCTTGAAATGGATTACCGAGAGGGGGTGTGAACTTGATCTTCCAGTCTTAAGTACATAATGAGATCTATATTCTCCGTGTTACAATATTTTTGGCAATTCATTATATTTTTTAAGAAAAACCAATATTCTTTGGAGATTTCATCCAAAAGTTATTTCCTTTATCAGTTTAAAAATATTATGTGTTTTAGTAAATATAGTAGCTAATTAAGAAATTTTGTGATTATTTCAATTATTTTATTATACTTTATTTGTAAGAATTTTGTATATTGCTGCACAATGGTAGTGATTTTTTGCATTTCTACACAGATCAATTAATTATACTAGTAAAATAGTTGAACAGGAATGTAGTTCAAGTCAACAAATGTTTATTGAATGCCTGTTATGTGCCAACCACTGTGTATAGAATGAGTATCAATAAAGGACACAGTAGAGTAAAATAAAAATTAATAGTGAAGCTTTAAAAAATAATTTAAAAATGAAAGGGAAAATGAAGCCAAAAGAGGCAATTTTAAAAATGTCTTTGCTATGTATTATTGTGTGGGAGTTTTTATGGGCAAAAAAAGAAAAAAAATAGTCTATAACATTTAGAGCAAAAAGTGATCAGAGCTTAAGTATCTTTCTTATTTGTGTTTGTGTGTGTATTTCTTTTTAAGATCAGGACTTCTGCAAACTCTACTGTATCGCAGAAGGATTTGATTTCTTCTTTTCTTTGTCAAATAAAGTCACAGATGGGACTCCATGCTCGGAGGATAGCCGTAATGTTTGTATAGATGGGATATGTGAGGTAATAATGATCATTCATTCGTTCAACAAACATCTCCCAACAGTCCGCTTTGTGCCAGGCATCCTGTAAGGGGCTAGGGAGACCAAACACCGAAAACCACACCCTTTCCCTCCCTGTTGCAGCCCAGAGGGAGAGAAATCCATGAGCACAGAAGGAGGCAGTTTGGCAGTGGAGGTGTGTGCAGAGCTCCACGGGAGGGACAAGCTGCTTCCCTCTTAGATGTGGACCCGGGAAACTCTCAGGACTGCTGGGGAGGGGAGCTAGACCTGAAAGGATGAGATGGAAGAGGGCCGAGGGGGAAACGGGGAGGGGGACCTGGTGGTACAGGAATCATGGGCTGCAGGAACGGGTTTGGTGGTCAGAGAACAAGGAGGCAGGCAGGAGCTGGGGGCGCTGAGGGTGGTGAGTGGAGGAAGAGGTGCTCACAAAGGGCCATTTGCTGGAAGACTCGGTTTTACCCTCACATTTCAGTGGAAGACACTGCGACTGGGGACCGGCAGAGTCGCAGCATCAGACGGCAGTCACCTGGCAGTGGCGTCAGAGTGAATGAAGCCAGGGACAGCTTAGAGCCAGGGGCCACTGCATCGTTCTGGCAGGGTCTTGGGGAGATCACAGCCCCACTCCTGCTGGAGAGGGACTCAGGGCATGGGCTGGGAAACAGGGGATGCTGTGTGGACCCAAAGCTCTGAGCTTATCACCATGTGCAGAAGTGAGATGTGGGGAGCATTTCGTTACATTAATAAACAAAGGGAGGGGGCTATGTGCAGTGACAAATACCGGGCTTTTCAGGGAAGTGACTCAGTATCTGTATTCAGTGGAGTCCAAAGACCTTGGTCCCAGATCTGATTTCCTCTAAAAGTGTAAACCGTGACGGCGGTCAAGTTGGACCAGCACTGTGAGGTTAGACTAAAGCAGCACACACAGGGCTTCCCTGGGGCTCAGACGGTAAAGAATCCGCCTGCAGTGCAGGAGGCCCGGATTCCATCCCTGGGTGGGCAAGATCCCTGGGAGAAGGGAATGGCAACTCAGTGCAGTGCGTTGCCTGGAGAACCCCACGGACAGAAGAGCCTGGCGGGCTACAGTCCATGGGGTTGCAAAGAGTCAGACACCAGACACAACTGAGCAACTAACACACACACACACACACACACAAACACACTGTTCAGATCTCTTTCAGCTTTAAAACGCTCAGGTCTCCACCCACCGTGTCTGATTATCAGTCAATTTGTTAAATATCTCATTGCTTTTATGTACTCTTAGTGATAGAGTGTCACAATTCCTTATTTTTAATTCTAAAGTCCAAAGAGCTGCAAAATGGAAAGTTTATTTGGCTGTAAAATATAAGGCAACTTGAATTTATGTGTTTGCAAAGCTGCCTTGAATTGATGAGACTGTCTTCAGTTATGTTTATCCCGCTCAGTGTGTGAGTTTACAAACATCATCGATGTCCCCACATCTTATGTATAACATGTTACTCACCTTCCTGCAGTCCAAAAACCCTGAGTTCTGCACTGTATCTGGTCCTGGTATTTCAAACAAGGGATTGTGGACCCTGATTACTTCATTTCTGAATGGATTTTTTTTTTTTTTAGGTAGCCTATATTTTTTGTTAGGAAATGTAAGACTAGCAAGCGTCATAGAATTTATAAAGAGCTGCTAAAATTCTAAGACCATAGCCAAACGTGCTATAATTTGGGAATAATCGTCCCATGGCCTACGTTCCTTCTTTATCTCTACACAAGACAATTCACAAGCATGAGGTGAATTCCAGTGGACCCCCATGAGGCCACATCTCTTGTCATTTGTGCTTGGCTCTTCACGTCGGGCTGAAATTTACCCACGTCTCCCACAAGACAATCCGATAGGTGTAATCCAGGGCTCCAGACAGGACAGTCATGTAGCAATGCCAAAGAGGACAGGCTGTGTTTGCCATGAGAAGGTCTCCTTTGGACAGAAGCATAGCTTGACAGTCTCACAGTGCACATACTGGGTATCCAATAAATATTTGTTAACTCTCCCGTGTTGGTGAAACTTTTCAACTCTCCGGGGAAAGGTTTGTGACTTCGCTCCTGTTGTCTTGTCTTTCATGAATGACCCGTGGCCTCGTGGGTCCCACAGAGAGTGGGGTGTGACAATATCCTGGGGTCCGATGCTACGGAAGATGCCTGCGGCGTGTGCCGGGGCAACAACTCCAGCTGCACAATGCACAAGGGCCTCTACGCCAAGCAGCACCGCGCCAACCGTGAGTCCGCCCGTGGGATCCGCCCATCACCTAAGCAGAGACAGAAAGGGACCCTCTGTGGGAAGGAGGAGGGTGTAGTGAAAAGAGCCAATAGGCAGGGTCCTGAGAGCCCTGTGTGACTCCTGGCCTGCTTTGCTTCTCAAACCCTCTGTTTTGATTAGAAGTGGTTGCTAGGTTATTTCAATTAAAGTAGTTTTTAGAAACCATGAATATTACAATAGCTCTGTTCCAATTAAAAAAAAGAAAAAAACTCCTTTATAGGAATCATGGACCTGGATGGCCAAACTAGACCTCCAGGTTCCAAACTCTGATCCCCAAGGGCTGGTCACAGAGAGCCGCGGGCACTGGGATTGGCCCTGCGCTGCTGAAACACCACGTTCTCCCCTCCCGTTTCCTCTGCCCAGAGTATTACCAGATGGTCACCATCCCCTCCGGAGCCCGGAGCATCCGCATCTATGAAACGAACGTATCTACCTCCTACATTTCCGTGCGAAATGCACTCAAAAAGTACTACCTGAACGGACACTGGACGGTGGACTGGCCTGGCCAGTACAAGTTTTCAGGAACCACCTTTGACTACAGACGTTCCTACAAGGAGCCTGAGAGCTTAGCCTCTCCTGGGCCAACCAACGAAACGCTGATCGTGGAGGTGAACCCCAGCCTCCTGCTCTCAGGGCTTGGACGGGGGGTCTTGGGGCATTTCTGTAGGTTCAAGGCTATATTGGCAAAATATCACGTCCCCAGAAAGTTGTTTGCAGTTAATGTCTCGGAAACAAGACTAATCAATGCAGAGACTGAGTGGGCCAGTGGACCGCTCGTCTTTCGTCTCTAGACGCGTGATGAAATTTGTAAGGACACACAGCATGCAGTCCTGGGTTTTCCATCTTTATTAGTGGATTGTGACCTAAGCCTGCTTCTCTTCTGTAAGCTCTGAGGCCGTGAGAAGCGGCCGCTGTGGGGGGCTCTGTCTGTGCCTGTGTTTCAGGCGGGATCAGGATTCTTCTGAGTCCGGTGGAAACGGGAGTGAGATGAGAACCCACCGCCTGGGCCCAGTGCCAGGCAGGGACCCGCACACTCACCTCCTACCCAAGCCCCTCTGTGTTCTGCCCAAGATGGCACAGGCCCATGAGATATGCTTGAGCAACTTCTAGCAATGTCATGTGTCCCCTTGGGACCAGGCAGATGGTGGCAACACACAGCGGACACACTAATTTCACGCGTTTTTACGTTTCTGTGCACATTTAAAGGAAAAACTTGGTTCAAAAGTTGCCCCCTCAGCCTGCACCTGTGTGTGCAGTTGTGAAGCCCCCCAGGTGCCCTCCACCTGCAACGTGGGCCTCGCAGCTCCATCCCGCCATCCTTGCATCGTCCTGAGAGATGCCTCATCTCCACACGTCCCACCTCTGTCTCCCCTCTCGACCTGGGACTGCTCCCCCTCCCCTCTGTAGACATGTTCACCCTGGATTCCTGCCTTGGTTATTTCTCTCCCACCATCTCAGGCTTTTAGCTTTAACGCGCATGTGTGCTCAGTCCTATCTGACTCATTGGGACCCCTTGGACTGTAGCCCACCAGGCTCTCTGTCCATGGGATTTCCCAGGCAAGAATACTGGAGTGGGTTGCCGTTTCCTCCTCCAGGGGATCTTCCTGACCCAGGGATTGAACCTTATCTCCTGCATTGGCAGGCAGTTTCTTTACCTGGGAAGCCCCTTTTAGCTTTATTACTCACAGAGAAACAGAGATCGGTCAGGGTTGAAAGTGATCGAGGCTTACTGAGAACCCCGTTTCCCATTTCAGGATGTCAGGTGCAAGAGCAAATCTATGGCCTGCAGTGCGGCCATCTGTCCAGGGCTTATCCCTGTCCTATAGCATCTTGCCCAACTAGATTTTAGCTGTGTTGTCGGGGACGGGACTGTGGTGCCAGGGAGTCGGGGAAGATCCAGTGACTATCCACTGAGCCTTCCCATTAAGAAGCAGTGAAGGCTTCAGAGATGGGATTTCTAGTAACAGGCTAATGGCAAAGTTCCATGCTCCCCCCTCCCCACACACACACACAAAAAAGCCTGTCATCGAGATCAAGGGATCAGATACCTTTAGGAGGAAAAAGTAGTTGGCCCGTGTGGTCAGGTTTCCAGCTAGGAAGTGAAGAGTCCAAGTGCCATTCCATGTGCTAAGCATGGCTCACAGGTGTGCCCAGCCAGAGAGGGCATCTTTCCTCCTGCGCCCACACGGAACATGTCAGTAGGCAGAAGATCTCTGCATCCCATCCCCCGAGAAAGGACTCAGAGTTAGCTTCCATCCTGCAGAGATGAGATGCACTCAACTGTTGGTTGTTTGGAACTCACTAGGAATTGTGAAGGTGCTTTTTAAGTATCACTTTCTGATTTGCTCAGCTGGGGAGGATGGCTGGGGCTTTCCAGGAAACACCCAGGAAAAGAACCAGATCCCTTTGTTAGGTTGCAAAGACTATGAAGGGAATATGCATACAGCAAAAGAATCAAATGTCTATATATTTTTATAGATGTATTTGAGTCTAGTTTAATATTACGATCATCTTCTTATTGACATGACTAATGCTTCAAGAGCTTAAAACAGATTACCTTCTATATGTTGGTTCTGTGCTGTGCTTAGTGGCTCAGTCATGTCCAACTCTATGTGACCTCATCGACTCTAGCCCGCCAGGCTCCTCTGTCTATGGGATTCTCCAGGCAAGAATACTGGAGTGGGTTGCCATGCCCTCCTCCAGGGGATCTTCCTAGCCCAGGGGTCGAACCCAGGTCTCCCACATTGCAGGCAGATTCTTTACCAACTGAGTCACCAGGGAATCCCAAGTTACCTACTGTATGTTCTACTTTAACTCATTTTCTCTTTCCCTTTTTTATTTTGTAGCTTCTGTTTCAGGGAAGGAACCCAGGCATTGCCTGGGAATACTCCATGCCAAGGTTGGAGGTTGAGAAGAAGCTTGGAGCCCAGCCCAGCTACACGTGGGTGACCATCCACTCCGAGTGCTCCGTCTCCTGTGGAGGAGGTAAGTCTCATCCCACAGTTGACCTGGTGATGGGCACAGAGGTGCCAGGCCTCTTTGGGCCATGGGACGCACTGCCATGGTCTTCAACATCTAGCCCTGGTCCCCATCACGTGCCCTGGTCCTCATCACAATATACTGACCCTCATCTTGTCCTGATGAGGACCCCAGGGCTCCTTAACTCTTCCAGAGGCAGTGTCTGAGCAGTGGTCCCGAGTGTCCCTTGAGAACTTGGGCTCCCTTTTCTAATTCAGCTGTGTCCACAAGTGCCCTTAAAGTTTAGTGAATTGGATTCTCCTTTTTGTCTAGTATAAGATTTTTTAAAAGGTAATTTTATTATTTGAGATCATTCATTTTTTTAAATTTTATTTTATTTAACTTTACAATATTGTATTGGTTTTGCCATATATCAAAATGAATCTGCCACAGGTATACATGTGTTCCCCATCCTGAACCCTCCTCCCTCCTCCCTCCCCATACCATCCCTCTGGGTCGTCCCAGTGCACCAGCCCCAAGCATCCAGTATCGTGCATTGAACCTGGACTGGCAACTCGTTTCATATATGATATTCATATTTCAATGCCATTCTCCCAAATCATCCCACCCTCTCCTTCTCCCACAGAGTCCAAAATACTGTTCTATACATCAGTGTCTCTTCTGCTGTCTCGTATACAGGGTTATTGTTACCATCTTTCTAAATTCCATATATATGCGTTAGTATACTATATTGGTGTTTTTCTTTCTGGCTTACTTCACTCTGTATAATAGGCTCCAATTTCATCCACCTCATTAGAACTGATTCAAATGTATTCTTTTTAATGGCTGAGTAATACTCCATTGTGTATATGTACCACAGCTTTCTTATCCATTCATCTGCTGATGGACATCCAGGTTGCTTCCATATCCTAGCTATTATAAACAGTGCTGCAATGAACATTGGGGTACACGTGTCTCTTTCAATTCTGGTTTCCTCAGTGTGTATGCCCAGCAGTGGGATTGCTAGATCATAAGGCAGTTCTATTTCCAGTTTTTTAAGGAATCTCCACACTGTTCTCCATAGTGGCTGTACTAGTCTGCATTCCTACCAACAGTGTAAGAGGGTTCCTTTTTCTCCACACCCTCTCCAGCATTTATTGCTCCTAGACTTTTGGATTGCAGCCATTCTAACTGGCATGAAATGGTACCTCATAGTGGTTTTGATTTGCATTTCTCTGATAATGAGTGATGTTGAGCATCTTTTCATGTGTTTGTTAGCCATCTGTATGTCTTCCTTGGAGAAATGTCTATTTAGTTCTTTGGCCCATTTTTTGATTGGGTCATTTATTTTTCTGGAATTGAGCTGTAGGAGTTGCTTGTATATTTTTGAGATTAGTTGTTTGCCTGTTGCTTCATTTGCTATTATTTTCTCCCATTCTGAAGGCTGTCTTTTCACCTTGCTTATAGTTTCCTTTGTTGTGCAGAAGCTTTTAAGTTTAATTAGGTCCCATTTGTTTATTTTTGCTTTTATTTCCAATATTCTGGGAGGTGGGTCATAGAGGATCCTGCTGTGATATATGTCGGAGAGTGTTTTGCCTATGTTCTCCTCTAGGAGTTTTGTAGTTTCTAGTCTTACATTTAGATCTTTAATCCATTTTGAGTTTATTTTTGTGTATGGTGTTAGAAAGTGCTCTAGTTTCATTCTTTTACAAGTGGTTGACCAGTTTTCCCAGCACCACTTGTTAAAGAGATTGTCTTTAATCCATTGTATATTCTTGCCTCCTTTGTCAAAGATAAGGTGTCCATATGTGTGTGGATTTATCTCTGGGCTTTCTATTTTGTTCCATTGATCTATATTTCTGTCTTTGTGCCAGTACCATACTGTCTTGATGACTGTGGCTTTGTAGTAGAGCCTGAAGTCAGGCAGGTTGATTCCTCCAGTTCCAGTCTTCTTTCTCAAGATAGCTTTGGCTATTCGAGGTTTTTTGTATTTCCATACAAATTGTGAAATTATTTGTTCTAGCTCTGTGAAGGATACCATTGGTAGCTTGATAGGGATTGCATTGAATCTATAAATTGCTTTGGGTAGTATACTCATTTTCACTACATTGATTCTTCCAATCCATGAACATGGTATATTTCTCCATCTAATAGTGTCCTCTTTGATTTCTTTCACCAGTGTTTTATAGTTTTCTATATATAGGTCTTTAGTTTCTTTAGGTAGATATATTCCTAAGTATTTTATTCTTTTCGTTGCAATGGTGAATGGAATTGTTTCCTTAATTTCTCTTTCTGTTTTCTCATTATTAGTGTATAGGAATGCAAGGGATTTCTGTGTGTTGATTTTATATCCTGCAACTTTACTATATTCATTGATTAGTTCTAGTAATTTTCTGGTGGAGTTTTTAGGGTTTTCTATGTAGAGGATCATGTCATCTGCAAATAGTGAGAGTTTTACTTCTTCTTTTCCAATTTGGATTCCTTTTATTTCTTTTTCTGCTCTGATTGCTGTGGCCAAAACTTCCAAAACTATGTTGAATAGTAATGGTGAAAGTGGGCACCCTTGTCTTTTTCCTGACTTTAGAGGAAATGCTTTCAATTTTTCACCATTGAGGATAATGTTTGCTGTGGGTTTGTCATATATAGCTTTTATTATGTTGAGGTATGTTCCTTCTATTCCTGCTTTCTGGAGAGTTTTTATCATAATGGATGTTGAATTTTGTCAAAGGCTTTCTCTGCATCTATTGAGATAATCATATGGTTTTTATTTTTCAATTTGTTAATGTGGTGTATTACATTGATTGATTTGCGGATATTGAAGAATCCTTGCATCCCTGGGATAAAGCCCACTTGGTCATGGTGTATGATCTTTTTAATGTGTTGTTGGATTCTGATTGCTAGAATTTTGTTAAGGATTTTTGCATCTATGTTCATCAGTGATATTGGCCTGTAGTTTTCTTTTTTTGTGGCATCTTTGTCAGGTTTTGGTATTAGGGTGATGGTGGCCTCATAGAATGAGTTTGGAAGTTTACCTTCCTCTGCAATTTTCTGGAAGAGTTTGAGTAGGATAGGTGTTAGCTCTTCTCTAAATTTTTGGTAGAATTCAGCTGTAAGCCGTCTGGACCTGGGCTTTTGTTTGCTGGAAGATTTCTGATTACAGTTTCAATTTCCATGCTTGTGATGGGTCTGTTATGATTTTCTATTTCTTCCTGGTCAAGTTTTGGAAAGTTGTACTTTTCTAAGAATTTGTCCATTTCTTCCACGTTGTCCATTTTATTGCCATATAATTGCTGATAGTAGTCTCTTATGATCCTTTGTATTTCTGTGTTGTCTGTTGTGATCTCTCCATTTTCATTTCTAATTTTATTCATTTTATTTTTCTCCCTTTGTTTCTTGATGAGTCTGGCTAATGGTTTGTCAGTTTTATTTATCCTTTCAAAGAATCAGCTTTTGGCTTTGTTGATTTTTGCTATGGTCTCTTTTGTTTCTTTTGCATTTATTTCTGCCCTAATTTTTAAGATTTCTTTCCTTCTACTAACCCTGGAGTTCTTCATTTCCTCCTTTTCTAGTTGCTTTAGGTGTAGAGTTAGATTATTTATTTGACTTTTTTCTTGTTTCTTGAGGTATGCCTGTATAGCTATGAACTTTCCCCTTAGGACTGCTTTTACAGTGTCCCACAGGTTTTGGGTTGTTGTGTTTTCATTTTCATTCGTTTCTATGCAAATTTTGATTTCTTCTGTGATTTGTTGGTTATTCAGCAGCGTGTTGTTCAGCCTCCATCATTCAGATGAAAGCCACTCAAATTATTATATATTTCTTGTTGATGATGAGAAATAGAAACCTTTGTGGAAGCAAGTGATACAGAGTGATAATTTTTTATCAAATGGTGGTGATGTCGTCGCTAAGTCATGTCCAACTCTTACAACCCCATGGATGGTAGCCTGTCAGGCTTCCCTGAGCGTGGGATTCTCTAGGCAAGAATACTGGAGTGGGTTGCCATTTCCTTCCCCAGGGGATCTTCCCAACCCAGAGATCAAGCTTGGGTCTCCTGCACTGCAGGCAGATTCTTTGCTGACTGAGCTACGAGGGAAGCCCTTTATCAAATGGTCTTGTTCAAACATTTTATTGGAAAGAAATTTGCTATAAAGTCATATACTTAAATTCACTAAGAAATTATAAGAATTTCGTGAAAGAGTCAGTAAAAATGACAAGAAACAACATGTCAAAAAGAAGAATTTCATTTGACAGAAGATGAGTTTGTCATCTTAATACCTTAAGAATTTTCAGCCCATGACTGAGTTGAGGAAGCCAGTTCACTGGAGAGATATTTTTAGCTAGAGCCACTTTGTGCTATCTGGGAAAGGATGGAGAATAAATACTTACAAATTATAGAGACAAAATATTAAATTCTACCTGATATTGAAAAACAGACACGTTTCCATATGGCCAAAGGGCTTTCAGCTTTGTACATTCCAGGTTTTAATAATTAGGAAATTAGTCTAAACAGTACTGTAAATTTAAGTACATGCTGTGTGCTGTGCTTAGTCTCTCAGTCATGTCCAGCCCTTTGCAACCCCGTGGACTGTAGCCCACTAGGTTCCCCTGTTGATGGACTTTTCCAGGCAAGAATATTGGAGTGGGTTGCCATGCCCTCTTCCAGGGAATCTTCCCAACCCAGGGATCAAACCTGAGTCTCCTGCATTGCAGGCGGATTCTTTACTGTCTGAGCCTCCAGGGAAGCCCAAGAATACTGGAATGGGTAGCCTATCCCTTCTCCAGCAGATTTTTCCCACCCAGGAATCAAACCAGAGTCTCCTGCATTGCAGGCAGATTCTTTATCAGCTGAGCTACAAGGGAAGTCCATATGTTTAAGTATAATAGGACACAAATGAACATTTTATAAAGTAAGAATAAAATGAGTTGATAAGGAAAAAACTGAACTCGTGTCTTCTTAATAATTGCTTTAAATCAATGAATGGAAGGAAACACAGAAAAATTGAACAATTAAAAAATAACAGTCTGAAAAGTTAACACCATGTACTCAATATGTATTTATTCTTCTCATTAAAAATAAAATGTTTAAATCCTATTTAAATTCTGACTTTAGGAGCTTTCTAAGGCAAAATAGAATCCCTTTCTGCAATGCAGACTAGCAACAAATGACCCTAAAGGCAGCCAGAGAAAATGTGGGGTATCTACTCTGACGAGGGACCCACATCAGCTATAATTTTACCCCATTTGGGAAATAAAACAGGCCGTACTCATGGGCATCCTGTGTGTGGTCTGGCTATTACTCTAATCCCATTTATTCTCCTTCCCTTTCTCTTCTGGTCTCACAGCCATCCCCTACGACTCTCTGCTCCCTATTGGCTGCATTTGATTTTAACTGTCCCTATTTAGGATTATCTAACAGTGTTTGATTAAAATAATAAACCACAAAGCCTTCTATTTGTGTAAGGATAATTTTCAGATGCATCCTTGTAGATTTTCATGTGGCTAAAAGAGTGCAGCGAGTCACATGGCAGCACGTGTAAGGACGGCTGGTCCATGAGTATGTTTCATTAGGGCTTCTCTCCGTATCCTCCCTGGGAGAGCCAGGCATGCAGAGGACGCTGGGTTTCCTCAGCTCCAACCACGTGGCCGCCTCAGTAGCCTGAAACACTCTAGCAGATGCTGAGCATGCTTGCAAATCACCAAGGTCCACCTAAGGAATAATTCTCACTTTGAGGTTTCTAGAGGAAATCAACCCAAAACCCATCCCCTAGTCATTTGCCTGAAGAATTGTGTTATAGAGTCAGTGAGTGGTTGTTTGTTTTTAACTTCAATGGAAAATTCATGGAAAATCAAGGTTTCTCAATTCAACAGCTAGAAGGGATGTCTAACCCCATCCTTTATCATCACCTGTGGAGTAGGTGGCTCTTTTATACAGTCTTCCAGTGGAAATGCCAAGGCTGTGCAGCTCCCAGGACTCAGTGCCTAACCAAGAGCATCTTAAGTTTTTTTTAATTGAAGTATAGCTAATTTACAATTTTGCATTAGTTTCAGGGGCATAGCAAAGTATGTATACGAATAACGCATATACATCTGAATAACATATACGCATATGTATAACTGAATGTACTGTGCTATATTGAATATATTTGTTGATTATCTAGCTTATGTGTAGTAGTGTGTCTCTGTTAATCCCAAACTCCTAACTTATCTCTCCTCCCCTTCCCTCTTACATAGCCGTAAGTTTGTTCTCTATGTCTGTGAGGTTCTTTCTGTTTTGTAAATAAGTTCATTTGTAACATTTTTTTTTAGATTCCACATGTAACTGATACCATATGATATTGGTCTTTCTCTTTCTGACTTACTAAGTATATCACCTCTAGGTTCGTCCATGTAGCTGCAAATGCCATTATTTCATTCTTTTTTATGGCCGAGTGACATTCCATTGTGTCAAGATTACTGTATCTTCGTCCATTCAACTTAGGTTGCCTCACTGTCTTGACTGTTGTAAACAGTGCTGCCATGGATGATGGGGTGCGTGTGTCGTCTTGAATCAGTTTTATCTGGATATGCCCAGGAGCGGGATCTGATGTACCTCTACTTTTAGTTTTTTAAGGAACCTCCATAGTGTTCGCCATAGTAGCTGCACCAATTTATATTCCCACACTCTCTCCACCATTACTTTTTGTAGACTCTTTGATGGCCATTTTGACCAGTGTGAGGTGATACCTCATTGTAGTTTTGATTTGCATTTCTCTCGTAATTAGCCGGAGAAGGCAATGGCAACCCACTCCAGTACTCTTGCCTGGAGGATCCCTGGGACGGGGTAGCCTGGTGGGCTGCCGTCTCTGAGGTCCCACAGAGTCGGACACAACTGAAGCGACTTAGCAGCAGCAGCAGCAGTAATCAGCAGTACTGAGCATCTTTTCATGTCCCTTTGCACCATCTGTATATCTTTGGAGAAATGTCTGTTTAGGTCTCCTTCCCACCTTTTTAATGGGTTGTTTGTTTCTTTGACATTAGCTGTTTGTGTATTTTGAAAATTAATCCCTTGTTGGTCACTTCTCTTCCAAATATTTTCTCCCATTCTATAGGCTGCCTTTTCATTTTAGTTAGGGTTTCCTTTGCTGTGCAGAAGCTTTTAAGTTTAATTATGTCCAATTTGTTGATTTTTATTTTTATTTGCATTACTCTAGGAGACAGATCCAGAAAATATTGCTGAAGTTTATGTCAATGGCTGTTCTGCCTATGTTTTATTCTAGGAGTTTTATGGTATCTGATCTTCCATTTAGGTCTTTAGTCCATTTTAAGGTTATATTTGTATACATGTTAGAGAATGTTCTAAGTTCATTCTTTTACCTGGGAAGACTGTAGCTGTCCAGTTTTCCCAGAACCACTTATTGAAGAAATCATTTTTTTTCCATGTGTACTCTTGCCTATTTTTTCGTATATTAATAAAGCATAAGTAGGTGGGCTTAAGGAAAGGGCACTGTTTAAATGCTATTGGCTTGAAGTGGACCCTCCTATATTTTCCTAAAAGGGCAAGACCACACCTTCCCTTCTCCCACTCTTTCTCTTGCATCCCCCAGGATTATCCTATTTTCTGTACAAACAAGATAAAAATAAGAAACACAACATTGTGGTTAACTGGGCACCTACCGCGTCCTGTCACTTGCCTGGTCTTGTGGAAACCCTCAGTTCAGTTCAGTGCAGTGCAGTCTCGCAGTCGTGTCCGACTCTTTTCGACCCATGAACTGCACCCCGCCAGGCCTCCCTGTCCATCACCAATGTCCAGAGTTTACTCAAACCTATGTCCATTGAGTCAGTGATGCCATCCAACTGTCTCATCCTCTGTCATCCCCTTCTCTTCCCACCTTCAATCTTTCCCAGCATCAGAGTCTTTTCCAATGAGTCAGCTCTTCACAGCAGGTGGCCAAAGTATTGGCGGTTCAGCGTCAGCATCAGTCCTTCCAGTGAATATTCAGGACTGATTTCCTTCCTCAACGGGGCTTAAAAACAGAAAGACCCCACCTGAGGCAGCCAGATCAGGTTCAGGTCTGGGTTTTGTTTCATCTGCATCATATTTTACGTTTTGAAGATTTCCACTTGCCTAGGCCTCTTCCTAACCTAGGCTGGAACACTTGAAGCATGCTTTGCTTAGTTTCCTTCTTGTGACTTTAACATCTACAAGCTGGAGAAACAGCTAGGGAACGAGTAAACCAGGAGGAGACCCCTGGGAAACCCCCCAGCCCTGGTTTCATTCTGGAAACATCACCTGGCCTCTGTAAAAAAAAGGACAGTCCCATCCCTTATCTGTTCTAATGGGCCATTTCTCTTTAGACAGCAAGGTTTCCTGACAAGGCAGGCAGTGCCTCTCATCTTTTCTGGCAGCGTCCTCTGCTCATTTTTTTTTTCCTTTCCACTCACTCTTGTGACATAACCATGGGATTTTATTTCAGTAATCCTGCTTAGTTGTGCCTTTGCCGGACTCTCACTGGGGCACTCATGATGGGGTGGTGGAGGAAGGATTCACACAGGGAGATGCTAAGCCAAGAGTATTTGAGGGGAGGATCTAACTTAGCCGATTAAGTGTGACTCTAAGATAGGGACTTTCAGACACGGGAATGGCTTCAGCAGACTCTTGTTTCCAGTGTAAGGGCATCAGCTATTTCTCAAAGTTACTTATGCTGTGCTTTTTAAAAATCAACCTCGGTGACTCCGTTGGCTCAATGTATTTCAAACAGTAATGAATTTCAAACCACTGCTTTACTTTCACATGAAAAGGCTTATTCAGATTTGGCTTATCAGTTCAGCTGCTGAGTTGTGTCCGACTCTTTGCGACCCCATGGACTGCAGCATGGCTTATAGTTACATTTAATCTCTCTGATACATATCATGCAGTATCTGGGGATGATCTCTTTTTTCAAATGGGAATAATTCCTCTGATTTACAGTTAGTGTTCCTCAGACAAACCCTAAGACTGACTTGTAAATCAAGCTCTCTTACGCTTTTCCAGCAATGTTCTCATCATCAGCTGCAGATATTTCTAGGGCTTAAACTTTAATTTTAGTGATGAGGTTTAGAAAATAGAATAAAATTACATATTGGAAACCTTGCCTTTGTTTTGTTGATAGGAAACCATTTATTCATTTACTGTCCAGTCAGCAAATGTTTCTAAGTATCAGTCTGAACCTCAGTTCAGCTCAGTCTCTTAGTCGTGTCCAACTCTTTGCGACCCCATGAACTGCAGCACGCCAGGCCTCCCTGTCCATTACCAACTCCCAGAGTCCACCCAAACCCATGTCCATTGTGTCGGTGATGCCATCCAACCATCTCATCCTCTGTCATCCCCTTCTCCTCCTGCTCTCAATCTTTCCCAGCATCAGGGTCTTTTCAAATGAGTCAGCTCTCCACATCAGGTGGCCAAAGTATTGGAGTTTCAGCTTCAACATCAGTCCCTCCAATGAACACCCAGGACTCTCAAGAGTCTTCTCCAACACCACAGTTCAAAAGTGCTGAACCTCAAACTTTTAAATCAAGTGGGGAAAATGTAGAGACCTTTGCTTAAACCTCTCTGTCTCTGAACTGGATGATGAAACACTAGTGTAATTTTTCTTGTTCAGTTGCTAAATAGTGTCTGACTCTTTTGTGACCCCATGGACTGTATGTAGCCTACTGGGCTCCTTTGTCCATGGGGATTTCCCAGGCAAAAATCCTGGAGTGGGTTGCTATTTCTTTCTCCAGGGGATCTTCCCAGACCAGGGATTGAACTGATGTCTCCTGCATTGGCAGGCAGATTCTTTACATCTGAGTCGCCAGGGAAGCCCCATAATGTAATTGTTACTTTTATTAAAAAGTATTGAGTGACTTACTAGCAATATGGCTGACTGAAACATGGGACCTCTATAAGGTACCTGATGCAAAGAGCTGACTCATTGGAAAAGACCCTGATGCTGGGAAAGATTGAAGGCAGGAAGAGAAGGGGACGACAGAGAATGAAATGCTTGGATGACTCTATGGACATGAGTTTGAGCAAGCTCCAGGAGTTGGTGATGGACAGAGAAGCCTGGCGTGCTGCAAGTCCATGGGGTCACAAAAAGTCGGACACGACTGAGCCACCAAACTGAACTGAACCTCTATGGCATGGGGCATTTTTGTTCTTCCTTAAATGTGTAAGGCACCACGCCGAGTTCTGTCTGTGAAGAGGAATCATGTAGACTGGCCCTGTCCCCAAAAACATGCATACCCACCTATGCAACATGCAAGGCTACATGCTGTCGTGTGCCGGGGTCCGTGAGAGCCCAGAGCCCCAGGAACCCGGCACAGAGAGCGCTGGGGAGCTGCACTTTGAGCATCTGGAGTAGTCACAGGTGGAGACCTGGGACCGCTTTTGAACATCAACTGTTCATAGTCTTCCTCTAGTTGGCTAAAAGTCATATCTTTTTCACAGGAACTACTTCAAATTAGATTTCCCCCATCCATACATTTAGAACATCCTTACATGCTTTGAGTCTTAAAGTAAATGTGCATTTTACTTTTTTAAACTTTAAAGGCTTGAGCTTGTCCTTCTAGGTCCCAGATATCAACTGAAATGATTCTGGCTTTTTCCTCCCTGTGTCGGGTCACCTTTGAGCCAAATTCATGAAACTACTTCTGTGTCTTTATCCAAGACCCTGAGAAGTTGCAAAGCACATCCTCCTTTAGCCCTCTTACCCACCAGAAAAGCAGAGGAGAGGAATACAAAGTTCATCCCTGGACAGGGGCCACTGTCCTCAGGGGCCATGTGTGATGTCCACCCCATTCCTCTCCTGGAGCACCCTCAAAGGTGCAGGGTAAGTTGCAGAAGCCCAGCTCATCCCAAGGAGTAGGAATTCTTCCCTTTCTCAGAGTCTCCCAGTCCTGCAAAGTCCCCCTCCTCTGGGGCACTGGGACCTGCCCAAGGTCTAGTCCCTCACACAGGCCCATGGTGGTCATGTGGTCATGACTGGTTCCTTCCCCCCTCTTGCCATGGGTGTGTGTGTGTGTGTCTGTGTGTGTGCCTGTGTGGGTTTCAAGTCCTGCTGCCCACATCTCAGTTAACCAAACTTGGGACCTTAAAGACGGGGAATGCCCACCTAAAACAAGACGAGCGGCATGTCCTTCTGTCACCTTGGACCAGCCCATGCTGTCGGGGAACTCAGATATCGGGCCAGTTTCTCATCAATCAGAACTGACACAGGATGCCACGGGCCATCCATAAATGGTAGTCATCGCCACCCTCCAAGCTCAGGTGCCCATTCAGGTTCCGTAAGCCTGGCGTGATCATGCCAGCAAAGCTGACACTCAGGCACACATGGGAACAGCTTAGACTCTGAGCATCAGCTGCCAGGAGTTCCCCCACCCTGCTTTCCTGGAGCTACCAACCCTCTCCACCTTCAAGGCCCTTCAGCACACAGACACCACGTGTCCGCATGGCGCACACTTCTTGTGAAAGCACGTGCTTTGTTTGTGGAATATCTTCCGGTTTCCTGGGCAGTTTTGCTTACAGGATTGGCTTCCTTGCCTTTATAAAAGAAGGATAAGGCTTTTGGCAACAGCTGGAAATCATTCTGCCATTAGAATGACTGAAAACGTAGAGATTCTTTGATATAATCACCGTCTTTAAGACTGAATACTCTTCTTCCAGATACTTTGGCAAAGTATGAAGATTCTAAAATGATTTCCAAAGAGCTGGCCAGAGCTGGTTTCTGTAAAAAGATTAAGATAGAGCTTCATCTCTTTGCTCATTAAACTCACCACCTTCCATGGCCAGGGTTCAGCTTTGGGTTTTTCCCATTTAAAGGATTATTCTGTCTTTTTTTATTTATTCTTTGAATTTTAACTCTGCTTCTCTCTTATCTATTAATATGGATCATTTTAGAAGGTTGGCCAGCTTGATTCTAACATTCCTGTGGACTCACAGATTTTTCTTTCTGACAAATAGTTGAGAGATTGTAAGTACAGTTGAGAAATTGCTTTACAGCTGTGCCCTTGGTCAGAAAAATGATACCTGAGTCTCTGCAAACATTCAGCCAGGTGGCTGACGAGACCTCATCCCACATGAAACTCATCTGAAAACATAATTATCTAAAATCTAGTGTAGAAATAGAACCCAGAAACCCTAAATACCATTGGCCATATGGCTGTCTATATTTTCCCAGGATATTTAGATATTTGAAAACAAGAGAAACATTTAAATTCACCTTTACATCTATTTTGTTTATATGGAAAATTAATTTTACATTAAAACCTCGAGCATCCCTACCACACACAAGCAGATTTGACCTCCAGAATTCATCATCCCTTGGCGCGTTGCTGGACTTTTAGATTCCTGAGCATTTCCATGTGGAATAAAGCAGAGCGTTCCCAGGCTGAATCCCTATGAAAATCTCAGATCAACTCAAATGCTCTGACTTGATCAGAGATCCCGAGTCAGGAGTGTTTTCCTATCCTCATATCCAGGGCTTCCCAGGTGGCTCAGTGGTAAAGAATCTGCCTGGCAGTGCAGGAGACACAGGAGATGAGGGTTTGATCCCTGGATCGGGAAGATCCCCTGGAGGAGGAAATGGCAATCCACTCCAGGATTCTTGCTGGAGAAATCCCATGGGCAGAGGAGCCTGGTGGGCTATGCTCCATGGGGCCATAGAGAGATGGACACAACTGAAGCGACTGAGCATGCATATCCGTAGGCAACTACCTCCCGTCTGGCAGGACCTGCGGTGATGCTCTTCACCCTGGGATGTGGGCGCTGACACCTGAGTGTCCCTAAGGACATGAGTTCAATGAAGAGAATGTTGAAGGTAGCTGAGCCTTGCCGTTTCCATTTTAATAGTCTAGGATTGGGGCATCACTGGGCCATCCCATAGGCACCTGGCAGGTAATGTTTCATCCGTTCACCAGTGTCTGTCCGCATGAAGCAGGAGTGCCTGCAGCCTGAGAAGCCTGGTGTGCAGGCACCCAGCCCATGGGTGGTAAGACTGCTGACCGACAGTCTGCCTGAGTTTCCCCATCTGAGAGCTGACCAATAGCCTGTCTTATTCTCCACCTGACTTAATCTTGGTGAAAATGCACAGAGACATTGGGTGTGGTTCCCTTGAAAATGCAGGAACGGAGGGGATGACTGTAGTGGGATTGAAAGGATATTTTTTTCTGTAGACTCCCAGGCCAGCCTCTGCCTGGACATGTTAAGTGTCCTGCCGAGGGAAGGCTTCGTATGATGCGTCCTCACATCTCATCATTCCAGTGCGCTCTTGTGTTGACTGATGACAGGACGTTTTCTTCCTTTCTTTGGTTTTGATTTCTTCTGTTGCACTGGTTTCAATTTTGTAAGCTTTCTTGATGCTTTGAACGTCCCTTGGGTTTGAGGAAGGGCTTTTGTAGCTTCTCTGCACCTCTGGTGGGCTTTGCTCTGCTCACCAGTGATCAGCTCTAGGAGGCACTCAGGCAGCAGGCCACGGTCCCTGCCACCCCAAGGCGGTGCCTCCTGCAGCTTCCACGCCCAGGCGCTTGTCTCACGGCTCGATTACACCTGACGTGTGCACTTGTCACTTCTTTGTCTCTGTGGTTGAGATTCACTGACGGTGATGGAGCGGTCTGGGGTGGTGGTCTGTTGGTGATGTTTCCTGTGTATTATCAGCTGCTGTGTGCACAGAGTCCACACAGCCTAGGCACCAGGCATTGCTTTGTTGAAGGATGAATGCAAGACCTCGACCACTTTCTGATTTATAAACACACGAGGGCACAGATGGAAATGATGACACAGGGTCAGCCAGCCGCCTCCCCTCCACGGCGGCGTCCCCAGGGCCTCCTTATGCTTCTCATCCACCTGCTGCTGTGTGTGAAAAAAGGGAGCGTGCCTGAAAGTGGATGGCTTAGAATTCACATTTCATTACTTCCAGCCTTAAACTCCACTCCCAGTGAAACAGAGTGTAAGAAATTGCCCTCCAGTGTGTGACGGGTTCTGAAGTAGAAAATGTTATGAATCTCCTTCCTTCTCAAGCAAAAATCAAACAAGAGGTTACAATTGCCACACGTGCCCATCACATTGGATAGAAGGACCAGGCCAGCCAGTGACCCATCACACCGAGGCTGGAAGGTTGCAGCGGGGGGTTTGGCCAGACTGCCAGAGATTGAGTCCTGGCCCTTTAAAACACGTGACCTTGTGAGCTCCTTAAGCCTTTTACACACTAGTGAGCCCATCTGTAAAGTAGAATAATCATGTAATCAACCGTATAGGGTTCCTTTAAGGATTACAGGAGAGAAAAACCTGTAAAGCTCTCACACTCCGTCTAGCCAAGTAAATGTCAGCTTCTATTCTCTTCCGTTAGTGTTATAGCTTTGCTTAAGAAATCGCACTGTTTGGGTTACTAAACCCTTAAAGCCAAAGGAAATTCCACAATGACACTAGTCACGTGGCCCCAGGCAAGGGTGATGAACGCGTTCCTCCCTGTTTTGAACTGTGTTGCCATCTTCTGCACACTCATGTGGGCAGGCATGTGCAGGACACACACACTTGGAGAGGTGCCCGCAGTGTGTCTCTGTGCGTAGAGGGTGTGTAGGCTGGTAGCCACCACGGCGAGTGGACAAAGTGTGGCCTAGCCCTTTTCCTGCCTGGAAGGGGCAGTGGCCTGGGGGCAGGACTTGGGGGCCGCTCAGGCTGATTCCCCAGCCTCCTGGGTGGAGTGTGCCTTTCCCTGGCAGGCTCGGCTCACTACGTGGACTCAGCCCTGGCACATGGTGTGATAAGGCAGCACGTGGTGTGATAAGGCAGCACGTGGTCCTGTTCACACTGACGGTCCTGAGCTTGCAGAGCACGTGGCCCCATGCTGAGTGCTCCAGTTATTCCCCTGGTCCTGAAACCTGTCCTGTGGGGCTCCTGGTTTCCCTTTCTCTACCCAGGCTTAGCATCTGACCCGACAGTTTGCAGCCTGCCGCCTGCCCCGCTGCTTGCCTGACTTCAGGTCCAGGTAAACGCTCAACCCGACAACCCGAGTGTTTAGACTACGTGCACACTGTGATCAAAAAGCTTGGACCAAGGGCCCGAGAAAAACCCTTGGGAAAAAAGGTCTAGGTGCTGCACACGAACATGTGGGCCATCTCTTTCACTTAATATTCAGCTCACTGTTTTTCCTTCAGGCGAGGTTACTGGATGGTTGAAATACAGCAGGCATTTGAGAGAGAATTCATTCGGAGTGAACCAGTAACAGAGAAGTGGTCTGACAGGAACAACACGGAAATTAAGGGGCAAAATCAGAAATATGAAAAAAGAAACGCAGATATTCTTGGCCAGGCCTGCAGACTCAGATTTTCAGGTTCTCAAACGAAGCACAGACTTTCTGATCTCATGGGGTTTTTGGCGGCCCTGGATTAACTGTGAAAAATGGCTTATCAAACCTTAACCCAAAGCCGTTTTTAAGCAGCCTGGCCGTGTGACCCCTGGGATGCTCCCTAAGGGTTCAGGTGTCAGCTGTGAGTGTCAGGGCACAGTCAGAGCCTGCCTTCCACTCCACATTCTGCTGAGGAGGGACTCTGAACAGGCCCAGAACCCTGTCTGCTTCTTCAGTGCCCGTGTAGGGGTGTGCTTTAGGGACCCTGACAAGCCTTCTAGTTCGATTTTCTGTGTCAGTGAACAGTTACCAGGTGGATCAAAAGAGAAACCCGACTGTCAGCTGCCCTCGCTTCCCCCTCCCTGGTGCATCTCTTGGACTTCCAAAACTGAGTCTGCTGGGGTTAAAGAGCAGGAAGGAGGAGGAGAGGCCAGAGCAGGTGGGTGGGCAGACGGGCTGCAGGCTCGTAGGCAGCCAGGTGAGCGTCACCCGGGAGGCCCAGCACCCCTCCATCCGGCCATCCCTCCCTGCCCGATGCTCCTGAGAAAAGACTGCCCAGGATGTCAGCAGGAGAGGAGGCGCACTTTCATGGAGGCTCCAATCTGTGGATGTCGGAATTATTTTTTAACCGCAAGTGTCCTAACCATAGAAAATGCAGAAGACAAACCTCCCCCTGACCCAAGGTCATTGCAGACACTTCAGTAAACCCTGTCCCATCTCATCCCTTCCTCCCACATTCAGGTTTCCATGTGTGCGCCCTCTTTTAGAAGATCCTGACTGATAAGTGTTCCCTGTTATCACCTCATCTGTATCCTTCATTTGCAAAGAGTTCCTCTTTATGTATTAAGCCAGTGGCTCCTTTTTAACAGGGGAGTTCACATTCTTGAGCAAATATGTTGAAGCATTATTGATACTTTCGTTGACCTAAAACAATAAAACAGCTAGTTATTTTACCAGCAAAATGGATTTATCAGGGAGCAACAAAGAACTGTAATTCTAGACACAATCGCAGACAAGCCCCATGAACAAAGAAAGGTCTTTTATAGAGGAGAAGGGGGAGTTGACAGCGGCTGTTATTAAAAATCATAACAATACATCCATTGGAGGAAACTGGGAGTTTGAAATATACTGATTTTTTCCTTGGCTGAGTTGTGAGGTTTCTCATTGGCTGGGCTGTTGCTAGGCAAAGAGAGATTCTTCCTCCTGTTGGTAGTAAAGTAATCACCTTCCTATTGGACACACCGCAAGGTACTGTTCTTGTTGGCAATGCAGTTGACATCCAGTGCTGGGGCCCTTCTGGCCTCCTGAGTCCTTTAATTTTATTTTTGGATATAAGAGACCTGAATGACTCTTATTTCTTTGGACATAAACAGCATTATTCCTATATAAATTTTTTTAAATGGTCTCTGTGTGCAGTTCTATACTAGTTTTAAGTAAGATGTCAGCATTGAAACTCTTTTGGTAGCCAGTAGTTTATGTTGACTAATTCAACCAGTGTGTATTGCTATTCTTCACTTTGTGTGTCAAGTACTTTTAAGTGTTGAAGTGCTCACAATAAAGATTCATGAATTTCACATTATGTCCTTTAAAACCTTAGTATTATCAGAATATTTAGTCATATTTTCATATTAATTTTTTTGAAGAATATAGATTAATTTTTGAAAGTAAGCGTATTTGCACATAAAGAACTGAAAAGTTGTCAGCACCAAAATCAACTCCATTTTAAATGAGGCTTCTGTTTATGAATTTTCACACTTAAAATGAACTGTAAATAGTGAATCCTTCCAAAGCCCCAAAAATTGCTCCAGAAATGATACATTTTGGCTCCACTTTTAGGGAGAGTATTTGAAAGTTGTGCTTGTTGCTTAGTCGCTTCAGTTGTGTCTGACTCTTTGCCACCCCATGGACGGTAGCCCACCAGTCTCCTCTGTCCATGAAATTCTCCAGGCAAGAATACTGGAGTGAGTTTCCATTTCCTCCTCCAAGGATCTTCCCAACCCAGAGACCAGACTCAGTTCTTTTACGTCTCCTGCACTGGCAGGCAGGTTCTTTACGGGGAACTGGTGACTCAGTTCCCCAGTGACTCAGACAGTAAGGAAGCTGTCTGCAATGTGAAAAACGCAGTTTTGAACCCTGGATCAGGAAGATCTCTTGGAGAAAGGAATGGCAACTCACTCCAGTATTCTTGCCTAGAGAATCCCATGGACAGAGGAGCCTGGTGGGCCCCAGTCCATGGGGTCACAAACAGTCAGACATGACTGCACAACTTACACACACAATCGGAAGGGTTTACTCCTAGAAGACTAAGATGGCTTCTCTTGGGATGACCTTGCCTCATATGTGTGGACACCCACATGCAGATTTGTTCACTTGTGGATGCAGAGTTTGAATGGTAGCATGGGATCTGACATAAAAAAAATTATAGAAGATTCTGATTTCGCATTCACAAAACTAGGGTGCCTCCCAGTTTAAGGTCACTTTCTACAGAATCATATGCAAAAGTCACTGAGCTGCTGTGGAAATTGTAGGCCCCAGGCCAGCATCATTAGCATCACTTGAGAATCTGTTAGAAATGCAAACTGCTGGGCCCACCCAGGACCTGCTGAGTCAGAAGTCCTAGCAATAAGGATGGGCCAGCAGACTGCACTATACTAAGAGCTCCTGGTGATGAAGCACATTGAGAACCCCTGGTTCAGGGAGTCACTTTCAATTGTGCTTCTGCCGAGAGGACTTTTCTACTGTAGGCGGAACCCACTGGCTAGGGCTTCTCCCCTGCTCAGTGCCCCAGCAGCCCTCGGAGGCATCTGTGGAGTCCCTGGCATTCAGGAATACCAAGGGATGACCACTTCTCCAAGAGGAACTGGCTCTAAAAGAAGAGCAACAACTTCACTGAACCCTACAGTTAATTTTTAAATGTCAGTCAGAAGATTTCCCACCAGGGACTGTGATGGTCAAAGGTCCATGCTTTAATGCTCCTTGAGAGGTGAGTTAAGACAGGTTTAGTGGGATGAAAAAGCTGACTTGAAGCTCAACATTCCAAAAACTAAGATCATGGCATCTGGTCCCATCACTTCCTGGGAAATAGAGGGAGAAAAAATGGAAGCAGTGACAGATTTTATTGTCTTGGGCTCCAAAATCACTGAGGACTGTGACCGCAGCCACAAAATTAAAAGATGCTTGTTCTTTGGAAGGAAAGCTATGACAAACTACACAGTGTATTAAAAAGCAAAACCATCACTTTGCCAACCAAGGTCGGTCTAGTCAAAGCTATGGTTTATCCAGTAGTCACATATGGATGTGAGACTTGGACCATAAAGAAGGCTAAGTGCCAAAGAATTAATGCTTTTGAATTGTAGTGCTGGAGAAGACTCTTGAGAGTCCTTTGGACAGCAAGGAAATCAAATCAGTCAATCCTAAAGGAAATAAACCCTGAATATTTATTGGAAGGACTGATGGTGAAGCTGAAACTCCAACACTTTGGCCACCTGATGGAAGAGCCGATTCATTGGAAAAGACCCTGATGCTGGGAAAGATGGAAGGGAAAAGGAGAAGGGGACAACAGAAGATGAACAGTTAGATAGCATCACTGACTCAAGGGACAATAATTTGAGCAAACTCTGGGAGAAGTGGAGGACAGAAGAGCCTGGCATGCTGCAGTCCATGGGGTTGCAAAGAGTCAGACGTGACTTAGCGACTGAACAACAACAATAACAACAGTGGATGGGTGGGAGAACTGAAGACAAGAAATTTCCTGGAACACACCCAGGAAGCGAGTCCAGGGACCATTAGCAGCCCCCTCTCCATATGCTTTTAATCATGGTAATTTTGTAAGAGGAGGGAAGCAGTGCCTGCTAACAGACCTCAAGCTCTACTGAGCCTTATAGATTATAGATTAAAGGTAGCACTTGAACTGCCCTAGTAGATTGGAAGCCAGACCCGTTGTGGAGTCCTGCTGTAATAGGTTCCATATGTCTCTACACAAGCTTGCTTCTGCACATACATGTGGGCGATTTCCATCCCCCGTGTGGGGAGGGTTAAGCCCAGTGTAAACGTCAGCTGGTTCCCACCAACCACAGCAGAATTTTCTGCGACTCATTCCTTCTGCATCTTCTGCCCCAGGGAGATGTTCCCCCTTCCCCAACCTCAATACTCCGCTTTCACCCGTGACCTCATCACACAAAGTTCTCACCACCAAAACACAACCTTCCTCCCTTTCAAGTCACTCTTCCCTGCCCCACCGTCTTCCCCCTCTCAGATTTCCTCAGCCTTCCCATCAGTCTCCCATTCTTTCCTTTTTCTCTCTCTTGCCTTGAGAATAACCTCCACTTCCTGCCCCACTGCCAACCAGGAGCCCCTGCTGGTCATCCTTACAGCTTCTTGGTTTCATATCTGAGACGCTTCTAGCAGTGACCACCACCCTGTGATGACATCAGAAGCCCTTCTTCAGCCCCCTCCTGCTGGCCTCCCCGAAGCCCTTAGCACCATTGACCTGATTCCTTCCAGCTTTCTCTGCTCTTGATTTCCGACATCCATCTTGCCCATTTGCCTCCTTCCTTTATCAGCACCGTCTTGTCACTGGTCCTGTCCCTTAACTTCCTTACTGCAGGTGCACCACAAGCCTAGCACCTGTGTCTTCATCTCCTCCCCCAGGGGGCTGGTTTGCCCTTGATTCCCCATCATCACTTACGTATGAGGGTCTTTTGATACAAATCTCTGTGCTCTTCGGCCTCACACTGGTGATACCGGCTCTCACATCAGAGCAACTTCTTACTGTCTCAGCGACAGGCATTGTTTTCTCTTTGCTTCTGAGCTCAGTCTGTGTCCACGCTTTGTCTTTTCTCTGTACCCAAGAGTCTGCTCTTTCTCCCCCTCCTCCAACATCTTTACACCTACTCCTCCTTGAGTTTTCTAGATATATAGTGATACCACCTGAAGTTTCTCCCCACTACAATGTTCATAACCCTTATTTTATCTTATCTAATTGTGTGAGCCAGTATCTCCTTATGGTCTTAACTGAAATGATGATATGATCAATGATAATGATCAAAGTCGTTCAGTCGTGTCCGACTCTTTGTGACCCCATGGACTATACAGTCCATGGGATTCTCCAGGCCAGAATGCTGGAGTGGGTAGCCTTTCCCTTCTCCAGGGGATCTTCCCTGGAGATCCAACCCAGGTTTTCTGCATGATGATATATGTTTTTCTTATTCCTAACCTTAATGGTCCTAACCTATAGTCTGGACTTCCCTGGTGGCTCAGACAGTAAAGTGCCTGCCTACAAAACAGGAGACCTGGGTTCAACCCCTGGGTTGGGAAGATCTCCTGGAGAAGGAAATGGCAACGCACTCCAGTATTCTTGCCTGGAAAATCCCATGGATGGAGGGGCCTGGTAGGCTACCGTCCATGGGGTTAGAAAGAGTCGGACACGACTGAGCAACTTCACTTCACTTCTCTTCAACCTTAATGGGACTGTTTATAGTTTTTACCATAATGCTGGTTTCTAGGTTTAAATAAACGTGTAAATACCTACGTCTATGTAGATACATAGATATAGATATGCACATATGTATACTCATGCAAATATAGATATATTGATTAAGTATTCATCAGTTGTCAATTTTGTAAACATTTTTGTCAAAATTGAGGCAGAATTTATCACATGCTGAAATGTATTACATTTGTGAAGAACTTTATGTTTACTCTTTAATCCATTAAAATGGTGAAATATATTAGCCAATTTTCCTGCTGCTGCTGCTGCTGCTAAATCGCTTCAGTCGTGTCCGACTCAGGGCGGCCCCATAGACGGCAGCCCACCAGGTTCCCCCGTCCCTGGGATTCTCCAGGCAAGAACACCGGAGTGGGTTGCCATTTCCTTCTCCAATGCATGAAAGTGAAAAGTGAAAGTAAAGTCACTCAGTCGTGTCCGACTCTTAGCGACCCCATGGACTGCAGCCTACCAGGCTCTTCCATCCATGGGATTTTCCAGGCAAGAGTACTGGAGTGGGGTGCCATTGCCTTCTCCAAGCCAATTTTCCTAACACTAAACTATTAGGAATGATTTTCCTAACACTAAATCATTCTTATATTCCTACTGAGAATTATTATCTGATGTCTTTTTTCCCCCAAGGTACTATTAGATTCTGTCCTGTTTTATTTTGTATTTTTTCCATTAGTATTTCTAAGGGTTGTTGTTGTTCAGGTGCTAAATCATGTCTGAATCTTTGCAACCCCATGGACAGCAGCATGCTAGGCTCCTCTCTGTCTTCAGTGATCTCCCAGAGTTTTCTCAAATTCATGTCCATTGTGTCGATGATGCCATCTAACCATTTCATCCTCTGCCACCCTATTCTCCTCCTGCCCTCAGTGTTTCCCAGAATCAGGGTCTTTTCCAATGAGTTGGCTCTTCGAATCACGTGGCCAAAGTACTAGAGCTTCAGCTTCAGCATTAGTCCTTCCGATGAATATCCAAGAGTTGATTTCCTTTAGGATTGACTGGTTTGATGTCCTTGCTGTCCAAAGGACTCTCAAGAGTCAACTCCAGCATCACAATTTGAAAGCATCAATTCTTCAGTGCTCAGCCTTCTTTTATGGTCCAACTTTCACATCTGTACATGACTGCTGGAAAAACCGTAATTTGACTATATAGACCTTTATCAGCAAAAGGATATCTTTGGTTTTTAATATACTATTAAGGTTTGTCATAGCTTTACTTCCAAGGAACAAGCATCTTTTAGTTTCATGGCTGCAGTGATTTTGGAACCCAAGAAAATAAAATCTGTTACTGCTTACACTTTTTCTCCTTCTATTTGCCATGAAGTGATGAGACTGGATGCTGTGATCTTAGGTTTTTGAATGTTGAGTTTTAAGCCAGCTTTTTCACTCTCCTCTTTCACACATCAAGAGGCTCTTTAGTTCCTCTTCCCTTTCTGCCATTAGAGTGGTATCACCTGCATATCTTAAGTTGATATTTTTCCCAGCAATCTTGATTCCAGCTTGTGATTCATCCAGCCCTGCATTTAGCATAATTGGACTCTGCTATAAGTTAAATGAACAGGGTGAAAATATATCAAGTTATTAATATAATTTTCCTTTGCATCCTAAAATATACGAAATTTTTTAAATGTTGGAAATCTTTCCTATTTTGTCTGCTCTGTAATGATTTAAACACTAGAGAAGGTGATGGCACCCCACTCCAGTAATCTTGCCTGGAAAATCCCATGGACGGAGGAGCCTGGAAGGCTGCAGTCCACTGGGGTCGTGAAGAGTTGGACATGACTGAGCGACTTCACTTTCACTTTTCACTTTCATGCATTGGAGAAGGAAATGGCAACCCACTCCAGTGTTCTTGCCTGGAGAATCCCAGGGATGGAGGAGCCTAGTGGGCTGCCGTCTCAGGGGTCACACAGAGTTGGACACAACTGAAGCGACGCAGCAGCAGCAGCAGCAGCATCTACTACTGGAGAAGGCAATGGCAACCCCACTCCAGTACTCTTGCCTGGAAACTCACATGGATGGAGGAGCCTGGTAGGCTGAAGTCCATGGGGTCACGAAGAATCAGAAATGACTAAGCGACTTTACTTTCACTTTTCACTTTCATGCATTGGAGAAGGAAATGGCAACCCACTCCAGCGTTCTTGCCTGGAGAATCCCTGGAACAGAGGACCCTGCCGTCTGTGAGGTTGTGCAGAGTTGGACACTACTGAAGCGGCTTAGTAGCAGCAGTAGCATCTACTACATTTGGTAGAATTTCTTTGAAGTACTTGAATCTGATACCTTTTCAGGCATTAGATCTTTGATTTTTTTTTTTTATAATATGTATGGTAGTTAGACTAATTAGATTATTTATCTCTTTTGAGAGTAGTCTTACTAATTAAAACCATTTTTTTCCTTTAGGATTTTAAATAATATTTTAATATATTTGAACAAAGTACTCTGATTAAAACATTTTTGTTTCTTCTTGTTGCTCAGTCACTCAGTTGTGTCCAACTCTTTGTAACTACATGGATTTAGCACACCAGGCTTCCTTGTCCTTCACTATCTCCCAGAGCTTGCTCAAACTCATGTCCATTGAGTCAATGATGCTATCCAACCATCTCATCCTCTGTCACCCCCTTCTTCTCCTACCCTCGATCTTTCCCAGCATCAGGGTCTTTTCCAGTTGTTTATTCTACTTGTGGCTATTTCCTTACTCTGATTTCTTGTTTTGTATATTTGTGCTTATTGTTTGTTTTTTCATTAAGTTAGTATGTCAGTGACAGTTGAGCCAGGAAAACAGAATCCATCCTAGGTATCCTAGGAAGGTATTTACTATAAAGCGTCGTATGTTTACAAAATAGTTGGAAAAGTTGGGGAAGTAAAAGTCAAAGAGAGGCCCATTTAGGTCTCAGAGTTGCTCTGGCTACTAAAGAGGTGGAATGTGTTGAACATTCCAGAAATTCCTGGCGAGGATTAGAGCTAAGCCAGCACTGGAGTATGTGATTCCCAGAAAAATGTCTGGAGACTTACAGCAGACTTCACATCTGCCAGAGCCCACGTTTTAAATCCTTGCTGCCAGGAACATGATGCTGCGGCTCTGACCACATCATGTGCTCAAGCATCTCAGTGATGGGATCTATCCAACAGCCTCACAGACAAGAGATGTAGAGATTGAAGGGCCCACCTGGAACCCCTATAATCCAGGGAAGAGCTAGAAAGAGTGGGGTGAGCAGAGTTTCAGGTTGTTGTGCTTGAGGATAAGCTCCTTTCCCAAATATCAGCTTCTGGATTCATCATTTTCTCTTTCCTGACATACTGACTTCTGCTTCACATGTTTGTCTGCAAGTGTATTGATGTCTGTTCATTTTCTAATATGTTGACTTCTGTTCCAATCTATATCAATTCCTTCTTTCTGCTTCCGTGAAAGTCACTCAGTCGTGTCGACTCTTTGCGACCCTATGGACTATACAGTCCATGGAATTCTCCAGGCCATATTACTGGAGTGGGTAGCTGTTCCCTTCTCCAGGGGATCTTCCCAACCCAGGGATCAAACCCAGGTCTCCTGCATTGCAGGCAGATTCTTTACCAGCTGAGCCACCAGGGAAGCCCTTGAGCTATCCTTTTTTCTAACACCATAATTAGTATTAGATTCATTTATTTCCATTCATACCTATCTTTATCACTGTAGGTATTTAAGGCCGTGAAATACCCTCTGGATCTCACTTTGAGCTACACACCATAAATTCTTTTTTTGTAGCATTTTTGTCATTGTCATTTTCTTAAATGAATTTTGCTATGAACCTGATGACCACTGTCCTGTTTTGATCTTGTTTCTAGGAATTACTAAAGATTTCCAAGCAACATGTTACATTTTCCCTTTCTTTTTTCCTAAGCATGTACTTTCTTCCTTATCTGCTTGTGGTCTATCAGTGCTCTCAACCAAAGGCTGCACTGTTCCTTAGAAGAAGCATTTGGACATGTGTGCAGGCATGTTAGTTGCCATGGGTGGCTATTGGCATCTAGTGGGCAGGATCCAGGGATGCTAAACATTTTACAACATGACAACCACGCTGCACAGCAAATAATGTTTTTACCTAAAATGCCAATAGTGCCCCAGTAGGAAAAGTGAGAGGTCTCCGATGTCAGCAGCTTAAAAAAGTGAACTTAGAAATGTGTTGGGCAGATTCCCTTTAGGTTATATTTTTCCTATCATGTTGTTACTAAAATCATTCCAAGAGTGACTAGATGTAGATTTCCCCCTTATCCAATTAATAGGTAAAAGCTTGGGACTTGACTGGCACCAAAGTCAGACAAACATCTCCACCAAGAAGGAGAAATGAATATGTTAACACAGGACACTTCTGTTTCTGTTTGAAAGCAAAGCAGTTTCCTGTTGGTTTGACCGAGAGCCTGTACCCTGCTCAGCAGAATCATTTGGCCTGACTCTTCATTAAGACTTGAGCATAAGAATGTCATATGTCATATGAATGTCACGTCTTCAGTCTCAAAACTGGAACCCAAACCAAAGTCATTATTCACAGAGTCACACCAAAAATGCCAGAAGACTTTGGTTAGAAAATTTTAAAATGGACTTTTAAGTGATCATATAAGAGAAAAGTTTAATTTTCCTTCTCTACTCATTATAACTGACCTCCAACAGTTTAAAAAAATGATACTCTTGTTCAGTATGTCCTCCTATAAATTGGGTCATTAAGATTAGTTGGCTTAATGTAAGGGAGTTTACAAGATTCTCTACAGAACAGCTTTAAAGTGACGTCTGTTTCTTTTTTTTTTTTTTTAATTTTCCCTGTCTCTTATTCCCTGTTAGCAAGTGGAAAAATAAGTTCATAAAATATTGATTCAGATTTCATCTCTACATTGATACATAGGTGAATCATCAAAATTGTGTTCAGTTCTTCCCAGGTGCTGTAGAATAAAGAATATACCTATAGAATATGTCTATATGCCTATATGCCTATATTATGATGATTTCTTGTCAAGCATTATTAAATCACTAGGCTTCCTGGTGGCTCAGTGGTAAAGAATCTGCCTGCAATGCAGGAGACCCAGATAACCATGATAGTATGGTCATGGTATGGTCACTTAACCAAGACCCAGACATCCTGGAGTGTGTGAAGTCAGGTGAGCCTTAGGAAGCATCACTACAAACAAAGCTAGTGGAGGTGATGGAATTCCAGCTGAGCTATTTAAAATCTTTAAAGATGATGCAGCTGAAGTACTGCACTCAATATGTCAGCAAATTTGGAAAACTCAGCAGTAGCAACAGGACTGGAAAAGATCAATTTTCATTCCAATCCCAGAGAAGGGCAGTACCAAAGGATGTTCAAACTGCCATAAAATTGTGCTCATTTTACATGTTAGTAAGGTTATGCTCAAAATCCTTCAAGCTAGACTTTAGCAGTATGTGAACTGAGAACTTCCAGATGTACAAGCTGGATTTAGAAAAGGCAGAGGAACCAGAGATCAAATTGCCAACATCCGTTGGCTCATAGAAAAAGCAAGGGGATTCCAGAGAAACATCTGCTTCATCAACTATGCTAAAGCCTTTGTGTGGATCATAACAAACTGTGGAAAATTCTCAAAGAGATAAAAGTATCAGACCACCTTACCTGTCTCCTGGGAAACCTATCTGCAGATCAAGAAGTAACATGGAGCAAAGGACGTGGAATGAAGGACTGATTCAAAATTGGGAAAGGAGTATGTCAGCGCTGTATATTGTCACCCTGCTGATTTAACTTACACGCAGAATACATCATGCAAAATGCCAGACTGGATGAATCACAAGCTAGAATCGAGGATGCCAGGAGAAAAATCAATAACCTCAGATATGCAGATGATACCACTTTAATGGCAGAAGTGAAGAGGAACTAAAGAGCCTCTTGATAAGGGTGAAAAAAGGAGCGAAAAAACTGGCCTAAAATTTAACATTCAGAAAACGAAGATCATAGCATCCATTCCTGTCAACTCACGGCAAATAGATGGAGAAAAGGTGGAAACAGTGACAGACTGTATTTTCTTCAGCTCCAAAATCACTGCGGATGGTGGCTGTAGCCATGAAATTAAAAGATACTTGCTCCTTGGAAGGAAAGCTATGTCAAACCTAGATAGCATCTTTAAAAGCAGAGACATCACTTTGCCAACAAGGGTCCATATAGTCAAAGCTACGGTGTCTCCAGTAGTCATGTACAGATGTGAGAGTTGGACCATAAAGAAGGTTGAGCACTGAAGAATTGATGTTTTTGGACTGTGGTGCTGGGGAAGACTCTTGAGAGTCCCTTGGACTGCAAGAAGATCAAACCAGTCAATTCTAAAGGAAATCAACCCTGAATATTCATTGAAATGACTGATGCTGAAACTGAGGCTCCAATACTTTGGTCACCTGATGTGAGGAGGTGACTCACTGAAAAGACCCTGATGCTGGGAAAGACTGAGGGCAGGAGGAGAAGGGGGCGACAGAGGATGAGATGTTGGCATTCACAGCAACCCACTCCAGTGTTCTTGCCTGGAGAATCCCATGGACAGAGGAGCCTGGTGGGCTACAGCCCATGGGATTGCAAAGAGTTGGACACAACTGAAGCAGTTGAGAGAGAGATCGTCCTGGAAGCCTTCTGAACCCCATTATTTACAGGTTTCTATAGAGATTTTATTACACAGGCAGGATTATTAAGTCTTTGGCCATTGGTAATTAAACTAAATCTCCAGCCCGTCTCCTCCCCAGAGGTCCAGGGTTGGGCTGCAAACCCTCGCATCACGCCTTGGTCTTTCTGGGACCAGCTCCATCCATAAGCTGTGCAGGGCTTCCCCCCACCAACCAGTCTGCTCAGTAGCTCACAAAGGAGACTCCAAAGGTTCTAGGAGCTGTTCCAAGAATCAGGGAAAGAGACCAAGTATTCATCTTTTACTCTGTCACACCTGTGTAACAGGAGACATTAAAGTGGCAGCTTCTGATATTTCCTAGAGCAGCAGTTCTCAAAGTGTGGTCTGCGGGGCAGCAGCTCCTGGACATCTGAGCACGTGTTAGAAACTTACATTCTCAGGACCCATCCCAGGCCTGCCGGATCCAAGGCTTTGGAAGTGGCCGGGAGTGTGTTTAAGCTAACGAGAGGATTCAGATGTACACTCGAGTCTGAGAACCCTGAGCAGGGGAAGGTGCTGTGTCAGAGGACAGGGTGTGGGCCTGCCATAGAGGGATGAGAGGACTTCCACCAGGTGTGTCGGGGACAGTGGATGAGGACCAAGTTCCACATACAGACACAGCTGTGGGTGGGCTCTGGGGGTCAGAGGACCAGGGGAGATGTTGGTACAAGAGGGAGGCAGCGGGGCTGGAGGACAAGGCCCGGAGGTCTCCACTTTAACGAGAGAAGAGCGGGCTTTTAATCTGGGAGCAGTGTGAGCATGTGTGAGAGTGTGTGAGTGTGTGTGTGTCTGTGTGTAAGGCTGGAGGACAAGGCCAGGAGGTCTCCAGTTTAACGAGAGAAGAGCAGGCTTTTAATCTGGGAGCAGCGTGAGCGTGTGTGTGTGTGTAAAGGAAATAAATATAGGTGGTATCAGTTAAACAGTGGACTCAGAGCAAGGCATGGGAGTAGGAATCAGGGGCTTACAAGACTGATCCTTTGACTACACAGAGACTACAGACCCCGGAGAAGGGGCTTCAGGAAGCCTGTTCTGAATGCATTTGATGGATTGTGTATCTCTTAGACAGCCAGCTCCATGAGCCCGGGAGGCCAGCCTGGGGATGTCGGGGCTAAGACCGGATGGGGGGGCAGATAGTTTCACCAAATATAAGTTGGCACCAATAACGAGGCACACACTTAAAGACGTTAAAATGTAGGCAGGGTGGGGTACTTGTGGTCCAGTGGTTAAGAATCTGCCTTCCAATGCAGGGAACAGGGGTTCAATTCCTGGTCTGGGAACTAAGATCCTACATGTCTCAGGGCAACTAAGCCAGTACAAGGCAACCTCTGAGCCACACACTCTGGAGGCCGCACGCCACAATGAACAGCCTGCATGCAGCCAAAAATAAAAATAAATATATATATTTTTTTAATGTAGGGGGAAGATACAAGGCATCTTAGAACTGATGAATTCCACTAAAAAAAGTCATCAAGACAGATCAGAGAAGTGGAATATCATAGTCAGCCAAATGTCATTCATGCAAAAACAGGCTAACATGCAGGAACAGAGTTTCCGGAGACGGCATTAGCTCTTCGCCTGCTTTTACCACGGGTCGTGTCTGTGGTCTTCACCGTGCATCCCTCTCTCTCACAGGGCAGACGACCGCGAGAGCAGCCTGCTATAGAGACCTGCGTGTCCCAGTGAACGCCTCCTTCTGCAGCCCTGACGCCCGGCCGGTCACAGGGGTCGTGCCCTGCAAGGTGTCTGCCTGTCCCCCCAGGTAAGAACTGCCGCGTCCCTCTGAACGAGTGTCAGGGGTTTGCAGCTATAAGGCCCAATCCTCGGGGCTCCTGAGCCTAGGGACTAGAAGTGCCAACCGAGGCCACGTGATCCGTGATGGCAGAAGTGAGAGGAGCAAGAGCTGCCTGAACAGATGAGCCACAGAAAGTGTGCTCGGGGTGGGGGCAGGCCTGGCCCATCTGGGCAGGGGCGCAGAAGGTCTCAGAGTGGACGGCGCTTTTTCTGGCTTTTATCGGCTCAGGCTGCGGGAGGGGCAGCGGGCCATGGGCAGGGGAACTTTTTCCCACCAAGCCTCCGTGCCCTGCCCCAGTGTCTCCTGTCCTTACCGAGTGAAATGTGTTAGGAAAGCCCGTGGTGAGGCCTGTCCCGGCTGTCCGGGGAGGGTGGACCCTGTGCAAATGTGGCAGCAAGCCTTAGCCATCTTGGTCACCCGTCCCCAGCACCGCCGCCCCGACACGCTCCTCAAGAAAGCCCCGGTCCCCTGATTCAGGTGCGGGCAGGAGCCTGGGGGGGCAGCCGAGGTCCTGCCCTGCCTCCCCCAGCTGTCACCCCCGAGGCTCGCCCACCGTCTGTCTGCATCTCCCAGGCTTCATCATCACAGAGACGTTGTCAAAAGCATCCGAGTAACGTGTTTACAAAAGGGAAGCTCACTAGGCCCTTCTGACAACCAAGGCACTCACCATGTCACATGTGGCCTCATGCATCTTGATTTTAAAGACCCACAGTAGCTGGCTTTGCTGAACTTGGCCTCAAAAACAGAAAGCAGGGTCTTTGGGGGCTTCCCAGGTGGCAGAGTGGTAAAGAATCCACCTGCCAGGGCAGGAGACACAAGAGACACAGATTCAAACACTGGATCAGGAAGATCCTCTGGAGGAGGAAACGAATACTTTCCTTCCAGTATTCTTGCCCGGAGAATCCCATGCACAGAGGAGCCTGGCCGGGCTATAGTCCATGGGGTGGCAAAGAGTCAAACACAACTGAGCACAAGGACATATTATATTCTTAATGTTATATATATTATATTATATTATGTTATATTATATTATATTAGTACCTTCACCTTGTACTTATCAGGGAAGTGTAGGTCAAGGAAGTGTTGAGGGAATCCATGTAAAAGCTCTCACTCAGTCCAGGACATGTGCTAAAACACTCACTAAATCTTGGCTCTTTGCTTTTTTGCCCGGAAAGAAGAAACAAGTTCGCATTAGTTATTTACTGACGGTCAATGACAAACAGAAGAAGGAACTACGTTACATGCACCCGTCCCTGTGCACTGTCATATTACCCAACTGCACTGGGAGAATAGATCTTAATTTTAAAGCTGTTCTGTTGTCCTCTGAAATGTAAAATACCTTTCTTTCTTGCCCAGAATACTGCCAGTTTCTCCTTCCTGATTAAGTGAGCGGCACACCCACTGGGAGACGCCTGGGAGAGCCTATGTCTTTCCTACTAGACTGCCTCCTGCGAGGCGTCCATCCATGACCCTCTCAAGCGGAGGGTCCACCCGCTTCTCCGGGCCCCACAAAGCCTCCGCAGCCACAGGGCACAGCTGCATGCTCAGCCTCCCACCGTCTTTGGTTCACAGCGGGGCACAGAGGATGGAGCGGGGAGCAATGTGCTGTTTCCTGCTCCTCATGAGGGAGGCTCCCCGAAGGACCCGGGGGCGGGGGGCGGGGGGCGATTTAAAACATCTTAATCACAGCTAGTCTTCTTTATAACGGACGTGATCCAAAAAAAACAGCTCTGCGGCTCCCCACTCCCCCGCCCCCCACCCTGCGCCCCCATCGGTCTCCATCCACACGTGCGCACCGCTGCGTCTGGGGCACACAAGGGCCCCAGGTCCGAACCCAGGTCGTAAATCTCCGCGGGCAGATAGCCGGGAGTCCGGGAGCCTCCCAGCCTGGAGGAAGGTGATCTCAAATGTCTGCGAGGCGGGGGCCAGCGGGGGCACCCCGGCCCGGTCGTGGAGCATCGGCACTTCGCGCCGCGCCTTGGTGACCAAGCGAGGCCCCCCCGCGCCGCCGCCTCCGCGCGCCTGGAAGGAGGCTCTGCCGGCCCCGCGCGGACAGCAACGCGCGGCACTCCCCCGGCTCATTTGAGCGAGGATCAGGCATTTTTATGGCTTGCTTTTGATACATGAGCCATAAATCATACGGATACTTATTTCGTTTCGATTTCTCAGTTTATCTAAATGGAGCGGCTCTTCCTGTTGTTCCTCTTATCGCTCTCGTTTTCCAAGCACAAGCGTTCACTGCACGCCTTCCTGGTCAACCGGCTGAAGATAGAACTAGAGGAAATACTTTCCAGATGGTTAATGGATGCTTCGCCTCTTTCTGCAGGATTCTTCTAGGGATGCAGAGGAAGGGTGTAGATAAAGCGTCTTGTCATTCGATGCTTCCTCCCGGTACAAACGGAGCCCTTCTCTGCTTTCCTCCCGCTTGGTCTTTGGATGGTCCTCTTGTTCCTGTCTACATTTTGCTGACTCCTACAAACCCATCAGCAGAACTGTTTCTTTTACAGCCGAGATCCAGACGAGGGTGACTGCGTCCATTTGGTAGAAATGAGGGAGGAGATGAGCAGGGGAACGTCATGTTCTAGTGATTATGAAGAACTAATGATCTTCTTACCGCAATACTGCCAGGAACAGGAGAGGGGGCAGTAACACTTGTCCTGCAATAAAGAAGGCTGAGCACAGGAAGAATTGATGCTTTCCAACTGTCGTGCTGGAGGAGACTCTTCAGAGTCCCTTGAACCGAAAGGAGATCCAACCAGTCCATCCTAAAGGAAATCAATCCTGAATATTCATTGGAAGGACGGATACTGAAGCTGAAGCTCCAATATTTTGGCCACCTGATGCGAAGAGCCAACACACTGGAAAAGTCCCTGATGCTGAGAAAGACTGACGGCAGGAGAAGGGAGCGACAGAGGACAAGATGGTTAGATGGCATCACTGACTCAAGGGGCATGAGTTTGAACACACTCTGGGAGATAGTGAAGGCACCTGGCATGCTGCAGTCCATGGAGTCACAAAGAATCGAACACGACTGCGAAACTGAGCAACAGCAGCCTAGGTTTAAGCCTTGAAAATATTCACACCTGGTAGTGTGCAGGTTACCCAGGGATGAAGAGGACCCTGGTCATGGAGGCGGTCCATATATGTGAAGGGGTTTAACTCCCAGGATGGTAAGGAAGTATGTCAGTTCATTTAATTATTCAAGTGACTGGGAATAAACTAGCTGCAGGACCAGCCTCCTGGGCGTGTTCCCTGCCCATGGCTCAGGGCCCTGTGCTGGAAACCCTCCCCACTTGGTTTAATTATCCAATGCTGCCAACTTGAAATCCCTCGTGGTCTCGCACCTGGCACCGGATTCCACAAAGGACAGAGCCAGTCCTCTCACCTAGCAGCCCAACTTCTGTTTCAACACCATTAATTCTGGAATCTTTGGGAATCGTACTAGAGTGTTTCTTCTTTTAGTAAATCAATTACACGTCCCCCTTGAGTTGAGCACAACCTCATTTGTTTTTAATGTTACTTAACTGTTTCTTTGTTTGTTATATACATTTATTTATCTTTAATTGGGCGATGATTGTTTTACAATATTGTATTGGTTCCTGCCACACAGCAACACGAAATCAGTCACTGGCAGAGGCATGTCTCCTCCCTCTTGAACCGCCTTCCTGTCTCCCACGCCATCCCTCTCCTCTAGGTGGTCATGGAGCGCCGGCTTTGAGCTCCCTGCATCGCACAGCAAATTCCCATGGCTACCCACTTTACGTTTGGTGGTGTCTGTGTTTCCATGGTGCTCTCAAGTCATCCCACCCTGTCCTTCCCTCATTGTGTCCACAAGCCTGTCCTTTCTAGCTGTCTCTTTTCAGATCATGGATTTCTCTGGTGACATGACAGTGGCGATGAAGGATATAGGAGACTTGGTACACTTATCTCTTTCCACTTACGGGATGAGCATCAGCTTTGCCGAACTTCAGAACCCTTGTGGACGCGTGAAGCCACAGGTCGGGGAGCTTTGCAGAGCCCGCGTCCCCCAGGTGCTGCACTTCCCGCTGCTGTTCTTCTGGGACTGAGCTGACTGTCAGGGAACCTGGCGCTACATAGGGTTCATGCCCACAGACGCCGCCTCCTGAGGGGCCCTTCCTCTTCTTGAGAAACCTTGTCCTCCCGCCGCTGTGCCCCCACTGAAAAGGCATCTAGCTGTCTCCTTTTAACCAGAGAAACAAAAAACGTTAGGTCATCTCTGTACTTGACAGTCTTTGGAGAACCATTCGGTGTGAAGTGTGAAGTTGCCAGTGCAGGGGCTGAGCATCGAGACTTGACTAGGTGACTGCGTCATCACCTAGATATGACAGTCTCAGTGTAAACGGGGGTGTCTTACTGTATCTCCCCCAAGAAAGATGTGGCTGAACCAAAACAAGGAAGTTAGAGTACATTCAGGCTCATAAAGGTGTTTGTCACAATGCATCCGTAATGAAAACCATCATAGTGACGTTTGTTACAGCGCATCCATAATGAAAACCAAGTTACAAATATGGACGGACTGGTCCTAATCAAGGCTGACTTGACTTGTTTCCTCGGTCACTGAAATATTAAAATGGAAAAATCATTGCAGAAGTGGAGCTATAGAAGTGAGCTAACTATTTAGATCTGGAGTCCTCATTTCACACCAGAAATCTGCCTTACGTAGTTCCGTAAAATACTTGGGGTGTTTTTTGGGGGGGCCTCCTTATTTGTCTTGCCTTACTTGTTTTGTTTTGGTGCATGTTTGTGTGTCAGTATATGTGTGTGAGTATTTTGTTGTTTTGTATATCTATCCATGTGAGCAAAGGCAAAAAGGCACTTTGGAAATACTTTTATATTTCAGGGAACTTACTTACAAAGGTTAAATAGTACCTGTAATGATCATAATAGTTTTATTATTCTGGTCCTGAGACCTCAATATGATGAACTAAAATTCACCAAGTGTCCTAATAATACACATGAGAGCATATGCTTCGAATATGTTGGAATAAAAATGAAAATGAAGCCTACGAATAGATAAATGGAATACCCGGATGATAGATGGAAAGGTAGATAGATAGGTGGCAATTAGAAAGACAGGCAGGCTGTTGTTGAGATGGTGAGTCACGTCCGACTCTTTGTGACCCCATGGACTGAAGCACGCCAGGCTTCCCTGTCCTTCACTCTCCCAGAGCTTGCTCAAACTCATGTCCATCGATTCAGTGATGCCATCCAACCATCTCATTCTGTGTCACTCCCTTCTCCTCCTGCCCTCAATCTTTCTCAACATAGGTAGGTAGATCTATAGATAAATAGAATCAGTTCAGTCGCTCAGTCATGTCCAATTCTTTGCGACCCCATGGACTGCAGCACACCAGGCCTCCCTGTCCATCACCAACTCCCGGAGTCCACCCAAACTCATGTCCATCAAGTCGGTGATGCCATCCAGCCATCTCATCTTCTGTCGTCCCCTTCTCCTCCTGCCCCTAATCCCTCCCAGCATCAGGGTCTTTTCCAATGAGTCAACTCTTCACATGAGGTGGCCAAAGTATTGGAGTTTCAGCTTCAACATCAGTCCTTCCAGTGAACACCCAGGACTGATCTCCTTTAGGATGGACTGGTTGGATCTCCTTGCAGTCCAAGGGATTCTTAAGAGTCTTCTCCAACACCACAGTTCAAAAGCATCAATTCTTCGGCGCTCAGCTTTCTTCACAATCCAACTCTCACATCCATACATGACTACTGGAAAAACCACAGTCTTGACCAGATGGACCTTTGTTGACAAATGTCTCTGCTTTTGAATATGCTATCTAGGTTGGTCATAACTTTCCTTCCAAGGAGTAAGCATCTTTTAATTTCATGGCTGCAGTCACCATCTGCAGTGATTTTGGAGCCCCCCAAAAAATAAAGTCTGACACAGTTTCCACTGTTTCCCCATCTATTTGCCATGAAGTGATGGGACCAGATGCCATGATCTTAGTTTTCTGAATGTTGAGCTTTAAGCCAACTTTTTCAGTCTCCTCTTTCACCTTCATCAAGAGGCTTTTTAGTTCATCTTCACTTTCTGCCACAAGGGTGGTGTCATCTGCATATCTGAGGTTATTGATATTAATAGAATAGACTTTACTAAAACTCTATAGGTACATGTGTATATTCACTGCAAGTGTCCTAGTCAGGTCTTCTGGAAATATTTGTTGAAAACTGAAGCTTCACTCAGAGTCATATCTTTCTGAGAGGAGAATTCAGTATGTTGTTTTTTAAGTAAGGTTAGACACCATTGTTTCACTGTCTGATCCGTGAATTACTTACAGTGATTGTGGTTTTGCATTTCTAAATTTATTGAGGCTTCGGGGTGAATTTTTTGTTATTTCAGATGTTTCTACATTGAGATCAAAGAAAGAGTTAAAAAGTATGTAATTTTTAGCATTTCCAAGATTTCCGTTCTGCCTTAGGCATGGGAGTTTTTACAAATATTTTCTGTGGGAATGAAGGAATGTGTGTTTTGTGTTGTATTAGGGTTATTTATATGACAGATCAGGCTTCTTCTTTATCCAAATATGTTCCATCTAGTATGTCTGCTTCTGAGAGAAACACTTTAAAATTTCACATTAGGATTGTTTATTTTTCTGTTTCTGCTGTTAATTTTGCTTTATAGTTAACATTAAAATTCTACTTTATGTTGTTAGGTAGGGGTCTAGTTTTGGCATGAATTGTTCTTTATATTGAACAATAGCCATGCTTATTCCTAATACTGCTTTTTCCCAATATTCCTAATATGGCTTTAGTGGATGATCTATTTTTTTTTTCATTGACATTATGGCACTAGGCTACCTTTACTTGTTTTTGGCCTGCCTTACGTTTCTTCATTGTCTGTATTTTTAAATAGCTCTGTTATTAGGTTTCTCTTCACCTTGGATAATTTTCTGTTCGATTTTGAATTTATCAAATCAAGCGTATCTTTTACCTACACGCTTAGCTTGTCTACATGAGATGTGGCTGCTCGTGTATTATTAATAAATCTAGGTCAGGATTTAGGATTTGAGTCTTCCATCGTCTATGCGTCTGATCGCTTCACGCCTGTTCTCTTCTCTAATGAATGTGTACAATTCTCTTTCTACTCTTTTATGACCTCTACTGGAGAAGGCAATGGCGCCCCACTCCAGTACTCTTGCCTGGAAAATCCCATGGACGGAGGAGCCTGGAAGGCTGCAGTCCATGGGGTCGCTGAGGGTTGGACACGACTGAGCGACTTCATTTTCACTTTTCACTTTCATGCATTGGAGAAGGAAATGGTAACCCACTCCAGCATTCTTGCCTGGAGAATCCCAGGGACGGGGGAGCCTGGTGGGCTGCTGTCTATGGGGTCGCATAGAGTCGGACACGACTGAAGTGACTTAGTAGTAGTAGTATGGCCTCTACTGTAGGAAATCCTACCTTCTCTCCTTTTTTCACACCACTGCTTTTTGATATAGATAAATAACACAGACAGCCACATAAATTAGTGTAACTTTAAAAACATCTTCAGGTTGCCCACACACAATTATTATGAAGCTCTCCGAAATAAGGGATTTATAGACAAAGCTAAGTGTGCTGTGACAGCGCTCACACTGGAGTGGAGCCCCTTACAGATCGTTCATACAGTGCTGCTCGAGTTCTCTGGGTGCATTCTCCGAGGAGGGCGAGGAGGCGGACAAAAGACACCTGTGGGAAGCGGGGGGTCCAAGCATGCACCGCCTGGGAGGCAGGGCCCTTGCCTCCTGCACCCCGAGTGCTGGTAAAGTTTAGGAAGGTTTGGATCATCAGCACCGCGTGAGCATGTCCGGTGGGGGCGGGTGGTGAGCAAAGACGTGGGATTTCCAGAGAGGCAAGAGAGCAGAGCAGGTGAGGACGGGCCCGTCCCTGGTGAATCTCGCCATAAAGGACAGAAGGAGCTGCACCTGGAAATGGCCACGAAGCCAAGGGGCGGCTGCTTCCCGCCTCGTGGGAGAGCTGGTGCGCTGAGCCCTCTCGGCTTCAGGAATGACCAGGGAGGGACACAGAGCAGCTGTGAGGGTGGGGCCTCGGCAGGAGCAGGGACACGCCCAGGCAAGTGGGGGCTGGAAGCTGAGAAAGCTCCTGCCACATTGCTTTTGTTTTTCCAGTGGGGGAAAAAAAAAAAAAGCTAAGCGTTTCTGTTACTGACCTCAGGTCTGGCTGCTTGCCGCTTGAAAGCCAATACTCCAGAGACAAGTGTTGGTACAAAGGAAAGTTTGCTTTATTCAGAAGGCTGGCGACCTGGGAAGAAGGTGGACTCATGTCCAAAGGCTAACGCCCCACTGCCAGTCACAGGGAAGAGCTTTAAAGGGGGCATTTCGGGGATGCACAGGAGGAAGGGGGCTTCATGCTGCACATACAGTCGGCCCTTGACAGTCACCTTGGAAGCTTGTCACCTGTGATCTGATCAGTGTCATCTTGGTTGTTTTAAGTACAGTTAGTCTTCAGTTCCTGGGGTGGTTGGTTCCCAGTTCTTGGGATCGTGCAAGATAGAGCAGCTGATGTCATGGCTACAGTCTGATCATCATGTAGGTAACTCCTTCCACTGGGTGGGGATTTTGGCATCTACACAGCAGCTCAAAGTATATGATCCAAAATATAATCCTGCCCTGAGGAGGAACTAAAGGTCCTTGACTTCGTTTAATGGTTAAACTATTATCAATATGATTTTGTCTTTTTTGGCCTTTCTTTGCTTCAGGATTTTTGTCACTTCTCTGATGACATTTACTCTTGGGCTAAGGTTTTCCTGTAAGCAAGAGTCAGGTAGAGGAGGTGGGGCATCTGTCCTGGGAAGGGCCCGCAGGGTCCTGCTCCATTACACCACCTGGGCGTCAGGAAAACAGGCTGCTGCCTTGATGGGAAGGAGAAGGTGAGATGGGCAGTGCCCTGGACAGCCATGTGAGTCAGGTGGGCACTTCCCTGAGTGCCCACTTGGGTCTGCAGGTCCTACAGAGAGCCTAATCACACAGGTCATGGGTACAGGTGTGGTGGTCACAGGTAGCTCAACAAGAATTAGGATAAAAGAAAAAAAAAATCCAAGAAGGTGAAAGCATTAGTTACTCAGTCGTGTCCAAACTCTTTGCAACCCCATGGACTATAGCCCGCCAGGCTCCTCTGCCTATGGAATTCTCCAGGCAAGAATACTGGAGTGGGCTGCCATGCCCTCCTCCAGGGGATCTTCCCCACCCAGGGATCAAATCTGCTTCTCTTGAGTCTCCTGCATTAGCAGGCAGGTTCTTTACATCTAGCACAACCTGGGAAGCCCTTAGGAAGCCTGTCTCCTTATTTTGTTTTAATGTATGACAAATCCAAGGCCGTAGCATCAGACAAATCCCTGAACCTTCTCTTCAGAGGTAACATGCAACCTACCCTGCTATCCCAGATTCAGAAGTCAGCATGAACCTGGGAAGGGCAGGAGGGGATGTGGCCTTTATTTCTTCCCTAAGGATGAGCCCACAAGTCCAAACTGAGCAGGTCAAGGGGGAGGGCAGGGGAGGGAGTGGAAGAAGGCAAAGGTGGCATCTCCCTGTAACCCTTCTGAGGGCTGCACCCCTCCATCCCCTTAGAAAGTCTGCACTCTAGGCTGGCGGGATCTCAGCTTCACATCTGTCTCCATAGCAACCTCTGCAGAGGGTGGGCTTCTGACTCATAGAGGCCCCATATGGTTCTTTAAGGTTTCAGACCAAATTTACAAGATGATACCACATGGTAAAGTGGAGAAGGAAATGGCAACCCACTACAGTGTTCTTGCCTGGAGAATCCCAGGGACGGGGGAGCCTGGTGGGCTGCCGTCTATGGGGTCACACAGAGTCAGACACGACTGAAGCGACTTAGCAGCAGCAGCAGCAAAGTGTGACATGGCACTTTTCTGCTCCCTGAAAAGCTACCTGAGTTATTTTGGAAGAAAAATTCTTTTTTTCCCCCTCCATTATAATCCTCCTTTTTGCCTGCCTTCCTCACCCCACCCCACCTCACCCCCTGCCACCTTAAAAATACTTTCACTAAATTAAAAAGAAAAAAATCAGCAAACTCCTAGGACTAGGAAAATTGAGCAAATGAGTATAGTGAACTCATGTAACCCTGAAAGAGCTGTCGCCTAAGAGGGCAGCCGAACTAATTGACCAGAATCAGATACAGGAGTTTAATCATTCATTTTGCTGTTCACATTAGACTTTTCTTAGTTTTGATGGACTTTTGATGTCTTGTCATTCCAAAGTCATCTACAAGCCACATGATTTTGCCAAGCATATTCACCAACTGTGGTGACTTTATAACATTAAAGTCTCAGGAAAAAAGGAGTGTAACTTTAAATTAATTTTAGCATGTGGCTATAAGATATTATGACAAGTATGAATATCATCATTGAATCTTAGATTATTTTTCATCTTATTTTGACAGTGTTCCTGCTTCAGCAGTCCCTATTTTATTTATAGTTTCTGATAAATATTACTTATGATTCATTGCATTTTAAAGACATGCATAATTTTTAAACAGTATTCCCAGAGCCAAAGAGATCCTCATATATATTTGTTTAGGTAAACTACATTTTCAATTAAAATACCCCTTTCCAGACAGGACCTCATTTCAACAAAGAAATGGTGTTGCAGGATGAAATAGCACCACATGGCAGAATGAAAGATTCTGCATTCAGCTTGGTTTCCGTGTTAGAACTAACAGGTTCCGTGTTAGTTCAGGGCCAAAGACCTAGAAGAGGACAAATTCTTAATACACTTTGACTGTGGTCACCAGGAATGTAATTGTCATAAAGACTGCAGTCTCCTAGAATGTTTAGATTTGTCTGGATCCCACACAACACAGGAAAACACACAAGTGTCCCCCTCCTGCCTCCAGCCACCATGTGATAGCAGCCTTCTTTTATCCCTACATCAAACAGAATTCCAACTACTGGGATTCTTAATTGTTTTCATGCATTTATGACATCTAACAATAAAAAAGACTGAAGAGAAGAATTCACTTAAATCCTCAAAACTCTGCATTTGCACTAAACCTTGGTCTTTGCTTCTTACATGCATTGTTTTAATTGCTTTTTAAAGGCTTACTCTGAGAGGCCACACTCCCTGTCCCACGCACGCAGCCCCACTGACCAGGAGGAACAACTCCCTTACCTTGGTTCTCTCTTCTGGGGTCTGTTCCAGTATTTCTCAATACTGGGTGTAGTCATCATTTTCCTCTGTGAGGGCTTGGAGACCACCCTTTGATCCGCCACAGGGGAGCCTGCAGCTCTTCAGCATCATTTTGTGTGACTCTCACATCACTAAGCTCTCTCTTCACACCAAATTCCTTTACCTCCATCCTTCCGGTAAGGTTATATCCCAAATGGTATTCATTGTTGACATTGTTATTTATTATTCTCTGTTAAGCAGAACATCCTGATTCTGTATCCTTTTGTATATAAAATTGTATTTTCTAAAAGCTAATGATTGCATGAATTTTTTTTTTTTTTACATAAACCCTTAAAAAAATTCACGTTCGTGAACTCATTTAACCAATACATGTTGAGTGTCTACTCTGTGCCGGGCACTCAGCATTTATCAATGGGATAAAGGTCCAAGTCTTGAGAAGCTTAGTGGGGAAGAGACAGTCAATAATAAACATAGTGTATTTTTGAAACAATGGCATGTTTAGAAGGTGATAAGAACCATGGATATAAAGGGAAAAATAGAGCAAGGCAGAGGAGATTGGCACCATGGGAGCAGAAGGGTCAGGGTGTCGGGCAGACCTCAGTGAGCAAGTGTGGACAGGGTTTATAGGAGGTGAGGGTGTCCCAGGTCTGTCCCATGCTTCTCGCTTGGTTAAACGTGCCAGAGAGTCTCTTCTCCCTGGGGACCTCGTCCTGGGGCCTGGGCACTGGGGGAACCAGTGCCACTGCCTCTGTTCCAGCCCGTCGTCCTGAACACCCCTTCTTTCTCTGCCATGTGGATCCCACTGCTTCTTGATTGCCAGGCCATTGTCTGTCTCCGCTGGCTGACACCGTATTTAGGAAACAGCCTCTTTCTCCTGTCTGAGAAAGCGTTCGGGGGAGTTGAACTTTCTGAGGCTTCAGGGATGACAGAGTTTGAAAGGAGGGTTCAGGGGTGGAGGCCACGCTCACTTGGACTTTTATGGGCATGACATCACCTCTTCCGTCCCCTGCGCCTGCTGAGAAGTCTGCTACTATTTGGATTCTCAGTCATTTACTTGGAAACGGGGTATTTTTTTTTAATGTTTACCTCTCCTTTTGTAAAATCGCAGGGTTCTTTTGTTTATTCCCAACTTTCTCATCTGCTTTCATGTTGTCGTATCTTCATTTGTTTGTTGAGCCTACATGGGCCCTGCGGGTTTAGGGGGAAAATGGGTTTAATCACCTCCCCCTTCATTCTGCACATTCTTGCCTTCTGAACTCTGGATGCATTAGGCTTGGATTATAACGTGCTCGTTTTCTTTTCAAATGCCGTCTCTTTCTTTTTTTGTTCTAGGAGATGTTTAAGGTTCACCTTTGAAGTTTTCTGCTGTGGACCGTTTAGCCTGTTGTTAAGTACCTGACACACTTTTTTTTTCTTTTTTTTTTTTTTTTGTTTTTGATTCTTCCCTCTGTATTAAGACATTTTGCTTCTTTTTTTCTCTTTGAAAATTCTCAAAAAAAGAAAACATTATATATTGCTGCCCTTCTGTTATTTTTCTTTTTCTCTCTCTTCATGTCCTGCCTCCCTCTCCCTCCCTCTGCCCCTGCGCCACACCCCCTTACCCACAGGTCCTATGCCCTCTGTATTGCTCTCCTCTAACAGTCGTGTGGTGGGGGTTTCTCTTTCCATCTTGTGCTGGCATCTCCCTCCGATGCCTCGCAATCCTCTGTTCCGCCATCAAGATGCTCATTAGACAATCTCCGGGCTGAGACAGCGTTCTTCAGCAGCTCTGTCCCTTGCCAGAGTTTCCCCTGGAATCATCTATTTCTCCAGTGGGTCCCGTTATCAGATGCATGTGTATCGGGAGCAGGCCAGCTCCTGTGCCCAGCACAGCAGAGATGGGCCCCGGGGCAGGGGGTCTCAGAGCCTCCCATTCTAACAACCCCCGGGTTCTCCCACATCAGCCTCTGCAGGGGAAACCTCCTTCCTGGCCTTCACTAGCAGCGGGGGAGGCAACAGGGGTGAACATGCGGACTTGATCCACCACGTCTCACTACAGGCATCTGTTTGCTGTCATTAGATTGACAGCTAAACAGCCGTGAGATAACGAAATCGGCACAGTGCTGTGCTATTAGCGGTGGTAAGTTGAAGCAAGGCAATGGAAATATGGAGGAAAATTATTGGAAATTTTTACACATGCCTGTGGTTACCAGGTGGCTCAGATGGTAAAGTGTCTGCCTGCATTGCGGGAGACCTGGGTTCAATCCCTGGGTCAGGAAGATCCCCTGGAGAAGGAAATGGCAACCCACTCCAGTATTCTTGCCTGGAAAATCCCATATATGGAGGAGCCTGGTAGGCTACAGTCCATTGGGTCACAAAGGGTCAGACACGACTGAGCAACTTCACTTCACATTGTTAAATCAGTTCTGTATTGAAAAGAAAAGAAAGTAAGTTATTCCTACAGTGATCAGCACAGCCCAAATGACCTAGATGATCCTGACTTCAAAAGTCCCTTGTCTGGGGAGCCCTCTCAGTTCCAGACCAACGAGAGCAGCTGGTCACTCTGCCCTCTCCCCCAACTGTGTGACTTGTAAGAGTTGAATCATGGTAGAAAATGCCTCTTCTAAATGCTTATAACCAGTGGTGTTCACTGCTACATCACTTTCCAAAGAGGAGTAGGAATGCCCAAGGAACCCAGGCGCAATGTCACTGAGGGAATGTTAGTGGTTGGGGGGTTGTGTGGAGCCCCCAGAGCTGAGGCTAGAAGGCTCCTCTCGATCCCATCTGATTTCCCAGTGTTGATGTTACTGTCCTTACAGGAGTTGACCTCAATTATATAAGCTTCAGGCCCCACCAAACCTAGATCTCCCCAGTGATGGTGATGATGATAATGATAAAATCATACTACCTGGCAAGTGTGTAGTGCTCAATGAAATGAGGGATTAAGCCATCAATCCCCAGAATAGCCTCAGTTATTATCTGGATACTGTTACCAACCCCGGGGTTTAGATGTGCAGAACTAAGGCAGATGGGCTTTGGAGAGTGTACCCAAGAAAATGATCAAGGAAGCACTTGAGCCAACCAGACAGCTGTTGTACGTGAGTCAGTGTGAAACTGTATGTACAACTCCTTGTCTTCACTGGTTTTCTGTGTGTGTGTGTGTGTGTGTGTGTGTATGTGTGTGTGTGACATAGAAATTAGAAGTCCCATAGGTTCCAGTTTGTGCAGAGCAGTTCCAGTTCGTCCAGTTACCCAGCTCCTGATGTCCTGCTGTAAGTAACGGTGCTCTTTTACCCTCCAGAGTGTCCTAGTTTGGATGATGAACTATTTGGTTGATCAGCATGTGACCCTTGCTCTCTAGATAATCATTTGGGGAAATTTGTTGTAGGACCTTGTCAGACACATTTCTTATAACGGTCACATGATATTTTTAAATTAATATGCAATGAAGTTTGTGTTTTCAGTAAAATCTTATTCATACAGCAGAGAAAGTTTTTCGTACTTTCAGTTCAGTCCAGTCGCTCAGTCACATCCAACTCTTTTTTGTGACCCCATGGACTGCAGCACGCCATGCTTCCCTGTCCATCACCAACTCCCGGAGCTGGCTCAAACTCATGTCCATCGAGTCAGTGATGCCATCCAAACATCTGGTCCTCTGTCATCCCCTTCTCCTCCTGCCCTCAATCTTTCTCAGCATCAGGGTCTTTTCCAATGAGTCAGTTCTTCGCATCAGGTGGCCCAAGCATTGGAGCTTCAGCATCAGTCCTTCCGAGGAATATTCAGGACTGGAATGACCCACAGATTCTACTCCCTCTGAATAGGATGAAAGTGAAAGCATCAATTCTTCGGCGCTCAGCTTTCTTTATAGTCCAACTCTCACCCCCATGTCTCACACCAGTGACCTGGGACGACGTGTATCTGTGGCTGTAACTGCTTGACCGGCTCTAGTGCTGGCCGCCGTTTCAGTGGTTTATCCTCCTGGGCCAGAATCTCACTGTGTGATGCCTGTAGTGTTTCACAAACCAGTTGTCTTTCTTAAAACTTTCCTGTTTCTTCTTGAATCCTTTCTTCCAGGTGAATTCATGTTGTCAAGCTAAGGAATATAAAAGAATTCTTTTGACATTTCAACTGAGGTTATTTTCCATTACTAGGTTCCTTTAGACCTAATTAATTGGTAATTGAAATCTTGAAAATATAGAAGCTACCAAGGTTTTTTTCCTTCATCATTCCATTTAGTCATTGGGTTCTTCAAGAATAGTTCATAGATTTATTTCCATAAGTAAATATATTTTATTTTCCTGAATATTTCATAATTTTATGCCATTATATTTTACTTAGTTATTCTTTCCTACAATGAAATAGTGACTTTGTACCCTGACACTAAAATTTTATATTTTTTAATTTTTCGGTAGTAAACATATTTAACATTATATTAGTAAACTAACGATGATAGTGCTGACTTCCTTTTCCACTGTTTATACCCATCGTTCACCTCCACCCCACTTTAGTTTCAATGGCGTATGCTTTCTGAATAATACTAAAATATGTTCTTTCTTTTTTATTGATCCCTATTGGTCTGAATCCACATTTTTACAAGTAAGTGCTGGTTCTTCACTTAATAAAAGCCATCCATTGCATTTCTATTTGTTTGTCTTTTGGAAACTCCACTTGTTTCTGTTCTCTCAGGAGATACTGAATTTTGGCCAGTGCCTTTTCTTCCTGACATAGCAGTTTTGTGGCAGACATGGAGAGGTTTAAGAAAAGAAGCTGACGAATCCGTTTTATGAAGTTTGTGAGGTTCTGCACTCAGCACATGGCAGAGCTGACTTCCTATCCCCACCCCACCTCCAAGGAAGCCCGGAGGACATGGTCACCTTAGGATTTATAGCCAGAGTGTCTCGGTGACTATCCCTTGGATCAAGAATATTGGCCCTCTCTACACACACAGGTCTGTGGGCTTTACAGGCAAAAGACGGAAGCTCGCAGGGACCAAGGGACCACACTCTATGAGTGTCGACTGAAGCTCTGAGGGTATATCCAAGTGTCAGCCCCAAGTCGCTGGAGGACGCTGGAACTAGGATGCATTTTCATCATCCAAGCAAGTGAACACTTGTGATGTTAAATTTGTGAAGGAAAGAAAAACACATCTCACTCTCCAGCCTGAGATTAATGAGGCCTGGGCTCCCTGCTCTCCTCTTGTGATCCCTGCACTCCCATCATTCACTCCAGCCATCGCTGTGTATGCTTTAATTGTACAGATTTCTTTGTGATTTTCATACATTTCATAACATTAATCTGTGATTTCATTTGTGTGCTGCTTCTGATAGATAAAGTCTTGTAATTATTTCATCTGTTTGCTTCCTATTTTTATTTAATGTTTCTCTACTGTTGAAAGTGAAAGTCTCTCAGCCATGTCCGACTCTTTGTGAGCCCTTGGACTATACAGTCCATGGAATTCTCCAGACCAGAATACTGGAGTGGGTGGCCTTTCCCTTCTCCAGGAGATCTTCCCAACCCAGGGATCGAACCCAGGTGTCCTGCATTGTGGGCGGATTCTTTACCAGCTGAGCCACAAGGGAAGTTACTTTTCTAATTTTTGACTTATTGCCTTTTCACCCCTCTTTTTATTTCGGAAACATACAGTATATTTCTCAGTCTACTTTAGATGCCTGTACTGTTTAAAATCATATACTTAGGCTGTTCTTTTTTGATTTATCAACTTCACAAAGCTATATATATATATATATATAGAATTATATATATATATATATATATAATTATATAAATCTATATAATTAAACCCTATTTGGAAAAATAAGATGATTAGAACATTTCTACTTCTTTCATTCTCTGCTATTCACACTTCAGTTCAGGCTTTAATCTTTGTTATAATTGCTTGCAGGTTTCTCATTTCCATTTGGCTTTAGTGTTATTATTTTTTTATATCATGCGCCTCTATCACTTCAATAATTATAGAATGTTAATTCTGTGTAACAATTGTGACCACAGTTGTTTAAGTGAAACTGTCTGTTTAAATGGATCCAGTGGCAACTCATTGGAAGAAACCCTGATGCTGGGAAAGATTGAAGGCAGGAGGAGAAGGGGATGACGAAGGATGAAATGGTTGGATGGCATCACCAACTCAATGGAGATGAGCTGGAGCAAACTCAGAGATAATGGATGACAGGGAGCCTGACGTGCCACTGTCCATGGGGACACAAAGACTCGGACACGATTTAGCAACTGAACACTGAACAAAGTGGCCTCACCAGTCTTTTCTTATACAATAGCTTTCTCATTCTTGAGTTTAGCAGTTTAAATGTTTTCCTGGTCAGCAGGAGTGTGTCTTAAGAGAGTTTTCAATTAGGATAATTAAATCATGAATTTCCTTTTAAAAAAGTGCATGCTCAGTCATGTCCGACTCTTTACAACCCCATTGACTGTAACCCACCAGGTTCCTCTGTTCATGGAATTTACCAGGCCAGAACACTGGGGTGAGTTGCATTTCCTACCCTGTGGGATCTTTCTGAGCCAGGGACTGAACCCACATCTATCGAATCTCCTGCATTGGCAGGTGTATCTTTACCAACTGTGCCACCTGGGAAGCCAAATTCCTTACCCGTCTGGGAGCTTCCTTCTGTTGCTTCTCTCCTAGCTGCCTTTCACATCCTTCTGTCATCTGACCTCTTGCTTGCTTCCAAGCTCCCTGACAGTGTAACTCTAGTTTGTAAAATTGTTTTTGATGAGCACATCTTCTTTGAGAATACTTCATTTTCCTTTTTTTGTTTTGTTTTCTGAATGCTGTGTATCTCTTCTGCACGTGCATTTGATGGAAAGAAGGTTGTCTGCAATCTTCACCTAGGTTCCATACAAAGTTCCTTTTTCTCAGCTCATTTCTGACCAAGGAATCTGCATCCAAGTCCTTTACATCCCCAAATGGAGCTGGTCTCCTTCCGCCTGGCCTTGTTCCTGTGGTGTACTTTTCCCAAGTGCTTTATGGAGCAAACATGGATGATGTGTAACGTGAGTAATCCCTCTATTTTGATTCTTTTCATATGTTCACAACTTCTCAGCCATTTATTTGCTTTGGAGAAAAGGAATCTCTATGCTACCTCACTTGCACTGTCTTTCCCAAAATCTCCACTATGATTTTTTTAATTAACCAAAACAGATTTCAGGGAAATGTGCCTTTTTATCAAGTTTTCAAAGAGTGTTCATAACTCATCAAATCGCTCGTTGGCCTACCTCTGGTCATCAAAGTCATTAACTCAAAATCCGGTCTATTGATCGATAATAGAACCTGCCTGCCAGGGCAGGAGACAGAAGAGGTTAGTTCCTTCCGTGGTGAAGGGCGTGGCGGCCCACTCCCGTATTTTTGCCTGGAGACTGCCATGGACAGGGACCCTGGCAGGCTATAGTCCATGGGTTTGCGAAAAGTCAGACACCACTGAGTGACTGAGCAGGCACACCACGTAAGACAATGTTACTATCCTGATTGCAGCAAAGACATTTGTGAAGGGTTTCTCCAGAATGGGTGGGCCTTCCTGGTGGCTCAGATAGTAAAGAATCTGCCTGCAATGTGGGAGACCTGGGTTCGATCCCTGGGTTGGGAAGATTCCCCCAGCAAAGGGAAAGGCTACCCACTCCATTAGTCTGGCCTGGAGAATTCCATGGACTGTATAGTCCATGGGGTCTCAAAGAGTCGGACACGACTGAGCGACTTTCACTTCTCTTCTTCTCCAGAATGGGTAGCTAACCACAATGTCACCTGTGTTTGTGACATCCTTCCAGATGGCCTGGGAATCGCGGGTGTCAGTCACAACTCTGGAATCCTGGCTCTACCATGTGTCCCCACATATCCTCAACACATAAGCTAGTATTTCTGAACCTCAATTTCTCCTCTCTGAAATGGGCATGATAAGCACACCTGTAATATAAATTTGTTGTGAGAAAGAGTTAACATAGCTAAAGCTCCTCATTGAATGCTAGCTATCGTAGACTCGGGTTCAACCCCTGGGCAGGGAAGATCCCCTGGGCGGGAAAGATCCCCTGGAGGAGGAAATGGCAACCCACTCCAGTATTCTTGCCAGGAGAATCCCACAGCCAGAGGAGCCTGGCGGGCAGCAGTCCATGGGATCGCAAAGAGTCAGACACAGCTTAGCGACTAAACCACCGCCCCATTATCACTAGTACTATCGGAACCCGGTAGACTAGAGGGATATGGGCATTGGATTCATTAGCCCAGATCATCTGGCTATAGATTGTTCAGGACTTGGAAAATTTATTGGTTTCTCTAGGACAATGAAAACCTGCACAGCCTGTCCGATGTCACTCCACGCCTGTTTGATGCACAGGGAGCCATACTGACCTCAGCACTTTTTGATGCCTTTACTTGCTGTTCCTCTGGAGGCCCTTTATTTAGTTCAAAGAAGCAAATTTTCCACTGATTTCCATCCTATGTCTGTGGACACTAAGGCAATTCTCTCATGGCTACTTGTGCAAATGTAGACCTTACATCATACGGGCAGTTAAAGAAAGACATCATCGTACTGTCTAAACTGCCCAGACATCGTTTCCATGTTCTGCATATGATATTTTGGAATAAATTATCATAAATGCTACACTGCTTGGCTGCTATCCCAATTTGAGTCATTTAAACCAGCCGAGTTAGAGAATGAAGTCTTTACATGTGGGGCTTCTCCCTGCCTCAACCTGTTGTAAGAATATTGAGCATATGAGAAAGCTTTTAAATATAAAATAGAGGGCCTTCTTTTGTCTATATAGATAATGTAAGTACTGTTGAATTATTAGGCTCTTTTGCAGCACAGGCTGATCAAGCATGGCAAGTGTAATACAGCAAATATCACTGAATGTGATACCAGGATAGTATGAACACATGCCTTTTCACACTGCTTTGGTCTTTGAGCATCAACATTTTTAAGAGCAGTAGATGAATACAGGGGCTTCCCTGGTGGCTCAGTGGTAAAGAATCCTCCTGCCAATGCAGAAGACATGGATTTAGTCCCTGGAGAAGGAAGTGGCAACCCACTCCAGCATTCTTGCCTGGGAAATCATGTGGACAGAGGAGCCTGGTGGGCTACAGTTCATGGGGTCACAAAAGAGTCAGACACAACTCGTTGACTAAACAACAACGGATGAATATAACATTTACTACATGGATCCTCTGGTAAGTTTTGTAATGTTTCATATGAAGCTTTAGATTAGGAAAGTGATTCCGAGGAATAAAACAGCGTTTAACTAAATAATTACTAAGCAACTAAATAAGCAGCACTGCTCCTTAACTAAATACTCCCTAAAGTGTTACAGCCTTTCAGTGTTTACAAAGACATGAAACACAGCTGATAGGATGCAGTCCAACCAATGTGTACCTAAGACTTGGTAAGAAGATAAGAAATAAGTGATCTTCAGTGTCTTGAAGAAGAATGAATGCAACTTAAGAAGGTAGTTTCCTGGGGACAGGAGCCAGGAGGTTACATAAATATTGTTCTACATACTCTTACGTGTTCATTTCCTGGATCCGATTAATCTCCTCAAAGTACTGCGGTGAGAAGCCTGCTTCCTGCAGAGAATGGAACAGTTCCCGCCCTCCGGAGAAAGAAGACACCAGCATCAAATGTTACTCACATGTTCTTGGCAGGCACTTAGCCTAATAGCCTCCCGTGGTCAGCAGACGCATCTTGGCATGGGGTGCCTTCACACCTGGACCTCAGTCTGGAAGCTGTTTGACAGCTTAACACATCAAACCTGGAGATTCTTTGAAATCACTGTAAAAAGTCAGACCCTGCCATCATTTTGTGGAAACCACAGTAAATATCCGTGTGTCTGCTATCATTTCTGTCCCTTACTGTTAAGTTCTTTACCCCAAACCTCTGTGTAGCTTTATGCCTCATATTCCCAGGTGTCAGTCAGTTCTCATTACAGCTTTCAACCAGAGTCGTGTAGCAGTGTGGTTCAGTGGTGAAGAATCTGCCTGCCAAGCAGGAGACGCAGATTCAGTCCCTCTTTCGGGAAAATCCCCCGGAGGAGGAAATGGCAACCCGCTCCAGTATTCCTGCCTGGAGATTCCAGGACAGAGGAACCTGGCAGCCTACAACCCACAAAGAGTCAGACACAAATTAGAAACTAAACAGCAACCACCACCAGCACTCAGGAAGCTCTGTGGCTCCATCGGGGACTTAGGTTGTGTGAGCCTGTGACCGTGATGCTCTTACTGTTTCCTACCACCTTCCAGCAGAGTGTGACTGAAACTCTGAGCAGGATACTGACACTGATTTCGTCTACGGTGTCACTTTGACTGCAGATTTGCTCTGTGTGCAGTATGACTTCGATCTGCTTCTTTGGTTTCCCTCTTAAAACCCATTAGATTTATATCCATTCCTGGCAGCCCTGGTACATAAAACCCTCTGAAGATGGCTCTAAGTGACTGATCCACCTTGGCCCAGACCCCTCTGAGCCCTCGTCCCGGTCAAGGGCAGAATCCCTGGGAACTGAATGCCTGTGGTCAGGCTCAAACCATCCAGATGTGCTGGACGAGGCCACCTGGAAAGCATTCTCAGGAAACCGACTCGTATGTCTGCAGAAGATCATTGCAAAGTATTTATCTAGGAGTGAAGATCCAACAAACGCTACAGCAAAAATCCCAGAAACGCCTGAAACTGTAGGAGTGATGCCATCATCTTTAAAATCCTCCTCATAAACAAGAAGCCACAGTAGGGACAGTTCAACTTCTGTATTAGAACAAGAAACTGACATGCCTTCCAAGGAAAACAGGGATCCGAAGAAAGTGAGTCTCCATGAATTTCCTAGTGAATCTTCCACGGCTTAAATCACATTTTGCACCTTGAGAGATGAATTAAGCCCTCTCCTCTGGGAAGGTCATCCATTTTAAAAGAAAGAAAACTGAACCTAAGCCAGTTTTGAAATGTTTAAATTCCTTTTAGACACATAGGCTTTCCCCTAGGACATCACTAAACAGGTTTTCCTGAGAGGCAGGAAGAGATATTTCAGATGTTGCAGAAAATCTGGATGTCGTGGTGACTGAGGAGAAAAATATTTGGAAACAGCATGGACCTAACTGAGTATTTGTGTTTTGTTGTTGCTCACTCAGTCTTGTCTGACTCTGCAACCCCATGGACTGCAGCACGCCAGGCTTCCCTGTCTATCACCAACTCCCAGAACTTGCTCAAACTCATATCCATCGAGTCAGTGATGCCATCCAACCATCTGATCCTCTGTCACCCCCTTCTCCTCATGCCCTCAATCTTTCCCAGCATCAGGGACTTTTCCAGTAAGTCGGCTCTTCTCATCAGGTGACCAAAGGATCAGAGCTTCAGCTTCAGCATCAGTCCCTCCAATGCATATTCAGGGTTGATTTCCACTAGGATTGACTGGTTTGATCTCCTTATTGTCCAGCAGACTCTCAAGAGTCTTCTCTGGCACCACAGTTCGAAAACATCAATTCTTCAGCACTCAGCCTTCTTTAGGGTCCAGCTCTCACATCTGTACATGACTACTGGAGAAACCGTAGCACTGATTCAATACTGAATCATTATGGACTTTTGAAAAAAGTGCTTTATATGGTGATGATCCATAAAGTAGAAATACACAGCATTTACTTTAAACAGTGAATTCCACACTTACACGTATGTGGAAGCAATACACATAAAATTTTTAACTACCCACTCAAGATTAATGCCCCTCCCCCCCAATATAGGCATTTATCCTGGGCTGGTTTAGAGCTAAGCCACAATGAACAACAGCCTCATTCGATTCCCAGCTAAAAGGCCCACTTTGCAGAGGCCTGGACTCACTGAGCAGCAGAACTCAGGGCGGCTGAGAGCACGGCTCTCCCCTGTTCCCTCTGGCCCTGCTGCTTCCCGGCAGTGTGACCTTGACTGTCCAGAGCCTGAGGGACTCGCAGCCTGAGCTGTGTCCAGGCTCCACCGTCTCCGGGCCTCGGTTTCCTCATCTGTAAAATAAGAATTCTGACAACACCTCCCTGGGGTTGTTAGACGGATGGGTGTGTGAGTGGGTTAATCCACATAAGCATTTGGAAGGGCACAGGGCACAAAGTGGGCAACATGTAAGCATAGAAAGGGAGCCAGGGAGTGCCTTGCCTGCAGGCTGGACCCTGGGCGCAAACCTTGGCCCACACCGCTTGTGGGGCCTTCCCAAGCTCTCCCCTGTCCTCCAGCAGCTGGAATGAGGACCAGCCCCCAGCTGTCAGGACCGCAGGACGGTCAGGAGCTCTTGGCTGTCTGGGTTCTCAGAGCCCAGCCTGGCCGTCCCTTCAGGGAGCCCACGATCTGCCCCCTGCCCCCGTGTACTGAAGCCATATGCCTCGCGTTTGATTCCCTGTCTTATTTGTGACTCTTCTTTGTTGGAACTTCAAGATCGATTGTATGCGGCTGGCTGTTCTTGTTCTCACTGTTGTGTTGTTGACATCTGTCCCCCACGATGAGGCAGTGTGTCCACCCACTCCTCCCAGTAATCTGCTTTGGTTGCACTCAGGCTGGGTCTAAACCCTGACACGCTGACCTTATAGAGCCATCCCGATTGTTGTACAAATACCCAGCACTTCCTGGTGTCTGCAGCTGTGTTCGGTCCACGCCATCCCGATTGGTGTACAAATACCCAGCACTTCCTGGTGTCTGCAGCTGTGTTCGGTCCACGCCTTCCTAAGTGGAACGGATAAGTCTGGGGCTGGCACACTGTGGCCCCAGGTCCACATGCAGCCCACCTCCTGATTCTGCAAATAAAGTTTTATTGGGACACTCCCTGCCCGTTCTCTTACGTCCTGCCTCTGGCTGCTTTCTCCCTGCCACAGCAAGGTGGAGGATTTGCAATCGTGTGGCCATCGGCCTAAAATACCTACTGTCTACTCTCTGGCTCTTTAGGGAAATGCTTGCCAACTCCTGGGCTAGATGAAAGCTTTTTTTCTTTTCAGAAAAAGAGTATCTGAATAGAAAATGTCATCTCTATTATCTGTCAGCCTTTTTCGGGGAAAAATAAGCCTTCATGTTATTGTAGCAGCATAATCCATGCATGTGTGCTAAGTCGCTTCAGTTGTGTCCGATTCTTTGCGACTCTGTGGACTGTAGCCCACCAGGCTCCTCTGTCCAAGGGATTCTCCAGGCAAGAATGCTGGAGTGCATTGCCGTTTCCTTCTCCAAGCATAATCCAAGTAGTTGAGAGAATCTGAACCCTTACAGGTTCAAGCCTCCTGTTGTGAGCTTGTGAGTGTCTCTTAGAGTGAGTTAAAGGGTGTATTTACACACGCTCAGTGATTTGGGGAAACATTACCTCATCCTTTCTCAATTAGGGAAAATGGCATATCTTCAGGATAGGAAAGTTTCTCTAAATCAACAAGGAAATCCCATGTGGAATCCACAGATCCACATAACATGTAAGCTCTTGTTCATACAACTGGATTGTCCATAAATTGTATCATTTCCTCACCTGCTATCAAAATGTTTAAGTCTTGTGGACAGCGTAATGCCATTTTCTCTGGACATGGTGGGAGAAGGAGCCTTTGTCCTTTGGGAACGCTCCTTAATAAGGTGTTGCTTGAAAGCAGGTCAAGAAACTGCAAGAGTCTGCTTATTCCCATAACTCAAAAAGCTTTAGCGTCGTCCCTTAGGGGTTTCCAAAGTATCTCATTATCTTTTCTTTTTGAAAGACAGGCTTTTTTTTAACTTCTTTTTTTCTCTGTGTTGTTGTTTGGTCCCTAAGTCGTGTCTGACTCTTTGTGGCCCCATGGGCTGCAGCACGCCAGGCCTCCTTGTCCATCACCAACTCCCAGGGCTTACTCAAACCCATGCCCATTGAGTCAGTGATGCCATCCAGCCATCTCATCCTCTGTCGTCCCCTTCTCCTCCCGTCTTCAATCTTTCCCAGCATCAGAGTCTTTTGAAATGAGTCAGTTCTTCACATCAGGAGGCCAAAGGATTGGCGTTTCAGCTTCAGCACCAGTCCTTCCAGTGGACACTCAGGGCTGATCTCCTTTCTTCTCCGTTTACCTTTATTCTTTCCTAGCATCAGGTTCTTTTCCAGGCTCTTTTTTATTTTTTGGGAGGATAATTGCTTTACGATGTTGCACTGGTTTCGAGATGGATCTAAACCTCCACGGTGTAGAACCATGTTCCTTCACCAGCGACCAGCTATGTCTGCCCTGTGCTCAGGTGAGAAACACCTGGACAGATGGGAAAACCTGCCCAGGGCCTCTCCTGTGTCTCTAATTCAGCTGAGTATAGTTGAGATAGTTTCCATGTTTCCTTTCTCCAGATGTAAATAAATATGTTAGGTCACCGTTGTTTTCCATATTCCCTCATTCTTCCCCCAGCACCATTTTTAGAACTTAGTTCTAAAGTTTCTCAATAATTCTTTTCTGAGTGGAGAATTACATACTTTCAGCAGCATGATCTCTTGAGCACATGATCTTTACCCATAATTAGAAAATTACTTAGAAGTAATGCAACAAAATTAATGGGCACGTCTTTGTGGGATTTTTTTTCACTTTTTAAAAATTCGTATTTACTAGTTATGTCCTTATCAGCCCTTCATTGACTGTCAAAAAGTACATGTGAAATACAGTTGATGCAGTAAGGAAACATGGCTTTCCTTCTTTGCTTGTATGTTGAGTAGATAGACGGAGAGGCTGTATTTATAGAGCCAGCTGGACTGCATGTGAATGACCTCACCCGCCAGGTGAGGGCTGAGGAGGAGGAGGAGAGGGAAGGTGGAGGATGGGGTGGAGGAGGAGTTGCCCTGCACTAGGATGGAGCTTAGTACCCTGCACCTAGTACCGGGAGCCTGGTACTCTAAACCTAGCTCTCTGTACCTAGTATCCTGCACCTAGTACTGGGAGCCTGGCATTCTGCATCTAGTACCCTATACCTAATACTCTGCACCTAGTACCCTGCGCCTAGTACTGGGAGCCTGGTACTCTAAACCTAGCATTCTGCACCTAGTACCCTGCACCTAGTACTGGGAGCCTGGTACTCTAAACCTAGTACCCTGCACCTAGTACTGGGAGCCTGGCATTCTGCATCTAGTACCCTATACCTAATACTCTACGCCTTGTACCCTGCACCTAGTACTGGGAGCCTGGCGTTCTGCATCTGGTACCCTATACCTAATACTCTACGCCTTGTACCCTGCACCTAGTACTGGGAGCCTGGCGTTCTGCATCTGGTACCCTATACCTAATACTCTATGCTTTGTACCCTGCACCTCGTACTCTGCATCTAGTACTGGGAGCCTGGTACTCTAAACCTAGTACCCTGCACCTAGTACCCTGCACCTAGTACTGGGAGCCTGGCGTTATGCATCTAGTACCCTATACCTAATGCTCTACGCCTTGTACCCTGCACCTCGTACTCTGCATCTAGTACTTTGCCAAATCATAAGTACCTGAGGAAGAAGGCAAGGAGCCCAGTGATGCAGCAGGTTCACCTGGGTGGTGAACCACGTATCCCAGGAAACTGAACTGGAAAGGACTTTAGGTAGTGAAGGGGCCCATTCATGTTAGCACTGAAACTAACTTCCTGGTAGCAGACGGGAGGCTGGCTTTTATCACACCAAACCCAGGAGCAAGGAGGCCAGTGCAGAGGCAATTCAAATGGGAAATGACAAAGATCTTACACTGGGCCAGGTTCTCAGAAAGACAGAACCAGTAGAGGGTGTGTGTGTGCCTCTGTGTGTGTGTGTGTGTGTGTGCAGAGATTTTAAGAAATCAACCCATGTAATTGTGGAGGCTGGCAGGTCCAAAATCTGGAGACCCAGGGAAGAGTCAGTGCCATGGTTCAAGTTCAAAGGTTGTCTGCTGCTAGAATATTCTTTTCTTCTGGGGAACCTCAGTATTTTTCTATTAAGGACTTCAACTGATTGAGCGAGGCCCACCCACGTTATGGGGGACAATCTACTTCACTTAGAACCTCCTGAGTTAAATGCTAACCTCATCTTAAAAAAAAAAAAAAAAAAAAAAAACACCTCCCCAGAAACACCTGGACTAATATTTGAGCAAATATCTGGGTACCATGACCCAATCAAGTTGACACATAAAATGAACCACCATCGACCTGAATTTGATCAGAGGGGCTTCCCTTGTGGTGCTAATGGTAAATAACCCACCTGCCAATGCAGGAGATATAAGAGATGTGGGTTTGATCTCTGGGTCAGGAAGATACCCTGGAGGAGAGCATGGCAACCCACTCCACTATTCTTGCCTGGAGAATCCCATGGACAGAGGAGCCTGGTGGGCTACAGTCCATGGTGTCACAAAGAGTCGGACACGACTGAAGCGACTTAGCACACACGCACACACACTCAGGAAGGGCAGCTTTGCTGGGGAATTGGGAAATAGAATCCGTGATGGGGGGAGACATGGGAAGAGCTAGAGGACAGAACCAGGAGGGGTTCCACCCCCTGGAATGGGCACACAGGGCAGAGGGGGCACAATGGGGCAGTGGGGAATGCTGGCTCTGAGTTCCCATCACATGCCAGGTGGGAGTGCCATGTGATGGAGATGCAGAGGTCTCTACAGGTGAGATGCTTACGGGGGGAGTCAGGGTTCTCATCAGACAGAGGATGAGAGTGACCCTCATTTTGGTCCACTGATGAAAATGGCAAATTAAGGGAAACTCCTTTAAAAATACAAGATACACATATGCCTTGAACCTGTGTTTTCACTTAAAATACAGAAATGTTCATCCATTTGCTAACTCCTTCAGTTATAACCAAAGCTTACTTGGGTAGGAATCTGCCTATTAAAGATCTAAGTTGATTATTTGCATAAAATATGCCCACACCTATGATGTTCTGTTTAAGTTTCTTGAAGGAAAAACTTGAAACCTGTCCCATTCACCCGGGTGCAAAATCATCTTAAATCTTTCATGTTTTCTCCAGACTTTATTTTTCTCTGAGCCACACCTAAGCTGAGAGCAGTTCCATTTAATGATGGGTCTCTACTGAGTCATTCCAGAGATTCAACCCAGTGTTCATAGAAACAGCCTTCTCCTTCTCCAAGCTCATGTTTCATCCAGCGACACCAAGCCTCATTATATTACATAATTCCGATTCCAAGTTCAGCTGGCAGAGGCAGCCCTGAGGGCAGGCTCCGCTGGTTCCTGTGCGGCCAGGCGTCACTGGGTGTCAGGGAAGGATGCTGACAGCCTGGGGCACGGCTGGCCTTTCACCCCACCTGGCGCTCAGCATGGTGTAGGCAGCAGCCCGGCCGTTTTGCCAAGACAGAAAAGACGTCCAAGAATCTGACGGGTCAGTTCAGAACAGAGCGGGGAGCTGCTCCCGAGGCTGGAAATGCATCAGTAAGAGGGAGGCGCCCATCCAGAGGGCATCTCGTGTTCAGAGAAGAACAGAACCGACAGCAAGCGTCCCCAGGAACAGACGCTGACGGAGGAGGCACCCACTGTTCTGTTCTCTTGGGGGATGACGCTGAAGGAGTCTCATGTCAGAAGTTATATTGGTCTTGCCCAGTAAAAAACCAACTGTCTACTGAGGGGGCAGGGTGGTAGAATATTTGTAACCTAAATGGTGTCCCCAGCTATGAATACATCTATTGTCACAAGCTTCCATCCTGTCAGATACAGATGACAGGCACTTGCCACATATCTCTCAGTTCAGTTCAGTTCAGTTCAGTTGCTCAGTCATGTCTGATCCTTTGTGACCCCATGGACTGCAGCAGCCAGGCTTCCCTGTCCATCGCCAACTCCCAGAGTTCACTCAAACTCATGGCCATTGAGTCGGTGATGCCATCCAACCATCTCATCCTCTGTTGTCCCCTTCTCCTCCTGCCCTCAATCTTTCCCAGCATCGATCTTTTCTGATGAGTTAATTCTTCACATCAAGTGGCCAAAGTATTGGAGTTTCAGCTCCAACATCAGTCCTGAATATTCAGGACTGATTTCCTTTAGAATGGACTGGTTGGATCTTCTTTCAGTCCAAGGGACTCTCAAGGATCTTCTCCAACACCACAGTTCAAAAGCATCAATTCTTCAGCTCTCTGCTTTCTTTATAGTCCAACTCTCACATCAATACATGACCACTGGAAAAACCATAGCCTTGACTAGATGGACCTTTGTTGGCAAAGTAATGTCTCTGCTTTTTAATATGCTGTATAAGTTGATCATAACTTTCCTTCCAAGGAGTAAACGTCTCTTAATTTCACGGCTGCAGTCACCATCTGCAGTGATTTTGGAGCCCAAGAAAATAAAGCCTTTCACTATTTCCACTGTTTCCCCATCTATTTGTCATGAAGTGATGGGACTGGATGCCATGATCTTAGTTTTCTGAATGTTGAGTATGTATAAGGATTAAATCATGTACTGCTACAGCTGCTGAGCTTCAACACCCCTCAAAAGGAGTTCAGTTAGTCACTCGGTCATGTCCTATTCTTGGTGACTCCATGGGCTGTAACTGCCAGGCTTCTCTGTCCATGAAATTCTCCAGGCAAGAATACTGGAGTGGGTTGCCATTCCCTGCTCTAGGGGATCTTCCAAACCCAGGGATAGAACCCAGGTCTCCCTCATTGCAGACAGATCCTTTACCATCTGAGCCACCAGTGAAGCTGCAAGGAGTTCAGGGTGGAGAGCAGAGATGAGGCCCTCTGTGCTCAGGGCAACACTGGAGGGAGGTCTTCAGACTCAGATATTTTCAGGAACCGGTTTTATGAGCCCAATTTTTGTATCTCCCCGTATATAGAAAAGCACTAAAACCCTTCATGGTGACAACTGCTTCTCGTGATTAGCAAAAGCTTCATGAGATTAGCAGAAACGTTCTGGAAAGATATGTGCTGAATTGCATGAACTTCCGCTTCACCAAAATCACATGTGTACTGACCTTCCTGTCCCCCACCAACCCCCCCACTTCTCAGGAGTGATTTCTCAGAGCCACTGAGGTGCTGTCTCCCGGACTCCAGTCCTCACTTTGCACATTGTGCACTTTAAAGTGGACAATGCCTGACAGAAATGTGCATTTCCAAAGACCTTGCTCCATGGGACCTTCCTTAGGTCAACACCATGTCTCCCCAGCTGTCAGGTTGGGTTGTTTGGGAGGATCCGGAGTATCAGCAATGGATGTGTCTGCCTTTACTTCTCTGAGCACTTCACTTTGAGGTCAGAAGGGCCGTACAGGAGAAGCAGCTCTGTTCTGACCCAGCTTCTCCACCACTTTGGTTCTGAGAAGTCTTTCTTCCAGAAGGAGCCCAAGCCTGCCTGACATGCCAGCCTCCGAGAGGCTCGGTCGCTGAGTCTGGGGCCAGATGCCAGCTCCAGAGAAGAGTGTTTACAGCCAGGGATGATGCTTGAAGATGGGGTGGCCGGGGCATGGGAGCTGCCAGGCAATGGGCTTGCCTGAATGGGCTTTTCTGATGTCCTGTCGTGAGGAGTGAGGGTCGATGGCTTTTTGGAGAGGAACCTACTCACCAGGCTTTGCCCCTGATGTTTTATTGGCACCTCTGAGTTCTCATAATCATTAAAAATAGCATCAGTTCAGTCAGTTCAGTCGCTCAGTCGTGTCTGACTCTTCGCGACTCCATGAATCATAGCACGCCAGGCCTCCCTGTCCATCACCAACTCCTGGAGTTCACTCAGACTCACATCCATCGAGTCAGTGATGCCATCCAGCCATCTCACCCTCTGTCATCCCCTTCTCCTCCTGCCCCCAATCCCTCCCAGCATCAGAGTCTTTTCCAATGAGTCAACTCTTCACATGAGGTGGCCAAAGTACTGGAGTTTCAGCTTTAGCATCATTCCTTCCAAAGAAATCCCAGGGCTGATCTCCTTCAGAATGGACTGGTTGGATCTCCTTGCAGTCCAGGGGACTCTCAAGAGTCTTCTCCAACACCACAGTCCAAAAGCATCAATTCTTCGGTGCTCAGCCTTCTTCACAGTCCAACTCTCACATCCATACATGACCACTGGAAAAATCATAGCCTTGACTAGATGGACCTTTGTTGGCAAAGTAATGTCTCTACTTTTGAATATGCTATCTAGGTTGGTCATAACTTTCCTTCCAAGGAGTAAGCGTCTTTTAATTTCATGGCTGTAGTCACCATCTGCAGTGATTTTGGAGCCCAAAAAAATAAAGTCTGACACAGTTTCCACTGTTTCCCCATCTATTTCCCATGAAGTGATGGGACCGGATGCCATGATCTTCGTTTTCTGAATGTTGAGCTTTAAGCCAACTTTTTCACTCTCCACTTTCACTTTCATCAAGAGGCTTTTGAGTTCCTCTTCACTTTCTGCCATAAGGGTGGTGTCATCTGCATATCTGAGGTTATTGATCTTTCTCCCCGCAATCTTGATTCCAGCTTGTGTTTCTTTCAGCCACTTTAACACAACTGGGAGCGAGGGCAGTTACCACCCACAGGAGCCAGAGCCCTGGACTGCCCTGATGAGCAGGTGTCCTGTTTCTTGGTCATCTCAAGGGCTTTTACAGAGCCCTCCTTCCCAATCCAGGGAAGGAGGGCTTTGCAAAAATTCAGATTTCTGACTCTCAACCACAGATTTGTGATTCCTGCAGAGCGGGGGAAAGACCAGGTGCGTGTGGATGTTTGAAAGCCCTGCCAGGCAGCCGTGGTTTGGGAAATACTGTCTCAGCACTGGGCTGAGCCACAGGTCCTCTCAGCCCCTGGGGTCATCCTGGGGCACAAGAATTGGGGTGCGAACCCTGTGAAAGTGGAGGGAGTTACCGCCGACCAAGTCATTACTCAGTTTCAGTTGCAGTTGGGTATAGGTTGCTCACTGGGCTACCTGTATGTAGTTACCACTCCAGTTTTTTATTTTTACTCCATAGCAGAGGTATTTGTGAGACAGAGCTGGCTCGATGGTTGGGTGCTGAATGGGGTGAAGAGGAGAGGGAGGTGGCTGCCTTCCCCATGTTGACATCTCACAATGGGGAGATGCTCACTCTTCCCAGCAGAGCAAGGATGAGGCAGAGGGCAGCGCTGGGGGAGTCCTGAGCTCCATCTTGTTTGCATTATCCACTCCCTCCATGACACTTTGCTTCTTGAGGTGCCACTTCCCCATCCATAACATACAACTGGAAAAGCAGACCATATCTGAAGCCCTACCCAACTCTAAGACTCAGCCTCTTTCTTCCAGTTTCCCGTGGAAACTGGCTAAAGGGAGCAGCCCTGCAAATAAGCAGCCCTTCACTGTCACTCGGAATCTAAGCATTTCCCTCTCACCTTTTATGAGCCGGGATTTTTCATTTGAGTTAATGGGATCACACACCCTCCATGGTCTGCAGAGAAAAAACCTCCAGATGAAGGGTTTTTGCTGAAACAGGAAATTATCAAGGCTGTCTGGAACAGCGAGGTAGATTTCTTTGGCCTGTGCATCCCTCATAATTCCATTTCCCGTGCCTCCCCCATGTAAATGAAGCTCTGTAGATCTTACTGATTCTTCTTAAGATAACATTTGATGACAGGGGAGTGAGACAGGAAAGTTCAGTAAAAATAGCACATCAGCCCCTGAATAATAAAAAATCTCTGTATCTTTGGCTTCTCGCAGTCCGTAAGATTAACATCCACTGAACCTCCTTTTTGGGGAGGTTTTGAGGTCCTGCAGTTTGGCTCCATGTGAGTCAGCAAAGAAATGCTGCCTTAACGATGAAAAAATTCAGTCCTGTGCATGACTCATTATAAATCTCTCCTTCACTCTCACATCGAACAAAGGAGTTTGCCTTTTGAGACTGAACAAAGTGAAGTCACTGTTAAGCTGCCAGCTTCCCAGAGCCTGGATTCTTGATCCAGGTGCCCAGTTTCCTGAAGTCTGGCCCCCATCCTTGCCAGCCAGTCATCAGTAATGGACTTTCAGTTCTGAGGTGACCATGGAGGCCTTTCCCCGGCATTGCATCCAGCAGACAACCAGAGAGTCTAGCACATCCCTGCCAACACCTGGTGGAGGATGTGTGTGTTTGGCGTGTTGCTGTCACTTCTAATGTACTTACTGCTGCAGTTCAGGAAGACTTGCTCTCGGCGTCAAGGCAGGAGTGCAGAGTGCAAGCTGTGTGTCCAACAGCTCTGGCCTCTCACACCACTCACTCGCACAGTTGGTTACCGAGATCATTGGCCCTTTCAGCACTGGACTTCTGCCTCGGAACTGGCCTGGAGTGCAGCTGGCACCCTCTGATACAGTTGAAACATCCCCTGACAGAGACCAGTAATTCCTGACTCAGCATATGGGCCAGGCCAGCGAACAGCCCATGCGTGGCCAGCTGCCAGATGGGCTCAGAAATCAGCTTCTCTCCCTCTTCATCACCCTGAGTCCTGTGATCTCAGCTACTGAGCTTTCAGCTCCCAGTCTGTCTGCTCTCTTTAAGTTAATGTGTTCGCAGACATTCTCTTCCTGCAGCTAAGGCAGATTTTTCAAACTGGCATCTGTTTATTATGGGATGTGCATTGTTATCTTGAAAGCAGCAGCATATTTCCCGCCATATCAGTAAACAAGGGTGTCATAGTCCTCAGCGATGGCAGCTCTCCAGTGTGAGCTGGTGAGTCCTAAGGGTGCTCAGGAAGGAGGAGAATCCCTATGATCTAGCAGCTGACAGCGGCTACTACCCACAGTGAGTCCTGGGGGCGGAGCTCAGGATGTGAAAATACAGGTTACTTGCCCCAACAGCATATGAAAGGAACAGTTTAATGAGCACAGACCCTTGTGCCTTCCCATATATAGAAAAGCACTAAATTCCTTCACTTGAGATATCTGGTTTTCTTCAACAATAGTCTTGATGTTCAGACTACCTGCCCTTTGTCACAAAACTTCTATGTAACCTGGCTCCTCCCCTCAGCTCCTTGAAGAGTTTTCTCAGGGTTCCTTGAGATTCTGCCTCCTGGGCTTAAGCCCGAAAAATTCCCACCAAATAAAACATAACTCTCAGCTTTTTAGGTTGTGAATGTTTTTTAAGTCGACAACTTCATGTAGACGGAAAGCGTGGTAAACCTCAATTGCCTGCACATGAGGCGTGGCTGTAGTTTCCTATGAAGACAAGAACCTTCTGTCTCCGCAATGGCAACTGTCACAGTCCAGGCCACTGAGTATGGGGCGTGTGAATGTCCGTGTTTGTAGTCACAGAGGATTTTAAAGATCATGTCACAAAGTCAAAGCGGGCAATGTGACTGAGAGCATCCTTCCTGAAGGCGGTGACGGACACCAGCCTGTGAAAGTCCTGACCGACGTGGGGACACTTTGTAACTGGAGCTGTGTTCGCATGCTGTCCTTCGCCCTGTCCAGCCTGCACCTCCCTGGAGCTAAACCCAGCGGTGAACACAGCCTTCTCTAGGTTCACCCCATCAACCGGGTTCTGCCCGGTCATTACCCCATGTGCTTACTGAGTTATGAGAGGCCACTCCACCGACGACCAGGAGTTACTCCTGAAAATGGGATCAGCAGGGTGCTTTGTCTGAAAACTTTGAAGGGCGCAGGAAGAGACACTGAAACCCAATTCTAAAACGAAGTTAGCGGTTTCTGATGCTGACTCTGTGACAGCCCTGAGCTGACCATACAGGTGGGGCTCGGCCGTGAGCCACAGGTCTGGTCCCCGCCAAGGGTGACCTCTGAGCCTGAAGGGCAGTCACAGCCCTGAGGCTGCCTGGGGAGTGCTTCACGACAGCGTACTGCACTAAACCAAACACCCTTGTTGAGAATTTGCATTTTCAAATACCCTTGTTGCAGTTTCAGAGGAAACATTAAATAACCAAAACCAAAATATTGCTATTTTTTTAATGGGAAGGCAAAAGTCATTTTATGAGAAGCAGCTCCTGACTGTTGACAATTAGTGACATTGAATATGGGGCAGATGGTGCCAGGGAACCCTGCCCAGACTGTTGAGTAACTACTGTAAACTCCACCACTTGTCCAGGCAGCTCTGAGAGCTGCAGGGTAAGTCCTGCCAGGTGACTCCTGGCTGGGGGCAGCACCGTGGTGGCCGGGTGGCCGAGTGCTCCAGGCCCTGCCTGGGGCACCTGACTGACGGGAGTCACACCCACGGCCTGCTCTGTTCCAGCTGGCAGACTTGAAAAACCAGACCACAGCAGGACAGGTACGGCCGCTCATCAGCCACCCGACACGGCTCGTTCTGCTCAGTGGACCCTCAGACACCAGCACAGAAGCTTGTGTGGATTTGACTCTTTCCTGAGCTGCAGTCAAGACATTTGCCCGGAGCTCTGCCTGTGAAACAAAGCAAGCACTTGGCATCTCCAGATGCCGTGTGAACGATTTTTGCACAGGACCATTTCTTAATGGTGTGCGGCTAAGAGGAGGTCAGAGCATGGACCAACCCACTGGAACAGCTTAAGACGGTGGAGACCGAGGACTTAACACAGGGATGTGAAAAGCCTCGGAGCAGCCAAGACACCTCCACAGACCCAGGGTTGACCAGTTAGAGTTTATGAGGCTGCGCAGTTGAGAAGCAAATGTAAGAAGTGGGAGGAAACATAAAAAATAGAAAAGCAATGGAGAGCCTCCAGATGAAGAATCAACGCAGCCAGGAGCCCAAAGCCTGGGTTTCCTAAGGAGTTTGCATAATTTACATGGTTTAACATGATGGTAAAGACCAGGCTTCCCAATAGCTCAGCAGTGAAGAATCTACCTACAGTGTAGGAGATGAGGGTTCAATCCCTGGGTTGGGAAGATCCCCTGGAGAAGGGAATGGCAACCCACTCCAGATTTCTTGCCTGAAATATCCCATGGACAGAGGAGTCTGGTGGGCTCCAGTCCACGGGGTCGCAGAGTCTGATACAACGGAGCAACTAAACAACAGCAACAATCTTGTTAACACTGAGAAGTGGAAGCATTTCCGCAGTTGATACGGAACAGTTCTTACAAACCTGACATAGTTTATTATTATATGCATAAAACTTTTAATCACAGTTTTTAAATAATTTTCTTAGAAAGATAATAGAGTCTGTTCATGAGAAATACTTTGGCATAATCTAGCTCAAAGCTTCTACAAACAAACCTAAGTAAACATATCATGGTTCTGTCAACTACAAAAATACAGTTGCAACCTGAAAGTAGAGAGTTATTTATCCGGAATGTTAAGGATTCCAAGCTCGGGAGAGGGCATCTCAGTGACCCTGAGAAAACCGTTCCAAGGGGGCGGGAGGGGAGTCAAGCTATACACCAGTTTGCAGCAAGGAGGGCAGGCAGTCTGAACATCAAAGATTGTTAAGTAAGGAAATTCAGATACCAAGTTAAGGAATTTAGTGTTCTTCTATGCATGGGAAGATGCAAGTCTGGGATCATTGAAGTCATTCCTGTCATAACGCATCTCAGCTATCTGGGGCCAGCACCCTGCACATTTAAGGAGAACTTTTTCTCTCTCTTGAATTCCCTTAGGGCCTTCTGGCTCACGCTGGAGGGCTGGAACTGCTGATGGCTGCGACATCCTTCAGTTCCTCGTGCAGGGAGTGGGGCCCAGCTCGGAAGCCCACGTGGGAGGGCTGGAATCACGGATAGCTGTGGCATCCTTGTTTCCTGATGCAGCAGGCGCTTTCCCATTTCACAGTGCAGCCCGAGTGCACCTGGTGCCACTGCAGCGCTGCCAAGTCCCGGGGCGGGGTCACCCCACTTCCTAATCCAGCAAGTGTCATCGACTCCCCTCTCCTCCCTCCATCGCCTCCTTCTTCCTTAGAACTTTCACAAAAGCCCAAAGACAGGCTCGACCATGATTTGGGTCCCAGACCCCTTTGAGAACTTGAGGACGCATGCTGGTGGTTTTGTTCAGCAATTTGGGGGGCTCAGCCCACCTAGTATTGGTACAATTTCAGGGCATCTGTAGACACAAAACAAAAACCCCCAAATATGACAAAGTCTTTAGACTAATGACTTAATTGCAAGAAGGGCAGAGGACAGAGAGCCTTCTAAGTGATACCACAGAGATGTAGCTTGCAAAGTCCTGTGATCAGCAAAAAAAAAAGAAAGAAAGCTGTAGAGATGTAGTAAGGTGAGCCATCTTTCTGTCATTCTGTAACAAAGAGAAAACTAAATGAAATTTCGGAGAACCTATAGACCAAAACAAAAGACACATCAACCAATTCAAAGCAGGAGCTTTATTTGGATTCTGACTCCAGCAAGCAGATTAAATTTTGACAGGGACAACATAATTGGGAATGGAACATTGACTATTTAAAGATGTTAAGGGATTATTGTTAAAATTTTCAAATGTCACAGTGGCATTATAATTAGGCTGAAAAACCTGACTCCTTATCTTTTAGAGGTGTGTATTGAGATATGAGTATGTCTAGAATTTGCTTCAAAATGCTATAGGGATCGGGGACATAAACTGATAATCTTTGAGACTGGGTGGACAGGGACATGGAGGGCCTATATTTTTGTATATGTTTGAAATTTTCTTTTAGGAAAAGGTTGGGGGTGGGGGGAATAGATGCACTGCGTTGAGGGGAGTTATTTCCAAGCCCAAGAGAAGCTGACAGCCAGAGGAGGGGAGGCCTGACGTCAGGAACACTAATCAGGAAATTAGAAGGGGCAGGGGCCTGGGAGACCACACGCAGGACTGAAAAGGACTGCGCACAGGAGGCAGCAGGTGGGAAGTTATGCAGGTTGATGCCCCGCCCCCGGACCCTGCCCCCTCCTCCTGGAGACGCAGCCCCGCCCCTCACCGTGGGGTCCCCTGTCTCCGCAGCTGGTCAGTGGGGAACTGGAGCGCCTGCAGCCGTACGTGCGGAGGGGGCACGCAGAGCCGGGCGGTCCAGTGCACGCGGCGCGCGCACTACAAATCGGAGCGGGTCTCGGCCAGCCTGTGTCCACAGCCTGTCCCCTCCAGCCGACAGGCCTGCCAGCCTCAGAGCTGCCCGCCGGCGTGGAGCACCGGGCCCTGGGCGGAGGTAAGTGGGGTGGGGGGGCTGGCATGGGTGGGGTGGTGAATGGGGTCCCTCCTGTGCAGTGCAGGGTGTGGGGGCACCTGGAGTCTCCCCAGCCTCGGGGCTCAGGGCTGGAGCCCCAGCTCGGTCCCATCCCCCTCTCGAGGGAGCCGACACTCGCTCTTCCTGCGCGCAGTGCTCACGAACCTGCGGGAAGGGCTGGCGGAAGAGGTCCGTGGCCTGTAAGAGCACCAACCCCTCAGCCAGGGCACAGCTGCTGCCGGACGCCGTCTGCACCACGGAGCCCAAGCCCAGGACTCACGAGGCCTGTCTGCTCAGGCGCTGCCACAAGCACAGGAAGCTGCAGTGGCTCGTGTCCGCCTGGTCCCAGGTGGGTGCACCTTCCCAGGTGGGTGTGCCAGATCCCAGGTAGATGCATTGGTCCCAGGTAGGCGTGCCGGGTCCAGGTGGAACTGGGTCGACCACCTTCCACCTCAGGGCCACCCCTCCTTGCTGGGTTCCTCTGCTTCCGCTCCTTTCCTCTAAGTCTCCGGTCCCACTGCCCCTGGTATTCAGCCCCACACCTGGCCTCCACTCCTTGGCGTGTTCTCTGGCTTTCGTATCACATCCGTGGAGCACCCCACCCAGGTCACCCACACAATCATCCCTCCCTCGATGTGGAGTGGATGGGTGGGTGAACAGGTGCTGGCCGGGGGGTGTTCATCATGCCCGCTGTGGGCTGAGGGACCCACCTCACCCCGAGCAGCTGCAGCCGTTTCCCAGGACGTGCCTAGGTGGTGGGGCAGGGGGGTGACCGCAGGAGGAGACAGCGTGTCCTGAGATGCATGCGTGTACGAAGCCCACACAGCTGGTTTCCATAGCAACTGGGGAAAGAAGGCCCCCTGATCCCTGGCCCTCAGGGGCAGACTCGGGGTCTCATCCCCACCCAGGCCACCAATGGCGTCTAGTCCAGGAGGGAGGAAGGCCTCTATAAAGTGACGGCGTGCCAGGCAGGACATTTACCCCGAATGAGACAGCCCTTGTTTGCCCCTGAAAAATAAAAACAGCATCACTACTGTGTGAACCCTGCTGCTGCTAAGGAAGAACTCCCGATCCTCTCTCACCTGGGAACAGGGGCATCAGTGTCTAGATGACTGAATCATGCAGTCATTAGGAGACATTCGATTCTATGCATATCTCCAGAGGCTGAGTCCTTAGGAAGGAAACAGCTTGATCTGCCTAGTAAGGGCTTCCCAGGTGGCGCGGTGGTAAAGAACCCACCTGCAGTGTGGGGTTTGATCTCTGTGTTGGGAAGATCCCCTGGTGAAGGGAATGGCTGCCCACTCCAGTATTCTTGCCTGGAGAATCCCATGGACAGAGGAGCCTGGTGGGTTACAGTCCTTGGGATCACCAAGGGTCAGACATGACTGAGCGATTAACACACACGGTGTCTGGAAGGTGTCCAGGTGGAAATCCCTTGTCCTGAATATCTAACACATTTGGGCGTGCACACACACACACACACACAGACGCTCACCACACCCCAGAGCTTCCTCAAGCTTGGCCCCAACAAGCCCCCGAGAGGAGCCCTCCAGCTCTGTTCTGGCAGCAGGACCCGCCAAGCACGCCCCAAAGCCGAGCCTGAGCATGAGGCCAGAGCCCCAGGCACCCAGCCTCCTCCGTGGATGGGACCTGCAGACATGCCAGCCCGGGGCAGCGATGCCAGCCCCCGGGACCTGCCCTGTGACCTCCGAGCCAGCCTCCTGGTGCAGTCTGTGCCTGGCCTTCTGCGTCATCCCCGTGTGTCACGTGGCTGCAGCCCCGCCTGGCCACAGGTTGGCCCAGGGCCCCGCTGTCCATGCAAGAGGGTGTGGCTGCAGTGGCAGCTCGGGCTCAGAGCACGTCTGGTCGGAACGAATGAGCCTGCTGTGCTCTGTCCAGGGCAGCACTCAGCTTCCCGGGGGAGATGGAAGCCCTGGGTCTCCCCTGCCTGCCCCTGTGCTAGGGGCCAGCATCACGCTGCTGTTGGGTGTGTGAATCTGAGGAGCTCTGGGGTTTACCTGACATCCTTGTGTGGTAGATTCCAGTGCATTCTGGTGTCGGTTACAGCCCAGCATCTTCACTCCCCAGTGCAGCGATAGCTCCGGAATTACTCCCTTCATGGTTTCTAACTGCCCTGCCCCAACTTATGTCTCTAGTACCAGGCCACTGTGACCTCAAGAGAGTCGTTGTTTTTTTCGCAGATACTGTTAACACCATTTTAAAATGCAGAGGTCCCATAAATTTCACTGACTGTTTGTTGTTCACTCGCTAAGTTGTGTCCGACTCTTTGGGACCCCCAGCACGCCAGGCCTCCCTGTCCATCACCAACTCCCGGAGTTCACCCAAACCCATGTCCATTGAGTTGGTGATGCCATCCAGCCATCTCATCCTCTGTCGTCTGCTTCTCCTCTTGCCTTCAATTTTTCCCAGCATCAGGGTCTTTTCAAATAGGTCAGTTCTTTGCATCAGGTTGCCAAAGTATTGGAGTTTCAGCTTCATTATCAGTCCTTCCAATGAGCATTCAGGGTTGATTTCCTTTAGGATGGACTGATTTGATCTCCTTGCAGTCCAAGGGACCCTCAAGAGTCTTCTCCAACACCTCAGTTCAAAAGTATCAATCAGGTGGCCAAAGTATTGGAGCTTCAGCTTCAGCATCAGTCCTTCCCATGAGTATTCAGGGTTGATGTCGTTTAGGATGGACTGACTGTTCACACATCTATAAATGTTCAGGCTGACGTAATCAGGAGGCATCTCCACTCAACGATTTTGCGAGAGAGACGGCCACCACGTGGAGAGACATGCCTTTCACACACGTCCTTGGTTGTCTTCTTTTCAGTGCTCTGTTACCTGTGAGAGAGGAACCCAGAAAAGGTTCCTGAAGTGTGCTGAGAAGTACGTGTCTGGGAAGTACCGTGAGCTGGCCTCCAAGAAGTGCCTGCACCTGCCGCAGCCCCAGCTGGAGCTGCAGCGTGCCTGTGCCCCGTTTCCCTGCCCCAAACGCCCCGCATTTGCTGCCGCAGGACCCCCGCGGGCCAGCTGGTTTGCCTCGCCCTGGTCTCAGGTAGGGATGAAGGGGTGGCGGGCAGAGCCCCTCTTCGGTGTTGCCAGCTGCCCTGGGCTGGAAGGTTTCTGCCAGAGTGTAGCCCCCAGGCCCGTGGAGCCAGCTCCAGGCCCTTCCCTCCAGAGCCCATGAGGTGTTGGGTTTCTGGGGGTCGGGGTTGCGGGGGCCCTTCCAGGGGGTGATCTCCAAAGGTTACTCCGTCTTTTAGGGCACTTGTGATTGTTCTAGGGCCTCCCAGGTGGCGCTGGTGGTGAAGAAGAACCAGCCTGCCAATGCAGGAGATGGAGGATCTGTGGGTGCTATCTCTGGATGGCGATGATCCCCGGGAGAAGGAAATGGCAACCCACTCCAGTGTTCTTGCCTGGAGAATCCCATGCACAGAGGGCCTGGTGGGCTACCGTCCATGGGGTCTCACAGAGTCAGACATGACTGAGCGCACAGGCTCAGCGTGGTTGTTCTAAACCCTAACCCTGTGCAGGGTAAGAGGATGTAATGGTTTGGGTAAAAGCTGGGCTGAGCTCCCCAGAGGTGAGTATGGATGGGGAAGAAATGCGAGATCTGGAAGAAACAGGTGATTGTAAGTCTGTTTGAGGCCAACCACAAAGCTGAGCAAATGAGGATGGGGGTTGAGACCCCACAATGGCTGTAACCCGCCTGGTCCCCAGGCTTGGCCAGCCCAGGCCGAGAGGGGCTGCGGGATCTGTCCTGGCGTCTCCGTGTCCCCAGTTCCCTCCTCCTCCTGCGCTCCCTGCAGCTGTAAGGGAAGAATTCTGCACACACTACTGTTGACCCAGCCTACTTCCTGGCCCTGCTTCTGGCTTTGGGCTCCTCGCAGCCCTCTCTGCCTGTCCTGTTGCCATCTGTGAGTGAGGGCAACACAAGAGCAGCTCAGAGCCCAGTGTCTTCTTGGGCACTTGGGTCTGGGTGGTCAGTTTTTAAGAAGCAAAGGAAGGGACTTGCCTGGCAGGCCGGTGGCTGGGGCTTGGCCTTCCAGTGCAGGAGGTGCAGGCTCCATCCCTGGAGGTAAGATCTTAATTCCTCAAGGCCAAAAAGCAAAACATAAAGCAGAAGCAATACTGTAGTAAATTCAGTAGGGACTTTAAAAATGGTCCACATGAAGAAAACAGAGAAAGCAGATGAAGATGATAGCGGGGACGGCCACGAACGTCTGTGCTCCCGCCTGGGCCAGCTCTCATAACCGTATCAGGCAACACTGGCTCCAGGACCTCCGAGGTGAAGTCCTACCAAGTTTATGAGATCCACGGAGCACTAGGCCACCAGGACACTCCCATCGAAGAAGATCTCTCAGGGCCAGCAAGCGGGATCTTCGTTGATCCCAGAGGCTGATCCCGGGAACCGCAGGCGGATGTCTGCTCCCCATTGCTTTCAGAGGAACTTTCAGGAGTCTTCGTCTCTCTCCAAATCACTTCCCATAAGGCGTGCTCCGTGCCTGGTGCCACGGGAATGACCCGGGCAGCTGCAGGTGGCAGTCTTCCCTGCCCAGGCAGTGACTGCCCTCCCAGGAAGCGCGTCCCGCATCCTCAAGCTTCCCGGGCGCCCTGTGCTAAAAAGGAAGCAAGGACAGAAAGCAGACTCCGGAGTGGAGAATCGCGCCTCCCATCCCAGAATCGTGCCACGTCCGTGCTGCGGCCTCGTCAGAGGTCAAGGCTGCCCCGCTGACGTGAGCTGCTTGAAAGCGGATGCAGTCACAAAACAGCCGTCCAGACCGGTCACTCTGTGGCGAGTGCCCTGCTGTTCTGCGGTGTGTTCCCCATGTTGACATATGTGTACACATACATGCATGCATATTTTATATATACAGTCCCCAGTGTCCACCAGGGCACACTCTCCATACTGAGTATTCAGGGAGTGTTTGCGGAATGTGGAATTTCAGATGAAAAGCAAATCCATGAGTGCCTGAGGGCAGCCGCATCTGGTCCTCATCTGGAGAACTTTCCCCTCCAGCACAGCTTCACTCTCGTCTGGGGCTGGTGTCCCTGTCATCGGCACTGTGCGCTCTGCGGCCAGGCCATGGGGAGCAGCGGAGTCTTTGAAGCCCGCCGGAGGCTGCTCTCGCTCGCCGCCCACTCTGCACCTGCCCTCTAGGTGTGTTTGTGCCTTTGGTTCTGCTTATCTCCAAACTTGGGGCTTCCCAGTGGTGCTAGCAGTGAAGAACCCAGCTGCCAGTGCAGGAGACAGAAGACACACAGGTTCAGTCCCTGGGTGAGGAAGATCCTCTGGAGAGAGGGCATGGCAGCCCACCCCAGTATTCTTGCCTGGAGAATCCCACGGACAGAGGAGCCTGGTGGGCTGAGGTCCATGGAATGGCAAAGAGTCGAACACAACTGAAATGACTTAGCACATCTTCAAATCTGATGTCACCTTTTCATTTAGAAATACAGGAACTCCTCCCCGAATGGTATTAGAAACTGTTTCATTTAAAATACCGGACCACAGGACATTTGGACTGTATCCTTTTCAAGCATTTCCTGTTTTAAGTAGGTCAAAAGTATCAGCATGTTAAAACGTGAATTTTAATTGTAAAAACTGTTTTCTGTAAATATAGTTATGTCAACCTCTGTGCCCACAACTTGGGTTCAAATATAAACAGATATGATATATGCAGGGAGTGGCAGTCTGCCCTGCTGCTCGTGATGAAAGAAATTCAACTCCAAGGCAGAGAGGTTCAACACTATGGATGAGAAAAGAGAACTAGGAACCAGGTCCCCGAGTGAGTTCCCAGCCTGGGACAGGGGCTGAGGGAGCGCCTGGGACCCGAGTCAGAGGCTGCGGGCCAGGAGCGTGGTTCTGCCGGGACGCTCAGAGACGCCACAGTCCCAGCAAGACAGCTGGCGCGGCCGAGCGGGCCTGACGACTCGGGCATGTGTCACGAGTCCGAGATGCCGCAGCCCAAGGAAGACAGCTGACACGACTCGAGCGGGCCTGACGACTCGGGGACGCGTCACCAGTCTGCCCGTGGCACTGTCGCGCTCCTGGCTGCCGGTGTCCTACCCTGAAACGGGGCGACCCACAGTGTTCGCCGATGATGTTGAATTTGAAGAGCAGGGCTCAGCCTCACAGGGTGTGTTCCAAACCCACGCGCTCATCAGCGAAAAGCCCTGGGTTTTCTCTCCAGAGGCCCAGACGTCCTGTCCCGAAAGAGGGAAAAAAGAAGAAAGAACGACTCCTTCAGCTTATGAGCTCTGGGGACTCTGTTTCCAGCTTCTCTCCTCCGTCGAGGGGCAAACCAAGATGTTCTACTTACCGCATCACTGCGTCCCTCTCCCAAGGGGTTTACAAGCCACCTGCCCTGGCTCTGTCTGCAGCCGGTCCTCAGAGTCTGGCCGTGGGCGGTTTCGGCCATGGAAGACCACCCCCGGGCCACTGCTCCAGGGGGATCCTGGCATTGGTCCTGTCCACACATCTTGGCAGCAGCCTGACTTGTGTGTGTGTCTCCAAATCAGCAGAGCTTTATCCTCACGCGTTAACGCGGCTATTTAACTTAACCCACCGTGCACCAGGACCTCCAGATTGTTTCCTGACCCCATCTTTCTGCAGGGGCTCCTCTACCACTTAACATTCTTAGCATTCTTGAACACGCAGCCTTGTGGGAGCCATGCCGTGAGCTTGTCAGAATTCGGTCCGGACTGTGAGCCGCTTTCTTTCTGGGCAGATTCATTGCTGCAGGTTTGGGTCTCTCCCGGTTTCTTGCCAGCAGTGGGTCTCCAGTGGACCCACTGCCGTGGTCTATGGGGTATGTGCCCGGCCCGCTGGTGAGGACTGGTCTGACCGAGCCGCCTCTCCCTGCCCTGGCTCCGCTGTGCTCTGAGCCTCAGAGTGCGGGGCCCCAGTGTAGGGACATGGTGTTCCTGGGAGGGGGCGGCCATGCCCAGGCATCCGGAGTCCCTGCAAAACTTGGGGTCCAGAGGGCTGTCTTTGTGCCTCTGTGGAGGGGGCTGGTCAGGGGCACCAGAAAGGCTGGCTTGTGAGAGGGTCTCGGGATCGGCCTGCAGCCTGTATCCCCAGACAGGTGTCGCTTTGTGTGTGTCCATCGAACCCTTGATGATTCAAGATGTTCAGACTTCTGGGCCTGTCTTCCCAGTGTCCATACCTGGGAAATATGCAACTTGTGTTCAGCCCCCTACCCTGGTCGAGAAACAGAGAGACCACCTTGCGGAGCCGGGGTGGAGGGGACCCGTAGAAAGGGATGGCTGGACGGCCGGGTGGCCCAGCGTGACGGCGGCTCGTGTCTCCCGCAGTGCACGGCCAGCTGCGGGGGCGGCATGCAGATGCGGTCCGTGCAGTGCCTGGCGGGGGGCCGGCCGGCCGCGGGCTGCTCCGTGCTGCAGAAGCCCACCGTCTCCCAGGCCTGCAACACCCGGTTCTGCCCCATCGCAGAGAAGAAAGGTGAGTGTCGGGGGCCCCCCCCCCCGCCTGGGTTTGACCTTCGCGATCCGGCTGGGGCTGTCGGGTTTCTGGAGTGGTTGCTAAGAGAGCTGAGCAACCAGGGGTCCCCGCGGGTTAGAGGGTCTTGTGTCCGCTACACTGTTCTCTCTCCACCTCCACCAGTTTTCCCCATGAAAGGGCCCACGGAGCAGACCCCTCGCTGCTCACGCCTTCCTCCCCGGAAACGGCACAGGCGGCTGCGAGAGCCATTTGGCTTTCAGCAGGCACAACTGCCTCTTGTGTTTCCGTGCTGCCGTCTGTATTCAGGGAAGGCCATTCTGAGTAAAGCAGCCTTTTGCGCCCCAGGTTAAACGAGACCCCAACGTATTCATTTGTTGTTGATGTTAGGGTCGCCAAGTCGTGTCCCATTCTTTTGCAACCCCCTGGACTGCAGCGTGCTATGCTTCTCTGTCCATGGGATTTCCTTCAGTTCAGTTCAGTCACTCAGTCATGTCCGACTCTGCGACCCCATGAATCGCAGCACGCCAGGCCTCCCTGTCCATCACCAACTCCCGGAGTTCACTCAAACTCATGTCCATTGAGTCAGTGATGCCATCCAACCATCTCATCCTCTGTCGTCCCCTTCTCCTGCTGCTCCTTGGCTGCTCGGTAAACGCGATCCCTGCACACATACCCAAAGTGCCTTGGGGATTTGCAGCACCGTGCCCTGTCTGTCTGTCTGTCGAGGTTCCTGGAGGAGAAAATGGGGCTGGAGGAGAGTGAGTGGTCTGCTTCAATCAGGGATCCGAGAGCCAGAGTCCAGTCCACAGAAGACCCGTTGTCTCGGGTGGCTGAGTGGTTCCGTGGGGGGTGTTTAGCACGAAAAGCAGAAAATGACAGCTTTGCAGGAACCTGCCAAGAAAGATCTTGTGAAAACAGCACGACCCACACGGTCCGTGTGACCTGCAGAGCTGCCCTCCCTGCAGAGCAGCCACAGGGTGGCGGCAGGCTTGCCTTGGTTTGCCGGGGTTTCCGCGGGTGGCGGCTGACCCAGGGTGGGGTGCGGCACCGGTGACTGACGCGGGGCTGCTGGCTTTCAGGTGCCTCCTGCGGGGACCGCTTCCGCTGGTGTGCCCTGGCGCCCCAGCACGGGGTGTGCGGCCACCGCTTCTACGGCCAGCAGTGCTGCAAAGCCTGCTCCACGTCCAACCTGTGAGCCAGCAGGCGCGGGGGCCGTCTCTAGCACCAGCTGGCCGTGTGGTCTCTCCACCAGCAGGCGTCCCAGGAAGAAGAAAAATCCGTGCGGAGCTCGTGGACCAGACTACACGTGTGCCTGTGTGTGCATGCACGTGTGTGTGTGTGCATGCACGTGTGTGTGTGTGCATGCACGTGGGTGTGTGTGTGTGTTCATCCCCGGGCACACAGGCACACACTTGGCGGGGAGGAGGCGTGGAGTCAGGACAGAGCTCCCCAACCTGCTCGCCCTGAACCGCGGACCTCTGGCAAAGCAGGCCGGCCCGGAATAAGGAAGACTTGCAGAAGGTCTGCTTCTAAGGACTGGCCCAGCTGCCACCTGGAAACCACCGCTTCCGGAGGCGGGGTCAGCCCCTCCGGGCTGCATCCCCAGTGTTCCGAGGCCTGTGTCCTGCCCCAGTGGCGGTTTCTCTGCACAGGGACCCCGGGTGGCCCCGGGCAGGTGAGCTGGTCTCCATGCTGGTGGGGAGCCTGGCCTCTGGAAACGGGAAATGAAATTCCCGCCATGGTGCTCTGTCCCTTTCAGACCCGTTGGAAGCAAGAAAGAATTCTCACGCGTTGCCTTTTCTCTCTTTCTCAGTTATTTACAAGTGAGTGTTCCTATGTAAACGCATTTCTTAATGCTTTTCTCTTTCAAGTGGCAGAATGACAGGCTGGACCCGAGTTAGAGACTCCATGGGGTTTACACCAAGCACTGTGGGCTGTGATTGGCCCACTTGGGTTTGCTTTTATGTGCTGCAGGGTTTTCGATTTTTTTCCCCCGTAAATTTTGGTTGTTTTCCTAACATCCATTCTGAAGGGAGGCCAAGGATTTCCAAGTGAAAAGCTACGCAGCAGGGGGCCTCCAACCTCCCCTCCCCACCCAACCCCAGATTTCAGTCTTTTTCTGCAGTGTGGTCTCCATTCCAAATGGCTCCTGGATATTTATATTTGCTGAAGTTTTATAATAAATTTTATATTGTGCAGCGTGCTTCTGAACAGCTGTGATTCTTTGTGAGGTTTACTCGGAAATGCGGAAGACAGGCACAGAATCGGGATCCTGGCCTCAGAGAGGCAGAAATGGAGCTCAGAATATGGTAGAAAGTGCTAGAACCAGTCTGAGTAGACAGGGCCCCTGAGTGAGAAGGCTGCAGGGAAGACAGCTGGTGACCTGGGGATGGTGGTGGCCAGTGCCAGGGGCAGGGCCACAGCTCCCTGCCCAGGGACCAGGTTTTCTCCAGCTGCACCTGCAGTCTGCAACGGGTAGGTGCGGCCTCCCTAGAGACGCCACGATCAGTTAACAGGCGCTCCCTGCTTCACTGAGCTTCCCTGATGGCTCAGACGATAAAGAATCTGCCCACTGTGCCGGAGAACCAGGTAAAGAATCTGCCCACTGTGTGGGAGAACCAGGTTCGATCCCTGGGTCGGGAAGACCCCCCCCACCCCCGCCACCCCAGAGAAGGGAATGGCAACCCACTCCAGTATTCTTGCCTGAAGAATTCCAGGGACAGACTGTCGGGCTACAGTCCACAGGATTGCAACAAGTTAGACACAACTGAGCGACTTTCACTTCAGCCTGCTTTATTAGTCAGCGTTCTCTAGAGACACAGGCACCGTAGGTTATGAGGGGGGGTTGCTTTAAGGGACTGACTCACACAGCTGTGGAGGTTTCACACATCTGTAGGGCAGGGAGCACTCCAGGAGTTCAGGTAAGAGCTGAGGCTGCAGCCTCAAGCGTCAGTTCTGCAGGGCAGCAGGCTGGAAACTCAGGCAGAGTCTCTACAGTGTAGTCTTGAGGCCAAATTCCTGCTTCTCAGGGAAACATTGGTTGTTGCTCTGGGACCCTTCAACCGATTGGGTGAGGCCCACCCCATTATGGAGGGTGATTGGCTTTACTCAAAGTCCGCCGATTTAAATGTTAATCACATCTATACATGCACCCCAATGTTGATAGTCAAGGCATGGAAGTAACCTAGATGTCCATTGACATATGAATGGATAAAGAAGATGCGGTCTCATTTGGACAAGACCCTGATGCTGGGAAAGATTGAGGGCAGGAGGAGAAGGGGGCAACAGAGTGTGAGATGGTTGGATGGTATCACTGACTCAGTGGACCTGAGTTTGAGCAAACTCCTGGAGATGGTGTAGGACAGGGAAGCCTGGTGTCCTGTAGTCCGTGGGTTTGCAAAGACCTGGACATGATTTACCTACTGAACAACAGCCATACACACACACACACTGGACTGTTATTCAGCCACAGAAAAGGAAGTAATGCCATTTGCAGCACCATGGATAAACCTAAAGATTGTCATACTAAATGAAGGGAGTCAGACAGAGAAAAATACGGTATCACTTACATGCGGGATCTAAAAAAATGATACAAATGAGCTTATTTGCAAAACAGAAACAAGTCACAGCCATAGAAAACCAACTTACAGTTACCAGAGGGAAAGTGTGGGGGCGGGGGGGGGGGATAAATTATGAGTGTGAGATTACCAGATACAAACTAGTATATACAAAATAGACCACACAGTCCTACCGTATAGCATGGAAAACTAGATTCAATATTTTGTAATAAACTGCAGTATAAAATAATCTGGAAAAGAAGTTATACATGTAGATATACATACATCTCCATATGTACGGGGCTTCCCAGCTGGCACTAGTGGTAAATGACCCACCTGCCAGTGCCGGAGACATAAGAGACCCAGGTTCCATCCCTGGGTTGGGAAGGTCCCCTGGAGGAGGAAATGGCAACCCACTTCAGTATTCTTGCCTGGAGATCCCACGAGCAGAGGAGCCTGGTGGGCTACAGTCCATGGGGTCACAAAGATTCAGACATGACTGAAGCAACCAAGCAGACATGCACGCGTGGAAATCCTCACACCTACACTCCGCACTCGCTGACTCCAGAGCTGGGCCCAGCAGAGCCCACCTCTACAGATCAGGGTGTCCAGGGCCGCCTGCCCACCTGGCAAAGGAGGACACCAAAAACCATGCCGAGGCTGCTCCTGCCAGGGTCTCCAGCAGGAATGTCCCCAGGCCCACCTTCCTGCCGGACGCACCCTGACAGCCGCCTGGCTGGCTGACTCTGTGGTCACAGGCCTGAGCACGGCCGCGCAAGGCTCCCATCTGGGTCACACCCAGCCAGGAGGCTCAATGGCTGAGGATTCTTCTTCTGACTTTGAGTTGGACAGCCGAGCCCGGCAGCTGACGTTCCAGATGGGGGTCTGCTTCGGGCATACGGATCCAAAGAGCTTGAATCTGTAGTCGGGCATACGGATCCAAAGAGCTTGAATCCGTAGTCTGGCGAGAGACTCAACGGCACCCATGTGTCCTGTGGCTGAGAGGGGCATGCGCCTGCCGGGAGGAGCATGAAAGTTTGGGGGAGCGTGCTTTGCTGCTTTGCACACACGCCTGTCCGTCACCATCTTCTCAGGAGCTGAGGAAGGGTGCCAAGCTTCCCGGGGGAAGCCAGGGCCCACCAGGAGATGAGTGTGCCTCCCTCCCGTGTCCATGACTCCCCCAGCACCTCCTCCTCTGGTTCATGTCACAGTGTCAGTCAGTACCACGGCGTGCCACTCACTCGCGGGTCACCTCCAAGCGGCAAAGCATGCCTTCCGACAGGATCGGGAGGTCTCAGAGCCGTCCACCCCAGGGGACGCCTCCTGCACCCGCAGACGGGCTCCTCTGGTCTGTCTGTCTTCCACAGCCGGGAGCACCTCCACACCCGACCGTGACATGGGGACCCAGTGCCTCAGGGGAAACGGGCCAAATCTGTGCGGCTTTAAGTCTCTCCCCTCGTTTCTGAACAAGCGCAGTAGTCCTGGGGAGTGCTGCACTTTGTCACACTCCGTACCCTTCAGGGCTGCTCCTAGACCCTAGGACACTCTGAAACCCCCTCCTCCAGCTCCCTGCTGGCCAGGGACTGAATTGTGTCCCCCCTCAAATTCATATGCCGACCCCCAATGTGGCTGTATTTGGAGATGGAGGGACGGGCGGGGGGAGGTGATAATTAAGGTTAGATGAGGTCACAGGAGGGTCCATGGTCCCACAGGGCTGGGGTCCTCATCAGAAAACAAAGAGGCACCAGAGATTCATTCATTCTCTCTCCGTCTTTCTCTCTTTCTCTCTCATACACACACTTAACCTGTGCATGTCTGGGTGGGAAGATGGGAGAATACTGTAAGATGTGCAAAAAAAAAACCAACCTGGTTATTTTTTATTCTCTTCCCCTAATCTCAAAAAGCAGGTACAAAATAATTTAAAAGGAGTGCTGTTTATTCACCTGGCCTCAAATCAACTCTTGGCAAATTTAAATAAGAAAAAGACAACAGGAAGGAAAAAAGGGTGATATCGTTAGAGACTCACGGTCAGGTAGGCATTCAGGTTCTGGTACCACTGCTCATTGCTGGAAGTTCCATCAGGACGGAGCAGCCTGCAGGAACAATTTGATAGCAAATACATTCTTCCATTATTATCCTATCTGAGGGTGCAGCATGTAACAAAGGAGGTTGTCTTCAATTTTGAGAGATAAAACTACAGTCAATGAACACAAAGGATCATCTCAGCATCACTCCTTCTGTGGCCCTTCTGTCCACAACAGGAAGGTGTTCCTGTGGCAGTGGTCATTGTTTCTATGTTAGTCCCAGTCTTCTGTTTGGAGAAGGAAATGGCAACCCACTGCAGTATTCTTGCCTGGGAAATCCCATGGACAGAGAAGCCTCTCAGGTTCCAGTCACAAAGAGTCAGACACGACTGAACGTGAATGCAAGATACACACTGATCCAGACATGCACCCTCTTACCGAGAAAGGAGCTTTTCATGAGGAAGGCATTTTTCATGAAGACAGAGCCCTTCCTCAGAAGAGACACTTTTTTGCCAAAAAGGAAAGGACCAGAAACACCACCAATGGACAAATGCGTCCAGAGTGGAAGAGCAAAGACTGTCTTCCAAAGAGTTTCCAGTTTTCTTCCAAATTTGTTTGGTGGGGGCAGGGGTTGGGGACTCACCCAGGAGAGAGGAAATATGTGTGCTGTGTCAGTGGGACAGCAGTCTTTAGGAAGAGGAGAAGCAAAACCACAATGAGAGAGGTCATCATTCTCACGAGGATGGCTCTCAGAGAAAGGAAAGAAGAAAGAATGACTCACCAAAGAACCAGTATTGGTGAGGATGTGGAGAAATCATTCAGTTGCTCAGTCGTGTCTGAGTCTTTGCGACCCCATGGGCTGCAGCACACCAGGCTTCCCAGTCCTCCACTATTTCCCAGCGTTTGCTCACACTCGTCTCCATGGAGCCAGTGATGCCATCCAACCATAAATTAGAACCCTCAGGTCTTGCTGATGAGATAAACTCCTTTGGCGACTCCTGGAAAATGTTGAACACAGAACCACCGTGCGAGCCACCAGCTCCGCTTGTAAAGTATGTACCTAAGAGAATGGAAATGTGCTCACACAGAAACATGTACATCCCTGTTCACAATGGCTCAGCCCAGACAGGAGGGTCACCAAGACACTAGACTTCGTGAGGGGAAGTTTTAGTTCTCTCCTCCTGGAGAAATCTATTTAAGAGCCTAATAAGCATCAGCCTTGTATGAGAAGTCAAGAAAGAACCAGTTTCATCAGGCAGAGAAAGCCAGCAACTATGGGAACTGGGGCCAGCCTGGAAGCATCTTCTGCAGCCTGTCTCCATCAGGACTCCCGGGCAGCATCAGTCAGCGAGTGGTGCCCCTGTAGCTGCTCACACACCACCTCCGGGTTCCTGAGCGCCTTGGCTCCCCCTGGCTGAGCACTCAGTAACCAGAGATGCACTCTCCCCACCCACAGGTGGCTGGGCACCCATGTTCCCTCCTTGATTTGGCAAGCCCCAGGACCTGAAAGGAAGCAGCCCAAATTCCCCCTTCACTTTTCCTGGGAGATTTCTTTAAGCCACTTCCCAGAGTTGAGTTGAGAACTCAAGGGCAAACCTCCTACCACATCAGTTTCTTTCCTTCTCAAAGATACTAAACCGTTTCTAGGGCAGGGCCTCTTTTTGTGTTAATTGCTGTGTTTCATGATTAATCCCCGAACGTTCATGCGGAGTGTCTAACCAGTCCAAGTTCGTGAAACAGCTTTCACGGTGCCTCTTCCTCTGTATTCAGACAATTAGTGGTCAAGCGGATTAACTTTGGCAGCTCCATCCTGGGACTTTCCTCTCTCCTAGAAAGACTTGAGGCCAGAACAAAAACGCACGCGTCTCCAGAGAACTGAATTCTTGGCGTGGGAGGTGAGAGATGTGGGCAGGACCTCAAGGGCAAATAATCAGTCCACTTAGGAAAATTTATTGTGATGCAGCATAGCAAGGCGGTGGTAATTAGCACTGAGGGAATCCCAGGAAAGCTGACGCTAAACATACGCGCGCTTTTCCCAGACCTCCCAGCCCCTTCTGTCCCAGGGGCAGGCTGGCCTCCCCACTGCTCACGGAACCTGCCGTACATTTGTTTCCTCTTAGCATTACTCATCTCACCATGACTCAACGTCCACGCGGCCTGGGGCTCCCCCCACAGCCCCACACGGCCAGCCGATCACCCTTGCCCTTCTTTTTCTCCTAATGGACTCCTACTGATTACTCTTCAAGCATCTGCAAAATCCACTGCAGACGGAACTCCATCTTCATCACAGCCTGGGTGGGAGTTCGTCAGGCCCAGATGCCGGCAAGGGGGTCCCACATCGTGCTTGGAATCAAGGTCGTCCGTCTCTATCGCCACAGGCGGTCCTTCGTGATGACTGGAGCATTTATTTCGAGGAATGCTAGCCATTCTGCAGAACTGGAAACTGGAGTTCACATGCCAGACCAACGTTATGAATCTGTGGGACACAGAGTCATCCTGAGACTCTAAGTATCTTCGCAGGGAAAGGAGTGTGGACACCCACCCACAACATGCGTATACACAGAGCAGCCAGGGCTTCCCTGGTGGTCCAGTGGTTAAGAAACCGCCTGCCAATGCAGGGGACACGGGTTCGATCCCTGCCTGATCCCAAAAGACTCCACATGCCGTGGGTACCACAGCTGCTGAGCCTGTGCTCGAGAGCCGTGGGAGTGCAGCAAGGGAAGCCACCACGATGCCACAGAGAGGAGCCCCCACTTGCCGAAACTAGAGAAAGCCGTGGAGAGCAAGGAAGACCCAGCACAGCCAAAAACAGTAAGCGAATCAAAGTCAAGGCTGTGGTTTTTCCAGTGGTCATGTATGGATGTGAAAGTTGGACTATAAAGAAAGCTGAGCACTGAAAAATGGGTGGTTTTGAACTGTGGTGTTGGAGAAGACTCTTGAGAGTCCCTTGGACTACAAGGAGATCCAACCAGTCCATCCTAAAGGACAGGAGTCCTGGGTGTTCATTGGAAGGACCGATGTTGAAGCTGAAACTCCAATCCTTTGGCCACCTGATGCGAAGAGCTGACTCATTGGAAAAGACTGATGCTGGGAGGGATTGAAGGCGGGAGGAGAAGGGGATGACAGAGGATGAGATGGCTGGATGGCATCACCAACCCGATGGACATGAGTTTGAGTAAACTCTGGGAGCTGGTGCTGGACAGGGAGGCCTGGCGTGCTGCGGTCCATGGGGTCGCAAAGAGTTGGACATGACTGAGTGGCTGAACTGAACTGAAATTAAAGAAAATACAAGAGGATCCCCCTGCAGCCACAGGGACCTGCTAATGGGTGGGATCTGTACTGGGGAAGGGTCGGGAGGAGAAGAGGGTGGGGAGAGTCTCGCCTGTCTGCTGCTTGACCCGTCAAAGGCTGGGACTGAGCAGTAGGTCCAGGACCCCCAGTTGGGGCTGGATCTGGGCTCACAGCTGGGTGACACTCTCTCGGTCCTGGGCTTGGACCCCCGAAGAGTTGGCCAGGCCCATCCCCCACTCCATGCCCTGCCTCACAGGATGGATTGTCCATCCACCTACCGGTGTGACTGAGCCGTATGCACCAACCCATCGCCCATAACACCCCAAAAAGTTTACTTTGGGGGCTGAAATGTTTGATAATCCAAAGCTTTGGCTTTTAAATATGACTTCCACTGTCTGGTTTACAAACGGCTGGTGCATGCGGTATGCCTTCTTCCTCTTTGCTCTTTAAAAAAAAAACAAAGACATATGATAAGATATATCCTTTTGAAGTGTACAGTTCAGCGGTTTTTCACAGAGTCACACGGCCTTGCAACCACCACCGCTGGTTAATTCCAGAACACTCTTGTCATCCTCAAAGGAATCCCATGCTAGTCCTCAGCCCCAGGCAACCACTCATGTACTTCCCGTCTTTATGACTTTGACTCCACCTCCTATCAAAGGAATCCTGCCTCTGTGGCCCTGGTGTCTGACTGCGTTCCCTCAGCATCACGGTTTCTCGGTTCGTCTTCATCGTAGCGTGCATCACTGCGTTATCCTTTTTGTTGCAGGTAATAGAAATGCCACCTCGTGGTTATTCATTCATCAATTGATGGAGGTCTGGGTGGTTTTTATTTTTATTCTTGTGAATAATGCTGCTATGAACAATTGTGCACGAGATTTTGTGTGGACATATGTTTCCATTTCTCTCAGATTTGGAGCTAGGAATAGAAGAGCTAGGTCCTAGGGTGACCCTCTGTCTAATATGTTGAGGAACTGCCAATTGGTTGTCCAAAGAACTTGCACCGTTTTAACAAGCCCACCAGCAATGTTTAGGGGTTCCATGGTCACATCCTCAGCAGCAAAGGTTATCTTCTTTCTTTTTGTGTTAGCCATACTAATGGATGTGCAGTCACATCTCGATATGGTTCTGACTTGCATTTTTTGATGACTGATGATATTCACATCTTTGAATACTCCAGTGGAACATTTGTGTACTTGATTTGGATAAATGGATATAAGTCCTTTGCCCATTTTCAACTTGGCTCTTTATTTTTTTTTTCTTTAATTATAAGAATTCTTTATGTACGAGGATATAAACCTCTTATCAGATACATAATTTACACATATTTTCTCCTATTGTAAGAGTTGTGTTTTTACCTTCTCAATGGTCTCCTTTGAAGAACAAAAGTTAATCTTTGATGTTAATTTCCCATTTAAATACTTTCTTCTCTACAATCACCCTCAGTGATTTTTTTAGCCTTCTAACTTTACTGAGGCTTTCAGTGGCTAAGTCAAAGATATCTCTTGGTAAATGTCATATTGCCCTTGAAAATATATGGGTTATCTTAAAATATTGTTTGATATTGATTTCTAACATGATTCCACAGTGATGAGAGCAGACTCTTATGATTTAAATACCTTTAGACTATGAATGTTTGCACTTTGTTTTATGTCCCTGGATATGTTCTAATGTCTCCTAGGCAGTAGTCTATGGGAACTTGAATTTGTATCTACTGTTGTGTAAAAATTGTATAAATCTTAATTATGTTGAATTGGTTCCTGGCGATTTTTGGGTCTACTGTATCTTTCTGCTGCTGCTGCTGCTAAGTCACTTCAGTTGTGTCTTACTCTGCGCAGCCCCATAAACGGCAGCCCACCAGGCTCCCCCGTCCCTGGGATTCTCCAGGCAAGACCACTGGAGTGGGTTGCCATTTCCTTCTCCAATGCATGAAAGTGAAAAGTGAAAGTGAAGTCGCTCAGTCATGTCCGACTCTTCTCGACCCCATGGACTGCAGCCCACCAGGCTCCTCCGTCCCTGGGATTTTCCAGGCAAGAGTACTGGAGTGGGGTGCCATTGCCTTCTCCAACTGTATCTTTCTACTTTCCTGTATATTCATTCTACTAATTTTTGAGAATTTGATATTTAAACTCCAACTAAAAATCTTAATTTATCCACATAAAAATAATTGTAATATCTAGTAGAACTATATGTAACTTTATTCTATTTTTCCCAAGTCTCTCATAAATGTGTTATCATACTTTCATAATTTAAAAAATAAAAAGAGAAAAAAGTTAATTTTGATGAAATTCAATTTATCTGTGTTTTTTTTTGTTGTTGTTGTTTGTGTTTTTGGTGTCATATCTAAGGAACTAATGCCTAATCCAAGGTCACGAAAAATGTATGCTTATGTTTTCTTCCAAGAGTTTAGCTTCTGATGACTTCAGTGATGATCCCTACTTCTCAAGGAGGGAAAGAAAAGGAGGGAAAACATTACAGAAAATAAGAGTCAGTTCATTTCATTACTTCCTAAGTAATCCCAAGAGGTTAATGCCTGACACGATAGAGAAGCCCAGTACTTAAGGCAGAATGGAAATTGTTTCGCTGTGTATTTTAGGCGAGTCCTGAGCCTTCCTGCCGTCTCTTCCTTACGTAGCACCTCCCTTCTCAGGGTCCGCACGTGTGTGTGTGTGTGTGTGTGTGTGTGTGACATAGTCAAGTGTGGCTGTAGGTCGAGGGCAGTGGCGGCTCCAAGCCTTTCGATGCCCACCTCCTGCCAGTCACTCTTCTGCAGAGAACTTCCGCCTTCTCCCCTTTTCTAGCACCACCACCTGTTGCCGCCTCACTGCAAGATGACCTCGATGACCATCCCTTGTCCAGAGTGTGGCGGGGCTGTGACACGCAGCGTGAGATTCAGGGTCAGTGCACACTAACGTAGGCTATACGTGTCACTCTGGAGTTGAAACCTCCTAAAGGGACTAATCCTTCTTCTTGGTGTCTATCTTTTTTTCTCAACTGCAATATAGTTGATTGACACCATTGTGTTAACTTCTGCAGTGCAGCAAAGTGACTCAGTCAGACCTATCTGGACATCCTTTTTCATGTTCTTTCCCATCGTGGTTTATCAGAGGATATTGAATGTAGTTCCCTGTGCTATTCAGTGGGATCTTGTCGCTTATCCATCCTTTGTGCACTGATTTACATCTGCCAGTCCCAACCTCTCACTCTGTTCCTCCTCTGCCCTTCCCCCTTGGCCCTCACAAGTCTGCTCTCTGTGCCTGTGAGTCTACTTCTGTTTTATAGACACGTTCATTTGCGTCCTACTTTAGATTCCGCATAGAAACGACACGTTTCTCTTTCTCTGTCCGACTTACTTCACTCAGCGTGCTATTTTCTAGGTCTGTCCATGTTGCTGCAGATGGCATTATTTCATCCGTTTATAGCTGAATAATATCCCATCGTGTTAATGCGCCACATCTTCTGTGTCCAGTCATCTGCTGAGGGACACTTGGTTGTTCCCACACCCTCACTATTGTAAACATCGCTGCAGTGCACACCGAGATACATGCACCTTTTTGAATTAGAGTTTTGTCTGAATACTCGTCCACAAGGGAGATTGCTGGATCACACGGCAATGGAGAATGTCTTAAATCATCCCACATCCACGCCTGAGCCCCTCAAGGTCCTCCCTTCCCAGGACTAATACAAACTGCAGAACAAAGGCCTCCCAGTGGAGGGCCAGCCCTGCCTGAAAACGGAAAGCATTTTCCAGCCACCTGGACGTAACGTGTCAAGTGGCCTCTGCCCTGAGCATGGAACTGACCCTTCCATGCCTCGCTCCTAGACACAGATCCAGCTCAGTCTGACAAAACGACCTCCCCCTTCTGTAGTTGTCTGAGTGCATCAGGACCCAACTGCGGCTCTGCTCCTCCCATCCCCGACCCTCAGGGCTCACAACTGTTGCCTGCATAGTCAGGAAATTAAGAAAAAATCAAATAAAAAGCCATTCAACCCACACATCCTGCCTTGGAAAACCCCAAGCCTTGTTCTTTCCTACGCAAGAGCCTTAAAGCCCTGCATTGTCACAGACTGGATCACGTTGGCCCCCGGAGGCTGCAGTTTCTCCTTAATATGCAGTGATTCCTGGAGTGGGTTTAATTTGCTTTTCTGAGGCCAATCTGGGGGCCTTGGCAGTTAAAACCAAATGTTGGCATTTCATCACACTTTACGCTTCACCCACCCACTCCTCCCATCCCTTTTACTGACTTTTGACAGGAAGGAGAAGAAACTAGTTTTAAACAAACATGTACACCACAGGGGTAGCAATATCCCAGGTGGATGGTAGCGATATCAGCCAGTGGGTCGGAAATTATCATCGAAATGCACGTTAATTTGTAATCGATGTATATTTCAAGTTGTCATTTAATATCAAAGAGTTAGACATTCCTTAGCCAATGCCCTCCATCTGCCCCTGTTGTTTCTTTCTGACCAACGTTCTCTGGCTTTGCTCAGCGGACTGGAGACCACACAAACGATCAGCCGCTTCCTGTGTTCATCCACCTACTCCACATTCTGAAATATGATAACAATAAATCAGATAGAGTGCAGGTGAAATGTACCAGGTGAGCATCCTACAGAGTGGATAGTAGTCATGAGGTCTACTCAGAGTACGTGAACAGAAAATGGCAAAAGTCTCCAAAATATTTGAAGAAAGAGGGAACTTATTAAAACAGAACAGTCGTGCTCCAGGAGCATGCTTGTTCAGCCATGGACTGTAGCCCTCCAGGCTCCTCTGTCCATGGAATTTCCCAGGCAAGAGTACTGGAGTGGGTTGCCATTTCGTCCTCCAAGGGCTCTTCCAGACCCAGGGATTGAACCCATCTCTTCTGTCTTTTGCATTGGCAGGCAAATTCTTTTCCTCTGAGCCACCTGGGAAGCCCTATTTTTTTTTTAATTTTATGGGCACTATAACTGGTAAACATTCATGGTTTGTTCTGCTAATTTTTCTACCAAATAAAATTGGGAACCTATGTCTAGCAGACACTCATTTCAGAGCCCTGGTTTCACTGCTTTCTGTGCTTCTTGTTCTTTTCCCCAGATGCCCGTAGCTGTTAATTTTGTTATCCTGTGTTTACCATTTGAAGAATCTTCAAAGTCTTTACAGATCTACATAGACTTATATAAACAGTTCTTTGTTTTAGAAAATAGATTTTCCGTTTTATAGGGCTTCTGAAACAAGGGAAGGGACCCTAGAAGATTCCAAGTAGTGGGTAGAGGAACATTTTACATTCATTGCTTTCGTATCTTCTGTTGTTGTTCGGTCACTAAGTCGTCTCTGTCTCTTTGCGACCCCATGGACTGCAGCATGCCAGGCTTCCCTGTCCCTCCCCATCTCCCAGAGCTTGCTCAAACTCATGTCCACTGAGTCAGTGGTGCTATCTAACCATCTCATCCTCTGCTGCTTTCTTCTCCTTTTGCCTCCAGTGTTTCCCAGCATCAGAGTCTTTTCCAATGAGCCAGCTCTTCCCATCAGGTGGCCAAAGTATTGGAGCTTCAGCATCAGTCCTTCCAGTGGATATTCAGGGTTGATTTCCTTTTGGATTGACTGGTTTGATCTCCTTGCTGTCCAAGGGACTCTGAAGAGTCTTCTCTAGCAACACAACTTGAAAACATCAATTCTTTGGCACTCAGCCTTCTTTATGGTCCAACTCTCACATCCAGACATGACTACAAAAAAATCCATAGCTTTGACTATATTGACCTTTGTTGGCAAAGTGATGTCTCTGCTTTTTAATACACTGTCTAGTTTTGTCATGGCTTTCCTCCCAAGGAGTGAGTGTCTCTTAATTTCATGGCTGCAGTCACCATCCGAGGTGATTTTGAAGTGCAACAAAATAAGTCTGTCACTACTTCCACTTTTTCCCTTTCTATTTCCCATGAACTGATGGAACAAGATGCCACGATCTTCGTTTTTTGAATGTTGAGTTTCAAGCCAGCTTTTTCACTCTTCTCTTTCACCCTCATTATGAGGCTCTTTAGTTCCCCTTCACTTTCTGCCATTAGAATGGTATCATCTGCATATCTGAGGCTGTTGGTATTTCTCCGGCCCCTAAGAGACAGGGAACCAAATGAGCCGGCACTTCCTGAGAATCTCTGGCAGCCTGGCCTGTCTAGTCGCAGCGTGAAGACACAGGAGCCCAGCACTGCAGGCTGAGAGCTGCTGCCCTGTTTTAGAGCCCCCATCCGTGTGAGTCGTGACAGACAGGGAGCATATAAGCAAAAGGTGGACACGCGCTTGTGGAAGCGGGAGAAATCCTCAACGTTTCCTGGTAGAAAGCTTAGTGCCAGAGAGGCCTTCAGTTCTTTAATGTGTTCTTTCCCAGGGGCTGCTTTCCAAGAAGCAGGCCCTTCCCTGCGCCCCCTCACCGTGAGGAAGAGAGGCGTTTTCCAGGCGCTTCCCCGGTGGTCTCCTGCAGGGAGCCCCGTCAGTTCCTGCATTTCTGGGCTCCGCGAGTGATGAAGTCCGGGTGCTGGGCTGCTCCCTCCCACGCCCCAAGGAGCTCTGAGTTGCTTGCCTTGAGTGCCCATTCCCAGAGAGACTGGGATGCTTAGTGGGGGCTTGGGGAGCCCAGCGTGGAGTCTCGCTGGAGTGGAGAGCAGAGTGTTAGCACACACCTCGCAGAGGAGCCAGCTGGGACTGAGCGGGGGTCTGTATCTTCTGCGCTGTAGGCATTTCCCTCAAAGGCAGCATCCTAGCACTGAAAAGCATCATCTCAATTTTAGAAAGAAGTAAGAAGTGAAGTCGCTCAGTCGTGTCTGACTCTTTGAGACCCCTCAGACTGTAACCCACCAGGCTCCTCCATCCATGGCATTCTCCAGGTAAGAATACTGGAGTGGGGTGCCATTTCCTTCTCCAGGGCATCTTCCCAACCCAGGGATGGAACCTAGGTCTCCCCCACTGCAGGCAGATTCTTTACCATCTGAGCTACCAGGGAAACCAAAGAAAAGAATGTCTTCTCCTTGATTAGCTCATACGATGTGGAAGGGTGCCATTCCCACACATGCCTTTCAGTGTGGTGCAGTGGCTGATGATCGAAACTCAAGTCTAGTCACTGTTTGGTGTCCACACGTATCCCGTGGGTGGTTTGCTTCTGCCTCTCAGACGTCACAGAGTGCTGGCTCCAGGGCCGAGTCTCTGTTGGGCCCACAGTCGTCTTCTTGTCAGGACACATGTGTGAGTGCCTTTCTCTAAGCCATGCGCTCTAATCAGCCAGGCCCTCCAGCTCCTGACTGTTCCACTCTGGGGATGACGCTCTTCCTGCATCCTACACGCTTGGAGTGTGACGCCCTTGTTTCACCAATGTCTGTTCATACCAGAATGATTCCATTTTTGCTAAAGCAGGCTGGGAGCAAGAATAAATGCAAGCACAGTTTATGAACTGCCCCTGCAGGATCCTCTGTGTTGGAACAAACCACTCTGCCACCAGGGAAGCCCCAAAGCCACCACAACAAAAATATAACCTCAAAAAAACATAAATGGATTCTCTCTTTGTTGGCCCTGAAATGAAGTGAAAGTCGCTCAGTCATGTCTGACTCTTTGTGACCCCATGGACTATACAGTCTGTGGAATTCTCCAGACCAGAATACTGGAGTGGGTAGCCTTTCCTTTCTCCAGAGGATCTTCCCAACCTAGGGATAGAACTGGGGTCTCCTGCATTGTAGGCAGATTCTTTACCAGCTGAGCCACAAGGGAAGCCTGGAAGAAGAATCTGGACACAACCAAATGCCTGACTCTGAGTTGTTTGGTCGTTCTTTTTTCCTTTTCTTGGTTTGGGGCTTTTTTCAGTAATCTTTCGCTTTGAATGCATTGTGAGAGGCAGCACTTCCGCTTTCAGAGTTTCCGGTCCCACGGGTTCCTGCTGAGAAGGTCTTTCCTAGCTCCCTGTGCTGGTGCTGCGGCAAGCTGGATGCCCCTGCGGTACCCGCAAACAATGCAAGGAAAACCTCAGACAGAAGGCGGAGGAGTGAGCTAACCACCTCACTGGGACATGGGGTCTTTCCTGGACTCCAGGGCACCACCAGCACCGTGAACTCTAGAGTTTGGGGGTGAGGGGGAGAGACGAGTGGGAAGGAATGCGCGCAGGCTCTAGGGCACCCGTGAGGGAAGGATTCTTCGATGTTTCCTGGCGTCTCAGAGGAGCAATTCATTTTTCCCCAAGCTTTGCTTAGTGGTGGCTTTATGAGTTTCCAGGGGGACATACTGCCCCAGGCGACAGTGTCAGAGTCGCCCACAGTTGTTTCAAAGCAGGTTATTTTTTTTCCTATTGGTGTCCACAATTCCCAACCTTGTACACTTTCTCAGGCGCTTTGTTCTGAGATCCTACCGACAAGCTAGCTGCTGCTGCTGCTGCTAAGTCGCTTCAGTCATGTCCAACTCTGTGTGACCCCATAGACGGCAGCCCACCAGGCTCCCTCGTCCCTGGGATTCTCCAGGCAAGAACAGTGGAGTGGGTTGCCATTTCCTTCTCCAATGCATGAAAGTGAAAAGTGAAAGTGAAGTTGCTCAGTTGTGTCTGACTCTTAGCGACCCCATGGACTGCAGCCCACCAGGCTCCTCCATCCATGGGATTTTCCAGGCAAGAGTACTGGAGTAGGGTAGTGACAAGCTAGGGCACTCGTCAAGTGAGTGACAAGTGGATTTTCCAGGCTGAAAGAAATGTGTGGATCAGCACCGAATGCTTCTGTCTGGGCTGTAAGCACCTTAGGGCTCATTCACGCCGCTGGATAAGGGAAACGGCCCTAGTGTGTTTGACCGACCCTCCTCCCTGTTGCTGATTCCGGGCCGGAGCTGAATCTGGGGGGCTGAGCCTGGGTGGGATCAGGGCCCCCAGGGCCACTGGATGCTTTCTTTGCCCTTCCCTGCTGCCCGCAGGGACGTGCAGTGACTCAGCCCACACAGAGGACTCCACCACCTGACTGGGGAGCTGCTCTGCCCTGGGGATTCCACCCCTGGTGGACAGACCTCCGGGCCTCTCTCTGCAGATTCACCAGGCAGGCACCCTTTGGTTCTAACCGGCACTCTGGGCACCAAGATGTGCTAGCTCACTTTGCTCCTATGAGAGTCTCTCCTACGGAAATCTCCTTACAGAGTGAAGTTGAAAGGAAATCATCTCAATGCTCATTGATGACTTTTTGTGTAAATTTGAACCATTGTGTACCAGGCCTTGCAAATAGAGGAGAATTTGAAAGTGTTTTGAAAGTGTCCCCTTTCTATCTGCGGCTTCCTGCTTCCCCGGGCAGCTGCTCTCTGTCCTGAGCTGACCTCTCCCGGCATTCTGGCTGCTGCCGTCCCCACCCAGGGGTCTTCGTCTCCCCGGCATGTGGCCAGTTCTCAAACCGGCTCAGTCGGTTAAGGAGCTCAGTCCCATTTCCTCTGCTCCTGCTTTTACTTCTTTCTCCTCAGCTCATTTTTCAAAAGTTTACCTGATGCAAAGAGCTGGCTCATTGGAAAAAACCCTGATGCTGGGAAAGATTGAAGGCAGGAGGAGAAGGGGACAACAGAGGATGAGATGGTTGGATGGCATCACTGATTCAAGGGACATGAGTTTGAGCAAACTCCAGGAGATGGTGAAGGACAGGGAAGCCTGGTGTGCTGCAGTCCATGGGGTCGCAAAGAGTCAGACACGACTTGGCGACTGAACAACTGTGAAACAGTTCACACATCTGGAAAGTGACATAAAGGTCCGCACGGACTCACACCCAGTGTATCGGATAGCATACACCTGCAGGATGCCGCCCACCTGGGCCAAGAAGACCCCAGCCAGCACACTTCTAGGTGCCTCCCACTCTGTTCCCGAGAGCTCAGCGGGAAGACCGTCTCCCCACAGCTGTGCCCCCCACGCTTCCATCGAGGCCACTGCACACTGGAGCTGCACCCTCCGGGTGGGCAGGGATGCTGTAGTGCAGGGCCTGGGGAGAGCCATGCCCTGGGCCACCATCGCCCACACCTCCTGTGACCACAGGAAAGTCCAAGGAACCACAGGAACAAGCCCTTTTCACTTGAAGTCCAGTCTGGTTCCCTCAGGACTTGGGGCACTGCAAGCTCAGCCTTCAGACCTCCCCCCGTGCAGCAGTGCTCCCCGCCCCAGCCACACGGGGGCATCGTGACAGCCCCCAGAGCCCCTCGGGGTTCAAACTGCAATTCCGTGTCTGGCTCATTTCACCATTCTGGCCACTCATTTGCAAAGCATTCCTTTCGAAAAAGTGAAAAAGTGTAAAAGTGTTAGTCACTCAGTCACGTCCGTCTCTTTGCAGCCCCCTTGGACTGTATAGCCCGCCAGCCTCCTCCGTCCGTGAGATTCTCCAGGCAAGAACACTGGAGTGGGTTGCACGCGTGCATGCTAAGTCGATGGCATTTCTTCCCATTCTCCAATGGCCCCTTTCAAGGGCAGACGTTGAGTTAAGCACCCAGGAGTTTCATCCAGGCACAACCCCGGTACCTGACGATAGGGAGGTCTTTGTCCGTGAAGATCTGCCCAAGCACGATGGCACACCAAGGAAATGGGTGAGTTCTCCAAAGGAAGCCAGGGCTCATTCGACAGAAGGAGCAGAAGGGAATGCTAAAGGCGGGAAGACACCAGAAACATGGGCTCTACACAGAACTTTAGTCCCACCTTCAAAGATCTCTACTTTGGAAGAAGTCATGATGTGAAATGTGAGCAACCTTTAAATCTCCTTTGGCCACCGGCCAGCAGCCCATCATATCCGCAATATTACCTTAACACTTGGGGTGGACGAATGCCACCTGCCATGTCAGTAAACAAAGGATGTGGGACCATCAAGTGGCAGCCACTGCAGCCGCCCCCGGCTGTGCACCCGGAGGGGATTCAAGATGGAGAAAAGCAGGACTCTGGCCCTAGAGAGCTAAGGCGCCAATAAGAGGAATGAGTCTGCTGCTACCCATACAGAGGAAAGCTCTGAATTCGTTAACTTGAGATATCTGGTTATTCCCTTTTACCGGTAATCTCTTGATCAACTACCTGTTTTTTGATTGATTGTTTGTTTTTGCAAAAGCTCCTCTATATCTTGGAATTCCCTGGTGGCTCAGACGGTAAACAGTCTGCCTGCAATGTGGGAGACCCAGGTTCGATCCCTGGGTTGGGGAGATCCCCTGAAGAAGGAAACAGCAATCTACACCAGTATTCTTGCCTGGAGAATCCCATGGACAGAGGAGCCTGGCAGGCTACAGTCCATGGGGGTGGGGAGGGGTCACAAAGAGTCGCACATGACTGAGTGACTTCACTTCATCCTGGCCACTCCCTTACCTCTTCAGAGCGGTCACTAGAGCGACCTGAAAGGCTGTCTCCTAGTCTTAAGTTCTCAGTTGTTGTTGCTGTTCAGTCGCTCAGTCATGTCCGACTCTTTTCGACCGAGTGGACTGTAGCACACCAGGCTACTCTGTCCATGGGATTTTTCAGGGAAGAATACTGGAGTGAATTGCCATTTCCTCCTCCAGGGGATCTTCTCCACCAAGTGATCAAACCCATGTCTCCTGCTTGGCAGGTGGATTCTTTACCTCTGAGCCACCAGGGAAGCCCCAAGTCTTCAGTACATCCACCAGATGAAACATAATTCTCAACTTTTAAGTTGTGCATTTTTTTCCTCAATCAACACACCTTGCTGCTGCTGCAGCTAAGTCACTTCACTCATGTCCAGCTCTGTGCAACCCCATAGACGGCAGCCCACCAGACTCCCCCGTCCCTGGGATTCTCCAGGCAAGACCACTGGAGTGGGTTGCCATTTCCTTCTCCAATGCATGAAAGTGAAAAATGAAAGTGAAGTCACTCAGTCATGTTCAACTCTTAGTGACACCATGGACTACAGCCTACCAGGCTCCTCTGTCCATGGGATTTTCCAGGCAAGAGTACTGGAGTGGGGTGCCATCGCCTTCTCCCAACACACCTTAGTGACTCTCATAAACTCTCATGAAGCTTTCTTTGAAACTTATTTTCATTTATCTCATGTCCTTGCTCATGGAGGGACACTCACACCCTTAGGCTCTCCTCTGCACTCACCCTAGATTTGAACCTCAACCTGATACTGCGTGTTATGCTCAGTTGCTTCATTTGTGTCCTGCCCTTTGTGACCCCGTGGACTGTAGCCCACCAGGCTCCTCTGTCCATGGGATTCTCCAGGCAAGAGTCCTGGAGTGGGTTGCCATGACCTACTCCAGGAGATCTTCTCAATTCAAGGACCAAATGCACATCTCCTGTAGCTCCTGCATTGCAGGCAGATTCTTTACCGCTGAGCCGCTGGGGAAGCCCAATGTGATATTAACCCCAATGGTAATCACTGCACCTAATGTTGTCTTTTACTGGTGGGACTAAGAAATTGACATCATTTCAAAACTTCCTCAAATTCTTCTCTTTTTTTTGGTCTGAGACTTAAGTTTTAAATACTTGGATAATCTTATTTTAACTAAAACTGTGATATTTTGATTTACAAGAAGAAATATGTATTTGGTCTTCATCCTGACTCTGGCACAGAGCTCCTAAAACCCTTGGAATTTCCTAAGTGATGAGAGCGATAAATGTGCCTTTTGTCAGTGAGATGACTTTTGGAAAGCCCCTAAGTAGCCTGAGGTTGGGGGCTGGTTGTCAGGGAACCCAACAATGTGATTGGAAGGTTGGAACTTTCAACCCCGCTTCCTGATCCCTGAGGAAGGGGAGAGGCTGGAGGTTGAATGAGTCACCAGCAGCCAATGATTAAGTCAGTCTGGCCTACACAACGAAGGCTCCATATAAACCTAAAATGCCAGGGCTCAGACAGCGTCCAGGTGGGGGTCACACGGAGGCTAGGGGGAGTGGTGCCTGGAGAGGGCATGGGAGCTCCAAGCCCCTCCCCGTACCTTGTCCTTTGTATCTCTTCTGTCCAGCCATTCCTGAGTCCTATCCTTCCATAATAATCTGGCAAACCAGTCATCCAACTGTTCCTCTGAGTTCTGTGAGCCACTTGAACAAATAAATTGAATCCAAAGAGGGGGTCATTGGAATCTCCAATCTACAGCCATCAGTCAGAATCACAGTTGAAAACCTGGACTTGTGTTTGGCATCTGAAGTATGTGTGTCAGGGGGGTGGGCAGTCTCCTAAGACAGCGCCCTTAATCTGCAGCATCGGATGCTGTCTCCAGGTAGGCAGTGAGACATGGGCTACTTCTGCCCACATCAGTAAAGAAAGGATGTCACAGTCATCGGTGATTGCAGCTCTCCAGCGTGAGCTGGTGAGCCCTCGAAAAGAAGCCTGGGGTAGCAGTACTCATATCAGACAAAGCAGATTTTGAAGCAAAGTCTACAATAAAGGATCAAGAAGGGTTTTATATAATGCTGGGAGATCAATATCAGAAGAGGATATTACACTCATTAAGATATATTCACCCAGTACAGGAGCACCCAAATATATAAAGGAAATACTAACAGGCATAAGGGCTTCCCTGGTGGCTCAGACAGTGAAGAATCTGCCTGCAATGTGGGAGACATGGGTTCAGTCCCTGGGCTGGGAAGATCCTCTGGAGGAAGGCATGACAACCCACTCCAGTGTTCCTGCCTGGCGAATCCCCATAGACCGAGGTGCCTGGTGGGCTACAGTCCATGGGGTCACAAAGACTCAGACACTCCTGAGTGATTAAGCAGAGCACCACGGGCCAGGCATAAAGGGAAACTGACAGAAGCACAGTGATGGTCGTGGACTTCAACACCCCACGTACGTCAGTGGACAGACATCCGGACGGTGGCCTTAAATGGCACATTAGACCAGACCGCTGCACACAGTAGAGGAGGGCTGACTTTACATGTTTAAGTGGAGGGCAACACTTCTGAATACACTCTTGTCGCCAGTCCAGGGAAGCCAGCACTGGCTCCCTCCTCTCCCTCTAGAACCTTCTCTCAAGATCGCAGAGTACCACTGGCAACATCGTGACTGAAGAGCATGGGGTGGGACGGGAGTCCTCCGAGGGCCCCTCACACCCCTTCCTCCTGGAGGAACACCCATGTCCCTGAAGTGTCACCAGAAGGAAGAGCCTTCTGAGAATGTAGCCGCCCCAGAGGGCTGAGAAGTGCCTGTCCACTTTGGGGCTGTTTTGATGCATCTTTAGAATCATTCTGCTCTCAATGCTGTCTTAAAATCCTCGCTCCAGCCCTGGGAGAGCCCTCCAGAGACCTGGCCCTGGAACTGCTGCTGTTCCGTATGGTGTGGGACCCTCTGTCTTCCTCAGGACCGCCAACCAGTGCCTGAGTTCAGAGGCCCCAAGGTCCTCCTTCCATCACAGTCCAAGCAGACCTTCAATTGTTACCAGAGCATCTTAAGTGTGTTAGTGAGATGTGAAGTGGTTACGCATGGATGCAGAATTCACAGTTCACTCAATAGAAAAGCAAGAGCTAAGGTCTTCTTTCCTTGAAGGCAGTTTCATTGGCTACTAGTTAGGACAATGACTCCTTGGAGACTCTTCAATGCAAAATTCTCATTTCTTTGGAGCAATGCTGAATCATTGGTAACTCCACATCCCACTGAGAGTCCACTCTCCCCATTAGCACCAGCCTGGGGTGGCTGCGGCTCTCCCTCTGGTCACCAACACCGAGACAGTGTGCCCAAAATGCAGCTCACTCCACTTTCTCCCTGATTAGGAAGTTATCACACACGCTGTGTCCATTAGAAGGTAATTGAGGGGAAAAAAAGGAAGGAGGGTATAGCCTCATTGATCCCACCAGCTGGAAATAATCACAGTTAAAATGTTTTGTATATTTCCTTCCAATCTTGTTAGAAGAATTCTGTGATTGCAACTCTGTGCAGCTGAGACTCCTACTTCACTCAAATGTAAACTTGTACAGTTGGTGTTGAGTGTACAGAATTTCCCAATGAAAGAGTGAAGGGGTAAAAAAGATTATGTGTATAAAGTATAAGTGAATCACTTTGCTGTACAGCAGAAATTCACACAACATTGTAATGAATAAATTAACGATACTTCAAATTAAAAAAAAAATAGTGATGGAGGCCACTAGCTCCAGAAAAGTATTTCCTTCCACAGGAGCTGTCTGGGGAGTGTCTTACTGCTCCTGTTCAGTCCATCAGTCGAGTCCAACTCTTTGCGACCCATGGACTGCAGCACAGTCCTTGGTGTGTGGACAGCATGGACAGGCTTCCCTGTCCTTCACCATCTCCCAGAGCTTGCTCAAACTCATGTCCATCAAGTCAGTGATGCCATCCAACCATCTCATCCTCTGTCGTCCCCTTCTCCTCCTGCCTTTAATCTTTCCCAGCATCATGGTCTTTTCTAATGAGTCAGCTCTTCTCATTAGGTGCCAAAGTATTGTAGCTTCAGCTTCAGCATCAGTCCTTCCACTGAATAGTCAAGGTTGATTTCTTTTAGGATGGACTGGTTTGATCTCCTTGCTGTCCAAGGGACTCTCAAGAGTCTTCTCCAACATCACAGTTCAAAAACATCAATTCTTTGGTGCTCAGCCTTCTTTATGGTTCAGTTCTCATATCCGTAAGTGACTACTGAAAAAACCAAAGCTTTGACTAGATGAAACTTTGTCAGCAAAGTAATATCTCCGATTTTACTATGCTCTCTAGGTTGGTCATAGCTTTTCTTCCAAGGAGCAAGTGTCTTTTAATTTCATGGCTGCAGTCACCATCTGCAGTGATTTTGGAGCCCAAGAAAATAAAGTCTGTCACTGTTTCCCGGAGAAAGCAATGGCATCCCACTCCAGTACACTTGCCTGGAAAATCCGAGGGACAGGGGAGCCTGGTGTGCTGCCGTCCCTGGGGTCACACAGAGTCGGACACGACTGAAGTGACAGCATAGCATAGCATCACATCACTGTTTCCATTTTTTTCACATCTCTTTGCCATCAAGTGGTGGGACCGGATGCCATGATCTTCGTTTTTTGACTGTTGGGTTTTAAGCCAGCTTTTTCCCTCTCCTCTTTTACCTTCATCAAGAGGCTCTTTAGTTCCTCTTCTCTTTCTGCCACAAGGGTAGTGTCATCTGCATATCTGAGGTTATTGATGTTTCTCCTGGGAATAGCTGAGCTGAAATCCTCCAAGTGCCTGCCACATGCTGATGTAGAGAAAACTTGTTTGGCTAGTGAACTGTTGACTCCTCTCGCTGCTGCCGTTCTGAGGAATGTGTTTGTCATGTTACAGCTCAGAGCCTCTGCCAGAAACACTCTCTTCTACAAGGGGATGCCAGGGTCTCTTCTTTCAAAAGTGGTCACCCAGCATCGAGGACTGCTCTCCGCCTGGGAGGTCCCTGCTGCTGCCCACTTGCCCTGCTCTCTGCAATCAGGGATGTCCACACCCGAAGAGCCCCTGCCCTGAGGACGCCTGGTCAGAGCCAGCCTGTAGGAATGTACAGTCGCTCATCAAGGCTTTGCTTGGTGCCCCTGGTGTCTGATGACCCTGAGCTCTTTTCTGCGTACTTAGTTGCCACCTGCTCATCTTCTTTTCATATCTTTCCCACATTTTTGCTGTATTGTTTGTTTTTGAGTTTTGATTATTTGGCATAGGATCCTTTATCAGATGTGGGTTTGCAAATATTTTCTCCCTATCTGTGGCCTGTCTTTTCATTCTCTTAGCATCTTTGCCATTTTGATGAAGTCCAAATGCTCAATTTCTCATGTTGTGGATGGTGCTTTTGGTGGTGTATCTGAGAGGTCTTTACCAAATCCAAGGTCACAGGTATTTTCACTTTTATTTCTTCTAGAAGTCTTATCGAGCTAGATTTTCTTTTGGGGTCTATGATCCACTGTGAGGTGCTTTTTGTGTAAGATGTGATGTTCAATTTTTGGCATAAGGATATCCGATGGCTCCAGCACCACTTACTGAAAACCTTTATTTTTCTCATTACATGTTATAGCTACACAGCCCTGGAAAGAGTGTTTACCTGAACCTCTTTATTTAATCTTCAGAACCATCCTGTGAGCAAGGGGGGTGGGGCCATCCATCACCTCCGTCTGTGACCAACAGGGAAATCAAGACAGAGAGTGTATGTTTGCTCGGGATGGTTCAAACAGTAAAAGGCAGAGTTGGACCTGGAAGGGGTCTCGCTGACCCCCAGTCCAGGCCTCCTCTTGGGGAGGGGGAGAGCAGGACAGTCTAAGGCAGCTTCTTGGGCTTTGAGAGGGGCACCTGCCCCATGCGGTCCAAGGCTCCCACAAGGCTGGGGACACATCTTGAGGTCAGCTGGCTGTGGGGCTGACGGTGACTCAAAGTCTCAACATAGACCAGGGGTCCCCAACCTGCTAGCCATCAGACCACGCAGCTGGAGGTGAGTGGCCGGCAAGCGACAAAGCTCCAACTGCATTGACAGCCGCTGCTCTTTCCTCACATCACCACATGAGACTGCAAACGACGGTGGCCCTAAAAGCATGTTTGAGACAACTTCAAATCCCATACGTCCTGGATTAAAGTCCAGGTGGGATATCCTGAGAGTGTCACAAAAGCCCTGAAAAGTGCTGCTTCTGTTTCCAACATCCTGTCTTTGTGATGCTGGGTTTTCTGCAGTGACAGCAACCGAAACAAAATGATGGCGTAGACTGGACATAAGCAACAGCCTTCGGGCGTCACTGCCTCCCACCACCCCGAGATGGGACCGATCACTGCAAGTAAACAAGCTCCGGCCTCCTGCTGATTCGCGTTGGGGTGAGGTGCACAGTTCCTGCGTTACATCACAATGCAGTGAGATGGAAACGAAGGGCACACTAAATGCAGTGCACTTGAATCAGCCTAAAGCCTCCCCACCCCGCCCACCGCTCCGTGGAAGAACCGTCTGCCATGGAACTAGTCCCTGGCGCCAAGAAGGCTGGGCCCGCTGACACATACTTAACGCATCCACCCCTAGACCCCAAGACTGACACGGGGCTCCCTTCCTCCATCCACACAGCACACCGTCTGGGCAAGCGGGGGGTGTGGCGGGCAGGAGCCACGGGCCGCTTCCCCCAAGCCCTCCAACAGAAAAGGCACCGATTGCCTCAGACCAAAGGGGACGGCCTTCTCCAGTGCCAAGGCTTTGCCTTCAAAAGACAGGAAACGGGATCCCACCCGGTGTAAACACTTAATGAAAAAGCCAAGGGGCCTGTGCTTTGTTGCATTGTTGGGCTTCCTTTATCCTCTTCTAAACATTGGTTTTGGACGGCCTGCTAAAGCCCCATTCCCATGTGATCTTAGCCTTTGTAAAATCATGACCATCCCAGTGGTCTTTACTTCTTTTAGGTTTCCAGTGAATAAAGCCAGTCTGGCAAGGTCCCCCCACTGGAATGACACATCAATGTCCCAAACGCGTCCCATCAGTCATGGGACGGCAAACGAAACTCCCCTGACTTTAAAAAGGTCCCAAACATGTCCCATCAGTTATGGGACGGCAAACGAAACTCCCCTGACTTTAAAAAGGTCCCAAACATGTCCCATCAGTCATAGGACGGCAAACAAAACTCCACTGACTTTAAAAAGGTCGTGGAATTGTGCAGGTTTGTGATATTTCTTTATTCATTATTAGGAAAATCGTAGACACAGCTCTTTAAAAATTATGTTTCATCTTAGATTACTCAAGAGAAAAGTTTGCCCAGTGAAGCCCAGAAATATGTGTGCCCTTTAATTTTAGATTTTTGATTTATTGAAAGGAACTATATAACCTGTCATAACCCACTGATACTACACTTTGTTGGACTGAGGTGTGCTCTTAACATTGGACTTAGCCCATTGAATGAGTTGTTCTTTTTTTCTTGAAAAAAATAAATTGCTTCATCTGCTTGCTGTCGTTTAGTTACAGTGTTGGTGGCACTGATCTGGCCAGTCGGCCCATCTGTTACACAGCAGCTCTCTGTTCTGACTGTGACCATCACCCGGGGTGTCTGGGTCTGTGTAACTGTCTCAAAGGCCAGCATCATCACTAGGAACTGGCTCCTCTGTGGCTACTCTGGCCACAGCAGAGGCACCGGCCGCTCCTGCTGACCCACTGCAGATGGGTCCTGTGACTGTGAGGTGGTCCTCCACACCCCACATGGAATAAGAAACCAGCAGTGATTTGGGCCAGACACACACCTTCTTTCCAGATCATGCAAGAGTCAAACTGCCAAGAAGCACTGTTCAGGCACACAGAGGCGATGGAAAGCAATCCGCCATAAACAGGGAAGAAACTGTCTCATTTGCAGAGACATGGATGGACCTAGAGACTGTCACACAGAGTGAAGGAAGTTGGAAAGAGAAAGGCAAATACCATAGATTAACACATGTGGGGTCTGGAAAAGGAGTACAGATGAAACCTTTTGCAGAGCAGAAATAGAGACATAGATGTAGGGACCCAAGGTGTGGACACCAAGTGGGGAAAAGGGGATGGGATGAACTGGGAGATCAGGATCGACATATATACACTATATATACACTCTCTCTCTCTCTCTCTCTCTCTATGTATATACACACTAATACACATACATATGTACACTGTGCATAAAATAGACAACTAATGAGAACCTACTGAATAGCACCAAATATAACTCTCTTCAGTGCTCTGTGGTGACCTAAATGGGAAGGAAATCCAAGGAGGAGGTGACATATACATGCATATGTATATATATGGATATATGGATATATATATACATGTGGCTGATTCATTGCCCTGTGCAGCAGAAACTAACACACAATGTAAAGCAGCTGTCCCATAAAAATTAATTTTAAAAAAAAGAACACTCTTCTCATAATCTACTTGGGTACCCCTGCCTCAGACCCTGGGGCTGCTGTAAGAAATCACTGGAGATTAGTGGCTTAAATAGCAAATAGGAATTTCTCAGAGTTCTAGAAGCTGGAAGTGCGGGATTAGGGCCCCAGCATGGTGGGTTCTGGCGAGAGCACACTTCCTGGTTTACAGAGCTCAGTCCTCTTCCTGTATCCTCACGCCCCACAGGGGGAGCCAGTAGCTTCTTTCCTCTTCTTTGTGTGTGTGTGTGTGTGTGTGTGTGTGTGTGTTAGTTGCTCAGTCGTGTCTGAGTCTTTGCGACCCCACAGACTGTGGCCCGTCAGGCTTCTCTGTCTATGGGATTTTCCAGGCAAGAATACTGGAGTGGATTGCCACTCCCTTCTCCAGAGGAACTTCCCAACCCAGGGATCGAACCCTGGTCTCCTGCATCACAGGCAGGTTAAAGGGCACCAACCCCTTCACGAGGGCCCCACCCTCATGATGTCATCTGACACTAATCACTTCCCAAAGGCCCCACCTCCGAATTCTGTCACAGTGCAAGCAGGGCTTCAACATGCGAATCGTGGGGCACAAGCCATGTGGTCCATTGCACACCCATTTCTGACCACAAACATAATCTCAACTTCAGATACTCTCCAGGCTTCCCACCATTCTTCTGATTCCATGTTCTTTCTGTGGCTTCCCTGGTGGCTCAGACAGTAAAGAATCTGCCTGCAATGCGGGATACCTAGGTTTGATCCCTGGGTGGGGAAGATTCCCTGGAGGAAGGAATGGCAACCCACTCCAGTATTCTTGCCTGGAGAATCCTGTGGATAGAGGAGCCTGGCAAGCTACAGTCCATGGGGGTCACAAAGAGTCGGACACGACTGAGCGACTGACACAAACATATTCTCTCTTAACTCTCGGAAACAAATCAGTGCTGGCCTGACAGAAGGAATGAAGTTGTGAGAAAGGGGATGCGTCTAATGTTACATAATTCCCTGCATTATTTCCCACAGCAGAAGGAGAACCCAGCTCACAACATTTTGAAAATAAATACACACATGAGTGATGGATAGACGAGCGAATGGGTGGATGGGTGATTATAGCCTCAAAACTTGATATTGCTGGCAAATCAACTTTATTTTGTTTAGTATGGCCAAAATATCCAGGAGTGAAGGTCACAAGGGCTAAAATTACTCAATTATCAGAAACTTGAGGCCCCAAATTGTATTTTACTTTTCTATGAAAATTATTTCACCAAATTCCACAGTCATTCTTGCAGTGATGAATTAAAGTCCATTGTTACTGAATCCCAGAGAACACACCATTCCTGACTCAGGCTTTGTCAATTATTTGTAAAGTGTCTGAATTAGATGTGCATTTTTAAAATAAAAACCCAATTCTTCAACAATGAAGTCTGAAACCATAGTTATGAATATACTTGTATATATTTGTGTGTGTCTTCTTAGAAACAACTTATGATCATAATATCTAATATTTAGTTCTTTATAGAATACAAAACATAATCATCCGTCTTGTATGTCAAAACCACAAATCTGAGACATTTACCTTCAGAAAGATGCAAATTTCTCTCACTTTGTCATCTCCTGGGAATGCCAACCAAAGAAAACATCATTTTTTCTGAAGATGAGGCCATAAATATTACAAGAAGGAGGGCATTTCTGAAAACCTGGAGTGAACTCCACTCCATGAAAGTCTTTCAGATGTAAACAGCCTCCGGTAACGACACAAAAGCACACTTTTGGACAGAGAATAGTCCCACACCTAAAAGGAAAATAAACCAACCCAAAACACACAAACATAAAGCACAGTATAACCAAGGAGGCACTAATCGACTTCTTATCTCGCTGCAGGTCGTGAAAGAATTAGTCAGGTGAACAAAGGGCACAGACCCTGCGTCAGGGCGATCTGCACGGCTGAAGGGCCCTGGGAGGCAGCCGGGCAACGTGAAGACCGAGGGTTTGGGAAAATGAATCAAGAAGTCTAGTCAATACAAAACATTTTGATTGTCCTGACCAATGCGATAATGCCTTTCAAGTCACATCAAGAAGAAACATCCATCCACATTCTCTGATGTTCCAAGGAGAAAATAAAGGACGGAAATGAAATGAGTATTTCAGATTTTTGATGTTTTGGGCTGCCTCTTAAAAACTTGGGTTTAACTCTGCAGTTCAGTTACAGTAGCAAAATGGTTGTAGGATCAGATGCAACCTGGGCTGATGTCTTTATAATCATGGCTAGCAGGTTCCTGTCGTGCTAGAGAGAGGCATTAAAATAATAGATGGGAGAAAACTTGGTCACATGACTGTCATATACACTCTCCTCTCTTTCCTGATATGAATTTGTTTCTTCTGTGAGTAGCTATATTTCCAGAAGACAAATGAGACAAGGGTGTTTCCTATGTGTCTTGTTCCATTGAGGCAGCTCTAACAGACCACCATAGGTTATAAACAAAAAACATGCATTCTTTGCAGTTCTAGAAGCTGGAATCCTCCATGGCTCATAGACGGCTGTCTTCTCATCATGTCTTCACAGGGCAGAAGGGTTGAGGGAGCTCTATGGAGTCACTTGTTTTTCAACTGTTTTTCTTTTTTTAAGTATAGTTGATTTACAGCGTTTCAGGTGTACAGAAAAGTGATTCAGTTATGCGTATATATACACACACACATGTATACATGTATATATATATATTCTGTTTCAGATTCTTTTCCATTATAGGTTATTATAAGATATTGACTATAATTCCCTGTGCAATACAGTTGGTTCTTATTGCTTATCTAGTCTATATATAGTAGTGTGTATCTCTTAATCCCAAACTCCTAATTCATTCCTCCCCGCCTTTCATGTTTGATAACCATAGGCTTGTTCTGTGGGTCTGTGAGTCTGTTATCAAAAGTGTGTGGTGGGATCGAGCTGCTCAACACTTAAAAGCCAGTGAACAGGCCAGGTTTGTGGAAAGGAAAGTTTGCTTTACTTTAGATGCTGGCAAATGAGAGGGGAAGGTGACGGCCATCTTCCCAAAGGTTGCAACCAGTGGGCAACAGCTTTTATAGACAGAAGCGGAGGGGCTACATGCAGAAACAGCACAGTCATCTCTAACAGCCATATTCAAGTTGTCGTAGATGGCCTGACCAGCGTCATCTTGGCTGTTTTAGGGACAGCTAATCTTCAGTTCCAGGGTCCATTTTTCTCCATTTCTTTGCAGTTAGTTCTCAGAATTGCAGCAGCTCAAGTCCTGGGCACAGTCTGGTCATCATGTAGTTAACTTCTCTACCTGGTATTTCAGTATCTATAAGACAGCTCATAGGATATGGCTCAGAATATTATCTATAGCCCTCAAGAAAGAACTAAAAGTCCTTGACTGTGCTTAATGACACATTATTATTATTTAGTCTCCTTTGACTGTTTTCCCTTGTTTCCACATTTCTCATTTTTCTGGTTAAATTCATTATTTGACTAAAGTTTTCCACAGACAAAAGGCAGTCACAGGACATGGCGGGGCAAGGACCATAGGTCCCTGCCCTGTTTCAAGTCTGTTTCCGCTTTGTAAATAAGTTCATCTGCACCGGTTTTCAGCTTTCACGTATAAGTGGTATCAAATGATACTTGTCTCTCTCTGTCTTCACTTAGGATGATAGTCTCTAGATCCACTCATGTTGCTGAAAACAACATTATTTCATTCTTTTTTATGACTGGGTGACATTATATTCGGGGCTTCCCAGGTGGCTCTAGTGGTAAAGAACCTGCCTGTCAATGCAGGAAATTTAAGAGACTCGAGTTGTATCCCTGGGTCAAGAAGAACCCCTGGAGGAGAGCATGGAAACCCACTCCAGTATTCTTGCCTGGGAAATCCCATGGACAGAGAAGCCTGGTGGGCCACAGCCCATGGGGTCACAAAGAGTCGGACATGACTGAGCACGCAGGCTCACAGCTTCTTTCAGAGAACAGAAGAGGGGGCGGTAAGGAAGCAAAGTAAAACAGTCAGAAGTTTTGCAGATATCTCCTGAAATGATCAGCCCTGGGAAGGGGGTGTCTTAATTTCCTTTTTCTTGCAGGCATACACAGGTGGACAGGGTCAGGATATCTCTCTAAACAAAGGCACTTCGGTTTAACATTCAGGCAGAGGGGCAGGGCCCCCAGAGGCAGGCCATTATGTGTAGATAGTATCCTTTGAGTGAACAAAAGCCACGGGAAGCAAAGGTTAAAGTAAAAGAAACTGATCCAACATTAGTCAGATTTTGTTCTTCACATAAAAGTGATGGATAGCCACATCCCAACTGAATGGGGAGCTGCCTTCTTTTTGATATTCTGGGCTTGACTCTGTTTGAAGCCATTGTTTTATGCAACAGTCTCAGATGATAGTCTTTTGCATTAGTAAAAAAAAAAAATTAAAACCTCCTATAAATTAAAAAAAGGTTAAAATGACCATTTTATTGTAGTTTGCTTTATAAAAGTGTAATAGTGAGACTAGTTAGGTTTTACCTGATGTATAATTTACATTCACTCTACAAACAAAGACAAATGACTTTTTTAGAGATGTTTATAAATAGAACTGTGTGGATCACAAAAAAACTGTGGAAAATTCTGAAAGAGATGGGAATACCAGACCACCTTACCTGTCTCCTGAGAAATCTGTAGGCAGGTCAAGAAGCAACAGTTAGAACTGGACATGGAACAACAGACTGGTTCCAAATAGGAAAAGGAGTATGTCAAGGCTGTGGATTGTCACCCTGCTTATTTGACTTCTATGCAGAGTACATGAGAAACGCTGGGCTGGATGAAGCACAAGCTAGAATCAAGATTGCCGGGAGAAATATCAATAACCTCAGATATGCAGATGACACCACACTTACAGCAGAAAGAGAAGAACTAAAGAGCCTCTTGATAAAAGAGAAATAGGAGACTGAAAAAGCTGGCCTAAAGCTCAACATTCAGAAAAGTAAGATCATGGCATCCAGTCCCATCACTTCATGGAAAATAGATGGGGAAACAGTAGAAACAGTGGCTGACTTTATATTTTGGGGCTCCAAAATCACTGCAGATGGCGACTGCAGCAATGAAATTAAAAGACGCTTACTCCTTGGAAGGAAAGTTATGATCAACCTAGACAGCATATTAAAAAGCAGAGACATTAACTTTGTCAACAAAGGTCTGTCTAGTCAAGGCTATGGTTTTTCCAGTGGTCATGTATGGATGTGAGAGTTGGACTATAAGGAAAGCTGAGCACTGAAGAATTAATGCTTTGAACTGTGGTGTTGAAGAAGACTCTTGAGAGTCCCTTGGACTGCAACCAGATCCAACCAGTCCATCGTAAAAGAAATCAGTCCTGAATATTCATTGGAAGGACTGATGCTGAAGCTGAAATCCTATCCTTTGGCCACCTGATGTGAAGAAGTGACTCATTTGAAAAGACCCTAATGCTGGGAAAGATTGAAGGCAGGAAGAGAAGGGGATGACAGAGGATGAGATGGTTGGATGGCATCACCAACTCAATGGACATCAGTTCAGTTCAGGCGCTCAGTCATGTCTGACTCTTTGCAACCCCATGAATCGCAGCACACCAGGCCTCCCTGTCCATCACCAACTCCCGGAGTTCACTCAGACTCACGTCCATCGAGTCAGTGATGCCATCCAGCCATCTCATCCTCTATCGTCCCCTTCTCCTCCTGCCCCCAATCCCTCCCAGCATCACAGTCTTTTCCAGTGAGTCAACTCTTTGCATGAGGTGGCCAAAGTACTGGTGTTTCAGCTTTAGCATCATTCCTTCCAAAGAAATCCCAGGGATGATCTCCTTCAGAATGGACTGATAGGATCTCCTTGCGGTCCAAGGGACTCTCAAGAGTCTTCTCCAACACCACAGCTCAAAAGCGTCAATTCTTCAGTGCTCAGCCTTCTTCACAGTCCAACTCTCACATCCATACATGACCACTGGAAAAACCATAGCCTTGACTAGACGGACCTTTGTTGGCAAAGTAATGTCTCTGCTCTTGAATATGCTATCTAGGTTGGTCATAACTTTCCTTCCAAGGAGTAAGCAACTTTTAATTTCATGGCTGCAGTCACCATCTGCAGTGATTTTGGAGCCCAAAAAAATAAAGTCTGACACTATTTCTACTGTTTCCCCATCTATTTACCATGAAGTGATGGGACCGGATGTCATGATCTTCGTTTTCTGAATGTTGAGCTTTAAGCCAACTTTTTCACTCTCCATGAGTTTGATTAAACTCCGGGCATTGGTAATGGATAGGGAGCCCTGGCGTGCTGCAGTCCATGGGATTGCAAAGAGTCAGAAACGACTGAGAGACTGAACTGAACTGAACTGTACTGATCAGAATCTAGACACAGACTCAGGACTTCTTGTTTCTGCCTTTATTTTTCGCAATTTTTAAATCTTTTCAGTGACGTATAATAATAAATTTATGATAATTCATAACAACAATTATTTATGTTTATGTATGATTATAATAATAATTTATAATAAATTAATGTTCTCTAGCTCATTGAAGATTTCCCTGGTGGCTCAGTGGTAAAGTATCCACCTTCTTATGCAGAAGACTTGGGTTCAGTTCCTGGGTCGAGAAGATCCCCTGGAGAAGGGAATGGCAAGCCACTCCAGTGTTCTTGCCTGGAGAATCCCATGGACAGAGGAGCCTGGCGGCTATAGTCCATGATGTCAGAAGAGTCAGACACGACTGAACAACTAAAGAACAGTAATAACAAGCTCATTGACATTTCATTTGCAAAACGGGTTCATAGATTCAATAACTGCATTGTTCTTGGAGAAAACAAAGGCTTTGCAACTCTTTTCCCTTGTGAAACTATTCCCCACTTTTGGCAGAAGTGAATTTGAGTCAGGGTTTTGCCCGCTGCAGACGAAACTGTTTTACCTGACACGTTATGTTTGAGGAGAACATTCCTGAATAGTGTCTTAAATAGTCACATTTTCTTTCAGGTCTTCCGTATATTCTCTTGAAATCTTGCCTGAGGACTCCTCTCTTTCCCAAGGTGATATGGCTGGGTGACAGCAGGGCTGTGTTTCAGAGCTGAAGTTGGGACTCTGATCTCATTCCCCTTAACTTCTGCAATGCCAGGAATGAGGCCTCCCTTGCTCCGCAGGGAAAATGAAGGGATGTGCTGCCTCTCTGGGATCTTTCAGCTCAAACTGACCGAAGTGTGCCCCGCTAATCTTTTCAGTTTCTCGTCTAGACTATATGGTCTCCCAGAGGGTCAGGTCCTCAGTGGGGTTATCCCCAACCTCGGGCTTCAGCCCCAGAGACAGAGGTGAGCCTGGGGGTCCGTGACCCCCTGAAGGCAGCTTGCACCCTGAGCACACTCTCCCTGCCAGGCTGCCTGGGCTCGATGCCAGGCCTGCCCGCCCCAGAGGGTGACTCAGGACCTCCAGCCTACAGAGTAACTGCGTGACTACATCCAGTGACTGCGTCCCACCCTCATAGCCACGGCCCTTGAGGTTCCTCGGGTGTCGGGCAGCTCTGGGTCACAGGGCCCACCTGCAGGGCACCCCAGTCCCCCCAGGGGCCAACTGCTGGGCAGTGACAGGCTTCAGGAAGCCACAGTGTGGCCATTTCCTGAGTTCCTTCATGGTCTGCTGAGGCCACTTCAGCTCAACATCTAATTAAAACCTAGTGCAGACTGATTGAAGAGGGGCTTTATTAAGGGGATTCCTGCAGGAGGAAGAGGGGTCATTGTCATGTGGGGAGCAGTGACAGGTGTGCCAGCTTCTCATGAGTTAGGGGGGTTCTCTCCGGCAGAGATAAGTAACCGGTACGGGGAAGTAGGAAGAAACGGTGGCCCGGACGACGGTGTCCCATCCCAGAGGACGGGAAAGGGGAGGCTTCTGGGCAGGAGTGACCTTTGCCTCCGGCCTGGAGCAGGAGATGCCCCCCAAATGGGCCGCAGACACAGAGCCACATGCAGAGGGTGAGAGTCAAGAGGCCTCCCCTTTATCTTGAGTAGCCCAGCACCCACATGCTGTGTACATGCCAGGGTTTGGTGGCTCATCTCCAGGGACACAATTTTGCTGCAAAAGCAGCAATTTTTTTTTTCACAGATGTTCCATTTTATTATTTTTTCAACTTTTAATTTTGTATTGGAGTATAGCCAATCAGCAATGCTGTGATAGTTTCCGGTGGACAGCAAAGGGACTCAGCCATACATACACACGTATCCTTCTCCCCCAGACTCCCTCCCTTCCAGGCTGCCACACGACGTTGAGCAGAGTCCCCTGTGCTGTATGGCAACTGGCCCTTGCTCGTTATCCGTTTTAAATATAGCAAAGCTGAGGTTACAGTTTCTCTTCTCTCTCTGCTGTGTGCTCTGTTGTGTACAGTTCTTTGCGACCCCCATGAACTGTAGCCCACCAGGCTCCTCTGTCCATGGGATTCTCCAGGCAAGACTACTGGAGTGGGCTGCCATTTGCTACTTCAGGGGATCTTCCCGACCCAGGGATTGAACCTATGTCTCTTTTGCATCTCCTGTGTTGGCCTTGATGGTTATCCATTTTAAATATAGCAAAGCTGAGGTTACAGTTTCTCTACATGAGCTCAAAGAAGAGCCTTCAAGGAGACCCAGGCAGCTGCAGGGAGCCTGTGAGAAGAAGCCTGTGATGGGCTTCAGGCCAGGCCTCCTCAGGACTGCTGAACTAGGGTTCCAGGAAACCGACCCCAGTATCTGCATTCTCTTCTGAAACACCGTGTAGAAGACTCCCGGGCATAGACCCTGGGGCTGGAAAGTGAAGTTGCTCAGTCATGTCTGACTCTTTGTGACCCCATGGACTGTAGCCTACGAGGCTCCTTAGTCCATGGAAATTTTCCAGGCAAGAGTACTGGAGTGGACTGCCATTTCCTTCTCCAGGAGATCTTCCCAACCCAGGGATAGAACCTGGGTCTCCTGCATTGCAGGCAGACGCTTTGCCATCTGAGCCACCGGGGGCTGGAAAAGAACAATCCATACTGAGGGAATGATTTGAAAAAAGAGGCAAGAATTAGTTTTCAGAAAGCAGAGAATATTCTGTAGACCCAAGTCAGCTTAAAAGGAAAATTTTTGTTCAGGCAAGAGTGGAGGGTCCCTGGAAAAAGAGGCAGGTGCCTGTGAGGAAATTTCCAACATGCCCCCAAAGACAGGGGCTTCCTCTCCCAAATGGTGAGGAGCCTGGTTCACCTGAGGGCTACTTCTTGAGGTTTATTTTATGTTATTTAATTTTTATTTTGATAAAATTCACATAACATTCACCATAGTAATTATTTTCAAGAATGCAACTCAGTAGCATAATACCTCAGTTCAGTTCAGTTCAGTCGCTCAGTCGTGTCCGACTCTTTGCGACCCCATGAATCCCAGCACGCCAGGCCTCCCTGTCCATCACCAACTCCCAGAGATTACTTAAACTCATGTCCATCGAGTCGGTGATGCCATCCAACCATCTCATCCTCTGTCGTCCCCTTCTCCTCTCACCTTATGTACGTACATCGTGTATAATACATACACATAGCAATACGATGGCGCTAGTGGTAAAGAACCCACCTGCCAATGCAGGCATAAGAGATGCAGGTTCAAGACCTGGGAAGGGCAGATCCCCTGGAGGAGGAAATGACAACCCACTCCAGTATTCTTGCCTGGAGAATTCCATGGACTGAGGAGCCTGGTGGGCCACAGTCCACGGGGTCACAAAGAGTCAGACATGACTGAAGCCACTTAGCAGGCAGGCAGGCCTGTGATGCATACTTTATGTTGTTGCTATTGTTCAGTCAGTAAGTTGTGCTGGACTGTCCTTTGCCAACTCCCGGAGAATACTCAAACTCATGTCCATCGAGTCAATGATCCCATCCAACCATCTCATCCTCTGTCACCCTCTTCTCCTGCCTTCAATCTTTCAGGCACCCTTCAATCTTCAGGGCCTTTTCCAGTGAGTCGGTTATTCACATAGGTGGCCAAAGGTATTGGAGCTTCAGCCTTTAGCATCAGTCCTTCCAATGAATATTCAGGATTGATTTCCTTTAGTATTGACTGGTTTGATCTCCTTGCTGTCCAGAGACCTCTCAAGAGTCCTTCCCGGGATCACAGTTCAAAAGCATCAAATCTTTGGCATTCAGCCTTCTTTGTGGTTCAACTCTCACATCTGTTGATGACTATTGGAAAAATGAGAGCTTTGACTATACAGATCTTTGTCAGCAAAGTGATGTCTCTGCTTTTTAATACACTGTCTAGGCATACGTATTATGATATTAGTATATGTATAATGCATATATATTATATATAAGTAAAAGTGAAAGTCGCTCAGTTGTGTCCAACTCTTTGCCACCCCATGGACTATACAGTCCATGGAATTCTCCAGACCAGAATACTGGAGTGGGTAGCCTTTCTCTCCTCCAGGGAATCTTCCCAACCCAGCTCTTCCACATTGCAGGCAGATTCTTTACCGCTTGAGCCACCAGGGAAGCCATAATCTTATTAAAATCCTCAGTGATTGATAAAGGAATTGGCTCTGGGAGGTGAAGGCATAATCCCAGGTGTACTGCTGGCAAGACACTGGGTTTAGAATTCAGGATCACAGCTGCCACCAAGCCTCCAATGCCCTCCTGACAATCATAAATGTTTCTTTCTTCCATGACCATATCTGTCAGACTAAGGTGTTGGTTCTTTACAAAAGCAGAATGAAATAAAGTAAATAAAGTAAAACATTTGCCACCTGCCTGGGCAGCATTCCAGCCTACGCTTCAATTGCTTCAAAGGCTGAGCCTCCCCAGCCATCCCTATCACGCCCGAGACCCAGATCCCACCATCTCTTTCTTCCCTCCCCTCCACGTCTCTTTCCTTCTCCTTCTTGCCACTCCCTCATAACCACCAGGATTCTTGTTGACTGAAGGCTACAAGGAGACTGCACACACACTCACACACTGCAAATGGATGCTCTCACAGTCACACACACACACACATACACACTTGTACACTGAACACACATGAGCATATAAACACATATGCACATTCACGCATGCACACAAATACACACATATACACATATGTACTCACACATACATGCTTGTACACACTGAATACACACAAGCATATACATACACCATGCACACACATATACACATTTATGCACACTCATACATACACACAATGGCCTTCCAACCCCACTTGTCTCTCTTTAGATCCTTTAGAATCCTCTTTTCTCAGCCCCGTAACTCATTCCCTGCTGCTTCCTCTTTTAAGAATTTTCCTTTAGTAATCACTTTAGCGCTGAAACATGGATTATATCAGGAGATTAACTCTAGTTGGAGAAAAAATTTCAAGTTGGAGAAAAAATTTCACACGTTCTTCCACCTCTTCATAGCGTCTTTTGCAGATTATCGAACAACTGGCCATTCTTTTTGCAGGAGAACAGGATTCTCTTTCCCCCCCTACCTGCTCTCCTCTCTGGACAGTACTGGACTGGTCCCTCCCCGTGGAGAATCTTACATGACCCCAGCTCAGAGGCCACGCAAAGAGATACCACTTACGTTTAGGATGGAAGAAACTCGATGGTGAAAACGAGGGGTAGGACCACAAGTTATAAGAAGCGACTGCCTCTTCACCTCCTGCCAACGGAGCAAAGACTTCCACAGCTTCTACTTGCTTTATGTTAATATTTTATTATTGAAATATAGTTAATTTACAATAGCATGTTAGTTTTAGGTGTGCAATATAGTAATTCAATATTTTTATAGACTACACTCCATTTAAAGTTATTGATAAAGAAGATGTGGTACATATGTGTGATGGAATATTACTCAGCCACTGAAAAGAATGAAACAATGCCATTTGCAGGGATATGGATGGACCTAAAGATTATTGTACTAAGAGATGTAAGGCAGACAAAGAGAAATATATATTATACTGCTTCTATGCACAATATTTTAAAAATTACACAAATTAACTTATTTATGAAATAGAAACAGACTCACAGATGTAGAGAATGAATTTATGGTTTCCAGAGGGGGAAGGGAAACATTAGGAGTTTGGAACTGACAGGAAAAAAACTGCTATATTTAAAATGGATAACCAACAAGGGCCTATTGTACAACACAGGGAACTCTGCTCAGTACTCTGTAATAACCTAAATGGGAAAAGAATTTTAAAAAGAATTGTTGTTGTTGTTCAATCACTCAGTCATGTCTGACTCCTTGCAACCCCATGGACTGCAGCATGCCAGGCTTCCCTGTCCTTCACCATATCCCAAAGCTTGCTCAAACTCATGTCCATCAAGTGGGTGATGCCATCCATCCATCTAGTCTTCTGTCGTCCCCTTCTCCTCCTGTCTTCAATCTTTCCCAGCATCAGGGTCTTTTCTAATGAGTCAGCTCTTCACATCAGGTGGCCAAAGTAGTGGAGCCTCAGCTTCAGCATCAGTCCTTCCAGTGAATATTCAGGACTGATTTCCTTTAGGATGGACTGGTTGGATCTCCTTGCAGTCCAAGGGACTCTCAAGAGCCTTCTCCAAAACCACAGTTCAAAGCTTCAGTTCTTCAGTGCTCAGCTTTCCTTATGGTCCAACTCTCACATCCATACATGACTACTGGAAAAAGCCATAGTTTTGACTAGATGGACCTTTGTTGGCAGAGTAATGTCAGATCCATGTATGTGTGTAAGTGAACCACTTTGCTGTACACCAGAAACTAACATAACATTGTTAATCAACTATATCCCAATAAAAAATTAAAATTTAAAATATGAAGTTATTACAAAATAATGGCTACATTTCCCTCTGCTGTACAACATATCTTTATTGGTTCTTTTTTTAATTTGTTATTGCAAGATATTGCCTTACCGGATTGTGTTAGTTTCTGCCATACACCAACATGAGTCAGCACAGGGACACACACGTCCCCTCCCTCTATGCATAGTGGTTTGTACATCTTAACCCCCCACCCATTTGCTCCTTCCCCCACCCCCCACTGGTAAATGCTGGCTTGTTCTCTCACAGCTTCTAATTTCTGACCTCGACTTTGGTCTTTGCTCCTCAGGCCTTGCAAAGCCTTTTCTGACATCCGCATCCAAGTTCCAAGGTTGAGCAAACCCCTTCGAATTAGATAAGTCCAGTTTGATGTAACTTTGAATAAACAAGAAAAAGAAGACAGAAAATGAGAAGGTCCCTAAATTTACCAAAAGGCACAGAAATGTGACTTCCTCTCCCCAAGTTTACAGGGAGAGAGAGAACTGAATTAAAACCTGGCTGCTTGAGCAACTGACATTCCGCTGGAAATGAAAGCTTGGAAAGGAGCCGGAGCCCAGCGGCTGTCACTCTGCAGTGAACACAGAACCACCCAAGGGCTTGTTAACACACCCAGAGCTCGGACTTGGCAGGTCTGCGTGGGGCCTGACGGGCGTTTCTCTTATTCCCAGATGACGCCGATGCTGCTGGCCGAGGGGCCCTCCTGCGGGAACGGCTGTTGTGATGCCTTTAGCCTGGCCACAGGGCAATGCCACAGCTCCCCTCAATTCCCGTGCTGCCGTGGGGGAGCAGGAGCATGCATGCAGGAGTGGCTGATGTAGTCATGATGTAACAGGGAAGAGCCAGTTTTGACTCTTCCCTGTTAGATCTGTGCCTTTGGCTGCTTTTGTTATTATAATCACACAGAACGGTTTGCTTCAGAGCACCCTGCCCCTCTGCCTGACTGTTGTGTCCTTGTTCAGAAGCCTGTCCTCCTGTGGATGGCAGGAAGGAAGAAATTAATGCATTCCCCTGCCTGAGGCTCGCCATCATAGGAGGTACTTGCAGGACTGAATGGCCTTTTCACTGTGTCTCCTCACCTCCCGGATCTCTGATCCATAAGAGAGCCTGGCATCCTGATCCCAGATGGTCATTTTGAGAGGTCAGTCTGCCATCTTCTTGGTCAGCCAGCTTTCAGAACGAAGCTTAATTCCTTGCCTCAACACCTCGTTCGTCTCTGATTCACTGGCCTCGCCTGTGGCAAGCAGAGCAAGCTTGGACTCGGTAACAGGGAGGAGCTCAGGGCTTCTCAGATGTTTGCTGATCCCATTTTCGTCCACTTAAAACTGAAGATCCCTGAAATCTTGGGGTCTAAGACACTGGATAGCTTAATTCTCTCTCTTACATTCAGGGCTTAAGTTCTTAGCTGTGGTTTCCTTCCAAATGATTTCAGCTAGGATTGGGCAGAATTACATCCTCTAAGTCACTCTTGAAGGCCTTGTGGTATTTAAAGTGTCTTTTGTTTCCAACATCCTGGAATACTTAAGTAACCCTTTTCCAGATCGAATAATGTCCCCTGTGTTTTGGTTTATTTACAGTTTTTCTGAGGCTGCAGGAGAGCCAAGCCTTATTCTTGGCACGTGGCTGAGCTGTTTTCACCCTCTGCTACCTGGAGGTTAATCGAAAGAAACACCCTGGAAAAGATACAATCGCTGAGCAGGAGGCAGAAAAGTGACGTCTTCAGGCCCAGCCTGTCTCCACCCTGCTGAACTCAAACAGCAAATCCCGAGACTGAGGAAGGCCCGGGGTGTCTGGGTGACTCACTGCCCCTGCAGAGCTGGGTTTTCTTCCTGGGGGATAGATTGCACCACTTTCGCTGTTGTTATTGGGAAATCATTTTGAAATTAGAGAAAACATTTTAAAAATTGAACCAGAAGACTTATGTGCCCTTTCCTCAGAATCAAATTTTATTTACATTTTTCCCCATCTGCTTTTGCATGTGTTCTCTCTCTGTCTAAATATGCGTATCCATATTAATATAATATTCTCTGAACTATCCGAGACTAGCTTCTTACACCTAATAATGGGTGTGCTTTTGCGTAACTGTAGTACAATGATCAACTGTGATGAATTTAACATTGATGCAATTGTTTCATCTAGCCCACCATCTATATTTTGATTTTGACAATTAATCCAATACAGTAAGTCCCCTACATACTAATGAGTTCCATTCTGATAGTACTTTTGTTTGTAAGTCCAATAAACTTGGCTTAGGTACAAAATAACACAAGGCCATATAGTATTGTACTGTAATAGGTTTATAATATTTTTCACATAAATAATACATTAAAACAAACACAAAAAATAAAGCAAACATTTTAATCTTACACACAGTGCCTTGAAAAGTACAGCAGTGCAGTTCAGCAGCTGGCACACAGGGGCGCACTCGCATCTTTGAAAATTTGCAACTTGAAGATCGTATGCAGGGGCCTTACTGTAATGTCCTTTATAGCATTTCCCGCCTCCAGCAAAGGAGTCAGTTCTAGGACCATTTCCTGCGTCCGGTTATCCCATCTTGCAATCCCCTTTCACCTGAGACAGTTGAGAATCCTACCCGTCTTGCTTGAATGGGCTGTTCGCCAATGATTGCTCACATAGAGCTGGGCAATTCCTCTGGAGAGGGACACTGAATATCACGCATCACACCCAGAGCACGGGGTGTGGTCTGCCCTCGACGCCGAGGCAGAGTTTGCTCAGCCAGTGATTGTGTGGTCCAATTTCTCACTCTGTAGTTACTAGCTTTTCCCTGATTTTGAACAAGGTAACTGAGAAGGCACATTAAGACAGGCCACCATCCTGCTCCTCATCCAAATCCATCCCCGCCCCTGAGATCTGAGCATCACTGATGACTTCCTAAGCATCAGTGATGACCTTGCCTGAGCCGCTCTGTGCAGTGACGGCCACCGAGTGAAGACCTTTCAATCCAGCTCTCCCTCTACTTTATCAGCTGAACGATCATGCCACAGTAGTTGAGAGCTCATCCTTCCCCTCTACTTATTTTGTGTATCGATGAATTGTTGGGTGTTTCCCTGGTAGCTCAGTGGTAAAGAATCTACCTGCCAAGAAGGAGACGTAGGTTTGATTCCTGGATCGGAAAGATCCCCCTGGAGAAGGACATAGCCCTGTAGTATTCTTGCCTGGAGAATTCCATGGACAGAGGAGCCTGGCATGCTACAGTCCATGGGGTTTCAAAGAGTCAGACAAGGCTTAGAAACTAAACAACAACTATTATTGTTGACATGGACACAGCGATTTTTGCAAAAACGCATTACCATCCTCAATGATGTTAGAGTGAAAACTGACCCAGACGTTTCTGCTGAGACCGCCTTCCTGCGGCATCTGCTCTGTGTCCTTGTACTAAGGATCCGTCTCATTTTTTCACCCTTTTTCTTGTTTTCTGACATAATAATATGTCCCGAGTTCATCTTATACTTTATCTGCCCCAAGCCTGGGGTCTGCCAGTTTTACACCTGGAACAAGGAAGTTGACTTCTGTTGGGTTTATTTCCATGCTATGAAGAGAGTTCTCTTTAATGAGTGCTTAGAGTCTGGAATTGAAATCTCTTAGTTAAATAGAACTCCTTTGGTGGCAAGAAACAGAAAACTTGAATGAGCGTAAGCAAAACATCAATTAATTGATCAATGGAATCCAAGCAAGAGTCGATCAGTCAACCTCTGAAAGTGGAGTGGTGGTTCTGAAGCCCAGAGGGCGTTAATCCCCAGATATAAATGCTGCCCCGCTTCCTCAGTTTCAGGACCTCATCCTTGCTCTCACTGGGCCACTGGGAGCCCAGCCTGCTCCTCCGAAGGGCAGGAAACCTGGCACCCAGAGTGCCCTTGGCTCCTGTGCTTCAGCCTCCAGCCTGGGGAATTCCTGCTCAGAAACCCTCAGGAAAGACTCAGCATTTCCTAGATGACCAGGTTTCCACCCCTGGGCTAACCTAGAGAGCCATGCAGATGCACTCAGAAAAGAACAGGGCAGCTTCTGAGCTGACAGACTGGGGAGGCAAAGGAGGGGTCCAGGGAGCATTAAGCAGATCCTCCCGCACACATCTGCTCAGACACAAGAGTGTTTGGCTAATCGCCTGTTCACTGTGCTCAGGTGCTGCAAATGAGTTGTTCTTTTCTTCTAGGAGACCCTGGAATGTAAAGTTTCCAACAACCACAAAACTGTGCCACAGCCCCAGCCGAGATTGATGGGAGGCAGCTGTGAAGTGTGTAGAGGCGCAGCCAGCACGGCCCTTGCATCAGGCTCACCTGTCCACACTGTGGCAACAAAAGAAACAATAGGGGGATTTCCCTGGTTGTCCAGTGGCTGAGACTCTGCCCTCCCAGTGCGGGGGGCCTGGGGTCAGTCCCTGGTTGGGGAACTAGGTTCCACGTGCCAAAGCTAAATATCCCACGTGCCAAAATTTAAAAAAGTAAAATAAAAAAAAGAACCAGAGCGCCACAAGTAAAACCAGGTGGGGCCAAATAAATAAATATTTTTTAAAAGTAGGAAAAAGGCTGCTTGAAAGGAAGGGAGCTTGGAGACAGATCGCATTCTCTGTGACCTTGGGCAACTGGTTGACCCTGTGACTCCTAGACTAGCTTGAAAGTCAGTTTCTGCTCTGACACCCCACGCCTATGTGGTCTGTGTTCAAGTAGAGACGTTATTTGACAGCTCTGGCCTTGCCTCCACATCGACCTCAGCCAACCATGACTGTTGGTGACCACAGATGGACAGAGAGTCCAGTCCTGGACTAGCCCCTTCCCCTCCCTATTACCTAATCCCCAACTCCCTTCTGGCACGCCCTGGACATTCTTCGGGTTTGGACCCAATCTCCAGGTCCTGTTTCACCCATCAAATTCCATATTAGGTGTGTCTAGTGCCATCACTAGGTGTGGCCAGACAGAGGCCAGCATGCCAGGCTCCTCTGCCCTGAAGTGGCAGGCACTACCCATCATCCCAAGAATAGCTCCCTGCACTCAGCCAAGCTTGAGTCCCCAGACCTCATCATCACTTGTTACCATGGTTACAAGGCAGCCACTCCTGCCACCTATAAGGGTCTGTTCAATGAGTCCAGGGCCCCCACCAGGGTTACAGAACCTTCAGGAAGACATTTGGAAGTGGGTGCTGGGTTACAGGGCTAGGTGACTAGTGTTTGGGCTTGATTGTGAATGCGTCATGTTTCTAGGATGGTGAGCATGCCTGGAAAATGGATATGAGCCCAAACTATGGGCTCCACCATAAGGGGTGGGATTAGTGGTTCCGGGGCCCTGCCAGAAGCCCAGCTGTGTAGACAAGCCACGGTGACCTACTCTCCCAAACTATGAGCCAGCTCTCTCCAGCTGCAACGGGGGAGTGCTAGCCTGAGAGTGTGGAGCTGGCCTAAGTGCAGGGGAGAGGGATGTGAGTGTCTGTGGGTGTGGGAGGGGAGAGGGGGAGGACTGGGTGGAAGAGAAAGAGGAAAATCACAGGGAGAGGCCGAGTGAGCAGATGCGAGTGGTCCTGCACTTGGGGAGGAAAGAAGACACGAGATGAAAATAAGCCAGTGCTCTTGCGGGGTGGGGGACAAAAATCAGCAGAGGAAGGGATGGATCGCTTCTGTCCAGAAGAAGTGAGTCATGTTTCTGTCTCAGAAGAAGAGTCTAATAAAAGGAAATGGGGGGAAATCAGTGAGTTTTAAAATACTTGGTTATTTTCAAGAAGGGATTAATGAGATGCCGAGTTCCTCATCTTGACAAGGTTTTCTCTGGGATAAGTGTGCTCACATCTCTCCACTACGTGATGGCTTGAGATTCAACGATGTGGCATCCCGTGGGGATTCCTTCCATCCCCTTAGCTGAGGTCTGCCAAGCATCTACTATGTGCTACTCTCTGTAGCAGATGCAAGGGCACCCAGAGACGGAGGCTTCACAGCTCAGCCCAGAGGAGAAGCAGAGATGCGAGCAGTGAGCACAGAGAATGGGCCACATGCTGCACGCAGCACGCGGGTGAGAGCGGGCCGGGTCTGGGCCCTCGGGGGTCGCCAGGGTGAGGACGTCGAGGCGCTGTTTGCTGTTTGCTGTGTGCTCCGTCATCAGTCGTGTCTGACTCTTTGTAACTCCATGGACTGTAGCCTGTCAGGCTCCTCCATCCATGGGATTTTCCAGGCAAGAGTACTGGAGTGGGTTGTCATTTCATTCTCCAGGGGATCTTCCCGACCAAGGCATGGAACCCGCATTCTCTTGCATCTCCTGCATTGGAAGGCAAGTTCTTTAACCCGTTGCCACCTGGGCAGCCTGAGGATGCCCAGGACAGAAGCAGCTAAATCTCCCTGGGACCCTGGAGAGCAAGTGGGACCACAGCATCACTGCAGCAGGTACACAATGGTGGCATGTGGGACTGGAGGACTGGCCAGGATCCCTCAGGCTGACTCCTGAGCAGATGCTGACAGACATCAGGGTGTGTGCACAGTGGGGACAGACACAATGATCGCTCTTCGCCCCTCTCGGATACCCACCTCACCCCCTCCGCCTCTTCATTCCTTCATTTCTCAGCCATCAGCGCAAACACACCCCTCCCAGGCAGGCACCTGCCCTCAACCAGCTCACCCCAGGCTTCTCCAAAGTCCCAAGGTTTTAAATATAATCTCCCAAAGTAACTGAATTCTTTTTTGACACTCAAGTGAATAAACTCTTATTTTATGTTTCTGTCATAGCAAACTGAGTCCTAATGAAAATTTCCTCACCTTTAAAAATGGCAGGGCCATCTCAGTTCATTCAAAAGCGAGTAATCTACATTCCTGCCACAAGTTGAAATGAACCCACATGTTCGGCAAGAAAGAATACTGTGTTTTCACCGAGAAAACCAGAATTGAAAGAGACACGTGTACTCCAATGTTCATTGCAGCACTGTTTACAATAGCCAGGACATGGAAGCAACCTAGATGTCCGTCGGCGGACAAATGGATAAGAAAGCTGTGGTAAATATACACAATGGAATATTACTCAGCTATTAAAAAGAATGCATTTGAATCAGTTCGAATGAGGTGGATGAAACTGGAGCCTGTTATACAGAGTGAAGTAAGTCAGAAAGAAAAACACTAATACAGTATATTAACACATATACATGGAATTTAGAAAGATAGTAACGATGACCCTATATGTGAGACGGCAAAAGAGACACAGATGTAAAGTCTGTTCTTTAACAGACTTTTGGACTCTGTGGGAGAAGGCGAGGGTAAGGATGATTTGAGAGAATAGCACTGAAACATGTATATTACCATAAGTGAAACAGATCATCAGTCCAGGTTCGATGCATGAGACAGGGTGCTCGGGGCTGGTGCACCGGGATGACCCTGAGGAATGGGATGGGGAGGGAGGCGGGAGGGGGGTTCAGGATGGGGGACACATGTACACCCATGGCTGATTCATGCCAGTGTATGGCAAAAACCACCACAGTATTGTAAAGCAATTAGCTTCCAATTAAATCAATAAATTAATTATTTAAAAAATACTGTGTTTTTTATGCCCACCAGTTTGTTAGCAATAAATAGCATTTTCCAAAGAAAGAATTTCAAAGCAGTAACAAGTCTGTATTCTAAAAGGATGCCAGATGCGGGCGTCTGCGGTTCACCTTGTGAGAAGCCATGTAAAGCAGAGGTGGGTGGTATGAGGCAATGAGGGGGCACTTTGACGCAGGGCATAGGTGCCCCGTCCTTCCTACAGAGAGGTGGGGAAGGGCTGCTGCCCAGGGACCGTCCAGTGAAGTCACAAATACAGCTGGGGGCAGGAGTCCCACCAGCGGGGCTGGTGCGACGGGTGATAACATCATTGAGAAAGACGCCAAGCGCGTCCGTCCCAGGGAGTCCGTCCCAGAGAAACCCGTTCGAGCACCTGAGCGTCCTGTCCCGCCGCGCTCCTGTCCCCTTGCCACTTTGGTGCCGACTCACACATCTGCTTCCGTGAGACGCTGAGCCGAGTTCTGCTTCGCACTTGTTCCGAGGCAGGGATGCAGGCACTTAGGCCCCTCGTGCTGCAGTGGACAGTCGTCCGCGCAAGAGGCCGGGGGTTACTCAGCCGTGTCTCCTGGCTTCCAGATTCATCAAATTTGAAATAAAATAGAAACCAGTCACCTCTGCTGTCAGTTTTCAGTTTCTCAGTAAAGGGAATGGTTTTCCTGGTTAAATATGACAAATCAGAAAAACCTAAGCATTTTTAACGAACCCAAGGGGGGAAAACCCAGAGAGCTGGGCTAAGAGCTCTCTGACCCTGAGATGGCAGGAGCTGATGGCAACCCCAGTTGGAAATAAGATGATTTCAGCCTAAGTGAATTCTCCCAAGCAGGAAGAACCGGTTTGGGAAGAGACTTGCAAGCCTTCCACAAACTGCCCAGATGTATTTGAGTGGCTTCCACTGCTTTTGCTGCATGATAATGGGCCTCCCATTATAATGGGGTTTCCCAGGTGGCTCAGTGGTAAAGAATCCGCTTGCAAGGCAGGAGACCCAGGTTCAATCCCTGGGTTGGAAAGATCCCCTGGAGAAAGAAATGGCAACCTACTCCAGCATTCTTGCCTGGAGAGCCTGGCATGCTACGCTCCATGGGGTCTAAAAGAGTCAGAGACGACTGAGAGACTAACACACACACACACACACACACACACACACACACACACACGTGCCTCATAGGTGAACTTTTACGAAACCAAAAGGCAGACTTGAAGAAACAAGGCTGCTTGTCCAGAGTGAGGTCAAATCTGAAACTGGATTCCGTCCAATTGGCACTGTTAATTTAAAAGACCCACTGGACTTGGGGGCTGGAATGGCAAGGGCTCCTCTCTCTCCATCCCCTTCTCTCCCACACCACAGTTCAGGGTCTTAAGAGGAAGCCAAATTCAATAGGGACAGACATTTAAGAGGAAAAACCAATTTTATTTAAAACTTCATTTTATTAAACTCCAGGAATTTGTCTCTAGGTTTAAAGAGAGTTGATCCGATGACTCAAAGTTTTCGTGTTGACCTCCTCGGAGGGTTGGGGAGACCTCCCAGGCCTGCAGAGGGTGCAGCTGACAAAACAGACAGCTGCTGAGTCCACATCAGTGGGCACTTTCTGTCGATGCAGACGGCTTAGAAATCGCCCCCTTGGCATGGAATTCTCTGGCGCAGGAAAACAGAGAGGAGAGACATCAGGCTCACCCGCGAAGCCAGGCAGCATGTCCTGCCCTTCCATCACCTCCGCCTGTGACTGCTTCTAAATTTGAGAAAGTTGTCCCGCTGCCCAGGTGGACAGATTTCTCGCCACACCTTCCTGCAGTGTCAGCTCTGCATGGATGACAGTAACGGATGTCAGAGTGGACAGAACAGATCACACACATGGACAGGGTGTTGCACATGGACACATAGACCATCGGCAGAGTACAGCCTCAGCAAGAGGCGAAGCCATGCACAGAAAGGCAGCTCCCAGACTCCTGAGAGTTCCTCTGATTGCAAGGAGATCAAACCAGTCAATCCTAAAGGAAATCAACCCTGAATATCCATTGGAAGGACTGAGGCTGAAGCTGAAGCTCCAATACTTTGGCCACCTGATGTGAAGAACTAACTCATTGGGAAAGACCCTGATGATGGGAAAGACTGAGGGCAGGAGGATGAGATGGCTGGATAACATCACCAGCCCAAGGGACATGAGTCTGAGCAAACTCCAGGAGATAGTGCAGGACAGGGAAGCCTGGCATGCTGCAGTCCATGGGGTCGAGGAATCGGACACAACTTTAGCGACTGAGCAACCATCTGCCCCAGCTATGGTTCACACAGTGCCCCCCACCCTCACAGTCCCAGGCATAAGATTCGGTGGGAAGTTCTGTCTGGCAGCTGTTTGTGATCACCAGGAGAAACACACTCCTCAAAGCAAACACTGAGAGCTGCTGCGTATCTGTGGAGAGATGAAGTGCAGATGTCGACTGTTGTACAATGAATTCAATTATTGGAATTTTTGTCATCCTTAATCCCATAAACCATCCTCAAAGAGCACTCTTTTCAACCCAGAAAAAGCCGAGTGATGCCCGGGTTAGAGGTGTAGTTGAGACCATTTGCCTCTGTGCAGTGGGGAAAAGGAAATGTCTTTCTCCCTAAAATGACCTCGTAAGAGTGACTAGAGGTCATTTTCTTAGAAAGTTTAGTGTGAAACAAAACAATCTATTTGCTCAACACACAGACACACACACACACAGGTATAAGCATCCCATGCAAATGTCTGTGTCTTTTAATTACCATAAGTAATTAGGAGAGTAGATTTTACTCCCAAGAGGTTAGTTGAGACATTTGTTTGTGATGAGCATTTTCCCCTCTATGGAGCTAGAAATATCACAGTAAATGTGGTGATTAACAATGTCTCTATCTCCAGCTCAGGAAGTGTTGACACAGATGTTTGGCTAATCATTGATAGCAAATAGCTATTCCCATAAAGGCGAAGATTAGTCGGAATTGGCATGCATTTTGTTCTTCTGTGAGCCTCATTTGATTATAGATGATGTTTTGTTAGAGTGTATCCATGCAACCTCATAGTGATGTAAAACCCAAGAAAACAGGGACTCTGTGCCAAAACCAAATTAAATACACGTTTGAAAAATGCAAACTTGATTCGAGTTCAGGTACCACGAAGTTTGCCTTCATGTCTATTGTTGCTAAATCCTTCAGGGAAGCTATAAAAAGCAACCCTGAACATTAATATCAATTTAAGTTGGTGTCACTGCCAACATTTCCTCCCCACGAAGCCCAGCTGCCGTATCGTCTCCAGCCCAACACGGAGTGGCAGCAGAGCCGCTCCCACAGGGCTGGGAAAGCTGCCCATAGACTGGGCAAGGAGAAGCCCTCTGCTCTGCACAAGCCCGCTGCACTGCCCTGGTTTCCCTGTGGGCAGCACGGACCCCTCTGGGAGCTGGATACAGAGCCCGTTCTCCGGGAGACCAGCTTCAGCGTCTCTGAGCTGTCATGCCCCTTCCTCCTTCTTCAGCAGCTTCCAAGAAGCACCTACATTCAGATGGCTCCCACCCGCTTGCCACCCCACTCACATGTGTGTTAGGCTGTTTTCATCTTGTCTGACTCTTTGCCACTCCATGGACTACAGCACACCAGGCTTGCCTGTCCTTCACTATCTCCCAGAGCTTGCTCAGACTCGTGTCCATACAATCGGTGATGCCATCCAACCATCTCATCCTCTGTCGCCCCCTTCTCCTATCTACCAAACACAGCTTAGCCTAGCCTACCTTAAACGTGAGCAGATCACGTATGTTAAAAGATGGCTGTGAAAAATCATCTAACACAAAGGCTATTTTTTAATAAAGTGTGGACTGTCTCAAGTAATTATTGAGCTCTGTCCTGGAAGTTATCTGGGCACAGGATGGTTGTCAGTGTATCGATTGTTGACCATCATGATTTTGAGGCTGACTGGCAGCTATGACTTGCAGCCGCTGACCAGCATCACAAGAGAGTACTGCGATATAGATCACCAGCCAGGGAAGAGATCCAAGTTCAAAGTATGGTTCCTACTGAACATAGAGACATTTTGTGCCATCATACAGTCAAAAAAATCATAGGTCAAACCATCCATCATAAGTCAGGAACCATCTGAATACGTCGATCTCGCCAAAGAACAAAAGCATCCTGCTCTTTGCCTTTAAGGAAGTGGGGAGAGGACGAGAGGCAGCAAACACAGAAGTCAGGGCTTTGCACGCCCTCCTGAGGTCCTCGATGTTTCCATTTGCTTCCAGGACACTCGGTAGTGTTAGCCCCTCGTTTCCACACTCAGTCTTACCCGACGGCTCCTCCTCTTTCTTGAAAACTCGGCTCAGAGTCAGCAAGGGCAGGATTCTGTGAACTTTGTGTCCTCAGGATTCGGGCACAGCTCAAGTCCTCAGCACCTGTGCCCACGTCTCTCAGGGATAATTAGATGGCATCCAGCCATCTGTCCTTCCCTGGTAGACTCTGAACTTCTTGAAGAGGAATTCTCTTCCTCCTCTTGCTAAGTCATTTCAGTCGTGTCTGACTCTGTGCAACTGTCTGTAGATGGCAGCCCACCAGGCTCCCCCGTCCCTGGGATTCTCCAGGCAAGAACACTGGAGTGGGTTGCCGCTGCCTTCTCCAGTGCATGAAAGTGAAAAGGGAAAGTGAAGTCGCTCAGTCGTGTCTGACTCGTAGCGACCCCATGGACCGCAGCCTACCAGGCCCCTCGGTCCATGGGATTTTCCAGGCAGGAGTACTGGAGTGGGTTGCCATTGCCTTCTCCTCTTACAAGGACACTAATCCCATCACAGGGGCCCCACTCTCATGACCTCGTCTCTACCTAATCACCTCAAAATACCATCCCAGTGGGTTAGGACTTCAACATGTGAATGGAGGGGGTGTGTGCAGGGAGGAACAAAACCATTTAGTCCACAATAGGCCACCACTAGCCACACGTGACTGCAGAGCGTCTGAAATGTGCTCAGTGTGGTAGAGGAACTGAATATTTACCTGCCTCTGTGTGTGTGTGTGTGTGTGTGTGTGTGTGTGTTAGTCGCGCAGTCCTGTCCGACTCTTTGTGACCCCATGCACTGTAGCCCGCCAGGCTTCTCTGTCCATGGGATTCTCCAGACAAGAATACTGGAGTGGGTTGCCTTTTACTTCTCCAGGGAATCTTCCCAACCCAGAGATCGAACCCAGGTCTCCTCCTGCATTGCAGGCAGATTCTTTACCATCTGAGCCACCAGAGAAGCCCAAGAAGATGAGTGGAAATTGTATTTTATGTTAATTGATTTAAGTTTATGTTTCAATAGCCAAACATGGCCAGTGGCAACCACACTGGACAACACAGCTCCAGGATCTCTTGCGTGCATGGGTACTGGGGAATGAAAACCGACCTGAGTTCAGGCTTGAGTGGTTAAACTTCCTGACTGTATCAGGGAAGTGAAAAGGCTTCCCAGGTGGTGCGCGTGGTAAAGACTCTGCCTGCCAATGCAGAACACATGGGTTTTGTCCTTGGGTTGGGAAGATCCCCTGGAGGAGGGCATGGCACCTCACTCCAGTGTTCTTGCCTGGAGAATCCCATGGGCAGAGGAGTCTGGGGGGATACGGTCCATGGGGTCTCAAAGAGTTGGACACGACTGAGCGAGCACAGACACACACATCAGGGAAGTTACTTACCATTTTCTCACCAAACCTCTGCAGGACCACCTGTACCAGACTAGATGCCGCCTTCCCTGGGGGCCCCTGCAGGCTCCCCCCCACACACAGTCAATGGTGGGAAGGAGCCTCCCTGGAGAGGAAACACTTGAACAGACACCTGCGTCCTTGGGGTGATCTGGAGGAAGTAGCTGCAGGTGGGGGGACGCAACCCACACCAGCCTGTGAACAGAAAGGGAGCCTGTGCTCTCAGCAGACAGGAGTAGGAAGATACAGGCACCCAAGCACGCAGGCCCACCCGCCATCGGAATATTTAAGTTTCCTTTCAAGCATCATGGGGAGTCGTTGCAGGCCTATGAGCAGGGGTGTAACATGATATTATTTAGGTTTCAAGCTTCCTCCTTGGACACCTCTGAGGACACCAGGTCTCAGAGGGCAAGAAGGACAGCAGAGATGCTGGGGTTTCGGGGGCGGGGAGGAGAAGCAGCCTGGTCAGAAGAAGAGACAAAAGAGGGGGAGCCGAGAGGCCGTCCTGTCATTGGCACTGAGGACACAAGTGACCCATGGACACCGCCTGGGGTGAGGTCTGCGGCGAGGGGAGCTGCCGGCCGAGAAGGGCAAGGTTCCAGCTGTGCTCGGGTTGCCTGGATGAGATGCCCCCGGGATACCCACGTGGGCAGCTAAAGGGTAAATAAGCAGGGAAGAGCCTGCGCTGACTGACTGCTGAGCCAGTACCCTCTCCTCTGGAATAAGAAGTCTGCGGATGGGACAAGACACCGCATCAGAGGTGGTCCAGGAACGCTTCTGCTTTCTGGTCAGCGAAGACTGGGCAAGTCCTTTGGGCCACTCAGCGGAGACCACAGCAGCCTGTCCCGCGGCTGGAACATTTCTTTAGCAGCAAGGGGATGGCTGAAGCCCCTTAAACCACCCCACACTCTGCTTCCCATGTTTCAAACTGCTAGATGAAGTTGTTGAGAAATCCTGGAATGCCCCCCAAGTTTCCCTAAACTATATTTCTCACGGTGGACTCTCAGCAACGAGATAAATTTAGATTCCCCCCATTAAGCAAGCCCAGCACCAGGGCGATTGTATAGGCTGATGTTTTCAATTCCACTTTTATTATCTTGTATTTCTCTTCCAGGCTTAGAATCCCTCTTTCTCATCACCCTGCAGTTCTTCCCTGTCTGTATTCCTTTCTCCTCCTCAGAAGATGATCATGATACTGCTTCCGTCATCAGTAAATGGCGTAAAGAATGAATGAGCTTGGCTTTTAACACTCCTAAACAGACAGTTGGGAGGTGGTGGAAAATTAAAACCAGGCAGCTCCATGACATTAGTGAGTCCTGCTTGAGCGGAAGATCCCGACTCCAGTCTCCAGTCTCGTCGTACCAATGACATCAGAGCAGAGGGGCTGGCCAGGACGGGGAGCCCTGGAGCAGAGGACACCATAGAGCCGGGCTTGTCTCATCTGCCCCACAGGAGCCCAGCTTGTCTCATGCTGAAGTGGGAAATGGCAGCTTCCTCCAGCCGACGAGGAAGTTGACGGTTCCTGAAGAGAGGAGCTTGGTGTGAAGGCGAAGGGAGCAGGGACAGTGCTGTAGCATCCTCGGGGGTCAGCACTTTCCCCGCTACCCTGGCTGAAAATGGGGAGCTCCTTCCAGCCGATCACCAACCCCATGGAGCCTGGTTTGACTAAAAGCTTTCACTTGCTAGATTTTGTGAAAACTTTACCAAGTGACTTTCACAAACTTGAGGTCCAGAACTCAGAAGAGGAGATCAGGTTATAGCCTGGGGAGAAAAGCAGGTTGGAGCATGGGATGCTTCTCAGGTTAGCAAGTCTCTGGCTGGGGGGTTGGGGTGGGTGCTTTCTTTCCAAGCATCACTGAGGGCAGACGAAACGTGAATTGCGTCAGCACCGCGTAAAGGACATCAGTGCCATGGCTGGTGATTATTTCATCAGCCTCAATATATTAAGCATGTTCATCAGCCACAAATAACAGTGAAGCTTAAAATAGACTCTGATTAAAGCGTTCAGAGAAAAGGCAACCTCAGGGCCCACACACAGATTCTTTCCATCCCCAGAACAACAGGGCCAAACAGCTGTGGGGAACGTGGCCTTGCCAGACACGGGCAGAACCCTGCCAGGTTGTCAGCATCAGTCTCTTGGGCGGCTCTCTGGGTTTCCTGTGTGTTCTACTACCCCTAGCCAAGAGCAAAGGCTTTCCATGTGGCTCAGTGGTAAAGAATCTTTCTGCCAGTGCCGGGGCCATGGACTCGATCCCTGGGTTGGGAAGATCCCCTAGAGGAGGGCATGACAACTACCTCTAGTATTCTTGCCTGGAGAATCCCATGGACAGAGGAGCCTGGTGGGATACAGTCCTTGGGGTCACATAGAGTAGGGCACAACTCAGCACACACAGGCACCCAGGTCTGTCCTGACTCATTTTTATCTTCCCGGTCACACGTGGGACATCTCAGCAGCACAGAAAATGTCTAAAGCCAGTGCAGTCCAGCTGTGCGCATGCTCAGTTGTGTCTGGCTCTTTGTGACCCCAGGGACTGTAGCCGAGGGCTTCTCTGTCCATGGGATTTCCCCGGCAAGAGCACTAGAGTAGGTTGCCATTTCTTTCTCCAGGGATCTTCCTGACCCAGGGAGCAAGCCCATGTCTTTGCCGTCTCCTGCACCGGCAGGTGGATTCTTTACCACTGAGCCACCTGGGAAGCCCAAATTCTTGGTACCCCCAATAAAAGGCATGAGCGTGGAGGTAGCTCTGAAACAGCCCCAGGTTCCCACCACAGCCCCCCGACCCTGTGGTGGACACTCATAGGCTCCCAGTTACTCAAACAGTAACCTAGGTACTGCTGTGATTGGATCTTGTTGATGGGATTCAGGTCAAAATAAATTGACTTCAAGATCTGGAGATTATCCAGGGTGAGCCTGACCTAATCAGGTGAGCCCATACAAGGGATAAGGTTCTTCCTGAAGAAAGAGATTGGAAGCATCAGGGGGACTCACATGAGGGGGTCCCTCTGATGCTGGCTTTGAAGATGGAAGGGCATTTCAGATGGCAGGGAATATGAACGGCTTCTGGGACCCAGAGTCCTCAGTCCTACAGCCATAAGGAAACGAAATCCACCAACAGCCTGCATAACTTGGAATCATAATCTTCCTTGAGCCTCTGGAAAGGAAGGAAGCCTAGCCAACAGCCCAATTTCCCCAGGTGGGACCCTGAGCAGAGAATGGCCCTCTGACCTGCAAAATTATGAGCTAAGGCAGTAAAGAATCTGCCTGCAACGCAGGAGATCTGGGTTCAATCCCCGGGTCGGGAAGATCCCCTGGAATAGGAAATGGCAACCCACTCTGGTATTCTCAGCCGGAGAATCCCATGGACAGATGAGCCTGGCGGGCTACAGTCCATGAGGTTGCAGAGTTGGACACGACTGAGTGACTACATTTTCACTTTCTTTCCAGCAGCTTTTGGTGACTTTACACAGCAAAGGAAAACTGACGGAATCTGCTGGGTAATGTTCAGATGCCGACTCCTGAGCAGGCCCCCACTGCACAGCTGCAGGATGTCAACGACCTCAGCAGAGAAGGATGACAGCTCCTGTCCTCCAGCCCCCTTGGGGGAGAGTGGGGGCTGCCCAGAGAATGCACAGAGCTTGCTCGGAAGACTGGAAACTGCCTCTAAGATAGAGCAGATCCTGTTGCCTTCTTGTCAATGAGCATCGTTAATTACACTTGTTTTCATTTTCACTCTTGGAGATATCATTTCATTTTTTTTTTTTTACAGTTTTGCTTGAAAAATTATGGTATCGGGAGACTAGCTTTGCCTGGGCTGCTGAGCTTAGATAGCTGGTGTTCACAGGCGTGCTGATGGCTGTTGCTTGGAGAAGGTGCCAACTCTGCTGACCATCATGCTCTCGGAGAGTCACAGGATGTTCGCAGATTAAAAGCCCTGAGAAGTCTGGCTATGAAGGAATTTGCTCGACGTGATTTATTTAACCAGGCATCTTCCAATCCTTCTGCTCCAGAAAGCCCTTTCCTCCAGCTACTCTGATAAATTAGGGGGAGGAGCCTAGTGTGAAAAAACTGGTTCAGAGATTAATAAAGGCAAATAAGTAATAGACAAAGATGCACAGAGCCTGTGTTGTGTGCAATCTGATCGTGCTGTGTGTGATCATGAATGTGTGAGGGGCCTTCACTTGGCCAGATTTTGGACATCCCCCTTGATCTTAAAACTTGGTGGCTCAGGCAATAAAGAACCTACCTGCAATTCAGGAGATCTGTGTTCGATCCCTGGGTTGAGAAGATCCTCTGGAGGAGGGCATAGCAACCCACTCCAGTATCCTTGCCTGGAAATTTTCATGGATGGAGTCTGGCCAGGCTACGTTTCATAAGGTTGCAAGAGCCAGACATGACTGAGTGACTGATCACACCATGACCTTGAACCTAAACATTCTCAGACAATAAGGCATAGGGAAGGGAGCTTTGGTAAGAATATTTAAGACAGGGTTCATTGCCTTATATTGCACAGGAAGAAATTTCACTAAGTGAAAATATCTTTTTAATGGGAAAATAGCTTGATAAGAAAATGAAAAATCACTGTCCTTAGAAAAAAACTAAAGAATGCTGTTTTACTTACCTAAATCCTATACAAGTAGACACTCTATCGTTTGCAAATAAATGTTTTGATATTTAAAATGAGACCTACTCTGCCAGATGAAGAAGTCTATTATATATCAACAGTGACTTACGTTTTATGGTCTGGGGCCAAGACACAGGCAAATCTAGAGGCCGGAACAGACAGTCCAGAAACAGGCCCTCCTGTACCGGGCCTTCACATATGAGCAATAGGACTTAAAAAAATGAACTACTACAGTTTCTAGAGTCAAGAATGGGACAGCAGAGGATGAGATGGTTAGATGGCATCACGGACTTGATGGACATGACTTTGAGTGAACTCCAGGAGTTGGTGATGGACAGGGAGGCCTGGTGTGCTGCAATCCATGGGGTTGCAAAGAGTCAGACACGACTGAGTGACTGAACTGAACTGGAGTCAAGAAATCTGGCTAACTCCTTGGGGAAGAAACCTTATATCTCCAACTCTCATCCTATTTTAAAATGAACTGTAAGTAGAATACAAATTTAAATATAAAATAATAACTGCTAGATGTTTTGAAAGAAAGCACAGATAAATACAGCTGTCCCGCTACGCCCTTTGGTTACTGGTTCCAGGACACCCCCTCATCCCACGCAAATCCTTCTGAGGGTAATTGTGAGAATATCTATGACGATACTTATGACAGTCCTTATGAAACGGAGTCAGATGAGCCATGATCTTATTCTTGGACTATTTTTTCTTGCTAGTAAACTTCACTGATGTTCAAGTCTTTTATGTGAAATTGGCACAGTATTTGTATTTAAATTTGCACAGTATTTGTATATAACCTAGGCACATGCCCTGGTGGCTCAGAAGGTAAAGAATGTACCTACAATGCGGGACACCCTGTGTGGGGAAGATCCACTGGAAAAGGGAAAGGCAACCCACTCCAGTATTCTTGCCTGGAGAATTCCATGGACAGGAGAGTCTGGCAGGGTACAGTTCATGGGTTTGCAAAGAGTCAAACACGACTGAGTGACTAACACTTTCTCTCTCAGGCGTATACACCCCTATACTTTAAATCATTTCTAGGTTACTTGTGTTACTTAATGCAATGTAAATTCTATGAAAATCGTTGCAAATACAACCAGATGCTATGTGAAGTGTTGCAGTCCATGTGTGGCAAATTCAAGTTTTGCTTTCAGGAGCTTTCTGGACTATTTGTCCCAAATATTTTTGATCCACTGTTGGTTGAATCCAGACACAGAGCCAGTGGGTACTAAGGGTAACTGTATTTTATCCACGTTTAAGAAAGGCTGTTTCAACATAATCCCAGAGTTCAATCATAAGAAAGATAATGATCAACCCACTTATACATACATCTCTTTATAATTTTTTTTTTCTTTACTTTTGTCTGCATGGGGTCTTGGTTCCTGCCAGGGCTTTTCTCCAGTTGCATGGAGCAGGGGCTACTCTCTCGTTGCAGGGCGTGGGCTTCCATTGCAGTGCAACACAGACTCCAGGGCACCCGGGCTTCAGAAGCCGCAGCTCCCCGCTCTGGAGACAGGCTCAGTAGTCGCGTCACACAGGATTAGCTGCTCTGAGGCCTGAGGGGTCTTCCTGGATCAGAGATCGAACTTGCGTCTCCTTCACTGGCAGGCGGATTCTTTACCACTGAACCACCAGGGAAGCCCCTACAGACATTTCTGCAATAAAGAAAAACTAAACAAAAAGGCAAAGGAACATTTAGAAACATATCTCTAACATTTAAAAGAGACACATAACTGATGGATTGCAAACGAACGAGAAAAAGTTGACTCCTCTAAAAGGAGAATGGACAAAGGACCTGAACAGACAAATAAATTAGATCGTGAACGGACAGTATGTGGAACTATTTGGCCTCAAAGGCAGTGAAATAAAGGGGGGAAAAGTAACGAGATATTCATATGATTGAATACAGTAAAAAAAAAAGATTGAGAACCTACCCATTCATGCTGGGTATGGTTATGGGAGCTGGGTCAACTGAGATGAGAGCACGCTTTACAAAACTGCAGGAAGGCAATGTCAGGGGAAGAACAGTCAGAATCAGAAATGGCCAGTAGCCAGGTAAGACCCACCTGATTCACTAGGAGTAAGTACCTTTGGTTTGCCTACTATTACCTGTAGACTGGGGCATCCCCTGTGGCTCAGTGGTGAAGAATCCACCTGCAATGCCACAGAAGACACAGGTTCTATCCCCAGGTGGGGAAGATCCCTGGAGGAGGAAATGGCAATGAACTCCAGTATTCCTTTTTTTTTTTGGTGAAAGTTTTCTTTTTCTTTTTTATTTTTATTTTTTAATATTGTATTGGTTTTGCCATAAATCAACATGTATCTGCCATGGGTGTATACATGTTCCCATCCTGAACCCCCCTCCCACCTCCCTCCCCATACCATCCCTCTGGGTCATCCCAGTGCACCAGCCCCACGCTTCCTGTATCCTGCATCAAACCTGGACTGGAGATTCATTTCTTATATGATATTATACATGTTTTAATGCCATTCTCCCAAATCATCCCCCCCTCCATCTCCCACAGCAAAAGAGACACAGATGTATAGAACAGTCTTTTGCACTCCAGTGTTCTTGCCTGGAGAATTCCATGGACAGAGGAGCCTGGAGGGCTGCAGTCCTGAGGGTCTCCAAGAGTAGGACTCGAATGAACTGACCTAGCACACACGAATCTGTTGATTATAGTATTTCACAGCCTTGGAAGAGTCCGCATCCACACAAAGCAATGAATGATGCTGGTAGACTTGGAAAGGATTACAGCCCAAGGTTAGAGCTCACTTGTGTGCGTGATTGAATAACCTCCCTCTCCAGCATTTTTGCGATGCTCTGGGGCACCGTTTCTTCACTTCCTTCTGAACCAGCCTCCCCAGCCTGCTGGTTGTCTCACTAAATGAGACAAAGAAATCTCTGACACAGGTTCACTGTGCGTTTGTCTGAGAGTTGTGTTTCTAACTTAAAAAAAAAATGATACTTTGACAGAAATTTGGCAAAAGGATATTAAAGTTCTCAGATGGATGTTTCTGCTCTGAGACAGTAATTTAGCATTGAGGAATTTACCCTCTGGATAGAATTGGATAGAGATGGAAAGACAGCTATAAGGAAGTTCAGGCAACTTTGTGTAATGAGAGCTGGGGGGAAAAAAAATACATACATCACTGGTTCTCTGTCCAGGGTGATTCTGCCTCTAACAGATTTTGGGCCATGTCTGAAGACAGTTTTAATTGTCACAACTCAAAGGGCCGCTACTGGCATCTGGTGGCCTGAGACCAGAGATCTGCTCAGTGTCCCACCACAGAGAACGATCCAGCCCCAAATGCCAGCGGTGGCAAGCCTGAGAAACCCTAACCAAACTGTGCAACTGCAGGGACGAGGCTGAATCAAAGTGCAGTGCTTTGCAAGCGTAGGGAAAAATTATGATATTGCAGGTCTAGATTCATATTTATATTTAGAACTCGTTGCTAAGTGAAAAAAATATTTATAAAAATATACTTGAATCATCATATGGTTAGGAAATATAAATGTATTAATAAGATATTTATATATTTATAGACTATTGTCTCTCATGTTTCCCACGGACAGAATAGATTCATTATATGGGTCCATAGAAAGTGGCATATGAGTGAATACGTGCGTGCGTGTGTGTGTGCATAGTCGTGTCTGACTCTTTGTAACCCCGTGGACTGTAGCCCGTCAGGCTCCTCTGTCCATGGAATTCTCCAGGCAAGGATACTGGAGTGGGTAGCCACTCCCTTCTCCAGGGGATCTTCCTGACTCAGGCATTGAACCTGGGTCTTCTGTGGCTCCTGCCCTGGCAGGTAGATTCTTTGCTACTAAGCCACCTGGGAAGCCATGTGTACATATTATAGTATTTATTATTCTGTATCTTTTGTCAGTTGACTTCTATATTGATTGGCTTCCTCTGTGGTGTGATGATGCCCCAGAGTCCTTCACTAAGGAGTCCCGTCTCTAAGACAGTTCAAGCTGTTATTATGCATGTGTCTGGACAGATAGCACATTGACACTTATAAGCCATGAACCCTGCCTAGGAAGCTCTTGATTAAATCGGGTGGCCTGCCTGTCACTCAGCTGAGGAGCAGACAGCTCGGGTGTTGAGCTGCAAGACCGCTTCTTAGAAAGGTGGACCTCTGAGCAGCCCAGGGAAAGGACACAGATGGAGCGGACAAGGGTCCTGTCGCTTTCCCTTAGGCCAGCCTCTTCCATCCACTCACTGAGCCAGCCTGAGAGTCTCAGGCCCAGTGAGATGGGCCCATGCAGGACTGTCCATCCCAAACCTGGCCGCCAGCCCTGGCTCTGTCACTGACTCCGGGTTCCTTGTCTGTGAAATTAGTGCACTAACCAGCAGCCTCCTGCAGTTTTCCAGGGCTCTGGTCCTCTGGATTCCCCATCACACATCTGTCCCTGCGATTTCACAACGAGTGGTGTCCACCCTGAACACTGACGTGCCTGTTGAAATTGTTCCCTTGTCTTGACAACTTTCTTCTGTTACTTTGGCATGATCACAGACCTCAGGGAGGAGAGTTTAGGTAAACCTCTTTCCAAGTTCTGGGCCCCAAAAATGCCCCCAGAACTTCCTCTTTGTGAAGCCTTCTCAAGGTCCTGTGACCGCGGAGATCTGGAGGGTCGGCCAGCTCTGCTGCTCCCTGGGGAGGAGGCTGGCCGTGTCCTGTGTTCTCCAATTTTTTGTGGGTTGCGAATCTTCACTTGATAACGTAATTTTCCCTTTTTTCCTTGAAGCCCAATAAATCTTCTCCCACCCTCCAGCAGTTTATTCTGGGAGTATACAATTTCTGCCTGATCTATGAGTGCATGCGACTATCTCCCTGAGATTGTCGTGTGACTTAAAGAATGCTGAATTCTGCAAATGCGCTGAAACCAGGTGGCTTTCACTCCTTACTTCCACTGGGTAGAGCTGTGCAGTATGGTTGAGAGAGAAAGGGACACCTTTGAAAAGAAACAAAACCCTGATTGAGGTGAGTCGTTAACCAGCAAGTGATGACTGGTACAGGCAGCTTCCTCTCTTTTGTGAATATATGAACCAAATAACCTTTGTAAGAGGTTTATAAAGAAAGCTGAGTGCGAAGAATTGATGCTTTTGAACTGTGGTGTTGGGACTCTTGAGAGTCCCTTGGACTGCAAGGAGATCCAACCAATCCATCCTAAAAGAATTCAGTCCTGAATATTAATTGGAAGGACTGATGCTTAAGCTGAAACTCCAATTCTTTGGCCACCTGATAAGAAGAGCTGACTTACTTGAAAAGACGATGATGAAAAGAAAGATTGAAAAGAAAAATAAAAAGAAAGACTGAAGGCGGGAGGAGAAGGGAACGACAGAGGATGAGATGGCTGGATGGCATCACCGACTCGATGGACATGAGTTTGAGCAAACTCCGGCAGTTGGTGATGGACAGGGAGGCCTGGCGTGCTGCAGTCCATGGGATCGTGAAGAGTCGGACACGACTGAGCGACTGAACTGAACTAAACTGAACTGAAGAGGCTTATTATCTCCATCAGAGTGTTCCTAAAATAAAAGTAAAATGCAGGGCAACTTGTAGCTGGTGAAGTCAGCTACCTGTCAGTGCTTCCTATCATCACTGATGTTTGGAATGAAGTGATCAGCTAAAATACGAAGCTAATGAACTTCAATGTCATCAAATATCAAAGAATCAGCCAATAAACTCTATCCACATAGCATATATGTGCTGTGTGTGCTCTGCTCAGTGGCTCAGTCGTGTCCGACTCTTTGTGACCACATGGACTGGAGCCCGCCTGGCTCCTCTGTCCATAGGGGTTCTCTAGGCAAGAATACAGGAGTGGGTGGCCATATCCTCCTCCAGGGGATCTTCCCAACCCAGGGATGGAACCCAGGTCTCCCACGTTGCAGGCGGATTCTTCACTGTCTGAGCCATGGGGGAAGCCCTTAGTATATATACTGTACATTATACGTATATTATAATTACTGTGGCATCCGGTCCCATTACTTCATGGGAAATAGATGGGGAAACAGTAGAAACAGTGTCAGACTTTATTTTTTGGGGCTTCAAAATCACTGCAGATGGTGACTGCCGCCATGAAATTAAAAGACACTTACTCCTTGGAAGGAAAGTTATGTCCAACCTAGATAGCATATTCAAAAGCAGGGACATTACTTTGCCAACAAAGGTCCATCTAGTCAAGGCTATGGTTTTTCCTGTGGTCATGTATGGATGTGAGAGTTGGACTGTGAAGAAGGCTGAGCACCGAAGAATTGACGCTTTTGAACTGTGGTGTTGGAGAAGACTCTTGAGAGTCCCCTGGACTGCAAGGAGATCCAACCAGTCCATTCTGAAGGAGATCAGCCCTGGGATTTCTTTGGAAGGAATGATGCTAAAGCTGAAACTCCAGTACTTTGGCCACCTCATGCGAAGAGTTGACTCATTGGAAAAGACTCTGATGCTGGGAGGGATTGGGGGCAGGAGGAGAAGGGGATGACAGAGGATGAGATGGCTGGATGGCATCACTAACTCGATGGACGTGAGTCTGAGTGAACTCCGGGAGTTGGTGATGGACAGGGAGGCCTGGCATGCTGAGATTCATGGGGTCGAAAAGAGTTGGACACGACTGAGCGACTGAACTGAACTGAACTGATTGCATAAAGTAGGGCTTCCCAGGAGGCACTAGTGGTAAAGAACCCACCTGCCAATGCAGGGACACGTCAGAGAAGCGGTTTTGATCCCTGGTTAGGGAAGATTCCCTAAAGGAGGGCATGGCAACCCACTCTAGTATTCTTGCCTGAGAATCTCATGCACAGAGGAGCCTGGTGGGCTGCAGTTCACGGGGCCTCACAGAGTCGGATGACTGAAGTGACTCGGCATGTATGCATGCACTGTGGAAAACAGGAAATTGTACTGTGTATTTTGGAAAGATTTGGGCTGTAAAAGGAGGAAAGGTAGAGGATTGTTATCACGATCGCCACTTGCCCAAACATGTTAGTATGTCAGGAACGTGGTGTCCTACACAGAAACTGTTCGTGGATTTTGGACCTCGGCTCCATCCATCATTTCCCACCTAAATTCTCTGAAGTGGCGACAACCAGCTGTGCCTAAATCTTCAGGCAAGAGGACCTTCTGTGGCTGCTTTGGGATGTTCCCTGTTCACACATTCCAGGGATTCCCCGAGGCCCCCTTCCCCTGGGCCAGCACTCCCGGGCTTCAAGGAACAGCCTTGCTCCCCACTGCCAAGTCCGAGCTGCCCCTCTGCTGTCTCGGCGTCAGTCATCACCACCCCCTCACTGGCTCCAGCTCCTCACACTGTCCGCACACCCTCCTCCCCGGCCTGGTCAGCCAGTGACGGGTGAGACTCGGGCCATCTCCAGCTCTGGCCTCCTGCTGTCCCAGTCCAGCTCACTCAGTGTTCCGTGTCTCTGTTGTTGACCGCTGTGCTTGGGGGAGGCTCAGAACTGCTCACCATCGGAAGAAAAGAGGTACCCAGGGAAGGAGCCTGTCTTGCCTGGAAGATAAGGGCCTCACCCCTTCCCAGAGGCACGTCTTCGGGGGTGGGTGGCCACCCAGCCCAGGGCCGCCTGTAGCACTGACGGAAGACGTCCCCAGTAACTCCAAAGCACGCGTTCAGTAAAGATTTTAAAATGCTGGTTGTTCCTACAATGGTGGGAAGTCTCTGTCTTACTGAGTCGGAGAGGAGATGGGTCTTTTTACAACACCATAGGGAAATAGAATTCTGGAAGCCTGCTTTGGAGAATGTCTTTTTTTAATTAAACAATTTCAGTAATTAGCACAATGTACTCAAGCCTAGAAAAATTTAGATCTTCAGAAAATTTATCAAATTTTTCTAAAACTAAAAAAAAAAGTATAGGATCAAAATCAGATTGTATATAAATGACTCATTAGAGAGGATTTTGTGAAGAATTTTCTCAAGAAAGGAGAACTTTGTGATAGAAAAAATATAGCTATAAAATCCCATGATTCCATGCATCCTCAGAGATCATTTATAACTGCTGCTATGTTTGAGATAAATTTGAGGAACCGGGTGATATGTGGAGGAGGGTGTCAAGCACGGAAAATGTGAGCTAAAGGCCGGGCAGAGTCTTGTGAATGGCCACTGTCGTCAGACTGATGGCCAGTCAAGGCTAAGGTCCTATTTGGGGAAAGTCCTGCGGCGCTCACTGGCGTGGGGACAGAAGAGGGAGACTGCCTTCGCGGCTGACTCCAGGAAGTCACGCTGCCTTCATTCTGCCTGCGTTCCCCTCACCAGCAAACCTCCCTCTTATACGAATACCTGAGGTTACTAGGGCCCTCCTGGGTAATCGAGGAAAATCTTCTCTCCCCAAATCCTTAACCTTATCACATCTGCAAAGTCCATTTTGCCATGCGAAGTAACAAGGATGGGAGATGGATAACTCTAGGAGCCGTTATTCAGCACTCCGCACCAACACGATAGCCAGGGACCGGGAGCTTCGTCAAGGATGACGATGCTGGTGAGCAGTGCAGTTGGGACATGATGCAATGACCATGTTTACAGCTCCTAGTGGTCCTCGGAGACACACGTCTTCAACATAGAGCCCAGAGCAGTGAGGCGACCAGATGGACCTGGGCACAGGAGCATCCGTGCAGTTGAACCCCCGCTCCTTGAAAGTCCCGCCAGTGCAGGCTCTTGGCAGAGCAAGGCTGAGTTTGTGGCTTGCCAAAGAGCAGGAGGACTCTACTTATGTAACTGGAAATGGGGTCCGGCTGATCGCAGTTCACAAGCCAACAAGTCGCAAGTTACTGGAAAGGAAAATTTGCCTTATTCTGGATGCTGGAGGGTGGGGGCGGGGGGCGGGGAAGGGCAGACTGTAGTCCAAAGCCCGACAGAATGAAGGCAGCGTGGCTTCTGGAAGTCAGCCGTGAAGGCAGTCTCCCTCTTCTGTCCCCACACCAGTGAGTATCGCAGGACTTTCCTCAAGTAGGACTTTAGCCTTGATTGGCCATCAGTCTGAAGACAGTGGCCCTTTGCAAGACTCTACTGGGTCAACCCCAAAGCTTTAGCTCACATTTTCTGTGCCTGATATCCTCTTCCGCATATCACCTGGCTTCTCAAATCTGTCTCAGACATGATAATAGTTATAAATGATATCTAAGAAGTAGGCTAGAGCTTTTGTAGATGCAGTGAGGGGGCTACTTGCAGAAACAGCAGTCAGCTCTGACGGTCATCTTGAAGTTGGTCATCAGTGGTCTGACCAGCATCATCTTGATTGTTTTAGGTACAGTTTACCTTCAGTTCCAGAGTTGGTTTGTTCCAATTTCTCTGAGGCCAGTTTCCAGAACTGTGGCAACTCCTATCATGGCTGCAGTGTGGTCATCATGCAGTTAATTTCTCCACTTGGTGGGGTTTTCAGTATCTGTAAGACAGCTCACAGGATGTGGTCCAGAATAATTTTCTGGAATTACAAGTCTTTGACTTTGCTTAATGAGTAAGCAATTGCTATTTGGTCTCCTTTGACTGTGTTCCTCTGTTTCTGCATTTCTGCCAGAAGCAGAATTTTAATAAAGCATTCGGACAGTAATTCGAAGTAGAGGATTTATTTGGCAAAAACAGAACTATGTTCAGCAACATGGAACTGAACATTATTTTTCATACAAAGTTAAAAGCACATTGTGTCTCCTTCCTGACCACTTGTCCAGTCCCCATCTCTTCAAGAGAGATAATGTTCATCTAAATTATTTCATCTGATTGACGATTGTCATTTATAACTTTATTGCCGCTTCTGTCTCAGGTATTCCTTTGGAAAAGGTATATGAATTCTTTACCTATTCTAATGTATTGTCTATAGATTGTAAGATAAAATCAAGCATGTATCTGCTGATGCTTTTTAAGTTGATCTGTCTTTATACTTGGAAATGTCTCTTAATAGTAGGCTTCTCTGATGGCTCAGATGGTAAAGAATCTGCCTGCAATGCAGGAGACCCGTGCTGGATCCCTGGGTGGGGAGGAGTCCCTAGAGAAGGGAATAGTTACCCACTCCAGTGTTCTTGCCTGGAGAATCCCATGGACAGAGGAGCCTGCTGGGCTACATGGGCTACACGGAGTCGAAAAGAGTCAGCTATGACTGACTGACTCACTCACATTACAGTTGCTCTTTGCCTAAAGTTTTCCCACTGACAAAGGGCAGGCAGGGCACATGGGGGTGGGAAGGACCATGGGGCGCTGCTCTGTTTCACTGTGAAGGCCTTGGACTCGTCTTGGAGGCGGGTGGGGCAAAGCTGGGACATTTATGAGATTTCTGGTGTCTGGGTTAAGGCTGGTCTTTCAAAGCAGAGTGGAGTGGGATTGGGATGGCTTAAAGTTCATGATAAAATATCTTGGGAGAAGCAGATTCAGCAAGGCTTGAGGACATATACACTATGATCCATTCCAGATTGGGTACATGAGTGTTCATTTAAATTAATATTGTGGAAATTCCTGAGATTGGTAGTCAAATTATTTGCAAGTTTACTCCTATCTGGAGAGAAGAAGTCAGGTTGATGGAGACCATGGGGTGGTAATCTGTTACAATGTAGACAGTCAGTTCTGTGGGTATGCATTCCCACACTCAGTTCAGTTTCCCAACACTCAGCCCACCACAAATTCCTAAATGAACCAGATTCAAGCAGAGCATGCTTTTGAGGAGCCCCCACAAGATAGAAAACCCATAAGGCACCCCTCGACACAGTCAGACCAGTGGTGAGGACAGGAGGCAGTCCCCTGGGTCATTGGCAGCAAGGCCAGGGGTCAGAGAAGAACATTCTTTCTGCATGAGTTCCCAAACCCGCAGCCAGACGGCTTCCAAGGCTGCGTGAAGACGACAGGAAGTGTGGACATGGGCATGACAAGGGGGAAGAATTCCTTATGTGACAGCCACACACGTTGAAAGTGATGAGCACAGAGCTGGACGCCCTGCTGGGTGCCTTTCTGCTCTGAGGAGTGAGCAGGTCAGCCCAACACCGGGGTGAATTCCAGATGAAGGCAAAGTGGGAGGCTTTTTTGCAAAATTCGAATAAAACAAGGAGTTTTATTTGAATTTTTTTTTGGTTAACAAAACAAGCATTTTGTTAACCAGGTAGATCTGCTCCCAATGAGAGCTCAGCTGTGTGGCAGAGGAGTAGAGAGAAATTACCAAGTTCTGGACCTGTGAACACGAGATCTCCATGTTATAGCATCTACCACATACTAAGCATCCACTTGTAGGTCAGGTCTTAGGCATGCTCCTACATCATGGACAAAAGGGAAGTCTCATTGCCCCAGCTTAGAGAAGCATGAAGAAAGGTCCTCTCTCAGAGCTCAAGCGGCCGGCCAAGGCATCTCAGTGAGGGACCACGTCCTAAGGCTGCGAGTCTGCATGACCCCACGCTGCCCCCGGCATTCCTCAGAAGCTGCTGTAGGGGTCGCTGTTGACTCTGCAGGGTTTTGCGCACTTTGTGCACCTGATGTGTGCTGAGGCACCTGTGCAGCTCGGCATCAAGCATCCGTGATGCTGTGCGTGCTTTTGTCTGTCCTGCAGAGGAGAGAAGAAATCCACCTGAGAAGTTCCTCCTTTCCCAGTCCAGCAAGTTAGACAAAACCCTTCTCCTCCCTGACTCTCGACAACACACAAAATCCTTGGGGCCCAGACCGGTTTTTGGTAACTTAAGCACCCCACCACCCACCTCTTGTTCCGTCTTCCTTCACTTGGCCCTACCCGCCTTCCCTCCGGCCACGTGCTATTACTCATCTCCGCTCAGAAAGCCGATACTCTCATACCCAGTGACTTGGCCAAAGCTGTTTCCTCCCCTGGAGATGCGCTGGCCCTAATGGTTCTGTTCTTGGTAAAATCCTTTTTTAACGTCCATCCCTGAATTCTAAGCTCATCTCCTCCGTGCTGGTTCTTGAATATCTAGTAAAAATCCTTGCCCCACCCCCCAACGCTGCTCCTCCCTGTTCTGCTCCTGGGGTGCGGGGGACAGAGCATCCCAGCGCGCAGGGCGCTCACCTGGCCAGGTGTGCGCCCCAGCCACCCCCACACCCAGAGCCGGGCCCAGCCTGGAGCAGACATGCTCAGTCCATGCTTGATCAGCAGACCAAAGTGGGGCAAACGTGCTGTTTCCAACACGGACCCTCACTTTCCTGGGGAGATATTTAGATGAGGAAATCATGCAATCTATTCCTGTAAAAAGTGGGAGTTTCATCAAACCTAGTGTGAAAAAGGAATTCCCCTCAAAAAGAATGAGAGAGACTTTTGGATAAGGGAGTTGAAAACATATACGCTGGCAACAATAAGGATTCTTTTTTTTTTCTTTGCCAAATTAGCACCACTTGGTTCAAAGACAATGGATCATATTTGTCAAGTTTAAAATTTGTTGGAACACTTTTACTTTTCTCAAATTTCAGATCTATGACTTAAACACACTTCATAAAGTAAATGACACCATTCTTTTCATGTTGCTACTTAGCAATGAGAAACAAGGTACTTCACAAATAACACTGCATTTTGCAGGATTCCTGTTAAGTGAGTCCATATACATGCCTCCATTTGGGGGCAGAAAACCTAAAACACACATTGAAAAAAAAATGTTTTAAGCACACACGCAATGCATACCCGGGTTGCTATTAGAACATAAAGCATTTAACACCACCCTCCAAGTTTGATGGCAGGAGTCACGGTTCCCCATCCATTATCTTCAAGTGTTGAGGTCAGTTAAGTCATTATGGATTAGAGCCCATCTTATGAATGGATTGTGATGTGCTTTGTGGAAGGTGGTGATAGCACGGACTTCTAAGCAGGAGGACCCTCCTGTTAGAGGGTAGAGAGACCCAGGGTAAAACAAAAGCAGCACAGCGCACTGCGGGTGGGGGCATGGCCCAGCCGCACTCTAAGTCCTGTAGGAGTCACGGGACAGAGCCATTCCCCCGAGCTAGATAAATTAGGAATTCCTTGTGGAAGGGATGGGCTTGGCCGGGAGATCAAAGGTGGTGGCATTTGGGTGGATGAAATTATGGGCGGGCGGCACTCCCGTGAAGGAATTGTGTGGCATGCAGGTACAAAGCGTGGCTGGGAGACCTGGGGGGGATTAAACGTACCAACTGGTAATAAAGCTTCAAGGAGGTGAGGGAAATGTGTGGGGAGGGGGAGGGAGCAGGCTTGAATCCCGTTCTATGACACCTAGACTTTGTCTTGTAGGTGACCTTAGCGACAGAGTTCTTAGGGAAAGAGAATAATTTGATTAAAAAAAAAAACAAAAAAAAACGCTTTAAGAGAACAAAAGCGTCAATGTTGTTAAAGATGAGTGGAAGGAGATGTCTGAGGCTGTGTGAGTCGGCAGTAATCTGGGTGTAGATGTGTGATGATGGAGCCTGCAGGAGCCAGGCCGTGAGGAGGCGGTGAGGAGGCGTGGAGCAAGTGGGAGGGACTCAAGCCGGTGGAGGGGGGACAAGGGATCTTTGAGGAAAATAAGAAAGATGGCTGAGAAACCAGCTCAGGAATTAGGAGTCCAGGTGCCGTTTGCATTTCTGCCTCCAAAGTCAACCCTCATGCTAACAAACCAGACACCAGAACCACTCGGTATTTCTTTTAAATATATTTATTTTTATTTATTTATACGGTTGCGACTTCCCAGGTGGCTCAGGGGTAAAGAATCCACCTGCCAACGCAGGAGACACAAGTTCCATCCCTGAGTCAAGAAGATCCCCTGGAGGAGGAAAAGGTACCCCGCTCCAGTATTCTTGCCTGGGAAATCCCATGGACAGAGGAGCCTGAAGGGCTATATAGTCCATGGGGTCACAGAGAATCAGACATGACTTAGCAACTGAGAACCACGTATATGGTTGCACTGGATCTTAGTTGAAGCCCGTGGGATGTCATTGCAGCATGCGGGATCTATTTCCTTGCATGCATGATAAACGCGTGCATGCTCACTCAGTTGTATCTGACTCTTTGCGATCCTGTGGACTGTAGCCTACCAGGCTCTTCTGTCCTGGGATTTCTCAGGCAGAAGTACTGGAGTAAGTTGTTCTTTTATCCTCCAGGGGATCTTCCCAACCCAAGGATCACACCTGCATCTCTTGCCTTGCAGGTGGATTTTTACCCGCTGAGCCACCAGGGAAGATCTATATCCCTGACCAAGGACTAAACCCCGGCCCCCTGCATTGGGAGTGTGGAGTCTTAGCCACTGGACCATCAGGAAGTCCCCAAGAATCACTAGGTATTTTAAATGAAAAGGGATTTAGTGCAATGAATCATGTGCTTCCAGTAGGGTCAAAAGGAGAAGGGGTCTGTTCACCAACTGGGCTTGGAGAATAACTCGAAGTCCTTTCTGGCTTGCACTTCTGCTACAAAGAGGACTGGGGGCATCGCGATGGAATCGTGACTTCAGGAACCTGTGGCCTTCTCTGTGTTCCAGGCACCAGAAGACTCACCCTGCAGGTGCAGGAAGTGAGCGTCTAGACAGTGGACCAAGGCTGCAGAAGCTAGCGTCTTGGTCCTGAGTGTCAGCTGATGTGGCCACGGCGGCAGCAAGTCAAGCTCTCTGCCCTTCTTGCCTGGCAGTGGTCCTGGGAAGACAGCTGCTTCTCAGAAGCCAGTTTCATCCAGACTGTAACTGGAGAGGACGCAGAGAAACTCTGTCCCAACCTCGGCCCTCTAGGAAGGCACAGCTGGGGTTCAGGATGGACGTTGAGAGCGGCACCCCGAAACGTGCCATAGCAACCCATTCTGGCAGCCCTGGACGTGTGCCCACCACCCACAAGGAATCTTCTCAGCCACTGGAAGGACAAGAAAGCGCCCTCCCAACATAATGGATTTATTCTTCATACAAATGAAAACTAACTCCATCTTCACTGCACAAGAGGAGAGATCCATACTCTTGTCCATCAGCGCGTCCGTCATCAGACCACGGCCTCAGCGGTCACAGTCTCCCCTTCTGCAACTGGAGACTACGGCACTGACCACGGCCAACACAGCACGTGTAAAATAAAAACAGAAGGGCAAGCAATGGAAAAGGGACTTGGCTAAGCCACCTTCACAGAGCAGAAAAGAAACATCGTCATTACTATGGTGCTCACTCCTGCAAGTGCACACAAAGCCATAGATATTATTTCTACTTATGAAATTATTTACAAATGACTTCCTTTTCTCCACTTGGAAAATACTGCAGCTATTTACCTGGTCAATCGCACCTTTCCTCTTAGCAGACTTGAGCTCTTTGGGGTCCTATTTCGGTCAGTCGATTGAATTTTCCGTTAGCCTTTGCCACTGGCTCGGCGGTTCTAAGAGCCGTCCCTGAGGATAACTGGGTTTCAGCATTTCCTACCCGGGAATGAAAACCTTTGAACAAGGAAACCTGAAAGTTGGGGCAGCAGGAAGCAGTTTTGTGCGATGGTCATTATGGGTAATAACAAAAGGACCCAGCCCTACCTCCAAGGGCCTGGGGTACATATATTTTTGCCTTTGGGGAAACAGCACCAAGTACCAGGCACCATTCAAAGCAAACAGTGCTTTCTACAGGGCATCACCCACTCTCACATTACTCCCACTTCAGTAATGCCCCCAATGGATGTCTTGTCTGGGTACTTGATAGCCTATTCCAGCATTTTGAACATCCAGCTGCATGTGGATGTTTGGGTAGGAAGGGAAGACCACATAACTCCACAGGGATGTTGAGGTCAAATCTCACCTCTGCACCCCGACACGGAAATAAATCTTGGAGACAGAGATTTGGGTGAAATAGAAAATACAGCTTTATTGCTTTACCAGGGCAAAGGGGGTCCCAGGGGACAAAGCCCTGAAAATGGCATGTCCCCACCAGAGGGGCGAGTGTGGGGTTTTATAGAAATGCTTCAAAGAGGACATGATCAGCTTGTGAGCATTCTTCTGGTTGGCTGATGGTGAGTGAGTATGAGTCAGCATCATCGACCTTCAGGTTCCAAGGGTCTGGGGTCTGTGTGCTTGTGGGCAGCATACCGCAGTTAACTGTTAACCTCTCCTGCCTGAAGGGGGTTTCCAGGTTATATAGAAGTTTTACAACAAGGGGCAGGCAGTCTGAACATCAAAAGCTTATTGTTAATTAAAGGAAGCCAGACATCTCAGGTTAAGGAATTCAGTGGTTTCCTACGTATGGCAAGATGCGAGTCTGGGCTCACTGAAGCCAGTCCTTTGATCTGCACCTCAGCTGTCTGGGGCCAAGATCCCGTGCTTTCTCATCCCGAGCCTCCGCGGGCCGCCCGGTGGGTGGGGGTTGGTGGTTGATTCAGTGTGACAGGACTGGCCGGCATTCCTCCTGAGTTTCCATCCTGAGTTCCCTCAAGGCTCCCCAGGGGGTGGCCTCAATCGCTGATGGCTCTCACATCCTTTGTTTTCTGATACAGCGGGCAACATTCCATTTCCCATTCCCCGTGGAATGACACTGTCTCTGACACTCAGCCCTGTCAGCTCTTGGCCGGGGAAGCCCGTGGCAGGCTGACAGATCAGCTTGGTGAAGGAAAGCCCGGGCTGTTACTCATCTTCATCCAAGATACCATGGCCAGCTTGCTGCTGGAAAACCAAGGTGGTGTGGGGAGAGGGTAAGTGAGCCACACAGATAGGTCATCTGGGCTACCTGGATACTGAAAACTTTTGGGAGCAAAGCTTTTGTAAGAAGCAGATTCCGTAGCCGTGCCTGTGCTCCCGACCCCTTGTCACCAGGCCTCCAATCTGATTCCTTCCAAGTCCCTGAGCAGCCAAACTCCCTCGACTTCCCATGGATCAGTTAAGGTCTACACCTGCAGCCACAGCTCCTTCCAATAAAACTGAGACGTTACATGAACTGCTTGGTTTCCACCCCGGAGAGAAACTCCCTTGGCTACACATCAACAGGAACAAACCTGAGAGGAGATGTCATTCTGCAAAGACCTACCCTAGGCTGTTCCTGGCACACTATGCCTGAGCCTCTATTAACTGGTTTAATGGTTTTGCAATTTTAATTGACCTTCTAGGCCTGCTAATGCTCAAGCTCTCCAATGTCATCTCCCTTTGACCCAGTGCTGTTCTGGAATCCACACTTCATGACCGAATCTGTTAGATCATAAGGACATACGATGTCCCACGATCTCTTCCGTGATCCTGTAGCAATGAAGAGATATTTTAGAAAAAACATTGTGCTGAAACTCCAATCCTTACCCTGATGCTGGGAAAGATTGAGGGTGGGAAGAGAAGGGGGTGACAGAGGATGAGATGGTTGGATGGCATCACCGACTCAATGGACATGTGTCTGAGCAAACTCCAGGAGACAGTGAGGGACAGGGAAGCCTGGCATGCTGCCGTCCTTGGGGTCACAAAGAGTCAGACACGACTTAGTGAGTGAACAACAATTTCCATAAAAGGCATTACCTTTTGTGCAGAAAGTCTAAGGGCCTCACCAGTTCCTCCAGGAAGGTCTGCAGGAGGTTTGACGGCACATCTGGTCAGTCCTTCTGCGTCTGCTAGGAAGCCAGGTACCAGAGCATCTTGCCGTCTGCTTTGTATTCCTAAAAAGTTGGCTGTCTTTCAGGTTACTCAAATAAACGGGTCAAGGCTGCATTGAGGGGCCAAGGGGTCTGCAGCAGAGGCCCTGACACCGAATATAAGGGAATCTACTTTCTACAAGTGCTCCCCAAAATACCCACACGTAGTGTATTCTTCCTCAAAACAAAAAAAGAGTCTGACCAAGCCCTGAGCTTCTTCTCCGTGGTAGAGCCTCAAACACCCACACATCATGCTCTGCCCTCCCATGTAGGCTGTGTGAGCACCTGCAGCGAGTCCACTGCTGGTGGTGACCCCTGAACTTTTCATCAGTTCTCTCTTGCCTGCTCCTACATGCGATAGGCTATTTCTGGCTCCCCAAGTTCAACGAGCACAGCCATCAACAAATTGAATAAATATGGTACCCTAAGGGATGATGGTGGTGGTGGTGGTTTAATTGCTAAGTCATGTCCAACTCATTGCGACCCCATGGACTGTAGCCTGCCAGGCTCCTCTGTCCCTACAGGATGGTAAGATACTCAAATTTCCTGTGATTAATTGTCAGAGAATGAAAATGTTGACACAGATCAAAAGTGAGAGACTAGAACATCTGATACACTTTGCCCGAACTAAAGATATATTCCTTTTACTCTAGTTTATGTAGCGTGTTGCCAGACTATTCCAAAACATATTACCCAGGCTTCTCATGTCATTAAATACAATCCTTCCTAGATGTCTAACCCTTCCCTTCCCTTTAAAGAATCTGCCCGAAATGCAGGAGACCCTGGGTTTGATCCCTGGGTCGGGAAGATGCCCTGGAAAAGGGAATGGCAGCCCACTCCAGTATTCTCGCCTGGGGAATTCCATGGACAAAGGAGCCTGGAGAGCTACAGTCCATGGGGTCGCAAAGAGTTGAACATGACCGAGTGACTAACACTTCCTAGATATCCAAGAGGGATTGGTTCCAAGACCCCTCCCAGGATACAGAAGCATCTATGGATATTCAAGTAAAATGGTAAATGTAAAATGGTCTAGTGTTTGCCATATAAGCTACAGACATCTTCCAGCATGCTTTAAATCATCTCTAGACCTAATACCTAATGCAATGTAAACAACTGTAAGTATAATGTAAATCCTACGCAAAGAGCTCTAAATACGATGCAGTACTATGTACACAGCTGCCAGTGAGCGACACAAGCTTTGCTTTTTGGTGATTTCTAGAATATTTTCCCAAATATTTTCATATCGTGGTTGCTTGAATGCATGGATATGAAACCCACGGATACAGAAGGCTGACTGTATAAACAAATGGTAATTCTTTTGATCAGTATGTCTTCTCTTCCTGAGTCAGATTCTGTTCTTTGCCTCTGAAGCATGTGGGGATCTGATTCTAATTACAGGTCTAGGGCTGATGAGGAAGTAGGAAGAGGCAGGGAGAGACCCAGCATTCCTTTCCAGGAAACTATGTCAGATGTTGCTAAGATTGACCTCGTCAGACAAAGAAGGAGAAAGTTCTCTTAGCAAGGAAATCTCTCAACCAAAGTTCTCCAGTTCTAACTCGTAACCAAACAATCTCCTGTATTTCAAAGGAGCCCTGACAAGGCTTTGAATTCAGCTGACTCTGCAATTCAGCAACGAGAGTGATCATTTCAGCCATGTCCATGACTACCAGGAAGAAGCTCTACCTGCCAGACTGAGGAGCTCCTTGTCCGACTGCAACCACAGCACAGAATGTAAAAACCCGGGCTTAACACTTTCTTTCCCTGAAATCTCCAGTTTAGCCACATGCTGCCAGCCCGCGCACCACCTTACGCTGCTCATTCTGCCACGCACGAGGTTGTAGCGGCCGCTTGGTCCGCCAGTGCGTTGCTTTCAACAGGCTCTTTACTCCCGGACCCTTTGGGTGAGAATTTATGTAGCTTTTCCTACTGTCGGCCACACAGGTCCAATTTCTGTCACAGTGACTGAATCCTCACTGCCCTCAAATTCCACTGACAGATCACCTCACCATCTGAGTCCCCCAGGGTCTGTTGCCTATGACGACTTTGATTGCCAACTTCTGGATGAGTGAGAATTAAACTGCAAGGAATAAAAGACACCGCAACTATTTTAAGCATGAAAGGATTTAAAACAAGAATCCATACAGCTGTTGCACACTAAATTGGAAAAGTGTCTCCAGGCTGGGTGGGCCTCCAGGAATAGCCCAGTGCACCACAGACCCAGACTCAGCAGGAGCGGCCACCTGTGCCCATTGGGGAAGGTGCGGGGTCAGAGGGACGGTGTCAACCTGGCGTATCCAGGGACCTCTTTTCCTAGCTGTCCAAAGATGTTCCCGCTGTCACTGCTGCAGAGGGTTCTCAACAGCTAAGAAACTAGTCATAGCATCTTGGAATACTGCTGGAGAAAAATAAAAAAAAAACAAACCTTACCCAGTCACAGCAACAGAAACATGACCTCCCCCTTGCTTCCTTCTTCTGTGGCCACTTTTAATTGGCAGATGCTAATTCACATCCATCAGCCTAGCTGCAAGGACATACACGTACAGTTGTGTTAGCTTTCTAGACCCTCTAATCTGCGAAAGACACACCAGGGAGATCACGAGAGGGTGTGATGGCCAATCTCCTCGTTCTACCACGTGAAGTCACCTTTAAACAAACAGCATCTACTCTCATTTTATGCAGTCCATTTCCTTGCATGTCATCTAAATTTATTTACTATAATGTATCATTTTTCTCTCGACTCCATATAAAGATTTCCAAATGCAGGACCACTGGGGAATTTTGCTGTTTTCTTCTCTACTACTGAGTCTACAATCTGATTAAATCGCCATGATGTAAGTTTTGGTGTCCTGGTTTATAGCTTCTTAATCTGAACAACTAATCATTGTTGGGCAGTCAGCTAAACAAGTGCTGAGCAAGCATTTTTGCCTATCCTTTAAAAATAATTGCCTGTAAAGGGCCAAGCCCTTGGTTTTTATTTGATGTTCATATAAGTCTCTTGAAATAAATATCCAGGTATAACTCAATTTCCCAATGCTATTTGACCATTGGGCTTCTTTAAGACATCCTTTTTCTTGTATGGTTTCAATGACAGACACTCTTACCTCCTCTCAATTATGTGACCCAGAGGTGAGCTCCTGGGACAAGGTAAGATGAGCCTGCATCTCCTTATCCCAGCATAGCACACAGTACCTGCCACAGAGGAGGGTGGTGCCCTCCAAGATATACCCAATAAATGAACAGATGAAAAAAATCTGCTTTCATAATCACCCTTTCAAATCTGGTTTCCTTTTACTAAAGCCCCTGCTACCGTTAGTCACCTGAGGAATAAAAGGAGTCATTGCCCACCCACGAGACTACATCTCAGTCCGGTCCACAAAGTGGGAACCCACAGAGGGCAGTGCAGTCCTGTGCTGGAGGGCTGGACAGCCAGTATCCAGTATTCTTACATGCGTAGAAGCATCTGAGTCCATTTCAATATCTGGCCCCACACACCATGGCCACTCACTGGAAAAGACCCTGATGCTGGGAAAGACTGAGGGCAGGAGGAGAAGAAGCAATAGAAGATGAGCTGGTTGGATGGCATCACCGACTCAGTGGATGTGAGTTTGAGCAAGCTCCTGGAGATGGTGAAGGACAGAGAAGTCTGGTGGGCTGCCGTCCAGGGGGTCACTAAGAGTCGGATATGACTGAGCGATTGAACAACAACACACCCCAGGCAGGTGGGCCTGCCTGGCTGTCCAGCAAGGCGTGTGACCCAGACCCAAGCTTCTCCCAGCCGCAGAGGCTGGTTCAGGTGCGTGCACCTGGCCTTAGGTAGCCAAGGTTTTGTTTGTAGGAGGAGCAACTTCGTTCCTAGTGCAGGAGAATCCTGAGGACACAGCCTATCATGTGCCTGGGCGGGGAGGGTCTGTCTGATCACTGACAGAGTTAAAAGCTCAGATCTGCTAACCCTGGATCAGACCAGTTGACGGGAGCCAAGACATTCTTTAAAAGTCAAATGAGATTACATTTCCTGTTCCTTACAACTGAATCATTCCCAAGTGACAGAGCTACCTGGCTTTAGCAGGGCCTTGAATCATTTGGCTCAGATGGTAACAGACCTGCCTATGATGCAGGAGACCTGGGTTCGATCCCTGTGTTGGGAAGATCCTCTGGAAAAGGAAATGGCACCCCACTCCAGTATTGTTGCCTGGAGAATCCCATGGACAGAAGAGTCTGGCGGGCCACAGTCCATGCGGTTGGAAAGAGTCATACACGACTGAGTGACTAACACTTTCAACACTTTCACTGAATCACTTTGCCTACTTGAAAGGCCCGTGGTTGTTTGTTTGCTGTTGTTCAGTCGATAACTTGTGTCTGACTCTTTGTGACCCCATGGACTGCAGCACGCCAGGCCTCCATCTTTCACTATCTCTCAGAGTTTACTCAAACTCACGCCTACTGAGTCAGTGATGTCACCCAACCATATCGTCCTGTGTTGCCCCCCATCTCCTCCTGCCCTCAATCTTACCCAGCAATGGGGTCTTTCCCATGAGTCAGTTCTTCGTATCACGTGGCCAAAGTATTGGAGCTTCAGCTTCAACATCAGTCCTTCCAATGAACATTCAGGGTTGATTTCCTTTAGGGTTGACTGGTGCAAGCTCTGGGAGCTGGTGATGCACAGGGAAGCCTGGTGTGCTGCAGTCCATGGGGTCACAAAGAGTCACACACAGCTGAGCGACTGAACTGAACTGAACTGACTGGTTTGATCTCCTCGTAGTCCAAGGAATTGCTTATATTTTCTGCAAAGAAAAAGGAAGCACCATCCCTCTCCTTGCCTCTTGCCTTCCACAAAAAATGGATGTCCTAGTTCTTGAGAACAAGGGTGGACTTGACAGCCTGCAACTTCTACTTCCAGAGTTAGATAGGCTGTAATCTGTCTTCATAACAGCACTTCTCAGGTTTTACTTCTGAATTTTCAAAGAAATTTCAACCTGTGCTTAAACAGATTTAAAATTTTTTTCCTCAGAAGCTATAAAGTTCCTTACTGGCTACAAAAGTTCTTTTTTAACTAGGAATTCAAAATGTAACAACAAATTCAATAGGATATGTCCTAGAGGCATTTGGAGTTCACACTTTCCTAGTTTTTAAGGAAGAACATGTAGCTATTTTTTCACTCTAGTATATGTTGAATGATTATCTCCAAGACTTGGAGCGTCTACCATGTATCTGGAATGTATTGTTAGAGTTTAGCACCATTTTTCCTTATGTCAGGGCTTGAGGATGAGGCCAAAGGAAAGTTTCTGGCCAAAGATGTTTGGTATCATTTTATCTAAAATTCAAACAATTGCTCAACATTTATTCTAAATGAAAGATATATATTTTTCCCTCCTTGGCAATCCTTTCCTGCCTGGATAAATTACAGAATGTGCTATATTCTCATGATCTTAGAATAAAACCATCCCAACTCACAATCTGGACCTTCAGGTTCAGAAATAAGAAAGTTTTGAGAATCACGGCTTCTTAGGGCCAGTTTGTTGTAGCTGTTTAGTCGCTAAGTCGTGTTTGACTCTTTTTATGGACTGTAGCCCACCAGGCTCCTCTGTCCATGGGATTTCCCAGACAAGAATACTGGAGTGGGTAGGCATTTCCTTCTCCAGATCTTCCTAACCCAGGGATTGAACCCATGTCTCCTGCATTGGCAGGCGGATTCTTTATTGCTCAGCCACCAGGGAAGCCACGTAAAGGCCTCAAAAAGGCCACATAAGGAACTCAAGATATTACTTTTCAAAATCTTTTTGTCATTCAGGGGCCCAGATAATTTTATCGTGTGATCTCTCTTGTGAAAGCCATAAACAACTTCTTAAGTTACATGCGTCTTTACAGGAACACATACTTGATTCTCTGCCCAAAGCTGATTACTCTTTCCCAACTCAGGAAAGGACACCCAGTCTCCTAAGCTATTTCTATTTGACAGCCAGAATGAAATGTTTTTAATGTAAATCTTATCAGGCCACTCCATTTCTTAAAACCTTTAATGGCTGCCTACTCAAAGCTATGGTTTTTCCAATAGTCATGTATGGATGTGAGAGTTGGACCATAAAGAAAGCTGAGTGCTGAAGAATTGATGCTTTTGAACTGTGGTGTTGGAGAAGGCTCTTGAGAGTCCCTTGGACTGAAAGGAGATCAAACCAGTCCATCCTAAAGGAAAATAGTCCTGAATATTCATTGGAAGAACTGATGCTGAAGCTGAAGCTCCAATACTTTGGCCACCTAATGTGAAGAACTGACTCACCGGAAAAGACCCTGATGCTGGGAAAGATTGAAGGCAGGAGGAGAAGGGGACAACAGAGGATGAGATGGTTGGATGGCATCACTGACTTGATGGACATGAGTTTGAACAGGCTCCTGGAGCTGGTGATGGACAGGGTGGCCTGGCATGCAGCAGTCCATGGGGTTGCAAGAGTCAGACACAACTGAACTGAATGACTTCCCATGGAATGGGCTGCCATTCCCCACCCAGAGATTGAATACGTCTCCTGAATTCCAGGCAGACTCTTTACCATCTGTGTTTTCATCAGGCTTCTCAGGTGGGACTAGAGGTAAAGAGGCTGCCTGCCAACGCAGGGGACCTAAGAGATGCAGGTGTGATCCCTGGGTGGGGAAAATCCCCTGGAGGAGGGCATGGCAATCCACTCCAATATTCTTGCCTGGAGAATCCCATGGACAGAGGAGCCTGGCAAGCTATAGTCCATGGGGTCACAAAGGGTCAGACTCGACTGAAGCCACTTGACATCTTTACCATCTGAGCCATCAGGGAAGCCCAGTGGCTGACCATTGCACTTCAAATCTAAAGCATTTCTACCCTGGCTTACCAGACTCTGTATGGTCTGTCTGTGCCCCTACCATCACTTCAATTAATCAGTATTGCTGGTCCCTGGCTCACTGCACTCCAGAGGCCCTGACTCGGAGACTTATTGTGAGTCCTACTGAAACTTCTTGCATATATGTATCACACACACACACATATATATATTAAACTTTAATTTTTAGACATTTTAGGTTCTCTGCAAAATAGAGTGGTAAGTACAGATGTATCCCCTGTCCCGCCCCACCTCCACACAGCCTCCCCCGTTGCCAACACCTCCCTCCATGTGGTACATTTGTTATAACTGAGGAAGCCACACCGATGAGTCATCATCACCGAAAGTCCGTACTTTATGTGAGTGTTCACTCTTGGTGATGAACGGCCTACGGATTTGGACAAACATAAGACATCTGACCGTTATTATCCTCTAACACATAAAAATATTTTAACTGCTCTAAAAATCCTCTGTGCTCCACCTGTTCACCTCCCCTCTCCCCAAGCCCTGGAAACCACAATCTTTTCACTGTCTCCATGCATGCGTGCTAAGTCACTTCAGTATTGTCTGACTCTTTGTGAGCCTATGGACCATAACCAGCTGGCTTCCTCTGTCACTGGAATTCTCCAGGCAAGAATACTGGAGTGGGTTGCCATTTCCTCCTCTAGCGGATCTTCCCGACCCAGGGATGGAAGCATGTCTTAAGCCTCCTGTATTGGCAGGCTGGTTCTTTGCCACTAGCACCACCCGGGAAGCCTTTATTGTCTGCATAGTTTGCCTTTTCCAGAATGTCTTAAGAGTCAGAATCATACAGGATGTAGCTCACTAACACTGGCTTATTTCACTTTGTAATGGGCACTTAAGTCTCCTCCATGTCTTTTCATAGACCCTGATGCTGGGAAGATTGAGGGCAGGAGGAGAAGGGGACGGCAGAGGATGAGATGGTTGGATGGCATCACTGACTCAGTGGACATGAGTTTGAGCAAGCTCCGGGAGTTGGTGATGGACAGGGAAGCCTGGAGTGCTGCAGTCCATGGGGTGGCAAAGAGTCAGACAGGACTGAGCGACTGAACTGAACTTTTCATGGCTTAACACACATTTTTTAGTACTGAATAGTATTCCACTGACTGGATGGACCACAGTTTATCTATTTATGCACCTACTGAGGGTCATCTGAGTTGCTTTCAAGTCTCAGCAATTACGAACAAAGCTGTTACGAATACCCACATGGTGACATGCATTTTTCAGCTCATTCAGCTGAGTGTCACGGGGCACAACTGTGGAGTTCCTGGTTTTTAATCTAACCTATATTTTTAAATCCAGGTATTTGTTAATTAATCACTCATTTGTTAATTAGTGATTAGTTAATTGTTAATTGATCACTCATTAATTCTTTCCACAGTGAGACCTGTTGAATAACAGGCATGTTAGGCACGTGAGGCAAGCTCTAGGTACTGGGGACCCAGAATGAATACAAAGTGCTTCTCCAGGAAGTGCCAGTTCCAGCCGAGTGAAGTTATCAGCACACAGGCAGGTCATGTCGGGTGGTGATGAGAGCTCAAAAGACTGACAGCCAAGCTGGTCTGGACAGACTCCCCTGGCAGACCCTCTGCTTGGGGGAGCGGGGGGCTGCAGCAGAGAAGTGAATGAGGTGGGGGAGGGGGCCCACAGATGTTGAGGGGAAGGAAGAGCCTCTCGAAGTGGGTCAGAGGTGCCTGGAGCCTCTCAGGGCATGTCTGGGAGGGGCGGGGGACAGTGAGAACACAGAGGCAGCAAGGTCGGCTGTGACTTCACTCTTTACCCGTCCGCTGGGGAATCTGAGATGACTCATCTGTCAAAGCTCTGCTGGGATGAGTAAAGGGGGACAGGCGCGGGGGAGGACGGTGGGCACGATGGGAGCCTGGGATGCATGCGCTTGGACTGCCCGGCTGCCCGCGAGCTGGACGTGCAGGAGAGAGGAGAGGAGGGAAGGGGCCTCCTCAGCTCTGGGCCTGTAAGTGGAGAACACGTGGCAGCTAACCCGGCCAGATGGTCAGGACGCCCCTTCCCCGCTGCGGGAGAGCGCACCGAGGCAGGGGACCTGCTCCTGTAGAGTTCAGGCCAGCGGACCAGGCTGCGTGGTGTCAGCTGGGACTGGAAGCCGGGCAGATGGAGGAGTTCACCGCACAGGGAGTGAATGTGGAGGGAGGGGAGGAGGCAGACCACTCCAGGTCTGCCCACACTGACACCCTGTAAGGGGCAGTCTGGGGGGCCAGTAAGAGAGACTGACGAGGAGCAGCCTGTGGGATGGGGGGTGTCCAGGGGAGAGGGTGTCTGGACCCCAGTAAGACCCCAGGGAAGGGGGAAAGGGTGACCAGCAGCTACGACAAAGGAAAGCGGTGCAGGCTGAGATGCGCATCCTCCGTCTTTAAGAAATCGCTCCCTCATCTCCACGTTTTCCCTTCCAGCCACCAAGAAAATTAAAGACACAACTTCCGTGAGGTAGTGCAGTGGTTCTCAAGGAGGGGTGGTTTTGTACCCCCCCCCACCTCCGCCCCGGGGATGTGAGCAAGGTCTGGAGGGAGTTTTGGTTTTCTCAAGGGTGACAGAGGGTGAGGGGCTCCTGGCTTCTGGTATACAGCCTGGGGGCTGCTGTTTAATAACCTGAGGCACAGGAAGGCCCCACCATCACAACTCTCCAGAATTACCCAGCCCCAGGGTTGCTGAAGCCGAAGCTCCAATACTTTGGCCACTTGATATGAAGAGCCGACTCACTGGAAAAGATCTTGATGCTGGGAAAAATTGAAGGCAGGAGGAGAAGGGGGCAACAGAGGATGAGATGGATGGAAGGCATCACCATCTCAATGGACATGAGTTTGAGCAAGCTCTGGAACATGGTGAAGGACAGGGAAGCTTGGAGGGCTGCAGTCCATGGGGTCACAGAGAGTTGGACATGACTCAGCAACTAAAGAAGAGAGCAGCTGGTGAGGCTGGGAAACTGACGTAGAGTGAGAATTTGCAGTGTGTGAAGCTGACACCCAGTGCCCCTCAGAGCAGGCTCCAGCTGGGACCCAGGCCCAGAGCAAGCTCACAGATGCGTAAAGACACTTCCCAGGATGGGACTGAGGCCACCAAGGGGCAGTGTCACGTCAAAGCTCTAGTGGGGCTCACCGGACCTTATAGTTAATAACCACGAAAAGATGATGGTGAAACATCGTTGAACACACATGCCAGTTTAGGAGAGGTTCGGGCTATGTTAGCAAGGATGGGCCCCTTTAAATAGTGATGAGGATGCTAAGAGCACAGGGGCCACGGGGATCCCAGGCATAACACGCCATTCCCAGAGTCGTTCCCCGATTGCTCAGGGATACCGGCCAGGCCAGCAGGGACTGTGAGGACCAAACCTCAGCTCAGAGCAGACTCTCAAGAGGGCGGGAGGGAAGTGAGGCCCTAGGGAAGGCACAGGAGGGAGTGGATCCCTCACAGTCTCCATAAAACAGTGGGACACGGTATGACTTGCAGCAAAAATCGGGGCAGAGGGTTTCATGTGCCTGCTACGGAGGTGCCGGCAGAACTCCAGGGTGAGGACTGAGCCAGCAGTCGAGTGTGAAGGGCCAGGGGGAGAAGGGAGGCGCCCGCAGCATGTCCAGCTGGGAGGACAGCCTCCCAGGGCCTGGGGATGCTGCATCCGCATCAGCTTTGATTCCCATGAAATGGAAAAACGAAGCCTGTCTCAAAGGAGCACCACTACCCTCAGACCGTGTCTGCCAGAGACCCTTCCTCCCTCTCATCTGCCCGAAAGGATCAGGGGTCAGAAGGCGCCACGGGTGGCCTGTGGTGACCTCTGTCTTCCCTCTCTCACCGTGCGTCCAGCCTTGCTGTCGTTGGTGCTGGGACCCACTGGCAGGCAGGCTTGAAGTGCTAACAGGGAAGGCTGTTCTCATTCAGAAATGCCCTGGTGGATTTGCCCTGGTAACTCAGGTGGTAAAGAATCTGCCTGCAATGCAGAAGACCCAGATTCGACCCCTGGGTCAGGAAGATCCCCGGGAGAAGGGAATGGCCACCCACTCCAGTATTCTTGCCTGAAGAATCCCATGGACAGAGGAGCCTGGCGGGCTACAGTCCACAGGGTCACAAAGAGTCGGACACGACTGAGCAACTAACATGACACGGAAGGGCCTCAACAGAGCTCCCCTCGTTCTTGGGCTGAGTGGTGGCTCTGAGAGACAGGTCCCCAGGCTTCTTCCGGGAGAGAGCGCTTCGCTTCAGGTGACACGTGGAGGGGCGGGTGGAGCAGACCCCGGGAGCACGGCTGCTGCTGCCCACCAGGTCTCCCCTGCATAGGCCTCCTCCGAGCTGTCCTCTCAGTGTGGCCCTGACCCCCAGGCTTCAGGGCTCATCTCTGCCTGGTTGGATCTGAGCCAGAGTCTTGTTCAGTCACTTGGACCAGGAGGCCCCACCCTGGGCACAGGACCCGGAGACGTGTGATCACGTTCCCCATCTTCCACGTCCCCGACATGAGGTCTGACCACCCTGCCTGCCTGCAGCTAGAGTCCTGTCAGGAAGCTTTAGCCAGGATCCCTGTCCCCACTCCCCCACCCCCAGGCTGGATGTTTCTCTTAGAAATGCTCTGCCCCCTGCCCCACCCCCACCCCGCCCACCGCTCTGTGCTGCGGCTGCAAATCCCCACCTTCCCTCTTGGTCGCTGGCTCAGAGCCCAAGCCCTCTCTCCTGCCTCAAAAGCCCAGCAGGGCTCCCTATGGCTGTCACCAGGGCATAAATAAGGGCTTTGCTGTTCTTTGCCAAGTGTCGGAAATAACATGTTTTTTTTCTTCGACAGTTAGAACAACATTTTGAGCCCTCCTTCAGATTTTTCCTGGGGTCGCCCTGCAGTTATCCCAGGGCTCCGTGGAGTCTTACAATCACAGCCATAGGAGACAGGAGTGACCCACAACACGGGTGGCTGAGACCATGTGCAACCAGGATCATGAAGGGCCTGGACAGACGGACAGACAGGGAGGAGAGATGCGAGGCCTGGGATGAGAGCCTTCGGTGAAGCGAGAAGTCCACACACGATGTCTCTGGACTGGTCGGACTCTGTTGTCTCTTAGGACAGGAAGGGAGGACCACCTGGTGGGCTGAGTGTGGGAGCAGGGAGGACACAGCTCTGTGCTCCAAGGGTGGGAGGGTGGACCACGGCGGGAGGCGAGGGGAGCTGGGGGCAGGTCTGGTTCCAGACAGGGAGGCAGCGGGGCCACTTTCTCAGTGCGCTACCCATTGTCAAGACGGACCCTCGCTCACAAGAGGCCCGCCCCTGTTTGAGGCTTTGTTGTTGCATCTTAAAATTCATCAGAAGTTCTGAACACGGTGTCTGGCATTTTCATCTTATATCTGGCCCCCAAAACTGTGTAGATGATCCTGGTGCTGGAAGGGGCCAGAAGTTACTGGGTCTGTAGGGTGGGAACTTTCAGGAAGCAAATCCTGGAGACCACAGAAGAGTCCTAGGTGACCAGGAGTTACAGCTGCCAGATGTTCACAAAACACCTCACACTCCCCTGCAGAGGGCTTTAGCAACCAGGAAAGTCCTTTAAATTGCGCTTCATCTGTATCAGTTCTGCCTTCTATTCCAAATCACGCTTGTTTTAAAGCAAAAACTGGTTCTTCAGGTTTCCAGGTTGTTGTTCAGTCGCTCAGTCATGTGTGACTCTTTGTGACTCCATGGACTGCAGAGGCTCTCAGTCCTTCACCAACTCCCAGAGACTGCTCAAACTCATGTCTATCCCATCTTGTCCTCTGTCCCTTTCTCCTCCCGCCTTCAATCTTTCCCAGCCTCAGGGTGTCTTCCAAAAACTGGTTCTTCAGGTTTCTGAGTAAACTCAATCTTTCAGGTAAGACCCCTTGACTTAAGATGTAAAACTCATTCTTACCTGGCAGGCTGTGCAAAAACAAGTGTAGTTGTAGTTCATAATGGAAACTGGTGTTGGCCGATGGTTAGGGAATGCTGGAAATGACATTTTTCTCTCCTGTAAGAATGGCCACCCCTACTGTGTCATACTGTAGCTCCTGATGTGAAGAGCCCATTCATTGGAAAAGACCCCAGTGCTGGGAAAGAGACTTCCTGGTAGTCCAAAGGTTAAGAATCTGCCTCACAATGCAGGGGACACAGGTCTGATCCCTGGTCAGGGAACTATGACCCCCATGTGCTGCAAAGCAAACTAAATCTGCACACCAAAGCTGAAGAATGTCTGTTTGCAACGAAAGATCTTGCATAATGTGACGAAGATCTCGTGTGCTGCGATTAAGACCCACTGCTGCCGAATAGATAAATAGTTTTTAAAAAAGCAGCAAAGGCATAGAGCCCACCACTGATCCCCGGAGAAAACTCAAACTTCCCTCCCCACCCAGAAGGGACTGTTGCTTTGTTCAACCTCGGTCATGTTTGATTCGCTACAACCCCATGGACTGCAGAACTGCTGCCCTTCCTTCACCGTCTCCCCGAGTTGCTCAACTCATGTCCATTGAGTCCCTGATGCCATCCAACCATCTCATCCTCTGTCATCCCCTTTTCATCCTGCCTTCAATCTTTCCCAGCATCAGGGTCTTTTCCAATGAGTTGCCTCTTTGCATCAAGTGGCCAAAGTACTGCTGCTGCTAGTTAAGTCATAAACATGGTTGGAAATTCCATTTGGGTCTAAACCACAGACAGGGAAAGACAGCCATCTTGTGGGCTTATGGTAGCATTACATTGCAGATGCAGAAACTGGCACAACTTAGATAATACCACTGAACTGCAGACTGCTAGAGTTGCCATTATTCCCTAACACACCTCTCAGGAATTTAGAAGAAGGAAGAAACACAGTTTATTTTGCTTATGGGCAAATGCAGCAGGTGAAAGAATAGCTCTCCATAAAGCAAAATATCAGAACATTCAAAGAACAAACAGCTTTGCACTTTGAGTTCTTGTGATATAAGCCTTGACTTCTAGACAAAACCTATTAGCCATTTCAGTGGAATCATGTTAATAAATTAAATAATCAATTCAATTAAACTTTATTTTGTTATTCTTCAAAGCATTAACTTTGAGAAGCTACCAAGGATATGGGGGGTGATGAGGAGGGTGTGGGCCAAGAACTGAGACTATTATACTTGGATTCTCTAAGTAGCTTCCTGGACTCCAGGCACAGGGGTCCCCAAAATCAGAACCAGAATCTAGACATCCTCCAGGTCTTAGGACAGTCTGACAGAAAAACAGTTTTCCTTGGAAGCTTGATCAAAATTTTAAAAATTGAAAAAAAAAAAAAAAAAAACCCAAAACACACCTAAACCAAACCTCTTTTTTCCCTTTTCTATTATTTTTTTTACGTGAGTTGGATGGAGATATTATCTATTTTCCAAACTAGATGACACCATCAATAAACTGTGAATGCCTCTTCACTGTATGGTAGAGCCTATGGGCTTGGCCCTGCCCTTTTCATTTTACCCTTAAATTACAGCTACTCCTCTGTAAGGAAATAGCAGCTCAAAGAGATCACTTGCTTCAGAGTTTAAAGCCAGGTGCATGGTTCCAAAGCCTTTGCTTGCAGTTTTCTGCAATGTAGACATATGCTTGTTTGCTTCCATCACAATGACACAATGTTGCTGTCTCTCAGTTGCTAAGTTCTGTTGGACTCTTTGTGACCCCATGGACTGCATTATGCCAGGCTTCCCTGTCTTTCAGCATCTCCCAGAGTTTGTTCAAACTCGTGTCCATTGAGTCAGTGATTCTTTCCAACCATCTCATCCTCTGTGGTCCCCTTATCCTCCTGCCCTCAATCTTTCCCAGCATTGGGGGCTTTTCCAAGGAGTGGGCTCTTCACATCAGGGGCTACAGTATGACACAGTACGGGTGGCCATTCTTACAGGAGAGGAAAAATGTCATTTCCAGCATTCCCTAACCAGTGGCCAACACCAATTTCCATTATGAACTACAACTACACTTGTTTATGCACAGCCTGCCAGGTAAGAATGATTTTTACACCTGTAGACGGTTCCTCAAAAACAAACAAACAAAAAAAATGACATATGCAGTAAAGACCAGTATGTTCCCCAAATCCTAACATATTTACTGTGTGGCCGTTTATGGAAAGTTTGCCCACACGACATTACACAAAACGGACTGCTGCTATTGGGTTTTTTCCCCCTTTGAATATCTTATGAGAAATGTAGAAGATGGAGCAAATGCACTTTCACTTCTGAGCAGAAGTGCTTATTATTTTTCACTTTCAATTAGCTGCAGCAAATCTGACTCACTCTGACATCCATGGAGCACCTACTGTGTACAGCACTTTGCAGAGTTTCAAAGGAAAATTCACCTCTAAGACATAAAGACCACCATTATCCAAGTCAAAATGTGGTATTAATTTCAAAAAAAAATTAGTGCTAAGGGACAAAAACGGGCTTCCCTGACGGCTCAGCGATAAAGAATCTGCTTGCCAAGGCAGGAGACACAGTTTCAATTCCTGGGTCAGAAAGATCCCCTGGAGAAGGAAACGACAACCCATTCCAGTTTTCTTGCCTGGGAAACGCCGTGGACAGAGGAGCCTGGTGGGCTATGGTCCATGGGGTCACATATGTTAGGATATGACATAGTAAGTAAACAACAACAAGCGGACAAAAAAGGACATACATATTGTGGTCGTGGAGGTAAAACATGCGGCCTGGAAGGACAGGAGGGTTACAGAATGCCAAGCTGGCAGGAAGGGCGTTCCAGGCAGGTGCAGGGGACAGGAAGGCAGCAGTGAATTCCCAGTTCCTGCAGGGGTAGGGATGTCGTGTAGGCGGGTGGACAGTGCAGAGGGAGCCAATGCTGGAGTATAAGCTGGTGCCTCCCTAACTAAGATACCCTGGGGGGTAGGGGGGGGACTACATTTGGGGAACCTTAGATAAAAAGGAAGTTACTGTTAAGACCTGTTTGTCCGAGGTTGGAAGGCAGACATGGAAAGTCATCAGGACCACAGGGGTTCCTCTGCTCTTTCTCGCTTCTCCTTTCACTTTTAACCCTACTCCTGTTTTCTGCACATCCCACAGTAGCCCCTCGTGTACAGACGTGTCTTCAGTGCCAAGGACAGGCGATCTAAGCGACTGCTGGACACCTGGTCCCTCCACTTCACAGCCAGCTTCAACCGCAGAGCGTGTACAAGCAAGGACAGGGATGCCGGCGTTTGGAGAGGAGCACAGACTGCTTTCTTGGAAGGTGCGGGGGGGGGGGGGGGGACGGGGGGACGGGGAGGGGACGTGTTTTCAGTTGCAATTTCCATCCTGAAGATTTAGGAAGGAGCTGATAGGGTCTGGGACGCCTCCTTAATGCATGCAGTTCTTGTATGGGACGCTAAGAATTCGGAGTTCCTAACCAGACGTCGAGAAGCGACGTCTGAGGCTTCCGAGCAAGGTAACCGATGGCAAGCTGGGATTATCAAAAAGATTCTGGTGGCAGCGGATATTGGGGAAAACTTCGATTCAAACAAGAGGATGAGGACTTCAGGGTATCCGGGAATTGCTGTAAAGTGAAGATTTTCTCTTTTTTCCCCTTTGAAGAGATTTTAAAAAGATTTGGTAGCAGCCGGCCACTGACGGGAGGCGGGGTCGCTCAGGATTCGGCCAGGCGCTGTGCTTGGCAGGACTTCCGGGGGGTGGAGGGGAAAGAGGCCGAGGAGCGCGGGGCCGGAAGGCAAGTGGACACGGAAGGAGAAGGAGCTGCGGAGAAGAAAGACGTCTGAGAAGAAGGGCTGGTCAGCGGCGACGACGACAACGCCTCAGGAGGCGAACCGCCCCCTCAGGCGCGCCCGCGGCGGCCGGAAGAACTGCTCGGGGTCCGCCCGGCGCGCGGGGACCGCCGGGAGATGTAGTCCTCGGGTCTCCGCCTGGGCCCGGCCGCAGTCTGACGGAGCGCGCCGCTCCAGTTAAAACTCGCGCACCAGCCCGTCAGCGTGCGGGGTCCTTCAGGGCCAGGAGGCGCCTGCAGTGACGTCACCTCAGGTCACCTCCCCCCCTCGGCGAAGGTTTTTGGTGTCTATCGAAAGCCGTCTACAAAGCAAGCCGGCAAAGGAAGACTAAACCCTACACGGCGAAAGAGGGGACCCGTCCGACGCCTCTCCGCCCTGTGCCGTTTCTTCGGGCGGTGTACCCCCGCCGCCGAGGCGCAGCCCCGCGCCCCGTTTTTCCTCAGGCGGCGCGGCGGGCAGCCCCGAGCCGCGGCATGGGGGCGGAACGAGCCGGGGCGGGGCGGGGTCCTGGCTGAGCGGCGTCGCACGCTCGGGGGGCCGCGCCGGGTGTATCGTTTCTGTCTGCAGCGCCTGAGGTGGCTCTGGCTCGGAGAGCCGTTCTCCCGGCTCCACGGGGACCTCGGTGCACGGATGGACCCGCCCGGACCCGGCGGGAAGCGGCCCGGTAGGGCCGGACGGCCCCGACGGCGTCAGCAGAGGCAGGACGGGGCCGAGGCCGCCGGCCCCTGAGGCGCGCGGGCTCCGCGGGCCCGGCGGCGGCACCATGATGCCGGGCGAGACCCACTCGGCGGCGCCGGGGACGGCGGCGGACCTCTCGCGTTGTCAGGGCTGCGCCTCTCTGCAGCAGGTGAGGCGTCTGCCCCTCAGGCCGAGGGCGCGGAGAGGTTGGGCAGGGCCGTGCGGGGCGCGGGCGGGGCGGGGCGGGGCGGGGGGGGCGGGTCGGGCGGAAGGCCCCCCCCCCCCTCCCCGTATTGGGAATGGCTACGGCTTCCCTGGTGGCTCAGCTGTTGAAGAATCCGCCTGCAATGCAGGGGAGAGATTCTGGTTCGATTCCTGGGTCGGGAAGATCCGCTGGAGGAGGGAGAGTCTACCCACTCCAGTATTCTTGGACTGCCCTGGTGGCTCAGCTGGTAAAGAATCTGCCTGCAATGCGGGAGACCTGGGTTCGATCCCTGGGTCGGGAAGATCCCTTGGCGAAGGGAAAGGCTACCCATTACAGTATTCTGGTCTGGAGAATCCCATGGACACAGGAGCCTGGCAGGGTACAGTCCATGGGCTTGCAAGAACTGGGCATGTCTTAGCGACTTTCCGCTGCGTTCTTCAGGCTTAGAATCCGGGATTCATTTCCTAGATGCAGCGCTGGTGGAGGGTTGGGGGGCCCCCCGAGATTCCCTTCTCCAATCCCGGTGTTTCCCCCAAGGCTGACTCCGAGGGAGATGAGTGGTGGTCAGAATGCCAAGGGAAGCTAATCTCTCCCAGGAGAAGGTGGTTGATTTTTTACTGTGCCGGGCCGTCCTTCCGTATTTCTTGCTTGTGGGGGTGGTGGGGGCGGGTGCTCATGTGGCCTGCGGGTTGGCCAGGAGGGTCATTCGTTCCCCGAAGGCAGGCGGACAATGCAGGTCTCTGAAGTGTAGCGTGGAGTGTGCGTGCCCCTGGCAGAAGAGGAGCCGCTGCCAGCGTCTGCCTCAGGTCCTGCGGAGTGCTCCTCCCCAGCTGGACTTCTCGCAGCTGTCTGATATCAGGAGTCTCTCTTTTTGCTGCTGTCATCAATATTTTTCAGTGGTAAAGCAGTGCTGTGCACCGCCTGTGCCTGTGTCCTCAGTCGCGTCCAGCTCTTTGTGACCCCATGGGCTGTGTGTGTAGTCCTCCAGGCTCCTCTCTCTGTCCGTGGGGTTTTTTTTTCCAGGCAGGAATATACTGGAGGGGGTTGCCATTTCCTTCTCCAGGGGATCTTCCCAACCCAGGGATCGAATTTGTGTCTCCTGCATTTGGCAGGTGGATTCTTTACCATCTGAAGGTCGTAGTCCAGCACGGTACTGACATGTAATTAAATTACTCCTGTTCTACCTGGTGTTCTAGGCACTAGGGACATAGTGGTGAATAAAATAGTGGTGAACAGTAATCTTGTAGATAAGGTGTATATGTGGATGAAAGAAGGTTTGAAGTGTTAGGAAAATAGAGGAGGAGTTGGAGTGGTGGTTTTTCCTCCGCTGGGGGCTGCCCGGAGGGCAGGTTGCTCTTGAGCTGGTGACATTCGGACACGTGAATGATGAGAAGCAGACTGGAAAAGGTGTGGGAGGAGCTTCCTAGGTAGAAGGTTTGACAGGTGATCGAGTTTTGGGGTGAAAAGGAGCGAGGTGTCAGGAACTGGAGGAGCTCTGGTTGGGGCAGAGGCAGAGCTCTGTGAAGGCAGGAAGGAGTGTAGGCCCCGAGGCTATCAGAGAAGCTGAGGGTTTGGGGTTTTATTTTTCTAACAGCATCATCTATGAGCTAATACCAGACATTTTAAGGGCTGGGAGCAGGGAGGGAGAGAAGAAAGTCCTGCCCTGGCACTCGGAAATAGAGGAGGAACTAATGGGAAAGTCACTGTCTGAGCTGAGATGTCTCATGGAGGCATTCATAATGTGCTTCTGTTTTTCCCTCAAAACCCAGGTCCATGAGGGAAGTTCTCTTGAATCTTTTGTAAGTTGTATTTGTTCTTTGGGCTCTTTACTCACTCAGCAAATGTTTTTTGATTCCCTCCTGTGTTTTAGGAAGTACAGGTTCAGCAGTGGGTGAAAAGGCAAATATTCTTTATCTCTTAGAGCCTGTATGTTAGGAGGTAGGGGGAGGAGATAGTCAACAAGTTATGTGAGAAGGTAATAAACATGTTGGAAATAAATTGAGCAGAGAAAGGAGGCAGAGGAATAAAAGGCTGAAGAAAGGGCCAGTATCTGGTAGAATTTAAGTAGGGAGTCCTGGAGGCCTCAGGGAGGTTGTCTTTGGGCAGAGAGGGTGAGGATAAGCTCTGGAGATGTCTTTGGAGAGGAGCACCCCAGACGGCAGAGAGGTCGCTGTGGTGGCCATTCACTCACGTGCTTGGGAAGACGTGGAGGCACGGCAGCTGGGGTGGAGCGCGTGCTGGGCTCTTGGTCGGTTTGGGGCCGCCCTGGCCAGGTGACTTCCAAGCGACAGGGATTCACTCCTCACAGTCACGGTGGCCGCCAAGTCCAGGATCCAGGGACTGGCGGATCTGCTCTCTGATTCCTTCCTGCTGTGCCCTCACTTGGCAGTGCTCTGGGGTCTCCTTCGTAAGAGCACAGGTTCCATCCCCAAAGGCTGTGCCGTTCTGACCTGTTTACCCAGCAGGGGACCACCCTGCTGTGCCCGTCCTATTGCTGATTATTCGTCAGTATATGAATTTGGTGGGGGCGCAATGACCTACAGAATTTGATGAAGTTAGAACAGAGGCTGACCGGGGACGCCCTTCGAGACTGTCATAAGGATGTTGGCTCTTCTTCTAAGAGGACAGTGAGTCACAGGCTTTTCTGTAGGAGGACGATGAATGTAAATAACCCACTGTCCAGTTGTGGGTTCGAATCTCCTTCAAAGACCCGGTCTTCATTCAGAGTAGCAACTGCATCCTCCTGGTGGCTCGGGCAGAAACTAGATGTCCCCCTTGGTTCCTCACTTTTCTCTCACACCTTGTGTCCAGCCTATCAGCTTACTGTCAGTTCTTCTCCTGGTCCACCCGTTTCTCCCTTTCCCCACTGCTTCCCCTCTCATGTGAACCCCTGTGATCTCTGGCCCAGAAGCTGTTGCAGTCGCCTCCTGGGCACCTCCCTCCTTCCTGCTGCGCCACATTCTTCTGTTGGTTCTCAAGCCAGCCAGCAGCCGTAGGGGTCGTCCTCTGAGGTCTCTAAGTATAGGAGTCTGCAGGACTTTTCCAAAAGGGGCAGGATTGTAAATAGTTAGGTGTTGTGGTCTCCTTCACCGACACTCAGCTCAGCCTGTGTAGTGTAGAGACACCCACGGGTAGCACTGGAGGGATGGGTGTGGTTATGCTCGGGGGAACCCTTGTTTGTGGGATGGGACAGGCACTGAAAGTGTGGACTGAAGCCCCAAGGGGTTTCAGCTGTGTTCGTGTCTGGATGTGGAGCCTCCAGGTACCACGATCCCCTCCGGGGAAAAAGCAAAGCGGCTAGGTCAGATGGGCTCTGAGCTCACTGTGAGAACCGCAGTTGGGGAGAAGTGGGGACAGGAGAGTGGAGGAGTGTGTTCTGTCCATGCCTGCTGGCCTCTAAGGTGGATATGGGGTCATGAGGCCAGGAGCAGCAAACAGACGGAGGTAAAGAGGACGCGTGTGGGAGATCAGGATGGGGGAGCCCCGAGGGTGAGAACAGGCGTTTGCCAGTCAGCAGGCCTGCGGTCGGCCCCGCAGCAAAGACATTTCTGCAGGATTGCGTAGCACCACAGCTCGTTGTGTGTCTCAGAGAGAGAGGGTATGTAGAGAGCACACTTTGCTGTGAGCTCTGGTGCACCGAGACTCCTGGGTCTTGCAGAAGTTTACCTCGCACGTCAGGGGTGTCTGCCTGCAGGAGCCCCCGAGCCAGCGCTGTGGCTCCCTCCTGAGCCCCGTGGAGGCCGGTTGTCCCCATGGAGCGGTGCTCTGTGTGGGCTGCGCGGCTTCCTCCCCGTCTCACTCCTCCCGGCCCTCTTCTCTCTCTCTCTCTCTCTCTTTCTTACTTTTGTCATGCCTCTGGGTTGCAGGATCTTAGTTCCCTGACCAGGGATTGACCCCGAGCCCTCAGAACTGAAACCCTGGAGTCTTAACCACTAGACTGCCAGGGAATTCCCTGCCCTCTTTTTCTTTAGCAGGTGCAGAGATACTGCTTTTGTGGCTTGATGTAGAAGTTTATAGATGGACCACATTTTTCCCTAGCCTCTGACATCACGTCATCTGTTTTCTCACCCTTACTGGTTACGATGGTTGATCACTGACCTGTAGCCCAGTGTCCGTATGGGTTGCCACACTTTGGAAATCCTAAACCTGTGTGGATCCTCACACTGGTGATATTATGTACCGTTAAACAGATCTTACGCTGAGAGGTTTTAACTCAAGCTGGCGGAAGCCCCTTTTTTCTGGTGAAGGAGAGGGCCTCTCCACCCACCTCCCTGCCTTTTTTTTTTTTTTTTTTTTAACCAGTTTTGGTTATTGCAGAGCAAAACATTTTAATTCTCTGGAGAATCCAGATGAGAGTTTGAAGCACATAGTTATACTGTTTAGCTTATGTAACCAGAATAGATTCAGAATAAATGGTGTTTGGCTGTCCTTGGAGCAGGTTTGAGCCAATTGTTTATATAAATTTGTGTTGGACTTCCATTGATAATCACCAGTGCTTTCAACTTCCATTATTTGCAACTTGAAACATACTTGCCCCTATACATACCGATATGTAAGTGGTTATAGCAAATTCTCACAGAGTTGAGATTCAGTCAGTGAATGTTTTTCGAGCGTCACCATGTTTGTGAGACTGTGGTGTGTGTTGGAATTGAGTGTGAACAGAGGAGGCGTAGAGTGTGTGTTGTGGTTGAGGTTACAGATGAATGAAACAGCGTCCACAGCGTACGTGTCTTGTAATGAGTACTTACTGAGAAAATCTGAGTAAAAGGTGGGACCCACGCAGTTCAGACCGTGTTGGTCAGAGGTCAACTGTTCTCTTCCAGGGGACGTTCAGGGTAGGTGCTCTGGGAGCATCCAGGAGGGGCAGCTGAAGGCTTCATGGAGGAAGTGAGTCTAGGCCTGAAGAACCATTTGTGGTAAATGAGAGGGAAGAGATGGAAGGGGAGTGGCGTGGGCAGAGGAGGCATCCTGGGCAGAGACTAGGAGGGGAACGGCGGAGTCTCTGAATGATCAAGCCCCAAGAAGAGGCCCGCGAGGCTGAAGCCTGCCCTCCCCAGAGCCAGAGCCGCTCAGCGGCCCCCGCGGATGGGTGCAGGTGGAGGGGTAGGTGTTCCCACTGTGCCAGGGAGCATCACCTGGGGCCCTGGCTGACCGCTCAGGGGACAGGCTCAGCCCTCATGAAGCTCGACCAGACTCCATTCAGCCGCAGTTCGTAAAAAGGTAGCAAACAGGAGGAGGAAACACAGCTCATTGGAGAGGATTCAAGCTGGTCATTTAGCGAAGTCACCCACAGCACAGCAATCAGAGATTTGTGGTTTTTAAAAAGAGTTTATTTTGAAATAGTTTAGAACTTCCAGGAAAGTTGCCAGAAGAGTACAGAGAAGGCTGATATTCTGTTCATCCTATTCACAGGTGGTCAGGATGTTTGTGTTCAGGTCCTCGTTGGTCTACACACACACACACACACACACACACTCCTACACACACACACTTTGTCCCCGCTCCACGTTCTCGTTGGTCTGTACACGCACACACTCCTACATACACACACACTTTGTCCCCACTCCACATTCTCGTTGGTCTACATACACACACACACACACTCCCTCGCACATACACTTTCTCCCCGCTCCTCATTCTTGTTGGTCTACACACACTCACACTCCCTCACACACACACACATGTGCACACACACATACACTTTCTCCCCGCTCCACATTCTCATTGGTCTACACATACACACACACTCCCTCGAACACACACTTTGTCCCTGCTCCACATTCTCGTTGGTCCGTACACACACACACACCCACACCCACACATATACATACACACACACTTTCTCCCCGCTCCACATTCTCGTTGATCTACACACACACACACACACATACACTCCCTCGCGCACACACTTTGTCCCTGCTCCACATTCTCGTTGGTCTACACACACAAACACACACACAAACACGCACACACACACACTTTGTCCCCACTCCACATTCTCGTTGGTCTACACACACACACACTCACTCCCCACACACACACTTTCTCCCCGCTCCTCATTCTCGTTGGTCTACGCACACACACTCCCTCACACACATACACATGTGCACACACACATACACTTGTCCCCGCTCCACATTCTCGTTGGTCTACACACACACACACACTCCCTCACACACACGCACGTGCACACACACACACACACACACACACACACACTTTCTCCCCGCTCCACACTCAGTGTGCTTCCTCAAGATCTGAGCGCTTTCCAGCAGAGCCTCAGCTCTCCCATCGGGCCAGAAGCCTTCATGCCCACTTCCCTCTGGCCTCTCCATGTAGCTGTGATTTCCCTCAGGTCACTATCTGTAGACCCTTCCGAGGGGCCTGCATTACGGCCAGGTGTGGCTTCCCCTCCTGGTGCTAGAGCCCATCAGGGAGGTGTATCGTTATGTTGTCGTGTCTTCTGCCTTTTTCCGTCAGTCTCTCTCTCGTGTGCGGGGAAGTTCCAGTACAGCCTTGTCTTCTCTGCGAAACACTTGGCCGGGTCTGGAGACGTTTGGGCGGTTACCCTGTATTAGCGAGCTCCACAACTGCCCCGAGTTTGGTGACGCCCATAAGGGGCTGATCCAGGGTTAGGTTAGTGGTTTATTGCGGTGAAAGCAGACCCAGGAAAGGCGAGCGAGATGCCAGTGGAGGAAGCCAGCTGAGCGCTTGATTCAAGGGTTGTGCAGCTGTGTGTTGTGACGCATGTCAAGTATTGTCCGGCAGGGCTGCTCATTAGAGACTCCGAACCCAGAGGCTGCTGTGGTCACATGGCCACGTGGTCGTGCCTGCCTACGTGCCCAGGTGCCGGTCTCCCGGGAGGAAAGCAGTTTTCAGCAGCAGCCATGTCGCATCGTTGGGCCACTAGGTACCACTCTTAACGGTTTGGGGAATGGTGGGAGCCCTTCAGAAAGCTAGGTTCCCAGATGCCAGCCAAGGCCCCCCTCCTCGCAAGCAGGCCTTTCTGAGGACCGCAGTCTCAGGCCTGCCCTGTGGGCTCTGGTCTGCACCAGCCCTGGGGGGTGGACAGCCTCTGGCCATGGGGTGAGGAGTGACCGCGAAGGTGGCAGGCCTCCCACGGTGGGAAGGGCACTCCAGAGTCAGCTGAGAACCTTCCCTCCCCGAGCATCAGTGCTCACAGGCTGACTCAGGCAATTTACTTAGCCCGCTGTCAACTGTGTGTTTCCTTATTTGCTTGATGTCTGCGTGTTGTAACACCACTTGCCTAACTCGAGGGCCATCCCCCGCCCGCCTCTCAGCCCCGGGCCCTCGGTGCCCCCCGCCCCGCGTGCACAGCTGCTGTGTTGAGGGAAGACGGGAATTGGAGAGGATTGCTTCTCTCCCCTTTCCCTTGGCTCTCTGTGTCCTCACTGACTCTCAGGGCTGGGACCTGGCTGATGGGAACCGCTCACTGTGGAGCAGGCGGCAGGACCCAGGGGGCTGCTCTGGGGGCTGGGTCAGCGAGCACGGGAGTGAGCACGATGGAGCCGGAGGAGCGCGCGCTGGAGGCCGAGGAAAGCCGAAGGAGGGAGTTAGGACAGCAGAGGGGACTGCGGGGACGTGAGGTTTCCAGGGGACGCTGGGGCAGCAGTCCCCGAAGGAGAGGAAGCTGTGTTAGCACAGAGACAGCGGGAATGGGGTTCCAGAAGGAGAGCACGGGCCGCGGAAGGAGAGTGGTCTCAGGACACCCCCGCCTTCACCTTGGACCGCGTCCGCCCTGGAGGCTGGGCACTGGGAGGGTGCGGCGTGCGCACGCGGGCGATCGGTCAGCGGGGCCTGCCGCCCTCTGCTTCACGCGCGGTCATGCTTCCCAGACGCATCACTCGCGGCCTTGACCGCGGGCGGGGTTGGAGAAGCACCGGAGACTGTTCCATGAGGTCAGGGCAGCGGCAGACCCGCCGGCCGGGCAGAGAACGAGGTAGGGGCTGGGGCGCGGCGGCCACCACGGTGCACTTCTCACCCGCTGTGTGCTGCTTTCCTGGGTAGTGCTGTGCTTTGTGATTTTAAGCTTTTAAAATTTTAAGTTTTTAAAATCTGTGTGAGCATAGTTTAGAAAGACAGGTAGACGCACCATATTTGTTAAGCCCCCAGCCAGCCTGTCCGTGTTCTCAAGAGACACCAGTTTTGTTTGCACTCTTGCATATTGTTGAATAAAAGAGGTATGTGGCTACTTCTTGTTTTTCAGTTTCAGACATATTTTTCCATTTCTGCCTTTGGAGGGTGAGGCTGGAGCTGCACCCATCACCCCCCGCACCCCCAGTGGAAAAAACAATCCTCTCAGTGTAGTTGTGATGCCCCTTAGGTCACTATTCAGAGTTGACATCATTATGACTGTTTGTTAGAGCCAAATATGGGGTAAATTGCAGTTATTTTTCCTCATTTGTGTGTTTTCTAGTGTTTTCCCTGATTAATAGCTATATCCTTAATTCAGTGGATTAATCTTGAAAATGTTAATATGGCAGAGATGAAGTTAAATGCTTTATATGACTCCTTCTGTTTAATCCTGATAGCAAGCCAGGTACATTACCTGCCCCACCCCCAAACACACACACAAACCAGGGTTTCAGTCTCCTTGTCTGTAAAATTGGAGATAGTACTGAGGCAGGGCAAGTTAAGTTGGTTTGCCCAATGCACCCTTCTAGAAAGTGGCGGAAGAGGAATTTAAGCCCAGCTGTGTGTAACCACAGAGCCTGAGGTTTCTGGAATGTGTCTGGCACAGTTCTGGACATTACAGAATGGCCCCCGGAAGAAAGGCTGGGAAGATGAGATTGACTTGCAAAGAACTTGAAAGAGAATTGGGGGTGGGTGGGAAGAGGTTATTTTAAAAAGTAATCCATCTCAGTGCGCAATGACACCGTGTTCCCTTGCAGCTGTCAGTCAGTCAGAACAGCTTAATGCCTTTGTTCTACCGGGTCTTCTGTCGTTTTATCCTTAAGGAGAAACATCCCCTCTGAGCCCTTGGGCCTGCCCCAGACTGGTGCACAGCTGCCCTGTGGGGTTCTCCGGACCTCTCTTTTGTGCCTGCCTCGTCCTCTCTTCTTTTATCTCATGATTAGGGTGGGCTCCGTTCACATCCTTGGGTACCTCCTGAGCAGGGGCGCCTGGGGAGTGAGTTTGCGGAGACTGCAAGTGTTAGAATGTCTGTTTTCCATCGTGATTGATTGATAGCTCGTGTGGAATTTTACCTTGGAATTCGTTTTCCCCCAACATGCTAAAGGCTTGCTTTCTCAGGTCTCTAGTTGATTTTTGGAGTCGGAAGATATTCTGATTCCAGGTTCTTTGTATGTGACTTGTGTGATTGTATTGTTTGCAGCCAAAGATGGAGAAGCTTTATACAGTCAGCAAAAATGATACCAGAAGCTGACTGTGGTTCAGATCATGAACTCCTTATTGCCAAATTCAGACTTAAATTGAAGAAAGTAGGGAAAACCACTAGACCATTCAGGTATGACCTAAATCAAATCCCTTATGATAATACAGTGGAAGTGAGAAATAGATTTAAGGGCCTAGATCTGATAGAGTGCCTGATGAACTATGGACTGAGGTTCATGACACTGTACAGGAGACAGGGATCAAGACCATCCCCGTGGAAAAGAAATGCAAAAAAGCAAAATGGCTGTCTGGGAAGGCCTTACAAATAGCTGTGAAAAGAAGAGAAGAGAAAAGCAAAGGAGAAAAGGAAAGATATAAGCAACTGAATGCAGAGTTCTAAAGAATAGCAAGGAGAGATAAGAAAGCCTTCCTCAGCGATCAATGCAAAGAAATAGAGGAAAACACCAGAATGGGAAAGACTAGAGATCTCTTCAAGAAAATTAGAGATACTAAGGGAACATTTCATGCAAAGATGGGCTCGATAAAGGACAGAAATGATATGGACCTAACAGAAGCAGAAGATATTAAGAAGAGGTGGCAAGAATACACAGAAGAACTGTACAAAAAAGATCCTCATGACTAAGATAATCACAATGGTGTGATCACTCACCTAGAGCCAGACATCTGAAATGTGAAGTCAAGTGGGCCTTAGAAAGCATCACTATGAACAAAGCTAGTGGAGGTGATGAAATTCCAGTTGAGCTATTTCAAATCCTGAAAGATGATGCTGTGAAAGTGCTGCACTCAATATGCCAGCAAATTTGAAAAACTCAGCAGTGGCCACAGGACCGGAAAAGGTCAGTTTTCATTCCAGTGCCAAAGAATGCTCAAACTACTGCACAATTGCACTCATCTCAGACGCTAGTAAGGTAATGCTCAAAATTCTCTAAGCCAGGCTTCAGCAATATGTGAACCGTGAACTTCCAGATGTTCAAGCTGGTTTTAGAAAAGGCAGAGGAGCCAGAGATCAAATTGCCAACATCCGCTGGATCATGGAAAAAGCAAGAGAGTTCCAGAAAAACATCTATTTCTGCTTTATTGACTATGCCAAAGCCTTTGACTGTGTGGATCACAATAAACTGTGGAAAATTCTGCAAGAGATGGGAATACCAGACCACCTGACCTGCCTCTTGAGAAACCTATATGCAGGTCAGGAAGCAACAGTTAGAACTGGACATGGAACAACAGACTGGTTCCAAATAGGAAAAGGAGTACGTCAAGGCTGTGGATTGTCACCCTGCTTATTTGATTTCTATGCAGAGTACATGAGAAACGCTGGGCTGGAAGAAACACAAGCTGGAATCAAGATTGCCTGGAGAAATATCAATAACCTCAGATATGCAGATGATACCACCCTTATGGCAGAAAGTGAAGAGGAACTAAAGAGCCTCTTGATGAAAGTGGAAGTGGAGAGTGAAAAAGTTGACTTAAAGCTTAACATTCAGAAAAGTAAGATCATGGCATCCGGTCCCATCACTTCATGGCAAATAGATGGGGAAACAGTGAAAACAGTGTCAGACTTTATTTTTGGGGGCTCCAAAATCACTGCAGATGGTGATTGTAGCCATGAAATTAAAAGTCGCTTACTCCTTGGAAGAAAAGTTATGACCAACCTAGATAGCATATTAAAAAGCAGAGATGTTACTTTGCCAACAAAGGTCCGTCTAGTCAAGGCTATGGTTTTTCCTGTGGTCATGTATGGATGTGAGAGTTGGACTGGTGAAGAAAGCTGAGTACCGAAGAATTGATACTTTTTAACTGTGGTGTTGGAGAAGACTATTGAGAGTCCCTTGGACTGCAAGGAGTCCAGCCAGTCTGTTCTAAAGGAGATCAGTCCTGGGTGTTCATTGGAAGGACTGATGCTAAAGCTGAAACTCCAATACTTTGGCCACCTCATGCAAAGAGTTGACTCATTGGAAAAGACTCTGCTGTTGGGAGGGATTGGAGGCAGGAGGAGAAGGGGACAACAGAGGATGAGATGGCCGGATGGCATCACCGACTTGATGGACACGAGTTTGAGTGAACTCCGGGAGTTGGTGATGGACAGGGAGGCCTGGCATGCTGGGATTCATGGAGTCGCAAAGAGTCGGACACGACTGAGGACTGAACTGAACTGCACTGTGTTCTGAAAGCGTGTGCTTCTGTTTCCTGGTTTGGATCCGGTTGGAATCCGTGTGCTGGACCCTTTCAGTTTGGCAACTGTGGCTGCAGTTCTGGGTTTTTCTTGACTTTCAGTGTTTAATGATCTCCCTATCTTTTCCATTCTTCCCTGAGACTCTTATCAGGCAGGTGACATTTCTTGCACTGACACACCGATTGCTTTTATTTTTCTGAATTCTTTCCTATGTGTCTGCTTTTTTGGGGGGGAGGGGTTTGGAGGACATTTTTTTTTTTTCCAGTTTTACCACCAAATTTTTTGAGTCTTTTATTTTGTTTTCCTGTTTTTAATTTAGCTGTAACAGTTTTGTTGAAGTATAATTCACATACCATAAAATTCATCCTTTTAATATGTACAGTTAGGTGGTTTATAGTATATTCACAGTTATGGAAACCGGTTACCACTTGTTAAACATGTCTTTCCTGCCCGTGTGTCCTCTCCAAGAACCCGTTAAGCACTAGCAGTCATCCCGCTTCCCCAGCCCAAGCCCCTGGTGGTCTCTAGTCTGCTCTCTGTCTCTCTGGCTTTGCCTGTTATGGGCAGTTCACATGAATGAAGCATACCGCGTTAGCCTTTTGTAACTGGCTTCTTCCACTTAGCAGGTTTTCAGTGTTCATCCATGATGTAGCATGGGCCATTCATTTCTGCTCATTGTCAGATATTGACATTGTGTGGCTGTACCACATTTTATTTTTTCCTTCATCAGATGATGATTCATCCATTTATCAATTGATGTTTAGTTTATTTCTACTTATTGGCTAGTGAATAAATGCTGCTTTAAATGCCACCTTGTTTCAGTGGTGTCTGACTCTTTTGTGACCCCATGGCCTGTAACCTGCCAGGCTCCTCTGTCTGTGGGATTCTCCAGGCAAGGATACTGGAGTGGGTTGCCATGCCCTCCTCCAGGATACGTTGTCTATCCAGGGATTAAACCATCAAACCCATGTCTCCTGCATTAGTAGGCAAGTTCTTTACCCCTAGCGCCACCTGGAGGCGCTTTAAATAAGAGTGTACAAACTGGCCTGGACATATATTTTCACTTCTGGGTGTATACCTTGGAGTGGAATTGCTAAATCATATAGTCAGCTGTTCAACATTTTGAGGAGCTGTGAAGTTATTTTCCAGAGCAGCTGTACATTTCCTGTTCCACCAGCAGTGTTAGGAGAATCCCAGCTTCTCTGTGTGCTCGCCAGCACTTGTTATTTTCTGTAATTTTGATTTTAGCCGTCCTAGTAGCTATCTGTTTTTGATTTTTAAGAGCTTCTAAAATTTTTTCTAAGAATGGCCACAAGAGACAAGGGTGATTTCTCAGTTTCACTCGTGAGGAAATATAAATGAAAAACACGGCTCTGAGATGATCACGCTTCCAGCTATCACTAATGCAGGGAGCCTGTTTGGATTTGAAAATAGATGTGTCTACCAGAAGACTGGGCAAGAAATATATTGCCCAGTGTGTTATTAACAATACGGTGAAGACTGAAAAGGACCCAGCCTGGTCTTCAGTAGGAAAATGGTGAATTGAATACATCCAAACATGTTTTAAATATACAGTGACAGTTCTGAAAAGATATATGCAAAAAGTAAGAGTGACTTTCAACAGGTGTTGAGATTATCAGAAGGTACATACTTTTTAATGTGTTGATTTCTTATTTCAGTAAATGTTACATGTATGATTGCAAAGAAAATGCACATGTTAGTGTAAAGGGAAGTTGTCCTGTAATTCTCAAAATAAGTTAGTAAAGACATTTTGGGGATAATTAATGAAAAATAAGTTCTTATTTCTGAAATGTTAATGAGAAAAGGAGACATTAAAGGAAAAAGTGACTTAAAAAATACCTGTTCAATTTTAAGTATTAGAAACATTTTGAACAGTCAATTAATTTTTTCCATCAAATTGGTAGCAATAATTTAGAGCCAAATTTGTAGTTGTCCCAAAAGTATAAAGTAGATCCTTGTAAAAAGAAACTTCACTGACTCTTGACCCTATTTTAATATTCCTATTCATCTTTTCCATGTTATTTTTCATTGTTTGCTGTTTTTAAGAATTTATGTGTATTTTTGGATTAAGTCCTTTTGGAAATAATGCAGACTGAAGTGTGTGAGTGAACTAAAACTGACTACTTATTGAGCTCTCGCAGTGAAAAAGCACACCCAGTCAGAGCATCTTGCTGTTGGTGTGTGGTCGTTCAGGTAAAGAAGGAGCTTCTAAGCGATGCAGCAAGGGCCCAGGGTCATACAGAATATCCCTGGGGGGTTATGTGCAACGTGGATAATAGACTCACATATTTCTGAGTTTGTAGAATATAGTGAGCTGTATGTGTATTTTATCATAAATGTTACAGAAAAGTTTAAATTATAAAAACAAATGGCTAACTGCAGCTTTTTTTCTTGCAGAATTTGAATGAATACGTTGACGCATTAATTACCTTGAAGCAAAAAATTATTAACACAGAGTGAGTATGTTTCGTGTGTTTGGCTGAACTCCATGAACCTGCCATACAAACTGGAGCGGGTGCTGGTGGTAGCGCCCTGGCCTGAGGGTAGACCTGGGGTTGCTCGCCCGGGGCCTGCGTGGCCTGTGGGGCAGTGCAGCTCCTCAGGGCCTGGCCTGGCCTCGGGGAGGCCTCTGGTCTTACGGGTGTGCACACTTCTCTGCTGTGTGGCCACACCGTGTGACTTGCAGGGTCTTAGCTCCCTGGACCACCAGGGAACTCCCAGTGCTCTCAGACCTTTACAGCAAAGCTCAGGGGCTAGGACATAATTTCTGCTCAGCTGGAAATGTTAAAAATTCTAAGAACTTTAAAAATTCTTTAAAGCCTTCTTAGCTTTAGGACTGGATAGATTTCCTGTGGTAGTTCATGGTCATGGTGTGAGATTGTTTTTTTAATCCTTTAAAAATCACAGGAATTTATGGGCAAAGATAGTATTTAGATCAAAGGAATTTTAAATTAAAAACTCATATATGTGCAGAGCTTCATAAGGAATTTAAGGTGGTGTATATGCGTGTGCACATATATTTAATGAATTAAATATGTTGCAGGAAACCTAGGAAGAAGAGTGCTTTGTATATTTTGAAATATGCTTGAAACGTATGTTTTTTAGATTGAAAACTAACATAACTCTTTTCTTTGTTGCAGTAATTTGTTAACAGAATATCAGAAGAAATGTGATGATATCCTTTTACTGGCTTTTTCCTTTGAATTTTTAAGAATAAACAAATGTGATAATTTTCATGGTTATCCTTTGGGAAGCGGTTGTTTACAGATTCAAAGTAGAAAGTGCCTCTAATAAGCTCAGTGAGCAGCTGTCTTCTACTCTAGACACATGCTAAATCAAGGCTGCTCATCTCCTCCTTACAGAATGTTTTGGTTTTGTCATTAATGCTGATTTTCTCAGATTTTGTAAGCTTTTTAAAGAGTCGGTCTTTTTCATTTGCACTGAGGACATCACATATATTCTTTAGGTTTAGGAGTAATGTGAAGCTGAGATGATGCTGCGAGAAGATTTGGGAGTTTCTGTAAGAAATATACTGTAGGAGTATCAGAATGTTGGGAGGTTAACTTTTGTTCATTAGCTTTGTGATTTGTAGAGAGTAATAAATACTGCCAAGTCATAGTACTCTTGCCTGGAAAATCCCATGGACGGAGGAGCCTGGTGGGCTGCAGTCCATGGGGTCGCTAAGAGTTGGACACGACTAAGCGACTTCACTTTCACGCATTGGAGAAGGAAATGGCAACCCACTCCAGTGTTCTTGCCTGGAGAATCCCAGGGACGGGGGGCCTGGTGGGCTGCCGTCTGTGGGGTCGCACAGGGTCGGGCACGACTGAAGCGACTCAGCAGCAGCAGCAGCAGCAGTGGACTTCCACTACTTGTCTCCTCCCCTCTCCCCATGTCCGTAAGTCTATTCTCTGTCTCGTTCTTCTTTGTTGCCCCGTAAATAAATTCTTCAGTACCATTTTTCTAGATTCCACATATACGTGTTAGAATACAGTATTTATCTTTCTTTTTCTGACTCACTTCACTCTCTATAATAGGTTCTAGGTTCATCCACCTCATTAGAACTGACTCAAATGTGTTCCTTTTTGTGGCTGAGTACTATCCCCTTGTGTATATATACCACAGCTTCTTTACCCAGTCACTGTCGATGGGCATCTAGGTTGCTTCGACGTTCTAGCTATTGTCAGTAGTGCTGCAGTGAACAATGGGATACATGTGTTTCTTTCGATTTTGGTTTCCTCAGGGTATATGCCTAGGAGTGGGATTGCTGGGTCATATCATCGTATGACCTAGTTTTTATTCCTAGTTTTTTAAGGAATCTCCATACCGTCTTCCACAGTGGCTGTATCAGTTCACATTCCCACCCACAGTGCAAGAGTGTTCCCTCTTCTCCACACCCTCTTAAGCATTTATTGTTTGTAGACTTTTTGATGATGGCCCCTCTGACCAGTGTGAGGTGATAGCTCATAGAAGTTTTGATTTGCATTTCTCTGATAATGAGCGATGTTGAGCTTTCCATGTGTATGTTAGCCACTTGTATGTCTTTGGAGAAATGTCTGTTTAGGTCTTTCCCACTTTTTGATTGGCTTGGTTGTTTTTCTGGCATTGAGTTCTATGAGCTGCTTGTATATTTTGGAAATGAATCCTCTGTCCGTTGTTTCATTCGCTGTTATTTCCTCCCATGCTGAGGGTTGTCTTTTCACCTCGCTTAGTTTCTTTTCTGTACTCTTTTGTGTCATTCTGGCCATCTTCTTGTTTATCAGTTTCTCTTTCTATAGGACAGAGAGTATATTTTATTTCATCAGAAATTTTTGTGAATTTGTCTATCTTGCAAAGACTGCAGTAATTTAGGATGAAAAACATATACTCCATTAGAAGTTTATGTTCTAATAGAGGAGGATACAGACATGTTATGACCCATAGGCATTTCTATATTGTGATATGAGAGTAGGGTTCTACAGAAATGAAACTTAAAGATGAAACTGCTGTCTTCGGTAATATTTTACTGGCAGCATGATGGGAAATGATGTTATCAAATTGTGCAGATTGTAAAAGTGAAAGGTTTTTCAGATTTTATGTTCTGCCTGTATTTCTTTTCTCAGATCTCCCACATTGCAGGCTAATTCTTTACCATCTGAGCCAACTGTATTCATTAAACATATAGATACATATATGTATACGATTTTAGTAAGTACAGAACGCTTGTTTGCTGGAACTGTGCTCTGGACTCTGAGAAAGGAAAGGCAGGACATGCAGGGATTCAGGGTCGTTTTTGTTAGTTGTTTATTCCTTTGTCTTTGCTTTTGTCTGGAGTTTCATATTAATCATACAATTAATCAAGAATCTTTTAATTTAGAGAAATATATATTTCGACTTACTGTAATGCTGTAAATTAGGAGTAGCTCAGTGAAAAGCTTTTTATCATATGTTATAGGTGGAACTTTGAATGTTGTTTTCTAGAAATTATGATCACCTGTATGTATATTGAACACAGATTATTACAGTTTTAAAGGGAGTTTTATCTTCAGACCCGCTACCTGGTACCTGTAGATAAAGTGGTCACAGTTTTCTTTAACCAGTTTTACAGCTGCAGTTTGCAAGAAGGTAAGCTACCTGTTTTCACAGTCAATGCAGGGTAGACATTTACTGAACTGGATTTCTACACAAATTCAGCAAAGTGCCACATAGCATTGACCCATCATGTAGGCTTTTTTGAGTGCTCATAATAAAAGATGTACATTTTCCTTCCTGTTAAATTGTCTAAATGAATTCTTACTGAGGTCTTAAATTACAGCCTAGGGTTTGGCTTTTCAGTTACTTTTACTGACCATGTGGCTTGAATTGAAGCTTATTGCTATCAGTTATTGTCTCTGAATTGACAGTTTAATGTGGTTCACTGTGTATATTCTAAACAATTTAAAATAATCTTACTTAGAATTTAGTAGTGTTGTATACAATGCTACTGATTACACTTACCAATTAGAAGAAGGCAAAGTGTAGTTATAAAATGAATCAAAAAGTTGCCTGTCGTTTAATTTAAATCAGTGGTGATGAGTTTTTTATTGGAAAAGCCACATCACTTGATAGACAGTCCCAGTATTCTTATGTTCTCCAGTGGATTGACAGCCTGTGGTGTTTGCTTCTCAGATGGCTTTTGATGTACTTTTATTAGAAATAGAGTCATGTCAAAGAAATAAAAAGTGATATGTAAATAATTTTGGTATTTAAAAATACCAAAATAAATAGAATGTGTTTAAAAAGAGATTCTTATTTTCTTTTTTGTTTTTAGAAAAAAAAATTGAAACTCACCAGTAGATATATTTAATAATTCATCATAGATACTTCTCATAATAACGTTAATGCTTTGTCCATTTTTAGAGAGAATAGTACTTTGCATCACCAAGTGGAGCAGATGCTTCAGAAAATATCTCCTCTACAGAAATGTCAGGAAGAACTGGGATTTTTAAAAGCTGAATTAGAAGAGAAAAAGGTACCTAAAGTAATTTTCCTATAAAGGTTTATCTTTGGTAAAGTAAGATCTGCTTATTTCCTGTCACTGGGATAAGGGGACTTTGTGTATCTTACTTAACAAGGAGAGAGAGGTGCTAGGACTCTTAAGTGTGCTGCTATCCTTAGAGAACACTGAACTAGTTGACTGATGGCTCAGTCCTTAACAGTAGTTATTAGTGATTAATGTAATGCTGTATTAGTTGCTTTTGGAGAAGGCAATGGCGCCCCACTCCGGTACTCTTGCCTGGAAAATCCCAGGGACGGAGGAGCCTGGTAGGCTGCAGTCCATGGGATCCCAAAGAGTCGAACACGACAGAGCGACTTCACTTTCACTTTTCACTTTCTTGCATTGGAGAAGCAACCCACTCCAGTGTTCTTGCCTGGAGAATCCCAGGGACGGGGGAGCCTGGTGGGCTGCAGTCCATGGGGTCACATAGAGTCGGACACGACTGAAGCGACTTAGCAGCAGCAGTATTAGTTGCTTATGCTTTTTGAGAGATTTAGTAGAACCACCTTTTAGCTGTGAATTTGTATGACTTTGTGTCCTGCATAGCTTGCTTTCTCTGTTTTTCTTTCTGCCATTGGGGTGGCTCAGACGGTAAACAGTCTGCCTGCAATGTGGGAGACCTGGGTTCTATCCCTGGTTTGGTAAGATCCCCTGGAGGAGGGCATGGCAGCCCATTCCAGTATTCTTGCCTGGAGAATCCCATGGACAGAGGAGCCTGGCAGGCTACAGTCCATGGAGTCACAAAGAATAGGACACAACTGAGCAACTAAGCACAGCACATAAGTGTAAAATAACATGCAAAAGTTCAAACTTTATTAAACTTAGGGAAAAAATTAGGTTCTCTGTTTCAAAAACCCGGTTTCAATAAAACAGTTTTAAGTGCTGTAAACTTATTTTTTAATATAAAATTCATGTTACTCTTATTGGAGCTCTAGAAGAGAATTCATGGCTTTTCCACATTACAAACTCTGAAGCCGATAGGTAGGTGTTTAGCGTGAGACGAGTGGTAGCCACGCTGCTGCCTGTCTCCTTGACCTGGTAGCACTTGTGCCTCTTAGTCTGCAAGTCGTGCCGTAAGGTCATGCCGTGTGCCTCCTTGAGGTTTTTCTACTTTAACAGTGCTTGATTTTCCTGTTCGTTTAGAAAGTATTATGTATTTATCTACGTGGTGAAAGATAAACAATCGTGCTGAATTTTGTCTGCCCCTGATGACAAAGTAATGTCATCAATCATACCTGAGAGGAAACATTAATACTGGAGTCAGAGTTGAATAATAAACCCTCAACAGTCAATCCCTTAGTTTGTCTTTCAAAGAATTCCTCAGCTTCTGAATCCTCAGGCCCCTCATCTGTAAAAAAGGGGTCATGAAGACCGTCTCTCCGAGCTCTGGCCGTTGAAGAACCGTGTGCACAGGAGGACTATGTGACCAGGCTCAGTATGTTCCTTTCCCATCCCATGATGCCTGTAGCTGTGCCTGTGGTTGGTGTGAACATACCCCCTTGGTTACCAGGAAGGGTAATGATTGATATTTCTGCATGGTGGTAATAATTGTTGTGTAGTTGCTCAGTTGTATCTGACTTATTGCAACCCCATAGACTGTTGCCAGGTTCCTCTGTCCCTGGGATTTTACAGGCAAAAATACTAGAGTGTATTGTCATTTCCTACTCCAGGGGATCATCCTGACCTAGGGATTGAACCTGCATCTCCTGCATTGGCAGGTGGATTTTTTTTACCACTGAGCCACCTGGGGAAGCCCAGTGGCAATAGTAACTTAAATTTATTAAGCTCAAAAATTGCCCTAGGGTTGTTGAATTCTAATTGGTTGAGACAAAAATACTAGCTATTCAAATTTACGAAGATTTGGATTTACCTTAAAATTAGCATATTTAAAATTTTATAGCTCTGTTTGACTAGACTGTTAATCATGATACCTCTATTGAGAGTTTGGCTATATCTGTTAAAGTGTTCAATGAATTGTACTTTGGTTTCCTGCCTAAACATTTTATTCATTTGGTTAATTTCATACTATTAAATGATAGTGCTTTAGCTTATCAAGGTCAAAATCAGTTATCACTCATGGTCAGTGACTTTCACATTGGTGAATGTCAATCAATATGTACATTTCAATATATAAAATTTCTTTTCCAGAGTTCTCTAAAGTTGTATCAGGACACTCATCAGGAATATGCTCGTGTGAAAGAAGAATGCTTAAAAACTGATGCTCAGTACGTATTTAAAAATTACTGTGAAAATAAGGCGTCCAAACTGGAAACTGTGTAGTGCTTATATGAGTAGTGTTGTCTTCTCTCTGTCTTTGGGTTTATTCGCCATAATTAATGGGGTGATCTTGAACTAGTCTCGCAACCTTGATTTCCGCATGTCTGGAAATTCTGTGTTAAAGGATTAATAGGATAAAATACCCTGTCGTATGTTGAGGGCTTACACAAAGAAGGAACTCCATAAAAGTTTTTATGTCTATATGTGTGTGTGTGTCTGTGTTACGTTTTCATAGAGAAAACAATTGGCATCTCCTTTTTTTTTAACCAGTCCTTTAACATGTATTATGTGGAATGGGTCTCTTTGTCCCATTAAGGCAAAGGGCTCTTCCAAAATGTCAGTTAACTGTTTTAAAGTCTAATACTATGTTCACATCATTTACAAAGCTTGTGAACTACATGTACAGTTATTTCACAGTAACTCAGGAGACTTTCTCAGAGGGTTTCCTACCTTCTCTGACTCAGGAATCTTTCCTAAAACTGAAAAATTGTAGTTTTCTAGCCACTGTCTCCTATAAAATGGTGGTGTGACTGTTTCCATCAGACATGCTTCTTAAAGTAACCTCACCTGATCAGTGCATCACCTGGACACACGAGCGTGACTTAGATGAACCACGCTCACCTAAGTTCGAGGCGTGGCATGCCTGATAAACAGAGAATTTTAAATCCATTTTCCAAACACTGCGTGAAAACAGCGTACCTTTGTTTCTGTGGTTTGCTCTGCCTTCTGAACAGTTGGTGGTGGTAGTGGTGGGTGTGTGATGCTTGTCGTGGCTAACGTTTTGTTACATAAATCTCAGTACTTTAAAAAAACATGTATCACAGATTGTGAGGCTGTAATACGTTTTTTCTGTTAATACTTCCCTAACCCTGTTAATATGTACAATTGTGTTATCAGGAAGAAGAAGCTAGAAGCCAAAGTGAAGAAGCTGGAAGGTAATTGGCACCCTGTTACCCCGCTGGTGGGAGCCATCACCCTTGTGCGAGCGATTGGTGTCTGTGCAGGGCTGCAGTTCTCAGTCAGCCGGTCCCGTCCTGGTTGTGATGGCGTATCCCTGGGAGAGCACATTTAGGGTACCCTTAGGCAGAAGGGTGAGCACCACGCTCCTCTGAGTTCCTGAACAGACGTGCAGGTCCTTGTCGTGTTCACTCAGAACACAGCTCACAAGTTCCATGTAAGAAGCAGCAGTCATTCAAAGGAGTTAATTTTGAAAGCTGAATCTCATGGGGCCTTCTCATTTTTTCGTGATGAAATCAGTGGTTAGTAGGAAAAGATACTCCTTTTAATACTCAGAAACTCAAGAGTATTTGGATGTTCATGACTCCCGTGATGGAGAGATCTCTGTGAGGTTCCCTGCATCGGGGCTTTCCACTTTGTCCCTGACAGTCCACCCACCCACCCCTGCCCCGCCCCACCACCACATGGTCAGGGCCGTGTGTCTGCACTGAGCAGGTGGGGTGCGGACGCCACACAGCGGGGTCTGCTCTGTCCTCCTGTGGCAGCCAAGAGCCCTTTCAGGAGTCGAGTTTGAGATCTTCCCTTCTGTTTTTCCCCATTCACTCAGTGGCTGTGATGTGGAGACAGCATCAAGTAGAGACGAGGGGGCCCTGCAGACCCTCCCTGGCCCTGGTCCCCTGCGCGCTCAGCCCGGTGTGGGCCGGGCTGCCCTCTTACTGTGGGCCCTCCCGAGCCTGCCCTGCCCTGTTTCCACACCACTAGTGCTCTGCTTCAGAGGACGGTGTACTTTTTGTAGTTAATTTTTTATTGAAGTATAGTTGATGTATAGCATTGTGTTAATCTCTGCCATACAGCATAGTGACTCACATAATATAAACATTCTTTTTAAAATAAGCATCCTTTTTTATCTTTTCCATTACGGCTCACACAGCAGATTGAGTTTAGTCCCTGTGCTGTGTGGTAGGACCTTGCTGGTGTCCGTTCTGTGAATACTGCTTGGCATCTGCTAACCCCACACTCACACCGCCTCTCTCTCCATCCCCTTTGGCAACCAGGAGTCCGTCAGAGAGCAGCTTAGTTTCGAGTGTGAATTGAGAATTTGAATAGACGTTGCTGAATATGTTTCCAGTTATTAACTTGCCTAAATTGAGCCCAGTTTTTCAGATTTAAGCTCTAAATATTTTGGTAACAACTTTTCCCCTGATTTGGTTGTTGCAAAAGCATTGTGGCAGTAAGTACAACATCACTGTGTTCCTTCCCAGATGACCTCTCGCTAGTGTGTGGGGATAACTGTCTGTTTAAAGACATGTTTTAAAGGGATCCAAAGTGCCTGTGAGAGTGTATGAAGCTATTACAACAAACTTCCTTTGAATCAAAAATATATTTTTCATGTGACAAAAACATGTTTCTAGTAAGTGATGAAAGGTTGTTGTTGAATCGTGAAGACACCGGGATTCTTGGCCCCCGGAGGAGAAGAATTCAATCCAGGGCCAGTGATGAGGCTTGATCGCTCAGAGCTTTTGTGTAATAAAGTTTTATTAAAATATAAAGGAGATAGAAAAGGCTTCTGACATAGGCATCAGAAGGGGGCAGAAAGAGTACCCGCTTGCTAGTGTTAGCAATGAAGTTATATACTCTGCAATGAATCCAAAGAATGTCTGGAGGTTATAAAGACCTCACCAGACCTACTCCCATAATTTACATTTTAAGATAACAGAATTAGCCAAAAGGTTTAATCCAGAGACTGTCCTCAGGCAGGATACATTATTGTTATATAATCCTAAGAAATGTAGAGAAGGAAAAAAAGGTTTGTCCTTTCTTCCTCCTTGAGAATTCCAGACCCCTCTCTCCTTGGGGACCCCTAGACTCCTTATCAACCTGCCTAGGAAATGACTCTCTCAGTGATAGGACATAGAAATCAGGTGAAGAAATAGACAAGTTTGTTAGAGGAATCAGGAGGGGACTGTCTCTATGGTGTTTATAGGATTTTATTTCTCATAGCAATTGTCTGTGAACATACTTGGATGCAGTCAGTACTGGTCAGGTTCTTCATAGTGTAGTTGAACCCTTCAGTGCTCAGAGCCAAAAACTTGAGTGAAGAGTTTGCTCTTGGTCCACAGGGGAGCTACACAAACGTGTTAGAAGTGCCTCTGTGATAAAGTTACGGGACTTGGGGTGAGTTGACTTGAGGCAGGGTAACTCCGAGCAGGCAGGCACAGCAGTGTAGTAAACACCAGGAAGGCTGTCCCTCCCCTGGACGAAGAGCAGGGTCTGAACCTCTGCTGAGCAAATCACACCCCTGAGTCTGGCTCCAGAGTGCTGCTGGTTGTTGAAGAGTGTGCACATCAAGCCTCTCCTCTGCAGGTCTTGCGTGTGGGCCTTTTGCCTGACTGAAGGGATTGGGTTGGCTTGTTTGGGGATTGGAAAGGTTTCTTAAGGCCTATGACAGTTCTTCATTTCTGTAGATAATAATAGTTCAATCAAAAGTGTTTCTGCCTTTATTCCTGATTCTGACAGAATACTGAAAGAATGACAACTTTACAAAATCTGTTTCAAATTTGAAAAAAAAATGAGAAAAGCTCTCAGTAGGTTTTTTGAGTATTTTATCAATGGTACTTATAAATTTGGTAAATAATTTTTTTCTTTTACTTCACTGTACTCTTTAAATAAAGAGGCTGCTGTCAAGCAAACTCAGGACTTCAAGCAACTAAGGAATGAAAAGAAAATACTTGAAAAGGAATTTAAGAAGACACAGGTAATAGATCACAGCAGTGCCGCCTGTGTTCGGGTCTTCTCTCCAGGCCTGCTCGTGTCCTCTCTCAGCACAGGGGGTCCCCATCATGCAGAGTCAGAGGCCCCACAGATGCAAGGGCAGTAAGGGGTGCCCCGGGCTGCCCCTGTGCATCCCATCCAAAACAGCTGCCCTCCCATCCACCGCATACACTGCTTCTGTTTTGTTTTCACAGGAAAGACTTGATGAATTTTCTAAACAGAAAAATGAAAGGGGTGAGTATTCAGTTAATGCTTACTTAAAAATGCTGTTTCAACACACATTATTCTAACTCTTTTCCCCCACATTTTAGAACTGAGACATATTGGAACACAAATTTCAAGTGATTCTTACGGAAGCATCGATAAAAGTGAGTATATTACAAATTTGGTTTTAATCTCTGTGCATTTCTTTCAGTGGTTTGGGAGGTTGATTGTTACTGTCACCTATAATGATGGGGATTCTAGGGCTCATAGATGATTTTTGTTAGAAGAGACCCCTCCTGTTTCCTGTCATGATTAGATCTGTAACCTTGCTGTCGGATAAAACAGTCCAGTGAATGAAAGAGCCAAAAAGCTGGGAGAGGTATAACTTCCACACTTGGCAACAGTTTATCCAGTTAACGCTCGATTTCTTAGGTGCCAGGTATATGGAAGTGGCCAAAGGCAGGCAGGGAGACCGTGGAGTCCGAGCCCTCCAGGGTGTTTTGGCAGACAGAAGACCTGGGGAAGGCCGGGCGTCCCACGGAGGGTGCGGCTGTCCTCTGGGAGAAGGGTTGCCCCACGCCCTACTCGTTGCCTGCTGTGCCCACCGCCACGTGGGTGGAGGCACGATGCGAGGAGTGGAGACCTGGGGCTCACATCACCACTCCCACCTTCCGTGGGACCTTTGGTCGTGTACTTCCTGTCTGTGTGTTTTCATTCTCAGTTTTGAAAAAGGTATGAATTTCTGCTGTGCTAGCTCATACTTTTTTGATAGAGATAAGTTCAAAATGATTAATAAGTAATGGTATTTTCATGTCATCCATCCATGTTTTTTCCAAATGGAAATTATTAAAAACACGTTTTGTGCAGGTATGTAGTGTGTCTTCAGAAGTCTCCTCTACCTTTTTTCCTTCCTTTATTTTTTTTAGTCTGCAGTTCAAGGCTTCAGCTTAGACTAACAGTTGGCACATTTCAGCTGCCTGGGCCCCAATTCCCCGTTTGTCATCATCATTGATACATGGTTCCATGTGTCTGTGGCTCTTCCTGCTCCGAGGTGTGGAGACTCTTGCGTACTGGTGCTGCTGAGAGAAAGCGAAGGCTGGGTAGTGCTTGGCTTTGCCAGCTGACAGCCAGCTCTTGGGTTTGGTCGTCTCAGTTTTAGGAGTCAGCCGTTATCAGGCCTCCTGTTTAAAACAGAACCCTCACCCCCTTCCACAGTTGCTCACTAGCCTCACGTTCTGATTTTTTGTCAAAGAACTACTTAATAGTTTTACTAGAACTAGTAAAATCTTTTTTTTTAACATATCTTCTCTGTAAGGGAAAGGATCTTGTTTATTTTACTTTTTACAAATGAAGTCTTTAGGAATCTGCTGATTATTTAGCTTGGAGCTTGATGGGTTTAATTCCCAATGCTTAAGTATATCTTTTAACAGTTTCCTCTGTTAATACTGGACTTCTGAAGGACATTATGAGTTAGAAAGAGCATTGGGCCGGCTTCACTTTTGAAAAGACTGCCTGAGTCCTGTGTTGGCCTGTCTTTCTTTCATGTTCCTTATCTAAAGATGGCAGAAGATTAAAAAAAAAAAAAAAGAATAGTTAAAAAGTGCTAACAATTATTGAGGAAGGTATAAAGCAGATGGTGGCAATTGGTGATGAAATCCCCAGTCACAGAGAAAATCGCAGCCCTCCAAAAGCAGGCTTTGACTGCGGGAGCCTGGCATCCCCAGACTGGGGGTGGTGTGGGGGCGAGGAGGAGCAGTGTGACTGATGGGGTGGGAGGGCTGCTGCTGTCTAGCTGCACGTTGTCACAGGCTGTGACCCAGACTGGCTGCAGGCCACGGCCCAAGTTTAGTCTTCTGATGAGTTAGGACACAGGGTGGCTGTGGGTGTCAGAAAATTGGGTTAATGGTGCTGCTTTGAAGGATAGCTCCCCCTGTTTCCAGAGAGAGAGGTATGTGTGCGCCTTGTGGCTCCTCACTGTTCTCGCTCGCTTGCCCTCCTGATGAAGGCATGTCCTGCAGGTTCATGGCACAAGGACCTGCGTTTATTGCCAGAGGAGTAGCACTGTGGATGGAGGCTGAGGAGATGTGCTCTGGCTGTGCACGGTGCTCCTGTCCTGGGGAAGGGCAGGGACAGGAGAGAAAACCACCAGGAGCGAGCAGGCCCCGAGGGAACAGTGGTCAGTCGTGAGCAGGGAGAAATGTCTCCAGCCCAAGTTGTGTCCTTAGAGAGCATCTGAGGGCATAGCCATGGGCCACTGCTGTGACGTCTGAGTCAGTTCTCTGATACTAAAAACATGATTGTAGAGGTGAACCCCCTGGAAAGGCTGGATTGCTGAGTGGGCAAGTATAAGATTGCTTTGATGAGCCAAGGGATTTAATTGTGGATATCTCTCAATATGTGGTATAAAAAGATAAGGAAATAAAAGGTGTTAGGGAAAATCTGAGATGTTGGAGTATAGAGCCAGGTGCTGTGATGGTCACCTAGGACTTCCCAGAGCAGAGAACAGAGCTACTGTTTGCAGAGAGAGTGTGATCAAGAAATGACAGAAAATTTCCCAGATCAAGACCCTGATGTGATAGTTACATTAGAAAAGCCTGTCAACTGTAGAGCATGATTTTTATGTACAGTCTCCATCCCTGACTTGTTCAAAGGAAATAAATTTAAAAACAAATGACACAGAAAGATTGAATAGAGGGGGATGGATATAGAAATTGCAGTTCAAGCAAATTCTAACTTGAAAGCAGTCATATAACACAAAGGGCTTCCCTTGTATTTCAGTTGGTAAAGAATCTGCCTGCAATGCAGGGGTCCTGGGTTCGATCCCTGGGTTGGGAAGATCCCCTGGAGGAGGAAATGGCAACCCACTCCAGTATTCTTGCTTGGAGAATCCCATGGACACAGGAGCCTGGCACTATGGGGTCACAAGAGTTGGACACGACTTAGCAATTAAACCAACTGTATAATGCAAAAGAATAATTCATGCCTAGGAATGAATTTGCCTGGATTAAAAGGAACTGTTTAGAATGGTCAGCAGTACAGTTCATCAAGAAGATCCTGCTCTTGTGACCTTCAGGCATAAAAGTGCACTAGGTGAAGTGCCTGGGCATTCTAGGGGAAAGAGCCACATCTGACTTCACGAAAGACTTCAGTGTGTTTGTTAGAAACAGAGAGTAAAAGCAAACAAATGGGAGATGGAATGGGAATAATGACTGCAGGATGGGTGATTTACATTGACTCTCAAAGCCCGGGGATTCTGTAAACTACTTGTCAAACATGCCTAAAAGCTGACTACTAAATAAAAAGCTGCAATCTGAGATTAGGTTATAGATATTTCAAAAGATATTAATAAAAACCTCTCCTACCTCCTTCCTGAAAAACTGGTAACCGAACACACATAATAAACTGCTCTTGGATAACAGAAAAGATAAAAGCTGAAATACTAAGCAGTTTTGGAAATTAACAAAAATAAGGCAGCATTTTGGAGAAGGCAATGGCACTCCACTCCAGTACTCTTGCCTGGAAAATCCCATGGACGGAGGAGCCTGGTGGGCTGCAGTCCATGGGGTCTCGAAGAGCGGGACACGACTGAACGACTTCACTTTCACTTCTCATTTTCATGCACTGGAGAAGGAAATGGCAACCCACTCCAGTATTCTTGCCTGGAGAATCCCAGGGACGGGGGAGCCTGGTGGGCTGCCGTTTATGGGGTCGCACAGAGTCAGACACAACTGAAGTGACTTAGCAGCAGTGGAAAGGCAGCATTTATTAAAATCTTTGAGATATTGCCAGTATTCAGTGAGTGATCCATGGTTGTAAGCGATGTTGTGAGGATATGTGAGGATAGACACAGGGCAGCCTCGGAGGAAGGGTCCCGGAGACACACCCTGTGTGCCAAGTGGCTTCGGTCACATACGACTCCTTGTGACCCCATGGACTGTAGCTCGCCAGGCTCCTCTGTCTGTGGAATTCTCCAGGCAGGAATACTGGAGTGGGTTGGCTTGCCCTTTTTCAGGGGATATTCCTAAGACAGGGATCGAACCCAGAGTCTCTTTAGGTCTCCTACATTCACAGGTAAATTCTTTACCGCTAGCAGTACCTGGTAAGCCATGCTAGGACGCAGGAATTACCGTAAATGAAGCGAGAATTCCAGAAAATGAATGACTTAAGAAGGTAGCAAAATACAACAGAAACCCAAGGAAAATAGGAGGAAGGAACTGATGAAGAAGGAAACATAAATGAATGAAATAGGAAACAGAGCAGTTAACTTAGGGCCGTTGAAATGAACAGCTGGATCTCTGCAGTGCTGGTGAAGCTGACCAAGAAAGGAAGGCAGAAAAGCTTCGTAGCACTAGGACTGAGGACGCTGTCAAACTACATCTTGAGAATTTCTGAATTTCACAAATTTCAGATTTTATCATGTTTGTAAAATGGACTGTTTTGTAGGAAAACACACTCAGATTGACATAGAGCAGTTGTTGGAATATCCTGAACAGAGAAATAACTCGTAAGAAAGTTAAAAATTAAAGATAATACTATGGAAGCTCTGGATGGCTTGCAGGTGAGCAGATCTTCAGTGAAAACCTGATGTCTTTATTATTGTTTTTGCTTTAGGACTGCTCCTGTCTTGTTCTTCTGACTAGCAGAACCGTGTGCCAAAACTAACTGTGTGCGTGAAAATGCGCACACGTGTCTTCAGCACTTAGAACTGTCACTTAGCAGTGAAGCTGTGAAAATACTAAAACTGTAAGAACTCACATCTGTTAGTAATATAGAATATGGACAAAGTATGACTGAGGATTTATCTCAGGACTACGACAACAGCTGGTTAAGAGGGACATGATAGGGTCATCTCAATTCAGCATCCATTCCTCATTAAAAAAAAAGACGAGATAGTAATAGGAAAAAGCACTTCGCACTTGAGAAACGTGAAGCACTGAGAGCCTAGTCGTTGCATCAGAGACGAGGCGAGCCTGCTCCTCCACCCTTCTGTGTCTGCTGGGGACCTGAGCCATGCGCCCGAGTGGACTCACAGCGCAGGAGCTGTCAGATTGCTGTCATTGGAAATGAGGGCACTGACGAGGTGGAGAAAGGAAGATAGCAGTGTTGGAGCTCGGGCGAGCGCTGGTGCTTACAGTGAGGACGCACGGTGGGTCTTCACTAGTCTGTCAGAACAGATGGCATAAGAACAGTCCGTTCTCAGGTGGCCGCAGATCGGTTAGACACCCAGGGAAGTACCTGAAGGCAGCGTGCCTGCCTCTGTGAAGACAGCTCTAAAACCACTGAACATGCACACAAATGCTGTGTTCCTGGATGTAAACAGTGAAGGCATAGAGATGGGAATTTTACCCCCATGTATGTATAAATATATATTCTTAAGACTGGATGGGGAAGGCTTATCAGAAGCAATAGACCCGTAATAACAATTTAATCCTGAGCCAGGGTCATGCTAGCACAGATACTAAAATATAGTTACAAGGTTGTTGTGATTAAGGATGCGTGCCATTCATGTGGACACTGACAAGTCAGTGGAGTAGGCAAGTCTAGAAACGCTGTCCTCGGAGATGCCTGGCGTTTGATAAAGGAGGCGTCTATCACAGGGTCAGGGGAAGGCGTGTGGTTCAGCCGAAAGGTTTTCACGACCAAGTCCCGAAAGTGCCAGGATGCAGGCTGTTTTCTGCTTGCTGGTATCGGATAGTTCTCGTGTCAGACTGGAAGTAATGAAGGCGCTTAGCTGGAATAGGCATAGCTCTGGTTAATAGCCTCTGTAAGAACAGAGAAGGAACTTTCTTGTGTATTTTTTTTCAGGTTCCTTGTTTGCTGCTTTGGGTATTTGTAATAAGCAGAGATCCTGGTCAGGTCATTTAAGCAAAGGGTGTCATGGTATTTGGAAGCAGGCTTTGGGTGGGTTAACTACAGTGTAGATAAACTACTTGATCATAGAACTTTGCAGCTTGAATATGGATGCACCTCACCAGCGACTGGCTAATGTGGGTCAGGAGAGGCTGGAAATGCCCACATTTCCCAAGTTCTGTACGTTTGCCCAGTTTGTCCTGGTCCTTTTTCTGTGGAATTAATTTATTCATTATGGAATTCTACTATAGATGTAGTTTGCCATTAAATAGGGCTGTCCTGTTCCAAAATTTGTGATTCCTTGGAGATATTTTAGTTTAGAAGATTGATCTTTTTAACTTCTCTAGAACTGGATTAAAGATTTCAGTGTTTTCAAGAAATGATTCTGTTTAATAACCTCAAGTGAGCTACAACAGAATTTTGAGGTGACTTGAAATTACCAGGTACTTAATAATTATTTTCAGTTAAATATTAAGTAATGTGGCTTGTCTTTTTATATGTATTTGACACGAACTATTCATATTTATATTTTGATGAATGTTTTTTGCTTGGAACATTTTGAGGAATTTGTATTTTTAATGTTAAATTTACTTTAAAACCACAGTGTGATATTCTTAATGTTATATGACTTTCATTTAGTTACAGTTGTCCTTTGCCTTTCAACTTGAACCAGTGATTCTTAACCACTTTAGAAATTCAGACCCATTTGAAAAAAATTTTCAAAAATTACAAAGCTCTCACTTTGCTTATATAGACGTAGATGCTTCCTTCTGTGTGCTCACGTGGGTGACTCTCTCTCCCTCTCCATATGTCTATACCCGCACGTTGATCTCCTCTCATTTCCCCTTAAGGCCATAAAAGAATTTCCCAAGACCCACGAAGCCCCTAAGTTAACTACCGCCTGGTCACCTCTGGTGGCATTTCTGATGACCTCATGGAACTGAGCTGATACTGTTTCTTCTGTGTAGAATCTGTGGAGCGGTGATCTATACCGGTCCCTCTAGCTGGGCTTCCTCCCTGCGCTCCCCAGTCACGTCACTGTCTGTGGAAAATGCAGAGACCAGAGATTTGTTTGTCATGTGCGTGCATAATGGAGGTGAAGACCTTTCCCAACAAGCACGCTGGGTTTTCTGAGTCCTACCCTGTGTGCTCCGCACCCTCCAAGCAAAACCCAGGCTTGTGTTCAGCCTTCAGTCAACATGCTTTCACATTAGTAGCCAGCTGAATTGTGTTCAGTGATGGAAGGAGGGGAAGGGGGTTTAAGTTACCTAGTTTTCTAATTCCCTGATAAATCCCGATTTCCCAGGAGTGTGTTTTGGCCTTGGGCTGAATGAGCCAAATGACATGACTAACACTTGCCTCTCTTCCACAGGGAAGGTAAAACTGCTTCTGAAGGAGCTCTGGCTGTGCATCAACACCACACACAGACTCCCGGGTGAGGGTGGCAGATACATCCCAGGTGAGGGGGAAGCTTCCAGAGCTTCATTTCATACAGCAGCAGCGGTGTTTACTGTGGACGTTGTACGTCTTTAGTTTTTTTTTTTTTTTCGTCTTTAGTTTTTAATTTCTCGAATCTCTCATTGAAAGAGTGAAATAAACTGAGATGGGCGCTTGCCATCATCCAAAACCCTGTTCCTTCTAGCATGATTTCTAGTCTCGTTGAATGCGTCTGGTTTTGAATTTTGTAATAGCTGCTTCATCAGGGAACATCCACTGGGAAACCAGAAGGACTCGTAGAGGGAGTGTGTGTGGCTGGTGCAGGTGGAGACCGGGTTTCACCGTTTCTCCGCCCATGTCACTTTCCCTGGATTCCTTTAATTCTGGTGGCTCAGATGGTAAGGAATCTGTCTGCAATGTGGGAGACCTGGGTTCGATCCCTGGGTCAGGAAGATCCCCAGGAGAAGGGATTGGCTATGCACTCCAGAATTCTTGCCTGGAGAATTCCATGGACAGAGGAGCCTGGCGGGCCCCAGTCCATGGGGTTGCAAAGAGCTGGACCATGACTGAGCGACTCATGCTTCCACTCTCATTTTTTTCTGCCTTTAGTTGCCCCTGCTCTGGCAGTTACGGATCTTTCCTTGTCTCCTGACCCTTTTGGAGAGTACAGATCATTGGGTAGAAACCCTGTGGGTTGTGGCATGTTTTCTTGTATTAGAGTGAGGCTGTGTATTTTCCACTAGAGCTCCTAGTGTGTTCTGGGGAGAGAGCGTGTGGTCGGCCTTGTCCTGGGGGCTGTTAACCTTGATCTCTGTGGAAGGTGATGTCGGCCCGGTTCCTCCTGTGAAACTGCTGTTGCTTCTTGACTCAGTGGCCACCCCGAGGGAGGCGCTGTGACATGGCACATATCTGTTTCTCTCTAGCCCTGGCCCACTGATTTTAGCTCTGCTGGTATATCTTGTAGGCTGCGATTACTACTTTGTGAAATAGTGGCTTTTGCAATTCCCTTGTTTTCCTAAAGGTATTAACTGCAATTCTTCTGTAAGGAAGAACTGTCATTTTTCTCCACTCACTCATTCATTCACTTTGCATTCACTTCTGTCAGTGTGGTCTCATAGACACTTGTTTTATTCTGTGCATCATAATCCGGTACTTTCACTAGTCATCTTACCGCTCAGGTTGCCCCAGGTGCAGTCACTGGGACCATCTGGGCCTCTTAGGCATGTCCGTCTTTACATCTGGTTCTGCAAACTGTCTCGGGCTCAGCTTGTATTTTTCCCTCCCCAGCCCTGTAATCAGCCACTGCTCCAGGGAGCCCTGAGGCCTTCTACGAAAGGTGTTTTTGTAGCTTTCATATGTTTTTATAGCTTTCAAATATGACAAGTGGTTGTTTCCAGTTAATTGCCAGGACACAGTATTTTTACTAACAATTAGCATTGCTGTTGCTCACCAAAATCAAAACCCAAAGAGAACCGGCATTTCATAGTAGCTTTCAGTTGTGTTACAGTGCAAAGTATTTCTGTGACGTAGTCAGGTTCCTTAGAGTATTGTACAAATACTTTCATGGGGTGGAGGTGAGAGTTGCTCAGTTGTGTCCGACTCTTTGTGACCCCATCGACTATACAGTCCATGGAATTCTCCAGGCCAGAATACTGGAGTGGGTAGCCTTTCCTTTCTCCAGGGGATCTTCCCAACTCAGGGATTGAACCCAGGTCTCCTGCATTGTAGGCAGATCTTTACCAGCTGAGCCACAAGGGAAGCCCTACATGGAGTAGGCCTGGTATAAGTTGATTTTAGAAGGAGAAATTTGTTTCTTGTCGCCTTGTGGCAGAAGGCTGTTTCTCCCCAATACTGCTGACTTCCCAAGAGAACGAGTGTGTCATCGAGGCCTGTCACCTTGGCCATGGACGGAAGCCTTGGCAGGCATACCCTGCTGCCCGTGGACAAAGGCATCTCACCCTTTCCCCCGGCCGTCTTCTCGTTTACTTGTTGAGGGAAGCGTACTTTGTGGAATGTGTTTAAGTTTTATAGGCTATTCTTTAGGAAGGGATTGTTGGCTTTTAAAAATGTTTCTACTTGGATTTAATACAAGCATTTTGAAGTGTTAAAATAGGTGGTTTTTTTTTTTAATTGATAACTGTAAATAATTTGATATTCACTTTTTTCCCCTTGCAGAAAAACCTGCCCGAGAATACTGCAGATCCATAGAGTTCGGGGAAGATGGGGTGCCCCCTGCAGCAGGTGGCAGTCCCATCCGCACCTCGGCAGTGCAGACGTGCCTGGCAGAACTGTCCATGGAGATTGAGGGTGACTTCTCTGCCTGTGAGGATGTGGGTGGAGCAGCAGGTCGCGACAACGGCCTCTCTCAAGAGGACACGAGTCCCAAGGCTGTGGCGTGGAGGAGCGAGGCTCAGGGCCCTGGTTTTGACGAGGACCTCCAGGCTGCGGTCGACTTCTTCAGGCTGCCCCCGCCTCTGCTGTCCCCAGTGCCCTCCCCGCCGCTGGCATCGCCGCCTCACCTGGGTGTCTCACCCTCTCTGTTTGCACCTGTGAGTGGACACTTTGCACTGGCCTCCCCAGGTGGCCACCTTGTCCACCCTAACGTGTGAGCGCGTTCTGCATAGTGTCAGGGAGGAAGCCGGGAGTTCGTGAGGCACGCCACTGCCCCGGGGTCCGTATCTTGTACTCACACAAGCGCGCACACACGTGCGCACATGTCGTGGCCTTCGTTGTGTGCTGGGGGTGCATTATTACTGTCTTCATCTGCAGTGTGTTTTAAGTCTCCTGTGGAGGACTGTGTCTTAGTTGTTTACTCTTATCTTTAGACACGTAACAGGGATGGAATGAGTGAGTTACACAGGTGTTTGTCTGCCTGGAGTGTTTCAGAGACAGAAGGTCCGTGTATGGCATGCACGCCTGTTAACTTAGGTTGCTGCGTTCTCCACCTTCATGCAATGAATTCATCATCTCTGTGTATTTGCAGAATGGTTTATGTAATTTCTTAGGAAGTTAGTCTTTTTTTTCTCTTTCCTTTTTATTGTTTAAATTGTGAAAATGATAGGGGTCACAAAGAGTTGGACACAAATTAGCAACTTTCACTTCACAACACACTTACTAGGAGACTTGGAAAACACAGAACCAAATTACATATAGGGGAAGTTAGTCTTGACAGAGCAGATTTGCATGCTTTTTGACTTAAGGAAGAAAGAAATTAATGGCTCCTTTGAATCACTTCATTTAGGAACCGTAATGCATATCTGTTATGTTCTGGACATGATGCTGGACACTGCGGGCACAGAGGTGACAGGACCTGGTCACTCTTGCTTGGGTCCTGGGTGCTTGCCCATGAGGGCGCCGTGGTGGCGTCTGCGTTGCCGGGGGCTGGGTTAGGGGCTCACCCTGGTGGGAGGCCGGCGCACACCTAGTGGGAGAGGCCCCCGGATGCTGGCGTCTGGCTGGCCGTGGAGGAGGTGCCGGGTGTCTGGTGCTGTTTACAGAGGTGTGGCACTCTGGACACGGGGAGCGTGCACCCAGACCAGACCCAAGCCCATGTGAGTCTTCAGGGCTTGGCGTTTTCTCCTGACAGCATGGGGAGCTGTCAGTGGGTCCAGAGAAGTGGACCTAAAGGTCGGGTTCCACGTGAGAGTTTCCGTTGAGTTGCGGTGGGGATGGGAAGAAAGTGGGAGACTCCGGGGAGAGGCAGGACCGTTGACTGGAATCTCGGGATCACCAGTGTCCTGCGCTCTTGACCCCTGGACCCAGTAGCCGCACTGGAGTTAACTGATAGACACTGGTTTGGAAAAGGTCTCCAGGCTGAGAGAGCAGCGAGCCTGGTGAGATTTGCAGTGTGGCTGTGAGAGGAGGGGTCGGCCAGGGACGCTGGAGACAACACAGAGAAGAGCCTCTCTGGGTGGGAAATGGTCCACCTTAGGGGTGGGCAGGCCTTCCCTGGGGGTGCCGGGGGGCAGCGGGGGCCTGGGGCCGGCGGTGTCACGGAAGGTCTCCGGAAGAGAGGGGCTGGTTGGGAGTCGAGGAGGGCTTTTGGAGCAGACATGAAGGTCACGGGCCATGGGGAAGGGGAGTAGTCCGTACACGGAGGGGAACTTGAAGGGTCCAGGGATAACTGCAGCTGGGGTGCAGCCTCGGTGAGAGGTATGGGCAGAGGGGCTCACAGGGCAGCCCCTAGAGCACGGGTCGGGCTGGGGGGACCGGGAGGGGCGAGTGGAGGTTGAGAGGACAGCTGGGCGGCTGCCTGCAGTGGGTCTTCTGAGTTGAGGAGGACGGTTCACAGTCAGGACAGAGCAAGCCCTGGGCTGCGAGTGCAGCAGCACCTGGACGCCTCTTGGGGAGCAGCAGTGAGCGTGTGTGGAGCCCTGGGGGGTTTCTCTGAGGAGAGAGGGGGAGGGCCCTGGCTCCCCGACCCCCGCCCACCTACCCATGGGGCGCCTGGGGTGGCCTGCCTTTCTCAGACGCTTCCAGAGCGTGTCCGTGTTCAGTGCATTGAATCAGTAACTGTGTAGTTGGTTTAAGTGGTATTTAACTGATGGATACAATTCCTTTGTTTTTAAGGAACCCTTTGGAGAGGGTGCCAACTCCAGTGATTATGAGTCAGCCCCATGTAGGAACTCGGAGCCTGTGTCCAAAGAAGATCCGCCTGAGGCCCAGGACCGCTGTGGCTTATCTGGAGAGAAGAAAGGAGCTGGAGCCTGGGAGGAGCAGCCCCACACCCGCGAGGCCGCCCTGGCTCTCAGTGCAGGGACCACGCTCGGCTTTGGCACCTTCGCAGCAAACCTGCAGGAGCCCGCAGCTTCATTCGCCTTTGCTCGGGAGCAGCTCTGGACCGTGTCCTCTGAGCTCGGGAGTGGGAGAGAGAAGGGCGTTGTGGACAAGCTGGGCAGACACAGAGAGGTCGGGCAGAAGGACAGGTTGGTGCCCACAGTGTGGACACGTCCCAGAGCCCCGGGTGGCAAGCCTGCTGAGACGCTGTTGGGCGGCCTAGCTCGAGAGGAGGGCACGGCTCATGGTCAGTCAGACCCTCGTCCCCCTCCCCTGGGCCTGCAGCCGCTCAGGGAGCCCAGGGCACCTGATGGGAAGACCCTGCTGTCCCCATGGATCGAATCACCCAAGTTAGAGCTGGCCAGGTGGACACTCATTGATGGAACTGCTTCTGAATCGGGGCGGCAGTCAGCCTCTGGTCATTTCCAGGGACAGCCTAGAGCCTTGGAGAAGGAAAGAGGAGCCACGCAGGGGTGTGTTTCAGAAGGGCCCCCCACCCCGGGAACCGCGGGGCTCAGCCTGGGAGATGCCTGGTCTTGCTCCTCGGCCTCAGGCGCCTCCCCTTGCTGTGGCCACCCCCCGTCTCCCTCGGGGCTGGAGGATGGCGGTGGTCCCGCCATTCCCCCTGCAGTTGGCCCTCCCCGCCCTTGTGGCTCAGAGCAGACCACGCCCGCTGCCGGGGTGACTGCGGTGGAGGTGCCCCCCGAGCCCCCGGGGTGCTCCTCAGGAGGGGCCCGTCTCGAGAGCAGCTTCCCGACTCTGTGCCCCATGTCGGGCACGTCCGATCCTTTTGGTCAGAGGAGCGGCCCGCTGGGATGCGCAGCCTTTGTGAAGGACTTGAGTGATGCCTGCTTGCTCCCGCAGCCTCCGTTCCCTTCACGCTCATCGTTCCCCCCTCGCTCAGCGTTCCCAGGAGCCGCTGGCATTGGGCTGGCTGCTGGGCAGGCACTGAGAGTGGAGCTCGCGCCGGCTCGGACAGGTTTCAGAGCGTCGCCGGGGCCTCTGTCCAGCTTGGTCAGGAGCGGCTTCGGCTTTGGCAGGAGCGCTTCCTGGCACCACAGTGACCTCTTGCGGCGGGGCAGTGAGGCGAGGCCCCGGGCCGTATGGTCCTCAGAGGGCGGTGGGTCGGCGTGCGTGTTCACCAGTGAGGACCGTGGTCCTGCTGCTCCCCGGGCCCCCACGTCCGTGCTGCCCAATCAAGTATCAGTGATCACCAGGCAGGCGCGGCCTGGCCCCGCGCAGCCTGCCCGCCCGGAGACCCCAGCACCCCACGGCGACGCCCGGGCCAGCTGGCTGGCGTGTGGAGCGCAGCATGGCGGGGAGAGGAGGGACACGAAGAGCAGTGCCCGGAGCCCTGCCTCAGGAGCCCCCGCCTCCTGGGGAAGGTTAGATTTTGATGCTCCAAGTGGTTCTTTCCCAGTAGAAAATTCCCATCATCCTACAGACTGTAAATCCTCATTCTTTTCTGAGAACATCCCGGTCCCAAACCGGGATGCTGTGATGGGCGCCGCGGTGCAGGAAGAGGCGCAGAAGCAGAGCCCTGGTCTCCTGGCCACAGGCGTGGACACGGCCAGCTTGGATGTGGATAAATGTCCAGACACGGACCTGACTCTCTCCGGAGGTTTTCCTGCTGGAGACGCAGTCAGGTGCCCTGGGGCGGCTCTGGCGGTTTCACAGGCCCCACCTGCCCTACAGCGTGGCCTGAAGGAGCGCCTGCTCCTGGAGTCTGAGAGTCCTGGCTGCGCGCCTCTTGAAGGCCTGGGTGCTGCCGAGACCGCATCTCCACGCCCTGCCCCGTGCTGTTACAGCGGCATCCGGGAGGCAGGCGGAGGCGACACCGAGGTAGAGGAGAGCGAGGCGCCCAGCAGCAGCGAGGGGGAGCCCGAGCCCGACCCCGCTCTGGAGCCGGACCTGCACAGCGCCCCCAGGGCCCGCGGGTGGGGTGCAGGGCCTGCAGAGGCTGGGCCATCCGTCGAGGTGGGCTCCCTGACCTCAGCTCTGCAGGACTTCAACATCAGCACGCTGTCTGAGATGGACAGACTGTCCACGTCCGAGGTCGTCATGTTTCTTGAAAGCTGTCAGCTGAGAGATTATAGTTCAGCGGACTCCGTTTCAGAATGTTCTAGCAAAGGAACACTGAATAGAGGAATGAAAGAGGAATTGAAGCCCAGTGGACCATCAGGAGAAGGGTATGGAAGTCAGCTCTGTGAAGAGGAAGCACTGGAGACCTCTGAAGAGTGGGTGGAGTCGGAGGAAGACGACTGTACTTTGCGGGGTCAGCTCCCTCGCTGCTCCCTGGAGACGCTGTCCGAGGTGCTCACCAGGCTCGGGCAGGAGCTGCAGGCCAGCCAGGAGGACAGCGAGGCGGAGGAGGCCGAGGGGCTGCTCCTCTTCAGAGGGCCTGAGAGCGCGACGGCAGAGCACCTCCAGCAGCAACTTCCACCTCTGGACACAGCCATCACCGCCTCACCCACTCCGAGGGCCAGCGCGCACACTCAGGGCGGGTCTCCCACCTGTGCTGAACCTGGCCGCGAAAACACGCAAAGCACTCCTGAGGGCCGCGTGGACGCGGTAAGGCCGGCGGGCAATCGGGAAGAGATCCAGTCAGAACCCGAAGAGCCCTCGGTCCCCAACGCTGACCCGGGGGCGGGGCCTGGAGAGGTGAGGCTCCAATGTCAGATCTCCACGGTGACCTCTGAGGTCATCAATGTGCTCATCAACAAGGATCAGAACCTAGTCATTGAGAAAGGGGACAACTGGACCATCATCAACGGGGTGACGCTCATGCCGGAGCTGGGCCAGGTGATCCTGTGTGACGCCCCGGAGGCCGCCCCCCTTTCCACCCATTCGGAAGAGCTGGCAGCTGGTTTCCTTTTGGTTCCTCCCGTGGAGAGGTCTCCAGAGGCTGGTCGCCCCGGCTCACCTCTTCAGGAGCCCCCATGTGGCCGCAGTGCGGCTGGAACCCAGGAGGATATCTCAAGCAGCGGGCAGAGTGGTAACTTTGATAAAAGTCGTTTGCGAAACAGACCCGTTAAACCCAGCGTGAGGATCAGCTCCGAGATATATGATCAGAACTTCGAGTCACAGGCTGCTCCGTTCGATCACACTTACTGTAACTCGAAACTGGAGCCACTGGGCAAAAATAAGAATCGATCAAAGGTTTCAAACAGAGACCAGTCCAACAAGCCAGTCAGGACTCCGGCATCAGGCCGCGTTGAGACCATTGAGCGCGAAGTCTCTCCGTCGTTCTCAGGGGACAGAGGTCATGGAAGACCCCAAAGAAGTCACACGCACACCATCCTGGCCACCGCCGACACGTCCACACCCGCAGACTGCTGCGTGGACACGCTGAGCAAGATCCGGCAGGAGGTGGGGCCCCCGCTGCCCCCACTGCTGGCCCCCCTGATCGCCACGCCGCCAAGGACGTCCCGCCTGGCATCTCCCCTCATCTCCAGCTCCAGCCCCTCCTCTCCACTGTCCCCGCTCTGCCCAACGTCCCCGTCGTCCGAGCCCCCGGCGCCTCCTGTGACATCCCCGCTGCCGGAGGAGCCGAGGCCCTGCTCTCCTCTGTGTGCCTCCCCGTCGCCGTCATCTGCGCCGGCCGGGAACAGGGTCTTGTCGTCCCCGCTGCAGTTCTGCGCAGCGACCCCAAAGCACGCCCTCCCAGTGCCCGGCCGCCTGCCCCCACTTGCACCCGCCCATCCTGCGGTGGCAGCGCCCCCGGAGAACTCTGTGAAGATCCTGGACACCATGTACCCAGAGCTGTCCGCCCGGGCCCGCACCCTCAACATCCTCAAAGGGAACATCCAGCTCACCCGTGGCCCTCCGGCGAACCGTAAGGGCCTGCCGGGGCCCGTGGGTGCCCTCGCAGGCTTCCAAGCCATCGCTTCCAGCTCCACCGCCTTTGTGAAGGCAGGGGGCAGCTCTGGCAGTGATGGCAAGCAGGACAAGGTGGGCGGCCTGGGGCCTCCGCAGGACCCGGCTGGGAAACGGACACTGTCTGCCAGTGCACCGAGGAGCGCCAAGAGGCTGCGCCTGGACAACGGGTCCCCAGAGCCAGAGCCCACCCCAGAGGGCATGGGCTGCAGCCCCTGGACGGACCTCCCCCAGGCTGCAGCCCCAAGCACAGAGGACAACAGGCATCCTCTCCCGGCCTCGCAGTCCCCCTCCAGCCCTGAAGAAACCGCGGATTCCCCCGACAGAGCCATCACAGAGGCCCTGAGAAAGATCGGGGAGGCGACCTTTGACCTGTTACCTGTCATCCGGAGTCACGTGTACGTGGGAAACGTCTCCACAAAGCCGGTGATGCGAGACCAGGAGAAGGACGTTGTCTACGAGTTCAGCACCACAAAAAAGGTACGCGGCTCCGCTCAGAGAACGCTGGGATTGCCCGTCCCCCGACCCAGGCTGCCTGCCACCAGCGAGGGGGGCCCTGAACAGAAGGTCCTGTCCCCAGACACAGGCTGCCTCCTGCCAGCGAGGGGGACCCTGAATAGAAGGTTATTGTCCAGGATGGACAGTCACCCCTGTAAGCGTCAGGACCTGTGCTCTATTTCTAGCCAGGAGTTTGTGCATCTGAGAAGCGGTCAGACATTGGAGACTTGGTAGTCTGTATTCACTAGATGAGTTAAAATTTTAAAGGGAAAAAAAGGTGCCCGTCAGGACTTAAAGTGCACAGTTCCTGTTGGTTCTGGCATGTTTAATGGCTCAAAATGGTTTGCCTCAGAGCATCAGTTGCTCTGTAATAGAGCCCTTTTGTCAGTAGTGTTACATACACATTTGAGAATTTTGAGAGAGGGTTAGTGTGTGGGTCTCCCCCTCGCCCCCCACACTTAATGCAGGTCACCAGTCAAATAGGAACACACGCTTAGTTTCAAGAGGAGGTGGAGAGAGAAGTGTGTAGGTTTGCATACAAGGTTTCTTAGGACTTTGCTAGGTTATTATCTTTTCCATGTTCATGTTGATAGTGGGTGGGTGACTTCCAGTGTCCCTGGATTAACATTATTGGTTGTCTGTATATGCCTGGAATCACAGTGGTATACATGTTTATTGTTCATTTCAGAAAGCATAAAGAGCAATGCAGGTAACTTTGGAAGGATGTTTATTTTCACGTGATTGAATATATCAGGTTATTTAGTACTTCTTTACCTGAGTAAGGAAACTGTTACCCAGTATTCTAAGATCTAAACAGGATAAATGTGTAGAGTGTATTGCAGTTCAGAAAACAAGAATGGCAGTAGAATTAGAGTGGATTTCATACACAGAGATTATTTTAGTAAAAGCCAAAAAATAGCAGCTTGTTGGAGTGGCGATAGTGACGAGCATCAAGAGTTGGACCAGCCATAGGCCCTGTGCCCTGCTGACCTCTGCTGAACTGCCCGTCTGCTCGCTGGGGGCCCCCTTCTCCGCAGAGCCTCCCGGCTTCCCTGCTGAGGGGTTACTGCAGTGGCAGCTGGCCTCTGTCCGAGACAGTGCCCCTTTTATTTTTCCAGCTTTCCCAAGGACTTGATTTTGTAACTTGTAGCTGTTCCATAGTAGGCTAACGATAAATATGAATGTACATTGCCTTTTTGTTTTTTTTTCCCCCCAATTCAGCATTTAGCAGAGAGCTTGCTTCACTCTATCCTCTCAGAGCTGAAGAGTCAGAAGATGTCCGTGGAGCACAATTACATCCACGCGCTCTGCAGGGTGTACGTGGGGGTCTGCCGGCAGCTGGGTGATCTGGAGAGGGCGCGCCTCTTCTGCTACGGCCTGCTCAAGGAAGGTACTTGTGGGTGGTGGCGGTCTAGCCTCAGAAGCAGGGGCTTGCTCTTTTACCTGCTTACACATGCCTCTGGATTTCCAGCTGAGTTGCTGCTGTGTGTCTTTTGTGCATCTCCCTGGTTTGCAGTGGGAGGATTTACGTGACTGACGCTTGCCTCGGTCAGCACGTACATCCCTGCTGTGTGGGAGGGCCTCTCCCCACTGCCTCTTGGTGGTATTCCTTGTGCAGCTGCTTTGGAGTCAGACGTGGTCGACACAGAGGAGGGAGTCATTGTGACGCAGCAACTGCTCTGCTGTGTTCCTGGCTGGAAATGGCAGAAACTGGTGGAGTCACAGGCTCACGAGCAGTTTCAGGGAGATGTGGGGAGGAGTGCTGCCCTTCGAGTCTTTCCCTTCAGTGCTGTGTCTTCAGTCTGCTGATGGGGAGCAGACGGGCCTCGTTCTTTACATCAGGTCGTCAGGGAAACATTTAAATAGCAACGTGATACGAAATGCAACTGAGTATCGCATCCATCCTATCTAGATCGCAGAGGCTGATAACCTTGTGTCACCACAATGTTTATGGGACTTTTGAATCGGGATGAACCTGCCGCGTGTAGACTTGTGCGTGAGGCTGCTGTGTTGGTTGCCCACTTTGTTTTTCTTTATTTTTTCAGTCACTGACTTATTAGCAAATAGTTACAGGGTGTACATAAGTGTGAAGGCTTTGATGGTGACCCGGCCCAGGTATCGGTACGGCCTTGCAGTGGTGCACGCATGACCATGACCTCACGGGAGTACCCAGCAAGTTTACCGGTGAGGGCGGCAGGGAGGAGAGCCCTGTGGGGCGGCCAGGACCACCTGGGTCTCTGTTTCTTCCTCAGACGCACCCAGCACACTCTCCATTCCGGATCTTTGTAACCGTTTCTCTTTTGGGAAGTGTTTCTCTCTCTCCACTAGATGCTGGTCAGACTGTTCCTTTCCCTTTGTTGTCTCTTCTCTGCTAGATCCCGTCAGAGTACCGGTTTTGTTTTTCTTGTTCCTGTTACATCCTCTCCCTGGAAAAACATGTTGTGTGCTCCCACTCAGTGTCTACTGAATGAACGAGAGGTACAGTGGAAGGTGGCTTTGAGCGAGTCTCAGGCCTGGGACACTTTCTTTGTCAAAGTGACTTGTGAGCTTTGATGTGAAGACAGAAGCAAGGGAGAGAATTCCAGGCGGAGGGAACAACCTGTGATGTCTTGGGACAAGAGGAAGTGTGACCGGATAAGCAGTTTACCGAATAACACGTCAAAGTAGCCTAGAGAGTGTATGCTTTGGGTTACTCTCCTTCCAAACACGTTGCAGCATTAGATAAAATAGAACAGAGAAAAATGAAAAAGATATGGCTTCATGCCAAACAGGATACAGATATTTGTGTTGACTGGTATAACCACTTGAAAACACTTAGTTTCTTATAAAATTAAACATTAATTTATCATCGTCATTGTTCAGTTGCTAGGTCATGTCCGACACTCTGGGACCCCATGGGCTTCAGCACACCAGGCTTCCCTGTCCTTGACTATTGCCTGGAGTTGGCTCAAATTCATGTTCATTGAGTTGGTGATGCTATCTAATCATCTTGTGCTCTGTCATCCCCTTCTCCTTTTGCCTTCAGTCTTTCCCAGCATCAGAGTCTTTTCCGGTGAGTCACTTTTTCCCTTCAGGTGGCCAAAGAATTGGAACTTGAGCTTTAGCATCAGTCCTTCCATTGAATATTCAGGACTGATTTCCTTTAGGATGGACTGGTTGGATCTCCTTGCAGTCCAAAGGACTCTCAAGAGTCTTCTCCAGCACCACGGTTTGAAAGCATCAATTCTTTGGTGCTCAGCCTTCTTTATGGTCCAGCTCTCACATCCATACATGACTATTGGAAAAAATACAGCTTTGACGATACTAACCTTTGTTGTGTCTGAGTGATGTCTCTGCTTTTTAATACAGTCTAGGTTTGTTAGGAGCAGGTGTCTTTTAATTTCATGGCTACAGTCACCATCTGCACTGATTTTGAAGCCCAAGAAAATAAAGTCTGTCACTGTTTCCACTTTTTCCCCATCTATTTGCCATCAGTGATGGGACCAGATGCCACAATGTTAGTTTTTTGAATGTTGAGTTTTAAGCAAACTTTTTCACTCTCCTCTTTCACCCTCATCAAGAGGCTCTTTCGTTCCTCTTTACTTGCTGCCACTAAAGTGGTATCATATGCATATCTGAGGTTGTTGATATTTCTCCTGGCAGTGTTGACTCCATACTGTGATGAATCCAGATGGGCATTCTGTATGATGTACTCTGCATAGAGTTTAAATAATCATGGTGACACTATACAGATTTCTCCTACCCCTTTCCCAATTGTGAACCAGTCCATTGTTCCATGTAAGGTTCAAATTGGTGCTTCTTCACCCACATAACATATTTCTCAGGAGGCAGATAAGGTGATCTGATATTCCCATCTCTTAAAGAATTTTCCAGTTTGTTGCAGTCCCCATAGTCAAAGGCTTTAGTGTAGTAAGTGAAGCAGAAGTAGATGTTTTTCTGGAATTCCATTTCTCTAGAATCCAGTGAATGTAGACAATTGGATTTGTGTTTCCTCTGCCTTTTCTCAACCCAGCTTGTACCTCTGAAAGTTCACCATTCAGTTCACTTCAGTTCAGTCACTCAGTCATGTCTGACTCTCCCACCCCATGGACTGCAGCACACCAGGCCTCCCTGTCCATCAAGAACTCTTGAGCTTGCTCAAACTCATGTCCATGGAGTCCATCCAACCGTCTCATCCTCTGTCGTCCCCTTTTCCTCCTGCCTTCAATCTTTCCCAGCATCAGGATCTTTTCCAGTGAGTCAGTTCTTTGCATCAGGTGGCCAAATTATTGGAGTTTTCAGCTTCAGCATCCAATCCTTCCAATGAATATTCAGGACTGATTTCCTTTTGGATTGACTTGTTTAGACTGGTTGTAAAGCCTAGCTTGAAGGATGTTGAGGGTAATCTTGCTAGCCTGCTAAATGAGCACAGTTGTGTGGTAGTTTGACCGTTGTTTGGCATTGCCCTTCTTTGGGATTGGAATGAAAGCTGATCTTTTCTAGTCCTGTGGCCACTGCTGAGTTTTCCAAATTGGCTGACATATTGAGTACAGCACATCACTTTTTAGGATTTGCAATAGTTCAGCTGGAATTCCATCACCTCCACTAGCTTTGTTCATAGTGATGCTTCCTAAGGCCCACTTGACTTCACGCTCCAGGATGTCTGGTTCTAGGTCAGTGACCACACCATCGTGGTTATCCAGGTCATTAAGGTCTTTTTGTAGAGTTCCTCTGCGTATTCTGTCCACCTTGTCTTAATCTCTTTTGCTTCTGTGAGGTCCTTACCGTTTCTGTTCTTTATCGTACCCATCCTTGCATGAAATGTTGGTATCTCTAATATTTTTGAAGAGATCTCTAGTCTTTCCCATTCTGTTGTTTTCCTCTTCTTCTTTGCATTGTTTGTTAAAGATGATCTCTTTATCTCTCCTTGCTATTCTCTGGAAGTCTGTATTCAGTTGAGTATATTTTTCCCTTTTGTCCTCTGCCTTTCTCTTCTCCTCTTTACTTAGCTGTTTGTAAAGCTTCCTCAGGCAACCCCTTTGCCTTCTTGAGTTTCTTTCTTTCCCTTTGGGATGGTTTTGGTCACCGCCTCCTGTACAGTGTTCCAAACCGCCTTCTGTAGTTCTTCAGGCACTCCTGTCTACCAGATCTAATCTCTTGCATCTGTTTGTCACCGCTACTATATAATCATAAGGGATTTTATTTAGATCATACCTGAATGGCCTGCTGGTTTTCCCTGCTGTCTTCAATTTGATCCTGAATTTTGCAATATAAAGCTGATGGTCTGAGCCACAGTCATTTTCAGGTCTTGTTTTTGCTGACCGTATAGAGTTTCTCCATCTTTGGCTGCAATATAATCAATCTGATTTCGGTGTCGACCATCTGGTGATGTCCATGTGTAGAGTCACCTCTTATGTTGTTGGAAGAGGGTGTTTGCTCTGACCGGTGCTTTCTCTTGGCAAAACTCTGTTAGCCTTTGTGCTCCTTCATTTTGTACTCCAAGGCCAAACTTTCCTGTTACTCCAGGTATCTCTTGACTTCCTACTTTTTCATTCCAATCCCCTGTGATGGAAAGGACATCTTCTTTGGTGTTAGTTCTAGAAGGTCTTGTAGGTCATCATAGAACCGTTCAACTTCAGTTTCTTTGGCATTAGTGGTTGGGGCATAGACTTGGATTACTATGATGTTGAATGGTTTGCCTTAGAAATGAACTGAGATCGTTCTGTAGTTTTTGAGATTGCACCAAAGTACTGCATTTCGGATTCTTGTTGACTCTGAGAGCTGCTCCATTTCTTCTAAGGGATTCTTGCCCACAGAAGTAGATATAATGGTCATCTGAGTTGAATTTCCCCATTCTGGTACATCTTTGTTCATTGATTCCTAAGATGTCCATGTTCAGTCTTGCCATCTCCTGTTAAACATGTCCAATTTACTTTGATTCATGGACCTAACACTCCAGGTTCCTATGCAATATCGTTCTTTACAGCATCGGACTTTCCTTTCACCACCAGACGCTTCCGCAGCTGAGCGCCATTTCTGCTGGCCCAGCCCCTTCATCCTTTCTGGAACTATCAGTAATTGCCCTTCACTTTTCCCCAGTAGCATATTGGACACCTTCTGACCTAGGGGACTCATCTTCCGGTGTCATATCTTTGTGCTTTTTCATACTGGTTACGGGACTCTCGTGGTAAGAATACTGGAGTGGATTGCCCTTCCTTTGTCCAGTGGACCGTGGTTTGTCCATAGTCTACATTATGACCCATCCATCTTGGTGGCCCTGCACCCTCGCCACAACGAGGCTGTGATCCATCAAGGGGATGGCCTGAAAGGACACTCATCTAGTAGCAGGGTTCTGGGTGCGGACTCTTGAGACAAGGCGTCTGCTTTCTCTGCTTGTTTTAGAGTTTATTGCTCTTCTCTATAGTGGTGTATACTTATGCTGGGTTTCAAATTTGATTAAACAAACTATGCCGAAGGGTAAAGTTGGCTGGAGGCTGGGGGAGAGGACGGGAGGGGCAGGCGGGAGGGACAGAGTGGATTTGAGGCAGCTGGGGCTGTGGCCTCACGGGGGCCACCTCTTCTTCAGGTGTAGGCAGCCTTGCTGCGCACATGTGGCATTGTTTAAATATGTTCTTGCTTTGTAATTTACTCACTTAATCAGACATGAAGGTTTATTATCTTGTTTTCTTTCTCATAGATTTTCCAGAGTCTGAGAAATTGACTTTGTTCATTGCAAACATGTGGCATGATGTATTTATCTCTCAGTCGGTGATTAATAAGGCGATGCAGTTGGTAGCCAGGCAGCGCGCCAAGGGAGAAGTTCTGAACTGTTTGCGTGCCTTCCTCAATTGGGAGAAGGTGAGGTTTCTTTTTATTTTGTGCAATAATGTACACATAGACCTTATATAAATGTTTTATTTGGTTTTGTGTTCGTGAGCATTTTAGAGCTATTATTCTTCATATTAGATCCTTCAGAATACCATTTTAATGTCTAAGCTTGTGCATTTTGTTCATTAAGTATGTCCACTGAGCAGAGTTTATCTTGGGTACTAATTTGCCGCTGGTGAAATCCATACGCGTGCTTAACATATGTAGGGGCCCCGAGAAGATGCAGACCGCTGCTTCTACACGTGGTACTTAGGTGAGAAAATTGAGATCCCAACTCCTTCCTTTGATGATTTTTCTGAATGTAATCTGTGTTCTTCTTCCCAATTGATGAAATTTGTAGTTTTTGGAGTATTATGTGCTTTCTTTTATTTTCTTTAGTGACTGATGTGTTAATATAATATGTAGATTGGTGTTCTTTTCATAGATTTTCTCTAATGAGAATCCCTGGGTGCTGAATTGATAGTGATACACTATAAGAAGAGGTATTGAAGAGGCACTGAAGTCAGTGACAGGTTGATTTTCACTCTGTTCTGCCTTTTTTAGGACTGTATTACTGTCCTTTTTAGAAGGAGGCTGGCTCACGCCTGTGGATGGTGCTTGTGTGCCATCATGCTTTCCTTTTCAGCGCTTTCTGGTGTTACTGTCAACTAGACTTCAGTTTCCTTAGAAAAGGGAAGGGCTTGGTGGATAAAAAGTTAGGCAAGTCTTAAACAGCGGGTCTGCAGTCAGCCCTCCATCAGCCCACTTCCACAGTCTAGAGTGTGTTGTGTGAGGTCCCATCTGATTGTGCTCCCTTGGCGGCTAGCAGAGCCCTCCAGGGTGCGTCCCGCCCTCTGTGGTTACCTGTGCACCCTCCCCTGCTGAATCCTCCCGCTTGTGCCCTGGGGGTCTCCTCCTCCAGCCTTCAGGGTGAAGCTAGATAGGATAGGGTGGTAAAAGCCATGATTAACGAAGAAGGGAGAATTTTAATAAGTGTATTTTATCTGTATCATATCAAATAAAAATATAAACTCAAAGTTATTTTAAAAAGAGAGAGAAATACCTGGGGGGGAAATACCATTATAGTCTAAGACGTCCATATTCTCTTACAGAACTCCACAGGTGTGATACTCAAAAGTAAGTAGAGAGATAGCACAATCAACAACAAAAAAGTAAACTGGATGAAGGCTATTTTTCGTGTCTGTGACATTTGCAAAAGCAGTCATAGATTTGGCCACACAAGAACCTTAATTTTTAAAAAGTAAATATTCTACACTCAAAATTGTCTGGTAATGATTTGGTAAAATTAGACATAAATAATTGTATAAAAATTTCCCAGAGATTGAGATGCACAGTCTCTGGACGGTCTGTGAACAAACAGAAACTCAAAGTAAAATCGCAGTATCTGGAACCCTGCATTAGCAGAGACCTCTCGTTTTTGGAAGACTCACACTCACTGCGGTAGTTTAAATGTCTTCAGTATTAAACACAGAAACAAAGTTCTTTGATAACCATCTTGAAAATTAAAAATTTGAGAAGGAATCTAGGGAAGAAAGAATGTGATAAAGGAACAGTAGTAAAGTTGAGAATGAAAAAAAAACCACTGCCTTTAAAAAAATGCTAATAAAACAGATAACTCAGTTCAGATGACTATAAAAAGAGCAAAGCAAAAAATATTCAAGATTTCAGGATGAGAGGAGTTGTGAGTAGAGACAGAGGGTGAAAAATGAGAAGATTGCTGCCTGCAGCGTCACAGAGGCAGCCCTAGACCCGGGCAGCCGCTTAGCGGTATACACACGTCACAGTTGGCTTCAGGGTCGAACACTGCAGTAAGCCAGTTTTCAGTTACAAAAGGCTGAAAAGATAATTGGAAACTTAGTATACAAGAAGGGTGTATAGATGTCACCCGAACAGTAAATCTTATCTTTAAAGAACCAATTAATTCCAGTCTTTTTCAGGCATCAGAGATTGAAAGCTCCTTGTTCAGTTTAAATCACAAAACCCAATAAAAAAAAAAAAAAACTGAAGAAAGAGAAGAACATTATAAATCCACGGCTGGGTATGAACCCAAGGGAATTCAAGTTTATGTCCACAAAAAGGCTTCTACAGAAATGTCCAAAGCAGCGTTATTAACTGTAGCCTAAAGCTGCAAGTGACCCACACATCTTCAGTAGGTGAAAGGACAAACCGTGGTGTATCCGTGCTTTGGTGTATCCAGACCGTGGTGTGACCCTGCTCAGCAGCGAGAGGCAAGCTGAAAGTCTCTCTGCACTCAGAACGTGGAAAGACACCCGGACAGCGCACAGCTGTAAAAGGAGGCAGACGAAAGACTCTAGTGCAGTCTTGTTCGGTTTTTTTAATTTCTGGAAAAAGCAGGTTGATACATACGGTCAGAGAGATGGCCAAATGAGTTTATTAAAGAACTTTTTAAATATTAAAACCTTTTTTTATTTGTGACTTTAATTCTCTGATTTGAGTTAATGAAACTGGGCGTTCCTCTGTGGATTGCGGAGTCTTTTCTAGCCCGGCTGGCTTCCGCATTGTGCCTGGAGCTCTTTATCTGGCCTCTCTGCCGCTGTTGCATAATCATTTAGGACAGGTGCTATGCCTAGGTAAGCACAGTTCCCTCTTCAAAATCCAGCTTTCAAAGGGTGTCTTTTAAAGTTACATGAGGATTCATCTGATGCTCCTTACGTGCTTTAAGATCACCCAGAGAAGATGCATTGCATTTGAAATTCTAAATTCCCTTTTTTTTCCCTTTATTTGCCAGAATGCACCTGTAGATGTTGGCTTCATGGTTTCTAAGCTGCTTTTGACCATACAGTTATGTCCAAAAACAGAATTTCAGCCCAGTGTGAGGTTTGGGGAAGACCTGAGTGACAGCACTTGGGAGTACGTATGTGCCATCGACCTGCTCTGCTGCCATCAGAAGTGGGTCTGGACGCATGACAACATCATCAGGTACGGCTGCTTTCCTGACTCAGGCTGGACTATTTGTATTGTCAAGCAGTCCTTTCAGCGATTGCCGAGTTGTGGTTTGAATCATTTTTGCTTTTAAGGCAGCTGAACTGTTTAGAACGCACATTTTGATTTGGATAGGAATTAATAAAACTGCTCGTAAAATGCCAGTGTAGCTGTGACATCCCCTCACTTTATTTTTTTACGATACCTTTCACTACTTTTCATTGTATTCTCTCATTACTGTCTCTCTCCCAATGGGAAATGTCTCATGAGTGGGGGGCCTTTGGTTTCCTGGCCTCCCCAGCATGTGGAGACCTGTGCCTACACAACCGAGGCGCTCAGCGAGTACGTGTAGGTGGAATGCTGTGATCACTGTCTTAACGTTCAGGTGCTATGGAAGGGCCATAGGAACAAGGCTGTTCAGGATTCTACATTGGCGGCTCTTCTCACTGGGGTTGCAGGAGAGAACAGAGTCTGATACGCTCAGGCATCTGTCTTGCGTAATGAGCTAACTTTTCTCTGTGCATCAACTATGCAGCATATTTGGAGAATGGAAAAATAGTCAAGTATTTATAATTGTTCCATGGTTAAATATAACCTTAATTTTCTTACAACCCTGACTGAGAAAGGCTGGTTTAAAGGGGCTTATGACATTGAAAAGGAGTCCCCAAAGGATTGATAGTATGTATCTTGATATCCTGTGGAAACTTGTTCTTGTTTTCTCCTAATACTGGAAAAAGATGATACATCTAAATGTCAAGCAACAGATCACTAATTCTGGGATGTCTGTATAATGAGGTACAGCCATTGTAGAATTCAGAGCCGTACTACATAGATCTGTACGTGTTGAGATGAAAGTTGTTTTGTAGTCTGTTACTAAGAAAGTGCCAGGGCCATCTGTTCCGTGCTGTGTGATGACAAGCGAGAGGCCACCCCCGGTCCCCTCTTCCTAGGAGCTGGGGGCAGGGCCCTCCTCCCAGGGAAAGGTGAGACCACTGCGGGCGGTGCCAGGGAGAGGCGCTTCATCCAGGGTTCCCCACTAGTGGAGTGGACAGAGGGGCGAATAGCAGGATCTCTGCCTAAGCTACTTGTGACCCTGATTCCTGAGCTCTGTGGTCACTCTGTCCGTGTTTTTTATATAAATGTAGGCATAGACGTGTGTGGAAGGCAAAGCCCCAAAATAAAAGAATGATAGTTACCTGACAGTGTATTATTTGGGGTGCTTTTAATTTACATTTTCCTTTCATTTGTCTGTATTAAACTTTTCTAATGTTATAAATGCTATGTAAGAAGTTAATACATTTTTGAAACGAGAAAGCAAAGAGAAATTGCCACTGATCAGTAGAAAGTTTCTTTAATCCCTGTTAACTGTGGTTCATTTCCTCTGGTTTAGTTCTTTTTATGAAATACAGCCTGTCCTTGTTCCTAACTGGGAAACAAGGCTTCTAGAACACAGGTCCTCCTGATGTCTAGATGGTCCACATAAAAATCCAGACTCTGCTGCTTCCAGTTCTGCAGCTTGGGGACGATACTGGGTACTTTGCCTTGTGAAAAGGGTTTACACAGAATAAAGATGCCAGCACGGGTGTTTGCAGCTTTTTTAAAGCCACTTTGCACACTGAGATCCTGAATAGTTGGAAAGTCTCAGTTTTCAGAGTCTGTTCTATTGTTAGCCAAAAATGCTACATCTTTAGAAGTTCCTCTTCTTCACGGATTGTCACTTATGCACCATTTTTAGATAGGTTCTTAATATTTGAGCCATGGTGGGCATGCATACTTACATACATACATGTCTATATTTGTTTTTATTTTGCAGCAAGGAGCTGTGGCCTGTAATGGATAAGTGGATAAAGTATAGGAAAGGACATGCGAACGTCGCCTACACTCCCGATATCATCGTAGCGTCAGTACTGAGGCTCATCGGTGAGCTGTCTCTTGTACTGAATTTGTTCTTGTTATTGATGCTATCTTGGCGGGAGAGTACGTGTGGAATAATGATAAATGTTGACTGAAACTTCACTATGACTGACCTTATAGCCATTAGAGTAGGTACTTTTGCACTAAATTAATTTTCATTACTCATTCTCTTTATAAGTTAACATTTTATTCAACTTTGTCAGAGAGTCAAGATTTTTCTTGTTAGTACATTTTATTTATAATTGAACTCTTGATTCTCAGATACTAATTTTAATATACAGACAGATATACACATATACATAGCAGGATACATAAATTGCTATAAGTTGTAGTCTAATTTGATTTATAAAATAAGTGTATCTTCCCTACTTTCACCCTTTTTTTTGGAACTTGCTCAGTAAGGATGACGATGTGCTTCCATGATTGGAACTAGTTTTATTTTGTTTCTACAATTCTAAGCTGAATATACACAAATTAAATCATTGCTTAAAAATATTTTAAATGAAACATTGTTTTTAATCTCAGGTCTAAAGAGGACCTCAGTGACCCTTTAGTTCTGCTGCTTCCTTTGCACCTTACAAGTCTTTATTTTTCACTTTGACTTATTTTCTTCCTTTTTATGCCACATCTCTGACAAACTGCTCTCCATTCCTTATGTTATTTCATTATCATTGATACGATATATTCATTATTAGAAGGCTGTCTTTACTATGAACTGACTCTCTGCCATGTATTCATCTCCTGGGAGCAAACAAAACTGGGTTCACCCAATTGCTGTGTCAGGGCCCTTCAGGTCGTTGAAGGTAGTTATCATGACTATACAGACATCATGGAGTGTGAAGTCACGTGGGCCTTATGAAACATCACTGTGAACAAAGCTAGTGGAGGTCATGGAATTCCAGTTGAGCTATTTCAAATCCTAAAAGATGATGCTGTGAAAGTGCTGCACTCAATATGTCAGCAAATTCGGAGAACTCAACAGTGGCTACAGGACTGGAAAAAGTCAGTTTTCATTCCAATCCCAAAGAAAGGCAATGCCAAAGAATGTACAAACTACCACACAATTGCACTCATTTCACACGCTAGCAAAATAATGCTCAAAATTCTCCAAGCTAGGCTTCAATAGTACGTGAACCGAGAATTTCCAGATGGTCAGGCTGGACTTAGAAAAGGCAGAAGAACCAGGGATCAAATTGCCAACATTTTTGGATCGTAGAAAAAGCAAGAGAAAAAACATCTACTTCTGCTTCATTGACTATACTAAATCCTTTGTGTGGATCACAACAAACTGAAAAATTATTAAAGAGATGGGAATACCAGATCACCTTAACCTGCCTCCTGAGATATCTGTATGCAGGTCAAGAAGCACCAGTTAGAACTGGTCATGGAACAACAGACTGGTTCCAAATAGGAAAAGGAGTAAATCAAGGCTGTATATTGTCACCCTGCTTATTTAACTTATATGCAGAGTACATAATGCAAATTACTGGGCTAGATGAAGCACAAGCTGGAATCAAGATTGCAGGGAGAAATATCAATAAATAACCTCAGATATGCAGCAGAGAAGGCAGTGGCACCCCACGCCAGTGCTCTTGCCTGGAAAATCCCATGGGCAAAGGAGCCTGGTAGGCTGCAGTCGATGGGGTCGCTGAGAGTTGGACACGACTGAGTGACTTCATTTTCACTTTTCACTTTCATGCACTGGAGAAGGAAATGGCAACCCACTCTAGTATTCTTGCCTGAAGAATCCCAGGGACGGAGGAGCCTGGTGGGCTGCCGTCTATGGGGTTGCACAGAGTCAAACACGACTGAAGCAACTTAGCAGCAGCAGCAGATACACAGATGATACCACCCTATGGCAGAAAGTGAAGAGGAACTAAAAAGACTCTTGATGAAGGTGAAAGAGGAGAGTAAAAAAGTTGGCTTAAAACATTAAAAAAACTAAGATCATGGCATCGGGTCTCATCACTTCATGGCAAATAGATGGAGAAACAGTGGAAACAGTGACAGATTTATTTTCCTGGTCTCCAAAGTCCCTGCAGATGGTGACTACAGCCATGAAATTAAAAGACTCTTGCTCCTTGGAAGAAAAGCTATAACCAACCTAGACAGCATATTAAAAAGCAGAGACATTACATTGCCGACAAAGGTCCGTCTAGTCAAGGATATGGTTTTTCCAGTGGTCATGTATGGATGTGAGAGTCGGTCTGTGAAGAAAGCTGAGCACTAAAGAATTGATGCTTTTGAACTGTGGTGTTGGAGACGACTCTTGAGAGTTCCTTGGACTGCACTGAGATCCAACCAGTAAATCCTAAAGGGAGTCAGTCCTGAATATTCTTTGGAAGGATTGATGCTGAAGCTGAAGCTCCAATACTTTGGCCACCTGATGTGAAGAACTGACTCATTGGAAAAGACCCTGATGCTGGAAAAGATTGAAGGCAGGAGGAGAAGGGGACAACAGAGGAGGAAACGGCTGGATGGCATTACTGGTTCAATGGACATGAGTTTGGACAAGCTCAGTTAGATGGTGAAGGACAGGGAGGCCTGGCGTGCTGCAGTCCATGGGGTCACAAAGAGTTGAAGAAGTCTCATTCTCTGTATCTTTGGCATTTAATTAAAACTCAAAGATAATACCATTTGAAATGAGGTTTAAGAATTTTTAAGTCATGTAAATCAGTCTTGTAAGTGGATCACAGTAAGAAATATAATAGCTCCGACTGATTTTGTTGCTGTGTCTGCTAACATGCACTGTGCATATTCACCTGCAAACATAGGAACGTTGTAAATGGATATATAAGCTGAGTCCTGACAACAGCCTGGTTTCAACATGGACATCTACTAATTTTCACTGGAGATAACCCAACATATACTTGGAGTTAAGATTCCGAATAGGAAAGCATGGAGGTGTGGGAGTGGAGATGGCTTCTTAGGGCACGGCTCTCCTGAGCTTGTGAGATCAGTGTCCCAGGCGGGGCCACCAGAACACGGACAGGCCAGTAGCTGCATTTCTAGCCGTCACATGACGGCATCAGTGTGTCTGGAAACCCTGGTTGCAGTAGCAGCTTCTCTTACGGATTCAAGAAGAATTGTTCATACCTCTTGAGAATTCTCCTCCGTGCCTAGAGAATCCCATGCACAGAGGAGGCTGGCGGACTATAGTCCTTGGGGTTAAAGAGTTGGACATGACTGAGCAACTAACACTTGAGAAGATAGTTCATAAGATTTGATGATATATTAGAGTAATATATGTACATTTATATAATTAAAAGTGACGTATAATGCAATTGTGTATCTTATAGGAATAATTCATGTCCGTCTCTTTGTGACCCCATGGACTGTAGCCAACCCGGCTCCTCTGTCCATGCAAGAATACTCTCTCCAGGCAAGAATACTGGGGTGGGTTGACATGCCCTGCTCCAGGGGATCTTCCAAACCCAGGGATCGAACCCCGGTCTCCCACACTGCAGGTAGATTCTTTACTGTCTGAGCACAGGGAAGCCCAGAGGAGTAATTAATAATGTATAATTAATATGTAGTTAACAGTACTGTATAATAAAACGATAACGTAGAAGTAAATGTAGTTCAAAGGGAGGGTAATGAGGAAGCAAGTGTCATGTGGAAAATAAGAGAGTCCAGCCTACCTGCGAACACTGTGAACGCTGCGTGTCTCAGGAGGACCAGCGCAGGTAGAGCTCACGTGCCTGAAAGGCTGGTGTGCAGAGGGCAGGGGGCCGCCGGGCCGTTCCAGGAGGACCTCAGTGAGCTTCGCTCGGTGTCTGTTGGCACTGAAGGCTCTCCTGACCCCCGTGCACAGCGGGTGCTGGGGGCTTCCTTAGCTTGGGGGCTGGGGCTGGGCACCGGTGAGGCCCAGTCTGGGGATGGGGCGGAATCCTGCGAGAGCTTGAGGGCGGGACAGGTGCTGTCCTTCCCGTGCACTCATCTCAGGTGGAGTTTGAGCCGTTTCTTGAGAAGAAAGCATTGGAAAAGCATCTTAACAGTTTCTGAAGCTGACATTTACTAAAGAATTTACCGAATAATTAAGTTGGTTAGTATGACTTCATAATAATAAATGAAGTCACACAGCAGGCGTTCATGAAACAGGAATCGTCTGTATTCTTAACTCTAAATGTGTAAATCCCAGTGGGTTTTCTGCTCCTTGGGAAATAAAGCAGGACGATCCAGAGCCATCGGTGCAGGGTTGGGGTGTAAGCACCACCGTGAGCACACGCCGTGGGCATGCCTGGTTATTAACCTGCCTGAATGCCAGTGGAGCCCAGGGCTCTGGAGGACCAGAGAGCCTGGCAGAGCTGGGGTGTGGGGAGAGGTGAGCGTGTCTGAGGTCCTGAGTCGAAAGGGAGTGGAGCGAGGCCGGAAGTCGGCCTCCGCTGGACACAGGGGCGTATAGAGCCACGTGATACCACTTGCTGCCCCCAGAGTGTTCTGACTCTTAAACGGCCTGGCTGGGGTCAGCGGAGCCCCGAGCTCAGACGGCCCTGTTCCTCCTGCCAGGGTTGCACGTTTCCTGCAGTAGGCAGTCCCGCTTGATTTCTGTCCAGGGTCTCGCCACGTCGTTCAGCTTTTCTGTGGAACTGTCTTAACGAATGCATCCTTTCCTTACCATACCTGCGTATAAAACCGTGACAGAGAGCCCTGGGTGACTCTCCAGCTCTGAGCCCTGCCCTTTAGACTAGGCCACATTCCCTGTGACCGTCAGCTCTCCTCAGGCCTCCCTGAGTGTGGAAAATGTTGTCTTTGATCTGAGATCACCTCCATGTTTCTTACTTGAATTTCATTGTGGCCCAGTTGCCTTGGACTCACCCACATTCCTTCCATGGGGGTACTTTTCTTCCTATCTCTTAGTAGATCTGTCCATCGTCTTTGTCAGGTCATCATATGTGCAAGTGTTAAGTCCTAAACCATATACCTCAGACTCATGAGTTCCTCTTACTGTATCTCTGATTTACTCTGATAGATAGCTTCTAAAACCCAATTCATTAAGCATCTTTAATTAAAAGAAAAGGATCCAATATAATGCAGTCAGGTGTTATCTGGTGGTGATGGTGTAGTTGCTCAGTCGTGGTCAACTCTTTGCGACCCCATAGACGGTAGCCCACAAGGCTCCTCTGTCCATGGGATTCTCCAGGCAAGAACACTGGAGCGGGTTGCCATTCTTTTCTTCAGGGAGTTTTCCCAACCCAGGGATTGAACCCACATTTCCTGCATTGGCAGGCGGATTCTTTACCACTGAGCCACCAGGGAAGCCAATGTGTTTCCTGGGGACACAGCCACATGGTCCCACAGCTGTGGAGGCATGCACCCTACCCCTTTCTCTGCTGTGAGTCGTGCACCGAACACTCCTCATAGATGGCCTCAGAGGACAGGGCTGGGGACGGGCGCTTAGCACTTTGACCTCATGCAAGGAGGTATTTAAGAGTGACGGTGCCTTGACCTTTCTCATCTCTGAAGTCCGTTACTTTTCAGCCTCAGTGAAAGACTGCCTGAGACATGATCCAGATGTTTACAGTTTCACCCCGGGTTAGGCCTTATCCGGGGAGTCCCTGGTAGAAGGAATTTCCTGGAGGGCTGTGTCTGTCGCAGTGCTCAGGGTGCATGTGACCAGCACTGCGAGCCCCTACAGGGGATACAGAGTGACAGAGCTCCTGTGGTGCCCCGTGCTTCAGTTTCTCCGTGTCTAACACAGAGGGGCAGGTAGACTGGTTCACGTACAAGCCTGCGGGCTGTCTGTAGTACTGAGAAAGCAGGTGGGCACAGCGGTGCCCGCACAGGGTAACATAGCCACAAGAGCGCGGGAAGGGGCCCTGGGCCCAGCGACATCCAGGGCTCGCCCCAGAACCCCCTCCCGTGCACCAGAACCCCCTCCCGTGCACCAGAACCCCCTCCCGTGCACCAGAACCCCCTCCCGTGCAAGGGGTCAGGCCATGCAGCCTGGCCCTGGGTGAGGGAGGTGTCCCGCTCTGGAGCAGGCTGGTGCCCCCAGTTGAGTCGCGGCCCAGCGAGGAGCATTGTCCTGGTGAGACCCCCAAAGAGCTGTTGTCAGCCCAGGTTTTGTGTGTCAGTGACTGTAGTTGAAATTAGAACTCATGCTCAGACTTTAAAAAAATTCTGGCTATTCATTGGAAATTAATAAAATGATACTAGTAGTTGTAAATGGCATTTTTAATGAAAAACAGCTGTTTCCAAACAAAAATAGAATGGAACCTTATCTTGTCGAGAGGCTCTTCACTGTCTGGTTTCCCATAGCTGCTTTGCGTTCTCTTGTGGCTGTATGTTATTTTGGTTGAGGTATTTGGAAAAAATCCAGTCTCATACAGATCTGTAGTTGATGAGAGGAGTACTTTAATAGCCTGTTGGAGTAATTGTGGGTGTACTTCTTTGACACTGGGCTTTCTGGTGGCTCGGCGGTAAAGACCCCACCTGCAATGCAGGAGACCCGGGTTCCATCCCTGGGTTAGGAAGACCCCCTGGAGAAGGGAATGGCAGCCCACTCCAGTGTTCTTGCCTCAAGAAGCCCATGGACAGAGGAACCTGGCGGGCTACAGTCCATGGGGTCTCAAAAGAGTCAGACACGACTAAGTGACTAAACCAACAGCAGCAGCAACCACCCGGTTTCAGATCCTGAAGCTCAGTGCACATAATGTTGAACAAAAGAAAACATAAGTTTTAAGTTCTTATGAAAAGTTAGCATTTAACCGAAGGTTGTTTACCGTTTTTTTTTTTCCCCTCTAGGTCGTTTAGGTCAGTTGGGTTTGAAGGAAGGGTTCCCGTCTGCGGTGAAGAACATTAGTACGGTGATTGGTATGTTTATCCAGCATGCCCAGGATGAAGGTACAGCTTCTGTCTATCACGCTTACTTTCAGATCATTTGCATTCCTCTCATCCAGTCTCTCTCGTGTTCTTAACCATGTGCCGTGCTCTGCGCGTCTCCCACTGCTCGGGCATGAGTTTGGCGAAGCCAGCCTCTGCCCGTGCTCCCAGCACCGGGATGAGAGCCTGTGTGGGTCTCCTGCAGTCTGCGTGTTCGCCGCTCATGCCCTTGGCAGTGAACCCCTAGGGAGGAAGGGGCTCTTCCTGACCTGGTGCTGGCATTCTGTCTCGGCAGCCGTCGGCTCTGGCTTCATGCCGCCCCGTGACCCCCGCTGCCCCCACGTGCCCGGCTGAAGGTGTGTCCTGACGATAAGTGGGGTCCCCCGTGTGAAGCAGCAGCTCCACTGTGGCCTGGGTGTCCGTCCAGAGCACCCGGGATAGCTCGGAGACTGGAAACCGCTGAGCCAGTCTTCACGCTCCCTAATTCCCTTAATGTGCATGCCGCAGAGCATGTAAGTTTATAGTCTTATTTGGGAAGAGCTTAAAACTCAAAAAGTGACCCTTTGAAGCAGTGAGTCCCTCTCGTTTTTATTTGAATGCTGTGCCATCAAGGGGTGATGCCACTTCCATCAGGATTCCATCAGGAGCGCACAGTGACATCTGAAATCTGTGTCCCAGATGAGCTTAACCTGTAGATTGTCCTCTTTCAGGGTGAGGCTCGGCAGGTTGAGCTGCTGAGAACTTCTCTTTGATCTGCTGAGATAATGCCCATGAGAGTGTTCCCTTTGCGCTAGATGGTGCTCCCCTCCCATCTGGACCATGTTCCCCTCCCGTCTGGACCGTGTTCCCTTCCCATCTAGACGGGGTGTTGTCATCTTAGAGTTGCTGGAGAGTGGCTGAGGGACTGTCCCCAGAGCCGCCAGCTCAGACATTTCCTAGCAGAAGGAGGCTCGAGGGGACTCACTCGGGCCTGCTGCCAGTGCAGCACGGGGTCCCTGGACGGCCCTCCCAGGCGGCGCTGACTGCATTATGCTCAGGAAGCTGACGCCCCAGGAGAAACCTCGAGCTGGATAGTGCTGCCAGCTCACAGCCAGGCCTGAGGCCAGAGCCACAGCCGTGCACGCACTCCTGCTCATCACAGTGGCTTTCACACCCTGTGTGACTCCTCTGTTAGGCCTTTTGTTTTAGTCTTGTGTCCCCTTCTCAACGGGAAAGTGACTCTTAAGCTGGTGCAGCGCTACCTGCATCCGCAGCATCACCATCTGAACCTGTGGGTTTTGTGATGTTTATTTGTAAACACTTGTTGTTTGCCTTGTTGAACACACTGCATCACTAACAGTGTATAGTTAATAAGTTTAAAGAAATGACTCCTAAATTTCTTAAACTAAATAATTTAAGTGAATTTAACTAAAATTGGAAAAGGAAATGGCAACCCACTCCAGTATCCTTGCCTGGAGAATTGCATGGACAGAGGAGGCCGGCAGACTACCGTCCATGGGGTCGCAGGAGTCGGGAACAACTTAGCGACTAAAATTGAACTGAATTAAACTTTAATTAAATAACTACTAAATAAACGCAGGCTAAATGAGAACTCTTACATACCATAATCTAAGCTAGCTCTAGCCTACAGTTAAATGCCGTGTCTGTGATCGTGCACTGTGCTCTAGTGTGTAAGAGTGTTTGCTGTACTATATTGGGCTTTGGCTGGTGGCTCAGACAGTAAAGAGCATGCAGACAAAGCAGGAGATCCAGGTTTGATCCCTGGGTCGGGAAGATCCCCTGAAGATCATACTAAAGAAGATCAAACTAAAAACTGAAACTACGACCTAAAAAGAAGGTCATACTAAAAACCAGTTTCTCATTTGCTCTCATTTCATTGTTTTTCCTCTCCAAAGTCCATGTGTCAGTACTCGCAGTGGGTATAATGGAGTCGTTTATTTGACGGATGCTTTGGGATCCACATTCTATCGAACCTTAAGTGCCAGTGTGGTCCTTCCGGAGCTGCCACTGGAGAGCTCGCTGCGGTCCGGAGGAGGGGCACTCCTTGTGTGCCCTCTGCTCCGCACACCCTCCTGGGGTGCCAGCATCACCAGGGGCCTGTCGAGACTGGGCTCCGTTTTGCTTCTTCCATTCCTAGGAGGACTTAAATGAGCTTTTTTTTCATTGTCGGTTTTGTTTTTGTTATTAGTTTTCATTGCTGGCAGAAAGTAAATGAATAGTGATTCACTAGATTAACAACATTAAGATTGTGAATAGCAGAGCTTTTCTCATGTGATGACTGATGTGGAAATGCTTTTCAGATATCCCGTGGGGGGTCCAGCTGGCCGCCGTGTATGCCTTGTGCGACCTGAGCCCCAGCAACCCAGCGGAGATCTCCAAGATCCTGGAGGCCTGGCGCAGGGAAACAGCGCGCAGCGTCCCCGCTGCGGTACTTGGCGCCCTGGACGAGGTGGGCGCGCTGTGCGCGGAGGGGCGAGGCTGAACACCAACGCGGCGCCCAAGTGCCTTCACGTGTTTCGGGGCCGCGGGGCAGCTGGCCTCCAGGATGCACCCCGGGCCCCGGGGAGAGGCCGGGCTGCGCCCCCTGGGCCGAGGCCGAGACACCGGGGCTGGCCCCGAGCTGCGCACGTCTCCCTTCCAGCTGTGGTGAGCACGGACGTTTGGACTGGAGTTTGTGTGTCTTGGTCAAACAACAGAAACTTGAACTTAGCCCTTTTTTGCTGCAGAAAGTGTCGTGGTTTTTTTGTTTTTTTTTGGTCGCTTTTTGAAACTGAGTGGCTTTTTGTAATGAGTTTAATATAAAAACATTAATTTGGTTCCTGAGCCAGTTTTGGACCTTGTGCCCAAACGACTGACTGGGAGGAAGCGCGGCTGAGGCGGAGGCTGAAGACGCTGCCAGCGTCCTCGCCGGTAGGGGCCGCCGCTGCTCAGGGTGGAGACCCGGGGCGCCTCTCCCGCTGCTCAGCCCCGGGAGGAGAGAGAGTCCAGGCTCCCAGGGTCCGCACCCAGCCCAGCGCAGGCAGGCCCCCGCGTGTGCCCTGTATATACGGACAGCCGACAGTGTGTCTCACATTTGATGATATTCCACTTTTCGGAATTTTAGTATTTGTACAGAGAAAAATGGGTTTAATAATTCACCCTGGTCCTGATTTGTCCGCTAGTCATCATTTCTTAAAATTCTTGTATGTGTTTTTATAATAAAAAGTGAAAGTAAGCCATGCACATGAGTCCTGGTGAGTACAGAGTGACCCTTGCCCACCTTCTACTCCAGCCAAAGATGAAGTGAGCGCCCAGTGCTGACCAAAGACGGGAGCCGCCGCCTGGGAGCCTCCTCTGCAGACATGGGCAGGGACGCCGGGGGGTGCTCGCTGCCTCATCCTCCAAGGCTTTCGGGGATGGCAGACCCCATGCCAGCGCTACCTGGCCCTCAGTGTTGGATGTCTTCGTTTAGCTAGAGATGCTCCCCTTAAAAAATTACCTCTGACAACTATTTTGTTATTCCTTCCCCCTGTTTTTAAAGGAATTATAACAGACGGAGATTTATAAAAAGAAACCTCTGCCTTGCCCTTTGGATGCTTTTTGTCTGTGTGTTCCTTCTTTCTCCCTCTGTCTCCGGAGCGCGTGGTCCGGGCCAGAGCCTGGCTGGGAGGAGCTGGTAAAGAAAGTGGCCAGGTTTTCAAAGACTTCTGTGATCTGTCACCCCAGACTTTGGTTGCATACAGTGAGGGGGACACGGGGACTTGGAGCAGGGTAGCAGGCCCAGGAGGGTCCCCCCGAGGAGGTCACTCGTGAGTTAAGCCCTGAGAGGAGGGACCTTGGAATGGTCCTGGTGGACAGGTGTGCTGGCTCTGAGAGCGGAAGGGCCTGCCCTGTGTCAGCAGGATGCCCCGCCCCTCCCTGGGACCTGGGCAGCCCTGGGCTCAGTCACACTCCGAGGGACGTTTGAGCAGGTGTGACGGGGCAGGGGGCTGACGCTGGTGGGCACAGACCATCAGCAGGGGCAGGGGGCGGATGTCACACGGATCTTGCGGCTGAAAACAGTGCTGAGTTGGATAAAGGACAGAAAGGAGTCGGGGGTCCCACAGTTTTGAGTTGGGGACGGGGGTTCCGAGTTGGTGATAGGAGCCACAAACCCTGGGCGCGTGCTGGGATGCAGACATCCACGTGGAGGCAGCCGGGAGCCTGTAGCAGCAGGAGTCGAGCTGGGACGAGCTGGGTCGGAGGTCAGAAAGGTGACAGAGCTCAGAGGGTGTTTAAAGCGAGCGGTCACCTAGGACAAGTCACTTCCCTCTCTCAGCGTTTCCTGTGATTTGAAGATGCCTGGGAGGGGGCGGAGGAGGAAGCACCAGGTGGGACAGGAGGGGCTGGCTGAGAATCGCGTTGGTGCATGCGCCCTGGCCCAAGTTGGGAGCAGGAGGGCAGGCAGCAGCCTCTGAGCTGCTGGATGCCGTGAGGTCCATGGTCCCGGAGAAGCAGCCAGGGTGGGTGGATTCTGCTGCTTGTAGGGGCGTGCTGAGCCTGGAGGGTTGCAGAGTAAAAGGGGGTAAGGAGGAGAGGGCAGATCTGGGGACACAGTGGGGGTTGAACTTGTCTGGCGTCACATGGTTTGTCATATGGCTCACAGCAAAGAGGGCTTCCCTGGTAGTTCAGCTGGTAAAGAATCCGCCTGCAATGCAGGAGACCCAGGTTCTATCCCTGGGTTGGGAAGATCCCCTGGAGAAGGGAACTGCTACCCACTCCAGTATACTTGGGCTTCCCTGGTGGCTCAGCTGGTAAAGAATCTGCCTGCAATGCAGGAAACCTGGGTTCAATTCCTGTGTTGGGAAGATCCCCTGGAGGAGGGCATGGCAATCCACCTCAGTATTCTGAAGAATTCCATAGACTGTACAGTCTATGGGGTCGCGAAGAGTCAGACAGGACTGAGCGACTTTTACTTTCACAGTAAAGAACCTTCCCACCAATGCAGGAGACGCAGGTTCCATGCCTGGGTTGAGAAGATCCCCTGGAGAAGGCAATGGCAACCTGCTCCAGTATCCTTGCCTGGAGAGTCCCATGGATGGAGGACCCTGGTGGGCTGTAGTCCATGGGGTGCAAAGAGTCGGACATGGCTGAGTGACTGGACTACCACGGTTCAGGTCATGTTCTGAGCTCCGCAGTCCCATGTGCGCTCAGCTGGTGGGGAGCAGATGGTGCTGACGGGGCTGCCCGTCTGCCCACAGGAGGCTGGCATCATTCCTGAGAACATACATGCCTGAGCAGGCCCATCCTACTGTGACCCCCTCAGAGGGGGAAGCAGTTTTAAACTGTTGGTAAACTGATCGTTTCTGGTCCCCGGGCAGAACACAGTTGTAGAGTTTCATCACTAAAAAAAAAGGATGCAGGCAAAAATGCAGGTAAACATTTGAACCTGGAGTGGGATGGGGCTCTGGGCCGGACTAGATCAGGGCATCCGGGAGGCACAGGGGTGCTGGGCGCCCCCTTGGAAGCAGGCACCCAGCCCTCTGCCTGCAGCCACACACTTGACTCCGGAGCCCGAGGGGCAGGCGGTGGGGCAAGGAGGATGTGCAGCAGTGTGGCCAGTGGTCTTGTTTTTTACTTTTTTTTTTTTTTAATTTTATTTTATTTTTAAACTTTACATAATTGTATTAGTTTTGCAAATATCAAAATGAATCCATCACAGGTATACATGTGCTCCCCATCCTGAACCCTCCTCCCTCCTCCTTCCCCATACCATCCCTCTGGGTCATCCCAGTGCACTAGCCCCAAGCATCCAGTATCGTGCATTGAACCTGGACTGGCATCTCGTTTCATACATGATATTTTACATGTTTCAATGCCATTCTCCCAAATCTTCCCACCCTCTCCCTCTCCCACAGAGTCCATAAGACTGTTCCATACATCAGCGTCACTTTTGCTGTCTCGTACACAGGGTTATTGTTATCATCTTTCTAAATTCCATATATATGCGTTAGTATACTGTATTGGTGTTTTTCTTTCTGGCTTACTTCACTCTGTATAATAGGCTCCAGTTTCATCCACCTCATTAGAACCGATTCAAATGTATTCTTTTTAATGGCTGAGTAATACTCCATTGTGTATATGTACCACAGCTTTCTTATCCATTCATCTGCTGATGGACATCTAAGTTGCTTCCATGTCCTGGCTATTATAAACAGTGCTGCGATGAACACTGGGGTACACGTGTCTCTTTCCCTTCTGGTTTCCTCAGTGTGTATGCCCAGCAGTGGGATTGCTGGATCATAAGGCAGTTCTATTTCCAGTTTTTTAAGGAATCTCCACACTGTTCTCCATAGTGGCTGTACTAGTTTGCATTCCCACCAACAGTGTAAGAGGGTTCCCTTTCCTCCACACCCTCTCCAACATTTATTATTTGTAGACTTTTGGATCGCAGCCATTCTGACTGGTGTGAAATGGTACCTCATAGTGGTCTTGATTTGCATTTCTCTGATAATGAGTGATGTTGAGCATCTTTTCATGTGTTTGTTAGCCATCTGTATGTCTTCTTTGGAGAAATGTCTATTTAGTTCTTTGGCCCATTTTTTGATTGGGTCATTTATTTTTCTGGAGTTGAGCTGGAGGAGTTGCTTGTATATTTTTGAGATTAGTTGTTTGTCAGTTGCTTCATTTGCTATTATTTTCTCCCATTCTGAAGGCTGCCTTTTCACCTTGCTGATAGTTTCCTTTGATGTGCAGAAGCTTTTAAGTTTAATTAGGTCCCATTTGTTTATTTTTGCTTTTATTTCTGATATTCTGGGAGGTGGGTCATAGAGGATCCTGCTGTGATGTATGTCAGAGAGTGTTTTGCCTATGTTCTCCTCTAGGAGTTTTATAGTTTCTGGTCTTATGTTTAGATCTTTAATCCATTTTGAGTTTATTTTTGTGTATGGTGTCAGAAAGTGTTCTAGTTGACAAAATTCAACACCCATTTATGATAAAAACTCTCCAGAAAGCAGGAATAGAAGGAACATACCTCAACATAATAAAAGCTATATATGACAAACCGACAGCAAACATTATCCTCAATGGTGAAAAATTGAAAGCATTTCCTCTAAAGTCAGGAACAAGACAAGGGTGCCCACTTTCACCATTACTATTCAACATAGTTTTGGAAGTTTTGGCCACAGCAATCAGAGCAGAAAAAGAAATAAAAGTAATCCAAATTGGAAAAGAAGAAGTAAAACTCTCACTATTTGCAGATGACATGATCCTCTACATAGAAAACCCTAAAGACTCCGCCAGAAAATTACTAGAACTAATCAATGACTATAGTAAAGTTGCAGGATATAAAATCAACACACAGAAATCCCTTGCATTCCTATATACTAATAATGAGAAAACAGAAAGAGAAATTAAGGAAACAATTCCATTCACCATTGCAACAGAAAGAATAAAATACTTAGGAATATATCTATCTAAAGAAACTAAAGACCTATATATAGAAAACTATAAAACACTGGTGAAAGAAATCAAAGAGGACACTAATAGATGGAGAAATATACCATGTTCATGGATTGGAAGAATCAATACAGTGAAAATGAGTATACTACCCAAAGCAATTTATAGATTCAATGCAATCCCTATCAAGCTACCAACAGTATTCTTCACAGAGCTAGAACAAATAATTTCACAGTTTGTATGGAAATGCAAAAAACCTCGAATAGCCAAAGCGATCTTGAGAAAGAAGAATGGAACTGGAGGAATCAACCTACCTGACTTCAGGCTCTACTACAAAGCCACAGTTATCAAGACAGTATAGTACTGGCACAAAGACAGAAATATAGATCAATGGAACAAAATAGAAAGCCCAGAGATAAATCCACGCACATATGGACACCTTATCTTTGACAAAGGAGGCAAGAATATACAGTGGATTAAAGACAATCTCTTTAACAAGTGGTGCTGGGAAAACTGGTCAACCACTTGTAAAAGAATGAAACTAGAATACTTTTTAATTACAGTTACTCTACGATACTGTGATGGTTTCTGCCATATATCAGCGTGAATCAGCCATAGGTACACATGTGTCTCCTCTCTCTTGAACCCCCTCCCACCTCCCTCTCCATCCCACCCCGCCTACAGGTGGCCAGCACTCTTACTGTACTTGTCCCCAGAACTCCTAGGGAAGCCCCAGCTTTTCATTCAGAGCTCAGAATCAGCCTGGAGGTGACACTTGAGGCTGTAATCCCCCCGCCAAGGAATGCTTGGTCACATTGCCTACTTGGGTTTTTTAAATAGGATGAGACAGCATATCTCACAAATTTCCTGTAGAAACTTGAAAGGGGCTTTGTTCCTGGCCGGGAAGGAGCAGTGTGGTGCCACTAGAGGGCGCTGTGGCCCCCACCGCGAACCGCAGGGCCCCAGACACAGAGGGCTCCTTGGGCTGCGTTGAGCTCTCCTGAAGACGGCTGCCCACATCTGCGGCCTTGAAAGGAGGTGGTTTTACTGCCTGGACCCTTTTCTCCAGGAGTTAAGTGGGGAAAACGTGTGGAAAGGATAACTTGTAAAATAGATGGTATTCAAGAGCATCAAACGGATGTTGAAGCGGAAGCTCCAATCCTTTGGCCACCTCATGCAAAGAGCTGGCTCATTGGAAAAGACCCTGATGCTGGGAAAGATTGAGTGCAGGAGGAGAAGGGGACGACAGAGGATGAGATGGTTGGATGGCATCACCAACTCAATGGACGTGTGATGATGGACAGGGAGGCCTGGCATGCTGCAGTCCATGGGGTCGCAAAGAGTAGGACACGACTTGTCTACTGAATAACAGCAAGATCACAGTAATTCCTTCCTCCTCCCACCACCACAACCAAAAAAGAAGCAAATATTTGCCAGTTTGGTCAGATTCTTGGATATTTTATAATGATCCTAAACCAAAATACTTTGACAAAAATAAAATGTGCCAGATGGGCGGTGCTGATGATGGGTGTGGTGGAGGGTCGTGTGATGCGGCCCGAATCCGTGAATAAAGGTGGATAACTCCCCCTGCCCCCCCCCCCCCCGGGATGCATTCCGTTCTCCAGGAGCATGTCCTCTCGTGAAGAACCACGGTACAGAGAGCCGTGACCCAGAATCTGGTCAACCTGCCTGATTAAGGCCAATGATGCCACACAAGTCTCCCTGAGGAACGCTCTAGGAATTGAGGGGACTTTGGAAAGGAAGAGTCGTCCAGCTAAACACCTCCCACTTGCATCTCCTTCACTCACCCGACGCTTTCTCAGAGAAATTGAGCATGCTTGTTTCATGGTGGAACAGGCAGGAAGTTCCTTTTCTTGCCTCTTTTAAGGAAGGGTTTTAAGGAAGCCCTATTTTCATAGCAGGACGTTTCTGTCCTTACGTGCTCGGATTGTTTTCATGAATCAGCCGTCACGGTGTTGCAGCCAGTGTGTTCAGCACAGGAAGGGTTCTAACAATGTCAACAGAGACAGAATTAGCAGTGAAGAGTGGTGGTGAGGGATGCTTCAGTTCAGTTTTATGAAAAATTTGTTCAGCACAGAAAAAGTGCTTCTAACAATGTCGACAGAGACAGAATTACCAGTAAAGAGTGGTGGTGAGGGATGCTTCAGTTTATGAAAATGGCAGCCTCTTGCTTTTACGAAGGACTCTGGGCTTTTGTGCCCGACTTGAGGACCAGGGCTCCCTGCCTGTGCTTGGATCCAGCCCTCGAGGGAGGCTCTGCTTCTCCAGCCGGGAAGGGTGATACCTCGCACCTGTGAGGGTCTGTGCCCAGGGGGATGGGAGAGGGGATGCCTGGCGGGCTGGTCCCCAGACCAACGGTTCTCAGATGGTACAGCCTCACCCGGGACACACTGGGCACCAGACTGGGCTGTCCCATGTGCACCAGCCTCTGGAGAGGCATGTGGTCCGCAGCCCAGGAGCCCAACCTGCCCTGGACACCCACAGCTCAGACTCCAGGCGCAACCTCTGCTGCCCCATCCATGCTGCCTTCAGCTCAGAGCTCCACTCTCCAGGCAGCCTCGCCTTGGCCCCCTTGTGACCCATTCAGTGGGGACTTGGGAGGAAGAGGAGGTGAGCACGTTGATCGCCTTCTACCATCAGGAGATGAGTCTTTGTTGTTGTTCAGTTGCTGTGTCTGACTCTCTGACCCCATAGACTGCAGCACGCCAGGCCTCCTTGTCCTTCATTCACTATCTCCCGGAGCTTGCTCAAACCCACGCCCATTGAGTCGGTGATGCCATTCAATCATCTCATCCTCTGTCATCCCCTTCTCCTGCCCTCAGTCTTTCCCAGCATCAGTGTCTTTTCAAATAAGTCAGCTCTTCACATCAGGTGGCCAAAGTATTGGAGTTTCAGCTTCAACATCAGTCCTTCCAATGAACACCCAGGACTGATCTCCTTTGAGATGGACTGGTTGGATCTCTTTGCAGTCTAAGGGACTCTCAAGAGTCTTCTCCAACACCACAGTTCAAAAGCATATCCAACTCACATCTATACATGACCACTGGAAAAACCATAGCCTTGACTAGATGGACCTTTGTTAGCAAAGTGATGTCTGCTTTTTAATATACTGTCTAGGTTTGCCATAGCTTTTCTTCCAAGGAGCAAGCATCTTTTAATTTTGTGGCTGCAGTAACCATCAGCATTGATATTGATGCCCAAGAAAATGAAATCTGACACTGTTTCCACATTTTCCCCATCTGTTTGCCATGAAGTAATGGGAATGGATGCCATAATCTTCGCTGTTTTGAATGTTGTTTTAAGCCAGCTTTTTCACTTTCCTCTTTCACCTTCATCAAGAGGCTCTTTAGTTCTCTTCACTTTCTGCCATTGAGTGGTATCATCTGCATGTCTAAGGTTGTTGATATTTCTCCCAGCAATCTTGAGTCCAGCTTGAGAGGAATCTGCTGAATCTAGTCCCTGCCCATTTTTCTTTTTTTCAGACTCGGGCTTTTTTGTTTTCATTTTTTGGGGGGTGGTCCCAGGCTCCAGGGCACAGGCTCAGTAGTTGTGACACATGGGTTAGCTGCTCCCTGGCCTGTGGGTTCCTCCTGGACCGAGGCTCGAACCTGTGTCTCCTGCATTGGCAGGTGGATTCTTTGCCCCTGAGCCACCAGCAAAACCCTTGTTTTTCATTCTTTATGTTGTTTTTAAGAACATTATTTTTTCTAACTAAAAATTTGTTCCTAACAAATCATCATTGATTGCTACTCAGAGACTATCTCACCCTAAACTGTGAGTGTTCAGATGACAAAAATGAAGAGGAAAAAAACAGTGGCTGAAGAAGTGAGCCCTGACCCCACCATACCCTCAGTGTTCACAGGAGGCCCCCTCTTGATTGCCATGGTTTTATAAGTAAATTAGCATTATTAAACGTCCACCTTGATAGTTTAAATGGTAATCCAGTGTGTTTTGGTTGTGTCTCATCTTTCCACGCTAGTTTTGTAGTGTAGAGTTAGAGTTGTAACCTACAACTACAGTTGAATTAACCATTGAAACAGCTGATACACTGTCTACCCCGTCACCCAGGTCCTGCAGTTCCAGGCAGCCCTGTGAGCAGGCTCTGGATTTCCTTCCAGAGACCCCCAGCTCGGCTCCGGTGGAGGACTAGGGATGCCAGGGACCTTCCCTGCTCTGCTCTGCTCCATCTGATGGCCTCGGGGTTAGCAGCTGACTAGGCACTGGCTGTCTCCAGAGTGCATTTCTGCCTGGGGAAGTGGTCCTGGAGGGCCCTGGGGCTGCTGCCCGCTGGCCCCCTGAATGGTCTCCGCGGGGCCCTGCTCTCCACTGACTCCCCTGAGCCTGCAGCTTGCTGGGGGTGCACCTGGGGCCAGCCCAGTGTTGTCAGGTCTCCACCCAGCTGTCACCCCAGGCGGCCTGCACACCTCAGCTCCCAACTCGGTAGGTGTTTGCTTTATGGTTCCCTACAGTCCAAGCCCACACCAGTCGTTAACAGATCCTTAAAACCATCGTTAGTAAAAAATGCAGCAAAACCAGAAAGGAGGTGAAAAAGTGAAGTCACTCAGTCGTCTCCAACTCTGTGACCCCCTGGACTGCAGCCCACCAGGCTCCTCCGTCCATGGAATTTTCCAGGCAAGAGTCCTGGAGTGGGTTGCCAGGACTTCTCCAGGAGATCTTCCCAACCCAGGGATCGAACCCAGGTCTCCTACATTGCAGGCAGACTCTTTACCATCTGAGCCACCAGGGAAGAAAGGAGGTAACACTTGGGATTTTTGAGTAACAACCACATTTAAAGTTTGGGGACAGGTCTTTACGGAAAAGCTCCCTGTGAGGTTTCCGGGGTTAGGGCATACAGGCAATCACTGCGTCCTTGGTGGGGTCACCTTATTTGTGGGGATGCTGAGATGCTGTCTGTCCATTTACACCCATCTGCTCCCCCTGTACTGAAGTCACCTTAGTCATGTGGATTCTGGAGGGACTTGGGGGTGGGGGGCAACTGACAAGACAAGGCCCATCACAGGAGTGCCAGGCAGTCAGCCCCACCCCAGGCACCTCACCCAATTTGTCCCTCAGAGGTCAAGGACCTGCCCCACATGCAATGGGCAAAGCCCCGGCTCGGCCTGCCAGAAAACAGCAGTCCTTTGCAAGTGTTTGGACTTGGAACCCATGACTGACCTCCAGAAGCATCCTTCGTAGGGAACCATGGTAAGTGTCTGTGTGTTTCTGCAGGAGAAAGGTCTCCTGACCCGTCCGTAGCCCTGTATGTTTTTCAACCTTTACTTCAACTTTGCGGGGGTGGGGGGTGGGGACCGGGGATGTGGGGGACGGGGGGGTGCGGGGAAGTTTTCACAAGGAGGCATTTTGTTTTGTTAAGTGAAGCAAGCTGCTGGCTCTCACTCCCGACCAGACAGAGGAAGGTCCAAGGGGCCTGGATCTCCAGCCCTGTCACTGAGATGCTTCCCCTCAGTCATCCCGAGGCCGGCAGGTCTTCTGTTCTCCCGTCACCCTCAGATATTGGAGAGAACCTGCCCATGTAGGGTGTCTGCTTCCTCCAGAGTCTTGTTACTGTGGAAACATCTAAAAAAGCAGGGTTGGGTTCTGCAGTGCAATCAGCCTGCTCCAGGGTGATGGTATCTGCTCTGGAGCTGTGTCATCGGCCGAGGGAGAAAACCAGAGTGGACCGTGTCCTGCCTTAAAATCCTGCAGGAGTGCTTGATGAAGTGTGGTCCACGCCTCCTGCAGGTCGGGTCATAGCTGTTCTTCCTGCCTGAGACTCAGGGAACCTGGGTTGAACCGAAGGGCAGCTTGCAGGGTCAAGCCTTCGCCCTGAATATCTGCAACTGGGAAGCAGCCTTGATGTGCACATTGAAAATCTGTCTATTAAATCAGCAGTGGAGCAGAAAATAGAATTTTTAAAGCACTCACTCTTGACCTTTCCTATTCTGTATTTTTAAAGAAACTGAAATTTAGCTCCTATGATCTTGCCAGATCATCCAGAATATTTTTAATGTGTCTTCTCCTCATAAAACTATTTGATTAGTGACAGGGAAATGAATTTTCTGGATTTGGATGCAATTTTGCAGTTCATGACTTTAATTTCTAAATAGGGATATTGGCATAGGAAAAACTAAGGTAAAATGAAAAATAATACAATTTCAGAAACTAGGTTTGCTTCCTTTTTTTCTGGCTTGCTTTAGCTAAATATCACATTCTTAAAAGCTTTTCTATTTTATATTGGAGTATCATGGCATCTGGTCCCATCACTTCATGGCAAAGGGGAAAAGGTAGAAACAGTGACAGTTTTTTCTTTTCTTGGGCTCCAAAATTACCACAGACAGTGACCACAGCCATGAAATTAAAAGACACTTGCTCCTTGGAAGTAAAGCTATGACAAACCTAGACAGTGTATTGAAAAGCAGAGACGTCACTTTGCCGACAAAGGTATAGTCAAAGCTATGGTTTTTCCAGTAGTCATGTACGTATGTGAGACTTGGACCATAAAGAAGGCTGAGCGCTGAAGAATTGATGCTTTTGAACTGTGGTGCTGGAGGACTCTTGAAAGTCCCTTGGACTTCAAGAAGAACAAACCAGTCAATCCTAAAGGAAATCAACCCTGAATATTCATTGGAAGGACTGATGGTGAAGCTGTAGCTCCAATACTTTGTCTACCTATTTCAAAGAGCGGACTCATTGGAAAAGACCCAAATGCTGAGAAAGATTGAAAGCAAAAGGAGAAGGGGGTGGCAGAGGATGAAATGGTTAGTGGGCATCACTGACTCAATGGACATGAATCTGAGCAAACACCGGGAAATAGTGAAGGACAAAGGAACCTGGCATGCAGCAGTCCATGGGGTCAAAAAGAGTTGGATATAATTTAGCGACTGAAAAACAACAATAGCTGGTTAATAGGGCTTCCCTGATGGCTCAGTGGTAAAGAATCCACCTGCAATGCAAGAGACACAGGTTTGATCCCTGGGTCAGGAAGATCCCCTGGAGAAGGAAATGGCAACCCACTCCAGTATTCTTGCCTGGGAAATTCCATGGACAGAGGAGCCTGGTGGGCACCAGTCCATGGGGTTGCACAGAGTCAGACATGACTGAGGGACTAAATAGCAACATCACTGATTAACGATGTTGTGATAGTTTCAGGTGGACAGCAGACACAGGTATCCTTGTATCCATTGTCCCCCAAACTCCCCTCCCATCCAGGCTGCCATGTAACATTGAGCAGAGTTCCCTGTGCTGTACAGTAGGTCCTTGTTGGTGATCCATGTTAAATATAGCACTGTGCATATCCCCCTTTCAATGAACTTAAGAAAAGGGACATGTTATGAATGATTTTTTTTTCACAGGTCGAGTGTTGCATTTTGTCCTTACCTGGCGTTCCTTCCCATTCAAATTCCACAATCTGACCAAGGGGAGAGAAAGGAGAGAGAGAACTGAACCTAAAGATAATAAAACCCTTGTGCCCGGCTCGAGTTGATACATACCTATTTTTCTTTTTCATTCCATGCCAGAGTTTTCAATGGAAAACACGTTGACCTTACCGGTTCCCTTGCTCTACTTCAAGCTGGGGTCTGCATCCGCCTAACCTTCCCAGCAGGTGGCGCTCTAAACCTTGGTCTTGAGCTCAGAACCACCCACGCATCCACTCAGACACAGAAACACAGGTTTAGGAGAGGAAAAAACCCGGAGGGTATCAAGGCATATTTCACATGCTCCCGGTGTCTTGCAAGGAAGAAGTTTCCACGAGGCAAAGGCTGCGTCTGTTGGTGGTGGCCAGGCTTCCGAGGGGCCTTGGAAGGGGTCCCCAGCTCCCAGGTTTTAGGGGAGCACTGGGCAAGTCCACCCTCGCCTGTTACCCGATCGCAGGGCAGCTCACCCGGGATCGCTGACCCGGAGTCTCTCGGGTGGAGGCTGAGTGGGGAACATCTGCCTTCCTTTTGTGGCTTCGCGTGGCTCCTTGCACCCCTGGGCCTTGTCTCCTGTCTCAGGGTAGCAATGATGAAACAAGCCAGGTATCCCATAGATGGTATTTTAAAGTCAACCAAGAAATGTCGGTGAGGTTTCAAAATTTTTTTTTTCCCCCTATAGAAAATACAGACAGATGCCCCTAGGAATGCTAGCGGAACCACTGATTGAAATTGCCTGCCCTGACCAGGCACCGTAGTTACCACTTGCGTGAGTTATCTTAAAGGGGAGGTCCTGGTAAGGAACACAGAACTAACGAGCTACCACCATCCGGAAGAAGCCAGGGAAGGTCAAAAGAAGAGAGTCGTTGCCGGTCCACACGTCCTACCGCCGCCCAGAATCCTCCTCGCTGGCAGCCATCTTGGCTGAGCGATGCCTGCGCCACCAGGAAGGACCCCAAGTCGGAATGATTGGCCAGAGACAGGCCAGAAACTAACCCCCTCGGCATAAAATCCGAGGCAGCGAGCCACGTGGCAGAGCCGTCCTCCTGGGTCCCCTTCGCCAGCTGCTCTCTGCCCCGGCGCCCCTTCCCGATAGAGCCTCTTGCTTTGTCAGCTCATGTGTCTCCTCTTTTAATTCATTCCTGAGTGTTAGACAAGAGCCCACTCTCAGGCCGGAAGGGATGGGTCCCCCTTCCTGCAGCATGAATGCCCACGCAGGTGATGAGGATCTGAGCTCAGGAGACATAAGCCTGTGGAGACATCTTAGCTGAGAGCGCGTTCCACTCAGTAATTCAGTAGTGGCCCTGCTGCTCTCTTGGTTGACACCGAAGCTCACCTATGAAGTAAAATCATTTTGATCCCTTTCTTTCACCTTTATTATGTTCTTGTTTCTGAAGGGTATTTTTTAGCTAGAGTGAGGGGAGAGAAGGAATTTGCTTTAAGTGTTCAAGTTCCTACACAAATAATCACAATACTCTTTGTTAACTATCGAAGCAATGATGGGCTGCTAACTTCACCTGGCTAGCTTTAAAAGTTTTACTTGGTAGTTTGTCGAGAAAAACTTCTACTAGAGAGGCATGCTCTATCTCTGTCTTCCTGGGAGCCTGCTTGAAACTCAGGCAGTGCTGCATACCTAGGCACAGGAGGGCACGGCGACCTCAGCACCATGGCGTATGGGCTTGCAGGGAGCCCTGAGTGGGACCCTAGAAACCCGAGGCTGCTCTTCGCATCCCAAGAGGTCTCTAACGTCCAGGGATGAAGTGTGTTTTCCGCATCCCAGATCGAGCATTTCACCTTGAGCAGAGAGCAGATTTGACGAAAGATGGCAGAAAGGTTAGAACTGGTGTAAAGGCACTTCACTGTCTCTTGGCTAGAGAAGAAGGAGGCTGGCATAGCCCCTGCCATTAGAGCAAGACAGCCAGCTGACCGACCACACGAGGCAGAGGAGCCAGGGCAGCAAGAGCCAGGCCAGGGCACCATCCCCTCAGCGGCCCTCTGCAGTGGCTTCTCCATGACCCGTCTCACCTGGTCCACAGCGTCGGGGACCCTGCAGGACAGAGCTGATGGCAGCAGCAGGAGGGTGCAAACCAGTCTCTGGCTTCAATCTAGAGCCTGCATGGCTTCACTGTCCTGGAGTGAGTCTAATCAAAGCTAGGTTTTTCCAGTAGTCTTGTCCGGATGTAAGAGTTGGACCGTAATGGAGGCCAAAAGCCAAAGAATTGATGCTTTCGAACTGTGGTGCTGGAGAAGACTCGTAAGAGTCTCTTGGACTGCAAGGAGGTTAAAACAGTCAATCCTAAAAGAGATCAACCCTGAATATTCATTGGAAGGACTGATGCTGAAGCTGAAGCTCCAATACTTTGGCCACCTGATGCGAAGAGCTGACTCATTGGAAAAGACCCTGGTGCTGGGAAGGATAGAAGGCAAAAGGAGAAGGGGGCAGCAGAGGATGAGATGGTTGAGTGGCATCACTGACTTGATGGACATGAATTTGAGCAAACTGGGAGATCGTGGAGGACAGAGGAGCCAGGAGTGCTGCAGTCCCTGGGATCTCAAAGAGTCAGACATGACTGAGCGACTGAACAACATGTGAGATTACTTATCTGCAGAAATGGAAAACAGAACGTTTTAAGAATGTCACAGTTACTTCCACTTTATCAGATACATTTTACCCCAGACTATCTCAAAACATTTCTGTGTAATTCCAGCTTGATTATATGCTTCCCTTCTAAGTTAAGCTTGCACAGACTTATTCAACCTTTTACAAAAAATATGCAAGCACAGTTAACACCAGACAATGTCTAGTCATTATTTAAGTGTATATTTCTGCCCAACAAGTAATGTAAAATTAGAAATAGTTGTTAAGCATTGTTCTTTAAAACATACAGTCTTGTTTGAAATTTAAAACAGTAAGTTTGTAGTAATGGAATGTAGTTCATAATTTCAGCAAACACAAAGAAACTACAAAAATGAATCAAGTAGAAATGCTAGAAATGAGATATGCACTATAAGAAATAAAAAATTAAATTTGTTTTAATAGCATAATGATTCAGCATAGGAAATAATGAGTGAACCTGAGGACAGGTGAATTCAGAAAAAAATAGCAAATCAAAAATAAATGAACAAAAGAAACATAACAAAACAAAAAACCAGAATAAATAAGAGTCTCTTAATTTATGGGACAATATCAATTACTCCAGTACTTTGGCCACCTCATGTGAAGAGCTGACTCATTGGAAAAGACTCTGATGCTTGGAGAGATTGGGGACAGGAGGAGAAGGGGACAACAGAGGATGAGATGGCTGGATGGCATCACTGACTCGATGGACGTGAGTCTGAGTGAACTCCGAGAGTTGGTGATGGACAGGGAGGCCTGGCATGCTGCGATTCGTGGGGTTGCAAAGAGTCGGACACGACTGAGCGACTGAACTGAACTGATCAATTGGTCCAACATATCCATAATTGGAGCCCAAGAAAGAGAAAAAAGAACAAGAAGAAATATTTAATATTTGCTGAGAATGGTATGAAATTGTTGATGATGTCAACCCACACATCCAAAGAGCTCAGAAAACACCAATCAGGAAAAATAAAGCAGACACACACACATACCCCTCACTCATACACAAACAAATGCCAACCTAGAAGTCCATATCTTACAAAAATAGCCTTAAAAATAAAGGTAAATCAGTCTCAAACTGGGCTTCTCTGGTGGCTCAGCTGGTAAAGAATCTGCCTGTAAAGCAGATCTGGGTTTGATTCCTGGATTGAGAACATCCCCTGGGGAAGGGAACAGCTACCCACTCCAGTATTCTGGCCACGGACTATATAGTCCATGGGGTTGCAAAGAGTTGGACATGACTGAGCGACTTTCACTTATTAGGCTTCCCTGATAGCTCAGTTGGTAAAGAATCTGCCTGCAATGCAGGAAACCCAGGTTTGATTCCTGGGTCAGGAAGATCTGCTGGAGAAGAGATAGACCACCCACTCCAGTATTCTTGGGCTTCCCTTGTGGCTCAGCTGTCTTCTTCTTATTGATTTTCAGGAGTTCTTTGTAGGTGCTGGATAGAAATATTTTGTTGTATGAACACATGAGGATGTGTTCCTTCTGAAAATCAATAACGAGAAGACAGCTCAATTTTAAGAGGCAAAGGCATGTAGACACCTCATGAAAGAAAATATGAAGTTGTCAATAAGCACATGAAAAACTCTTCAGCTTCATTATTTACCAGGACAGTGCACACTAAGAACCCAGTGAGACGTTATACATGCTCTGCTAGGAAGTCTAAGACACAGGAGATTGGCCATAGCAAATCTGAAAGAACTCTGAGGAAGCCGGAGCCTGCATACGCTGTTGGCAGAAGAGTGAGACAGTACAGCCACTTTGGCAAAGTGTCAGTTTCTTGAAGTGTTCAATCTACTGTGTGTGTGCGCGCGTGTGTGTGCTAAGTCTCCTCAGTCATGTGCAGCTCTTTGTGACCCTATGAACTGTAGCCCACGAGGCTTCTCTGTCCACGGGATTCTTCGGGCAAGAATGCCACGAGCAGCACCTGGGAAGCCTCCCCAGTAACTCCACTCCGAGGTGTGTGTGCAAAAGAAATGTGTGTGTGTATCCATGCAAAGCACTTTATCGGACTTTTATAATAGTGAAATCTTGACTATTGATCAACACAATGAATTGTTGTTGTTCAGTTGCTCAGTCGTGTCTGACTCTTTGTGACCCCGTGGACTGCAGCACACCTGGCTCTTCTGTCCTCCACTATCTCCTAGAGTTAGCTCAAACTCATGTCCATTGAGTTGGTGATGCCATCCAATCATCGCACCCTCTGTCGTCCCCTTCTCCTCTTGCCCTCCATCTGATAGAAATGCATCAGAGTCTTTTTCCAATGGACTTGCACTTTGCATCAGGTGGCCAGAGTATTAGAGTTTCAGCTTCAGTGATATTGCTTCCAATGAATATTCAGGATTAATTTCTTTTAGGATTAACTGGTTTGATATCCTTGCTATCCAAGGGACACTCAAGAGTCTTCTCCAGCACCACGATTCAAAAGCATCAATTCTTCAGCACTCAGCCTCCTTTGTGGTCCAACTCTCACACCCCTACATGACTACTGGAAAAACCATAGGTTTGAATATACAGTCCTTAGTCGGCAAAGTGATGTCTCTGCTTTTTACTATGTTGTCTAGGTTTGTCATAGCTTTTTGTCCCAAGAGAAAGCATCTTTTAATGGATAAGCTGTGCTTGTTCAAAATGAAGCAGGACAAAGGCTAGCAGAGTTTTGCTAAGAGAACTCACTGGTCATAGCAAACACCATGTTCCAACAACACAAGAGAAGACTCTACACATGGACATCACCAGAGAGTCGACACTGAAATCAGATTGATTATATTCTTTGCCGCCAAAGATGGAGAAGTTCTATATAGACAGCAAAAACAAGACAAGGAGCTGACTATGGCTCACATCATGAACTCCTATAAACCAGATAGATTTAAATTGAAGAAAGTAGGGAAAACCACTAGACCATTCAGATATGACCTAAATCAAATCCCTTACAATTATTCAGTGGAAGCGAGAAATAGATTCAAGGGACTAGATCTGATAGAGTGCCTGAAGAACTATGGGTGGAGGTTCACGGCACTGCAACGGGAGGCAGTGATCAAGACCATCCCCAAGAAAAAGAAATGCAAAAAGGCAAAATGGCTGTCTGAGGAGGCCTTACAAATAGCTGAGAAAAGAAGAGAAGCAAAAGGCAAAGGAGAAAAGGAAAGATATACCCATTTGAATGCAGAGTGCCAAAGAACAGCAAGGAGAGATAAGAAATCCTTCCTCAGTGATCAATGCAAAGAAATAGAGGAAAACAATAGAATTGGAAAGACTAGAGATCTCTTCAAGAAAATTAGAGATACCTAGGGAACATCTCATGCAAAGATGGGCACAATAAAGGACAGAAATGGTATAGACGTAACAGAAGCAGAAGATATTAAGAAGAGGTGGCAAGAATACACAGAGGAACTATACAAAAAAGATCTTCATAACCACGATGGTGTGATCACCACAATGGTGTGATCACCACAATGGTGTGATCACTCACCTAGAGCCAGACATCCTGGAATGCAAAGGCAAGTGGGCCATAGGAAGGATCTCTATGAACAAAGCTGGACGAACAAAGCTGGCGAAGGTGATGGGATTCTAGTTGAGCCATTTCAAACCCTAAAAGATGATGCTGTGAAAGTGCTGCACTCAATATGCCAGCAAACATGGAAAACTCAGCAGTAGCCACAGGACTGGGAAAGATCAGTTTTCATTCCAGTCCCAAAGAAGGGCCATGCCAAGGATGTTCAAACGACTGTACAATTGCACTCATCTCACACACCAGCAATGTAATGCTCAAAATTCTCCAAACCAGGCTTCAACAGTATATAAACCATGAGCTTCCAGATGTTCAAGCTGGACTTGGAAAAGGCAGAGGGACCAGAAGTCAAATTACAACATCCATTGGATCATAGGAAAAGCAAGAGAGCTCCAGAAAAACATCTACTTCTGTTTTATTGATTACACCAAAGCCTTTGACTTTGTGGATCACAACAAACTGGAAAATTCTTAAAGAGATGGGAATAACAGACCACCTTACCTGCCTCCTGAGAAACCTGTATGCAGGTCAAGAAGCAACAGTTAGAATGGGACAGGGAACAATGGACTGGTTCCAAATTGGGAAATGAGTAAATCAAGGCTGTATACTGTCACCCTGCTTATTTAACATATATGCAGAGTACGTCATGCAAAATCCCAGGCTGAATGAAGGACAAGCTGGAATCAAGATTGCTGGGAGAAATATCTATAACCTCAGATACCCAGATGACACCACCCTTATGGCAGAAAGCAAAGAGGAACTGAAGAGCATCTTGATGAAAGTGAAAGAGGAGAGTGAAAAAGCTAGCCTAAATCTCAACATTCAAAAAACTAAGATCATGGCATCTGGTCCCATTACTTCATGGCAAATAGATGAGGAAACAATGGAAATGGTGAGAGAATTTATTCCTTGGGCTCCAAAATCACTGGAGATGGTGACTTCAGCCATGAAATTAAAAGATGCTTACTCCTTGGAAGAAAAACTATGACCAACCTAGACAGCATATTATAAAGCAGAGAGATTACTTTGCCAATGGAGGTCTGTCTAGTCAAAGCTATGGTTTTTCCAATAGTCATGTATGGATGTGAAAGTTGGACTATAAAGAAAGCTGAGTGCCAAAGTATTAATAGTTTTGAACTGTGGTGCTCGGGAAGACTCTTGAGAGTCCCTTGGACTTGAAGGAGATCCAATCAGTCCATCCTAAAGGAAATGAGTCCCGAATATTCATTGGATGTACTGATGCTGAAGCTGAAACTCCAATACTTTGGCCAACTGATGCGAAGAGCTGACTCATTTGAAAAGACCCTGATGCTGGGAAAGATTGAAGGTGGGAAGAGAAGGGGACGACAGACAGAGGATGAGATGGTTGGATAGCATCACAGACTCGATGGACATGAGTTTGAGCAAGTTCTGGGAGTTGGTGATGGACAGGGAAGCCTGGCGTGCTGAAGTCCACTGGGTGACAAAGAGTTGGACAAGACTGAGTGGCTGAACTGAATTGAACTGTGCTTGTTCATACAAAAAAAAAAAAAGGAATCAATTACTGATAGACAAACAATAGATACAAGTCTCAGAATAATAGGCTGACTGGAATAAACCAAACACAGACATACATATTATATAATTCAATAGGTAAAAAGTCAAGAATAAGCAACAGAGACCCACGGTTTCTGGGTGGGAGGGAGGCGCTGAGAAGGGAGTGTGGGTGCTGGTGAAAGTGTTATGTGCCTTCATAATATTCATAGAAATCTTGTCAAATAGTTCACCTGATGTCTGAGCACATCAATGTGTGTAAATTATATTCAAAAGCATTTTACTTGTGTGACTTTGGGGCATTTTGCCATGCCTAGAGAGAGCAGACCTGGTGCCTGAAGTTGCCTTCACAAGGAAATTGCTGCTGCTGCTGCTGCTGCTGCTGCTAAGTCGCTTCAGTCATGTCCAACTCTGTGCGACCCATAGACAGCAGCCCACTAGGCACCTCTGTCCCTGGGATTCTCTCTAGAGGGGGACAAAAGCTGGTCTTGAGAGCATCACAGAGCACCCAACTCCTTCTGCTCCTCCCTGTGTGATCTCCTGTCACCCTAGTTCTCTCTGGTCCCTGGACGGCCAGGTAGCTGATCCAAGAGCACAGCTGGCCTCTGGGAAAAGATGACTGTTCATCCCAAGGGAGTTCCAGAAAGAAGGAAGCTGATACCATCTGGGGTGGTTCGCTTTAGGGGTCAATGTGGCTCTGCTGTGCTGCCCTGTTCTTTGATCAACCATCAGTCCACGTGTTGCTGTGAAAGTCCTTTCTAGATGTGATTAATATCTGCAATTAATTGACTTTAAAGCTGGTTACACTTAATAGTGTGAGTAGGCCTCATCCAATCAGTTGAAGTTCCTAAGGCCAAAGGCTGAAATTTCCCAAAGAAGAAGCAATTCTGCCTCAAGACAGCCTTAGAAACTCTTCCTTACGTTCCAGCTGGTGGCCCTGCGGGACTCAGCCTGGAGGTTGCAGTGTTAGCTCTTCCCTGAACTCCCAGCCTGCTCCATGGGCTTTCAGACTTCCTGGCCACATAATCACATGAGACAATTGCTTAAAATAAATCCCTGTTTCTATATAGCTATATCTATACCCAGAGATGAAGAGAACTGAATCTGTATCAAGCATCTTTGCTGACCACAGCACTAAGAGATTAAGTATCAATTAATCAATTAAGAAAAAAAAACAACTAAAAAACACATAGACATGGAGGCTAAGCAATGAGTTATAAATAACCAAGAGATCACTGAAGAAATCAAAGAGGAAATTTAAAAAATGCCTAGAAACAAATGGCAATGAAAACATGGCGACCCAGAAACTGGGGGACATAGCAAAAGCAGCTCTAAGAAAGCAAATTTGCAGCAATACAACCCTACCTCAAGAAACAAGAAAATCCTGAAATAAACAACCTAACTTTACACATAGAGCAATTTATAAAAAGACAGCAACAGCGACAAAAAGCGCCCAAAGTTAGTAGAAGGAAAGGAATCATAAAGATTAGAGCTGGAATAAATGAAAAAGAAGAAACCAATAGCAGAGATCACATACACACAGAGAGGCATAGATCACACATGGTGGTGGTTTGGTCGCCTAGTCGTGTCTGACTCGTGCAACCCCAAGGACTATAGCCTGTCAGTCTCCTCTGTCCCCGATATTCTCTAGGCAAGATACTGGAGTGGGTTGCCATCTCCTTCTGCAAGGGATCTTCCTGACCTAGGGATCAAACCTGCAGCTCCTGCATTGCAGGTGGATTCTTTACCATTGAGCCACCAGAGATTCCCATAGATTATATAGATATATGTGGATAGGGGCTTCCCAGGCGGTGCTAGTGGTAAAAAAGCAAACAAACAAACACCTGCCTGCCAATGCAGGCATAAGAGACATAAGAGATACAGGTTCAATCCTTGATTTGGGAAGAGCCCCTGGAGGAGGGCATGGGAACCCACTCCACTATTCTTGCCTGGTGAATCCCATGCACAGAGGAGCCTGGTGGGTTACATCTAAAGGTTTGCAAGGAGTCGGATATGAGTGAAGCAACTTAGCACATGTGCATGCATATATAGATATTTGATATAGAGATCTATACATATATCTATGTATCCAGAAATATATATATAAATATAAAGAGAGAGAGATCATATTTATAATCCTACTTATCAATCTGTCCATCCATCCATCCATCATCCATCATCCATCCATCCATCATCCATCATCCATCCATCCATCATCCATCATCCATCCATCATCCACCCATCATCCATCATCCATCCATCATCCACCCATCATCCATCATCCATCCATCATCCACCCATCATCCACCCATCATCCATCCATCATCCATCATCCATCATCCATCATCCATCCATCATCCATCCATTCATCCATCATCCATCCATCCATCCACCATCCATCCATCATCCATCAATCATCCATCCATCATCCATCCATCATCCATCATCCATCATCCACCCATCATCCACCCATCATCTATCCATCATCCATCCATCATCCATCATCCATCCATCCATCCACCATCCATCCATCATCCATCCATCATCTATCATCCATCCATCCACCCATCATCCACCCATCATCCACCCATCATCCACCCATCATCCATCATCCATCCATCATCCATCCATTCATCCATCATCCATCCATCCATCCATCCATCCATCATCCATCCATCCATCATCCATCCATCGATCCATCATCCATCATCCATCCACCATCCATCCATCACCATAGCATGGTCTTCCAGAGACTCAGAACCACATTCCATGACAAATGTGTCCTATACTGAGTGTCCCTGGAGAACCCAGACTAACTCCTGGCTGTATTTCCCTCCATACCAGCCCCACAACCTGAGTCAGAGGAAGCAGGTGGCCCAGGGTGAAAGGTCATTTATTTAGAAGAAAACATTACTGGAGAGATGGATGAGGGTGTCTGCCAGCTGGCATGTTTGGGGACAAGGACATTCATATTTCTGAATCCAGATTTCCTAGAACGGAGTGCTGAGTGCTCATCACATAATTCTTCCTGATGTACCTGTTCATTATTTCCCCCATGAAAAATAGTGGTCAGGTGCAAAATTGTTACACCACAATCTATTCTCCAGGGGTTTGTGGGCTTTTTAATCAAAACGTGCCTCTTTCTGCTGACTGTTACGCTGTTGAGGGCTCCACCATGAACTCAGCAGTGGGTGAAGGTCAGCTTCTCAGAGTCACTGTGGGATTAACTGCTTGAATGTGACTGGGACCCCAGAGTGAAGGCAGTGAGGGGGCAGGGGCTTTGTCCACCCCTCCTGGACCATACCCATAGGACCACACAATGCTGGAAGGAGGCATCCCCACCCCACCCACTGCTTGGGGTGTACTAAGCCCTTTGCTTCTCTGTCCCAGGATCAGCTTCCTTCTGTAGTTACCTAACCATGTAATTTTGAAACCATGGCACCCTCTGTCTCGTATGTGGTGTGCGGTGCAGACCCTAGGACCCCACCTTGGGTCTCAGCGGCAGTCTGTGATCCTCAGTGTATCAGAGGGGGCGGCTTCCAAGCTAGGATAGGATGCAGGCTGCAGAGCAGAAGCCTGAGGCGGGGGCTTGAGGAGGAGGCTGCCCTCATCAGGACACTCCTGCAGACTTTGATGTCCACTCCCCGCTCTCACCTCCACTGCTGACCACTAGGCAGAGGCGCCAGTGCTCCTGCCCTGTGCCCCCCTGCCACCTCTTCTCTCTCCTCCCTCTTCACAGGCATGGAGGGACCCAAGTGGGACTGACACCCTGGCCTCAGAGCTGCTGTTCAGGGAGCCGGCAGCCTCATTCTGGACCTGGATAACTGTGTTTAGTTGGCTGCCTCCACCATCACCTGCTCTGTCTTACCTGTCATTCTGGATGACTGGAAGGCCCAGGGGAAGGCTATGTCACTTGCCCATTACATCCCCAGCCTCGTCCTTCCAGCTCCCATCCCCACTCACCTGTCCTAAACACCCTGCTGGGTGTGCTCCAACCGGATTTATCACCCAGGGAGTCCCTTCCCCCTCTGTCTCTCGGACAAGCACTAAGATTTCCCCATCCACTGCTGAAATGTGCCCTCTTTGCTGCTTACTTCTCTCCCTGCCCCGAGGAGGCTGTCTCCTGCCCTGCCCCAGACCCTGCACTTGGGCCCCCAGCTCTGGCCTGGAGGGCTCACCTGCTCCCCTCCCAGACCTGCTGCTCTCCTGCAGTCTCAGCTGGACTGTGCACCAGGTGTGCACCTGAGCAGGCCCAGGACCTGAGTAGAGCACTGCTTTCTCCAATAACGGTTCCAAATTTTCTGCAAGATGCGCACCATGGCTGGCTTCCTTTCAGAGAAGATGACATCCTCTAATGCCAAAAAAGAAAGTGGTCGGTGGACTGCACACCTCGTGCGGCACTTCTGCTGCACGTGAACCTTATGGGGAGACAAGGTGAGGGGCTCCAAACTCAAGTGTGGTTTGTGCCAAACCCAGAGCCAGCTTTCATCTGGGTTTTTTTTTTTTTTTTTGGTGAGGGGGGAGGGTGGATCAGAAAGTTGCTTGCACAATCACCATCACAAAGAACCTAATATAATACAGTTGAATAACTTTTCAGTATTGTATCACAAATCAAAACACTGCAAGTGTTTCAGAAACAGCCACCAGCTTCCAAGGATAAGTGATTATCAGGATGGGTGCTCATGCATTTTTAAGGATCTTGCAGGACAACGTTACGGTGTATGCTCTACAGTCCATTCATTTTGTTGTTTCTGAACCTCAGTTCCCAGTGCGGTCCAAGTGCTTGTAGGGGATGTCATAGGACTAATTCTCCCCACAGCTGGAAACATGCATTTTGGGGTTACCAGCAATGGCACTCCACTCCAGTACTCTTGCCTGGAAAATCCCATGGATGGAGGAGCCTGGTGGGCTGCAGTCCATGGGGTCGCTAAGAGTCGGACACGACTGAGCGACTTCATTTTCATTTTTCACTTTCACGCATTGGAGAAGGAAATGGCAACCCACTCCAGTATTCTTGCCTGGAGAATCCCAGGGATGGGGGAGCCTGGTGGGCTGCTGTCTATGGGGTCGCACAGAGTCGGACACGACTGAAGCGACTTAGCAACAGCAGCAGCAGCATGTTACAAAACTATGCTGAAATAACGACATTTATGTTACACGCTGATTGTAAAGACAGATGGAGGGAAAGAGAGGCTGCCGTCTGTAAACCCCTTCCCTGTGCTGGTCTGTCTTCCTAGTGTCACTAACCATGCGGAGCAGGTAAGGAGGTGCCACCCCCAGGCCGGATCTCCAAGTACGAAGTCCCTCACAGTTCCTGACCTCACTGCAATGTTGACCTTGGATAAACCTCTTCAAATCACTCTGTCTCCCTCTCCTCATCTGGGTAACAGGTGACCACAGGGCTTCTCTCATAGGTCGTTTGAAGACCAGAGGTTGTGACTGTGAAAGTCTTAACACAATCTCTGTCAACGGTTAATGCCCAATCAATGACTATGCAGGTGGTGTAATTTCATTCTCCATATGTTTGATTTTGTGCTCACAACAAGCGTGCGAAATAGATCTTTCAATCTCCATCTTAAAAACTGAACACTTGAAACCAACACTCCATCCTCCTGAAATCAGAGCCTGGGGAAAGGATCACATGCTGTTGCTATATGGGGCGCAAGGCCCCAGGGCTGCCTTTTGCTCCTTTACACCACAGCCTGGGCAGTTTAAGCACAGACCTTAATTTCTCACAGTTCTGGAGATCAAAGTGTCTGCAGACTGGGCAAGGGCAACTTCCTTCCTGGTTTGCAGATGGTGGTCTTCTCGCTGTGTCCTCACGTGGCAGAGAAAGTGAAAGAGACAGGAAGCGAGGTCTGGGGTCTCTTCTTTGAAGGACACTAACCCCATCGCAAAGACCTGGATGCTGGGAAAGACTGAAGGCAAAAGGAGAAGGAGGAGCAGAGGATGAGATGGCTGGATGGCATCATCGACTCAATGGACATGAATTTGAGCAAGCTCTGGGAGATAGTGGAGGACAGAGGAGCCTGGTGTGCTGCAGTCCATGGGGTCACAAGGAGTCGGACACGACTGAGCAACTGAACAACTTCAATTGACATGAAAACAGCTGTACATACTTAGTGTGCACAACTTGATGAGTTTGGAGTATACAAACACCCATGGAGCCATCATCGCCATCTGTGTGTAAAGATAGCCATCGCCTCCCAGAGTTTGCTCTTCTCCTTGCCTCTTCCCCTCCTCCTCCTCCTCCTTCCTAACATAATTTGTATGTGTATGATAAGAGCACTTAACATGAGATCTATCCTTCTGGCAAATTTCTAAGTACATAGTACAGTAGGGCTAACTCTAGCCAGCTATGCCGTACAGTACATCACTGGGACTCATTCATCTTATAACTGAAACTTTGTACTTTTTGATCAATTTCTCTCCATTTCTCACTTCTCCCAGCCCCTGGCAACCAGCTACCTACTCTCTGTCTCGATGAATTTGACCTCTTTAGGTTCTCAATATCAGTGATACCACATGATACTTGTTTTTCTGTGCCTGCCTTATTGCATTGAATGTAATGTCCTCTGGGTGCACGCGTATTGTCGCGAACGGCATCTCCTCAGCTTGCGTTCTATAACTGGACAAAGTGCTGCATGTTTGGTTTCCGAGTGTGAAATGGAACAGGACGGAGATCAGGAATGGCAGACACAGCTCATTTAATCAGGATTTTACAGGATGAGAAGAGAGGAAGCACTTGGGCCGTCACAGCAAAGGTGGCAGACAGCACCAGCCACGCAACGCTTGGAGGCTGGGGGTCTCTGGTTCTCCCTTTCCGCTCCTGGGGTGGGTGCCTGAGGTCAGGAAATTGAGGCACAGGGTGGCTAAGTAGCCTGCCAGAGGGCACATCACCCTAAAACCACGGTCACTTACCCAGGACACTAGGCCTCAGGGGCCCAGGCTTGGTCACTCACTGTGTTGACGTATATGAGGTTTCCCCCTTGGGCCCTGGGCAGGGCTTTTAGGATCCCAGTTCTGTGGATAATACAGCTACTTACATGCTGCTCCTCTGAGCACCGTGTCATAAACCTCTGGTCTGCAGAACTGTGGATCCCCACCAGCGATGCTGGCAGAGGCTTCGGGCAGGGCCTGGCCAGCACCAGTCGTCCACCAGCCCTTCTCCAGCTGGAAGCTGGCACTCGGCTGGTAGAAGCACTGGTGTTTCCTGCAGCTATTCAGGGCCAGAGCATCGGTTCTGTAGGACCTGCATCCGTTCTCATTGGTGATGTCTGCATTACAGTCACGGAGCTTCTCCAATACGACATCTCTCGTCGTGAAGGTGACCTGGTGGCCAACCTCACACATAGCCTGTCCTCGGTAGCTGCAGATTCTGTGTTTGTGCATTCACCCACTTGCTAACATTCATCTGTGGCCCCAGGTCAATTGTCTTGGTGCTTTCATGCATTTATCCGTCTAACCCCAGAGCAGTGGGGAATTTGAGTTCCTGACACACACACAGTCCCAGCAGAGGGGGATCCAAGGCACTCTGCCTCCTGGTCTCGGCTCCCATACTAAACAAGTGGCCTTTTCACAGTCTATTTAGTGACACATTTTCCCCATTTTTAGGCTTCTGGTTGGTGACTTTACTGTTTAAAATTTCCCTCAAGCATCATGCTGAAACACTGCCCAGGATCCTAAGAACAAGAGGTTCTGAAAATACACGTGCTAGATGAGCCTCACTCAGACACAGGCTCCAGAGATGGTGGCTTGAACTCAATGCTCATAACTCAACCGCGTGTTAAACAAGTGTCTTTAAACAGAAACACACACAATACAGGTTCGGTTTTGATCTGCTGACAAAGTCGTGTTGGTGAGAGGCTCTCAGGACCTGGCCATGTATTTCCTCAGGTGCACTGACCTGGCATGAACCCGGGGTTCAAACACAAACCAGAGCACCAAGGATATCATTGCCTGGACCAGGGCTTGCTGAACTGGGCTACTGAGCCCAGTCAGCATAGAGCACACACTGCAGTCCATGGGGTTGCAGAGTCGAACACGACTGAGGTGACTTAATGCACAGATGTAACACGGGAGTGGTCGGTTACATCCTGTGAAACAGGATAGAGTAGGTGCCCTCGTACCGAGGTCTTCAAAGAATGGCGTTAAATGTGCGTGGTCGCTCGCGCCTATGAGTGCATGTGCAGTTCGCTTCAGCCGTGTCTGACTCTTTGTGAGCCCGAGGACTCTAGCCCGCCAGACTCCTCTGTCCATGGGATTCTCCAGGCAAGAATACGGGATTGGGTGGCCACGCCCTCCTCCAGGGGATCTTCCCAACCCAGGGATTGAACTCATATCTCCTGCATTGGCAGGCGAGTTCTTTACCACTGAGACACCTGGAGAGCCCCTTCTGTCTGTGAGCCAGTATCAGAGTGAACGTGGGCGCCAGAGGCTCACCCCACACGGAGCTGACCAGGCTGCAGGTATCTGCTTCCCTTCCTGGTTCTCCCTGCTCCCGCCCCGGCGTAAGGCAGGGCCATGTCATAATCAATAAGGATTGTCTCCAATCCTCCCAGCTAGCTGCTCCTGTATTTTAGAGGAGGAAACAGGCTCTTGTGCAAGAGACATGTAGACACAGGCCCTAATACCGGCCCAGGGCCAGGCTCTGTCACCGGCAGTATGACCACCTCTCTATGCACAGGTTGCCCCTCTGTGAAGTCAGGACAGTGGGGATTGTCAGGAGGGCAAAGGGAATCCACTCAGGAACAGTGCTGGCAGCAAATGTTAGTGTTAGCCACTCAGTCGTGTCCCACTCGTTGCGACCCTATGAACTGTAGCCCGCCAGGCTCCTCTGTCCTTGGGATTCTCCAGGCAAGAACACTGGAGTGGGTTGCCATGCCCTCCTCCAGGGGAATCTTCCCAGCCCAGGGATTGAACCCAGGTCTCCTGCATCGCAGGTGGATTCTTTACCGCCTGAGCCACCAGGGAAGCCCGAGTATTAAGCAATTAAATACCTGTTACCTGAGGAGGTCGATGCTGGTGCTTGATTCAAAAGCCCTCAGGTCCCTCCTGCCTTTGCACCCACCTCCCCAGTGGAGCTGTGGCTCTTCTGTGGGGCGCTGACCTTGACCCCTCCTTCACCTGCACAGACAGAAAGTGCCCAGAGGTTAGGTCCTGCCATCCTGCCCCCCACCACCACGACCCTGGAGACGTGGCCAGGTTCTGGGTCTGAAGCTTCCTGGCTCTGGGCTGCAACTGCGCTGGGGGATAACTCAAACCTGGGGCCCCTCAGGGTCAGGCCAGAGCCGCGCCCGCCTCATGGCTTCCTACTTCTCCTCCAGCCGGGACCTCACACCATTCATTTCCCGCCCACACCCCATCCCATCACATGCCTCTGTCCCTCGTCTCGGGTCTGCTTCTACGGACCCTGCTGACCGAGAGCATCACTGAAGCCCTTGGGCTCCCAGCCGAGACCCCAGGATGGACCCACCCTGCCTGCTGGCCTGGGTCCAGCTCCCCCTCCTGCCACATCGCATTTCCCAGCCTCGTCTGTGAAGACTGACTGAGCTGCAGAGACTGGGACCCACTGCAGGGCCCCTGGGGGCCGCCCCGGGCCCCCACCTCATAAGCAGCACCCTACAGCTGTGAGAAAAGCCACCTGCTGTGCTTTCCCAAGGCCCTCAGGAGAAACCCTCGTTTCCCAAGAGGGGGTGTCAGCCGCGTGGCGGGAAAGCAGGTTGGAGAACAGCAGGCCTCTCTTCAAAGAGCCTCTGGACATGAGAGGGAGGCCTTACTGCTCCTGTGGAGTGCTGGTGTAAGCAGGAGGGGCTTCTCCAGAAAGTGGTGTTCCAGGCGGTCCCCGGACCCGGAGGCCCTGCAGACACAGGGCCTTCTGCCCGTCACTGGCCTGTGGTAGGTCTGCTCCTGGAAAGGCAGGTGGTAGAGCTCATGGGGAGGGGCGCCTGGTAACTGTAGTGGACACTGTGAGAGGGAAATGGCAGCCCCCTCCAGGGTTCATGCCTGGAGAATCTCCTGGACAGAGGAGCCTGGTGGGTCACAGTCCGTGGGGTCACACAGAGTCGCACAGAGTGAGCCGTGCGGAGCAGGGCAGGGCAGCTGGCACCTGGTGGGTCCTCAGGCAGGGCCCAGACCCCGCTCTGAGGTGGGAGGTGAGGTCGGCGTGGGCTGGTGGTATGAGGGCCCAGGTGTGGTGGGTTTTGAGGATCCAGATGTGGTGTGTTCAGGTGTGATTAGGATCTGAGGGCCCAGGTGTGGTGGGATCTGGGGACTCAAGTGTGGTGGGATCTGAGGGTCCAGGTGTGTGGGGGGTCTGAGGGCCCAAGTGTGATGAGGTCTGAGGGCCCAGGTGTGTCAAGGGTCTGAGGGCCCCGGTGTGGTGAGATCTGAGGGCCCAGGTGTGGTGGGGTCTGAACACCCAGGTGTGTGGGGGGTCTGAGGGCCCAAGTGTGATGAGGTCTGAGGGCCCAGGTGTGTCAAGGGTCTGAGGGCCCCAGTGTGGTGAGATCTGAGGGCCCAGGTGTGGTGGGGTCTGAACACCCAGGTGTGTAGGGGTCTGAGGGTCCAGGTATGGTGAGGTCTGAGGGCCCAGGTGTGGTGGGGTCTGAACACCTAGGTGTGGTGGGTCTGAACACCCAGGTGTTGGTGGGTCTGAGGGCCCAGGTGTGGTGGGGTCTGAACACCCAGGTGTGGTGGGTCTGAGGGCCCAGGTGTGGTGGGGTCTGAGGGCCCAGGTGTGGTGGGGTCTGAACACCCAGGTGTTGGTGGGTCTGAGGGCCCAGGTGTGGTGGGGTCTGAACACCCAGGTGTGGTGGGTCTGAACACCCAGGTGTGGTGGGGTCTGAGGGCCCAGGTGTGGTGGGGTCTGAGGGCCCAGGTGTGGTGGGGTCTGAACACCCAGGTGTTGGTGGGTCTGAGGGCCCAGGTGTGGTGGGGTCTGAACACCCAGGTGTTGGTGGGTCTGAGGGCCCAGGTGTGGTGGGGTCTGAACACCCAGGTGTGGTGGGTCTGAGGGCCCAGGTGTGGTGGGGTCTGAACACCCAGGTGTTGGTGGGTCTGAGGGCCCAGGTGTGGTGGGGTCTGAACACCCAGGTGTGGTGGGGTCTGAACACCCAGGTGTGGTGGGTCTGAACACCCAGGTGTGGTGGGGTCTGAACACCCAGGTGTGGTGGGTCTGAGGGCCCAGGTGTGGTGGGGTCTGAGGGCCCAGGTGTGGTGGGGTCTGAACACCCATGTGTTGGTGGGTCTGAGGGCCCAGGTGTGGTGGGGTCTGAACACCCAGGTGTGGTGGGTCTGAGGGCCCAGGTGTGGTGGGATCTGAGGGCCCAGGTGTGGTGGGGTCTGAACACCCAGGTGTGGTGGGTCTGAGGGCCCAGGTGTGGTGGGGTCTGAACGCCCAGGTGTGGTGGGGTCTGAACACCCGGGTGTGGTGGGTCTGCGGGCCCAGGTACAACAGGAAACATTGGTTTTAAGTTGCATCAAATGGCAGTTGTATAGTTTCTCCCCTCAGCACTGAGCTCCCCACATGTAGGGAAGCAGCTGGATTTATTTAGCACCAGTTTTTGAAAAAAAGTGGGGATACTAATAGCTTTTTGTTAGAATTGCTGTGATAATGTAATGGGATATAACAAGGGAATCACCTTAGCGTGTTGTAGGTCAGTGTACAAATATAAGCGATCACACCTGACATGTAAATATCACTTATACTATGAAGTAGTGTTCAGCTTACCTATTTCCTGGCTCAGCAGGAAATAAAATATTGATTTGCTTGCACATGTGAGGTGTCTGTGCCAAGCCCTTGAGTGTGGTCTGGGGGAAAGATGTTTCTTTCTGCAAGTCCAGCAGCCTGCAGTGTCCTGAGTCACACAGGTCCTAATGCCAGTCCAGAGCAGAGCTTGAATGAAACCGACTATTTTAACTGTCACTCTCCTTGTTTAGAAGACTTAATTGTGGTTTATCTCATATTGTTCTTAGAAAACTGGGTAGCTGATGATATCAGTTGCAATTGTGTGATGCATTTTTAAGCAGATATTTATTTACATAATATGCTGCTGCCAAAAACAGGCTCACAGACCAGACGTTTTTATCACCAGCCTTGGTATCTGGGAAGAAATAAATAAAACTGTGCAACAAGCTGACCATTAAACAGCACGATTTCAAAAAATACACTCTTTGAAAAGACTGTTTGGAATTTTCTTATACATTTCTTAGTTCAAGGAACTGCATTTAACTGGGAGAAGATGGATTGTTAGTTGTTTCAGAAAATAACAGTAAGGGTATTTGAATTAAATTCACTCCCATTCCAAATACTATCTGGAATATTTTGAGTATTGAAACATTTTTCCTATTGCTGTTTATCTAAAGCTAGTGTTCTATCCTCTTGCTTCTCTCTGATGAAAGTGTGCGGTGATAAACAAGTGGACATTTTATCATAACGACCCTGCTGATCAGAATTTTTTTTCTTATTCTCTAAAAGACTCTGCATCTGGGTCTCTCCAATACCTTGGTCTGATTCTCAGACACAGCTGAAAACCCCTGGAGACCTGTCTACTACCTGACCCCCAGGGAGCTCTGACCCACAAAGTGACCCACACAGCTGCTTGGAATTCATCTTTCTTTTTGGTTTCCTCTTTCTTCATGCATCTGGTCTTGCCATGGTCTGAGGGTCCCTTCTGCTACCTTCTTCCATCTCCTCTTGTACCATCTTTTTCTCTCTCTGCCCCACCTTGGGCTCAGCAATCATTCCTTTTGCTTTTTCTCTTCTAAACCATATTCTGTCTGTTTTTGTATCTCGTGCTGTGACATACCTATGATTCTAGCTGCCCTTGTCATCCCACCTCTAAATAAATTTGTGAGATAACAAAACCGTGAATTTTACACTTCAAATTAGTGTTTTCTTAATTATAAAGCCTAATTTAACTGGAGAGGGCAGAGCAGCACAGACATGCTCATAGATTATTGGTGTCACTCTAAATTGTTATAACTCTGAAAATAAATTTGCCAGTATGTCTCCAGAGCCTAAAGTCGTTAATCCTCTTTAACCCAGTAATTGAACTTCTGAAAATCTACCCTTCAAAACAAATCTGAAACTCAAGCGTAAAATCACATACAAAGATGTTTATGATGGCATATTTATAATGGAAAAGAATGAAAACATCCCATGATAGTAAAATGGTTTTACAAATATGTTTTGGAAATAAATACAAAAAAATATTATGATGAGAAGAATATTAGTGTAAAGTTGGGTGAGTGTTAAGATGGAAAGTTTGTATTAGGACTGGCAGAGAATTCATAGTTGGGTTGTGTGTATGTATGTATGTATGCATGTGTACTCAGTCATGTCTGACTCTTTGCAACCCTACAGACTGTACCCTGCCAGGCTCCATGGGATTCTCCAGACAAGAACACTGGAGTGGGTTGCCATTTCCTCCTCCAGGGGAATCTTCCTGACCGAGGAATCGAACCCACGTCTCCTGTGTCTCCTGCACTGGCAGGGGGATTCTTTACCACTGAGCCACTGGGGAAGCCCGTAGTCAGGATAGAAGTAGATTGAGAGGTGAACTCAGGACAAGTTTGAGCCACATGGGCAGAAGTAATGGTGGGCGTTCTGGTTGAATGCTGCGTAACAAATGACCCCAGGCTTTGTGGGGGTAAGATAGCAATCATGTTATTATGTTCACAAATGCTGTGGGTCAGGAAACAGTATGGAACACAGAAAGGAGATCTGGGGTCTCATTTGGAAAGATTTGAATGGCTGGGCTGGCCCGAGGCTGGGGGCTGGAACCATCTGGTTGCTTCCTCACCCAGACATGTGTTACCTGGGCTGGACGGCTTGAAGCACGGGCTCCCCAGGACGGTTGAGCGGTGTGTCCACATGTGGCTTCCCCCCTGCTTGGGCTTCTCACTGCATGGGACTGGCTTCAGGGGACCACATAGAGGCAGCATGACTTTTAAGACCTTGTTCCAGAAGACACAGGGTCTCTTCCACCATACTGCTTGACCGAAGCTATCTCAAGCCTGCCCTGACTTGAGGGGAGAGGACACAGTCTCAGTCCCTTTAATGGGGCAAAAGTCAAAGAAGTTGGGACCTTTTTTCTTTTGCCCACAAGGACCTGAGCACCAAGGCATAGCAGATAGAGGAGATGTCACTCCTAAGAGTGTCCATGATCAGAGACTTTAGGAATTAATAACATAGAAGACCCTCACCCTCTGCCTGGAGGGGACTAGCTCAGCCTCCAGATAAGCAGAGGGTCTCTCATTTCCAGGAGAGTTAAGGAATAGGACGGGTCATAGCCCCTGTTGGATAGTTTAAAAACATTTCTATTTAATGGTGAAAGGAATTACATCACATTCTTGATTTCTGTGTTCATTTGTAGAAGCTCTATTTGCTCTTTTACTAACCTTTGAAAATTTATAAGCGGAAATTAAAATCCATGTCACGAGTCCCAAGCTAAATTGGTTTATTATCAAATGCTCATTATATATGATCCTAGAAAGGTTTCAGGAAATGGACTTGAATACATTATAGACTGGGTTTGTTCATACCCACCTCCTCATCCAGGAAAAAGAAAACCACAGAGAGTCAGAGTTAATCCATAAAACTGAGAGAGACGCTCTTTTTAGTTTCTTAAATTTGAAAGTAAAGTTTATATACTTATAAAAATTCATTCAGTAATCATGCTGAATGTTTACCTCCATATCTCCTGACTCAATGATCTCCCATTGTATTTTCTCTGTGTCTCTCCAATGGCGAGTATCATACCCTGTCTTGGATTTTAGTTATTTATACATTAATCTAATGGGCTTCCCTGGAGGCTCAGTGGTAAAGAGTCCACCTACAATTTAGGAGCCACAGGAGATGTAGGTTCAATCCCTGGGATGGGAAGATCCCCTGGAGGACGGCATGGCCACCTATTCCAGTGTTCTTGCCTGAATCCTATGGACAGAGGAACCTGGCAGGCTGAAGCCCATAGGATCACAAAGAGTCGGACATGACTGAAGTGACTTAGCATGTACGCATGCGTACATTAATCTAACACATACTAGATTATGTTCTAGCATATTCTATGCATTTAGCATGTGACTCAAATATATACCCTTAATTTAGTTTAACTGCTCTTTTCCAGCCTTGTTTTTGGGCATGCACAGAAATTAGCAGTCAGGATTTTCAATCTCTTTTATATTTCCTTTCATGTTGGGGCATCAGCTTCAGTTGACCTTTATTTATTTATTTAATTGAAGGGTAATTGCTTTACAGAATTTTCTGTCAAACGTCAACATAAATGAACCCTACAGTTGACATTTGAATAACATGGGGGTTGGGGCATCGGCCCCCAGTGCAGTAAACAATTCACATATAACTTTGCAGTTGGCCCTCTGTATATACAGTTCTACATCAGTGAATTCAGCCAACCGTGGGTTGTGTAGTACTGCAGTCCATATTTACTGAAAAAAAATCTGTGTATAAGTTCAAATACTATTTCATTTGCAAAGAAGTTCATACTCATGATCATTCATAAGTTTTATCCCTTAATTATGTTTTGCCTCACGTCTTAACATGAATGGACAGGAGAGCTTGCTGTTCTTTAGGGAGTATTGATTGTGCTTTCCGAGAGCAATGCTATAAATATTGTCGCATCACCCACGTCTTAACCTGCTCACCAGACGCTCAACTGTCTTCCTAGCAGCAGAGAGAAAATCACATAAAAATGGGAGCGATGTGTCGGATCCTGTTACCTTCTAAAATGCTGCTTTCTCACCTGAACAATAGGATTGGTACTGCCTGTCTTGCCTCCATCATGAGGTTGTTTTAGGAACAAGTGAGAAAACGCTGATGTTCCCTGACATGCGGGGAAATGTATGGAATAGCTGTCATTGCGCACACTCTGTAATGAGAGAGGGCGCAAGCATACAGCACCTGCCAGGCTGCTCGCCCTACCCCGCACTCTGGCTGGTACCTCTCCTTACAGTCGGGCCATCGTCATCGGTCTTGATTCAGCCTCAGGATCTTTCGCAACACGGTGCTGGCGGCCCCTGAGATAAACTTGTCTTAGGGAGTGTGGTTTCTGAGTGAGCAGAGATACTCCCCAGGCACAGAGCTTGCCGCTCTTCCACGTCTGTGAGCACATCTCTGTTTGTTCATACGGGGCGGCTCCCGGCCCCGCCCCTCCACTTTGGACAGCCAGCTGCCCTTCTTCACCTCTTTGCCCTTTGAGGAGGTTGCTTGATGGGGTCCAGAAAGTGACCAGGCTGGGGCTGGGTGCTGTGCGCTGGTCAATCCCGAGCAAGCCTTCCATTCACACCTATCAGCAACTCTATGCTCCAGGTTGGATCTGGAGAGGACATGGTAATGAGGCTCTGAAGGGTGACTTGCTTGATTGCATTTCTGTCATCTGTCATCTTACTTTCTTAATTAAAGGTTTCCCCCCCTACCGAAAACACATTATTAGGTATAAGGTATATGAGGTATTGGAGAAGGCAATGGCACCCCACTCCAGTACTCTTGCCTGGAAAATCCCATGGACGGAGGAGCCTGGTGGGCTACAGTCCCTGGGGTCGCTAAGAGTCAGACACGACTGAGCAACTTCACTTTAAGTTTGAGGTTAGGTACATCTTGAAATACCTCATTCTGCCCCAATCACTGCTTGAAACTTAAATAAGTTTGTTTTAATGTGTGTGTGTGTGTGTGTGCACGCTCAGTCGTGTCTGACTCTTTGCCACCCCATGGGCTGTAGCCCACCAGGCTCCTCTGTCCATGGGATTCTCCAGGCAGGAATACTGGAGTGGGCTGCCATGTCCTTCTCCAGGGGATCTTCCTGACCCAAGGATCCAACCCATGTTGCCTACGTCTCCTAGATTTGCAGGCGGATTCTTTATCACTGAGCCACCTGGGAAGCCAATGCCTTAATGAGAGGTGGACGATCTCTAAGGAGGAATATGGAGCATATGGAAAGTCCTCATGGCTTGGCTCCGACTTTGCTGCTGACCCAGCTCTGCTCCCATTCTGGCCTGAACACCTCATGCTGGCCGCACCAGCTCAGGCTGGGGACACGTGGGGTCTGGGACCGCTGTCACCCAGAGAGGCCCTGGGGGGCTGTCAGCATTCCAGATGACTGACTTTTGTTTATGGATACGGATATTCACTCCCAGAAGTCTAAAGCTGGGTCTGTGTAGCCTGTGGCCCGATCCTATTAAAGCCCCACGTGCTTTCTCTTTAAGCTGAGGGCTCTGGTGAACTCTGACCTCCCAGGAGGTGGGCCCCCTGATGAAGACAGGCACCTGTGTCTTCTGAGGGGCCAAGGGGCTGAGAGCCGAGTGTGGCGAGGGAGGTCTGGGTTCCCTCCACTGTCGTGAAGGAGCTGATAATCGCAGTCCTCCTTTGGAAGACCAGTATAGGCCCCCAGGAGGAGCAGAGCCTGGCATCAAGCAGAGGGGGCTGTGTGCACTGCCCTGGCCTGGCGGTGGGGGATGGGGGGCGAGGAGAAATAGGCTGTCCTTCAGCTCACCTTGCCCAGTGCCCACACACTGAGGGGCTGTGTCTGCCCACCTGGGAACCACAAGGCACCCCAGACAAAGGAGGGAGATGGGTGGGCGGGCAGGCATTTAGAGCTGACCATGCTCACTGGGTTCTGGGAGCCCAGAGACAGCTCTGCTGCCAGTTTGGGTTGGGGGAAGGGCTAAGAGGGCTTCCTGCTGACTGGCCTTGCACTTGGTCTTCAATGCTTGAATGATGAAATTGATGCTGAAAGCTCAGCTTCTCTGTGCACCAGTGCTGAACCGAATCTCAGAGACAGAGTTTTGGGTGAAGTAGAAAAGGAGAGCTTTATTACTTTGTCAGGTGAAGGGGGGACACAGAGGGCTAATGCCCTCAGAACCAAGATAGTGATAAGTTTTGTATTAACAGTGAACGGGGGTGTGATCAGCTTGTGAACATTCTTTTGATGGTTGGTGGTGAGGTAAGTAGGGTCAGCATCATCAACCTTCAAGTTTAACTGCTCTGGAGCCTGCCTGCTTGTGGGCAGCATGTCATCGTTAATCACTGACTTCTCCCACTGGAAGGGTTTTCTTTATCCGCAAAACAGCTCAAATATTTTGTTGTGTGTGTATCCACTGATGGGGAAATAGGACCCTGCCTCAAGGCTGCTCTTGACTGTTCCTCCCTGGTTTCACTTTCCCTTCCTTCCCTAACTGGGCTTCCCTGGTGGCTCAGACAGTAAAGAATCTGCTTGCAATGCAGGAGACCCAGGTTTGATCCCTGGGTCAGAAAGATTGCCTGGAGAAGGGAATGACAACCCACTCCAGTAGTCTTGCCTGGAGAATCCCATGACAGAGGAGCCTGGTGGACTACTGTCCCTGGGTTCACAGAGTTGGACATGACTGAGCGACTAACACTTCGACTTCCCCTTCCCTAATTAACAACTGCTTGAATCTGTCAATTGGAACTCAAGGAAGGTCATGGAGGCTAAATGAAGACTATTTCCTATAATCAAAGAAACGGGGAGACAGAAAGCCCTTGTGCCTGGGAGCCCCACTGGGCCCTGCAGAGTATAAACAGTTAGCCAGGAGATAAGGCAGAAAGAAGAACTCTACCATTCTCCCCCTAGTGAGAAGGGAAGAAAAATGAAAAGTCAAAGTGTCCAATGAAACATGTCACTCTGGGCCACAGTCCCCATGCTGTCCTGAATGACTGATGCAAATTTTGGGTGCTGAGCAAAGTAGGAGAAAGGGCCAGGAGGAAGGGTCCAGATTTGGAAGAACAGTTCCAACTGGGCTCAGAAACTCGGGGGCTTTCTGTAGAGTCTGCAGGAGTCAGTGGAGGCCCAGCAGGTGCGGGTGGTCAGCAGGTCTCTGTCTGGAGAGATGGCCCCTGGTGGTGATGCCCAGACAAGTGACCGACCGGAAGGAGGGAGGGCCTGGGGATCCGTGGAGAGCTCAGGTCATAGGGGACCTGTGGAAGGGAGGGTGAGGTCCAGACATAGGTACAGGATGGCCCTAACCCATTGCCTGAGGAGGGGAGAGAGACAGGGATGGAGAGGCATACCAGGAGGACTCCATGGTGACAGGAAAAGGTCACTGGGATGCAGCTACAAGCCAAGGGATGCTGGGAGCAGTAGGCAACTCCAGAAACCAGGGGCAGGCATTGCATTCTCCCCCTGAGCCTCCAGGGACCGGCTGACCCCCCTGGTTCCAGACTTCTGGCCTCCAGAGCTGCAAGGGAAGACCATTCTGCTGATTTAAGCCACCAAGTCTGCAGCACCATTACTGCAGCCCTAGGGACCCGACACACCCACTCTGAAGAGGTAAAGGAGGGACATTCACGGTAGAAGGCGCGAGGATGAAGGAGGCCTTGTGTATGTGGGAGGAGCCTCGGTGAAGCTCAGGCAGAGCCTGAGGAGGGCGGGGGAGGAAGGGGATGCAGGGAGCAGAGGATGGCTGGGGCAGCCTCAAACACCAGGCGGAACTTCCAGACTCTCAGCTGAAAACCCTGCACTGTCAACTGAAAGACATCCCAGGCCTTTGAAAATGCAGGTTGGATGATGAAAGAGAGAGTGTTTTTCTCTAAGCCTGCTCAAGAGTAAAAGAAACGCATCCCACGTGGAAGAGGGACAGAGCGCACGGAAGGAATCGGCGTCCATCAGAACCCCACGCCTTAGTGGGGTCACTTCAGGCCAGCAGTGCTTAATCTACTCTGGGAGCTTCTGCCCTTGCTAGACATAAAGAACACTCCGGTGTTGGGCCACATCCATCTCTGAACCCCAACACAGAATTAAATCTCAGAGACAGAGTTTTGGATGGAGTAGAACACAAGAGCTTTATTGCTTTGCCTTTTCAGACTGGTCATTGGGTTCACAAGGTCTGTCTAGTCAAAGCCGTGGTTTGTCCGGTAATCATGTCCGGACGTGAGAGCTGGACCATAAAGAAGGCTGAGAGTTGAAGAATTGATTCTTTTGAACTGTGGTGATAGCGAAGGCTCTTGAGAGTCCCTTGGACTGCAAGGGGATCAAACCAGTCAATTCTGAGATGCGTGTGAAAGGAATGACTTCAGTGAAGCCAGAGCCTTGTATCTTCACTAAATTCCTTAGCTTGATATCTGGTTTTCCTTGTTGTTGTTCAGTCCCCAAGTCACGTCCGACTCTTCGTGACCATGGACTGCAGTATACCAGGCTTCCTTGTCCTTTATCACCTCCTGGAGCTTGCTCAAACTCATGTCCATTGAGTTGGTGATGCCATCCAACCATCTCATCCTCTGTCAGTTTTCCTTACTAGTTAGTTAGTTAGTTCAGTCGCTCAGTCATGTCCAACTCTTTGTGACCCCATGAATGGCAGCACACCAGGCCTCCCTGTCTATCACCAACTCCCGGAGTTCACTCAGACTCACGTCCATCAAGTCAGTGATGCCATCCAGCCATCTCATCCTCTGTCGTCCCCTTCTCCTCCTGCCCCCAATCCCTCCCAGCATCAGAGTCTTTTCCAATGAGTCAACTCTTCGCATGAGGTGGCCAAAGTACTGGAGTTTCAGCTTTAGCCTCATTCCTTCCAAAGAAATCCCAGGGCTGATCTCCTTCAGAATGGACTGGTTGGATCTCCTTGCAGTCCAAGGGACTCTCAAGAGTCTTCTCCAATACCACAGTTCAAAAGCATCAATTCTTCAGCTCTCAGCCTTCTTCACAGCCCAACTCTCACAGCCATACATGATCACAGGAAAAACCATAGCCTTGACTAGAAGGACCTTCGTTGGCAAAGTAATGTCTCTACTTTTGAATATGCTATCTAGGTTGGTCATAACTTTCCTTCCAAGGAGTAAGCGTCTTTTAATTTCACGGCTGCAGTCACCATCTACAGTGATTTGGGAGCCCCAAAAAATAAAGTCTGACACTGTTTCCCCATCTATTTGCCATGAAGTGATGGAACCAGATGCCATGAACTTTGTTTTCTGAATGTTGAGCTTTAAGCCAACTTTTTCACTCTCCACTTTCACTTTCATCAAGAGGCTTTTGAGTTCCTTTTCACTTTCTGCCATAAGGGTGGTGTCATCTGCATATCTGAGGTTATTGATATTTCTCCAAGCAATCTTGATTCCAGCTTATGTTTCTTCCAGTCCAGCGTTTCTCATGATGTACTCTGCGTATAAGTTAGATAAGCAGGGTGACAATATACAGCCTTGACGTACTCCTTTTCCTATTTGGAACCAGTCTGTTGTTCCATGTCCAGTTCTAACTGTTGCTTCCTGACCTGCATACAGATGGTGTTCAGACTGCCTGCCCCCTTTGTTGCAAACTTGTATGTAATCTGACTTCCTTTCCTGCCTCTTTGGATCAGTTTTCTCAGAGCTACTGAGACGCTGTCTCTGGGACTCAGAGTCCTTAACATTCTTACTAAATAAAATAACTCTCTACTTCCAGGTTGTGACTGATTTTTAAGTCAACAAGGACAGTAGTTATTGAGCTAGAACCCAGCCTAATCCAGAATGACTTCTTAGCTCACTCTATCTGCAGAGGCCCCCTTTCTCAAATAAAGTCACAGCAGGAGATTTAGGGTAGACAGGGGTCTTAGGGAGACATTTTTCTACCCCGTCTATACCTTATAAATATTTATCTTCTTAAGCTCAGACCCCAGGTTCTGATGCCTCTCAGCTATGTTCTTCTCTGACTGAATTATTCTTTTTGTCTTGAATACTTCCTTGAGATATTAATAGGTTTTATGGCATGAGTCATTTGAAAATAGTAGAACAATTGAAGAAGGCAAAGTTATGTCTGCACTCATACAAACCAGTTTTAAACAAAACAACCTTTGTTAAACAAAAGAGTTGTAAAACTTGTTAAATAAAAGAGTTTTAAAACTCTTTGTTTTAAAGAAAATAAAGAGTAATTTGCAAATGTTTTATTTTTCCTCACCTAGTTGGTTGAAAAAACCTTATTAGAAATCCAGAGACAATGTATGTTTTCCATACATTATCTGTCTTCTATAAAATCATGTGACCTGAATATTTTAAGAACACAAATGTTTTTCTTTAGCAATGTCACCAACAGATCATCCCTCTTCGCTGGTTGGTATGAAAAGTCTTACTGGTTCCTGTCCACTCCAGCCTGGGAAGGAGCTGTTCTCTGGCATTGTTGTCTCAGATTTCTTCGTAAGAAATCACTGAGGTGGACATGTTTCTCACTGGTCTTCAAGACTTGCCTCGACTCGCCATTGTGGCTGCATGGGATACACCAGCTGGCGGGCGACTTCTCCTTTAATTGTGGTGTGAGGTCTTCTGACATTGAGTAAATGGACACTTGCACTTCCTCAGACACGTTGGGCTCTGCTCCTCTATTCATCTTTTTGTGCCTTCATGTCTTATTCATTGTCTTGGCTTCTCATGTCTAAGTTGGAAAATCAAATTTGCCTCTTAGCAGTGTCAGACTTGGTGGTCTTAAACTCTGGAGAGTTCAACTCTGACCCTTGAACACCAACATCACCAATTCCAAGGGCCTGTGTTTTTCAGTGGCTCCTGACTCACAAAGAAATTATTCTTTTTCTTTCTTTTCTTTCCTGATTCAGAAAGACAGGCCTATTCGAGTGTTTTATCATGACATTAGGAACATATAGATTGCTTTTCAGGAGAGTGGTCTTTTCAAAGGAATGTTAGATTAAGGTGCACACATCTGCCATCTGTAAAAGGCCTTGAGGATACATCTTTTCAATAAAGAAATTGTCTTTTTAGTTGCTTTGATTAAAAACAGCAGCATTCCCTGCTGCCAAATAACTCACCTGGGTTTCATCTCATCGCTATAAATAAGCGGAACAGGCATACATCACAATGAGCTTCATTCAAAGCATCAGGGCAGAAGAGTCTCCGAAAGGCTCCCTGAGGCCACAAGTCACTGCACCTTCAAGCTCACAGGCAGCCAGTTTCCTAATATCTTTATTTTCAGCCTTCCAGTCACACTGCCTCCCGGGACCGGGGCCCCTGTGCTCTGTGTCCACTGAGCTCAAAGCCACGCTTCCTGGTTTCTGTCCCACACACTGCAGAGCCGGCTGTTGACATGTATCCCTGCCATTTTTACGTGGTCAGAGAGGGAGAACACACTACTTCACCAGTGCCTCTGTGATGGGCGTGGTCGGGGCATTTAGATCCACGTCTGCAGTGGAGCACCAGGAGTATGGGGCGTGGCACACAAAGAAGGCAGAGGCAGTCTACCAGCTCCGGGATGAAGCTGGTGGTGGTGATGATGGCATTAATGTTGATGACAATGGTAGCGAAGGTGATGGTGATGATGGTGGTGCTGCTGCTTCTGACAATAATGAAGACGGTGTTGATGGCGGGGATAACACTGACAGTGATGGTGATGATGATGATGGGGGCGTTGATGGTGATGACAGCAGTGACAATGAGAGCGATGATGATGGTGGTGGTGATGGTGTCGGTGGTGATGGTGGTGGTGATGGTGGTGATGATGGTGGTGGTGGTGACGGTGAGGGTAACGGTGATGGTGATGATGGTGCTGCTGCTGCCGACAATAATGAAGATAGTGTTGATGGCGGGGATAACACTGACAGCGATGGTGATGATGATGGGGGCGTTGATGGTGATGACAGCAGTGACAATGAGAGCAATGATGATGGTGGTGGTGATGGTGTCGGTGGTGATGGTGGTGGTGATGGTGGTGATGATGGTGGTGGTGGTGACGGTGAGGGTAACGGTGATGGTGATGATGGTGCTGCTGCTGCCGACAATAATGAAGACGGTGTTGACGGTGGGGATAACACTGACAGCGATGGTGATGATGATGCTGGGGCATTGATGGTGATGACAGCAGTGACAATGAGTGTGACGATGACGGTGGTGGTGATAAGGGCAATAATGATGGTGGTGTCGGTGGTGATGGTGGTGGTGATGGTGGGTGATGGTGGTGGTGGTGATGGTGAGGGTAACGGTGATGGTGATGATGGTGCTGCTGCTGCCGACAATAATGAAGATAGTGTTGATGGCGGGGATAACACTGACAGCGATGGTGATGATGATGCTGGGGCACTGATGGTGATGTCCGCAATGACAATGAGAGTGATGATGATGGTGGTGATAACAATAATGATGATGGTGTTGGTGGTGATGGTGGTGGTGATGACGTGAGGATAACAGTGATGTGATGACAACGGTGATGGTGGTATCGATGGTGATGAGGACAGTGATGTCAGGGATGCTGGTGGTGAGGCCTATCATTAATAGGGAATACTCTGTTTCAGTCACCTACCTCTAAACTAATCTAACTTAAGCCTCAAGCCCTAGGGCAGAGTTCCTATTATTAGCCTGGTTCGGTTGGCTTGGAAATTCTCCTTAATGAAGTCTTACTCCTCCTGTTTGGGATGATTCTCTTGGAAAAGCCATGATGTGTGTTTTTGGAAGGGCCCTCACCAGTGCTCCTGTCACTAACCCTGTGAGGTACAGAGGTTGAGACTAAAGACAAAATCTTAAGAGGAGGTTGAGGACGGATGAAAAGGGCTTAGTACACCAGCCTTTGCCAGAATATCACAGTGCTTTATGCCATCCAAGATTAGATGGGCCCGTTCAGAGTCATGGTGAGGGTGTGGACTGATGCAGGAATCATTGCTGATCATGATTTTAATGTTACCTGAATTGGACAGAGCTTCTCCTGACAGACCACAGGGAGAGGTCCGAGCTCAGGGCACTTATTCTCCAGAATATACCAGCAGAGCCAGGTTTACATCCTTATTCTGAGAAGCCTGGAGCTGTAAGATGCACTGGGACCCCTTATGGTCTCTCTGAAGACCTCTCAATCACTCTAGATCTCAGCAATGCCTCATCTGGAGCAAACTCTGAGGGACATTTGACACACCTGATTCTTTATCAGATTTGAGTTCTGTGGTTCATTCATTCCCAACACCAGTGGGAGTTCTGATGAAAAACCATCTACACTTCATTTAAAATCTATGTGAAAAAAGCCTTGGAATTGTATTGTTTCATGCTTACTTTATAGAATAATATAATGATCTATATTTTACCTTCTAGGTCTTCTAAAAAACTTAGTTTAATGTCTGCATTGAAACTAAACTGTAGGTGTTTTGATTTAAAATTCCATATTCTTTTGTCTAATTCATGAAAAAAATAAATACATTCACATTTGTTCAGTCACTAGGTCATGTCCAGCTCTTTGTGAGCCCATGGACGGCAGCATTCCAGGCTTCCTTGTCCTTCTCCCAGAGCTTGCTCAAACTTAAGTCCATAGAGTTGGTGATGCCATCCAACCATCTCATCCTCTGTTGTCCCCTTCTGCTCCTGCCTTCAATCTTTCCCAGCATCAGAGTCTTTTCCAGTGAGTCAGCTCTTAGCATCAGGTGGCCAAAGGATTGGAAGTTTCCTTCCAAGGAGCAAGCGACTTTTAATTTCATGGCTGCAGTCACTGTCCATAGTGATTTTGGAGCCCATGAAAATAAAATCTCTCTCTTATATATATTCATATCATAGTTCAAGATGACCCTTCTCTAGCAGAGGTCAAGATAAGGAGTCCAACTTTATGAGGGAGCTGGGATCCTCTTACCAGATGCTGGCCTTGAGGCCATAAGACACACCTGTTCGGCAGTCCACAAGGTCCTGTAGCTGAATCCGGCTTCTGTACCCCAACACCAAATTACAACTCAGAGACAGAGTTTCGGGTGACGTAGAGAAGAATAGCTATACTGCTTTGTCCGACACAGAGGGCCACAGTGGTCTAATGCCCTCAAAACTGTGTCCCCACCTGGAGGGGGTAGTGGTGGTTCTCAGAGGCTGTGATCAGCTCATGGACGTTCTTCTGATTGGTTGGTGGTGAGGTAAGTGGGTGTCAGCATCAATCTTCTGGTTCCAACTGGTCTGGGGTCCGCAGGCTTGTGGGCAGCACACGGTTAACTTGCCATCTGGTGGAGATTTCGGTATCTGCAAAATAACTCAAAGACATTATTAGATATGCCCCTTGAGGGAGGCCCAGGACCCGACCTGAAGGATGCGCTGGTGTTTGCTTTGACTACCGCTCCCTTGTCTCTGCAGCCCCTCCCTTCTCCAATTAGCAACTGTCTGAACCTGCCCATTGGAACTCAAGGAAGATCACGGAGGCTGAATGAAGCCTATTTCCTGTAACCAAGAAATCGGGGACACAGAAAGGCTTTGTGCCCAGGAGCCCCATAGGGTCCTGCTCAATATTAGTTCTAGTGGCCGATTTAATAAAGGACCTGTTTTTTTTTCAGAGGCTTCCCTGGTGTGGATCTGCCTTCTACTCCCAAAGAATAGCTATATTCTCTTTTGCTTTCATTAAATGTTCAAGGTTCCATTTATTTATGGCATAAACCTTTGTGTCTTTTAGAGTACCAAATGCTGGTAACTGTAAACAGAACCTGTTTTGAATCACATATCAAAATCTGATCAAAAGGGTAAGTTAGAGGCTTCCAAGAAACATTGCCAGCTCCAACTTCAAATTTTAAAGTTCTTGTGCTTTCAAGTTTGACATTTGAAAGCACACAATTCCCCCTTTTAAATAAAAGATAAGACATGTCCATGAAATGTACAAGTCACAGATGTGCAGCCAATGAATTGTTACCAGTTGAATACCCCCATGTCGTTAATATCCAGGTCAAGATAGGGAACACTGCCAGGCATTCACGTTACCGCTTGATCACAACCAACCACCATGAGACTTTGATATCTCAGATCATTTTGCCTGTTTTTGAGTTTATGTAAGTGGAATCACACAGTGTAATTGTTTTATTACTTTTCCCCTCCGTTTAACTTACATTTGCGAGATTCAGCTGTGTCGCGGCCTGTGGATGCAGTTTGCTCATTTTCATTGCTTTGTGAAGTTTCCTTGTATTAGTATTCTACCATTTATTTATACTATTGCTATTGATGGCTATTAGAGTTTTTTCCAGTTTGGGGCTTTTATGAACAAGGCTGCACAAGTATTATCATTCCTGCCTTTGGATACAAACCAAAGAATACCGCGGCTGGGACATAGGACAAGCATTTGTTCAAAAGATGCAAAAGCATTTCCAAGCAACGTGCTTGTCACTGTCAATCCAGGAATTTGTTTTGGAGGGTGTATCATGGTGTTCCATTGTGGTATTAAAATATACATTTTTGTAGATGTCTAGTACTCTTGCCTGGAAAATCCCGTGGACGGAGGAGCCTGGTAGGCTGCAGTCCATGGGGTCGCTAAGAGTCGGACACGACTGAGCGACTTCACTTTCACTTTTCACTTTCATGCATTGGAGAAGGAAATGGCAACCCACTCCAGTGTTCTTGCCTGGAGAATCCCAGGGACGGGGAGCCTGGTGGGCTGCAGTCTATGGGGTTGCACAGAGTTGGACACGACTGACGCGACTTAGCAGCAGCAGCAGCAGCAGTGAGATTAAATGCATTCTCATGTGTTTACTAACCCTTTCCGTATACTGTTGTGTGACATTGCCTGTTCAAATATCTCCTCTGTTTGTTTTTTTTTTTCCTCTGGGGGTTTTCCTTGTTATCCTCTAGGAGTGCAGGATGAAGGTCATTAGCAGTTAGGCTATAAACGGTATATGTGATATAATACAATGAGGCGCTTATGTGATAATACTTCCTTTAGGATTGACAGATCAAACCAGTCAGTCCTTAAAAGGAAATAAATCCTAAATATTCATTGGAAGGACTAATGCTGAAACTGAAACTCCAATACTTTGGCCACCTGATTTGAAGAACTAACTCATTGGAAAAGACTCTGATGCTGGGAAAGGTTGAAGGCAGGAGAAGAAGGGGACGACAGAGGATGAGATGATTGGATGGCATCACGACTCAATGGACATGAGTTTGAGCAAGTTCTGGAAGATGGTGAAGGACAGGGAAGCCTGGCATGCTACAGTCCATGGGGTTGCAAAGAGTTGGACACGGCTGAGTGACTGAACAGCAACCACAATGATAATGCTCCAGCCTTATTGAAACTGAAACCATGCAACTCAGATTGGAGCTTGAACCCACGTGCCAGGACTTGAACCCAGCCAAAACCCGGATTGGGACTCAAACTCATGGCCTTTTAACTGAGATCACATACCTGATCTCAGGATGTCATGAAGCTCAGGTTTTCATGTCTCATCATAGAAATGATTCAGTGAGAGACAAGGTGAAAGGTAAGAATTATTTAGAGAGAAACACACTCCACAGACAGAGTGTGGGCCACCTCAGGAGGCAAGGGCTCTGAAATATGGTGTGGTTAGTTTTTATGGGCTGGGCAAAGTCATAGGTAGATGTGTGGGAGGTTTATTCAACTACTTGAGGGCAGGGACAGAGATTTCTGGGAACTGGGCCGCCGCCCACTTTTTGACATTTTATGATTGGTCTCAGAACTGTCTTGGCACCTGTGGGTATGTCATTCCCCTAATATATTACAATGAGGCTCAAGGTCCCCTGGAGGTTGGGTCCTCTGCCATCTGGGACCTAGCTAGTTCTGACCAGTTTTTGTCGTGTCCCGTGGCTATGTCGTCCTTTAGAAGGTTATGCCCTGGTCCCTTCCCTCCTGTTTCATTTACGCCCTTAGTCGTATCTTTTTTGATGAAACGTTTTCTTAAGCTAACATCTCTTTTTATCACCCTTTTTCTTTTTATTTTTTCCTACTTTCTTCTATGTTATTTTCCAAAACCTTTATTGCTTTGTATTTCACAGCTATGACTGTAATCACGTGGAATTGATTTTATTGTACTGTGTCAGGCAGGACTTAAAATTCACTATTTTTCATGTGTGTCCACCCAATGGACTCATTTACTGAAAAGACCGTTATTCTCCCTGCCGCTACTCTTGGTACCATTCTGCTATCCAGAAAATGAACCTACTTAGCTGCCAATGTGAAATGATTTTCCAAAGATAGTTACTCCATTTTCTAAAAATTTGTTTATCCTTCTGTCAGTACCAGTGCGTCTTATTATGATCATTTTACAGTAAGTCCTGATGTCTGGAAGAGAAAGTTTCCTTTCTTGTTTTCCTTCTTAAGAGTGTCTTTTTTATTGGGCTGGTTAAATATTTATAAATCATTCTATTCCCTGCCCATATTATCTTCATAGGTATGTAATCTTTTTAAGCTTGTGATTACCCTAGGGAATGCAGCAGGCAGTCTTGATTTACAAAGTCTAATAGAAATCAGCCCTTTTACCTATTTCTACCCAATGCAGGAAATCTAGAATGCCTTCACTCTATGTAGTCTCCTCCTGCTGTATGCGTTTGGGCTTCCCTGGTGGCTCAGCAGTTAAGAATCCTCCTGCCAATGCAGGAGATGTGGGTTTGATCCCTGGGTTGGGAAAACCCCTGGAGAAGGAAATGGCAACCCACGCCAGTGTTCTTGCTTGGGAAATCCCATGGACAGAGGAGCCTGGTGGAATGCAGTCCACGGGGTCACAAAGATTTGGACACGACCGAATGACTAAACAACAATAAACCACATGAGTTGTAGTCACTGGTTTGCATTCTACATTATTGTTATTTTTTACAGATTATTCTCTTAGATTTATTCACATGTTTAAACTTGCACTCTTGCTTCTTTCCGTTTTCATCTGGAGTCTTTTTCCACCTGAAGAACTGCCCTTAGCATCTCCACTATTGTGGTTCTTACTTTGAATATTCTCTTCATTTTGATCTAAGATGTTTCCACTTCTACTTCATTTTTGAGATACACTTTTCTAGAATTAAAAGAAACTAAAATTCTTGTATTTGTTGTTGTTATTTGAAGACGTAATTTTATTTCCTCCTGGATTTCATAACTTCCAGCAAGCAGTCAGCTTTAATTCTTGTCGTTGTTCAGTCACTAGGTCGTGTCTGACTCTTTGCAACCCCATGGGCTGCAGCACACCAGACTGCCCTGTCCTTCACCATCTCCCAGAGCTTGCTCAAAGCTCTGAGTCCATTGAGTTGGTGATGCCATCCAACCATCTCATCCTCTGTCACTCCCTTCTCTTCCTGCCTGCAATCTTTCCCAGCATTAGGGTCTTTTCCAATGAGTCAACTCTTCATATCAGGTGACCAAAGAATTGGAACTTCAGCATCAGTTCTTCCAGTGAATAGTCAGGGTTTATTTACTTTAGGATTGACTGATTTGATCTCCTTGCTGTCCAGGGGATTCTCAAGAGTCTTCTCCAGCACCACAGTTCGAAAGTATCAATTCTTCAGCACTCAGTCTTCTTTATGGTCCAATTCTCACATTCATACATGACTACTGGAAAACTCATAGCTTTGACTATACAGACCTTTGTTGGCAAAGTCATATCTCTGCTTTTTAATGTGTTGTCTAGGTTTGCCCCTTGTTCTTCTTCCAAGGAGCACGTGTCTTTTAACTCATATGACATCACTTTGGAAGTAATTTGTCTTTTCTCTGTCTGCTTTCTTGTTTGCTTTTACTATTTTTCTGTTTTGTGCCTAGCTGTGGTGTTTTTGCGTTTACCCTCTTTGAATCTGTACAGCTTATGGAATATGTGGCTTTAGCTCTTTCATCGGTTTTGGGAGATGGCCGTTATTTCTTCTGCTCCTTGCTCTCTTCTTGTGTTTCTGGAATTTCAGTTGTAGGCAGTTCAGACCGTATTCCCACACCCCTGTGTGTCTTATGTTCTTTCTCCTATTTTCGTTACGTTGTCTGGATAATCCTTTATGGCCTATCTTTCAGTTTACTAATTTCATCTTCAACTTTCTATGACTTTGTGTCAAATCCGTTACCATGGCATCATTGTGGTTTTCCAGTTCTAGAATGCCCAGCTGGGCTTTTAAAAATAATTTCTAGTTCTTTACAAGGTTCTGGACCAAAATCTTTCCCAGTTCTTTACAAAAATTTTGTCTGGCCTTTTTTCCCCCCTAAACATCTTAAGCCTTGTTATTTTAAAGCCTGTGTCTGAATCCCTTATAAGTCAACTGTTCCTCTTTGTTTTAAATCGTGCTTTCCTTACTCCCCATGAATGGTCATTTTTCACTGGCTGCATGTGTTGTATGTGAAAAGTCATAGGACTTCCCTGGTGGCTCAGGGGTAAAGAATCTGCCAGCAATGCAGGAGACACAGCTTCAATCCCTGGGTCGGGAAGATCCCCTGGAGGAGGGCATGGCAACCCACTCCAGTATTCTTGCCTGGAGAATCCCATGGATCGGGAAGATCCCCTGGAGGAGGGCATGGCTACCCACTCCAGTATTCTTGCCTGCAGAATCCCATGGACAGAGGAGCCTGGTGGCAACAGTCCATGGGGCTGGAAAGAGTCGGACACGACTGAGCAACTAATGCTTTCACTTTCAGAGGTAATTTAATGCTCTGGATGACCTCGCCTCCTACACAGGCTGTTTGTCTACTTCTGGAAGGTGACTAGACTGGGGGGTTAGAAAGCTGGGATTACCTTGTCTCTGAGAGGGACGAGCATGGCCCAGACCTTGACTGCAGTTTGTCTCTGAGGGTCTGTCTACTTCTGGTCCCTCCTTATTCCTTGGTTCACCCCCCCTGATGTTCGGACTCAGTTTAGCCGAACTGCCTCCCTGCTGGGCTGCCCTGAGTTCTGGCTTCTGTGTCCACTCTGGGCAGCTGGCAAAGGTTCTGCCCACCTCTGCCTGTTCCACAACCCCTTTCAGCTGAAGAAGAGCGTCGGGGGTAAAATGGCCACAAATGCCAGACTCACTTTTTGATTTTTCTCATAAAACCTCGGTTCTGTAATTTTTTTATTGCTGTATTAATTTCCTGACATCTTTAACTACATCTCAGCAATATTTTCTCAGATCTTCCGGGGGTTTTCACTGGGAAGGATTAGTCTGGTTCCAGTGGAGCTGGAGCTTGCCCATAGAGCAGTATTCTCACCATATATTAGAGAGATCTGTTTCACAGGCATTTTGCACGCAATGTGTGAGAAAGTAATTAAATCTACCCACCAAGCTAATATCCTTTCTCACCAACCTCTTTTCCACTGCTGTGATTACGTTTAAAAAAAAGACAGTTCCTTTCTCAGCACTGCAGCCCCTTTGCTCTGAAGTGTTCAGGGCACTTGGATGTCCCGCCACCTTAGCTGGGTTTTGTGTTAATTGTCTGTGGAGTCAGCATGGAGATGGTCGCTCCGTAAATGCAGCATGGACCCCCGGCTGCCCCTCCCGTGTCCCCACCTGCCCTGTAAACTCTGCAGGCTCTGCCCCCACCACATCCTCCTTGCTTCCTTGAAGCTCAGATACAACTATTACAACCATTTAACACCACTGCTGGAGTGGGAAAGCAGCCACAGACGATACATAGACCCAGGGGAGTAGCTGTGTTCCAATAAAACTTTATTTGCAAAACAGGGGGGAGGTGGGCTAGTTCAAGGGCCATAATTAGCTGATCCCTGATCTAGCACCTCATTCTGGAGGATGGTTGACGTGAGCTGGCATACTTTCCTCTCCTTACTGTAGGAATACACATTATATACACATGAATGCAGGCTAAACTCCAGAACACAGATAGATATTTAATATCCAGCCAACACCGTGCATAGGCTTGAGAGCGCCAAGCTTATTCACTTAAATCTTCCTTGGAGCAAACGTGTTTTTCCTTAATAGAGGCCTTGTTCAGCCTTGCTTTTGAATTCTAGAACACAAAATAACTTCAGTAGGGTTCCAAGTATCCTTATTTTAAAGGTGATTGGTCTATCAGATGCTCAGCATAAATTCTTACTACATAGAGAGAGGGTTGGAGAAGGCAATGGCAACCCACTCCAGTACTCTTGCCTGGAAAATCCCATGGACAGAGGAGCCTGGTGGGCTGCAGTCCATGGGGTCGTGAAGAGTTGGACACAACTGAGCGACTTCACTTTCACTTTTCACTTTCATGCATTGGAGAAGGAAATGGCAACCCACTCCAGCGTTCTTGCCTGGAGAATCCCAGGGACGGTGGAGCCTGGTGGGCTGCCATCTAAGGGGTCGCACAGAGTCAGACATGACTGAAGTGACTTAGCAGCAGAGAGAGGGTGAGGGCTAAGTGCCTTCTCGTCTGGCAACCACAACAGCTGCCATCACGAGAAGGAGACACCTGACTCTGAGTTACAGAAAATGAAGCAAAATGAGACAGACCACCCAGGGGACATGAGTGTCAGGGACGGAAGGGCCGTTGGAAGGGCCAGAGAGACAAAAAACACTGGATCCTCATCTGCTCCTCTTAAAAAAAGTAAACTTCAGGGTTCATATCAGGCTGTGAAATACAGGTGGCACCTTAGGTGGCTTTTGAACAAATATAATGAAATTTCAGGCACATTTGGTGGCTTTTGAACAAACATAATGAAAAGTATTTAACCTAGTTTAGCTGTAGGAGTCAATGAAGAAAGAGATTAATAGAAGAAAAATGTTATTTTACTTTCTGGGTGTGAGAGAACCAGCAAGCATCTAACTTCACATTTTTTCCCAGTTCAGATTTACCTAATGCGCGTGTCCTGATGGGCCCTTTCAGCAAGAAAAGATGGGTCACTGCTTGCAGTGAGCTCATGTTGCATTGTTCTCAGCGACAAAAAGAGGCTTGGAATGGGAGTGTGGGCACCGCTGTGTAGAACAGAGAGGCTGTCTCTGAAAGCAATCAGCATTCATCAGAGGAGGAGCGCATGCAGCCCTCACTCCGGCTGGGCACCACCTTTCCAGCTGTCTTCACGATCCGATTTCATCCGACTTTGTTCTCTGGGGCTCTCTGATGCGAGGTGCAGCGTTGTTTCCATGGCAGGACTGGCAGTGACACAGCCTTCTGACTGACATGCCGCTCATCTGAGAGGCTTTGCAAACACCTTGCAGAGTGGAACTTGTGCCTTTCACGTGCCCCAGTTTGAAGGTGGGATCTGTGTCTTGTTAGGAGATCTTGGAGAGATCTTTGTAGAAGGGTGACATCAGAAGCAAAACAGTTTAACTCGTGTTGGGAGATGCAAGAATTTTGATGATGCACACAGTCTGGGACCAGACTCAAGGCTTGTGTCTGCCGGGGTCTTAACAGAAGATAAAAATCAGACTCAGATGGTTCAAGAGACTTTAAGGAAAGGTCTGATCTCAGAAGTGTGGGCTTACAGGAAGGAAACAGAAAAAGATTACTGTTTCTCTCCCAGACCCAGAGGGCCAGAGTGGTAGAGTGTTTCTCTTTCATCAAACTCTGCTTAGGGTTGTCAGAGCCCTTTTCCCAACTGAACCCTGACCTTTGGACCTTCGTGTCCACCTGAACATCACCCAAGTTTAGTAGCAATTCTGCTAGGTTGGTTTATCTGGAATGGCTCACCCCACTGTCTGATCATGGTGTGTGTCTGATCAGGCTCCTCACTCCAAAGTGATGAGTGAGCCCCCAGCCTGCCTTCAGCAGGAATCCAATCAGCTCAGTTTAGCCAGAACCCCTCCTTGGCTATGGGATTTCCCCAGTAGCTCAGTGGTAAAGAATCGGCCTGCCAAGGCAGGGGACGTGGGTTCGATCCCTGGGTTGGGAAGATCTCCTAGAGAAGGAAATGGCAAGCTATTTCAGTATTCGTGCCTGGAAAATCCTACAGACAGAGGAGTCTGGCAGAGTCACAGGAGTCAGACACAACTCAATAATAGCAACAACAACAACTCCTTGGCTATAAATTCCCACTTTTCCCCATCATATTCAGAGTTGAGCCTGACCTTCCCCCCCACCCCCGCCCAGCCCCTCCGTTACTGCAAAATCCCGCTGGGTGGTTTCTACTGCTACTGCCACAGTCCCTCTGAGCAAAGTCTGCCTAACAGTGCCTTGAATAAATGTTTCCTTAATAAGAGGGAGGAAGGAAGGGGTTTTATCCAATCTGAGCAGGAGCGGTGAAGGAAGGACTGCAGTCCCTGCCAGAACACGGGCCGAGAACAGAGAGTAAAGAGTCAGCTTGCCCTCTAACTCTGCCGGCTCCAGTCCGCTGCTGGTGCCACACGTTGGCCGCACCCAGAGAGGAAGCCAGGCCACCAGGGGGCCCCATCGAAGCAGCCCAGAGGGTCTGGCGATGGGGGAGCAAGGGGAGACCAGCACACAGGTGAGGCCGTTAGGTTCCAGCTGGCCAGAGGCCTGGAACACGTGTCCTTCTGCTCTTCCTCTCGGCAACCCACGAACCCGGTCTCTCTGCCAGGTCCTGGAGAGGGTGTGAGCCGTAGCTCAGTTCCGGCATTGAAAGAAACGTCTGCAGCCTTTAAAGCAGCAGAGCTTGGAGGATGCCTGTGGCCACATCCACCAAACGACGGGACTGTTTGAAACCCATTCTTTCCACTTCGCCAGCTCAGAATTACTGGACCTGGAAGACGGAGAACCGTGGAGGGCTGATGCCCCCAGGATGCCTCTCCCTTCTGTCTGTCGTCCAGGGTTTTGCCCAGTAACTGGCATGTAGTGAGTGCATCAGAGCTTTTTGAGCGTGTAACAGAATGAATGAATTCCATTCAATGCATAAATAGGTGAAGAAATCAAGGCACAACGTTGGAATGTGACTCTCTACATTAATTAATAATAAAGTTAGAGTGTGTGTCTGGGCCCTCTCCAATGCTGCAAGTTGCCTCCCTTAACTCCCCATCATCATGGAATCAAAGAATTGTTGGGGTGGCTGAAACCCCAGGATTGGTGGTTGAGTCAAGGAGGCAGTTTTGCTCACACACACGTGAAAGTGAAGGAGAAAGCAAGGAGTGAGCTGTGTGCTCTGGATTTGCGTGGGCTTGTCATCGCTGTGACATTTGTATCTGTAGTCACATGGCACGGAGACCCCACAGGGCCAAGAAGAGAAATGTGCCCAGAGTGGGATTTGGTACGTGCTCTTTAGAAAGAAAGCAGGCAGGATGTGGGCTGAATGTGTCTAAGTATGTGTTGCACTCACGTGTGTGTTTATAGTCAGGGGGTTGAATTACATCCCTTCTGAATTCATGAGCTTCTGACCTAACCTACAGAGCTCAGAATGTGCCCTTGTTTGGAAATACCATCCTTGCAGATGTATTTAGTGAGGATAAGGTCCCTCTGGGGGTTCTCTGGTGGCTCAGATGGTAAAGAATCTGCCTGAAATGGTCAGGAAGATCTCCTGGAGGAGGGCATGGCTACCCACTCCAGTATTCTTGCCTGAAGAATCCCTTGGACAGAGGAGTTAGACAGGTTACAATCCGTGGGGTCGCAAAGAGTTGGACACGATTGAGCGACTAACGCACATACGAACGGTCCCCCTGGAGTGGGAGGGCCCTGAATCCAATATGACTGCTGTCCTTGTTTGCACACAGATAGGCACCCAGGGAGAAGGCTGTGTGAAGATGAAAGCAGAGATCGGGAAGATGCCTCTAGAAGCCAGGAAACAATAAAGACTTCCAGCAAACCCTCAGAAGCCAGAGAAGAGGTCTGGAGCAGATCCTTCCACACGGCCTCAGAAGACAGGAACCAGCGCCCCTGACACCTGGATCGTGGACGTCCAGCCTCCAGGCTGTGAGAGAACACACTTCTGCTGTTGGAGCTGCCCAGCCTGCGGCTCTCTGTGTGACAGTCCTAGCTGACTAGGGCAGGCACACTATACATCTTAGACACACATCCGTCTTTGGACGTGTTTGCTGCTGTTCAGTCGCTCAGTCCTGTCCGACCCTTTGTGACCCCATGGACTGCGGCACACCAGGCTTCCCTGTCCTTCACCGTCTCCCAGAGTTTGCTCAAACTCATGTCTATCGAGTCGGTGATGCCATCCAACCATCTCATTCTCTGTCATCCCCTTCTCCTCCTGCCTTCAATCTTTCCCAGCATCAGGGTCTTTTCCAATGAGTTGGCTTTTTGCATCACAGGGTCAAAGTATTGGAGCTTCAGCTTCAACATCAGTCCTTTGAATGAATATTCAGGGTTGAGTTCCTCTAGGATTGACTGGTTTGGTCTCCTTGCAGTCTAAAGGACTCTCAAGAGTCTTCTCCAGCACCACAGTTCAAAAGCATCAATTCTTCAGTTCTCAGCCTTCTTTATGGACCAGCTCTCACATCCATATGTGACTACTGGGAAAACCATAGCTTTGGCTATAGGAACCTTTGTCAGCAAAGTGATGTTTCTAGGTTTGTTATAGCTTTTCTTCCCAGGAGCAAGTGTCTTTTGATTTACATGTGTACATGTTTATACGTATTCAAATATGTCATGCACGAGAGCCGCACACATATGCAGACGTGTTGAGGGAGTCTTCCAACACAGAAAAGTCCCACGGTGCCCCCCACACCCCAAGTCCTGGCGGTCCTCCTGCTGTCCCTCCCCGAGGCAGAGCAGCAACCTTGGATTCCTAGGCAGCCCCAGCCTTCGCACAACCCCGCCCTCCTCCAGTGTCTGCCTCGCATGCAGCGTCCCAGCAGACTCGAGTGTGATGAGAGTCCTGCAGGGCTGACCATGCCCCCAGCAAGGGCCTCCTTGAGGGCATTGCTGTGGTCCTATCCTCTCCCTGGAGGAAATCCTCTGACTCCAGCTCTGCCAGGAGAGGGCTGGGTGTTCACTGAAGCCGTTCATGATAGCCAGGACATATAACCTCACTGTCCATCGACAGATGGATGGATAAAGAACCCATGGTACATATAATGAGGGAATATTATTCAGCCATAAAAAGAATGAAAGTATGCGATTTGCAGCAACATGGACCTAGATATTATCACACTGAGTGAAATAAGTCAAACACAGAAAGACAAATATTATATCACTTATATGTGGAGCCTGAAAGAATGACACAAAGGAACTTACATACAAAACAGAAATAGATCCGCAGACATGGATACAAACTTATGGTTAGAAAGGGGAAGAGGGAGAGGGACAAATTAGGAGTTTGGGATTAAGATACACACATTATTATATATAAAATAGGTAGTCAAGAAGCACATACTGTGTAGCATAAGAGACCCTACTCAATACTTTACAATAACCTTTATGGGAAAAAAAATCTGCAAATATATACATATGAACCATTTCACTGTACACCTGAAGCTAACACAACAGAGTAAAACGGCTGTGTGTGCTGAGTCACTGCAGCCGTGTCCAGCTCTTCGCAACCCCGTGGACTGTAGCCGCCAGGCTCCTCTGTGCATGGCCTTCTGCAGGCAAGAATACTGAAGTGAAATTCTCCTCCAGCGGAATCTTCCTGACCCAGGGCCTGAAACTGTGTGTCCTCTGTTTCCTGCACTGGCGGGCGGGTTCTTTGCCACTAGTGCTGCCTGGAACGTGACTCTGTAAAACAACCATACCCCAATATAAAGTAACAACTCAGTGTAAAACGCCAAACAGATGAGGCTTCTAAGGGGGAGGCAGCACACTTGGGGAGAAGTGCCCTGCGGCCGTGTGGGTGTGGACAGACAGCGGAGGGCGCGTGCAGGACGACTGCTCACCCTCAAGCACAGAGACCCAGGCACTCAATACATCGAAGGCCCACAGCTTTGCTTAAGTGCCCATGTGACCACCGAATGACCCCGAGGGGCAGATGGCCCTCCGTATCCCCTCCGTATCCCCTCCACATGTCTCCAGACAAGTATGGGGTCCACACCTTGGGAGCCTAGAAATCAATTCATAGTTTTCAGAACTTTATCAATTAGTCAGTTTATTTTTGTTTTCAATTTTATTGAAGCCTTATGCTGTTGTTTGAACACTGAAAACAAAACCCATTTCAGCACCTAAAATAATCCTAAGATGGAAATCGTTTTTTTTTCTTCATGGTTGGAAAGCTTCAGGTTGGCCATGGTGATTTTTAAACCCTGATACAAATCAAGGGAGGAAACACCCAAGTCTGCTGTTAAAAACAAGACAACAGGCCCCAAAGGGAGTTGCGTAAGCTGAGCCCTAAACAGAGACAATTTAATTACAGTTTTGTCTCTCCCAGAAATGGAAGCTTAAAGCAGGCCTCTCCTGATCAGCGCTGGTTAGGGAATCCGCCTGGTGGAGCCTGACATCCCCTAAAGGAAAGTAACCTGGCAACAATCCACTTGCTTTCTCTTTCTTTTTCCCCCAGAATAACATCTTTGTTTCCATTTCTTCCACCTATGAAAGTGTTTCATTCTGTACAGCTGCTCAGAGCTCCTGCCTTCCTGCTCAGTTGGAGGCTTCCTGATTCAAATCAATTTTTCTCAAACTTTCAACAATTTTAAGATGCTCCAGTTCATCTTTTAACACTGCCAAATGCCAAGAACATGTCCGCATGCAACTGAGGGACAGAAATGAGCAGGAGCAACACTGTCCAAAGTCTGACCGTGTGGGAGAACCTGTCCTCCTTTGCAAAGAGCACCTTGGGCTGGACACTTCCAGCCCTGCAGTGTCTCTGACCCTGTGAATTTGATTGTGGGATTGACAAGTAGCTGGAACATTCTGGAAGGCTGAAGTCGGCACTTCTAAGTGGCATCAGAAAAGAAAGGAGATTCTGGAGTGTGTGGGTGAAGGTGAAGGTCACGGTCAATCACAGGAGGGTGGGGGCTGAGCTCATGTGGAACAAATGAAGCAATGGTAGGAGCTGCACCACCCCTCATGGGAAACTCCTAGCCCACTTCAGCCTTCTTTTGTTTAGAATCTCCTCCTTTTAGAATGGTCGTGCTTTTCTCCTTCTTGTCCTCAGTCTGCACGCCCTCAGGGGTCCCCAGCGTGATTTCAGGCTGTGTAGGAAGCACACTGCAATTTAGGTAACTGGTCTCTCATCCCAGATCTCGTTCTCTTTGCCAAGTGTTGTGCAGACTTCACAGATGACATCTCGTGACCCTCTGTCTTCTCCCCAGGACCATCTAGAGACAAGGTTTGACTCCAGGGTTGGGGACACATAGATGCTAGTGGTGGAGCTCGGCTTTGGGAGGAAGATCTCAGTGCCCTGATGGACAGGAAGCCTGTGCCAAAGGCTGGTGTTGACCATAATTGCATTCAACTCTCTCTGAGTCACAGAGAAATGAAACTGCATGGAACAATTAAATATGGGGATGGCAGAACAATGCGCCTGGCTAATGAGCAGGGGATGACTTATGTTCTGTGTCGTGTATTCATTTATCCTGTCCCAGAGTCGTGCAGCCCAGCGCCCACGGGAACGCACTATTTAATTTACCATCCACAGACACCTGGCGGGGTGATAATTTTTGCTGTTTGCTTGGCTTTATTTTTTTGTAAGTCATTAGATTTTGAATGTCTTTTCATACTTAACTTCCTTTCGACTCAAAATAATACATTTCATCAGATTTCCCAAGTGAAAGTCCTTCAAAATATTTTTTGAATTTGTGATAAAGTTGATATAATATGAAATTCACTTTTAACAAACTTGAAGGTAAGCATTATAGCACATTCAAAGTGCTGTGCCGTCAGCACCCTACCTAGTGCCGCGTTTTCATCACCTCAAACGGCAATCGCTGAGATATTTCCACTGCAATTCATTTGCTTATTCTAGACATCTCACATAAGCAAAATTATATGTAACATGTGCCCTTCTGTGTATGGTTTCTTTCATTTAGCATAATATTTTCAAACTCTTCCATGTTGGAGTGTATGTTAGTACTTCATTCCTTTTCATGGCCAAAATTATATGGGTTTACTGAGTTTGTTTATCCATCCATCAGTTAGTTGATGAATTCTTGAGTTTGTTTCCACTTTTTGGCTTTGTGGTAAGCAAAAGCAAGTTTTTTTTTTTTTTTAAGACTTTTTTCTTTGTTGTTTTTGCTACAGATTTTAAAAAAAATACATCACTCATTCTTATTCTAGGTTCATACTGGACTCCACTTTCTCTATAGCCTGGTGTCTGGAGTTAAAGAGTGGCCTTCATTTTCCTTTCCGACAGTCAGGACTAGATAAGACTTCCAGAAGGTCACAGGCTTCTGTGATGTCCTGCAAGACTTTAGGCCTCTGGAAAGTAGGATGTAGGTAAGAATGTCAGCCTTTGGGATTCCCGCTGAAAAATGGACACTCGCGACTCTGCTGCAGGTTACTCTCCGCAGTGCGACCCCTCCTCCCACCCCCTACCATTCACACATTCTGGAGCCCGCCCTGCTTCACATCCCTGTGTAATTACAGCCTTGAACACTGAAGACAGTGCCTCAGCAGTAGATGAAGACAGCAACCGGGCATCACCCACACACATCCCTGTTTGCACACTCGAGTATTTGCGGGAAAGAAGGCAGACCCCAGGATCTGACTGTGAACCAGCTCCTATCTCAGAGGTGGCAGAGGATGGCTCTGATTTTTTACGTATCTTTCAGTTAGTCATGGCTTCTCAGCCTCTGCTCTGCCAGCTTTGTGGCCCAGATTGTTGTCCGAGGGTCCATGCACTGAAGGATGATCAGCTGCGTCCCGGCCTCTGCCCATTAGATGCAAAGAGCACCGGGCTGCCTCTGCCATCGTGATCATCGGAAGCGTCTCCAGACGTTGCTAAATGTTCCCGGGGAGGCAAGATCATTCTGCTTGAGAACCACTGGGTCAGAGCAAATAAACAGACTCATTATTCCCAAGACCTCCAGGCCTTTTTCTTGGAGGGAAGGAAGGGACAGAGAGGGGTGCAGGAAATTACAGGCAAAGGGAAGGGTTATCTGGAGAGAGGAAGCCAAGCCAGGGCAGATTGTTTGGATTCCAAGGGCCGTCTTATCAGGGGACACTTTTTAACGGAGCGCCTGATCACAGACTCGGGGATCATTGCTCCCAAATCGCCCCTCTGTCACTGCTCATTACAACAGCTCCCATTTGAAATCTGTTTCTGTTTTCTGCCCTCTCTGAAGAGACTAGTGAATGAGGTCACAAAGATTAATGGCTACTAAAAGCTACTCTGTTCTGATATTTCTCCAAGGAAAATGAATCGCCATGTTTTGTGAATGCAATCCCCTAAAATACAGATACTAGAAGTGGTTGGTTGTGGCCAATCTGTTGGTTCTTTAAGGAAGTCCTCAGAGTTGGACATGACTGAGAGACTTTCACTTTCACTTTGGATTAACTTTCATGTCCTTGACTCAAAATGTCTTTGGAGGATAAATAAGGGATACCAGCAAACTCTTTTAACCCATAGGATTAGAAAGTGCCATCAAAGTCCTGGATGTGTGAGTCACCTCTGCCTCGTTTTCTGTGTTGAGTCAGCATGGTTCTCCTCTGTAAAGCTGCGTTTTTCACGTGTCCCTTGGAAGTTTCCTCATCACTGGTTGAGTTTGTCATGTTCCTTCTGAGTCTGGGCTTCTGTGGCTTAAACCAGCTCACTCTAAACTCTTCCCATCCCCCAGCTGCCATTTTCCTGACATCCGCAGGATAGCTGTGTCATTCACTTACAGAATGAAGACCTGCTCCTGTTCCGACCTTCTCTTTTTCCCTCTTTGCCCAGAGATTCTTTCCACATTGCTTCTTTCCATGTTTAAACATTGCCTCTACCCCAAGCCGTTCTACCTACTCCCTTCTGCTCTGCTTCCAATTTGGGTGCTTCCTTGTACTTTTGTCTTTTTAGCTCATGAGCCGACGGAAGTCAGAGACCTGCCACTACTGAGCTCTGAGCTCTGTGACTTTTGCTCAGACCACACTGATTCAGCTGACATGGAGGACGGACGCTACCTGACCCCAAGGCATCACGGGAGAATGTGAGATGACTGTTAAAGTGTTTTGTGAAGTGAAAGTACAAAACAGAGTCGATCTATATTTCTATGTACTTACCTTGCTCCCTGAGCTCATCACAGACCACTTCTCCTGTTACTCTGTCTAGGAAATCAGTCCTGAATATTCATTGGAAGGACTGATGCTGAAGCTGAAACTCCAATACTTTGGCCACCTGATGAGAAGAGCTGACTCATTTGAAAAGACCCTGATGCTGGGAAAGATTGAGGGCAGGAGGAGAAGGGGATGACAGAGGATGAGATGGTTGGATGACATCATCGACTCGATGGACATGAGTTTGAGTGAACTCTGGTAGTTGGCCATGGACAGGGAGGCCTGGCTTGCTGCGGTTCATGGGGTCAAAAAGAGTTGGACACAACTGAGAGACTGAACTGAACTGAACTGAGCACCTTGTCATTATCTTTCTTGCTTCTGGTGTCTTTTACATTTCTGCTTATTTCCAATTTCTCTTCTGTGTGACATTCTTTAAGGTGCATGGAAGTAAATGCAAACTCCAGAAACTCTGCACCCTGGAATGTCCCTGCTACTGACTGATGCCCCTGGTATTTATGGCTTGAACACAAAAGTGCCCATGTGACTGAAATGGATGGTCCTTCTTTGGCATGGAAAGCTTCCCTTCAGATACAGCTCACCTGGACACCTGGCAGGATGATCACACCAAGAAAATATAGTAAGCTGTCTGCCTCTGCCCTTATCTTTTTTGCTCTCATTTTCCTATACTCCTTTTCTAGGGGGATGGATGGGCTTCCCAGGTGGCTCAGTGGTAAAGAATCGGCCTGCCAATGCAGAAGACATGGGTTCCATCCCTGGTCCAGGAACATCTTTTGGAGAAGAAAACAGCAGCCCATTCTAGTATTCTTGCCTGGGAAATCCCATGGAGAGAGGAGCCTGGTGGGCTCCAGTCCACGGGGTTCTGCAAAGTTGGACACAACTTAGCAAGTGAACAGACAACAGGGAATGGATATGAGCAGAGAGAGATAGAGACAGGAAGGAAAGGAGAGACTCAATCCTGTGTGACCTGGAGTGGGCAGTGTCTGGCCTTGACATGGCCAAGTGGACTCCTGTGCCCACTCAGAATGGTGGCTCTGGCTTCCTGGAGCACCATGGAGAAACACTGGTTCGCTCAGGAGGCGTTTGCTTACTAATCAGTGATGTCTGAGCACGTGTTGAGCTGGGGGGTGGGGGCATGCGCGCTAGAATTCTAGTCTCCACACTCAAGCCAACCTTAGTTAATTTCCTCTTTGGAGTTGTTCATGATTCAATTACATAAGAAGCTTCCTGGGACATTTATTCTTTTGTCCCTTAATGCTTAAAAAGAATACTTTAAAGTGTTTCCAGTCAGTGAAAAGACCTCAGTTAGGAAACATTGTTGGCACCCTCTGAGTTGCAGCATGCATCTCAGAATCAGATATGTAAAGCTACGACATTTGCTGCCTTTCACATGCTGCCCAGCAGCGGTCCTGGTCGCTTTTCTTTTTCTCCCCGTGCTTGTCAGCAACCACAAATCGGAGTTCTTTGGCAAAGAAAGCTGTTTCCATCTCAGTAAAACTTCACAGCCTATGTGACTCTGATGCTGTGAAGCCACAGAGCGGGAATTTCCAGAATTGCTTTTCCTCGGAGTGTACAGAGGCAGGGCAGGCTCCTGTGTGCAATGAGGCTTTCTTCTCTGTCCTGCCGTCCCTGCCCTGTGGGCTTGCACGGTCTTGTTTACCAGCACAGTTCAGCTGAGGTGAGTCATTGTATCTATGCTGAATAGTTTTGACCATTCATTACCAATCTATTATCTCTCTTCTCAGGCTGTTACTGAGCGATGAGATCACTCAGTTGAGATAAAGGATGCCAACCATCATCTCAGCTGTATTGAGTGGAGTCGATAAGCAAGAGGCAATCAGGTCATTTCTTGCTGGATCATCACATGAGGAATGGGGTTTTCAGGCTTTTTCAAGGGAGCTCGTCTTTTCAATCTCTGGACCAAAGAAGGAAAAAGGGAGTGTTACACTTTCAAATTTGAAATTAGTTTAAAAACTGAGATGAAGGAGAGTTGATATTCAACAAAGTTGGAGAGGGAAGATGAGATCCCTGTCCTTGGGGTCTCTGGGGCCAAAAGAGAGTGGAATACAGAAACTGAGCTGGAATGGAATTTGGTAATCTCTACTCAAAGTTTGGGAATTTTGCATATCTTTGTACCCAGTGATTCCACTACTAGTATGTTCTGAGAAATAACAGGTTTTTTAGTAGGTTTAATAGTGAGTTTAGATGGTTTAATAGTAGGTTGTTTCATTCGTTGGGCTTCCCTGATGGCTCAGTGGTAAAGAATCCACCTGCTAATACAGGAGACCTGGGTTCAACCCCTGGGTTGGGAAGATCCCCTGGAGGAGGGCATGGCAACACACTCCAGTATTCTTACCTGGAGAATCCCCATGGACAAGGGGAGCCTGGCAAGCTACAGTCGATGGGGTCACCCAGAGTCAGACATGGCTGAGTGACTAGGGCAACTGAGACCATTTGATGTGGGAAAAAGTAGTCTCTTCAACAAGTTTTGCTGGGAGCCCTCAGCCCTGCAAAGTTGGGGCACTGGGGTGATCTTAAGCGAGGGAAAGGGTGTCAGAGCTGGTGTGATATAAGGAAGTGAACCATAAAACAGGGCTTGTGCCAATCCTCCCTGCCACACACGAGAGTTAGTGCAGATGTGCAGTTACTGCTGAATCTTAAAAAATAATGGCTGTAGAGTAACGACTTTCCAGTGGGGTTTCCTTGCCTGGAAGGCTCCACCACAACCCTCAGGTTCATGCTGGGGTATTTTAATAATTCATTTCTTTTTTAAAAAATTATTATTTGGCTGCTCCGGGTCTTAGTTGCGGCGTTCGGGATCTTGAATCTTGGTGTGGCATGTGGAGTCTTTTTAGTTGAGCCTGAGAACGCTTAGTTGAAGCATGTGGGATCTAGTTCCCTGACCAGGGATCAAACCCGGGCCTGCAGCATCGGGAGCTCGAAGTCTCAGTCACTGGACCGCAAGTGAAGTGCCCTTGCTGGCATTTCGAAGCCTCCTTAGTTAGGACCCCTGGAGCACTGACCCTCTCAGCTTTCATTAGGGTCTTAGTTATATATTGTTGTAGTTCAGTCGCTCAGTCGTGTCCGACTCTTGTGACCCCCACGGGCTGCAGCACGTCAAGCTTCCCTGTCCTTCACTATCTCCTGGAGTTTGCTCAAATGGATACTGAGTTTTGCTCAATGAATCCTCCTCTGTTGAAATAGAAGCTCCATGAGCTCAAGCTCAACAGACAAGTTGTTCACAGTTTCCCCCCAGTTTCTGGCTCAGCACAGAGGAGCAGTGGATGGGCATATTTGAATGAAGGAGGATGAGATGGAGCTAGCTGGGTAACCATTGCTAGGCAATAGGCTTCTGAGTCACTGATGCTCTTAGACCATTCCTCACAAAGAAGACCTGAGAATTTCAGCGGGTGGTGGGTCAGCGTGGTGCTGTGGGTGGGCAGGCAGGGCACCCGCAGCCCTTTCAGGGGCCACAGGCCCCTTTTCTGATGCTTCTAAGCTTTTGCCCGCCTCTCCTTTCCACTCTGGCCGTTTGTGCGTCCCTGCTTCCTCAGACCTGCTTTCTCAGTCCCTGCTTTCCCGGTGGACATCCCCCACACCAGCTGGGGTGCCTGTGCATGGCCAGGCAGGGTCCTTCACACACACAGAATGACAGGAAGGGATGCGATTCTGCCTTGTCCTTTGTTGCTTTGTATTGAGAAGTGGAGTATTTCCTGGCATCTCAGTAAACAAAGATGTTACAGTCATCATTGATTCCAGCCCTCCAGGGCAACCATGGAGGAGAATGATACCTATGATCTCAGAGCCATCAGGCTGCAGCCACCCGCCACACTGAGCCCCGAGGAACTCAGGATGTATAAAAACTCAGGATACTGGCCGAGGATTGCTGAGATGCACACGGAAGGAATGATTTCACTGAGCCCAGACCCTTGCATCGTCCCGACCCAGAAAAACGCTAAATTCCATAACTTAATAAGATATCTGGTTTTCCTTAATCAACAGTAATCTTTTGATGTTCAGACTACCTGCCCCTTGTTACAAAACTTCTAGATAACCTGATTCCTCCCCACCGTCGCTTTGGAGCAGTTCTCCTAGGGTCACCTAAGATGTGACATCCCAGGCATGAGGTCTTAAAAGATCCCACTGAATAAAACATAACTCTCAACTTTCAGGTTATGACTATTTTTTAAGTTGACAGTATATAGTCGATATCATGCAGAATATGGAAAATAACCCAAAGCGAAATCTTCAGTCTGAGCACTGTCCTTCCAAACACGAGGGCCGTGACTTAAATTTCCAGCCTCATGTGACCACATGGCTTCGCATGATGACTGAAGACTGAATCAGCATCTTTCATGAGACAGCCTGGGATTCTGAATTTGTGAACTTTCCCAGGAGATTTTCACGATGAGACCAGTCTAGGAAAAGTTTCCTTAAATGGACAGTGTAAGTAGCAAGCTGTTTTAGAACCTTAGAAGCTGCTGCTTCTGGAGGACTTCTGTGGTGGGTGAGGAACCTACTGAAGCACCCTCTTCTGTCTCAGCTTTCTCCAGATCCTTCCTTCCCGGGACCCCTTGGACTAAAGATTTTGTTTCCAGCCATGCCTCTTGCAGACTCTGCTGCACGCCCAAAGAAGCGGAGAAGCTGGAAGAACTCAGAACATCGCTTTCTTTGATTTTTTCTTTGGTGAACAAGTGGCATCAGGAAGGGGCGTCTGCAGGGTGTCGTTTCCGACACAGACATGGGCAAGCGTGCCGACCTGAGACCACCACCCTGGGAAGCCTGCTGACTGTCCAGCTCACTCTGCCCGATGGAAGCCTACCTACCCACAAGTCCCCTTTTCCAGGCAGAGAGAAACAGAGGTCTGGGGAGTCAGGCTGGGGCACTGTTCGTGCCTCCACATGTAGGATGCTCGGATGACGTGGAACCTTCAGAAAGGAAGGCTTCTGCTCAGTTGTGGATTAAGCATCTTATAGCCATTCATTCAAGGGTCCCTGGAATTTGTAGAGTTGAACTCAGTATCAGTCAAGTTAAAAAGCTGGAGACAGGATGGAAGTGGAGGTGAGGAGGGCACTTATTGTCATTTCCTAATGCCATCGCAGTGGACCGTGGCAGGATGCAGGATGAAATGAAGCTCCGGTCCAGCAGGAGATGGGGTTTCTTTGCACAATGGGGATGCTGCCGAGACGTACCTGCTTTGACTCTCTTGGGGGTCAGAAAGGCTCCCCAGTGCTGAACATCACTTTTTGGTCATCTGTGTTTTTATCGGAAGGTACTTGTTGGGTTGGTCATAGCTCAGTGAAACTGGGGTTGTTCCGTGCGTCAATCAGACACCCGGAGACACCTGGCCCAAGGAGGTAATCCAGAGACCTTGGGTTGAGGGAAGGAATGAGTTACTGTAATAAACAGGTCCCACGCAAAACAGCCATGGGGCCTCAGCCCACCCACCAAACATGGCCACTGCTGCCTCGGTTGTGGAATGGAGACCTCCCCAAAGACAAAGGCATGGAGGACGCCACACCTGATCTCTCCCTGCCCATCCTCTGTCTTTGGAGGTGCAGCCCGCACTCAGGAAGGCACTTTGGGGTGGCAGGCCTGAGACCCACTCCTGGAGGAGGAGTATTTGCAGGTGGAATTTTGGAAACCCATGTCGGCTTTGTTGATTTTCTCTGTGATCCACAAATCTGTTTTAAAAGAAATACTTTGGGTGGTCACGAATTCTTTCTACTCAGAAAGAGGAAAAATCATCAGTTAAGGACATTCTTTTAAAATCTTCCTGAACTCTGAGACATTTGATACAATGCACCAGTTCCTCTTTTCAGAAACTCCCCTGTGACCTTGACCCTGGAAGACCTGTTAGGCACAGATCTGTGAACTTAACCTCTGTGTCCCCGTCTCCAAAGTGTAGCCCCTGAGCTGATGTGATTTATTTCCTAAGCTGCCGAGATGTGCCCTTACCTTCATCCTGATCAGTCCATTTCAGATAAATGCTGCTCTTCTGTCATGAAGCCCACATGCTTACTATCCAGGTCACGACCTTCTCCCCAAATAAATGCCCACCCTGAACTTCCCGAGCTTTATACACTGAGTGATTATTCCATTTTAAGACATTTTTCTTTTCTTTCTTTGCCACTTCAATTAATCAACCACCAAGTTGTATGTACATGGGTGTGTGTTTTTAATTTCTAGGACCTCCCTATGAAGTAATGGACACACACGGTCTTTGGAGTCAGACCCAAGCACACGTCCTGGTGTGTTACCTGTGCATTTTCTGGCAAATTCCTTGACTTTGATAACTGTCTGCGTCCTCATCTCCGTGTGGGACTCGAGCACCTGTTACGGAGTTACTGTGGGGAGGAGGAGGTGAATACCACACCTGAAGGGCGTGCCTGCCGTGGACTCCTGGCCCCCTGCACACTGGGCATCCCTCCTGGCCCCCTGCACACTGGGCATCCCTCCTGGCCCCCTGCACACTGGGCATCCCTCCTGGCCCCCTGCACACTGGGCATCCCTCCTTGGCCCCCTGCACACTGGGCATCCCTCCTGGCCCCCTGCACACTGGGCATCCCTCCTTGGCTTCTCCCACTTCAGCACCTCAGCCCCTAGTGCTCACCAGCCATCCCTGTAAAGATGGCGGTGGGGGCAAGGGTGTCGTACATAGAAAACGCTATCGCTCTATGCCTTGCTCCACAGCCTCAGGGTTTCCAGGACCCTCTGGATCTGCACGCATCAGTGCTTCCAGTCTACCCCACATTTATCCATGACAGCGTGGGTCAGAGTTCCAAGTCTTCAGTCACTTTCTGCCTGCTCCATCCTCTCATACTTTACTACCCAGAGCTGCCTCTGTGAGGTCTTCTTACTTTCCACTCACATGGCCATGCTCCACACTTCCAAAACCCATCCCAACTCTTTACTCTGCTGGAGACTTCCCGGCACTCCTGCCAACCAGAGCTGCTGCTGCTCCTGCCATCCCACCACTTCTCCATGAGCCTCCAGGGCCCCTGCAGGGAAGGAAGAATGAATGAAGGATTGTAATTGTAAACAAAGATGGGCTGCTTTCTGTCAGGATTCTGGCTCTGTGGGAGCATCAGATGCTACTCTAAAAGTCAAACTGCACCTTTCTCTTTACTAATCCTTGAAGCAGGGTTCTGAGAGAAAAATATCAACCCCTTGCACCATACAGAATACTGGGGCCCCTGCAGGCTGGGCTGCGTGCTGGCTCCCAGGGTCTCTGACACCAAGTCAGGGGCTGGAGCTGCCTCAAGCCATCAGCGATGCAGCTGAGCATCCCTCGGGGCGGGTGTGTCCTCCTGTTGCCCCAAGCACACCCGGGAGGCCGTGGTGGAATTGCAGCCGGTGCTGAGAGACCCACTTTCTCGTCCTGAGTTCAGGTTGTGATTGCTGAGCTGCATCTGGGCCTTGTCTGTCTAGGTCTCATGATTTAAAAGCACACAATCTCGCTTATGTGACAAGGGGAGGAGGGGGTTAAGAGCACCGAGTCACGTGCAGGCACGTGAGTGCTCAGTCGTGTCCAGCTCTTTGCGACTCCGTGGACTGCAGCCCACCGGGCTCCTCTGTCCATGGTCTTTCTCAGGCAAGAAAACTGGAGTGGTTTGCCATTTCCTCCTCCAGGGGATCTTCCCCACCCAGGGATCAAACTCTAATCTCCTCCGTCTCTTGCATTGGCAGGTGAAGTCAGGATCTAGTGCCAAATGGCCAGTATCCAGGAGCCCTGGGGAAGTTCCTGGGAAACCCTCAGAGCCCCTCCAAACTCAGACGCTCAGAACACCTCCTGTGGCATTGGGTGGCCTTGCAAACTCTGTATTGATGCTCAGAAAGCTTAAGATCTGGGACTGAGATGAGGGAAAGGTTTTGTTACTGAGGGGTCACAGGTGGGGTCCCTGGGGGACAAAGCCCTCTAGGAGCCAAGGCTCCTTGTCTGACCCCAGAGAATATTCATGGTTTCTGCCTCTCAGGTTAGAGGAGGATTCAAGTGCACCCTCATGGGACACACAGGGCTATTCTTCTTGCTTTTAATCAGCTTCTAGGAAAAAAAGTCAACTCACAGAGTCTGTCCAGGACACAGAAATACACACTCGACACCTGGGCAGGAGTGGACACTGTATCAAGTCCTCTGTGTCTCTGCTGAGACCCATTCTGCCAGCGCCCATCAGTAGCCCAGTTTTCATTAGGTGAATGAAAGGGCTGCATGGACTACTTTTTGTGGCAGAGTTCTGAGATCAGGGATGATTTGATTTCATGATTCTTCTCATTGATCTGTCCACCCCTCTCTCACCCACCTCCATTTTCATCCTTTCTCTAAAGTCACCTCCACCTGGATTTCCCCTGGAGCATCTGCTGTGGGAAACACTGGAAAGCCTGGTGCTGAAGCTGAAGCTCCATCCTTTGGCCACCTGATGTGAAGAACTGACTCATTGGAAAAGACCCCGATGCTGGGAAAGATTGAAGGGAGGGGGAGAAAGGGACAACAGAGGATGAGATGGTTGGATGGCATCACCTACTCAATCGGCATGAGTTTGGGCAAACTCCAGGAGATGGTGAAGGACAGGGAAGCTGGCATGCTACAGTCCATGGGGTTGCAAAGAGTCGGACACCACCAAGTGACTGAACAACAGTCTGCCTTGGGAGGCCCGGGCATTAGTGTCCCTGGAGCCACATATCCTGTTTCTCTCCTGGTGGACCTTAGCCATGTAGCATCACCCCACCCGTGGTTTGTCTGGGATGGAACAGGGGGCTCAGGAACAGGCCATGTTGCCAATTTACATCTGCAGTCCCACCTTCTTACTCCTTGATATTAACTAACTGCAGAATAATATAGGGAAAAGCCTGGATCAAAGAGGTGACCTCCAAGAAAAGAAATGGCTCTGCATAACATTAGGGGGCGTTTGGATTCCTGAAACTGACTTGCATGTAGAGCTTTGAGAGCCTTTTTCTGTGACAGTTTTGGAATGCTGGTCAGAGACCCAGAGCGCACACAAAATTCTGGGATTCACGCACAGGCACTGACTGTGTCCGACAGTGACTGTTCTGGAAATGGATTCGTTCTGAGCCTCCTCATTTCTTGCCCAAATGTACTTTGGTTCACTTTAGCTAAATAGGAAAAAAATGGCTTCCTCGGCTGGAATTCTGAATAGTGATTCATTTGGTGGAAGTGCTTTTAATTAAAAACAAACAAACAAAAAAACCCTGAGATGTCAGGACATATGAATCCCGGACAGTCGCCGAGCCCAGGGGGCCCTGCTGTCATGACAGCAGGCTTGAGAGCAAATTAAATTTACAGATCACCGGTGCCCCTTTCCAGGGGCGAGCTCTTAAAATCGGTTGGTTTATGCAAGTGATGAAAAAGTGTGGAATGCCATCCTTGGAAATGGTCATGCATATTTAAGAGTCATTAAGATGTCAGAAATGCATGGGGTGAACACCAGGAGGAAATGGTGCTCGCTTCGGGCAAGTCTTCTGCAGACAGCCTGACTGCCAGGATGCAGAAGGAACCAGGATGCAGAGAGGATAGCTGATGGGCAGACCGTTCCCTGTCAAGGTTAACTCGGTGTGGGGACGTCAGAGTAGCGTTGCGGTGACATTGACGCCGATGAGGATGAAGGGAGCTCATTTGTTTCCATGCTTGCAGCCCACCTGTCCTCCAGCAGAGGTGGGGAGACATCAAAGGGGGTGTCTGACACCAGATGGCAGGGCGGGGTGACACCAGGGCCCTGGAGAAGGGCTGAGAGGCCTCCATCCGTTCCTCCAAGCTCAGGCATGACAGCTCCGTGGCCCCGTGGGGGCTCCTCCCAGATCCTGTAGTCGCCTACACAATCACTCCAAGGCTGCCAAAGTGGACTCTGACCACTTCCTGTGTGTTCAGATATAACGCCCCTTTGAGATATCTTCATTGGCTGAGCGCCATGGGAGGTGGGGCCAGAGATGTTCCCACCCTGGTGCGTTCCTGGGTGGAGAGATTTCCCGAGAGGATGTCCGAGCAGGGAGATTTCGGGCCAGGAACGTGAAGGCCAAAGGCAGAAGCACTCCTGGCCCCTGGCCCTGAGCCCTGGTGGGCTAGGCGACAGGAGGGTGGCTGCACAGGGCCATCAGGGGACAGCTTCCGGCTGGGACAGCAGACGTCAGCTCCTCCTCTCCTTCACGCTCTCACTCTCCATCTCACGGAGCTTCCACCCGACTCTCAACATGGGTTTACAGAGAACATGATCCTGAGGGTCTCCTGTTGCCAGGGAGGTGGTTCTGGAGTAAAGACAAGACCGCTTTTGGGCTGGGTGGTGGACCGTGGAGAAAGGGGAGACTGGGCCAGATGCAGCCGTGGCTCTGCTGGCTGGCCTGATGGGGCTGGGAGGGGTCACTGCTGCTCTCCTCGATGGCAGACCCTCCTAGCATCTATGGGGTTCCACGGTGGGCCCAGGTGGCCATGCTCAACTCTGGCTTTTTTGGTAGTGATGCCCCACCGCATACTCGGGAGGTGCTGGGTGGCAGGTGCACTGGGACCCCAGCTGCTGCCTGTCCTGGACACTTGAACTGCCCAAAGGGCTGGGAGCCGCCAGGTCTCCACTAGGCAGAGCTGAGCTTGAGCACTGCCAGAAGGGTGTCCCAGGGGCTCATGGTCATTGGAGTCATAGGCACAGTGGGGTGGACCGAGCTGGAGGGGTGGGCCTTAGTACAGGTGATGCCAGTGACCCCAGGGCCCGCCCCACCAGCAGCTCTGTGCCTGTACCAACTAGCACACGGCCCACCCTGCTCCCTCAGCCTGGGTTTCGATCCCCAGTCTCTGTGGACTGGGATGGGGGAGCACGTTGGGCAGTTCTCACCCCTGGATTCCCACCATCTTCCTGCTCTGAGCCCTTTCTGGCTAACCCTGCAGGGCAGCTTCAAGACAGGGTCACACGTCAGCCCTAGTGACCCAGTGAACTCACAGAAGGATTGCAACCTACCATCTTGGAGAACCCCACCTGGATGCAGGACAGAGAGGAGAAGCCAGGCTTAGGGGCTTAGGAATCTCTGGAAGGGCTGGAGCTGCTGGGTCAAAGCATCCAAGAGAAAGGCAGCTTAGACAACACAACTGCATAGTCTCACCGTCCAGAGGCTGGAAGTGCACAACCAAGGTGTTGGCAGGGCTGGATCCTCCTGAGGCCATGAAGAGAGTCTACTCCAGGCTTCTCCCGAGACGCTGGGGGCTTACTGACAGTCTTTGATGTTTCTTGGCTTGTAGAAGCATCGTCCTGCTCTCTGCCTTCGTGTTCACACGGTGTTCTCCCTGAATGGAAGTCTCCATGTCCCAAAGCCCTCTTTTTATAAGGACCTCAGTCATACTGGATTAAGGCCCTACCCTACTCTACTGCGACCCCTTCTGAATTTAACTCACCATGTCTACGAGGACTCTATTCCCCGTGAGGTCACATTCTGACCATGTCTACAAGGACTCTATTCCCCATGAGGTCACATTCTGACCACATCTACAAGGACTCTAAATTTGAGTAGCGCTTCATAGCTTTCAAACTGCTTTCAAATGCATTTGCAGCTTCCTTCCATGCCTCCAGTAACCCTGAAAATACACAGGTAATCACTGCCGTGGCCACATCTTTATAAGTTTTTGCAATCTTAAATCAAGATCCAAGGGTGCAGGGATACGGAAACTTCATCTATCACGTCTATGAGGCCACACTCTGACCACATCTACAAGGACTCTATTCCCCGTGAGGTCACACTCTGACCGTGTCTACAAGGACTCTTTCCCCAGAGAGTTCACACTCTGACCACATCTATGAGGACTCTATTCCCCGAGAGGTCACACTCCGACCACATCTGTGAGGACACACTCTGACCATGTCTACAAGGACTCTATTCCCTGTGAGGTCACACTCTGACCACATCTACAAGGACTCTATTCCCCGTGAGGTCACACTCTGACCATGTCTACAAGGACTCTTTCCCCAGAGAGTTCACACTCTGACCACATCTATGAGGACTCTATTCCCCATGAGGTCACACTCTGACCATGTCTACAAGGACTCTATTCCCCATGAGGGCACACTTTGACCACGTCTGTAAGAACTCTATTTCCTGTGGGGTCACACTCTGAGACTCTGGTGTGATGACATCAGTGAATTTGTAGGGACATGACTCAACCCATGGGGCTTCCTTGGTGGCTCATTGATGAAGAATCCACCTGCAGTGCATGAGACCCAGGAGATATAGGTTCAGTCCCTGGGTGGGAAAGATCCCCTGGAGGAGGAAATGGCAACCCACTCCAGGATTCTTGCCTGGAGATTTCCACGGACAGTGGAGCCTGGCGGGCTACAGTCCATGGGGCTGAAAAGAGTTGGACACGGCTGAGAGACTGGGCAGTGCACACGACTCAACCCATAACACGCCAAGGCTAGCTGGTAGGTCTGGTGTTTCTACTCTCAAGTGTACTGGTTGGACTGGCCTTGGCAGAGAGAGAAATGACATCAGGTTTAATTCCCATTAAGAGTAAAAGTGTGGTCCCAGGCTTCCTGGAGCTTCCTGAAAGTGAAATAGCTTCAGGTTTTAAGGAGCTGGTGGAGAACTCTGGGACTTCAAACTATTCTCCAAATAGAGTAGCAAGTTACTCTGAAAGGAGCTAAGTATGTCAGCAACTTCCTCAGTCAGGTCAAAGGGATGGCCAGTGCTGAGAACTGGAGTCCCCTGGTGGAATTCCTTGAAAAATCACTTTTAACTGATTTTTCTGTGTCTTTTAACTGTTCAGCCTGGGCATAGCCCAGCCTCACATGACAGATGCCCTGGGTGTGGGGAGGTGTCAGACAGAGTAGGAAGGAACAAGGGCTCATAACACTTCTATCAAAAGGAAAGGTTGAGAACTGACTGGGGAAATGAGATTTTCAGTAACTGTAGGGAATATTTTAAGTGGTAGCAATTTGATAAGTGTTTTCCTCATAGAACGTGGGAAATGCCAAAATCCTGGACTGGCAGACTTCACTTTAAATGAGCTTTAGTTGTATTTTCAACAAGGCATACAGATGCTAGGACAGAAAGTCAGAGAGCTGAGGGGCCCTGCGGAGGGCAGGGGGTCATTACCTAAAGAAGTTTGCTGGCATTGAGATGGAGCTCAAGACCCTCCCTGAAGCATCCTGCACCTTTGCTGTCCAGCAGGCCTTGGTTCCTTGTCTGCTTTCTCTCCTCTGTCCTACACCAGGTGGTCAGAGAGCCTCCAGTCATCTTAGTTAGCATTGCACACATCTGTAGCATACCTGGTTTTCGTTCCTTAAATCTCTACAGAAGATATCATATATGTGCTTCTAAATCAGATTCGCTACACATGCGTGAGCTCCCGCAGTGCAGTAGGCGACTTCCTGGAATGTGAGGATGTGGGCATGAATGTGACGGACTTAGATTTATTGGGACAAGTATAGCAGCATGATTTGTAGGCAGGTCAGTAGGACACAGGAGAGAGGAGAATGATGCCCATGGGTGAGCAGGGAGCTTGGCGGAATCAGGAAGAGTGGATGGGACTTCCCTGGTGATCCAGTGACTGAGACTCTGTGCTCCTGATGCAGAGGGCCCAGGCTCCATCCCTGATCAGGGAGCCAGATCCCACCTGCTGCAACTAAAGGTCCCTCCTTCCACAACAAGGATCAAAGATCCCAGACCTGGTGCAGCCAAATGAATACATGAATATTAGAACAAAAGAATGGTGAATGATGCTTAATTTGGGGTTTGATGGGGAGTAAAGGGAGGCAGAAAAAACATCTATTTCTGCTTTATTGACTATACCAAAGCCTTTGACTGTGTGGTTCAAAATAAACTGTGGAAAATTCTGAAAGAGATGGGAATACCAGACCACCTGACCTGCCTCTTGAGAAACCTATATGCAGGTCAGGAAGCAACAGTTAGAACTGGACATGGAACAACAGACTGATTCCAAATAGGAAAAGGAGTATGTCAAGGCTGTATATTGTCACCCTGCTTATTTAACTTATATGCAGAGTACATCATGAGAAATGCTGGGCTGGAAGAAGCACAAGCTGGAATCAAGATTGCCTGGAGAAATATCAATAACCTCAGATATGCAGATGACACCACCCTTATGGCAGAAAGTGAAGAGAAACTAAAGAGCCTCTTGATGAAAGTGGAAGAGGAGAGTGAAAAAGTTGGCTTAAAGCTCAACATTCAGAAAATGAAGATCATGGCATCTGGCCCATCACTTCATGGGAAATTGATGGAGAAACAGTGGAAACAGTGTCAGACTTTATTTTTGGGGGCTCCAAAATCACTGTGGATGGTGATTGCGGCCATGAAATTAAAAGATGCTGACTCCTTAGAAGGAAAGTTATGACCAACCTAGGTAGCATATTAAAAAGCAGAGATATTACTTTGCCAAAAAATGTCTGTCTAGACAAGGCTATGGTTTTTCCAGTGGTCATGTATGGATGTGAGAGTTGGACTGTGAAGAAAGCTGAGGGCCAAAGAATTGATGCTTTTGAACTGTGGTGTTGGAGAAGACTCTTGCGAGTCTCTGGGACTGCAAGGAGATCAAACCAGTCCATCCTAAAGAAGATCAGTCCTGGGTGTTCATTGGAAGGACTGAGGCTGAAGCTGAAACTCCAATACTTTGGCCACCTCATGTGAAGAGTTGACTCATTGGAAAAGACCCTGATGCTGGGAGGGATTGGGGGCAAGAGGAAAAGGGGACGACAGAGGATGAGATGGCTGGATGGCATCACCAACACAATGGACATGGATTTGGGTGGACTCCGGGAGTTGGTGATGGACAGGGAGGCCTGGCGTGCTGCAGACCATGGGGTCGCAAAGAGTCGGACACAACTGAGTGACTGAACTGAACTGAACTGAAAGGGAGGCAGAGCATCCTATGGGCTCACTAGGGTTGCCTGGACGAGAGACGAGGGCATGAGTGCTTTGGACATTTATCCAGTGCATGCAGGTTAACTCAACCCCCAACAATGTTCCTAACTCAGCAAGATGAATACACCCATTCCGGTTCCAATGTACCCATCTGGGGCCAGAAATATAAGGAGTTACCCTTTGAGTTCTAATCATGTATCCTTGATGGGCTTCCCTGGTGGCTCAGTGGTAAAGAATCTGCCTACCATGCTGGAGGCCCAGGTTCGATCCCTGGGTCAGGAAGAGGCCCTGGAAAAGGGAATGGCAGTGCACTCCAGCATTCCTGCCTGGAGAATCCCATGGACAGAGGAGCCTGGTGGGCTACAGTCCATGGGGTCGCACAGAGTCAGATATGACTAAGCGACTAACACTTCCACACTCTTTCATCCTTGATAAAGGGGCATGTCAATGAATCCCTTCTTCAAAATGTTGCTCCATCTGATTGACCTTGAATATTGTTATTAATTTCCATTCAAGTCACATGTGGAACCTTTCATCTAGGCATCATGAGACCCTAGGCAGCCACACAGTGTCCCAGCCTCTGAGATGGGGTTGGTCCTTCCTGTGGCTCCAGCCTTCTTCTAAAAGCTCCCTTGGCTGGGCGGCTTGGGGAAGATGTGAACATACTCCCTTTGGGCACCCGGCTGGGTTTTTGTGGCATTTACTTGATGGGAGCTTGAGTTCATCTTTTAGCAAGACAGTCGGTGGGGGAGCGGCACCCAGGGCTTTGAGCGGCTGCCTCTCCCCTGCATCAACGCCCCCCTGATGAGGATGACTTTTTAGGCATCTTGAAGAGAAGATTAACAGCCAAGGTAATAAAAGCAACTGCATTCAATCATTTTCCTAATTAATGCATTCATCACAGCTCCCTGCTGCCTTTCGGACTGAATGTAATGGGCAAGAAGGAAGTGAGTGGGCATCTTCACCTAAAGGTTAATTAACCTGGATATTGTCTGGGGCTGACACTGGCCGGCGCTGGCGGGGGCATCCTGAGGATGGTGCCGAGCCCTCGTGGAGAGCAAGGTCATGTGAAGCGAGAACAGCGATGGTGGGCTGCTGCCTCTGAAAGCATGTTAAAGTGGGCATTGATTTAACTCAGTGCTGAGCACATTATCCTGCGAAGCTTCTAGTAAATGAGAAATGAGAGAAAAGAGTTGCTGAGCAGAACTGTAAATTGAAAAAGCGCTTCCGTGCTAGAACCTGAATAAAATTAGACTTAGTGTCAGTTTATGTATCGATCCAGACTTCTTTCTGAAATCTGCAGCTGCTCTGGGGCAAAGGGCTCTTCCAGCAAAGCTGTTGACAGATCTCGATGGTGTGGAGCCTCCCAGGGTGGTGCTGCTGACGGTCCAGGCTCAGATTTCAGGGGGCGCAGCACCCCAGCCCCACAGAAGCACCCTACGCTGCACTGCATAGGGTGTCCGCAGCAGTGCTGAGGTTCTCCTGGTTCACCTGAGAAGCCCAAGTAGAGAAGGAGCCTCGTGTCTCTGGGAGGAGCCTCACACTGGATGAAAACTGAGTTTATTTTGGTGCATGATAGGATTAGAGCAGAAATAGAAACATCTCCCCCACCAGCCAACAAAATTAAAAAACAGGATGGGGCGCACACACAGCCAAAGTCTTTAAAATAAGCATGTGCTTAAGTGCAGCAATCACCCTTATAAAAAAACATTATCCTAGAGACATAATCACAGATATGCATGAATATTTGGCCATAAAGATACTCATTATATGAGTTTTAGTAAAAAATTGGAGACAGCTATAATTTTAGGATTTTTACAGCAAAAACTGCCAAATGCATAGGTTTTCCACCCCAAGCAATTCTCCAGTTCTCTGTGGACAGCGACCTACAATTTACTGTGATTCTGGCGCTAAGCAGGCAGAGCTTGCAGACCTCGCAAGCGGAGGGCTCAGACCTGCATGGCTCCCCACTGCACACACCAGTCGCAGGTCCTGATTTGCCACCTGTGTTCTGGCTGTAAATCGGGGTTCTCCAACCCCCTTTTCAGGTTTGGTAACTTGCTATAAAGGCTCACAGAACTCAGAGAAAGTCTTTACTCACATTTATCAGTTTACTATAAAGGGCAGAACCGAAGATACAAATGAACAGCCAGATGAGGGGGTACACGAGGCGAGTCCCTGAGGATAGGAGCTTCGGTCTCTGCAGAGTTGGGGTGCACCTCCATGCATGTGAATTCACCAACCCAGAAGCTCTCTGAACCTCATCAGGTAGTGATTTTTGGGGGAGGTTTCATCACAAAGGCAGACTGATTATCAACTCAATCTCCAGCCCCTTTCTCCTTCCTAGAGGATGAGGGGAGGGGCAGTCAGGCTTCCAACCAAAGTTGCATCTTTCTGGTGACGAGCCTGCATCCTGAAGCTATCTGGGGTTCACTCAGGGTCATCACATTGGAACAAAAGATGCTCCTACCACTCATGAAGTGGCAAGGAGCTCTGTGACAGGAGCTGAAGGGAAAGTCCAAATACATATACCCCGATATGTCACAATATCAGTAGTCGAAGAATTGATACTTTGAAATTCTGATGCTGGAGAAGACTCTTGAGAGTGACTTGGACAGTAGGAGATCAAACCAGTCAGTCCTAAAGGAAATCCACCCTGAATATTCAATGGAAGGACTGATGCTGAAGCTCCAATCCTTAGGCCACCTGATGCTAAGAGCTGACTCATTGGAAAAGGCCTTGATGCTGGGGAAGATTGAAGGCAGGAGGAGAAGAGGGCGACAGAGGATGAGATGGCTGGATGGCATCACTGACTCGATGGACATGAGTTTGAGTAAGCTCTGGGAGATGGTGAAAAACAGGGAAGCCTGGCATGCTTCAGTCCATGGGGTCGCAAAGAGTTGGACATGACTGAGTGATTGAACAACAAGTGCTTATTACCTGTATAATCCTGGGCCAGTGGCCAATCTGTGCTTCATTTTACCCACTTGTGACTTGATAGTGTTGCTTTGAGCTTTAAATGAAATGATGCATGTGAAGTGCTGAGACCAATGCTTGCCCTGCATCATCATTGCTGTTGATATGACTGGTTAGACAGAGCATAACAGAGTGACTGAAGACTGGGTTATTAAGGTGATGCTGACTCTTTGCTGAATTAAAAAAATACAGTTTAAGTGAAAAGAATAATTTGATAAGCAAAACATGATACTGTTTTCAGACAAAGCTGTGCTATATATATTACACATATAAAGAGAACAACTGCTAACATTTTATTGTTTCATCTTCATATTTATTTAATAGTTTTATATATATATATAAATATATATATATATATATATGTTTATATGGGGTTTCCCTGGTGGCTCAGATAGTAAAGAATCCACCTGTAATGCAGGAGATGCAGGTTTGATCCCTGGGTTGGGAAGATCCCCTGGAGAAGGAAATGACAACCCACTCCAGTATTCTTGCTGGAGAATTTCATGGACAAAGGAGCCTCAGTTCATAGGGTTGCAAAGAATGGACACAACTGAAGTGACTTAGTACCAGGGAATATATATATATTCATATATATATATTATGAAGACTAAATTGCTAGCCATGGTTCATATAGGAAATGGAAGTGATTTTAAATTTAGTCTGTGTGTTTACTATGAAAGAAAGTGAAAGTCTCTCAGTCGTGTCCAGCTCTTTGTGACTGCAGGCCAGAATACTGGAGTGGGTAGCCTTTCCCTTATCCAGGGGATCTTCCCAACCCGGGGATCGAACCCAGGTCTCCCACATTGCAGGCGAGTTCTTTACCAGCTGAGCCATTGGTTTCCAAATTTTCTATGGTAAAGCACATATTAATTTTCAATGAGACAATGTTGTTAAAAATAATATCTATTTAATTTAACTCAACATCAGATTCTGAAATTAAGAGTTCAGGATTGAGACTAAAATCCAATTACAGTGAGAGAATACCACTCACGTATTTATTTATAAACACAGAGCCCAAGTTTTTTGCTGTTTGTGTCTAATGATGGAATCAGGTTGAAAGCAGGAGAGTAAGTGTGTGGGACAATGCAGGGACCAACCACTCAGAGAGCTAGGGCAGGAGTTGGTCTGTACGCCCCTAATCTGCTCAGTACTGAACGCATGTGTCCACGTTGCATGGTGGGTACCACTGGCTCCTAGGACTGAGTGATGGTCTGACAGTCCCAGGGGCCAGTGTGGCATTTCTGGGGGTTAGAGGTATGGCACAGTCTGCATGAGGAGTATGATGCCCCCTGATCCATGTAATGGGTAGTTTTTGTCCTTTGATGGTAATTTCTTAGTGGTTGAGAGAAGTCAAACAATATAGAAAGACATGAATAAAAGAAATAGACACTTAGCATCACTGTTGAAGCTCTAAAGCACTAATTCATAAAGCACAAAGGGAGTGACATATTAACTTTTTTTCTTAAAACAAAGTTCAGTTTGCAGTGTTTAAGGTGCTCAAAGATATTTCTTATTTAAAAACAAAGCAATGTCTGAACGGGATCTAAAGTTTAGAAACACTAGCGTTTTTCCTCTAAGCTGACCGCAGAGGACAGCCTTAATTTAGTGGGGTGGGTTACCCCTTTCTCTGCCATCTCACCCTTATGCTTAATCCATGCTCTGGTCAAATTACACAGCGTATTACTTTGCACATGTCCTGTGGGCTCCCATCTCTGAGATCTGACTCATTTTTCTTTTATGCCCTTCCATCTGCATGACTAAACACTTCTTGTTAATCAAGGTACCAAAAGAGACATTTTGGAAACGACATCTGACTTTTGCAAGTGAGTCTCACATCATCTTGCATGCCAAGTCCTCGGAAGCATCAAGACCTCTCTCATACCACTTGATTGCAACCAAGACAAGGAGATCCTCTTGTATACTCAGATCTAAGGTACTCAAGAGTAGAATCTGCCCCTAATTTACGTTTGCATTATTGGAGAGAGGGCTCTCCTCACCCAAGGATTTCCCCAATGAGCAGCGCTGAGAAATGATTAGGTTAACACTGAGGTCAGCAGGCTTGCTGGTTAAGTTAAGTCTCCCATGATCAGATACTGAATTACACAGAAACATAAAAGTACAACAAACAGTTTAAACATACATATTTGGGGAAGGTACTTTTGTTATGATGTAGGATGTATGTTTGGGCTGTAAGCAAAGAAGTTCCACTGATATCTTTTAATCATGCCTCTCTATGTTTAAAGGCTTCCCTGGCAGCTCAGACAGTAAATAATTTGCCTGCAATGCAGGAGACCTGGGTTCTATCCTTGGGACAGGAAGATCCCTTGGAGAAGGAAATGGTTACCCACTCCAGTATTCTTGGGCTCCCCAGGTGGCTCAGTGGTAAAGAATCCACCTGCCAAGCAGAAGATGCAAGAGACATGGGTTCAATCCCTGGATTGGGAAGATATCTGGCAAAGGGAATGGCTACCTACTCCAGTATTCTTGCCTAGAGAATCCCACGGACAGAGGAGCCTGGGGGTCTATAGTCCAGAGGGTCACATAGAGTCAGACACGATGGAGGATCTGACACTTTCACTTTTTACTTTGTCTGTGCTTGAAATAAGAGAACAATTGCAAAATGATTGGTAGCAGTGTTTTCTCTCTGAGAACAAGCTCCTTGTCATTCGGGTTAGGATTCCGAGGCTGGTCTCCACCTCTAACCCTGATGCTGACAGTACTCCCTGCTGATTGCGGCCAAGACCTGGGATTATCCCTTGGCTAGTACCTGATTTAACAAAGACAATATGAAAGTGCTGTTCTCGTTGTTGTCTGTTACCTGATAGTCCCTTTAATGATAAGAAGTGGGGGACTTGATGGCACTTAATTAGCATTTAAAAGAAGAAAATCTTGACACTGCGATTTAATGAACTTAGTGAAGCTATTGCTCTGAGCATTGTTACAAAAATGACATGAAGTGGAGTAGAAGTTTGCAGGGAATCTGAATATATTAAATCCATTAAACCCTTATTTAGCCGTGTCCATAGAGTCATAAGGACAAAACTGCTGATGACACAGATGACGAGGTCAAGCCCACAGCTGTGGGGCTGATGCTCGAGATGCCGCAGCTTCTTTATTTTGCTGTGTCTCATTTCTCTCATCTGCAAAAAGGAATATTAGCATCAACCTTAGCAGGTTGTTGTGATAATTCAGTGAAACAATAAATGGCCAGTACATAGCCCTGTGCCTGGCACATAGTATATACTGAAGGAATAAAGTGAAGGAATAATAAAAAGAAAATAATATAATGGTTGGGAGAGTCATTGGTGTTATCGTGTGAAGCTAAGGGGTGACACATTATCTGACAAGCAATGAATAGTCATTGTGGTTGCCAGCAAGGGGTGACTTGTTCAAAGCATGGTTTAATGATGATGAATTTTGTACTAATAGAAAAAGCTGAACTGGAGGGGGAAGAGGATAGAGACTGGATATAATTGCAAAAGTCCGTGTGTGAGGAGTGGCTATGGCAGTGCAAAATCCAAACAAAATGCAGGTAGGAGAGAAAAATATGAGATGCGAAAGTTGTCTGGTGGAAAAATGAGAGGGAGTTATTAAGGTAACTCTTCTAATTAGATTCAAAAAGAGCAGAAGATAGAAATATCTGGAGGTAGAAGTAGTTGGGGAAGTGCTAAGTTCAACTTTCAGATCCTATTGAGTTACGCAGCATTGCTGCAGGTGAAAGTCTGGGGTGAGGACTAATGATTAGGAATGATTCCAAGGGAAGGTATTCAGATTTAAGTTTTGACTCAGTGGTTGAAGCCACATGAATGAATGAATGAACTCTTGGAGGAAAGAGGAAAGAGCAGAGGCTAAGAATTTCATGACAACAGGGAAGCAGAGAGGAACCCAGAGAGAACTGCCAGACAAGAGGCAGTACCCAGGAATGTCCTGGTTATGAAGAGAAGGTCAGAAGTGAAGACTCAGCACAGGCCACTGGGTAGGTCAGAAGAAGGACTGGGAGATGCAGTGACATTCTCAGTGCAGTTCTGGTTCTGGGGACACGAAGATGCAAATTCAGATGGTGCCACGCTGAGCAGAGAGACCGGGGAGGCCAGGAGCTGTCCAGGTGCTGATCTGGTCTCCGTCTGCCGAGGTTCATGGGCACTGGTGCGCCTGTTGTGGTGTGGTGATTAGTTCTTTCCTGTGGTTGAGCTCTGTGACTTTGAAGGGGATCCCAAGTGATCTTTTTAAAAAAATCATCTGTGCAATGATCCCTGGTGCTCTGCTAATATTCTGAAGTAGGAAAATAGGTTAGACTCCATTACCCTTTTGGAAAACTGAGCTTGGAACTAGCTTCCCCACCTGTGTGTGATACACTCGCATGAAATTTTGTCTTTATGTTTAGAAAAGAAGACATTATGAATGTAAGGGTTTTTGTTTGTTTTAGAACAATAAGCCCACAGGAGCAAATGATACCTTCCTAGAATTTAGCTTCAGTCAAGAGATTGGTGACTGTGCTATATTGGGACCTGGTTTCTCTTTTTCCCCTGAATGGTGACTATTCTCTGTTCCCAGAGACAGAGCTCTCCCCTCCCAGACCCAGGAAACTCCCCCAGGCCTTCGCAGCAGTTGGGGTTCTGATGTTTTCTCCTGGCTTCTCATAATCTGTAGTTATTCTGAGGTGAAGTGCTTCTTTCTCTGAAAACCGGCTAATACTCTGGATTCGTAAGTGCATTTGCATGGGGGATGGGCTATAATTTATTCTCTCGACACTTTATAGTAATACTCTCATATTACTCTTATGTATGAAAAAGCTAAAGTGACATAAATACCAGAATGAGTAGCAATACTTGTGATTATCTTCCCCCCAACAGAATTGGGATCGAGTACAATTCAGTAGTTGAGGGCCGTGATGCACTTTCACTCCCCAGAAGGTGTAGTGGATTTGGGCATGATTAGGAGGTACTGAGCCCAGGGAGTACAAGTGTGGGGTGGTTCAAAACAGTGCGGTTTTATTTAGAGTGCTTAATGTATGCAGCACAGTCACCAGCCTCCCACCTGATCTGGGTTGCTGAGATCAGTGGAGGAGGTTGCTGAAAAAAATGAAACTGAAAACGAATATCTCATATGGTATGGTAGGGTCTTATTCACACAGTAGGTGATCAGAAAAAATTTTCTACTTGAAAAAAAATCCAGATAAAAGGGAGAAGGATGAACTGGAGATAGCATCCGTGTCAGGCTAGAATGGTCCTATAACAGAAACCATTCATGCAAAGACAGAGAAGGAGACCAAGGAATAAACAAGTGGAATAGGACATATACACTATGTCATGTTTTGGGCTCTGTTGACTTTTTCACTTCAATCTCCTTCTGGTTTCCCAGAAGCATCCTGGGTTTCAAACACCCTAAAATTTGGGGTTTCCTTCCCAGATGAATCAGTGGGTAAAGAACCTGCCTGCAATGCAGGAGACACAGGAGATGCCAATTTGATCTCTGGATCAAGCAGATACACTGGAGGAGGAAATGACAACTCACTCCAGTATTCTTGCTTGAAAAATCAGAAGGACAAAGAAGCCTGCTGGGCTGCAATCCAAGGGGTCTCAAAGATTCAGACACGACTGAACACACATTGAGCAGCCACACACACACACACATACACCCCATGGGTAGCATTTGCTCCTACTAGTCAGATGGAAATTTCCTATCTACTTTACTGCATTGCCTTCACCAGGGAAAAACAGGTCACCAAGCTGTGCCTGCGTTTATTACATTGTGTACTTTCTGCATCCTTCTAATGCGATTATTGTGCAAAGACCCAGACAAATTACTATCTCCTCCAAAATTCCTTGTGTTGTACTTGCAAACCATATGCTGAGACGCGACACCTTCTATCACATGTGACATTAAGTGTCACATTTCGCCTTGTCTCTGAAGATGTGATGGTTGAGTAGCTGCTTCATAGTGGGAGAGACAGGAGCCAGGCCACCACATTTTGTTCCCAGGCTCACGGCAGGGTGCCTGTGGATGCATGAAGAGCCTTGCAGATGGCTGGGATCTCAGAACCAGCCAGGGGATGCCCAGGTGGTATGTCATGTCCATTGGCTGCATCTCAGACTTTCGGTACTAAGAACAGAGTGATGCTGAGAGCAGGCAGGCAGAGCCATCTGTGTGAATGCCGCTTCCAGCTGCCGGCAAGACAGGGGCAGCTGAGTATAATCGGGAGGGTCTTACTCCGTGGAGGTCTCTTCTTGCCAAAAGAGGATGATGGATATTTTGGTGGTGTGTTGTTGTGCTCAGTTCAGTTCAGTCGCTCAGTTGTGTCCGACTCTTTGCGACCCCATGATCTGCAGCACTCCAGGCCTCCCTGTCCATCACCAACTCCCGGAATTCACTCAAACTCATGTCCATCGAGTCAGTGATGCCATCCAGCCATCTCATCCTCTGTCGTCCCCTTTTCCTCCTGCCCCCAATCCCTCCCAGCATCAGAGTCTTTTCCAATGAGTCAACTCTTTGCATGAGGTGGCCAAAGTACTGGAGTTTCAGCTTTAGCCTCATTCCTTCCAATGAACACCCAGGACTGGTCTCCTTTAGAATAGACTGGTTGGATCTCCTTGCAGTCCAAGGGACTCTCAAGAGTCTTCTCCAACACCACAGTTCAAAAGCATCAATTCTTTGTTGCTCAGCTTTCTTCACAGTCCAACTCTCACATCCATACATGACTACTGGAAAAACCATAGCCTTGACTAGATGGACCTTGGTTGGCAAAGTAATGTCTCTGCTTTTGAATATGCTATCTAGGTTGGTCATAACTTCCCTTCCAAGGAGTAAGCGTCTTTTAATTTCATGGCCACAATCACCATCTGCAGTGATTTTGGAGCCCAAAAAAGATAAAGTCTGACACTGTTTCCACTGTTTCCCCATCTATTTCCCATGAAGTGATGGGACCGGATGCCATGATCTTCATTTTCTGAATGATGAGCTTTAAGCCAACTTTTTCACTCTCCACTTTCACTTTCATCAAGAGGCTTTTGAGTTCCTCTTCACTTTCTGCCATAAGGGTGGTGTCATCTGCATATCTGAGGTTATTGATATTTCTCCTGGCAATCTTGATTCCAGCTTGTGCTTCTTCCAGCGTTTCTCATGATGTACTCTGCATAGAAGTTAAATAAGCAGGGTGACAATATACAGCCTTGATGTACTCCTTTTCCTATTTGGAACCAGTCTGTTGTTGTTCCATGTCCAGTTCTAACTGTTGCTTCCTGACCTGCATATAGGTTTCTCAAGAGGCAGGTCAGGTGGTCTGGTATTCCCATCTCTTTCAGAATTTTCCACAGTTTATTGTGATCCACACAGTCAAAGGCTTTGGCATAGTCAATAAAGCAGAAATAGATGTTTTTCTGGAACTTTCTTGCTTTTTCGATGATCCAGTGGATGTTGGCAATTTGATCTCTGGTTCCTCTGCCTTTTCTAAAACCAGCTTGAACATCTGGAAGTTCACAGTTCACATATTGCTGAAGCCTGGCTTGGAGAATTTTGAGCATTACTTTACTAGCATGTGAGATGAGTGCAATCGTGCGGTAGTTTGAGCATTCTTTGGCATTGCCTTTCTTTGGGATTGGAATGAAAACTGACATTTTCCAGTCCTGTTGTTGTGCTAAGTCCCTTCAATCGTGTCCGACTCTTTGCGATCCTATGGACTGTAGCCTGCCAGGTTCTTCTGTCCATGAGATTATCCAGGCAAAAATACTGGAGTGGATTGCCATGCCCTTCTCCAGGGGATCTTCCCAACCCAGGCATCAAATCTGTGTCTCCTGCATTGGCAGGTGGGTTTTTTACCACTCGAACCACCTGGAAAGCAGGTGGTAGGACTGTAAACAGCAGATATCTTCTTGGTGGGAGACGAGTTTGTCTTGTGAACTTAGGTGACTTCCCTCCCGGTGGCCCCTTCCCTTGCCTCATGGGCTCCACACTCATATGCTTCTTTCTGGTCATGACTGGGGAGCAAGTGGAACTGAGTGATGCCAGCTGGGCAGCTTTTTGGGCACACGCATTTATACCCAGCTCTCTCCCCACCCCAGGCAGATGGGAAAGCATGGTTGTCAAAAGCCTGGATTTTGGAAGGGTGAGTCTCGATTCTGTCCCTCAGCCTCTCAAGGTTTGTTTCCTCACCTGCCATTTGAGAATAATTCTAACGCTATCTTGGTAGTGGTTTAGAGATAAATAAGATGATCTATTTAGAGATGCTTATCTACCATTTATCATTAACGTAACGTTGTGTCCTTTAACTCGCCTCCATCTGCCACTCACTGTTCCCCTGTCATTTTCAATGGATTATTTTTTAACCTATATAAATAAAGCTCTGCTACCTGGCTATTTAACCTCACTAAACTCATCATCCTTGACAGTAGCTACCTCAAGATGCAAGACGTGCCCTCCCTCAAATAATTAATTCCAAAATGTCAATTCAGTGTTATGATTGCAATACAAATACTACTTCTACCAGTTTGCAATTTTAATTTCCTCAGTGATTTTTTTCTCTTTAATTAGAGAAGCTCAAAAAGAATACATTTTCACTACAAAAAAAAAAAAAGAAATGGTAATTATGTGACACGATGGAAGTGTTAGCTAACACTGTGATGGTAATTATTTTGTAATATGTAAGTGTATCAAATCAGCACATTGTACATTTAAAATTTAGGCAATGTTATATGCTGCTTATATCTCAATGAAGCTGGAAAAGATACATTTTCTGACTGTTTCTTGCAAGCTTTCTTTGAACTAAAAAAATGATTCCCAACAGACTGGAGAAAGAATTTGGAAAATAGTGGAGTCTTAGAACAGAAAGAAATCCAGGAGGTCACCTGGCCCACTGTCCAGGACAAGAAGAAATCCACGAGGCCATGAGTCTCAGTCTTGTCTGGATTTTAGAATCACCTGGGAACCTCTTAAGAATCTCAGTGCCCAGGCTGTATTCCAGACTCATTAAATCAGAGCAACAGGATTTAAAAGACTCAGATGGTCCCAGTGGGCAGCTGTCAATTCAGAGAGCGAGTGATTTAGAGATGTCTCTGCGGATGGGCACTCTATCTGTGATGCAGGACCTCAGTGGTGAGGAACTCAATCATCTTACGAGCTGGTTGGTTACTTGGTTAGTGTCTTACAAAAGCCAGGGCTGCTGTAATGCAACATAATAATAACACAACACAATAGACGTTCATTTATCGCATTTCTGAAGCCAGAGAGTCAGAAATCAGGTGCCAGCATTCCCAGGTTCTGCTAAGAACCCTCTTCTGGGTTGCAGACATCTTGCTTTCCACTGTGTCCTCGAATGGAGGAAAACAAAACAAAACTCACCTGCTCTTTGGCTTCCTCTTATAAGGGCACTAATCCCTTTCATGAGGGCTCCACCCTCACAACATAATCACATCCAAGAGCCATCTCCAGAGACCTTCACACTGAGGATTAGAATTCAGTGCATGAATTTTGGGAGGACACACTCAGCCCATAACTGTGGGATGCACGGAGTGGCTACCCCCGGCTCTGGTCAGTTGGTGCCACATGGAAAAGCAGACTGAGCACTGCCAGGTATTTTGTTTATGAAAAAAAAGCTGGAAATGAACACGCTCTTGGTTTTAAATATGAGCAATTAATTTAAAGAGTCAAAGCACAGGGTGGGGAAAACGCACTGTACTTTCATGTCATTGAGTTTGTAATGTCAGCTGTGTGGGGCTGGTCATCCCTCTGAGGAACCCCAGGACAGGGAGGGCCTTGGCACTGGTTGGAGAGAGGACAGTTGGAGAGAGTGGTGCCTACAGGGGTGATGGAGTGAAGCAGATGGAAATGGAGCCAGGAGGCAGAAAGAACTGCTGCTCACTGAGAGTGGAGGCAAAGGGCTGATGACACATAGACTCTGCCCTGCTGGTGTGTGTACCCTTTCCCTTCTTACCAACAATGCCTGATTGGAAAGAGTAAAACACTCATTACCCAGAATCCTCCTGTGACCTCCCCGTCTTGGTGTAATCCCCCAGAGCCACCATGCACAAAGGAGACTAGAATTTTCCATGATCAGAGGAAAGGCAGATGCTTTCCATTTAGGCTGACCTTGGGAAGGTCCTGCAGGTTGTGACTTGCGGTAGGAATGGGAGGCGGGAGAGGACCCTAAGACAGGACTTGACCAGCTTATGTTAGAAGTTCTTCAAACAGGGCTCGCTTCCTTTGGCTCATCCAAGGGGTCGGTGGCCTTGTTTCTGAGAATGCCAATAGTTCAGAACATTAATGCTTCCCAGGTGAGAAAAAAAAAAAAAAAGGAGCAAGGTCAGGGCTGCGCTGAGTGTTGGCTTCATCACAGGTGTGCAGGTGGCAGGGCTGGGGAAGGCCACAGCGCTAAGGAGAGGGAGGCTCGGGGCGAGTGTGTGAATCCTGAGGCCACTGTCCAGGGACCAGGGTGGGCTGAACACCCCGTGGGGTCAACCGTACTAGAGCAGGGAGGAGGTGGTCCACGGCGGGTCACTGGGGAGAGGCCACACTTGGGGAAGTGTGGTAATGGCCGTTCCTGGGACACCTTAAACAGTCAACACTTGAAGTCAAGGGTTAATCCTCATTGTCTTTTTCTCAAAAAAGAATTTGATTCTTTTATTCAAAGGAGATTAAGTCGGAAACGGCAACAGGAATAATTTAAAATAAAGTGGATGAAGGGAAAGGACATGAAAAGTGACATTGGCTGGGGAGACCAAAGGTCAGGAGATACACTCCCTTCTGTACTGCATTCCAATCCTAATCCGAATAGAATAAAGACTTCTGAAATACACATACACATATGACAGATGTTTTTCCACTTAAAAAAAAAAAAAGCAACCAATTCTTTGCTTGGACAGTTTGGTTGCCAGCCCTTGCTGGATAGGGTTGAAAAGTTACTTTACTCAGATTGCCCGTTCTGACCCCAGAGTCTTCATCCCATACTTGGGCTGAGTAGCCTCTGAAAGTCTGAGAAGCACTGGCTGCTGTGCACCGTAGACATGCCCTGGGGACAGCGGGCTTGCAGGGACTCTGGGCCAGCCCCAAAGGAGCCCTGGAGCCTCAGGACAGATGTTCAGGTGTGAAGAGGGTTTAGGGCAGCTGGAACGGTTGGCCCACGTGGCTTCCCCAAGCATCAGCTCCCATGGGGAGGTGCTCTGTCTGTTGCGGCAATCTGGCTCCAGAGCTGCTCACCAATCCTGCGGAGCAAGGCCCACATGGGTCCTTGCAGGTATACTTGAGATGAGGGGAGGCTTTCTGGTCTGTGGCTAGCATTGAAATAGACTTTGCACAGAAGAGTCAGTAAATGTGCCTAGTGTCTGTCTTGCTTTAATCAGTTCAGTGCAGTTCAGTTGCTCAGTCGTGACCCCATGGACTGCAGCACGCCAGGCCTCCCTGTCCATTGCCAACTCCCGAAGTTTACTCAAACTCATGTCCATTGAGTTGGTGATGCCATGCAACCATCTCGTCCTCTGTCGTCCCTGTCTCCTCCTGCCTTCAGTCTTTCCCAGCATCAGGGTCTTTTCAAATGAGTCAGCTCTTTGTATCTTCAATAGTGAATAGCAAAAGTACTAGGCTTCCCTGATGGCTCAGTGGTGAAGAACCCACATGCCAGTGCAGGAGATGCGGGTTCCATCCCTGGGTGGGGAAGATCCCCTGGAGGAGGGAATGGCAACCCACTCTAGGATTCTTGCCTGGGAAATCCCATAGACAGAGGAGCCTGGCGGGCTACAGTCCATGGGGTGGCAAAAGAGTCAGACATGACTTAGCGACTAAACAATAACGTCAAAGCAAAATAATGACCACATGGAACTCAGACTCCCAGTGATAGCCCCCTCATCTGATCTTTTTTTTTTTTTGGCTCCTTTTATTTGGTCTGGAGAACAGTGTGGTTGCTGCCTCCGGAGCCACTGCTGAGAGCTCAGGGTAGCAGAGCGCGTAGCAGACCGCGCGGCAGTCTGAGGGGCACCACTGAAGACACATTTACAACCAGCAGAGACCGAGAGTGACGTGTGGGCGGTGATTAATCGTGAGCCAGCAGAGAGAGGTGGAGGGGCACCTGCTTGATAGAACAAGCCCTTCATTATCTGACTGGTCTCCTTGGAAACCCTTAAAGAAGAGAAATGAAAACACATGTTCCCAACACTCTGGTGATCATCCCATAAAAAATATTGGCTAATGCTTTGTTTTAGTTCCTGCCTCCCTACAAATGATGTGCAAACAATGAATAGCGTATTGATTTACCTGCAATGGATCCCATTAGCTGTCTTGAGATTTGTACACATTAGATAGAGTCTGACACATTCACAGTAAAGAAAGGGGCTTCCAAGGCATGTGGGATTAACAGCTGGTCCCGGATGCGAGGTACCTAGAGGGCACGCCAAGGTGTCCTCGTATGTAGGGCAGATCCGTTCCCCAGTTCTGGTGGCTTTTGAGAGACTGACACAGTGGTAGGGACAGCAGCCAGAGAAGGCGATGGCGCCCCACTCCAGTACTCTTGCCTGGAAAATCCCATGGACGGAGGAGCCTGGTAGGCTGCAGTCCATGGGGTCGCGAAGAGTTGGACATGACTGAGCAACTTCACTTTCACTTTTCACTTTCATGCATTGGAGAAGGAAATGGCAACCCACTCCAGTGTCCTTGCTTGGAGAATCCCAGGGACGGGGGAGACTGGTGGGCTGCCATCTACGGGGTGTGGCTATTTCCCAATAAATGGAAGAGGCTGCTTCTGTGGTCTGCAGGCTACAGGAGAGGGTGGTTTCATGTGATGGAGCCCAGGGCAGGGAAGGTGGCCATCCATGGACATTTTGAACATCCAGGATGTGCCACATGCTGTGCTAAACTCTGGGGAGATGTCTAAGAAGAAGGCAAGGGTGTTGATGTGAGGGAGCCATGTGTAACCAGGCAGCAAGCAGGACAGAGGACCACACGTGGAGTGGCAGGAAACAAGGACGTTTATGCGCACACAGTTCTGGGAGGCAGAGGGCCCAAGATCAAGGTGTTGGTGAGGGGTTCTTCTGAGGGCCGTGTGGGAGACTGTCCCTGGATTCTGATGAGGGCTCGGCATGCCGTGGCTTGTGGATGCATCGCCCCTTCTCTGCTTGCCATGACTTCAGGGCGCCTCACCCAGGCTTTGTCTTTGTGGTCACATGGCCCTCCCTTCTGTGTTTTCCTTTTCTGTCTCCTAGAAGGACACTTGTCATAGCGTCCCCTTTAATCCAGGATGCGTGTGTGCCTGCTCAGTCTCTGTCATGTCCAACTCTCTGAGACCCAGTGGACTATGGCCCGCCAGGCTCCTCTGTCCATGGAATTTTCCAAGCAAGAATACTGGAGTGGGTTGCCACGTCCTCTGCCAGGGGATCTTCCCCACCCAGGGATTGAACCAGGGTCTCCTGCACTGCAGGCAGATTCTTTACCATCTGATTCACCAGGGAAGCTCAATCCAGGAGGATCTCATGCCAATGTCTTCATCTAGGTTATGTCCACAAAGGTCCTTATGAGGGTTACGTCTGGGATTGCCTGTGGGCATACCTTCTGGGGTGTACCTTCACTCACTGCACGTGGGTGCTCTGAGAACACCAGGAGGTGCTGGCTTCCCAGGAAGGTGGCCTCTTGGCTGAGCTGGAAGCCTCTGGGAGGCTGGTGGAGGTGGGAGAGGCAGTGAGCAGATGTTGTGAGCAAGCCACACAGAGAATGCAGAGGCCATGAGGAGAGAAAGGTGTGGAGATGAAGGCTTTCCCCTCCAAATGGCTTCTCTCTTCAGCTCAGAGCTTAGGGAGTTGGCAATGTCAGGCATCCTGGGAGATCTTATCTTCTATGCCTCCGTATTAGATTTGGCTCACACTCTTCTGAATTTGGGGTATCAGCCTGGGCTGGTGGCTTTTGGAGGTAGGGAAGCAAGTTTGTATCTAGGTTATTTCTGGGATAAATCCACTGATCTTTCTGAATTGCAATATGGGTTTCCCAGGTGGCGCTAGAGATGAGGAACTCACCTGCCAGTGCAGGAGAGGTAAGAGGTGCAGGAGAGGTAAGAGGTGCAGCTTCGATCCCCAGGTCTGGAAGATCCCCTGGAGGAGGAAATGGCAACCCACTCCAGTATTCTCGACTGGAGAATCCCCATGGGCAGAGGAACCTGGTGTGCTGCAGTCCATGTGATCACTGAGTCAGATATGACTGAAGTGACTTAGCACAGCACACCTGCAAAAACAGGGATCCTTGTGCAGACATGCAGTCTTGTTGGAGGATTACATGACATAATGAAGGAAAGGTTGCTGCTGTAACAGTAGCTCATTTTAAGGTTATTTCCTTCCCTCCTCTTGCCTACTCTCATAGGTCAACTCTTAGGCAGCCTCTTATAGTAAATTATAATTTAAATGGAAGAAATTAAAATGTCAGTATTTCCAGGAGAATGTTTGCTCATGGATGCAACCTGCTCTGTGCAACCAAGTTCTTAATTTGCGGTGGGCTCTAGGAAGGAGGCAGGCTGCTGCGCCCACAGGGACTAACAGAGACAGGTCTGTACCTCCGGGCTAAGAATATCCTCACAATTCATCATAAACCCAGGCTTCCTTTCCTTCTGTGGAGGGGATGATTCTGCTTTTCATCTATTTTCAGGTCTCATTTTCTTCTCTGATGATATGATCAACCATGTCTCTTGTATTTGTTTTGAGGAAGAGTCCAGGAATGCTCCTTGTCACCCACAAGGCATCTGATTTGTGCTGAAAATGGGAAAAGGTGACCCCAAAGCTCCTGGGAGGACAGGGGCCTTCTTTGCGGGAGTCCTTATAGTCAGGTGGCCTTAAACGACCAAGCCTGCAGAGTTCTCACCTCGGGCAGGATGGTGGTCCTGCTGCATCTGCTTCGCCATCCCAGGAGCAGCAGCTGAGTCTGTGATCACACAGCAGGGCACTGTGACCCAGAACCGACCTGATGAGGGTCTTGGAGACGCTGCAGCCTGGTTCACACACACCGCCTGGTTACGTGGTCCAGGCGGTGCTTCACTTACTAACTGGTGAGTATTAAACACTGGACAGAGTCTAAAATATTTGAACTTGAAGACAAATGTTAATCTTTCTGGAGCTGCATTACAATGAAATATTTTATTCCAGAATTTCTCAGCTGGCCTTAGAATTGTTTAAAAGAAAAGCATTGAGGATAATACTTTAAAATTGCCTCAAGATGGCGTCATCCTGGTGCTCCTGATGATGACTCGTGTCACCAAATTTTGTCCTGTTGTGGGTTCCGAGCATCATCCAATATGACTTGATCTATCTAAGTTCCATTGACCCTTAAAAATTCTGATGTTGCTTGGCATTCTTCAAGGCCTTTGAAGATTAATACTGTGATTATCAATAATCCTGCCATTTTCTGCATATAAAAACACTTTTTATATTATAGAAAACACATTATATGACTCTCTGACTAACAGAAAAATTCAAGATCAATACCCTGATAAAATAACTATGCGCTAGAAATATCTATTAAAATCAGCATTGTGTGTCTTATTGATCAGGAAAGGAAATGAAACTTAAGAAATCTGAAACCAACCTACAAAGGAAATGTATATACTGAAACGTTTAAGACGCAGTTTAAGGAATTCCTATAGGGAACTTCATTGTCTCAAATCTATATCTCACAAAAGAAAAAAGGTGAAAAATTAATGAGTCAAGTGTTGAACTTTTATTAGAGAAATTAATTAGTGGAATAAATTGATGGAAAGAAATAATAAAACAAAAGAAAAAATTAACTAAATGTACAATAAATAATCTTAGAGAAGGTCAACAACAACCATAAAAATCTGAAGCCTTACAAAGAATGTAAAATCAATTAAGACAAAGACATAAAACTTAAGAGTAAGATAGGGACATAATACAGAGCAGAGTTTAAAAATTATAAGCCAAATCAACAGAAAAATTTATGGCATTGATCAAAAAACCCCTTCAAAAACAAAAATCTAAAAACTAAAATTGATACAAGAAGATAAAACCTAAATAAGCCCTGAATTAATTCTCAGGACTCCCCACAAAAAAATGTATCAGGAACAGTTGACTAGACTGGCAATTTTACTAAGCCTTCATGAGCTAGATAAATCTTATCATGTACAAACTGTCCCTGAACACGGAAAGATCAGGAAAATGTATGAATAGCTTTTATAAATCTAGGATAACCTTGCTTTTGTTTCTAAATGAAACCTGGAGAACATAGACAAGGAAAAGCGTCACCAAGGATCGTAGATGTAAACATTGAGACAAAACATTAGGGAACCAAACTCAGTAATGAAGAAATATAAAATGATAAATAAAGTAAACATACATAAAGCAAATTTTAAAATGCATGCATTCATGTGTATACATAGACACACACACATAGTCCTTTAAAGTGCATCACAGAAGAAGCATGGTAAACACTAGAGAATTATGGCTATGCTCACAAATGATCGCGTCTTTTAAACACCCTGAGTTTCTATCCGTTAGGCATTATTCGACAGAGGATGAGATGGCTGGATGGCATCACTGACTCAATGGACGTGAGTTTGGGGGAACTCCGGGAGTTGGTGATGGACAGGGAGGCCTGGCGTGCTGCGATTCATGGGGTCGCAAAGAGTCGGACACGACTGAGTGACTGAACTGAACTGAACTGAACTGAAACATACTGATACTCTCATGTGATAGAGTCTATATGGAGCAGTTAATCCAGATGGGCTGAGCCTTCTCTCAGTGTTCCACAACACCCTTTATAAAAGTCTAAGATTAAAAAAAAATACCTATGCCCTCATTAGTAGATAATTAGCTAATCATAAGTCTTTTTAAATAAAATAAACATTGTTACAACAAAAAAGAGATGAGAAAATTGTATACACACAATATAAACATGGGTTTCTCTAAAACAAAGTTTAGTGTTAAAACATGTTTTGGGAAAACAATATGAAGTTTCCTCAAAAAATTAAAAGTAGAACCAAGACATGATCCAGCAATTCCACTTCTGCCTATTTATTCAAAGGAAATCACTAACCTCAAGAGTTATCTATACCCCCTTATTCTTTGTAGTATTATTTATAGTAACCAAGTTAGAGAATAAACTGAGTGTCCGTCAGTGGATGCATGGGTAAAGGAGAAGTGAAACACACACACACACACACGCACACACACACGCACACACACACGCACACAGGCACACACACACACGCACACACGCACACGCACACACGCACGCACACACACACACACGCACACAGGCACACACACATGCACACACACACACACACGCACACACACACACGCACACAGGCACACACACATGCACACACACACGCACACACACACACACGCACACACACACAGGCACACACACACACGCACACACACAGGCACACCCACACACACACACACACACATACACGCACACACACACAGGCACACATGCACACATGCACACACACACGCACACACACAGGCACACGCACACACACATGCACACACACACACACACACTGGAATATTATTTAGCCATAAAAAGGAGAAAATCCTGCCATTTGTGATAACAGGGATGAACATGAAGGGCTTTATGCTAAATGAAATGTCAGAGAAAGCAAATACTATATAATCTCACTTATATATGGAATATTAAAAAATACTCTAAAAAATCCTCAAAAAACAAATTCATACAAAGAACAGATTTTTGGTTGCCAGAAGTGGGAAGCAAGGGTTGGCCAAATTTTTAATTAAAGAAAAAGAAGAAATTTGTTTTTCTGTTCTATTGGAATGAAGAAACACATCACAGAAGAACACATTCAGAACAATTTGTTATTCAAGTAAATTTCATGACACAGAACACCACTCTATTATCTATGTACATGAAAATATAAAATAAAAAATTTAAATGTCACAAATGATAAATATAGTTTCAGAATAGTAGCGACTTTTACACATTGATCAGAATGCAGTTATAGGAACTGGTATCAAACACATTGATTCTTCAAAAAAAATCTTCAATAATGGGGGTAACTAGTTAATATTTCTTGGCAGAATAATGTTAAATGGGTGCTTGCTATCTTTTTTCCTACTTTTTGTATATTTGAAATGTTCTAGTATTTTTTAAAAAGTGTCCATATATTTGGGTTAACTCTTCATTTTCCCTTTTGTTATAGGACAGTAGGTAGGCTGCTCGGAAATTCTTGGTCATGTTGGCGGTTGTCCTTGGCATCTAGAAATGGCTGCACACAGCTCGGAAGGGATTCCCTGTGGGAGGAGAAGTCCTCCCAGCGGTGGGTGGAGGACATGAACCTACCCTCCCTGGCGGACCGACTTACTGACACTGCCACCCCTTACATGGAGAGATGGATCCAGGTTGGATGTAGAGTGTATCTGTGCGTGTATCTGTGCGTGTATCTGTGCGTGTGACATGCCCTCAGCCTGCATCCCCCACCTGAAATGTCAACTTCAGGAAAAGTCTAGACTCAGGTCAGAGGCTTCAGCTCTGTTCCACGATCATTACTCCGGTTCCTGGCACTGAGGCATTGTCCCCGAAACAGAGCCTTGTGCCCCGTGGGTGGGAATGCAAATCGGTGCAGCCACTCTGGAGAAGGGTATGAGGTCCCTCAGAAAGCTGAAAACAGAGCTACCGTATGATCCGCAGCCTATGTCTGGGTACTCATCTGAAAGAACTGGAATCGGGATCTCAAAGAGACAGTGGCACTCCCACAGCACTATTCATAGAAGCCGAGGTGTGGAAACATCCTCAAAGTCCATCCACAGATAAACGGAGAAAGAAAATGTGGTCCGTACACACCGTGGAAGGCGACAACATGGATGAATCTCGAGGACAAGATGCTAGATGACATTAACCAGTTACAGAAAGACACATGCCGCACGACTGCACTTAAATGAGGCGTCTAAAATAGTGAAATTCATCAACTCAAAGGGCAGAATGAAGGGATTCCTAACCAAGGGGCATAAAGTTCAGTCAAAGAAGGGTGAGTCAGTTCTAGAGACCCATGCACAACACTGTACCCGTAGTCAACAATGCAGTGCTGCATGCTTATTTAAGGGGGTGGGTCTCTTGTCAAGTATTCTTACCACAATAGAGTAAATTAAAAAAAAAAAAAGAGGCTTGAGGGAAATGTGAAGGAGTTGGCATGGGTCTTGGAGGTTCAGGCTGCTGAGTTTTTCTGAGAGCCTCTCTCTTATATTAAATCTCTCTGTTGTCATTTTTTTCCTGTTTAATGACCTGGGGACCTTAATGCATCCCTCTGGTCTTTGATCTGTGTAATTTTAAAACTGATGTACAAATACGCAAGCACACCCACATTCGGGCTGTTTGAGAGACTTTCTGCAAAGATTTCCATGTTTCTAAACCATGAGCAAAACTACGTAATTGACAGGTTGTCACAGTTATGGTTGACAAGAGAGAAACTATTTTTAAAATATCATTAAAAATATGTCTTTAAGTTTTGATGATGAGTTTCGGGGGCCGTGAGGGAAATAATCTTGGCAGTTGGAATGAGTCACTTATTTTTTTGCAAAGATGGACCAATAACCTCATATAGAATGGAATTTTAGCAAGCGACAACAGGAACAAATGAAACCAATCCATTTGGACTCTTGGGTAATTAGAAAGTCTTTTATTGATGACTCAGTGCTATGTGTGGGAAGACACTGATTTTTTGATGAAGCAATTAAGTCAGGCTGTGAAAGTCACTCAGTCGTGTGTGACTCTTTGCTATCCCATGGACTATACAGTCCATGGAATTCTCCAGGCCAGAATACTGGAGGGGGTAGCCTTTCCATTCTCCAGGGATCTTCCCAACTGAGGGATTGAACCCAGGTCTCCAGCATTGCAGGTGGATTCTTTATCAGCTGAGCCACTAGGGAAGCTCAAGAATACCAGAGTGCATAGCCTATCCCTTCTCCTGTGGCTCTTCCTGACCCAGGAATCGAATCAGGGTCTCCTGCGTTGCAGGCGGATTCTTTACCACCTGAACTACTACTGTGTCAGGCTGGTGATTTTAAAATTCTGCCCTCTTGGTTGTTTAGAACATCATTCTGTCTTGTACTCTAGTGAGTCTTAGCCTGCTGAACATTAGACTCAGTAAAACTTTAAGATGAGTTGTTAAAAACCAACTGCAAAATCAGAAGTTGTGTTTTTCTTCTTATGGGAATGATGATAACTAAACGTGGATTAACTTCACACCCAGTGGCTTAGGTTGGGGTCCTTAAAGGCAGAGTTCAAGACAAGGATTTGGGTGCTCACGATTTATTGAGGGGAAATCTGGATGAAGGGAGAGAAGCAGGGTCAGAAGGAGCGAGAGCCCAGCAAGGGTGAGGTCACAAAGTCCGGCTTTGGTCTAGCCTCAGTGAGGGGGCATTCTGGAGCATAAACCAACTGCTGAGATGTACACCCTGAGTCAAGGGGGCCAGATTCCGCTCCCTCAAATCAAACATGCATCAGCAAAGGGGGTGGCAGCAGGGAGGGAGGCTTGTGCTCCTCCCCAGATGGAGCAGCTCCGGTCAGCAGGGGGTGGTCAGCTCCAGGGAATGGGGGCGGGGGTGACTCACAGTAGCTGGGGGATGGGGGTGACAGCCTGGTGGAGGGGATCCTGTGGTGCCACTTTGCCTATGACAGTCCACCCCATGCAGTGCCCAAATCATGGTCTCCATGAGCTTCACTCTACCTACGGTTCTGTGGTTACAAGGGAAATGTACGAAAGTCACGCTGTGGTGGAGAAAAGGCACCCACCTCGACACAGATGGCTGCAGCGGAAAACGTCCCCCTCTTCTACCGCCAGCTCTGAATTCTCCCACTCAGCTAGAATTTCAGCTGATTTGGGGACGGTCTGGTGTGTTGACCCAGTCCCCATCCTTGATGGTTCTGAGACCCTGGCGATTAAACTCTTATCAGGCTGTGTCTTCTCTATTTCAGTTCAGTTCAGTTGCTCAGTCATGTCTGACTCTTTGTGATCCCATGGACCGCAGCATGCCAGGCCTCCCTGTCCATCACCAGCTCCCAGAGTTTACTCAAACTCATGCCCATTGAGTCGGTGATGCCATCCAACCATCTCATCCTCTGTCGTTCCCTTCTCCTCCCGCCTTCAATCTTTCTCAGCATCAGGGTCTTTTCAAATGACTCAGCCCTTTGCATCAAGTGGCCAACGTACTGGAGTTTCAGCTTCAGCATCAGCCCTTCCAAGGAACACCCAGGACTGATCTCCTTTAAGACGGACTGGTTGGATCTCCTTGCCGTCCAAGGGACTCTCAAGAGTCTTCTCCAACACCACAGTTCAAAAGCATCAATTTACCTATTCCTAACTGCATATGAGACACCTAGAAACACCTCGTGGGTTAGCTAAGTGCACTAGTGCTGAAGACCTCACGGTGGTCAGGGGAAGTTACCCTGGGGTCAAAGCAGCTGTTTTCTACGCCTGCCGAGTCCACAGCGTGAGCAGCCCAGTGGACAGCCTCAGCCTCGTCCACACTGACAAAGGACCCTGCCTGGGTTCCGTTGGCGGCATCACCTCTCCTGGTGAAGACGCGGAGCTGAGACTGGCCTCGGAGCCAAACACTGTTGAGATGGGAAGCACAAACCCACCCTGTGTGGGTCACGGGGGCTGATGGTGGTGGGGACACACCTTCTCCCCGCTGTTTTCCAGGCACAGAAGTTGCACATTTGAAGACAAGAAACCAGCTGTCTTGGGTCAGGTTCCCAAGAAGCAGAGTCAGAGACAGAGATTCGGGTGCCCATGGCCACAGAGGCGGTAATCCTTAGGGAGGGAGAAAAACTGTGGGAGAGTGAGAGACTCAGAGCAGGGAAGGAGGATCTGAGAAGAGTGTGGTTTCAGGGGAAGATCCAGATTCGGGGGTGGAGGTCGACTCTGGACCTAAGTCACATAATCATGTTGCTCACCCATTGAGACAGAGGAGTGTCGTGCACCCTGTGTCGGTAACCCATTGTTGCTAACCCACTGTGGGCCATGAGGCTGGAGGTGTCCCACCAGCCACAAACCTAGGGCAGCTGGTAGGCTGGCACCAGCCTGCTGGGGAGACCTCGGCGAGACACCACTGCTCGCACTATACCAGAGGTGTGCGCTTTCACACTGCAGCCCCACCACTGCTGATCTGGTGGCCTTAGGCAAACGAGCTAACAGCTGTGCCAAATTTATGAAATGTCACATAACAAAGTCTCAATAACGTTGGCTTTTATTGTTGCCATTTGTCTTTGCTGGCAGTGTTTGCTATTCCCTGTTCATTTAATGGAGTTTTCCAAAATGCTGAGTATGAACCCAACTTTTGGTTCATGAGAGATTAAAATATTAAAAATCTGAGATTAAGAACTGGATGAATTTTCATCATGTATTGCTGAATATTTAAAGGCACAATAAATAGCTATAAATTCTAAAATTGTCCATGTTCATTTGTTCTTATAAGATGATACACTTAATACTCAGGCTGAGTAAAATAATTAATAGCCTGTTGAATGGAATTTCTCATTATCCAAACACAGAAGGTAGATGGCTCAGTGGTAAAGAATCTGCTTGCCAATGCAGGAGACATGGGTTCGATCCCTGATCAGGAAGATCCCCTGGAGGAGGAAATGGCAACCCACTCCAGGATTCTTGCCTGGAGAATCCCATTGACAGAGGAGCCTGACAGGCTCCTCTGTCCTTGGGATTTCCCAGGCAAGAGTCCTGGAGTGGGTTGCCATTTCCTCCTCCAGGGGATCTTCCCAACCCAGGGATTGAATTCACATCTCCTGCACAGGCAGGAAGGTTCTTTATTGCTGAGCCACTTGACAAGCGCGTATTTGCCATGAAAGTGAAAGTGAAGTCGTTCAGTCATGTCTGACTCTTTTCGACCCCGTGGACTGTATCTCACCAGGCTCCTCTGTCCATGGGATTCTCCAGGCAAGAATACTGGAGTGGGTTGCCATTTCTTTCTCCAGGCGATCTTCCTGACCCAGGGATGGAACCCATGTCTCCCGCATTCCAGGCAGACCCTTTAACCTCTGAGCCACCAGGGAAGCCCCATATTTGCTATAGTGCTTTACAAATAAAATCCAGAGGCTCAGCCTCTGTGTCTCTTAGATCAAATCTGATTGGCAGATAATATGATTGGCAGCTGAGCTGGTCAATTCTGCTTCAACAGGAGGAGGGTCCATGTGGTGAAGCCTGCTGCCCTGCTCAGGGCTATAAATGGGATATAAGGTGGTATGGGAAATTGAGCAGAGTTCTGCTTTGAGAGCATGCCATGTGCTAGTCCCTGTGCCATCTGCTTTCTTCTTGGTAATCTTCCTGGGTAGATTGTTGTTTAGTCACTCAGTCATGTCTATTTGCGATCCCATGGACTACAGCACATCAGGTTTCCCTGTCCTTCACTATCTCCTTGAGTTTGCTCAAGCTCATGTCCATTGGGTCAGTGATGTCATTCAATCATCTCATCCTCTGTCATCCCCTTCTTCTCCTGCCTTCAATCTTTCCCAGGATCGGGGTCTTTTCCAATGAGTCGGCTCTTCTTATCAGGTGGCCAAAGTATTGGAGTTTCAGCTTCAGCATCAGTCATTTCAATGAACATTCAAGGTTGATTTCCTTTAGGATTAACTGGTTTGATCTCCTTGCAGTCCAAGGGCCTCTCAAGAGTATTCTTCAGCACCGCAGTTTGAAGGCATCAATTCTTCGGCACTCAGCCTTATGATCTAATTCTCACATCTGTACATGACTACTGGAAAAACCATAGCTTTGACTAGATGGACCTTTGCTGGCTGGGTAGGCAGATGAGCTCATTTATGATTCTGCATACTGAGAGGGATTAGGTTAACTTCCTAGCTCTTCAGGTGGAAAGGCAGAGTTGGGAAGTTTGACCTGATTCCCTTCAGGTTCCATGGATGAGAGCCCCTGTCTGACACACCCCTTCTAGGATTTACCAATGCTGGTGTCACTGTGATAGGAGACTGTCATTCCACCAGCCTGGATGAGCAGGCTTTTCTCCCAGGTGAGGGGAGGCTTGCCTTTCAGTGGTTATCAGGGGCTTCTGTCGCTGCCAGAAAACACTGAGGCACTGTCCCATGTCTGGTCTGCGCCCAGGTTTCATTCTTGAGATTCTCAAAGCAAAACTCCCTCCATGTAGGAAATGGTTCTTCCAGAGTTAGCTGGGGCAAACTAGGGTCCAGTAATTCAACAGCTAGAAGTGACACAGCTGTTCTATAAGTCTTGAATTAGTTACTCCATGAGCGGCCCCAAGGTCACCCACTTTCCCTATCTTGATGCGTATATTTATTCTTATTTTGGTATTCTGTCTTTATTCAGTCAGACTTCCCTGGTGGCTCAGTGGTAAAGAATCTACCTGCAATGCAGGTCTGAGACTCCGGTTTGGTCCCTGGGTCAGGAAAATCCCCTGAAGAAGGAAATGGCTGCCCACTCTAGTATTATTACCTGGAGAATTCCATGGACAGAGGAGCCTGGTGGGCTACAGTCCACGGGGTCTCAAAGAGTTGGGCACCACTGAGTTGACTAACAACACTTTCTTTAATTCAGTAGAATAAAGACAGAGGTAGATTTGTGTGCTTAGACATCTTCAAGTGGACGCCTGAGCTTCAGTTTACATTATTGATAAAAGCCAGAGAAGAACCTTAGCTCTTCAACACATTCTGAGTCTTCTGCTTATGTGGAATAATAATAATTTTAATCACAATTTTTCATTTGTCAGTTTTGGCTTTAGGTATTGGTGGTTTCTATCTTTTTCATGGTATTTTTTTTTCCAACAGTAGAACATCATAGACACAGCCTCTGGAAAAAAATGCGACATGAATTTTTGATAGTCGTTCTTCCCATCTTTTTTTTTAAATCAATACATTTCTGACTAATAAAGGTTTCAAGAAAAAAGCAGATTCTGTCATAGAAAAAACAAGAAAACACTCTCTTTACTTTGCAAGACACCTGTACACATCAAATACCATATTCCCTCGAGTGGCTCCCTTGCATGTAAGAATGTAGTCAACTCCTTAGACGGTGGGAGGTAAGTATTTGAGACAAAGCCTCTGGCCTTTGGTCAACAGCATATTTTATGAGTCATTAGTGTGATACAACTGCTAAAAAATAAAGTGTGATCTTAAACAGCAATAGACAAAGTACAATATCCCTAGAACATTCTCTCAGTTTGGGGTACTGCAATTAAGTCTTTTAAGAATCATCTTAATAAATTATTAAAGGCAAACAGTCAGCCAGTGCTACCCGGTCAATACAGCTTGCCAAGCTCCCCTGGAGCTCCCCATCCCAGTCACAGGCTCGCCTTCCTTTCAGAGGTTAATTATATCCTTGACTTTTATGGTAACCAGGTCCTTGCAGGTATTACTTATCACCTGTGTCCATGTCTAGACACGGAAGATTCTTAAAAACATTTTATATTTACTTTCGTCTCAGTTTTCCCCACAATCCTGTTCATTTTCTTACCAGTTGTCTCCTTGAAAACAGAAATTCAGAGTCTGGAATTTGAGAACTGCATTCTCACCTTGCTGGTCATCAACAGTCTTCTCTGTCCATTTTCCCTGCTAACTGGCAACTGAACCTGGAGATTGACTGAGACGCAGATTCTATCCTTGTAGCAGGAGGAGTACTGCCCTCCCCCAAGCCCCAACCCCTGGCATGATGTCCACGCCCAAATCCTTGGCGTCTGTGAATATCTTACCTTACATGTCAGGAGAGACTTTGCACATTTGCTCCATCCCAGGATTTTGAGACAGAGTACCCTGAATTACTCAGGCAAACCCAGGGTAATCACAAGAGTGCTTACAAGAGGGAAGCAGGAAGGTCGTCAGAGAAGACGTGATGATGAAGGCAGAGGTCGGAATTAGGCGGCCACAAGCCAAGGAACATGGGAGGCCTCTATAAACTGGAAAACAGAAATAGACAGACTTTCTTCCAGAGGCTCCAGAAAGGAACGCTGCTCTGCTGTCACTTGGGTTTCAGCCCCACGAGACTTCTGACCTCAAGAGCTGTAAGGAGCCTGTCTGTGTTGGTTAAGTCACTAAGTCTGTAGCAGTGTTTTGTACAACCATAGAAGACCAACGGGATCCACCTGGCAAGAGTGAAGGTGGTGGGTGATGTGTTCTGTCAACAGCAGACAGGTAAGGTCTGGGTCCTGTCTTTCTGTGATGTCAGTTGAGACGATGCTCAACGCTTCAGTCCGTAATCCGCTGGGGTTGCAAAATGGTGTTATTCTATTTCTATGACTTTTTGTCCATGTATTAGCTGGCATACTTCTTTAAATAGATGTTTCTATATGATATTGCTCACATAAGAAAGGTATTGCTCTTTTACTTACCACTTTTTAATATAATGGGCTTCCCTTGTGGCTCAGCTGGTAAAGAATCCACCTGCAACGTGGTAGACCTGGGTTCGAACCCTGGGTTGGGAAGATCCCCTGGAGAAGGGAAAGGCTACCCACTCCAGTATTCTGGAGAATTCTATGGACTGTATAGTATAGTCTGTGGGGTCACAAAGAGTTGGACACCACTGAGTGACTTTCACTTTGTAATATAATGAATCAATTTCCTTCCAGTCTCTGAAAGTCATCAAGTCGGGTTTTTAATATAAAGGATTCATAAAGAGTTCAGTCCATTATAGACACATCCCTCGATGAAGATCAGATTGTTCTGATACTGGCCAATGGAAGACTCTCAAGGTGGCTTCTGAGTCCCTTTGATGTCGCCCTGTCAGTCTTTGATTCTAGAAGGTTTTTAATTTGTAAAATAACAAGGTATTCCAGGCTCATCTTGTGCATTTTCTGCCCCAGATCTGGAATATCTAATTTCTCCAACAAATCTTGCTTTCTTCTAGTGGGAAATGAAATGTCAAGTCCACAATCAAGGGTCCAAGTGGTAATAAAGCTATTTTACCTAGGACTCTAGTGTATTTTACAGATGATTTGACTGACTATATTTGTAAAATGACTTTTCTTTCTTTTAAAAATAGTTTTTAGCAATTCCTTTAAGAGAAATAAAATTAAATAAACTTTTCATTTACCTAAAGAATAATATTTAATTAATTAATATTTCTGAGCTAATATAGTCAAAATTTTAATAGTATGACTTTAATATTTAATATACACCACTGGATATTCTTGGGCTTCCCTTGTGGCTCAGCTGGTAATGAATCTGCCTACAATACGGGAGACCTGAGTTGGATCCCTGGGTTGGGAAAATTCCCTGGAGAAGGGAACAGTTACCCACTCCAGTATTCTGGCCTGGAGAATCCCATGGACTGAATAATCCATGTGGTCTCAAAGAGTCGGACACGACAGAGTGTCTTTCACTTTCGCTGGATATTCTAAAGCTAGGAAAATACTTCTTGAACCTAGCTTTACAAGTCTTACAATTAACATTTCTATATCATTAATATACTCTGCTTACTGACAGACTTCCCTGATGGCTCAGATAGCAGAGAATCTGCCTGTAATATAGAACACCTGGATTTGATCCCTGGGTCGGGAAGATCCCGTGGAGGAGGGCGTGGCAACCCACTCCAGTATTGTTGCCTGGATAATTCCATGGACAGGAGGAGCCAGATGGGTTACAGTCTGTGGGGTCACAAAGAATTGGACACAATTGAGCGACTTTCACTCACTGATGACTATTTGTTTCTATAAATCCTGCTCAGCCCTCCCAGCTTCCTGTTCTCCACACCAGTTAAATGCCACCCTTCGGCTGGCATTCAGATACCCTGGGTCCCCTTTGATTTTCTTTTAAACCAGTTTATTTCCTACCCTGAATCTGAAACACCTTCAGAATGCCTCAGAATCCTCTTCCAGCTGTCCCCTGACTTTGGCTTTGGTGCCTGACAGATGGGAGATTAAAACCACATCTGGGTAAACAAGGACGGTTTACCACCCCTATGAGCCCCACTTTCCACTGAGGACCGCATCCCTCCTGCTGCAGGGAGGGCCGGCAGAGGGTCGGGTGAAGAAGCCTGCGTCGGGCACAGCGATGGGCGTGGATGCGGATGCAGACGGAGCCCGGAGTCCTGCTGGTCTCACGATCCGGGCTATTTTCACCCGCTTAGCAGCTTCCTCACATTTCCTGCGTGAATCCAAGGTTTACCCACATCTCCAGTTCTGCCACACTCCGCTGCTTCCCAAAGGGTGCTGCTAACTTCAGTCCAGAAAGCTGTGTCCTGTTGCTCAGCGGGGAATGTTCTAGTCCCGCCCCCCAGGACACAGCTGCCTTCAGATGGCAATGATGAAGCTGTCTGCAGGGCAGCCATGGAGACGCAGAAGTAGGGAATAGATGTGTGGACAGTGTGGGAGGGAGAGGGCGGGGCGAAACTAGAGAGCAGCGTGGAGACATGTTCATGACCATGTGCAGAAATAGAGAGCCGGTGGGAATCTGCTGCGTGACACAGGGAGCTCAGCCCTGAGCTCCGTGACAACAAAGAGGGGTGAGGGAGGAGCGAGATTCAAGAGCGAGGGTCATGCGTATACCTGTGGCTGACTGACGTTGACGAACGGCAGAAACCAGCGCGGTATTGGAAAACAATTCTCTTCCAGTATTGATGCTTTTGAACTGCGGTGTTGAAGAACTCTTGAGAGTCCCTTGGACTGCAAGGAGATCCAACCAGTCTATCCTAAAGGAAATCCTGAATATTCATTGGAAGGACTGATGTTGAAGCTGAAACTACAATACTTTGGCCACCTGAGACGAAGAGCTGACTCATTGGAAAAGGCGCGGATGCTGGGAAAGATTGAAGGCAGGAGGAGAAGCGGGCAACAGAGGGTGAGATGGTTGGATGGCATCACAGACTCGATGGACATGAGTTTGAGCAAGCTTCAGGAGATGGTGATGGACAGGGAAGCCTGGTGCCGCAGTCCGTGGGATCTCAAAGAGCCCAACACAACTGAGCGACTGAACTGAACTGAAAAAAATTTTAAAAACTGCTTGCATTAGTGACCTCTTCTCTAGAGTCTCCTTCCCTGCTCCTCTTCTAATTCTCTCTGAAGACAAGGAAGGATTTGCACTAGCTGAGTGAGTGCCTGCTGTGGGGTTGGCATTGTGCCAGGGCTGTGCTCACCCGTGTGTGCAGGCCAGTGCGGCGGGAGCGTGGTACAGACACACATGCCCTGGTTCCCAGCACTCTGGACTGGTGGAGAGTCTACAGTGAAGCACAGACAGTGACCTGGGAGTGCTGATTTTGCTCGTCAGGGAGGCCCCTCAGAGCTGACCCCGGCACTCTGTACCTGAAGAGGATGCAGACACAGGCTGCACAGGCAGGCAGAGCCTGCCAAGCAGAGGAACAGCGAGTGCAAAGGCCCTGCGGCAGGGAGGAGTTGAAGTTCATTGGATGGGGCGGGGGACAGTGAAGCTGGATGTGGGGATGAGCAGAACAGACAGGCTCTATTTCCTGAGGGGTCTGGAGACCCAGGGGAGGCCTGTGGTTGAGAATTTGGTTCTAAAATGAGGTGGGAGGTCAGTGGAGGGCAGGACACACAGCCCGACGCTTGCCCTAGAAGATCCCTGGGCTGCTCTGTGATGCAGGGCTGAGGGAGCAAGGGTACCCCCAGGTGGGGGCTGGTGGTAGCTGGGGTGGTGGCTGCAGGGTCTGGGATGGGTGGCTCTGGTGGAGACAATAGGTGAGGAGATTCGGGTTACACAGGGGTATGGGTGTGAGAGAGTGCTGGCCACCCAGGATGCACCGTGGGGCTCTGGCCGCAGCAGGTGAGGAATGATGCTGGTTCCCAGGAAACCGCTCTCTCCCCTGTGTGTCAGTTACGCTTTACAGAGCCGTCCCGAAGCGGAGCGAGGCAGGCGGGTGATGCGGTGTGCTTCACCTGGTAGCAGTGCCGCCTTGGGGAGGGGGCAGGCTAAGGGCGTCGTGTCCCCACAGCGCAGGTCCCTGGGGGGTGCTATACAGGACTGGGGCTGGAGGCGGGCAGGCTAAGGGCATCGTGTCCCCACAGCACAGGTCCCTGTGGCGGGGGGATGCTATACAGGACTGTGGCTGAAGGGAGGCAGGCGAAGGGCGTCATGTCCCCACAGCGCAGGTCCCTGGAGGGGGTGCTATACAGGACTGGGGCTGGAGGGGGGCAGGCTAAGGGCATCGTGTCCCCACAGCGCAGGTCCCTCGCGGGGGTGCTATACAGGACTGGGGCTGTAGCCAGGTGGTTCAGCTCCACCCCAGAGAAGGGACAAGGACGTGGACTGTAGCGTTAACCCTGTCCCCTCCAGCCCTCTGCCTGCAGGTCGGATGGGCGCGTGTAGTCGTTTACGCATAATCATGTGATTATCGTTGTTGTTGTTGAGTCAGCAAGTTGTGTCCGACTCTGCGACCCCGTGCACTGCAGCACGCCAGGCTTCCCTGTCCTCCACCGTCTCTGGGAGTCTGCCCAAGCCGTGTGATTAGCGTGTCCTTTGGCCCGCTAGCGCCCCTGCCACCCTTGTCTAGCTCATGTCTTCTGGCCTGATTGTTCCTTTTTCCCTGCTGTGGACCTGCACACCGTGGCCCTGTATTACCCAGACTAGTTCAACACAAGGCCTCATAAGTAAGCCGAGGAGTTTGCGGAGCTGAGGTGGAGACCCGTGCAGGGTCGCTAGTCTCAGCGCTGCGGGCAGGCCACTGCCCAGCAGACCGGAATCTTCCAAAGGCTGCACCGCTCCATCACTGGGAAGGCAGGTCCAGTGTTCCCTCTGTCTCAGCTGGTGTTTGCAGGTGGGTTTTATAATCAGCTCCTGAAAGGTTGTTGCTGAACCACAAAAGACGCCGAAATTCTTGGCCTCCAGAGAAGAGGAATTTAATTCGGGGCCAGTGATGAGGCTTGATCACTCAGAGCTTTTGTGTAGTAAAGTTTTATTAAAGTGTAAAAGAGATAGGGAAAGCTTCTGACATAGACATCAGAAGGGAGCAGAAAGAGTGCCCCCTGCTAGTCTTTAGCTGGAGGTTATATAGCTACTAGCGGTCTGCTAATTAGAGAAAGGAAATGTCTCAAAACTCAGAGAATGGCACCAGGGCCCGCACCCACACGTGCATTTTGAGATAACATTGGCACTGGGTGCGTCATCCTGGGCCATAAAAGGATTGACGTGAATCTTGAAGAAAGGCAGATTTCCAAGCAAATACAGTCTCATTAGCATGGATCAGGAGGGCAGGTCTGAGTACAACACACTGGTTTGTCAAGTCGGTTCTGAGTCTCAGGCAGAACCGACCTGAAGACAGAGTCTAGGGTAAACACATAAACTCATTAACATAGCTTAAGACAAACAGTTCCATAAGAAAAACACATTGGTTAGCTCCAGGTTTGAGAAAAGTTAAGTTCAGGTGGAGCCAGGTGTCGTCATGGCAACCCAGAATTTTAAGAGAAGCCTCTGTATAAATCTGTGTAGAGAAGGGAAAAAACCTAACACTTGTTTGTTTCTTCCTGCTGCTTAAGAGAGAGACAAAAAACTGCCTGACACTTGCAGCCTATTTCCTCTGTTTGCAGACCCCTGGGCTTCCTACTGTTGCCCTTTCATTCTGTTACAGACAGAGGGGAGATTTGAAACTCAAAGAATAATGAAAAACTCAAAAAGCCTTGGGGCCTGGGAACAAATAATTCTGTTTTCCCACTGCACACAGACCCCCCTGCCTGTCAGGACAGGGAGGAATGTGAGCCGTTTGTGACCCAAAACACAGCCACTCCAGACTGTTTCACTTCTGGCTTCGTGGGGTTGAGTGTGGAAGTCTGAGGCCCCACTGGGCCACCAGACCTTCTAACTGTGAGCGATTCACTTAAAGCGTGTTTGCACAGACTTTGAGGGTTTTAACTATGTATATAATTTACATCTTATTTCAGGACTGTTACAGCCAATTAAACTGTCCTCAGTACCAGATTCTCACAGAAAGACATTAACAGTGACGTTTTCACTTGTGTTCCAGGAGCCGCTGTGAGAATAATTACGGTGCTGAAGTGTTTGCTAATAATACGTTAGGTGGGAAAGCGACTACTCTTTCAAGGAATCTCTGCACTTGAAAGCTATTTGTTCACTTTAAAGACTACATCGTCTCTCATTGCTTTAAGTTTTTAGTTCTAGGAAGAATAATCTAGATGGAACACAGCAATGTGGTTGATTTAAGAGATTCCGACTATGGCAAGCTTCTCTAGTCCAGGAGTTACAATAGAAGGATCTTTTCTCGAAGGTCCCAGCTTGTTCAGGGAGTGAGAGGCAGTAACTCTCATTCCCCCAGAACAGAAAACACAATCCGTAGATGCACGCCAGTTTTCAGCTTTCCAGCCTTTTGGAATTGAAAGGTGCGTTTGAGGATGCACTTGACCAAATCAATGCTCATAGCATCACCCTAGAAGAGTTTTTCTAAATGGCACCAAGTCACACTGGAGAAAGGTGCAGGCTTCTGGCCTTGGTGGAGCACAGTATCTCCTGTTTATGCTCTGCTTATTGCCGGACTCACCACCAGAACAAATCAGACCTGCTGATGAATTCCTTCAACGCCCTCACTGGGTGCTTGACAATGATCTGCTGATGAGTGAACAGAGGATGCTGTTTTTCTGGCATGTTTATTGCTTGTGGGATATTGATTTATCCCCCACCTCATCACACACATTGTGCGTGAAATGAGCTGGATAAAGCCAAGTCATTAAAATTATTCATCATTTAAATAGAACTTTCTATTCATTTGTTGATTCACTGACATTTGCAAGATTTTATTAGCGGATTGCCACTAGAGGGAAGTCATTCCGCTCTGTGCTGTGGGTCAGTGGGGCAAAGACTAAGTGAGAATCCTTAGTTGCGTAGACTGCAGACTTGCATCTTCAAGAAACTTACACTCGAATAGGTCTAATGCTTCAGAAAACCTTTTTGACTTAGCTTTTTAAACATAATACAGTTACTTTGTTTTATTTTATTTTAGATAAACTCCTGTGTGTGTGTATGTGTCTGTCGTGTCTGACTCTGCAACCCCATGAACTGTAGCCCACCAGGCTCCTCTGTCCATGGAATTTCCCAGGCAAGAATACCGGAGTGGGTTGCCAGGGATCAAACCTATGTCTCTTGAGTCTCCTGCATTGGCAGGCAGGTTCTTTACCACTAGTGCCTCCTGGGAAGCTCTAGATAAACAACAAGGAGTGGAATTATCAGATCACAAGGTAAGTGTGTTTAGTTTTATGAAAAACACCAACAGATTTTCATCCAAGGTGTTTGTTACATTCTACATTCCCATGAACAATGTGCAAGAGTCCCCGTTAGAACAATCCCTTCAAACTTTTGTATGGTCAGTCTTAATTTTAGTGATTCTAGGGGGTGTTAAGTAGTATATCCTTGTGGTTTTCATTTGCATTTCACTGAGAACTAATGATAATGAAAGCATTTTTAATGTGCCTATTAATTATCGTGTATTTTTCTTTTGTGAAATGATCTGTTAAAATTTTTGCTCTTTTGATTGGACTTTCTTTTTTTATTATTGAATCTTATCTCTTGAACATAAAATAGGGACATGTGTACTGGGGTTTCTGCAAAGTAGCAAATGCTCTCTATTCCAGACTCCTGGTCTGAGTTAGAATCGAAGCACTGAGCTCTTACTAGTCAAATATTTTTCAGTGCTCAGGTTAATACATCCACAATGCTGCTCATTGCTCCAGAAACTATTTTTTTCCTTTTTTTTTTTTTTAATTTGACCACACCATATAACATGCTCGATCTTAGTTCTCTGACCAGGGATCAAACCCATGCCCCTTGCACTGGAAGTGCAGAGTCTTAACCACTGGACTACCAGGGAAGTCTCTTTGTAGCTTTCTGCAGGCTGATTTTGAATATAGTTTAATTTGATATTGATAGTTTCAGTTAGATTTTTTTAAACTAGACTACTTAATGATATGAGAAACGTGTTTGTTTCATCTTAAGTAATAAAACTTACCAAGCAGAAGGAAAAATAGAAATTAATGTTTGAAAATTTTTTTGAAAAGAGGAGGAAAACAACTGGAACAAAGATTAGAAGATAAATGTTATCTCCGTTGTTGTTGTTGCTTGGTTGCCCAGTTCGGTCTGACTCTGTGGCCCCATGGACTGCAGCCCGCCAGGCTCCTCTGTCCAGGGGATTTGCCGTTTTCTCTTCCAGGGAGTCTTTCCAATCCAAGAATCAAACCGTCTCCTGCATTGACAGGCCGCTTTTTTTTTTTAACCACTGAGCCATCAGAGAAGCCCCATTTATCACAGTACCCACCTCTAAGTTATATGTGTATATAGTTTCTGTCTCTTCCATTTCATTGCTTGCTGGTGCAAAAACTTTCCACTAATGCACGTGTACTATTGTGCAATAAGAACTGAGTTTATTTCTAAGATCAGAAAGAAAAAAATATATTCATGGCCAATTTCATTTCTGAAAAGGAGCTTCCTGCTACTAACGATTGGTTTGCTCTTCCATTTTTTAAAATAAAATTCTGATCCTTCAAATATAGTCACATATACATGCAACGATGTTAATCATTTACTAACTCGAAGATAGTGGTTTTGTTTTTTGATCACTCACCGTGAAATAACATCAAAGTATGAACAGCAAGTGCTTTGAACAAGGAAGGAGCTGGGAGTTTAAGAAATGAAGCGTGTCTTCCTCGGCCTTTGCTGCAAGTAAGCAAGTCTTGTGGGTATCAGTGACGGAAAGGTTGGGCATCACCATAAGAACCTGTTAATCCAGGCAACCTCAACTCTGTCAGCACTGTAGTGAGTTTCCTTACAGATCTCTTCATGATGTGGCCAAACATCTTCCTCGCATCTCACCAGGCCCATCGGCAGTCACAGGACTCCTTTTATATGACCGCCATCAGCATCTCTGCTCTAGCCCCAGGTGGGTAATGGGCTCAAGCGACCCAGGAGCCCGTATGACTCACAGCAGCAGCTTCCAATGGCTGTGTGTTCAGTGGTCTGTGAAATGTGCATTTTTCTTAAGGTGCATTTTTCCCTAAAGAAAGACGCGCTGTTAGCTCGACTGAAGACCTTCTGAAAAGGAAGCATGTAGGCTCGGACGCCTCTAGGAAGCTTTATGGCTGTGATCTCTAAGACAATTTCCCATCGCTGGCTGACCCTGAACTAAATGAGAAGCGAAAGCACTTTTCATTCATCTGTCGCCGTGGTTCCCTGGCTTCATTACGCTGGTCTATTGACTCCTCAGAGGCCATTGCTAACACCACCATTTCTATTTACTCAGTGTCTTAAAAACTCACTTTACAGTACAGGCTTTCTTTGCATAAATTCCAGCACCTTGAATGCTAGATGGTGATAACCTCCATACTTAAAGGAGACAGTGTTTATGCATGATACTGAATGCGCACTGTTTCCGTGGGCATGATGTTACATTATTGTTTATGCTTTGAGAAACCTCCTCCCTCCAGGGATCATACACATACTATCCTGGAAGTGTCTAGGCAACAGAGGAAATCCTTTTCTTCTCACGACTTTCACCTATCTTGCTGAGTACTATGCCTGCAGGAATATTTGATTTTGCATCCTGTGTAGTGGATGGAGGCCAAGGCTTTCTTGAAGTTTATAGCCATAGGGTCTGCCTGCTGTTGTGGACACAGCAAAAAAAAAAATTAAAAGAAAAATTTAAAAAGCGAGACTAGGCATTTTGTGAGTGTGATGCCTCTGAGGGCTCAGATTCCATCTGTCTCCACTTCATCCCATCACCTGCTCCTGACACGGGGTGTTCCATTGACTGAGACCTTCTGCTAAGGCTGTCCTTTGTTGCAGGTTTCTATGAAGGCATGGCGGAGACCGACCATCCTTTCCTACACACACCAGCCCCAGAGGTGTGGAGAGGCCCCCAGGCATGAACTGATGGCATCTTGGGGCTATGGAGTGACGGTGGTCTAGCCTCGCCCGTGTGTCTCTGCATCCAGGTGTGAAGGGGTGGCACACGGCAGCCGCTTGGGACAAATAGGACAGATGTTTGTTTCCCCTCAGCCGGGAGGATGAAGACAAGGCACTCCACCTGAGGCCGTCCTTTGAAACAAACCAGAGCTCATTTCTGGGTCCGTGGCCTCGTGGGGGGCCCTTGCCCCCTTGGAATGCCACCAGGATCAGGTCTTGCCTGCCCCAGGGCTCCTCTCTGTGAATCCGCACACTGACCTGAGGTTCTGGGTAAGAGTGAGTCACAGTTCATACACCGCTCGTATTCCATTCTCACTGCAAAGAAGAGCTTCTGTGTCTTCACTCTGAGGGAAGGTAACCAGCTGGGTGGCGGCTTGGGGCCCCTGTGAGCACGGTCATCTCTGGTTCACTTAGTGGAAGGAAGTTTAAAAGACACATGTATTATAGCACATTCCTGCTGCTGCTGCTGCTAAATCGCTTCAGTCATGTCCGACTCTGTGTGACGCCAGAGACGGCAGCCCACCAGGCTCCCCCATCCCTGGGATTCTCCAGGCAAGAACACTGGAGTGGGTTGCCATTTCCTTCTCCAATGCAGGAAAGTGAAAAGTGAAAGTGAAGTCGCTCAGTCGTGTCCGACTCTTAGCGACCTCATGGACTGCAGCCTACCAGGCTCCTCTGTCTGTGGGATTTTCCAGGCAAGAGTACTGGAGTAGGGTGCCATTGCCTTCTCCAGCACATTCCTGAGGGCACACTAATTATGTAGTTATCTTGAAAGTTAATTGTACTGGATTTTAAGTGAACCTGGAATAATACTTCTTAGTCCTTGAGTTTCCCTTGAGAGCTGTGTGTTGTGGAGGCTGGTTGGGGTTGGAGGTTGAGCAGTCTTGGAGGGAACAGTGTTCTCACTGGACTAAGAACATTCCTTTTGACTGGTGGCAAGCTTCACTGGTGGCTCAGTTGGTAAAGAATCTGCCTGCAATGCAGGAGACCTGGGTTCAATCCCTGGGTTGGGAAGATCCCCTGGAGAAAGGAAAGGCTACCCCCTCCAGTATTCTGGCCTGGAGAATTCCATGGACTGTATAGTCCATGGGATCGCAAAGAGTCGGACACAACTGAGCGACTTTCACTTCACTTCACTTCACTTCAAACCTGTATAAAGAGGGCAAGCCATGGGAGATGTGCCCTATTTTGAGGGGCTCCTGGTTTTTTGAGAGCATGTTTAGAGATAGAAATAAACCAAGCAAATAGCGGGTATCTATGTGGTGGGGAAAGAAGCTACATCAACAGGTTTTACAAGCACTGAGAGGAGGGACAGGCAGTAAGGGCTACTGAGGGCTCCTGACTGCTAGGAGTGGGCAGGTGCCTTTGTCTGTTCTGTCCCTTAGTCCTCTCAGTGGCAGCAGGCGGCGTATGGAGGAAGGCCTGCATCTGAGGCTCAGGAGAGTCTGCTAGGAGCCCAGGTTCACTCAGGCAATGACTGGCGGGTTCCTACAGCCCTGGGCCTGTAGTCATTCATTAGCCTGTTTTAGAGGCCACATCCCAGGGGCTGCAGCCAAGGATGGCTGCCTGGGGTGTCAGCACTGCGGGCACCTGGGAGTTGGGCAGGATTCAGCCTCACTCTGTGAGAGGAACCAGGGGGATTCTTCTACCTTTAAATCAGCCAGTTCCAGTCCAGTTACCGGGAGTGGGACAGCCTCTTCAAAACACTCACGGGCAGATGCCTGGGGTCCTTCCCTCTCTGCTGGCCTGACCTGGGGACTCCGAGAGCTGGGTCTTTCTGTTGACTAGGTAAGTGGACATCCTGAACGTTTACGGACCGCTGTGGGTATGCAATGTGCAGCTTCAGGCTCAAAGACCCTTGCCTTCTGCCCTTTCACCTTGATGGTGGTCTCATTGTCACAATTTCTGCTGATAAGGAGAGTAAGATGACCACGGTGTGTTCTGCATGCATGGATTCAATCAACACTGGGTTGAAAATATGTGGTAAAAACATTCCAGAAAGTTCCAAAAAGCAAAATTTTAACTTGTTTCAGGCTGGCAACTATTTACATAGCATCTCCATTGTCCTCAGTATTATAAGCGATCTAGATATGATTTAATGCAGGAGAATGTGTGTAGTAGGTTTATGCAAACACTATATCATTTTCCATTTAGAGAGAGAAACCAAGCAGATGGGAGGTGTCTGTGGTGGGGATAGACGCTACATCATCAGGTTTTATAAGTGAGGAGGGAGAAGGGACAGGCATCAGGAGTTCCTGAGGGCCCCTAGAATCACTAGGAATTGGCATCTCTCATTTCCATCTATCATTTTGGATTTGGGATCCTCTGGGGTCCTGGGACCAATCCCCTGGGGATATTGAGGGATGACTGACCTCATATTCAAATGGTTTACAGTTGACTAAATGCTTTCTTGACTGCTCTCTTTGCTTATAAAACTCTTCTTTAGATTCCAATCTAAAATCATCTTTCATAATGATTGGTAATTTGGGCCTAAAAATTATCTATAGGTTAACAGCTAGACAGAGTTTTAGGGCTGGGAGCAGAACTCTAAAATGTGAAGGCTTTTTGATTGCCTGTGATCGATAAATGGATTTACAGGGCTGAGTTTTGGGAAATGATATTTGTAAATTACCCTCTTTGCATTGGAAAACTAGATTTTCTTTTCCATTTGCACCAAAATGTACAGGAAGAACAAGCCTTGAAAGGAGAATGAATCAGCAGATGAAGCACAGAAAACAGGAAAAAAGCTTTTACTGCAAGGGCTATTTGGGGAATTTGGTTGTTTTCTTTTGTAAAGATAATTTGCCATTTCTCTTCTCTTTTTTGTGCACAGCATTTTGTTAGATGGCATTTTGGTAAATCACTACCTTCCAATGTGATTAGAAAATGATTGCTCTGAATTATAACCAGCCAAACACACTTACTGTGCAAGAGACAGGTGAATGATGGAGAACCAGCTATTATTGAGCAGTAATTACGGCCAGCATCAATTTGCAGATTTGCCTTGGCTCTGGGAGAGCCTCCACCAGGGCGGTGAACATCCTGTGTGCTTGTCTGTGCTCCCCAAGTCCACCTAGCCCGCCCCCATCTCTGTAAAGACTCCAGAGCTGAGGAAGCAGAGATCAGGGCTAGAGACAGGCCCAAGACTTTCCCTTCTCCTTGAGGGGAACCAGATTCTTGACTGTGCTACCTGGAGCCCTTTCTCAGCCCATCAGGCCATGTACAGACCGTCAGTTCTGTGGGTCCTTGCCTTGGTGCCCTCCCAGGTCAGGGCACTAGGAAACACAGCCACCCTGGGAGGACCGTGCCATCAGTTGCTTCTGCTACATTTTCCTGAATGGAAGTCGGGCTGCCATGAGTTGACAGGAGATGCCCACGTGTGAATGAGAAAATCCATCTCCATTAGTACTGTAACTGAGTCCTTTGCTGGGCACACAGCCCGTGTACGTATAGGCGGCAGCCCTGGGTGAGCCTGGTGACTGCTGGGGTGCAGTGCCCAGGGCTCCCTTCTGCAACAAGCCACATCCCATCTCAGGTGCTGGCGTGCCGCTCAGAGACAGTCCCCCTGACGCCTCACCCCGGGGCATAGCCCTTCTTGTGGTGACCTGCATTCAGAGTTAAGGGATGTCCCAAGTTCAGGCAAGCTGGAAGGCCATTCCCAGTTGTAGCAGTCCCTACAGGTGGTGTAGGGCTCTACAGAGACTGAATTATCCATCCTGGTTTCTCCCTCAACCCAGTTCTTCCTGTAGGTCATGATTACAGGAACATTTGCTATTAAGTGGCTTGTGCACTGAGCTTTGTCCAAAGCTACATCCAAGAAACCCAACCTGAAATCATGGACAGGTCTCATAGCATCCCTCCAATTCTTAGCCAGGAGTCTGCACCTCAAAACATGCAGCCCCTATTTGTTTTCCAAATGTGATATTTGCAAAATGCTAGTTCAATCAGGCATCCCTTCCTTGGAGACTTTCATTGGTTTATCTTTTGCTCTTAGGGACAAACAGCCACTTCCTTCATGTGGCTAAGTTGTTGTTTTTCTTCAGCTGCTACATCATGTTCAACTCTCTGAGGCCCCATGGACTACAGAACACTAGGCTTCCCTGTCCTTCACTATCTCCTGGAAGTTGCTCAAACTCATGTCCATTGAGTCGGTGATGCCATTCAACCATCTCATCCTCTGTCACCCCTTTCTCTCCCGCCCTCAATCTTTCCCAGCATCAGGGTCTTTTCCAATGAGCCAACAGTTTGGATCAGATGCCAAAGTATTGGGGCTTCAGCTTCAGCACCAGTCCTTCCAGTGAATATTCAGGACTGATTTCCTTTAGGATTGACTGGTTGGATCTCCTCGAAGTCCAACGGACTCTCAAAAGTCTTCTCCAACACCATAATTTGAATGTGGCTAAGTAGTTTGATCAAATTTGCCATCCAAACTGGGACAGTTTGGGGAACACAAGAGAGGAAATAAATATAATTTAAGTAACTTTTAAATGTTTATTTACTGAATGACAGTTATTTTATACTACATTGATGGGCCTCTAAAATAATTCTATTAAACGGCTATGAAAAATTGTATAACCATTAAGGTACCATATACATTAAAGGAAAATTTAATTTTTCTACTGATCATATGAACATTAAAATAACAGCAGAATAATTATTTTGCTACATATTCACATATTTTATCAGTTATTTAGTATATTTATTGTTCATATTTGGTCACTGATATTTTTCTGTATAATGTAGTTTTAGTATATCTTTTTGTAGTATTTTAAAAAAGTTAGCTATAATACCACAAAGTTGCATTTTATGGTTAATAAATTTGAAGCTGTTGGTGTCCTTAATTGACTCTTCTCTATAATCATAGCATTTTTAATTGAGAAAATATTCTTCCTACAGATGCTGATATATGTGGTATGTTTCAGGTCAGAGACCTTCATAGTTTCTGACTTTCTTCCTCCATTCAAAGTACTGTTCTTTAATAAATATTTTTGAAAGACAAAATTTATTAAATTGTCCTCATTTATGAATATTTTAAATGTTTAATCAAATTTTGATGTTAAAAATTATAGGTTTCAATTTCATCCCATTCTGGTGCTAGATATCCATTTATGCAATTAAAAGTTCCATCAGAAATCCTTCACAAGAGCTGAGACATAAAACTTCAAAATTATATTTTGAGCACCATATAAATTCTCATCTTTTATTTAGTAGCTTAATTCCTCTTTAGGGTTAAATTTCATTGTCCTTTTTTAAAAAATAGCTTAGATAATTTAAATTTGCTGAAAGCTTCAAAAGTTAAGATTTTCTTACTCTACAGTATTAAATACTCAGATCTAGAAATTTTCAGGGCTTATCTGGTGACTCAGTGGTAAAGAATCTGTCTGCCAATGCAGGAAATATGGGTTTGATCTCTGGGTTGAGGAGATCCCCGGCAGAAGGAAATGACAACCGACTCCAGTATTCTTGCCCGGAAAATCCCGTGGACATAGGAGCCTGCAGGCTACCGTCCATCGCCGACTCAATGGGCGTGAATTTGACCAAAGTCCAAGAGATCGTGGAGGACAGGGGAGTCTGGAGGGCTGCAGTCCATGGGGTCACAAAGAGTTGGATAAGACTGAGCAACTGAAAAACAATAAATATTAAATTAATCTGGTTTTGTTATCTTGTTGTTTTTACTTTCTTGTGTAACTTAAGGTAAATGTACAAACTGTAAGCTTTTATTCTGCTAAGAGTGGACAATGGTGTAGACGCCTGTGTAGCCAACATCCCAATCAGACACAGACTAGTTTCTATCTCAGAAAGTCCCCTCAAGCTGCTCTGCAGTCAATCGCTCTCCCCAGCCCCAGAGAGACCATTGCTCTGCTTTCTATCCCCATGAATTACATTGCCTGCTGTTGAACTCCATATAAATGGAATCGTAAGTCATGAGTGTGTGTTCTTTTATGTCTGGCTTCCTTGGCTGAGCAAAATGTTTTATGCAATCTCCGGTTGTGGAAGTTGGATGGTCTCCAGCTTAGGGCAATAATGAATATAACTGCTATGAATATTATTCTACAAGCCATTTTCTTGTCATTGTCTTTCATATCTCTTAGATACATGCCTTCAAGTGGAGTTGTGGGGTTGCATAGTAAAAGTATGTTTAACCTGAAAAGAAGCTGTCTGTTTGTCAAAGTGACTCTACTTTGCCATGCCAGGTGCTCTAAATTCCTAAGACTTGGTACTGTCAGTCACTTTAATTATCACCCTTCAAGAGTGGAACCTCACTGTGATTTTAACGTCCTATCTCTGATGACTCACGATAGTGAGTTCCTTTTCATAAGTTTGAAGTTCAGTTCAGTTCAGTCGCTCAGTCGTGTCCGACTCTTTGTGACCCCATGGACTGCAGCACGCCAGGCTTCCCTGCCCATCACCAAGTCCCAGAGCTTGCTCAAACTCATGTCCACTGAATCAGTGATGCTATCCACCCATCTGATCCTCTGTTGTCCCCTTCTCCTCCTGCCTTCAATCTTGCCCAGCATCAGGGTCTTTTCCAATGAGTCAGTTCTTTGCATCAGGTGGCCAAATTATTGGAGCTTCAGCATCAGTCTTTCTAATGAATGTTCAGGGCTGATTTCCCTCAGGATTGACTGGTTGGATCTCCTTGCAGTCCAAGGGACTCTCAAGAGTCTTCTCCAACACCGCAGTTCCAAAGCATCGGTTCTTCGGTGCTCAGCTTTCTTTATGGTCCAACTACATCAGTACATAACTACTGGAAACACTATGGCTTTGACTGGACAGACCTTTGTCGGTACATCATTGTTTCCCTTTTTAAGACCGGTATGTATTTTCTTTGGTGAGTTCTCGGTTCAAATCTTTTGCCTCCTTTTAAGATTAGGTTGTTTGTTTTTATTATTGATTTGTTGGAGTTAAAAAATATATATACTCTGAATACATGTCTGTTGTCAGATATATATGTATCGTGAATATTTTCCCCTGGCTAGGTCTTGCCTTTCCCTTTCCTTAAGTGTGCCTTCTGAAGAGCATAGCTTTTTCCTTTTCCTTTTCCTTTATTTTGTTTCTGGCTGCGCTGGGTCTTCATTACCCTGTGTGCTTTTCTCTGGTTGCAGTGAGTAGTGGCCACTCTGCGCTGTGGTGCACAGGTTTCTCATTCTGGGGCACAGGCTCCAGGCTGTGTGGGTTCTAGGGTCCCCAGGTTCTGGAGCATAGGCTCAGGAGTTGATGCACATGGGCTTAGTTGCCTATGACATGTGGGCTCCTGGGTCAGGGATTGAACTCAAGTCTCCTTCTTCTCGGCAGGCAAATTCTTTACCACTGAGACACTGGAGAGGCCCCTGAAGAACATAAATTAATAGTATTGATGAAGTCTAATTGATCATTTTTTTTCCTTTTCTTGTTAGTGCTTTTGTGTCTATAGTTTTTATGAAGATAAAAGCTTACACTTTGTTCTAGAACCTCTGTGGTTTTAGCTTTCTGTTCAAGCCCAATAGCCACACTGAATTAAATTTTTAGACAGCATGACATAGAGGTCAAAGTTGATTTTAATTCCCCTAGATAGCTAACACTCATTCACATTTAATATCATCATTTAACCAAAAAGTATATGGTTTAGTTGTTCTTTGCATATATTAAAATTTTGTACATCTAATAATCGAACTCCTATTTTGACTAGGGGAATATCTGAACCAATAGAATACAGTTTGAATGTAACTGCATTGGAAGAAAAGCTATGAAGAAGCTAGATAGCATATTAAAAAGCAGAGATATTACATTGCCGGCAAAGGTCCATCTAGTCAAGGCTATGGTTTTTCCAGTAGTCATACATGGATGTGAAAACTGGACAATAAAGAAAGCTAAGCACATCCGGTCCCATCACTTCATGGGAAATAGATGGGCAAACAGTGGATACAGTGTCAGACTTTATTTTTTTGGGCTCCAAAATCACTACAGATGGTGATTGCAGCCATGAAATTAAAAGACGCTTACTCTTTGGAAGGAAAGTTATGACCAACCTAGATAGCATATTCAAAAGCAGAGACATTACTTTGCCAACAAAGGTTCGTCTAGTCAAGGCTATGGTTTTTCCTGTGGTCATGTATGGATGTGAGAGTTGGACTGTGAAGAAGGCTGAGCGCCAGAAGAATCGATGCTTTTGAACTGTGGTGTTGGAGAAGACTCTTGAGAGTCCCTTGGACTGCAAGGAGATCCAACCAGTCCATTCTGAAGGAGATCAGCCTTAGGATTTCTTTGGAAGGAATGATGCTAAAGCTGAAACTCCAGTACTTTGGCCACCTCATGCGAAGAGTTGACTCATTGGAAAAGACTCTGATGCTGGGAGGGATTAGGGGCAGGAGGAGAAGGGGATGACAGAGGATGAGATGGCTGGAAGGCATCACTGGCTCGATGGACGTGAGTCTGGGTGAACTCCGGGAGTTGGTGATGGACAGGGAGGCCTGGAGTGCTGCGATTCATGGGGTTGCAAAGAGTCAGACATGACTGAGCGACTGAACTGAACTGAACTGAAGTGCAGGATAATTGATGCTTTTGAACTGTGGTATTGGAGAAGACTCTTGAGAGCCCCTTGGACTGCAAGGAGATCCAACCAGTCCATCCTAAAGGAAATCAGTTCTGAATATTCGTTGGAAGGACTGATGCTAAAGATGCTGAAGTTGAAGCTCCAATATTTTGGCCACCTGCTGTGAATAACTGACTCATTAGGGAAAGACCCCAATGCTGAGAAAGACTGAAGGCAAGAGGAGAAGGGGACGACAGAGGATGAGATGGTTGAATGGCATCACCAACTCAACAGTGACGAGTTTGAGCAAGCTCCGGGAGTTGGTGATGGACAGGGAAGCCTGGCGTGCTGAGTCCATGGGGTCATAAAGACTGAGTGACTGAACTGACTGATGCATTGTAGGGGCTTCCCCCATGGCTCAGTGGTAAAGAATCTGCAGGAGACCAGGTTCAATCCCTGGGTTGGGAAGATCCCCTGGAGAAGGAAATGGCAACCCACTCCAGTATTCTTGCCTGGAGAATCCCAGGGACAGAGCCTAGCAGGCCACAGTCCACGGGGCTGTAATAGTCGGATGTGACCGAGCACACATGCACACGCGTTGTGGATGCACTGTGATCAGTGCAAAGGGAAAGTCGCGCAGTCACGTCCAGCTCTCTGCAACCCCGGGGACTACACAGTCCATGGATTCTCCAGGCCAGAATACTGGAGTGGGTAGCCATTCCCTTCTCCAGGGGATCTTCCCCACCGAGGGATCAAACCCAGGTCTCCTGCATTGTAGGAAGATTCTTTACGAGCTGAGACACCAGGGAAGCCCAATCAGTTCAAAGTGAAATTCTAATTCATGGATTTTTTTATTTCAGTAAGAATTTTTTTTTTGCCGTGATATTTTGCTTCACCAAAATGTGCCTTCACATCATTACCCAAAAATAATTCTACATTCAGTGTTAAATTTTTAGCTGAATATAGCAGAACATTAATAATAATGTTTCACTTTCATAAAAATAAACTTCCAAAAGCTTTTTATTGATTTCATGAATTGAGTAAAATTTTAACAATTACTGTAATAATCTTGTTTTCTATTTGAAGCATCTGACGACACTGATAGAAAACTGCGTCATTTAGCGGTTTGCAAAGTTTTTCTGTTATGGAGCCAACCTATTAATAGATGTTTCTTCAATTTTTGCCCATGCGTAAGAGAACTTGGAATTGAAAACCGGCAAAATTAATTTAGAAAACAGCTATTTGATTTAAAATCAAGCTACTCAGAGTGAGTAGCTTACTTACTTTCTGCCAGCTGCTTGTGTTAAATCAGTGCCTTGAGGCATTATCTTGTTAAAATCGCTGCTACTCCCCCAGCAGGTGGGTGTCTTTGATTGCTGGGTGGGCTGTGAGGTCACCATGTCCTTCATGGCCATGCAGGTGATAAACATTGGCAGAGAGGTCATGCCTGGTACACGTTTACCATCAGTGTTCTCCAAAAACAGAAGTAATTTTCCACCAAACATGCACCTTTGTTTTTTAGCTCGTTACAGCTGGATGCATTTAATGAAAAAAAAATCACATAAGATAAACCAGTAATTGTAGATTTTTATAATAGAAGCTGCAGACCATTCAGATGCTCTAGGTCATGTGACTCTGCCTAATCTGTGGTTTCCCGCATCCACCACTCACCTTGCTGATGGGAGGCAAGGAGGCTTCGCACAGGCCTCAGCAGGCAAGTGACAAAACTGCCTAGTAAATTCAACTGGTGGCAGGAGCAGCAGGTTTAGAACGGTTCCCTTTATGACTTGCGAGAAGGACTTAGCTACTCCTGGTTGCTTCATCCAAGCATCTTCCTCACCAAGTGCCCCGCACTCTGCCCTTGAAAGGAAGGTCATGCAAAACTCACGAGCTCTTCTTAGACTGGATCACACCTGTAGCTGGAGCTGTCAAGAAGAGCACTATGGAACCCTTTTTACTTTATTTTGGTGCAACTAACAATACAGATATTTTGCTAAAAACTAGAATTTGGGGGAAATACTAAATCAAGTGGGAAGACAGAGCAAGGGTCACAATCAAGCTTTCCCCTGCTAATTGGGACAAAGGGACACCCTACATTGCAACGCGGCAGGTTCTGGCCCCGATGACTTCGTTCGCCTCATGGTAGAAACACATGTCACCCAAGAGCCGGGACATTCACTGGAGCGTGTGCTTCGTGCCTGTCTGTATTACTGGCTTGATGGACTCGGTTCACCACTGGGTCCCTGTGACACAGGCAGGATGCAGAAGCATATCTGCTGAAAGAATCAGTCAAGAGAAGGAAAGACACAGGAGGAGAGGGTTCTCAGGGAGACAGCACTCCCTCTGGAGAGCCGTGTGCAATGCACTTTGAGGACGCAAGCCAGGTGAACTGGCAAAGGTGTCCCAGGGACCGAGAGACGCTCTCACTAAGGGTCTGATGCCCTTTATTTTTTAAGTTAATTTTTATTGGGGTATAGTTGCTTTGCAATGTTGTGCTTCTGCTGTGCTGCAAAGTGAATCAGCTCTCCATGTTCACGCATCCCGTCCCTTCGGACTTCCTTCCCATTCAGGTCCCCACGGAGCACTGAGGAGGGCTCCCTGAGCTCCACAGTGGGTTCTCACTAGTCACCTGTTTTTCATACAGAGTCCATAGTGCATATTTAACTACTTTTCATTACTGCACTTCGGCTTGTTATCTTGTGGCCGTAGTACATGAACAGTACTGAATGTAGAGTGTCAGGTTCTAGGGAAACTTACTCCAGGTGTAGTCTAAATCTACGGCTTCTTTCCCCCTTACATCCCAACACACACACACACACACACACACACACGCGCGCGGTCGCATGATGACCCTCCAGACACAACTTCCAATAGACTTAATTACTGCAAACTCTTTCCAAACTACATATATAAATATGCATATATAAACAAATGGATATGTTTTCAAGTAATGTTGATGTGGGCCACAGTAACAGACTCACTCTCAAATTCCACAAAATCGGATGTGGGCTTCAGGGACCACATCTGTTTGGGAAGGTGGAGAGTTTTGTCAGCCTCCCAATTGCCTGGAACCCAAGTCTCAAACATTCACGTGCCTTTCTAAGAAGGATCACGGTTCATATGGCAACACACTTCCCATGAAAACTGGGTGGAGCCTGGTCTGTATCCTATAAATATATTCACAGCTACTTTCCAGGATGCTATGGAAGAATCCCATGGGACAGAGTTGAACAAGCAAAGAAGACTTTATTCAGGACTATTGCAATTGGGGGGAGAGGCTGGACTCAGCTAGGGGCACAGCAAGGCCAGTGGGGATTAGAGCCCAGGAAGAGTGAGGGAAAATCACTGGGAGGAACTGGCCAGCGATCAAGGGTTGGCGAAGAGGAACTTGATTGGATATCGAGGGTGGGAGGATTCTCATTAAACTAGTTTAGCAGGACCTTGCTAAACCTGGACTCAGGACCAAAGACTAGTTTCAAGGTCTAGTTAAAAGGAAGTCTATTTAAAAGGAGGACTCAGAAGAACTGGGCAGACTTTGGTTAAGGAGGGCATTCTCATCAGGGCACAGGGCTTGCAAGTACTATATTTCTTTGCTTTATCATCCCCAGGAAATCTCCCTTTCCTTAATAGAGGCTACTTTGAAGTTTTACTGTATTTTTACCCTTTGGTTATTTAAAGTCCTGTGTTTCACTCTTTGGAGTCTAGAAATAATCAGGTCATCCAGCCTTGCAAGGGCCCCAGATTCTGGAGTCTTATTATTTTCTCTTATCTGTGTTTGCAAAAGAGCTGAGCCTTTCTGGCTCAATTGTCCTTCTTTTAAAATTCTTCTGAACCCAAGTAAGTAAACTAGCACACATTACCCCTTTTCTGTTTTGTGAAATGGAACTCCCTTGTTTCAGCTTCTGGAATCAGTTTCCTTGCCACACAGTATTCTCCCGTTGAGTTCATATCACATACCTTAGGTTTTTATTTCTGCAGCTCTCTACCTCTGCACCAGAATTTACAGTATTATGATAACACCATGGTCCGCTGTGGTTACAGATAAATCCTCAGGTTACACTGATTTTACACATCAAGGCTTTATGTCTTACCCACAGTACACATACTACACAAATCAGTGAGGTGATGCGTAGAAGGTCATGAAGGCTGTCTGCTGAATTAAATCCCACTGACACACAGCTGCACATGTGGGACAGACAACCACAGGACCAGCCACGGCAGGAGGGGAGAGACTGGGGTTTCTGATGCTTCTGACCGCTTCAGCCTCGACCTGACATCATTACTACTCACGTGTCCCGTTGGCCAGAAGTGATTACGTGGGCCAGAGAGACTGGACTCTGGCAGGGGACTGAGGTGTGTGCTGACGCTAATGGTAGTTCATAGGTATGTCACAGTAGGTTTCAAAATATTATTCACAAATAAATACGCACAAGCATGCTGTCTCTCTTTTAAAATAACCTCGGTGTGGCCATTGTTGTGCCCAGTTGTGCCCCACTCTTTGTGACCCCATGGACTCTAGCCCGCCAGGCTCCTCTGTCCATGGGGTTCTCCAGGCAAGAATACTGCAGTGGGTTGCCATTTCCTTCTCCAGGGGATCTTCCTGACCCAGGGATCAAACCCGAGTCTCCTGCATTGGCAGCCGGACTCTTTACCACTGAGCCACCTGGAAAGACCTAACCTGTGTGTACAGACTACAGTAATCAACAACTTCACATATGCAGATGATACCACTCTAATGGCAGAAAGCGAGGAGGAGCTGAAGAGCCTCTTGATGAAGGTGAAAGAAGAGAGTGAAAACACTGGCTTAAATCTCAACATTCAAAAAACCAAGATTGTGGCATCCAGTCTCATCACTTCATGGCAAATAGATGTGGAAAAAGTGGAAACAGTGGAAGATTTTATTTTCTTGGGCTCCAAAATCATTGCACGTGGTGACTTCAGCCCACAGTATTAAAAGACGCTTGCTCCTTGGAAGAAAAGCTATGACAAACCTAGACAATGTATTAAAAAGCAGAGACATCAATTTGCTGACAAAGGTCCATATAGTTAAAGATGTTTTTTCTAGTAGTCGTGTACGGAGGTGCGAGTTGGACCATAAAGAAGGCTGAGCACCAAAGAATCCATGCTTTTGAACTGTGGTGATGGGGTGATGGAGAAGAGTCTTTTTTTTTTTTTTTCCAGTTTTATTTATTTATTTATTTACTTGAGAAGAGTCTTGAGACTTCCTTGGACTAAAAGGACATCAAATCAGTCAATCCTAAAGGAAATCAGTTCTGAATATTCATTGGAAGGACTGATGCTGAAGGTGAAACTCCAGTACTTTGGCCACCTGATGCAAAGAGCCGACTCATTGGAAAAGACCCTGATCTGGGAAAGACTGAGGGCAGGAGGAGAAGAGGGCGACCGAGGATGAGGTGGTTGGGTGGTGTCACCGACACACGGACATGAGTTTGAGCAGACTCTGGGAGACGGTGAAGGGCAGGGAAGCTTGGTGTGCTGCAGTCCCTGGGGTCACAAAGAGTTGGACACGGCTTAGTGATCACAAAACGAAAAACAAACCCATGAAAGTACAACCTAAGGAGTGAATCCTAATGGTAACTGCGGACGTTGGGTAATTATGATGTGCCAGTCCGTGTAGGATCGTTGATGATAACAAATACCCCATCTGATGGGGTGTTAACAGTGAGGGAGGGGTGGTCCTGCAGCTGCTGCACCTGGACGCCCGCCACCACTCTACCCCGAGCCCCTTGCGGGGCCTTCTCTCAGCGCTGGGACACGTGGGTAAATGCTCAGTCACGATCATTTAAACCGGTGACTGTTGGGTCAGGTGTCTTTTTTCATAGATGGCAATTTTGTGACTTCATTCATTCATTCATGTATTTCCTCATGCCCATGACAACCCGTGATTCCAGGGCCTGATGGCCTTGCACTCAGGCCTGAGGACTTCCTGGGAGCCAGCAGGGCTCTGCAGCCTCATGTTCTGGGGCTGTTTCTCTCCAGCAGTGTGGCTGGTCTGTCTTTGTTAGGATATGAGGCCTCATCCTGTCACAAGTAACATGCAAACTCACAGAGAGCTCCACCCAGGGACCCCTGGCCTCCCCTGGAATATTCATCACACACACACAGCCTGTCTAATGTTTCTGATGGGGAAGTTTAACTCCGGGTCTTGTGCATATCCATCTTGTGATGACAATGAGAATCAAGTCTTCCAGAGTTTTCTATCTCACATGAGTTGTCCATTCTCCTGGGCTGCAGAGATACATTCTCTACGAGGTCCCTCTCCTCTTCCATCATCATCTCCTAACTGGACACCACACAGGGTGGAGGCGTCAGACAGGACTAGCAGTGGAGGCCAGTCCAGGCTCCGTTTTCCAAAAGGAAATGCACGGGGCTGAGTCACACCTACCACCAGGCACCTCCTGTCTGTGGATGTCATGGCAGCTTGCTGTGAGTTGGGCCAGTACTGCAGGAATCGTCACTTGGCACCATGACCTCAATGACACTCCTGATACTCAGAAGCATCTGATGAATGCAATCTTGCTGAGAAGACCCAGGGTGGATCATGCAGCGTCCTTGGCTGACCTCAGCTCCTGGCACTGGACTTTCCCTTGCTCTATTTCAGGGACATCGAGGCTACATTTAGTTTGTGACTCTGAGGTCCTGCCAGGTATCTGGCAGCCTCTGCCACGGGGCCTGCCAACAAGCTGGGTGAATGCATGAGGTGGGGAGCAGCCCGAGGAGGTAAACAGGGCCCATTCCAGGCAGAGCCCAGGGCTTGGGGGCTGGGTCCCTCGGGGGCATGATGCTCACCTTTGCACTGAGCTTTCGGGCATCAGCCCACCTGGAGAAGGCCCCTTTCCAGGTTAGCAGAAGTAACAATGCTCCTTTCTCTTCAGTCTTCGCGAAGACTATGAATCTTCCACACGTCAGTTTCTGAGCTCTGTACGCTCGCATCCTGTCTGAAAACTTCGTCGGGCTTTCCGGCTTGTTGATGCCTGGGTCCTGCAGAGCGCCCGGGGTGACCGGTCAGGGGAGACCTTCAGCACAGAGCAGCACCATCCAGGCCAGGGCCAGGGGGCTGGGGGTGCAGGGGTAACAGCAGGTCCTGCCCCAGGGCCCCCAGGCTGGGGGGAGGCTGTCTGCTCGGGACTAGGCAGCACCACATGGCGGTGGGCACAGGCCTGGGGGCGCAGGGGAGGCCTGCCTTCTGGACGTTGAGCTCTCACCCCTCGAGAGGCCTGTGTGTGCTGAGTGTGTGCTGAGTGTCATGTGCGTGTACACGCCCCCCTAGGTGGACACGCCTGCGTCCTTCCATGCTGGTGTGTGTCTGTGTGCTCACACGTGTATGCGTCCTTCCATGCTGGTGTGTGTCTGTGTGCTCACACGTGTATGCCATGGTGTGTATGTGTGCTTTGGAGCGTGTGTGCATTGCAGTGTGTGTGCACGTGCTTGTATGTGTGGTGTGGGGACAGGCCTATTGAGACTCAGCTGCTCAGGGTGATCCTATGGTGCTCCGACTTAACCGTGAGCATGGACACGGACATGCCAGGCTTCCCAGGCCTCCCTTTAGTAACTCACAATGATGGATTTTATGTCCACTTCCTGAGCAGCTCTGCCATAAAGAGCTGGCCTCATTCACACCTGGAGAAGCAGGAGACCACCTGATTCATGAGCCGAAACTCAGGCGTCTTGCAAAGCTCTGGGCCACGTCCACCTCTGGTTTCTCTGAGCCCCGGAGGTTATCACGTGCTGTGAAAGGCCAGTGCCCAATTCCAGCTCAGGATTAAGGAAATGCTTTCAATTGATTCAACACAATTTGCTAGTTGGAAGCATGACCTCCCATGGACGTGTTGGCTTGAAAGGGGCCATGAGAGCTCCCTGGGATGCCATCTCTGGGGCCAGACTTTGCCCAAATGGCCAGGTGCTGTTTGCTCTGACTTGGCTCTGATGCCTGCAGGGAAGGCCCTTCACAGCTGCCCTGGCAGGTGTCTTGGGGCTCAGCTCTGCTCAGCACAGGGTCTGTTGAGGTTCCTCCTAGACCACCGTCATCCCTCTGGGCAGGTGCCCTTCCTGAATCATTCCCAGGACTTCCTAATAAGAGGAATGAGGAGGGTCTGTGATGCCCTTGAGAAGCAGGCATGGCCAGGTTCGTGCACTCCACAAGGTCAAGCACTCCGTTCTGCGCCCTCCACAAGTGCTCTCTGAAAGCACGTGCCCCACAGGGACTAAATGGCACTGCCTCCAGACCCTCTCTGTTCCCAGCAGACACCTCCTCCAGGCGCTTTTCTGTGATTGCGTGCACGGCTTTTAGGTTGATGGCTGCTCCCTCCTGGAATGTCATCCTGAATATTCAGTCTTGGCAGAATGTGAAGTTATCTCTGAGACTGTGGTTAAGGAGAAGGTATGACAAGCTGGATCCTAAGGTTGTCATTGTTGCATTTTTTATTATTATGCATTTATTTATGAAATCTACTCACTATGATTCGATAAGCGTGCAGATAATGCTTTCCCCTTCTTTCCCCTTTTTGGGACTCCTGGCTCAAAGGATTCTCCCTCCCTCTCTCTCTGTCTTAAAGTTCATATCCAAATACAGGTGCCCCGACCTCTACCTTAAAATTCTATTGTTGAGGCAGTAGGAGTGTGGGCTGGAAAAGAATTTCCAGACACAGAGCGTTTCAGAAGGCAGTGAGTTTACTAAGAACAAAGAGCAGAGATAACGTGGCCACTGCGAGCACAGCACACTGACCTCCTGACAAACCAAGGAGAGCTGATGGTTTTTGTGAGTTAAGAGCCAACTTTTATAGCCTCAAGACAAAGACAATTCCTGCTGGAAGGGGATTAGGTGATCAGTTAGGGTGCGACAGGTTGAGAATTGGGGTGGGCTTCTCTGTCTAATATGGGGTCAGGAAGCCTGGTGCTTATGATCATGGGGTCTTTTGGCAATGGTTACAAAGGGGCTCAGGCAGCTCCGGAGGTTCTAAGCTCCGCTTCTGCGGCCCTGGGGCAAGGTCTCGCACCTGAGGCCCTGGGGGCAGGACTCAGCATCTATTATCGCCTTCTTTTCAGTTCTCGTTCTTGGCCTTTTCTCCACACCCATGGCTTCATTCAACATCCAAGAACAAAGATAACAGGCTTTAATTTTTTCTATTGTTGTTGTTTTAAAAGATGTGAAGACCACATGTTTACACAGTGAAGGGGTCAATTCCAGACTGAGAAAGAGAGGGTGACCACAGTAAAGAGAGAGAGGGGAGAACTGTTGGGTCGGTCAGCTTTGAGAAGGATGAACTCGGCAGAGAGGGGAACAGGAAGGAAGGGGAGGAAAGAGAGTGAGAATCAAGATACAGTTACAAGTGAGGAGAAGCGAGATCAAGAATCAAGATACACTTACAAGTGAGGAGAGGAGGCAGCCTTTCCCAGGAACAGAATACAGGCCACTGGTTTGAGAGCGAGGCCCCTTGGGATGGATGCAGGTGGGGTGGCCAAGGAAAGAACACTGCTTACAGCACCGGTGGGAGGAGTCTTCTGGAAACGCCGAGTTTGGTATATTAAGATTACCGAGCAGCACTCGGGGGAGGTGGGCTTCGGATGGCGTGAGTCGCCAGTGCGACTTCGGAGCTCCCAGTAGGACGTGTCAGCTGTGGTCACCTGGGTGACACACAGTTCTAACCCCACCCAAGGTGGGGGCAAGCGTGTCACACGTTTTCTCTGTAACCTTGTTTCGGGTCGAAGCTCTCCCAGCCCGTTCGCCCGGCTATCTGCGTGATCGTCATGTTGAGTTTCCCTATTTCTGTCAGTTCAGCGAGTCCCACTGCTTGGTGAACAAGCCTTGAGGGGCACTGCAAGGGTGATTTTCTTCCTCACCAAGTGACTCCCTGTTTTGCAAGAACATTTGTATTTAATGACGCTCCAGGGGATCCAAGTTCCTCTACTTCTTGGGGAAGAAAGGCTAAAAATAAAGATACTTTAGAAACGTGAGTATAAATGGAACTCTTTCCCTAAATTAAACCCAGATATATTTCTGACCTGCATTACAATTTGTCACACTGTGTTTTTAAACTCCCATCTTGTTCCCTCCTGCCTTTCTCTGCCATCACTGCCTATGCCACTGTGTTAATATATAAGCCGACCTTTAAACGTGAGAAGGGCGTTCACACTGATACGTCAATGAGTGGATCAGAAGACGTGAAGAATTCGCCCTGAACTTCTCATCCGAAGCCTAGATTTGGGGTTACGTCCCGGTTTTCTTGAACTCTGATCCCTGTTTGGGCGTTCACGGGCTAGGGCCTGGACTCCATGTGTGTCTTGCTTCTAGTTCGTGCTGACGCTTAAATGAGAGTATTTATTTTGCTCTTAATCAAAGGAATTAAATGCTGCTATCAAACTATCAGGAGCATCCACAGGAGATCGGTTCCTGGTGGGCTGTTCCTGCCAGCTGGTTCCCACTGTCTCTGGCCCTTGCCGTGTGCCTCCTGCCTGCAGTGAGGGTACCGAGGGCAGGTCTTCCACGTGGGAGGAGCTTTGTCACAACCCCCTCCTGGCCCTGTGACAGCAGAGGCCGTGTGTCTGGGTCTGTGTTATCCTTTCAGAAGAATTGCAAGGCTACCGTTCACCTTGGTTCTGGGCTCCTTCTTCATTAATCCCTGTGACTTGGCAAGTAATAGCTCTGTATTATATTCTTTGCAAATTAGTCATGATATTCAAAATCTCATGTAGAAAGGCAAGAAGCAGGTGTGTGCGCTGGACAGTAGCATCTGGGAGTGTGCGTGTGTTTGTGTATGTGAGACAGACAGACAGACAGACAGAGACAGACAGAGAGGCAGCAACCTGATGTTAACACCCCTGGGGAGTCCCTGCCGAGGTGAGCGACGTGCACGCCCCTCCCCGCAGCACCCCGGGCATCAGCGGGCCTCCCCCCAGCCCCCCGGGGAAGTGCAGACTAGGGCAGTTGTCCAGGCTCTTTGGAGATCTCCCTCGGGAGGCCCGCTGCCTTGCCCGGCTCTCTCCGCAGCCAGCACTCTGTCAAAACCAACCCCACCATCTTCACAGGAATGCACAGCATATGCTTTTATGTGGGAGTTTATTTTCCAGCAGATAGGACTTGGCTCTGTGCCTCTCCGGAGAGAGCTGGGAAACAAAAATCACTTTTGGGGGGGCTTTTTTTTTTAAAAAGCTGCATGCCACGTGGATTGAGAGAGGCTGCCTGGTCCCTGAATGAAAGCAGAAGGAGGAAACCCTCCACTCCCTGGACCTGCCTGGTGACCCTGAGCCCCAGCTTCAAAGACTGAGGCGGGACGGTGAGGGGGCGGGGGCGGTGGTGGAAGGATGGGGAGGGGAACCTGAGCTCCCAGCACCCCCTGCTATCCCCCCGCACCATCAAGGGGTGATGGTTCTGCCTCTGGGTTTCCAGGCAGACCTGTCCAAGGCCTCTGAGAAGTTCTATCTGTAAGTTATTCAGTGAGACGTAAAAATCCTCTGGGCAGTGGGGGACAGATTGTGGGGGAAAGGGTGTATCCTAAATCAACCAGCCTTTCAGAAGCAGCAACCTAGGTCTGAATGCAGAGGAGAACATGGGTCAGAGGAGGCTGGGGGCTGGAGTCGGGGGCTCCAGAAGCACCCTGATTCGGGCTCAGCCCCAGGACCACGTCCAAAGGGCTTGGAGCAGCTGAGGGAACAGTATCCTGATGCTCAGGGGAAGATGGGGCTTGAAGTGAGCAGCCCCAAGCTGTGCTCTGCCTGCTGGGACCTGTGCCGTCTCAGGCAAGCTCCTCCCCTTTCTGGTCCTCGGATTCCATGTGCCATCCAGGAATAACACAGCCCGCCTGGCAGTGTCCTGATGAACGGCAACATTACAGGTGAACGTGAGCCCCCACGCGGGCACCCAGGCAGGGCAGTGGGCACGTTGATGGCAGTGCTGATCACGTCGTCTCAAACTGGATTATTTCATCTTTGAGAAATCTATTCTCAGAATGCTGACTTTTGGAGGTTTATTTTTGAGAATGGAAAGGAGAGGAATCGGGGAGGAACCGATCTTGAATTGCACAGGCGATGGCACAGTGAGTGAAGTCACGGGCCGGAAGTCCAAGTCACTTGGACCCTCACTGCCACGAGCTGGGGATGCGGGGCGTAGCCGGGCCTCCTTCAGCTCCCCCGGGACCAGAGTGAGAGCTTTAATCTAAACGGTCTTTTATTATGGACGCTGATTTGGAGCAAGGGTGCTGAATCAAGGTAGATTTTGCTACCCAGAGGCACCTAGTCGTTTCTGGCGACACTTTCAGCTGTCACCACTGGAGGATGCTACCGGCATATAGTGAGTAGATAAGCTATTAAGCTTCTTAAAAAGCACCGACACCCCCATGACTTGCATGCATGCATGGTAAGTCGCCTCAGTCGTGTCTGACTCTTTGCGACCCCGTGGACTATTGTAGCCCTCCAGGCTCCTCGGTCCATGGCTGTTCTCCAGGCAAGAATGCTGGACTCGGTTGCCATGCCCTCCTCCAGAGGATCTTCCCAACCCAGGGATTGAACCCATGCCTCTTGGGAAGCCCATGACAGAGAATTATCCAACCCCAAGTGTCAGAGCCACCAAGGTTGGTTAGGTGAAGTAAACAAAGTAAGTGTGTGTGTGTGTGGGTGTGGGTGTGTGTGTGTGTGTAGAGAAAACTTATTTCAGGGACTTCCCTAGTGGCCCAGTGGTTAAGAATCTTTGCTTCCACTGCAAGGGACACAGGCTTGACCCCTGGCTGGGGAACTAAGATCCTCATACAACTGTGTAGTCAAAAAAGGAAAATTAAAAAAAGAAAGGAAAATTGCTCCAAGCATAGGCATGTCTTAGAAGTTTTGGAGCTTATCCTTGACTTACACAAAGCCAAGGAGATAAAGCTTGTGCACATTTAAAAAACAGATATATTTTAGTACACCTTTCAGGAAAGAGTCTTATGAAATCTGGGTATGTATGAAAGATGCTAAAATTTCAACCAAATGCATCACCCGCTTCAAAGGTAACATGTTGTTCTTTGAAAGAAAACAGCTTTATATTTAGTTTCAAGACTCTTTCCCACTTACCCCACCTGGTTTGAATCTAGTTTATTTTCCCACATAACAGATCATTCCTGGGAACAATTGAAGTGAACAGTGTTCGATATGAACTCTCCCCCTCTCTCCCGTGGCTCCTCCTCGTCTTTACACCGCTGTGTAACTCGGTTTAGTAATAGTCGAGCTTCATCCAGATGGAAGGGTAGATCTCCACTAACAGAATGACCCGCACATGCTACAGAAAACCCATCTGTCCAGGACAAACGTGAAGCTTAGCTATTCTTTAGGTAAGACGTGTTTTGCTGTGGATACAAAGAAACGTCTTCTTAAGATGCTTATGTTTAAGGAATGCCCATAACCTGACCCCCCGTTTTCACTCCATCCCAGCCTATGCCACGTTTCCGACACAGATCAGTTGAGGCTGACAGCCAAGCATACTGGCTCTCCTGCATGATTCAGCTGGCCAGATGAACGACGCTCTCTCTCTCTTTCCCCCCATCCCTCCCTCCCCTCTCCTCTTCCCTCCCTCCCTTTCTTTCTCCTCACTTGGATTTAGTTTTATCACCTTTATAGGAATAGAAATAGTCCCTGGGAGGAAAAACAATCCAAGGAGACAGATGTCAGCTTTGTGCCATGTGTACACTCGGAGCACTTCCCAAGAGTGTCTGGACTAAACTGGACCCTGAACTGTCCCTACAACCAACCTTAATGTCAGGCTAATCCACGAGAGGCTGACCTCTTGCTCATCCCAGAGCATATCGCAGCCCAGGTCAGTCTTTTTAGACCTTTCAGGACTCGCTTTCCCATTGAATCATTCCGTGAATGTTAAATGCCTACCGTGTGGCAGGTGCTGCTATAAGTTTTTCCATCCTAACCTATTATATCCACTCACCTATGTGACCTCAGTAATTCACTCAACCTCTCCATGTTCCAGTCCCCTCATCTATAAAGACACAATGACATGGAAAATTATGCTTTTCTTAACGCACACGCTCCCTCTCACCGTACACGCCATGTCTTCACGTGTGTTCAGTCGCTTAGTCATGTCTGACTCTGTGCGATCCTGTGGACTGTAGCCTGCCACACTCCTCTGTCCATGGGGATTTTCCAGGCAAGAATACTAGAGTGCATTGCCATTTCTTTGTCCAAGGGATCTTCCCAACCCAGGGATTGAACTCACACCTCTTGAGTCTCCTGCATTGACAGACGGATTCTTTACCACTAATACCACCTGGGACGGTCGTGGATTTTCAGAGACCTGGACGAGGCTTATCTTGAGAGTCTGTGAACTTGCCTACCTAATAGAGAAGCCCGATCTGTGCTGTCATCCTGGGTGTTTTTACCAGTTTTTCCTCCCATGAGCTCAGTTATATGGGGTATGCCTCCCTGAGGACACTGTGATCTGGGGGTCTTGACTGTAGCCACATATTTTACATAATCATTCCGAAATTTAATTCAAAACTTGTTGGCATTCTAAAAATAGTCTATTGCTTTGCTTATTTTTATACCCCTAACAAGGCTGCCAAGCTTTTGCTTGGAGTGAAATATGAGTTAGAACTGATACACCGGAATGGTATTAATTATAGCGCCCCATATAGTAACAAAAAGCTGTGTTAGGAAAATTACTAGTTAACCACATGCAAACAGTGCTTGCCGTCAGCTTTTCATAGCTGAAACTGGGGCTAGGTGGGGCCCCATTTGTCTTGAGCAGTGACAAAGCGGTGTTCACAGCTGCTAAAACCTCTGAGAACCAGTCATTTGAGAGGTCAATCTAGAGACTTGAAGAGTGAAGACCGTAAGGGCAGGTCCCCTGGATTTGAGGTCAGGTTCCTTATTGTCTCTGAAACACACTGCCTTTGCGTATTTGGAGAATCAAGAAGACACCACCTTATAATGCTGCTGGAGGAGAAGCTGGTTAAAATATTCCAAGCATATTGAGGTTTTTACACTAAATAAATGTGCTGTTTTTAAATTTTTCTCATCAACTTACAGTAGTTGCGGTGCCATACAGTAAGTGAAATTCAGATTTCCCCAGCGATCTAGGCTTTTGACTCTGTGGTGTTTTTGTCGTTGCTTGTTTCCCTTTTTAGAAAAGTTCCTTTGTAAAGAAAGTGACTCAAATTCTGGAATAATGATTTCTTGGCAGGGACAAAGGAAAGACCAACGGTGAGATTGTAATATGATAAAAGCTCAACTGAACCAAGTGACTCAAATTCTGGAATAATGATTTCTTGGCAGGGACAAAGGAAAGACCAACGGTGAGATTGTAATATAATAAAAGCTCAATTGAACCAAATCAGTATTGTCCCCGGAACTTAGGAAATTTCTTTTCTAAAATGAAAACTCTTCCCATAATCTCAAAGATATGTACATTTAATTTTTTGGTAAAAATGAATGAGTAAATAGACTTTCGTGAGCTGTTTTACAAAATTACTCAAATAATGCGGGCTTTATTACTTGCTCTCTCTTCAAAAACTCTGGTGGATTTGGCAAGCATGCATCGCATGAAACATTAACAGAAACATCTTGAGAGAATTCCAGCAACTGCTAATAAACTTTGTACATTTTTTCTAGGTAGTAGTTTTGCCTTTTAAGGGCTATTGGTTTTATTAATCATCCCCAATTGCTAAGCTGTTCCATCCTATGCCCAGTAGGAAGAACCCTGGTTTCATACAATGCTTTGCAATCCCCAGGGGATGAGTTGAATTTATGGGTTCACGAGCAGACATGTGGAGCATGCACAGTAAGCTTCAGACTCACTGTCTTGATAGTCACCGGCTCATGTTCAAGAGTGAGGAGCTTGGGAAGGTGAGAAAACTACTTGATTAACAGAGATCTTATTTCTGTGTCATAAGGAAGAAGGACTTCGCATTATTTCTTCTGCAAGAAAGAGTACTTTTTTCCTCCACAAAGTGGTTTCCCTATCAGGACCATTTTCTTTCTTCTGGTACTTCTTGCCTCCACATGAATACTTTTGGTGGCTACTATTTAGCAAACAGGAGACTTAATAACAGTCTCAGGAAGTTATGAAAGCGACCTGCCTTTTGCAAAGGAAATGGGTTAATATGAAGAGAAAATGGTCACGTTTTCCTTGGGTTGTCTCTGGTCTGTAGTTTGCGGAGAATCTCTTCTGACCTGGAGTTCAGGGACGTCCTTGAGTTCAGGAAGCAATCTTCACAGTCAGGAGAATTTGACTAGACTTAATGCTGATTCTGGTTTCAAATAGGAAAAGGAGTTCGTTAAGGCTGTATATTGTCACCTTGTTTATTTAACTTATATGCAGAGTACATCATGAGAAACGCTGGGCTGGAAGAAACACAAGCTGGAATCAAGATTGTAGGGAGAAATATCAATAACCTCAGATATGCAGATGACACCACCCTTATGGCAGAAAGTGAAGAGGAACTAAAAAGCCTCTTGGTGAAAGTGAAAGTGGAGAGTGAAAAAGTTGGCTTAAAGCTCAACATTCAGAAAACAAAGATCATGGCATCCGGTCCCACCACTTCATGGGAAATAGATGGGGAAACAGTGGAAACAGTGTCAGACTTTATTTTTCTGGGCTCCAAAATCACTGCAGATGGTGACTGCAGCCATGAAATTAAAAGACGCTTACTCCTTGGAAGGAAAGTTACGACCAACCTAGATAGCATATTCAAAAGCAGAGACATTACTTTGCCAACCAAGGTCCATCTAGTCAAGGCTATGGTTTTTCCAGTGGTCATGTATGGATGTGAGAATTAGACTGTGAAGAAGGCTGAGTGCCAAAGAATTGATGCTTTTGAACTGTGGTGTTGGAGAAGACTCTTGAGAGTCCCTTGGACTGCAAGGAGATCCAACCAGTCCATTCTGAAGGAGATCAGCCCTGGGATTTCTTTGGAAGGAATGATGCTAAAGCTGAAACTCCAGTACTTTGGCCACCTCATGCGAAGAGTTGACTCATTGGAAAAGACTCTGATGCTGGGAGGGATTGGGGGCAGGAGGAGAAGGGGATGACAGAGGATGAGATGATTGGATGGCATCACTGACTCGATGGACGTGAGTCTGGGTGAACTCCGGGAGTTGGTGATGGACAGGGAGGCCTGGTGTGCTGCGATTCATGGGGTCGCAAAGAGTCAGACACAACTGAGCGACTAATCTGATCTGATCTGAATGCTGATTCTAAGGAGCAGTGGCTGCGTGGGCACAGGAGGGCCTAGAGGAGATATCCCTCGTTGAAGGTCAGGAAGGGTGGCGGTGAGGAGATACCCCTTGTCCAAGGTAAGGAGCAGCGGCTGCGCTTTGCTGGAGCAGCCTTGAAGAGATACCCCACACCCAAGGTAAGAGAAACCCAAATAAGATGGTAGGTGTTGTAAGAGGGCATCAGAGGGCAGACACACTGAAACCCATACTCACAGAAAACGAGTCAATCTAATCACACTAGGACCACAGCCTTGTCTAACTCAATGAAACTAAGCCATGCCTGTGGGGCAACCCAAGTCGGGCGGGTCACGGTGGAGAGATCTGACAGAATGTGGTCCACTGGAGAAGGGAATGGCAAACCACTTCAGTATTCTTGCCTTGAGAACCCCATGAATAGTATGAAAAGGCAAAATGATAGGATATTGAAAGAGGAACTCCCCAGGTCAGTAGGGGCCCAATATGCTACTGGAGATCAGTGGAGAAATAACTCCAGAAAGAATGAAGGGATGGAGCCAAAGCAAAAACAATACCCAGCTGTGGATATGACTGGTGATAGAAGCAAGGTCTGATGCTGTAAAGAGCAATATTGCATAGGAACCTGGAATGTCAGGTCCATGAATCAAGGCAAATTGGAAGTGGTCAAATAAGAGATGGCAAGAGTGAATGTCGACATTCTAGGAATCAGCGAACTAAAATGGACTGAAATGGGTGAATTTAACTCAGATGACAATTGTATCTACTACTGTGGGCAAGAATTCCTCAGAAGAAATGGAGTAACCATCATGGTCAACAAAAGAGTCCGAAATGCAGTACTTGGATGCAATCTCAAAAATGGCAGAATGATCTCTGTTCGCTTCTAAGGCAAACCATTCAATATCACAGTAATCCAAGTCTATGCCCCAACCAGTAACGCTGAAGAAGCTGAAGTTGAACAATTCTATGAGGACCTACAAGACCTTTTAGAACTAACACCCAAAAAAGATGTCCTTTTCATTATAGGGGACTGGAATGCAAAAGTAGGAAGTCAAGAAACACCTGGAGTAACAGGCAAATTTGGCCTTGGAATATGGAATGAAGCAGGGCAAAGACTAATAGAGTTTTGCCAAGAAAATGCATTGGTCATAGCAAACACCCTCTTTCAACAACACAAGAGAAGACTCTACACATGGACATTACCAGATGGTCAACACCGAAATCAGATTGATTATATTCTTTGCAGCCAAAGGTGGAGAAGCTCTATACAGTCAGCAAAAACAAGACCAGGAGCTGACTGTGGCTCAGACCATGAACTGCTTATTGCCAAACTCAGACTGAAATTGAAGAAAGTAGGGAAAACCACTAGGCCATTCAGGAATGACCTAAATCAAATCCCTTATGATTATACAGTGGAAGTGAGAAATAGATTTAAGGGCCTAGATCTGATAGAGTGCCTGATGAACTATGGAATGAGGTTCGTGACATTGTACAGGAGACAGGGATCAAGACCATCCCCAAGGAAAAGAAATGCAAAAAAGCAAAATGGCTGTTTGGGGAGGCCTTACAAATAGCTGTGAAAAGAAGAGAAGTGAAAAGCAAAGGAGAAAAGGAAAGATATAAGCATCTGAATGCAGAGTTCCAAAGAATAGCAAGAAGAGATAAGAAAGCCTTCCTCAGCAATCAATGCAAAGAAATAGAGGAAAACAACAGAATGGGAAAGACTAGCGATCTCTTTAAGAAAATTAGAGATACCAAGGGGACATTTCATGCAAAGATGGGCTCGATAAAGGACAGAAATGGTATGGACCTAGCAGAAGCAGAAGATATTAAGAAGAGGTGGCAAGAATACACAGAAGAACTGTACAAAAAAGATCTTCATGACCCAGATCATCACAATGGTGTGATCACTCATCTAGAGCCAGATATCCTGGAATGTGAAGTCAACTGGGCCTTAGAAAGCATCACTACCAACAAAGCTAGTGGAGGTGATGGAATTCCAGTTGAGCTATTTCAAATCCTGAAAGATGATGCTGTGAAAGTGCTGCACTCAATATGCCAGCAAATTTGGAAAACTCAGCAGTGGCCACAGGACTGGAAAAGGTCAGTTTTCATTCCAATCCCAAAGAAAGGCACTGCCCAAGAATGCTCAAACTACTGTACAATTGCACTCATCTCACACACTAGTAAAGTAATGCTCAAAATTCTCCAAGCCAGGCTTCAGCAATACGTGAACTGTGAACTTCCTGATGTTCAAGCTGGTTTTAGAAAAAGCAGAGGAACCAGAGATCAAACTGCCAACATCCGCTGGATCATGGAAAAAGCAAGAGAGTTCCAAAAAAACATCTATTTCTGCTTTATTGACTATGCCAAAGCCTTTGACTGTGTGGATCACAATAAACTGTGGAAAATTCTGAAAGAGATGGGAATACCAGACCACCTGATCTGCCTCTTGAGAAATCTGTATGCAGGTCAGGAAGCAACAGTTAGAACTGGACATGGAACAACAGACTGGTTCCAAATAGGAAAAGGAGTACGTCAAAGCTGTATATTATCACCCTGCTTATTTAACTTCTATGCAGAGTACATCATGAGAAACGCTGGGCTGGAAGAAACACAAGCTGGAATCAAGATTGCCAGGAGAAATATCAATAACCTCAGATATGCAGATGACACCACCCTTATGGCAGAAAGTGAAGAGGAACTAAAAAGCCTTTTGGTGAAAGTGAAAGTGGAGAGTGAAAAAGTTGGCTTAAAGCTCAACATTCAGAAAACAAAGATCATGGCATCCGGTCCCACCACTTCATGGGAAATAGATGGGGAAACAATGGAAACAGTGTCAGACTTTATTTTTCTGGGCTCCAAAATCACTGCAGATGGTGACTGCAGCCATGAAATTAAAAGACACTTACTCCTTGGAAGGAAAGTTACGACCAACCTAGACAGCATATTCAAAAGCAGAGACATTACTTTGCCAACCAAGGTCCATCTAGTCAAGGCTATGGTTTTTCCAGTGGTCATGTATGGATGTGAGAGTTAGGCTGTGAAGAAGGCTGAGCACCAAAGAATTGATGCTTTTGAACTGTGGTGTTGGAGAAGAATCTTGAGAGTCCCTTGGACTGCAAGGAGATCCAACCAGTCCATTCTGAAGGAGATCAGCCCTGGGATTTCTTTGGAGGGAATGATGCTAAAGCTGGCCACCTCATGCGAAGAGTTGACTCATTGGAAGAGACTCTGTTGCTTGGAGGGATTGGGGGCAGGAAGAGAAGGGGACAACAGAGGATGAGATGGCTGGATGGCATCACTGACTCGATGGATGTGTCTGAGTGAACTCCGGGAGTTGGTGATGGACAGGGAGGCCTGGCATGCTGCGATTCATGGGGTTGCAAAGAGTCGGACACGACTGAGCGACTGAACTGACTGAATGCTGATTCTATTCCAGTTCCCAACCTCTGATTCAGTCATTTGACTTCTCTTGCTTCTGCCATGTCTGCGCCCTCCTATCATTAAACCTGAGTTCTGGATGAGTGTCTCTGATCTTTGAAAAAGAGATGCTGTTAAAATATTTATGAAGCATCTTCTTTGGGAACAAGGGGTCTGCAAAGTTCTGCAACAGAACGTTATATCCTATTTGACGCTCTCAGCCTTCCTGCTTACTTGGTGTCCTGGTGCCTGCTGTCTTGAGCTTATCCTGAGATTCCTGGCCCAAATCTTATGCAGCTGGGCTCTTCTTTCTGTGACAATGGGCCCATGAGGGAAACCTATGTCAGTGCTTGCTGAAGGGTGGTTCCAGGGCCACTTGAGTCAGAATCATGTGGGATGTCTATTAGATACTCAGAATTCTCTCCCTCATATCCCTACAGCATAATCCCATGAATCATAGAAGATTACAGTCCAAGAACCAGCATTTAAACAAGCTGTTCAGCACACTGAGATTAGAATGCACACCAGAATATGAGCCTGAGATATGATATAGTATATAATTTTATGTTATACAATCTCGGGCTCATAATTGGATAATGGAGAGAGCAAGGGAATTCCAGAAAAACATCTACTTCTCTCACTGACTGCACTAAAACCTTTGACTGTGTGGATCACAACAAACTGTGGAAAATTCTTAAAGAGAAGAGAATACCAGACCACCTTACCTGCCTGCTGAGAAACCTGTATGCAGGTCAAGAAACAAGAGTTAGTGCTGGACATGGGACAACAAACTGGTTCAAAATTGGGAAAGGAGTACGTCAAGGCTGTATATTGTCACCCTCTTATTTAACTTCTATGCAGAGTCATCAAGCAAAATGCCGGGCTGGATTAAGCACAATTTGGAATCCAGATTTCCAGAAGAAATACCAACAACCTCAGATATGCAGATGACACAGATGACACCACCCTTATGGCAGAAAGCAAAGAGGAACTAAAGAACCTCTTGATAAGAGTGAAAGAGGAGAGTGAAAAAGTTGACTTGAAACTTAACATTAGAAAAACTAAGATCATGGCATCCCATCCCATCACTTCATGGCAAATAGAAGGGGAAAAAGTGGAAGCAGTGACATTTTATTTTCTTGGGCTCCAAAATCACTGCGGACAGTGAATGCAGGCATGAAATTAAAGGACTCTTGCTCTTTGGAAGGAAAAGTATGACAAGCCTCAATGGCGTATTAAAAAACAGAGATATCACTTTGCCGATAAAGGTCCGTATAGTCAAAGCTATGGTTTTTCCAGTAGTCATGAATGGATATGAGAGTTGGACCATAAAGAAGCTGAGTGCCAAAGAATTGATGCTTTCAAGAACCGTGGTGCTGGAGAAGATTCTTGAGAGCAAGGAGATCAAACCAGTCAATCCTAAAGGAAATCAACCCTGAATATTCATTGGAAGGACTGATGCTGAAGCTCCAATGTTTTGGCCACCTGATGCAAAGAGCCAATTCATTGGAAAAGACCTTAATGCTGAGAAAGACTGAAGGCAAAGGAGAAGCGGGCAGCAGAGGATGAGATGGTTAGATAACATCACCAACGTGATGGATGTGAATCTGAGTAAACTTCAGGAGATAGTGAAGGACAGAGGAGCCTGGCGTGCTGCAGTCAATGGGGTCACAAAGAGTCGGACACTACTTAGCAATAAAGAGAATTACTAGCAGATCTTCACTAAAAGAAATTCTAAAGAAAGTTGTTTAAAGCAAAGGATATTCATCATAAATGGAAATCCAGAAGTACAGAAAGAAATACAGAAGAATGGAAAGAGTGAATTATGTGAGCAAGTATAAATGGATGTTGAAGGTATAAAGCAATAGTAATATATGATGGGATTTAAAATATACTTGTGATTGAAATGCAACAATAACACTGAATCTTCAGAAAATGAATGGAACTCTGAATTCTTAGCATTATCAGGGAATTAGTAAAAATAATAATTTAAATTAAATTATATAAAGCAGGAATGCATATTTTAATTTTTGGGTTACTGCTAAAGAAATAATGAAAAGAATTTGTAATCAACAATAAATGGAGGGAAAAGCATAACAAAATATTTGACTGATTTTAAATCAAGAAAAAAAAAAAAAAGAAGGAAAATAACTTATCTACAGTCCACCTTCACGGAACGCCATGCTGCCCTACAATAGTATATACATGTACTTCCATTTCTCCTGTCCTGGAATTTGTGTTGATACACATCTATTCTATTTCTTTATGTGGTAGGACCCCCCACGATATGAATACATTTTGCTTACTTTTACTTTAAATGATCAGTTATCTCTTTTAGAGACGTGACTGATAACCAAGAAAGTGCTGTCTGCATTCACCCATGCGGTCAGCATCCTGACACCGGCACGCCTCTGTGAAGGTCCAGCTTTCCTCAGGACCATCTTTTCCTGGCTTGAAGGACATCTTTAACATTTCCATCGTGTGAGTTTCTTTGCGATGAATTCTCTCAGTTTTAGTACATCTTGAAAGTGTCCTTACGTCTCCACGGTGTTTGAAAGATCTTTTCAGGGATTAGAGAGCTCTAAGTTGACAGTTTTCTTTCAGGATTTGAAAGCCACGTCTCCCGTTGTCTGGTTTACCCTGCTTCGGATGGAAAATCTCCTCTCATCTTTTTCTTTGTTCTTCTGTACCTAAAGCACCTTTTTTTTTTTTTTTTTTCCTCCGGCTGCCTTTAAGATTTACTTCTTGGAACTGTGAGTTCACAGTTTTCATCAAACTTGGAAACGCTCTGGCTGTTGGTACTTCAGACGACTTTTCTGTCCCGTCCCCGTCTTCTCTGGAGACTCCAGTCAGATGTGTATTTGAGGACTTAACATTGTCCCACCATTCATTTACTTTAAAATTCTCCTTTCTCCTTGGCTTTCTTTATATATATATAATTTTCAGTGTTTAGATTCTCTGATTTTTCTTCTTCAAAGTCTAATCATTTATTACCAATGCTCATTGTATTTTTCACATGCTTCCTAGCACTTTTCACCTCTAGAAGTTCAATTTGGGTGTTTTCTAATAACTTCCGTGTCTACAGCACTCCATCGTTCCTGTAGGCTCTTGAACACGTGGTGTAACATTTGGCCTCTGTTTGACTGTATCGGCGCCATTTTTGACGGATTGACTTTTCCCCTCATTGAAGTTTCTGCTTCTCTGTGGGCTTGCTGGTTTTTGACTGGAGGTCAGATGTGAATTCTACCTTGAGTGACAGTTAGTTTTGTGTTCCTGCAGTTTTGTGTGCTTGAAGGCAGTAAAAGTGGCCAGAGACAGCATGGTCCTTTCGGAACCTGCCTGTGAAAAAGGAACTAAACTGGGTCATTTGTAGTGATGTGGATGAGCTTAGAGCCTGTCGGACAGAGTGAAGTAAGTCAGAAAGAGAAAAGCAAGTATCGTATACTAATGTATATATAGAGAGAGAATCCAGAAAAATGGTGCTGGTGCTGATGACCCTACGTGCAGGGCAGGGACACAGACACGGAGGACATACTGGGGACACAGGGGAAGGGGAATGTGGGGCACGTTGGCGGAGCAGCATCGACGTCTATACACTGCCGTGCGGAAAAGACGACTGGCGGGAAGCTGCTGGGCAACCGGGAGCTCAGCTCCGTGCGCTGGGATGACCTGGAGAAGGGGAGGGAGGATTAGGAGGGAGGGGATATGTAGCTGGTTTATTCATGTCGTTCGTACAGCAGAAACTAACAGACCATCAGAAAACAAGTATCCTTCAGTCAAAAGAATTAAAAACAGAACTGGCTAGTAAGCTGATCCGAGTGGGATCAGGTGAGTGTTCAGTGTCCAGTTGCTTAGCCGCGGCCCTTCCTAGCCGTCTGGTGGGTGTTCCACGATCCTGAGGCATTGCACTCTGGCTGGCAGGCACAGGACAGGCTCCTGTCCGCCCCAGTCCTGCTGGGTCCCTTAGCCCTTCTTTCCCGTAGTTTGCTCACACACGGGCTGGTCACTGCTCCCCGAGAGCCGACCCTCCGTCCCGTGAGCTCCGTGCACCCTGGTTTCCGTGAACTCACAGCCGCCGCGCGGTGTCGGCTCACCCGGCCCCTCCCTGGGCCTCACACTGCCTGCAGACAGTGAGCTGAGAGACGGGTCACAGCGACCAGTGCCCTGCCTCTCACGAGGTTCTGCCCTTTGCTGCCTCACGTCCAGTGTTCTAAGCACCGCTGTTTATATTCTGCAATAACCGATGAGGAAAAGAATCTGAGAAAGAATAGATGCAGGTAACCGGGTCACTCTGTGCACACCTGAAGCTAACACACCACGTTGCAAATCAGCTCCACTCCAATCTGAAATAAAAATAAACATTGTTTAATATTGTGAGTCTTTTTTTTTCTCCTTGGGCTGGAGAGTTAATCCAGGTCTTGTTATTTCGTCTAGACTGAAAGTAGAAATCTCACCATAAATAATTTGTTAAATAAAGGGAAACTGGGGCACGTGTTGCAATATACCACTGTAGCGGAGGAGTGAGGCTAATACTCTTCTTGTTAAACAAGCCTTTAGGACCATGAGAGCACATTTAATCATAAAAAGAAACTAAAAACATAGCGTTTGTAAATGGTCTTTTGAGAGAGGTTGAAATGCAAATGGCCAAAGGGCAAAAAGAAAAATGCTCCATCTCAGTGATGTTTCAGTAAATAAAATGTGCGCATAAATGAAACCCTGTTTTTCTCCATCTCACCATAGCAATGAATGTGCTGATACCTGCTGTTGAAGTGAAAGTCGCTCAGTCGTGTCTGACCCTTTGCAGCCCCATGGATTGTAGCCTGACAGGGTCCTCTGTCCATGGGCTTCTCCAGGCAAGACTAGTGGAGTGGGTTTCCATTCCTTTTTCCAGGAAAATCAAAGTTGCTCAGTCATGGCCAACTCTTTTTGACCCCATAGACTATTCTCCAGGTCAGAATACTGCAGTGGGTAGCCTTTCCTCCCTCCAGGGGATCTTCCCAACCCAGGGATCGGACCCAGGCCTCCCGCATTGCAGGCGGATTCTTTACCAGCTGAGTCACTAGGGAAGCTCAAGAATACTGGAGTGGGTAGCCTATCCCTTCTCTAGGGGATCTTGCCGACCCAGGGAATCCAGCCAGGATCTCCTGCATTGCAGGTGGATTCTTTAGCAGCTGAGCTATCAGGAAAGCTGTTGATGAGGAAAGAGGCAATCTTACACAATGCTCAGGAAGGGCACTCATGCATTCATAGCCAAATACATATATATACACACACACACATTTGGTGCTATGCATATGTATACATACACACATATGTTTGGTCATGAACGTGTATATGTTTTAAGTTTTAAAATGTGATTTCCCATTGGTCTAATTTTTGCTACTGGAATTTCTTCTAATGAAAAGAAAACCAAGTTTACATTACAAGGATAACATTAAAACTTTGTAGATAAAAATCAATTTTGAAATTCTCTTGTCCAAAAGTAATACTTTCAATAAATAAGATGTGGTATATCCATAAAACAAGATACTACACTGCTATTAAAATAAACATGCCTCTATAGTTTTTTTTGTTATATAATTATATATATAGTTATATATATATATATAGTAATATATAACTATAATTATATAGTTATATAAAACTTTGTTATATAATAATGGATGAGAAGACCAACATTCAAACAAAATTGTGACATGATCCCATTTATAAAAATGTGTGTGTCTGTGTATCACTGTGTGTGACTGTACATGTGAGTGATTGTGCATGGGTGTGAGTGGATACACATGTCTAAATGAGTGTGTGTGTATGAGTGTGATGTTTATTGTGTGTGAGAATGCATATGAGAATGAAAGTGAATGTATTTTAGGATGTGTTTTATCCTCTTTATTCTTTGTCTTTATTTTTCAAAATGTTTTTATAATGAGCATGCATTTCTTTCTAATCAGAGATAACCATAAACGTCTTCCTTAGGGAGAAAATTATGTTTATACACACAGAACACTGCAATTGTAAGGAGGCCTAAGCTTAGTAGTTCAGTAGAAATATAACCTTGGAGAAGGATGGGGTTGTCTTAGTTTCTAATTTTGAGAACAAAGTGCTGGTTCCAGAAAGGTTAGATACACAAGTCAATGCAGATCAGTAGAGAACAAAAGCTTATGTTTGGAGAAAGAACAAAGTTCTTGATCTCAGAGGACACAAACAGCCCTGTCTGAGCTTCTGCCCCCCCACCCCACCTCATCATCTAAGGGCAATCCGGAGCAACTTTTTCATTTTTTTCCAGTGTCCGAAATGTCCAAGGCTTCCCAGGGGTGCTCGTGGTAAAGAGCCTACCTGCAATGCTGGAGACATAAGAGACACGGTTTTGATCCCTGGGTTGGGAAGATGCGCTGGAGGAGGGAATGGCAACCCAGTCCACTATTCTTGCCTGGAGAATCCCATGGACAGAGGAGCCTGGCCGGCTACAATCCATAGGGTCACAAAGAGTGGGACAGGACTGAAGCATCTTAGCAAGCAGCATGCAGGTCCAATTCAAGACCCTCACTACGGGCTGGCGAGCTGTGCACCCTGGCTCTGGGTCTCCATGGGCTGTGATGAGACAGCGTGTAGTAAGCACACAGGGTGGCCCCTGACCTCAGTTATCAGGCACCATCTCCCCTATACAGCGTAAGACCCCAGGCAGTGACCGCTGCATCAGCAGGCTTTCCACCATTGGAGGTTTGTCTGGTCTCTATCAGCAGGACTGCTGACTTGCAAATTATGGTTCCTGTGGTAGGAGGTATGAACATGTGCTCCAGTTGAAAGAATTAGGGCAGGGAGTTTATACTTCCCCCCCGCCAAGAGTTTCTGATTCTCCTTCCCCCAAAGTTGTCAGAGCTCATGGCGTCAGGGGCACAGAGAACCGTGTTTATACGGCACACCACCTCTCTTCCGAACGCCCCGCACACTGGGGCGTGACTCAGCATGTTGCTGGGTTCTTCCGTGCAACGAGGATTCCTTAATCAACACTTTTTCTTGCCATGTTCCTGGCCCACCCATCTGTCTTTTCACTTCATATCGAAGGGGGTTTCCTGGTAATTTTGTCAGATATTTATTTTCCTTCCTGCTCTCCAAACAGTTGGAAAGTCCAAGAGTCAATCAACCGATAAACCAAATAGTTGATAAAGTCTTTACCCAGTTTTCTATATTAGAGAAGCTAGTTCTGGTGGAAGGATGCGAGACTGGACAGGGGCTCCTTTCGAAGTCGTGAGCACATTGTCTTTACCAGGACTGCAGGCTTATCACGGTTGCCTGGGTGCAGGCATTTGAGCGGGTCGAGCAGGACCATCTGTCTCTTTCACTTTCTCTCTGCTGCGGCTCACCGTGGTGCACAGAGAATCAGCACAGAGCAGGGAAGACAAAAGCAAGTCAGAAGGCAAGCGCGGGCTGTTTAGGACCTGCCAGAGGAGGGTTTTGGGGTGCATCTTGGTACTGTGCCTGTTCAGCAGAAGTCCTTGATCTCACCCACATGGAGTCTCATTAAGATGGATAAACATGGGCAGCGCTCTCCCTGATGTTCTGTAAGGTTAACACAATGGCACATCTGTTAGGGCCCGAACACAGAGCAAGCTGAGTGCGAATCATGCCCAGGACATCATGCCTGGCAGTGTTCAGCTCCTCTGTTTTGAGACTCACAGTCCTGAGCCACGGAGGGAGCTGTGATTCCACACTGTCCTGATAATTCCTCCCAGAGCCCCCATAAGGAGCATGGGTGGCGAACGTCGCTGTCCTCATCGCTCCAGACAGGAGACGTGGTGTCAGTCTTTCAACTGGTAGTCTCGCTTCTATATCCCAGGTGTACAGATGAGGAGACCACCTGGGACCTGGGACACCCCCCTGCTTCCCGCCCCACACCCCTCTCCCCCACTATCCCAGGTGTACAGATAGGGAGACCACCTGGGACCTGGGACACCCCTGCTTCCCGCCCCACACCCCACTCCCCCCCCACCCATCTGCTGGGACCACAGGTGGATGAGGAAACCCTGGGCCATCCTGCTGAAGTCAGGTGCAGGCTAAGAGGCGGTCTCCTTTTCGGGGCAACACGGCCACGGTCTCAATCACACAGGGACTGATTTGCAAAGATGCCGTGAAGGTAATCTATAGACAGTGAGGAGTCAGGGAGAAAAATGGTCGATAAACAGCCGCCACAAACTCTTCCAATCTTTGACTTTGGGGAGAACAGCAACCAGCCTTTCCGAGCTGCTTCTGCCCTGGAATCGTGATGAAAGCATTTATGCGTCTTCTCTTGGCAGCGACGTCTATTATGGAGCATCTGCCAGGGAGGCTTTCCTCCCCTGTTAGTTTATCCTTGGGAGCAATAAATGCAATGAGATTATGTTAATGTCTTTATTGGATGAAGAAACCTTTCTTAAAAGCCAAAAACTAAGTATTTAATGAACCCTGAGAAGGATGGATAAACGTAATTTTCTATAGATTCTTCAGGTTACCATGTATCTCTCCCATTTTATGAAAAGATTTACAACAGATTATGATTAATTTATTGCAGAATCATTCCAGGCAAAAAACAAAACAAAGTGCAGAGAGGACAGGAATGTAATTCACTGACTGCGGATGGTGCAATCGTAAAGAGCCCGCCTGCCAGTGTAGGAGACGCAAGAGATGCCGGTTTGATCCCTATTTGGAGGAGATCCCCTGGAGAAGGGAATGGCAACTCACTCCAGTGTTCTTGCCTGGAGAATCTCATGGACAGAAGAGCCTGGCGAGGCACAAAGAGTCAGACACGACTGAGAGAGTGAGCACACAACACGCACGCAGAGAGGACAGGAGTCTAATTTACTGACCGCAGTGTAAAAAGAAAACAGATTCTGACCCTAAGCTCTTCTGACACAAAGGTTCTCTGATTCAGGATGAGCAAAGCCGCCAAGCAAAGGCTGGGGAGGGGCTCTCCGCAGAGGTGATGGGGACCTCCGAGCAAGACAGTCTTTTCTGTTTTGAAACAGAGGGGGCAGGTGTCTCCACCATGGGTGGAGACAAAAGCCGGAGCAGCCCTGGGCGGACCTGCTGCCTGCCAGCTCAGCAGAGTCATCTCGAGGGCAAAGCACACTGTGAGCATTAAGACAAGGTTTTGGATGAGGAGGTGGAAGGAGAGAGAGAAGGTACTCTTCAGTGAAAATCCCATGGAGGTTATCCCTAAATCAGAGGTGCGGGGAGTGGGGAGAGGCGCCCACGGGCAGGTGGAGAAAGCTCTTCTCTGTGAACAGTGTCAGAAGTGCTGCTGACGGTAGGAGATCTCATCTGAGCACGACCTGGCCTTCAGGGTGCGTGAGCAGGGCAGTGCCCGGTACAAGGTCAGGTCTGGGTCAGGACTCCTTGGGTAAGGAAGCCTGATCACCCCACACCACAGAGTCCAGGAGACCCTCTGGGCAGGCTGTGTGAGCTGAGCCCTGGGGCAGGACTCAGAGGGTCAGCCCTTGGCTGCAGGGCTGAAGGTTTTAGTCTCTGGGCCCTAAGGAGCCGTGTGTCGGGGCAGGCAACCTGATTCCTTGGTGAGTCGGGACCCTCGTCTGCAACAGGGTCCCCAGCCTTGCTGTGAAGCGCAGTCACGTGCGAACATGCTGAGAAGAGGGCCTGGCGGTCCTGAGCCCTGCGGAGGCGTCGGCTCTTCCTGCTGTCGCTGTGATGGTCCACTTGTTAGGAGCGCACACCCTGCACGCCCGGCTTTTGCTGTCTCCCTTCTCTGTGACCTTGGTCAGGTTAACCTCTCCGAGCTTCCCCATCTGGACACCTTGGTCTGAGATGCTCTGTGCTGTCTGCCGTGTTCTCTCTGCCCACCCATGAATGCAGACGATCCTGGAGAGGAGACAATCTCTCTCCAGGGCTGTTATTCCATCACCAACCCTCAGAGTGAGACCAGCGTGGACAGGGAAACAAGATGTGATGTTACCGCACAGACACTGAGTGTCAGTACTCACAGGTATACTGACTACAGGTGTACTGAGCGTCAGTACCCGCAGGTACTCAGGTTCCTTCTCCAGCCCGAAGAAGCCTTGCCTTCCCTCCTGTGACCTCCCTCATCACTGCAGCCCAAGGAGCTCAGAAGACACCATCACTTTCTCTGGACGATGCCAGGTAAACCAGATGACCCCTTCCACAACAACAGCTTTTTTCCATCCTAGATATCTCACTGGAGCAATCTGGCCATCTGTCCTGCTCATGGGATTTTTTGGGGGGTGGAAAAGCAGACGTCAGCTTGGCCTCAGACCTCTGTGTTCATTCAGTTATCCTCCTCTCTTCCTGCCTACACTCAGTCCATGATTAACGGGATGTTTTCTCTCCTCTCTGCTCCAGACCCGCTGACGTAAGCGGTCTGCTCCTGGTTGATGAACTCCTTTCTGTTCTGCTCGCTAACCTTGATGTCATTCCCCTCTTCCTTCATTGTAGGTGATCCCACTTATCCAGGCATCTAACCCCCACCACTTCTGCAGGTCAGACACACAAGGGAGGGATCAATAAGTGATAATTAGTTATCATAAAATGATTTCAGCAGAAAGTAGTTATCACAGGCCAGAAAATTGTGCGAAGAGCCAAGAAGAGCCAATAAATTAAAGTTCACCAAAAGGCATCTTGTCTCATATTGGATTCCACGTCAGGTAGAGAGAGGATACATTTTGATCAGAGGTCCCACCCTGGGATTCTGCCTCTAGTTACTCATGAGATGCATGACTTTCTTAGGTTCCATCTCCTCATTTGAAATAGGAAGGACGCTGGTGGTTCAGTGGTGGAGAGTCTGCCTGCCAATGCAGGAGACACAGGTTCAATCCCAAGTCTGGGAGGATGACACATGCTGTGGAGCATCTAAATCCATGGGCCACAAGTACCGAGCCTGTACTGTAGTGCCCGGGAGCCACAGTATTGAGCATGTCCCTAGAGCCTGGAAGCCACAGTGACTGAGCCAGGGGCCACAAGTACTGCAACCCTCATGCCCTAGAGCCTGCGCTCTGCAACAAGAGAAGCCTCCACGATGAGAAACCCACGCAGGCAACGAGAGAGCAGCCCCCGCTCTCCGCACCTAGAGAAGAGCCTGAGCAGCAGTGAAAACCCAGCATAGCCGAAAATAAGGATATATAAATAAAATTATTTAAAAAATGAAATGCGAAGGACAGCCCAGTGCCCGGGTTCTGACATGATGAGAACTTCGGTCCCTGGGTCAGAAGAGGGTGCACTTGAGGTCATCGGCCGGTCACTCCTGCTGCTTGGCCAGAGCCCCAGAAAGTTACCTCACTTGGTGTTGCACCTACTGGTAAAGATGAAGAGTTTCATTTGACTTTGGGAAACACAATCTATTCATTGCGGCTCCTTCAGCCCTCAAGTGTGGCTCACGGTAGTTAAAAGGCCAGACAGAAGCAGCCACTCACATCACACCCACACTCAGGTGAGGGGTCTGAAGTGTTTACAGCCAGAACCTACAGAACTTTCCTCGGTGTCACGGAGCAACTGAAGCCGCAAAGACGACGCCAGTGGCTCAGACAGCGCGAGGACACAGAGCAGGCAAGGGGGGCAGGTCGCAGGTGGGGCACTGGGGCCTGGGGACTGGATGATGGAGGGGTGGCAGGACACAGGCCTGCCTCGCCAGCACAGGGCTGGTCCTGGTCCTCAGCAAACACCCACGGAGCACCTGTGCCTCAAAGACAGAGAATCAGTTAGATGCAGTGATCTGCTCAGTGATCTGCTCCACCCAGGCATTGCTTTAACTCATATATTGTAAGTCAGTAACATATGAACACAGAGCAGTTTGGATAATCTTGACTCCAATTCCCACATTACCTATCTATATATTACATCTAACAGGACCTTAAAAACATGTATGTCAAAAAATAAATTGCTGTGTATTGTTCTTCTAAGAAAATGGAACAATTTTCCTAATTTCTTGAGACAATTATTTGGTTTTTGTCCTTTAATCTATTCATGCTGGCAACAACATTTATAGACTTTCTAATGTCAAATTCTACTTCAGTTCCTGTAATAAACGCCTTGTATACATATGGATTATCACTTTTAATACACTGCTGGATTCAGTTTGCTGATATTTTATTTAAAGGATATTCATGCAGTGTTCTGAAGTGCATTTATCATGTATTTTTTTCCTTTTGTGTTTGCTTTTTCCCCTGTTCTGTTCTTGTTTTTGCTTGAGTATCAAGATAGTCAAGTCTTATAGAAGAGTTGGGGGATATTTTTCCTTTCCCTATGTTCTGGGAGAGTTTGTTTAAGAACAAGAGCATGGTAGCACTCTCCTGTAATACTACATTAGCCTGGAATTTTCTCTGCAGAAATATTTGTAACTACTACTCATTTTATTCAGTAGGTTTTATGCTATTCAGACTTTTCTCTAGATTAAGTTTTGCCAAGTTATATTTTTCTAAAATTTCTCCGTTTTGTTCAAGTTTTCAGATTTGTTGATATAAAATTGTGTTTTATTTTAATATGTGTTATATCTGCAGTTATGTCTAATTTAATTCCTAATATTCCTTATTTCAAGTTATTTTCTGGATCAATTTTACTACCTGTTTATATCTTTTATTAATGTTTTCAAAAAACAGCTCTGGCTCTGTTTTCTCATTGAATACATACTTAATTGATTTCTACTTTTCTCTTTATTAATTCCTTACCTTTACTTTATTTGGGTCTGTTCAGTAATTTACTTTTGTTTTAAGTCGGATGTTTAGCTCATTTATATTCAGAGCTTTTTCTTTTTAATAAAAGAGTGTAGGTTTAAAATCTTCCCTTTAAGTGTGATTTTATTTGCATCTCACACATTTTAATGTAGTATGTTCATTATCATACATTGCTGAATATTTCTAAATTGTCATTATAATTTCATCTTTGACCCATGAGTAATTTAAAAGTGAGTTTAATTTCCCAAGTGCGTGGAGACCTTTGACTTCCTGCTTGGCCTATGGACCTCCAGCTTAATTCCACCCTGGTCACACAGCGTGATCGGCACCGTACAAACGTACGTAGTTTGCGCAGTGCTGAGACTTGTTCTATGTCCTTGAGCGTGGCTCAGTTTTGTAAATGTCTCATGGGTTTTTAAGGTCATGTGATTCTTTAATTCTTGGATGCAGGATTCTAAAAGTCCATTAAGACAAGCTGGCTAATGTTTGTATTCGTCAGAGTTTCCCGGAGAAACAAAACTGGTGGGAGATCTATTGATACATACAAAGAAATTTATTGTAGAACTTGGATCATGCTGTCATGCAGACTAACTCCCAAGCTCTGTCTGCAAGTTGGAGACCCGGGAAAGCCAGTGGTTGCAGTACAGTGTGAGCTCAAAGGCCTGAACTCCAGGGAAGCTGGTGGTACACGACCCTGAATCTGAAGGGCCAAGAACCAGGTGCTCTGATGTCAGGATGCGGGCAGGAGAAGATGGACATCTCAGGTGAGAGGGGACAGAACTTGTTCCCCCTCCTCCTTTTTGTTCTGTTCTGGCCCTCACCGGACTGGGCGATGCCCACCCGCATGAGTGAGGGTAGACCTTCTTTACTCCATCAACTGAATCAAATGCTAGTCTCTTCCATGAACACAGACACACCAGGAAGTGTGAAAGTGGAAAGACCAAAAAGCATAAGCAGACAAAAGTGTGTGCTAGTCACTCAGTTGTGTCCGACTGTTTTCTTCCCCATGGACTGCAGCCTGCAAGGCTCCTCTATCCATGGAATTCTCCAGGCAAGAATACTGGAGTGGGTTGCCATTCCCTTCTCCAGGGGATCTTCTTGACCCAGGGATCAAACTCAGGTCTCCTGCATTGAGAAGAGATTCCTTACCAACAGAGCCACCAGGAAAGCTCAAAAAAAAAAAAAAAGCTAACCAAAAGAAGGTTGGCCAAGAAGGATGCTGTATCAATAGTAATTAAGATCAACTTTTAGGCAAAAAGCACTTTAGACAAAGTCACTACAAAATGGTACCAAAAAAATCAATTCAAAAAGAGAATTCAACAGCATAAAACCTCTGTGAAGCTTTTGAATGTGCCTACCTATTTGAATTAGATATTAATGCATGTACAAGAAAAAAATAAAAATCCACTCTCACAGTGTGATAGACCTTTCTCAATCATTATTGGGTCAAAAAGGGAATGATTACCAAAGATAAAGATTTGAATAAGATGATTGTGATGCTTAATGGGATGTCAACTACATGGGCTTAAGGGATGCCCAGATGGCTGGCGAAACATTATTCCTGGTGTGTCTGTGTTTATGGAAGAGACTAGCATTTGATTCAGAAAGATTTCATGAGTTGACCTACAGACCAATCCTAACACATTTCGCTTTTGACCCTGAATTCTCACCCACATAGGAGCTGCTGCTCTGGAGAACGTTGGCTTGTTTTCAAGATTATTCTTGCTGTTGATCCTCTCCCTCTGTTTTACAATGAAAATTTTTACAGTTTAATTTTTCCAGTTAAAAATTTTGCAGCTTTACAATTAAACTCCCTTCCCCAGTTCTTGCCTGGATACACGGACTGTTGCTTACTTTGACCTGTTTCTATCAATGGGGCCCCATGACTCATTTTTGAAATTCCAGGAATTCACTATTAGTTCATTCTACCACCCTCTCTGATAATCTGGATTCAGCTCAGGTCTTTTTATGGGGCCCTTACTTTTTTGCATGTGCCCAGTAACACAACCCCCAAGAAGACAGGCAAATGGTATGTGGATGCACACACACACACACACACACACACACTCTGAGTACAATCCATTCCCTCCTGCTGCCTAAATGCTACACCATTTCCTGAGGAATCCCCAACAGGCTTTTCCCCTGACCTGTCCTGCAGGTGGAATTGTTTTACAGAATCCATCCAACTCCCAAAACACCTTATGCAAGCCGTGTGTTTCTTTCACTTGTTAAATCTTTCTATGCTGGTGTCTATTAGATCATACACTCTGGAAATTATGCCTTCAAGCCCTTTGGAATTAGTCTATCAATGCAAGCTGGTCTATCATGGACGCTTAGCGAGTGCTTACATAGGTGAATCTCAGCTGCTTAGAGCCTCCAGCTAGAAAATCTTTAAAAGGCTGGCACAGTCTCAGGCATGTAAAGGAGCAGTGAGCTTTCCATAATTACAAGCTAAGCTTCACAGTAGCTCAACAGTCTTCAAGTGTAGAGAGTGCTATCTGAGTCTGTTGTATTATACAAGTTTGTATACAAATGTGCAGACTCTGTGTAGAATTTCATAAGTCATTGTTCTAAACTCTGTGTGCATAACCATTTAATATCTCATTCAACATACATAAAAGTAAACCTGATTAGTTACCAGAATCACGGTCTTCTGCCTTCTCAAGAATAAGTACTTCCCATGTTATGCAGAGTAGAATTTTAATGTAATATGTTAATACCCTTCTTTATATGCATTTAGCAACTTGCTATTTGAAAGCACTTGAATTTCTCTTTTAAATGAAATACCTCTGGTAATACATTGAGTCCTGATGTTATTACTTTCATTTCCTTTCCCCTTCTCTTCTTGTGTTATATCTGAATTCCTTAATTCTTTCTCCTGTTATATAGCAAGTTTTAAATTTCTACCTGTAATAGAGTGTGTTAATTATTTATAATGATATGTACCATCCTGAGATTGGTCAGCTAGTTCGATAATCTTCACAGGATGCACAATTTTTTAGTCTCCTTTTCTCATTTTCACCTTTTAAATACTTTTTGATGGTTTTCTGCCCTGCACTGACGTCTTGCCTCTAAAGTGAGATAGAGTTCATTGTCATATTTGCTGAAGGGGCAATGCTTGTTCTTATCATGAATATGTTAGTATTTTAGGGGTTAGAATTGTAGATAACTTTAAAACAGTGTATTATTTTTAAATGTAATGACAGGCTGAGTTTGTATGCTTGCAGAGATCAAGAATCAGTTTTCTTTTTGTAGGTTATGACAATTTTATGTTTCCTGTGTATTTCTTTGGAGAAGGCAATGGCACCCCACTCCAGTACTCTTGTCTGGAAAATCCCATGGACGGAGGAGCCTGGTGGGCTGCAGTCTGTGGGGTCGCTAAGAGTCAGATACGACTGAGCAACTTTGCTTTCACTTTTTACTTTCATGCGTTGGAGAAGGAAATGGCAACCCACTCCAGTGTTCTTGCCTGGAGAATCCCAGGGACGGGGGAGACTGGTGGGCTGCCATCTATGGGGTCGCACAGAGTCGGACACGACTGAAGCGACTTAGCAGCAGCAGCAGCATGTCTTTCTTAGGACTCCATCTTTTTTTTAATCTCAGTGTACTGATCCACATTGGTTCGATCCCTGGGTTGGGAAGATGGTAGGAGAAGGAAATGGTAACCCACTGCAGTATTCCTGCCTGGAAAATCCCGTGGACAGGGAAGACTGGTGTTCTACAGTCCGTAGGGTCCCAAAGAGTCGGACATGAATGAGCATGCGCATGCTCCCCCACACACACCGGTCCACATTTCTTTTTTAAAAAGTGGAGAATAAACATAAGTTGAACTACTTAGTGTTGTTATTTGAGACCTTCTCTCTGAGAACTAGAACAATAAAAGTATAAACAACAAAAGACAAGGTAAATACGTTTTATTCAGTAAGAAGCTATAAACAGTTAAAATGTGGCCTTCAGGTGAGCCCCTGGAGGCTTAGACAGTAAAGAGTCGGCCTGCAGTGCGGGAGACCCGGTCCGATCCCCGTGTCGGGAAGATCCCCTGGAGAATGAAATGGCAACCCACTTCAGTATTCTTGCCTGGAGAATCCCATGGAGCCTAGTGGGCTACAGTCTGTAGGGTTGCAAAGAGTTGACATGACTGAGCACGCATGCTACATATATACATACACACAACCCAACTATGAACTCTCTGCCAATCCTCACACGAACTTTCCATCTACAGTCCATGGGGTCACAAAGAGTTGGACACGACTGAGTGACTTCTTTCACTGCCACTTTAAATAGAATAATCCAGAAAGGGCAGAGAAGAGATGTCTGCTTACAGATTTGTAGACACAGGTAAGGGTGGGCACCATGCTGGCATTTGGAGCATGGAACTTGGTCTCCAAGGGGAAGAAGTAGATTTGGGAGCAGGAGGGCCAGCCGTCTACAGGAGGCCACTGGACCTAAAGAGGCGCCTCCTGCCCCCCACCTGCCTCTGTCCAAGCCCAGGGAGGTGCTGAAGGCAGAGAGGTTGAGAGGGCTGCTGTGAAGACAAAGCCCCGTCACTAGTCAAAGCCAGGCTTCACTCAGTACTCTTGTAAGAACGGCTTCAGTAAGACTGAGCCCGACTCCATACACAGCAGGAACAGTGGCAGATTTATAGTCAAGGACTGGAGCAAGGGGGTTAGGCGATGGAAAAGTATTTAGAGGGGACATCAAGGATGGGGCTTCTGCTCAACTGTAGCGGGATTCTTGCCAAAGGCAGACCAAGGCCTAGACACCAAGCTTGGGGCATGGAGGAACCTGATCAGACGTCAAAGGTGGGAGATTCTCTCTCAACTGTCTTAGCGGGATTCTTGCTAAAGCTGAGCTTGTGAAGGCTGAGGTCAGGTCCCATGGATGAAGCTTCCTTGGAAAAAAGGCTCAGAGGAGCCCGTCTAAAGTTGAGTCAAGGAGAGCCTTTGTCTGTGGTGAACAGCTGAACAGGGAGTAAGGGAGAGGCCAAGCATGGGAGGGGTCTTCTGCATCCCTCCTCCCCAGCAGGTGTCTTCTCAGCCTTGACCTTGCTCTAGCCCCCTCCTCCAGACCCCACCTCCTGCTTCAGCCCCACAGAGAAGCATATCCCCATCAGGGGAGTGGGCCTTCGAGGTCCAGGCCTTTGTAGCAGACTCCTGGCCCTATTTCTTTGCAGCAGACCCCTCTGGGCTTCAAGCAGGGGCTCCTGGCCCCAAAAGAGGTGCAGCTGGCCGTGTGGGGCCATGGAGACCCTATCTGAGTGGCCTTGGGGTCCACCTTCCTCGTAATGCCGGCGTCTCCCTCCCTGGCTCTCCCTGTTCTCACCTGGTCCCCAGCGGAGATGGTGCGGATGCAGGGGTTTCACGCACCTCCCCAGGGAGCGCCATCTCTGAGCCAACGGCTGCTCCTTTCCCTCTGGGAGACAGATCCTGGGGGTCCATTTCAGGAACCCCTTCTTTTCTGCATGGGAGAGAGTGTGGGCACTTTGAAGTGGAAAGAGACAGGCGTCTGGCAGACACAGCACACCCACGGTGGGACCGTGAAAAGCCCAGGCTGTGTGTGTGTAGGATGGGGCGGGCAAAGAGTGGCTGGTGCCCCAGCCCCAGCTGGATGTTCCCAGCTCCCATCACCACACTGCCAGGAGGCCAGTACCTGCTGTGGCCCATTGAAGAGAGGAGGGGTGGGCTGGGGTGACCTGGGCATTCCCCGCAGGGAAATACACTGAGGTGTTGCGGGGTGTGTGTGTGTGTGCTTAGTTGCTCAGTTGTGTCTCTTTGCAACCCTGGACTATAGCCTTCCAGGCTCCTCAGTCCATGGAGTTCTACAGGCAAGAATACTGGAGTGGGTAGCCATTCCCTTCTCTGGGGGCGGAGGTCTTCCAGACCCAGGGATCAAACCCACAGCTCCTGCACTGGCAGGCAGATTCTTTGTCATGGAGCCACCTGGGAAGCCCTTTTTGCTTTTCCTCTTAGACAGAGAGTTAAGGCATTGAGAGGCTGCAGGGACATGCTTGCACAAACTCGGGCAAACTCCGGGAGATCGTGATGGACAGGGCAACCCGGTGTGCTGCAGTCCGTGCGGTCGCCAAGAGTCAGACGTGATGTAGCGACGGAACAGCAAGGGACGTGCTGGGGGACTCTGAGAGAGACTGTGCATTTTAAACTGGAAGTCTCTACCTTTGTAACAGGCAAGCCCAGAAGTCCTTCTGACCACGGCAGCCTCATTATTCTTCCTGTGGGTGGGCAGCATTGCGCCCTCCCCAGAGACACACATGTAGGTGAAAACGGGGTGCGTGATCTCACACGGTGAGGGGTGCTGAGGTGATGGACGGACTCAAGGCTGCTAATGAGCTGATCTTAAGAAGGGAGATTCTCCTGTGTTCTCCTGGGCTCCAGGTCACGTGTCCTTCAAAGCAGGAGAGGGAGGCAGACGAGGATGTCAGTGACACGACAGGAGGGGCTTTGAAGATGGAAGACCATGAGCTAAGGAGCCTGATCCAGCCCTGGCAGCTGGAAAAGGCAAGTTTCCAGAAAGGAAAGCTGTCCTGCCAAGGGTTTTAGCCCAAGGAGACGCCCAGGTCCGGCCTCTGACCTCCAGAATCGTACAATGACATATTTGTGCTGTTTTAAGGCACTTCATTTGGAGTAATTTGTTATAGTGGCCATAGAAAACTAATACAGAGCTAAAGTTCTGATTTACTGTGATTTAAACGCGAGGGCCCCGCGTGGCCGGTGGCTCCCTCACCCACCTGCACTCGGAGGCTGTGTCCGTCAAGACACAGACTGTCCTGCCTTCTGTGATCCAGTCTTGGGCTGAAACTGACTCCTGCCAGACCTGGAAATCTGCCTCCTGGCACAACTTGTCACTTCTTATCTGGAGTTTCTAAAGTACGACGGTTCCCACCCTTCCAGCTCTACGAGGATCAAGTGGTTGGCCCCTGCCGTTGCTGCCCTATGGTACACTCTGAAAGGAATTCAGGATGAAGCTCTCTGCTGAGGGTACCGGGGCTCCTAGACCTTGAAGATGCACATCTAAGGGAAGATTCCAGTGCCCCCTCACCCCACCCCACCCCCCAGCCGATCCTTGCAACTTTCCAGGGGTAGAAAAGCCCTAAAGTCCACTCAAGAATGTCCCTTGTGATTAACCGTCATCTGTTTATTCTTGACTACATGTATTTTGCAGCTGAAAAATTCATATATTTACCAGCTCCTCACCCATGTCTTATAAACAGTTTTTCAGAGCTAACAGCCCTGGACGCAGTCATCAGTAAGGTCCCCAAATAAAACTAAAACTCACTGTTCTTATGGTGCATATATTTTTTTCAGCCGACATCTCTTTTGCAACTGCTTCTGCCCTCTGATAAGGTAGAGAACAGATGAGAGACAGGGTCCCCACGCAGAGCCTGGAGATATTTGTCACCAGGAGCTCCAGTCTGCCCCACGCAGGTCCCTCTGGGACTCTCAGTCACCCCCGGCCTGTGCTGCAGGTGGGTCATCAGAATGAGCTGATGGGAGCCAGGGACATCCTTCACCTGGATGACGGGCTCTGCAGGGGAGTAAGGGATGACCTTGAGGGTGCAAATGAGGCCCAAGGGTTCCATAGGCAGGGGCCGGACTCGCCTGGAAGCAAAAAAGAAACAAACCTGCTGGAAACAAAAAAGGGAGCAAACAGAACAAAATAAAACCCAGGGAAACTCTGAGAGAGAAGAGGGTCGTGACAACCGTGCTGCTTCTACTACAATGAATGGAAGGACAGGAAGCTATTCCGGGTGCCTAGAGCACTGATGCCCTCTGAGTGTTAGGACCTGAGCCTCTCCAGCTGCGAGTGTCGTGATCTGCTTGTGAATCAACGATCTCCTGATTTCTGCAATTTCCGGGGCTTCCTGCTTCCACGCAATCCCCGCTAAGGTGGAATAAAAAGGCAAAGGCGTTTGCTCTTTCCATTAAAATGTGTTTAGGTGGGAAAAAATGCCTTATTTTCTTCCAAGAGAGGTCTCATTAACTCTTTTTGAAAATGTTTTCTTTATATTACTATAAAAGCAATTGCTACAAAGCTCATTATTTTAAAAATAAGAAAAATTTCCGAGAAGTATATAGAGGAAAAGGTACAGAAGAATATATAATCAACCATTAGCATGAAGCATATCATTATTAATGTTTTCCTGCAATAGTTACTCCCCAGTCAAGAGAGGTATTTAGGAAAACAGATTTGTGGCTGGTCTTGTAGGGTAAGGGAGTTAGGGAAGGCGAGGTTTGGGAAAAGAACGAGACGGGCACTTTATAGGAACAGATCACCTTTAATGAGGCGGGAAGGGGCAGCAGTCAGATTAGTGAGCTGCTGCACTAACCCAAGAAAAGAGTAAGTGCATATAGGCATGTATGTGGAAAGCTACTGTCTTAAGGGGGCCTGTTCTTCTCCAAGGTTGTTCCGAGTAGTTACCTCTTAAACAGCTGTGACAAGGAATTCTGGAGATCAGCCAGAGGCTGGGACCAGCTGGGAACTGGGGTAATCAACCCTAATGTCCATTTTTTTTCCTTCAGGTGAGACAGTTCTTTGTTTTGCATACAATGGTGGGGAGGACCTGGAGGGGAGTTTGAACTCCAGGCTATTTTGAGCGTGTAACTTTCCTTCAGGTCTTACTCTGTGGGGGCTTCCCTGGTGGCTCAGAGGTAGAGAACTCGCCTGCCAGTGCTGAAGACACAGGAGATGTGAGTTCTATTCCTGGGTCGGGAAGATCCCCTGGAGGAGGAAATGGCAGCCCACCCCAGTATTCTCGCCTGGGGAATCCCATGGACAGAGGAGCCTGGTGGGCTATGGTCCGTGGGGTCACAGAGAGTCGGACACGTCTGAGCACTCATGAGTGTGAGCACTTACTCTGTGGCTGGATCAGGAAAGGCCATGGAAGTCTTGCTCTGGGGGTCAGACTCTGGGAGTGTACTCAGCGGGGAACTGTGCAGGTGTGAAGCCAGGCAGAGGCGGCATTAGAGATCACTTGGGGGGTCCTTGTGGCTGCAGGTGGAGCGTTGGTGATGCTGGAGGCCGGGACTCTGCAGGGGTCTGGGGAGAGGTGACGTGGGGGAGTGGCCGCGCAGCTGTAGGTGGGCAGAGAGAGTGGCCGCAGACGCCCCTGCAAGGGCACAGTCCCAGGATTCAGCAATTTGGTGAAAGGATCAGCGTGTGAAGAACAGGGAGACATACCCCCCATTTACAGATTATAAAGGGTGCTGGGAAGATTTCCCTGGAGGAGGAAATAGCAACCTGCTCCAGTATTCTTGACTGGAAAATGCCATGGACAGACGAGCCTGTCTGGCTAAAATCCATGGGGTCACAGAAGGAACTAAAGCTAAACCACAGCAACAAATGTACCAAAGCTGTTTTTTCTTCTGTATTTTTTTTATTTCTTGAGAATATTCACTAACGTGCCATGGCGATGTCAGGGGCTGGCCATGGGGACGGCTGGGTAAGGGGTATCCAGACTCAGGACCAATTTCTGGCGAGTCTAAAATTGTTAAAAAATAAAACATTTAATACTAAAAACAGTACAGTGTTTAAAGCACTCAACATAGCCTGGCACAGAGTAAGAAGCCAATAAATATTAGCTGGTCTCAAAACAAAAATATAAAACATATTAAAGAAAAAATATTAAACATTTTTAAATTTAATCTTTTAAAATATTAAGTATTAAAAGTCCCACTTTGGATTGGTTATTGGAGCAGTCTAGTTTCGAGTCAGGCCCCCCTGCCACGTGTTCCTAAGGCCAGGCCAAGGTGTATGTGCTTTATTCTAAAGAATTGGAAGGGATTCCCTGAAACATTTTGAATACAGGTGTGGCACATTTAATTTTGGAAAGATAATTCTGGTGGTGGTTCATAGAATGGGGGGCGGTCTATTTAAGGCCACTGAGATAATTACAATGACACACTCTGAGTATGTGATCTCGGATGGGGACAGTAAAGTCAGGACAGAAAAGAGGAAATTGATGGAGAGCTTGCAGGAGGAGCTCACAGGACTTGGTAACCAACTCAAAGAGGGAGGAGACGAAAAGCGAGCTTGCCACCCCCCAGGATGTATTTACACGTCCCCTGGTGTCCTGTGATTAAGCCCCGCTTCGGGTACAATCATGGCCTGGCTCCCACTACCATCTGACACCCTGGAGTCCCCAGCAAGGCTGGCAGGGGTGGGGGCCCAAGACCTGCACGCTGTCTCCGCGGTGGGTGTCAGGGGAGCAGAAGGAAGCCTCTGAAGTGATGGAGAGGTTATCACCCATTCTGGAGGCAGAGTCCAGAAGCTGGACTCCCACCAGAGAACTGCCGCTGCCTCGAATCCAACCAGGACGTCAGGCCCGACTGACTGGTGAAAATACCTGCTCTCCTGGTGGGTGGCACTCTGTGGAGAGTCTCCGCTCCAGAGTTTCCCAAGGGGGTCAGGAAGTGATGATATTTAATTCAGACCTCCAGAGAAAGCCCTAGGGCCAGAGCGCTGGGCTGGAAACGAAACAGAAGGTGGAGTAAGAGAAAGTTGCTTCTCTTGCGTCACTCCCAGGGTAAACCTCCCTTGCTGCTGCTAAGTCGCTTCAGTCGTGTCCGACTCTGTGCGACCCCATAGATGGCAGCCCACCAGTCTCCCCCGTCCCTGGGATTCTCCAGGCAAGAAAACTGGAGTGGGTTGCCATTTCCTTCTCCAATGTGTGAAAAGTGAAAGTGAAGTTGCTCAGGTGTGTCTGACTCTTAGCAACCCCACAGACTGCAGCCCACCAGGCTCCTCCGTCCATGGGATTTTCCAGCAAGAGTACTAGAGTGGGGTGCCATTGCCTTCTCCAAACCTCCCTTGCAGACAATCAAATGGATAAAGGCTACTGAGGTATTTTCCCCACGGTGCAAAACTGATTCAGGAAGCAGGGTGAAGGGGAAGCATTTAAGCCTGGCATTGGAACCAGCTGTGAGGAGCTACAGAAGCAGAGGAACCAAGGTGGGGTGTCTCTAACAGATTTCCAAGCTGATGACAAAGACGGCATTAAATGTTGGCAGTCATCACAGCCACACTGGGCAGAGAGTCTTGCGAAAGATTGTAACGGAGAAGTGGTCAGGGTCAAAGCTGGAGGTCGGGGCACTGACTGTCTACCAGCGTGCTCCAGTTCAGAGGCAAACCATTGAATCTGCATTCGCCTGAGCAAAAAAAAAAAAAAAAACCCAAACAATAGGCTTTCTCTGACGTTAGTGGTAGCAGGGCAAGCATACCTAAGGGCAGCCCTCGGGCCCCTTTTTTCCATTTAAATGTGTCTTCAGCTTTTGAGTCCACAGTATAAACAAGGAGTCAGGCAGTTTACTGTGTTTAAATTACCCACTAGGTCTTTTCTGTCTGTCTTTTCAAACAAAAGTCTTTCTCGGTAGCTGTTTTGGGTTTCCTCCCAAATCATCTCATGTTGTCACAGCACAGCTCAGACAATGGGAAGCTTCTATAGAGCTGCAAGGATTCCTGTGCGTCTTTTCAGTGCAGATTTAGAAAAGCCTGATTCAGGGCTATTACAGTCGCTTAAGGAGCCAGTCTAAATCACCTTGAAGAAAAGATTTAGATAGAGTTGTTAAATGAGCTCACCCAGAGCAGAATGATACAAAAATGAAGAAAATAATCAAAGCCCCTCTCTGCATGCTCAATATAAAGGCTAAACACACAGTTTGAAGGGAAAAGGCAAGATGGGCTTGTTTCTTTCTGCCTAAGTGCACACAGCATCTTGTGTCTGAATCCACGTGGACTGCAGAGAATGGGACATGCAAATCCACCTTCCTGTGCCAACACTGGTAAAGGGATCGTTTCTGGGAGGAAATCTATACACACCAGGAGCCCAACATCTGTATCCAGAGGCTGCCCCCTACAGACAGCCTGAGCCTAGCTGGCAGAAAGGACAAGTTCTGCATGTCACTTCCTCTGTTCCCTGCAAAGCAGGGAGGAGTGCTATCTCACAATTAAGGCACAGTCTTGATACATGGTGCTGCGTTCCCTGCAAGGACCAGTGGCAGAGACTTCCTGTCTGGTGTGTGGATTTCCCTGAGGAGCGCCCACCTTGAGCCCCACAGGATCCCACCTGGGACATGCTCACGCTGATTTCAACCTCACACCCTGGTCCGAGGCAGTAGGAACAAAGCAGGCTTCTTAGGTCAACTTTGGGCCAGCTTTGGACACTTGCTCTTATTTTATCCCATAAAGGACCTTCTGTACCTTCCCCTCCTCAGCGCCCCCTGCCTTCTGTCCACAACTGTTCAACTGTGGGATCAACTGTTAACTGTTGGCTGCAGGGATCGGGTGCACATTGAGTGGCACTGCATGCACAAATAGTCTGAGAAATCATTTCTGGCCACCGCCCAGATGATTTAGGCACACTCATGCAAGCTAGACACACCCACATGCCCTGATGCTGGGAAAGACTGAGGGCAGGAGGAGAGGGGGGCAACAGATGATGAGATGGTTGGATGGCATCACTGACTCAATGGATGTGAATTTGAGCAAGCTCCAGGAGATAGTGGAGGACAGAGGAGGCTGGTGTGCTGCAGGCCATGGGGTCACAAAGAGTCGGACAGGACTTGGCAACCGAGCAGCAACCACAACGTGCACACTAGTCCCAGCCTGTGTGCAGTCCAGTTCCTGGCCAGTGTGTCCCAGGACAGCAGAGGAGTTTGGTGAAGGCTATTCGGTCACTGGGAGCCCTGGTGGGCAGCCTCGTTGGGACAGAGAGGAGCCACCGAGGGGCCAGGCTCGAAGAGGACCCACTGTGCATGCTGCCTCCAGGATGCTCTGGGGCTGGTCTCCTTCCAGGCTCCTTTCAGCACTCAGGGCATTTCCCAGAAGGCCAGGGCAATGGCAGCGAGTGGGGTGGGGGCTGGGTCAGACCTGGGCTGACTGGCCCTTCCTGTCTCCTGCATCCCTTCCAAATTAAAGATGATGAGTAGGAGGTGGGGGCGGGGCAATGTCTCTCCCTCCTCCCTGGGTGGGGGCTCTGATCCAGGGAATCTGAGGGTCCTGCCTGGAGAGGTCAGATCTGCGGGATCAAGTTTAGAAGAAACAGCCTCTGAGCCAATTAGCACCTCTGTCTGTGGCCTTGCTGCTAATTTATCTATGTGCCCCACTGCTTTCTCTTCCTGGGCCCCGTAGGATCAATTATCACATTTCTCCTGGTCCTGAGAAAATCATCACTGACTAAAGGAAGTGGAGGCCCTGGCCCGAGTCAGTACACACCTTTAATGAAACTCGCTCAAAAGCCTTTTGAGTGTTTCACAGCATTATGGGGAAAAAGCAGTAAGAACAACTCAGTATCAGAACTGTTTCTTGGGATTTGGGTCTATGTTAAGCTGCTCTTAAAAAATAGTTGACTGTTCTCATATATTTTCTTAATTTTCACTAGATAGTAATATATCCAAACTGAACCTAAATCAATTATTTTACTTTATTTTGCTAAAAATGATTTTTTTTTGGTAGTTTTTCCTGGGTATATGTAAGTCACTGAATATGTAAATGATGGACATTCATTAATTCTTAACAAGGGAAAGTGCAATTTTGTTAAAAATAAACCCCTCGGAGTTTTGGAACATAGAGAAAAAGACTTAAAACCTGATACATATTTTGACTAGATGTCAGTTTTTTCTAAACATAAAATAAACCTTCAAAAGTTCATGCTAGACAGTAATTACAGATGCTCCAAATTATAAAAAGTATTTTTAAAAAGCAAAATTTAGAAACAATTTGTAGACCTCCCAGTACCCTGGGTTAATAAATGGCAGTGCAATCGATCCTCATTAAAAACTATCTTGTAGGAGAAGACAAAGGTGTGGACAACAGGTGAGTTTACTAAGTTAAAGCAGGTGGCTTTTTACGACGTGAAGCTTGTAGGAAAAACGTATATACAACCAAAGGAAAGAGAGTACCTGCAATTTTTAAAGGTGATTGTTCTGGAGTCATTCAGTGATCGATCATTTTCATTTTTCTTCCCTGCACTTCCTTCATCTTCCCCAAGTCTACATACACTGACTCAATGGACATGGATCTGGGCAAACTCCAGGAGACAGTGAAGGACAGGGGAGCCTGGCCTGCAGTCCCATGGGGTCACAAAGAGTTGGACACAATTTGATGACTGAATAACAACAATAACGAAAAAATATGCACTAAATTTGGCCGGCAAAATATAATACAAATTAGACAAAAATTACGTTTCTTTATATGTAGTATTATTTGTTAAACAGCTTTACAGGATATTGTTGATATTCATTATACTGTATCTATTTAAAGTGTACAGCTTGATGCAGTTTTGACATGTGAATACACTTGTAAAATCATGACCATAATCAAGATAACGAACCTACGCACCACTGTTGAATCTCCTCATGCCCTTTGGCAGTCTGCCCTCTGGACCTTCCCAGCCCCAACCCCAATCCTTGTATCTAGGCAACAATTCATCTGCTTCCTGTCCTTCTGTCATCTTTAATTAGCTTGAATTTCCAGTTTTATATAAATGGAATCATATGTGGTATGTGCACTTCTTTGGTTCTTTCTTTCACCCAGCACAATTATTCTGAGATTATTCCAAGTTGTGGTATATTTCAAAGGTCATCCTTTTTCATTGCTCAGTAGTATCTCATTGTAGAAAGAAATGGCAACCCATTCCAGTATTCTTGCCTGGGAAGTCCTATGGACAGAGGAGCCGGGCTACTACTATCCATGGGGTCGCAAAGACCGGGACACAACTGGAGCGAAGTAAACAATGGCAACAACAGGACTCCACTGTATGGACCCACCAGCTTGGTTTCCTTCACCTGTTGACGGGCATCTGCATGGTTTCCAGCGTTTGTCCATTTAAACAGGAACTGGGATCAGACTTCTGGAGTCTGGTGGCAAAGGGGTATTTCTTGAGATTATTTTGGCCCACTAGACTTTAAGATTGGAGAAGGCAATGGCACCCCACTCCAGTACTCTTGCCTGGAAAATCCCATGGACAGAGGAGCCTGGTAGGCTAGGAGTCGGACACGGCTGAGTGACTTCACTTTCACTTTTCACTTTCATGCATTGGAGAAGGAAATGGCAACCCACTCCAGTGTTCTTGCTTGGAGAATCCCAGGGACGGGGGAGGCTGGTGGACTGCCGCCTATGGGGTCACACGGAGTCGGACACAACTGAAGTGACTTAGCAGCAGCAGCAGACTTTAGGATAAAAGCTAATGTCAATAGTGTTCTCCTTGTGAAGGAAAGCTTCAGCGCTGGGCGCTGACTTATGAAGAAATGCCAAGTGTAACACAGCGAACTCTTGCTGAGTAAGAGTTGCTAATTGCTAATTGGGTTGCCTGCATTGTGTGCTAAGTGGCTTTTGTGTGTCTGATTCTCTGTGACCCCATGGACTGTAGCCCGCCAGGCTCCTCCGTCCATGGGATCCTCCAGGCAAGAACACTGGAGTGGGGTGCCGTTGCCTCCTCCAGGGGATCTTCCTAACTCAGGGATCAAACTCATGCCTCCTGCGTCGGCAGGGGGTTCTTTACCACTACTGTCACCTGGGAAGCCCTAGGGAAGAGCAGACGTGCACAGCTGGTAATCTGATCTTTTCAAATTAGAACACTTCCTGTAGGTCCCGGGTTTTGAGAAACAAGGGTTCAGGAGAAGCAGCAAGGCTTAGAGGTGGAATCAGAGGGCGAGGACTCACAGGGAGCTCGGACGCCCTCGAGTGGTGGGTCTTTCTATTGGAACCGGACTAGGGCCCTGCTGGGTTATTACTCGACAGCAGAGGAAGCTGGACCAGGGAGAAGCTGACTGTTGCGGAGGGAGCGATGAGGTGAAAGATGGTGTCCAAGGTACCTGGAGCAGAAGATCATCATTGCTCATGAGTCCAAAGTCTGATGCTGCTGTGTGGTTGCCCACGTAGCATCCGTTCCCATAGTAACATTTCAAGGCTCGGTCATTCCCAAGGACAGAGCGGGACCCCTTGGAATGCCACGTGTTCTCTTCACTGGGTGGTCTGGACTGCTGCCTCTGGAGAGCAGAACCTCCTCCTGAGGGCTTCCACCGCCAGGCTCACCTGGGTGTGTGTTACACTCCTGGCTCATCTGTGCAGCTTGCACTTCACGTCCTCTTCTTTTTAATTTCTAGAGAAAATTTTGCTAAAATATATCTTATGTCTCAGTACATACATTAGAAAGTAGACCAGAAGCAGTCATACCATATCACTGATTACTTTAAAATCAGAATAAGTTCATTGTGTCTTCGTTTAACACACAGTAATAAACAAATTATGATTCTTAAGCTTTCAATAAGTGTAATCACTCATGTTTAATTGGGTACATATATTTTTAAAACTTTTAAATTTAACATTGTTAGTATTATGGTTTAATTTAATACTGTTAATCAGTATCGCTGATTAACAATGTTGGATAGTTTCAGGTGAACAGCAAAGGGACTCCGCCGCACATATACATGTATCCATTCTCCCAAATTCCCCTCCCATCCTGCTGCCGCATGACACTCAGCAGATTTCCCTTTGCTATACAGTAGGTCAAGTCCATTTTATTAGCCTCATTTTTTACTGGCCCTTTATTGGCATGTGTTAGGTTCCCTGGTGGAAATGTCTGTGAGTCAAGTGTTTTGAGAAAGAAGACAGTTGATACTTATTGCAGGCCCACCACCACGGGGATGTGCATTTGCTTTTGGGTTTCGTCTTTACAACACAGGGAGTGGCTGTTCTGAGCCCATTTTACAGATACAGACACTGAGGCACAGAGCGCTGGGTAAGCAATGTACCTGAGTTCACAGAAGTGCTCAGTGGAGGAGACTGCAGTCAAACCCAGGCCTGTTGTATCCTAAGCCAGTGTTTTCATTCGATGAAACAAGCATTGCTTGAACACTGACTACGCGTCAGGCGCTGTTTAAGGTGCTGGAAATATAACAAAGAACAGAACAGGTTAAAATTTCTGCTCTCATGGTTAAAATTTCTGCTCTCACGGAGCTTCCTTTCCAGTGCGTGAGACGGACAATAAACGAAGTAAACAGAGTATGTAGTATAAAGTTGGGGAGGATGGTGGGAAAACACGGGGCAAGGGCTGCGGTTTTAGGAGAGGCTGTTAAGGAATGAGGACAAGCCGTTGGCCATCCAGGAGAAGAGTTGTCCAGGCGAGGGCACAGCAGGTGGAAGGGCCTGCGGTGGGCACGCTTTACGGGAGTGTCCCTGACGTTTAATAAAGGCTGTCAGTACGTTAGCGTGAGAGAGACTTTTTACACATGGGGTTCCCTCAAGGACTTCTTAAGTGACAGGATGAGACTATATTAAAGGTACATTAAAATATAAATAAATTTAAAAAAAGATCAATTACGGTTTAAAAAGAAGTAAATGTAGTACTCTTCCTGTACTGTAGTAATGGGTAAAATTTTAGTTCATTAAATAATTAATTCAGGACAAGTATATACATATACACAGACTATGTTTTCATATTTAGGTGTACAGATACAAATCCTTCTTTAAGAGGCAAGTCTTTGGAATTTTAAAGCACAATTTTTTTTGTACCTGCAGTATAAGCTTTCTGTTTTCATTATAATTTCAGCCAAGTGACATTTAGCGAAGCCCCAAGGAAATGTCTGCACATTATGTTTGCACGCTTGACTCTGGGTTCACACTTGGTTGAAATGGTGCCCAAGAGGAAGACCTGGACTCTAGACTGAAGTCTGACCCGTCCACTTTGCTGTGCTGAGCCCGGTCAGCGGGCCTCGCCCACAGGAAGGGCGATACCCTCCTCCCTGCCACAGTTATTCCAGTGATCTGCCTCCGCTGTGCATGGATCTTTGGGTTTCATCTAAGAGCCGGGAGTAGGAAAAAACAACCGCGTTGGGACTGATCAGACCGTGACTGCGTGCACTCCAGGAGGGAGGAGAGGCTTGTGAACAGTTGTGCAGAACAGGACGGCAGATGAGGGCGGCTGACCCGCCAGTGGCGAGGGGTGGAGTGGTGGTAGGAGGTGGGAGACAGGTTGTGGTGCCACCTGGGGAGCGATGGGGTTTCTGTTCACAACTAAAACGTGAACACGGGACAAAAGTGAGAAGAGCCACGTGACGCACTGGGATATTTCAAGTTGCTCAGAAGCGTGCAGGAGCGTCAGGTGTTTTGTGTGTGTGCATGTGACTGTATGTGTGTATTGTGTGTGTGAGTTTGTGTATGTGTATGTGAGTGTGTGTGTGTGTGTGAGTGTATGTGTGTGTGCATGTGTGTGTTTGTGTGAGTGTGTGTGTATTTGTATTGTGTGAGGGTGTATATGTGTGTATGTGTGTGTATGTGTATCTGAGTGTGTGTGTGAGTGCATGTGTGTGTTTGTGTGTGTATGTGAGTGTGTGTGAGTGTATATGTGTTTGTATGTGTGTGTGTATGTGTGAGTATATTTGTGTGTGTATGAGTGTATATGTGTTTGTATGTGTGTGTTTGTGTGTGTGTATATGTGTGAGTATATTTGTGTGTGTATGAGTGTGTATGTGTTTGTATGTGTCTGAGTATGTGTGTGTGTAAGAGTGTATGTATGTGTGTGTGAGTGTGTGTGTGAGTATGTGTATGTGTGAGTGAGTGTATGTGTTTGTGTGTGTGTGTATAAAGTACAGAAAGAAGTGGGCACAGAACAGCTCATGTAGGACCTCAAGTAGTCTACGTTTTCTAGGATTCTCTTGTAAGCGCTGCGGAAGACAATGATATTCATGTAAAATGGCATAGGTCTCCTTTGGAAGGCTCATTACATGGAAAAAGCAAGTAGTTCAATAGATTATGCTATACAGAAATTAAATAAAGCACAATATAAGACTCTAAATTATTTGGTGTATTTGTATGTGCTGAAAGTATAAAATCATGGACTAGAAGGCAATGGCAACCCGCTCCAGTGCTCTTGCCTGGAGAATCCCATGGATGGAGGAGCCTGGTGGGCTGCAGTCCATGGGGTCGCTGAGTCGGGCACAACTGAACGACTTTACTTTCACACATTGGAGAAGGAAATGGCAACCCACTCCAGTGTTCTTGCCTGGAGAATCCCAGGGATGGGGGAACCTGGTGGGCTGCCATCTATGGGGTTGCACTGAGTCAGACATGACTGAAGTGACAGAGCAGCAGCAGCAGCAGCAGGACAAACTCCTCTGAAAAGGGGGAGATGACAGGGACCCAGAATTTATTAAAATCTGTGAAGGCAAAATGAGAAATAGTTGTTGATTTGAGTGGTGCATACATGGGTAATTGTTATGTTACTTTTCTGAATCATAAATGTTTTCAAGAAAAAAAAAAGAACATTAGTATTCCTGTAACTTTCAGCTGGGAAGAACACTGGACTGGGAGGATCCGAATGGTAGCTAGAGATGAAGGGGACACTGACAGCAGGCAGGAAGAGGTGCACCCTGGAAATAGCAGGATGAGCTTACTGTGGTTGGTGAAGACAGGGTGGAGGGAGAGAGGGAAAAGGTTTAGAGCACCTCAGTTTTAAAATTTTAATTGTATTATTATTTTTAATGTTTCATTTATTTTTTTAATGGTGGAAAATCCTTTTACAGTTTGTGTTAGTTTCTGCCCTTTAACAACATGAATCAGTCATAAGTATACGTATGTCCCTTCCTTCCTGAGCCTCCCTTGCCTGCCCCACCATCCTACCCCTCTAGGTCATCACAGAGAGCCAGGCTGGGTTCCCTGTGTGATTTAGCAACTTCCCAGTAGCTGTCTGCTTTACACATTTTATCTTGGGTGGTGGATGGAGCAGTGCTGGCCATGGAACAATTCTGCATGGAGAATGAGTGAGCCTGAGCTGAGAAGTAATGACCTAATCTTCAAGGAGACAAGTGTCTGTAAGACTTCTCATTGGAGACATCTGGCAAGTTGCCAGGCAAAGAGTTCAAGAGTCCAGGAGAGCTGCGGACCAGAGACTTAGGTTTAGGAGCCTGAAGAAAGGGGAACATTTTCCAGCAACAGTGGACAGAGGAGAAAATGGTTTCGGAGACTTCTTAGCAGACGACCAGGTCTTTGATGGAAAGAGAGGGGAAACAGGTGATGACTATCGCAGAAACCGCTGTGTTTATAGGTTGCCTCGTTGATTTCCTATAACAGCTCTTTTGGGCTGTGGTTCCACTTTACAGAGGAAGATGAAGGGCATTCGTCCATAGTCATCCCAGGAACATGGGCAGTCTGGCTCCAGGTGATGGTGCTCACAGGGACAGTGGGAATTTGTCCATGATCATCCCAGGAACACAGGTGGTCTGGGTCCAGGTGATGGCGCTCACAGGGACAGTGGGAATGGCTGAGTGCAGAAGGAAGAGGAGTCTTCTTGCTCTCCCCCGCCACCCACACTCTTTTCTAGTTGAGCTTTTGTTCTCTGTGGTGTGAAGACTTGACTTCAGAGAATGTCAGCCGGCGACTTTCTGATTTTCAAATGCCAGGAAGTGTTTTTATGCCCTCTGATTTTGATATCACATTAAGTATTGCCACTGGCTCTTTCATGTATGTGATGCTGCATCCTTATTTTACAGCTGCTGCATAAAGAAGGACCCAGGCACTGCAGGCACTGAGTCTTCACCAACCGTGAAATCACGGGGGTTCCAAACATAACTTTCTCAACCTTGCTCCATCAAGTGCGTGCATGCGCACACATGCACACACACAAATTCAAGAAGTGCTAACTCGCAAATCCTACTGAATTCTAGATAAACACCTTTTCTGGAAGCACACTCCTTGCATTATTGGAATACAATACACTGGGGTAGTGGGAGTACATTGGAATGAACAGTGCTGACCTAGGATGAGAGAAGAGGGGTCATAGCGGCAGCATCTTCTCCATGTAAGATCAGATATACCCCGCTATCCTTGGCAGTTCATTAAATTGTTAGGGTAATAAAAACTCAATAGCCTTGTTGACCAAAATTTGTCAAGATGGAGCTTATTTTTGTGATGTTTAATGTAAATTCTCTTGGTTTAAAATGGGTTATTAACTCTCTTTTTCCCATTACTGTATAAGAAAATGGCACTTTCAGCTACATTATAAATGTTAATAGCAGGAGAGATAATTTAAACAAAAAAGCAAGCAGAAGGGAAATTGTGAGCAGAGTTATTTTAATTTTGACTTGAGTTCTATTTGAGTCCCTGTTATTTCATTCTGATTAGGGGAGGAAGGAGTTTTGAATTTAGACATTCCGTATGTCCTTCAGTAATTTCAGCTATTTCTAATCAATTTTGCTTGCAGCTCAATGTTGAGTACAAAGTATTAAATTCTGTATGTGATCCTGTCTTACAATTTTCTGCATTTATATAGTAAACATCTTAAGAAATAAAGAGAAGTGTGAAAGATGGAAATATAATTTATATTCTTTGAGATTAGAACTTCATTACTTACACAGAAGCACTGTTTTAGCAGTCATTTCCGAGTACTCCTTTAAATGAGATTGAAGTGTATCACATTTAAAATAGATATTTTAAAATGATAAACTATAAGAGTATCCCGGTACCACTTTAAAAATTAAGAAGGAGAACAGGTCCTAGAATGAACCGCTATCTATCTATTCTATCTTTAAGTGACTTTGAGACTGCTGAAGTTCTCTTCCCTTATACAGACTCCATCTTCTTCCAAGTTGTTTGGCAGTGGGTTGAATGATTTAGATGAGGAGAAGTCCTATCTGAAATTTTAATCCGTAGAGATCAAAAGTTTCCCCATTTGATAAATTGATGATTGAGGATGTGCTCGACATTACTCAGTCCATCAATGTGAAAGCTAATCCCAGATGAAGATCATTTCTGCTGTCCAACAGCAAAAGAAGGCTAGGCTGAGAAAGCCTGGATGAGGAACAGGCATCATGGGATGCCTGGGTTCTGCTTATGACCAATGACCAAGGAACAGAGGGTCCCCAGCAGGCAGCACCACCTCTTGGCGCTTTGAAGACAGCTATCATGACACCACACTGAGAATGGGAAGGCACCTGAACTGACATTATATTGAGTTGGCCAAAAAGTTCGTTTGGCTCTTTCTGTAATATCTCATGGAAAAACCCAAACAAAGATTTTGGCCAAACCAGTATTCTTTTCTATCTCTGCTCAACAGGGATTGTGAATAGCTTTAGGGGGGGGAAAAAAAAACAATGACATTCCTTATAACTTGAAATTTGAAGGTTTTATATGTCCTATGGATCATTTAGATGAGAAAGTCTTCACAGGTTGACCAGATGTCCATCTCTTTCTAATGGGATGTGCATAAGCAGACCTTCTTAAGGTGCTTGATAAAAATCAACTCTTACCTTGTACGTTACTGACCACCATCACCCTGTTAGTCACTCAAGTAGGAGCCTTCGTTCCTTTTTCTCCTGCAAGCACTCCATTGTGTAGCTTACAAATGATTAGATTCGCTTTTCCCTTTTCTCTTTTCTTCAGCTGCTTCAAATCCTAAAGAATTTTTGCTTTAAATCCTTTAATTTACACCTCTGGAAGTCAGTACATTGATAGACTGTAAAAGAATACTCACATTCCTGTGTGGTCTCCTTCCACATGACTGGGTTTTATTATGTGACCAGACATGGCCAGTAGATCTTCATCAGGGTTTGGGTGGTTAGTTACACATTCCTTGGTGCAGAAAACGTCTTCCCTTTTTTCTGTCTTCTCTGTCACCCCACTGCGCTTTGCAACAAGCCTATCTTCATATCACCTTCTCTTACTCCTCTGTGGATGCCCTGCTTCTCCAATCAGAAGCATGCTCACCATTCCCAGTACAGTAAGTCCCCTACATCAGAAAGTGCAAAGACGCACACATCCCCTTGTATCCCAGCTGCTGTACTTCCGCACTTGCCAAGGCACTGTACCATTAAGATTAAAAATGCTCTCTTTGTTTTTTGTGTTTGTTCTTTAACGTGCTATTTGTGTGAAAAACGCTGTAACCTTATTACAGTGACTACTGTACAGCCCATTGTGTTGGTTGGGTACCTAGGTTAACTTTGTTGGATTTACAAATGCTCTCTCTAATCAGAACTTGTTTGTAGGTAGGAGACTTACTGTGCAACCATTTGGCTCCTGCTGTCTTTCTTCTGCTTGCTGTGACTTCTGAATTATCAGTTAATGTCTCCTAGAACCAATTCATCTCCCAAAGCCTCAGTTTCATAAACTCCCTAGGCTGGCCTGCTTTGCTTGGGAGCCCGGGGGCACCTTCTTGCTTATTGCTGGCTCTCCCCTCTCTGCTCCTGCTCTGTGGATTGCTAGCTCCCAGAGTGTCATTCTCTGTCCTCACAATGCCTGGCACATACTGAATGCATGTCTCTTGAGCTGAATTTCTTAAGTTGTACACCATAGAACACAGTGCTCTTGTAAGTACAAGCGTCTCAGTGAGCAGGAGAAACCAACGAGCCACATAGGAAAGTACCTGGTAGAACTGGAATTATGTAAGTCAGAAAACAAAGAGCAAAGGAACAATGCAATAACGGTCTCCACATATTGCCAAACCCTCTGTAACACTGGCGCTTAAAGAATGTGATTGATGCTGGGCTTATGAGTTTCCTAATTTTTAAAACATCGAAGTGCAATGTTTCCAAAGACATGATTAAATTCTGCAAAGTATTTCCAAAGGGTAAAGAGATATATTTAGACAGTCAGATAGAAAGGCAAGTAGGTAGGTAAGTAGATAGATGGATGGAAAGATAATAGACGGATAGATTCTTAGTATAGCTTCCTGAGGACTACAATTTGGAGAACTAGAGTTAAAGGCTGAATGAAAAACAAACTAAGCCTTACACATGAAGAATGAGGGCCATGCAGGCATTTCTTTGGTCGTCCAGTGGTTAAGAATCTGTCTGATGCAGGGGGCGTGGGTTTGATCCCTGGTCTGGGAGCTGAGATCCCATGAACCAAGGGGCCAGTAAACCAGCACAACAGTACTGAGCCCGCATGCTGCAACTAAGACCCAATGCAGTCAAAACTAAACAGTTGTTTGTTTAAAAGTACTGCTGGAAAACTAAAGATATTAAACACACACACACACACACACACACACACACACATATAAGGATGAGGGCTATGCAATATTATTCCCCAGACCAGGAGACTCAACACTGAAAGGCAGATTTTTTCAAAGGTGCTCCAGTGAGCTGAGACTTCACTGTGCAGCAGGCACTGTCTACCTGCTTTTGCTCAGTCTGGGGCCTGGGCTGTGGGTCTTATTTCTGGCGTAATAAGCCACATGGTCCAGGATGACTTGGGAGTATGTTGGTGTCAAAGCAATATTGTTTTGGAAGTCTCTAACTGTTCAATCTCTGTGCTTTGCAGCAAGATAGAATTTCATGGAAAACAAAATAGAGGCTGCATAAGGATCCCAGTATGACAGAAAGCAAAGAGGAACTAAAGAGCCTCTTGATGAAAGTGAAAGCAGAGAGTTAAAAACTGGCTTAAAACTCAATATTCAAAAAACGAAGATCATGGCATCTGGTCCCATCACTTCATGGCAAATAGATGAGGAAACAATGGAAACAGTGACAGACTTTATTTTTTTGGGCTCCAAAAATCTCTGAAGATGGTGACTGCAGTGATGAAATTAAAAGACACTTGCTCCTTGAAAGAAAAGCTATGACAAAACTAGACAGCATATTAAAAAGCAGAGACATTACTTTGCTGACAAAGGTCCATCTTGTTAAAGCCCTGGCTTTTCAGTAGTCATGTATGGATGTGAGAGTTGGACTATAAAGAAAGTTGAGCACCAAAGAACTGATGCTTTTGAACTGTGGTGTTAGAGAAGATTCTTGAGAGTCCCTTGTACTCCAAGGAAATCAAACCAATTACTCCTAAAAGAAATCAGTCCTGAATGTTCATTGGAAGGACTGATGCTGAAGCTGAAACTCTAATCCTTTGGCCATCTGATGCAAAGAGCTGACTCATTGGAAAAGACCCCGATGCTGGGAAAGATTGAAGGCGGGAGGAGAAGGGGACGACAGAGGATGAGATGGTTGGAGGGTATCATCAACTCAATGGACATGAGTTTGAGCAAGCTCCAGGAGTTGGTGATGGACAAGGAAGCCTGGCTTGCTGCAGGCCATGGGGTTTCAAAGTCAGACACGACTGAGCGACTGAACTGAAGGACCCCAGTGGGGCTTCCCAGGTGGCACTGGTGGTAAAGAACTCACATGCCAATGCAGGAGTTGTAAAAGACTCAGGTTTGATCCCTGGGTCAGGAAGATTCCCTGGAGGAGGACATGGCAACCCACTCAAAGATTCTTGACTGGAGAATCCCATGGACTGAGAGGTCTGGCAGGCTACAGTCCTTAGGGTCGCTCGCACAGAGTTGGATATGACTGAAGCAACTTAGCACACACATACAAGGACCTTTGGAGAAAGAATGGCAACCCACTCCAGTATTCATGCCTAGGAAATCCCATGGACAGAGGAGCCTGGTGGGGTACAGTCCATGGGGTCGCAAAGAGTCGGACACGACTGAGCGACTGAAACAACAGACAAACAACAGGACCCAGTGGCAGGGAGTGCTACAGCCCACCATTCTTCTGTTCACGTCACGGTGTCTGATTCCCCAGCCCTCTGTCATCACATGACTTTGCAATGTCAGTCTGAACACCTGAGTCTCTTCCTCCTCTCAGTTCAGTTCAGTTCAGTCTCTCAGTCGTGTCCAGCTCTTTGTGACCCCATGGATTGCAGCACTCCAGGCCTCCCTGTCCATCACCAACTCCCAGAGTTTACTCAGACTCATGTCCACTGAGTCAGTGATGCCATCCAGCCATCTCATCTGTCGTCCCCTTCTCCTCCTCCCTTCAATCTTTCCCGACATCAGGGTCTTTTCAAATGAGTCAGCTCTTCACATCAGGTGGCCAAAGAATTGGAATTTCAGCTTAAACATCAGTCTTTCCAATGAACATTCAGGACTGATTTCCTTTAGGATGGACTGGTTGAATCTCCTTGCATCCCAAGGGACTCTCAAGAGTCTTCTCCAACACCATGGTACAAAAGCATCAATTCTTCGGCACTCAGCTTTCAAATTTGCCAGCAAATTTGGAAAATTCAGCAGTGGCCACAGGACTGGAAAAGGTGAGTCTTCATTCCCATCCCTAAGAAAGGCAATGCCAAAGAATGTTCAGACTACCGCACAATTGCACTCATCTCACACGCTAGTAAAGTAATGCTCAAAATTCTCCAAGCCAGGCTTCAACAGTACATGAACTGTGAACTTCCAGATGTTCAAGCTGGTTTTAGAAAAGGCAGAGGAACCAGAGATCAAATTGCCAACATCTGCTGAATCATCGAAAAAGCAAGAGAGTTCCAGAAAAACATCTATTACTGCTTTATTGACTATACCAAAGCCTTTGACTGTGTGGATCACAATAAACTGTGGAAAATTCTGAAAGAGATGGGAATACCAGACCACCTGACCTGCCTGTTGAGAAATCTGTATGCAGGTCAGGAAGCAACAGTTAGAACTGGACATGGAACAACAGACTGATTCCAAATAGGAAAAGGAGTACATCAAGGCTGTATATTGTCACCCTGCTTATTTAACTTATATGCAGAGTACATCATGAGAAATGCTGGACTGGAAGAAACACAAGCTGGAATCAAGATTGTAGGGAGAAATATCAATAACCTCAGATATGCAGATGACACCACCCTTATGGCAGAAAGTGAAGAAGAACTAAAGAGCCTCTTGATGAAAGTGAAAGTGGAGAGTGAAAAAGTTGGCTTAAAGCTCAACATTCAGAAAACTAAGATTATGGCATCTGGTCTTGTCACTTCATGGCAAATAGATGGAGAAACAGTGGAAACAGTGACAGAACTTATTTTTGGGGGGCTCCAAAATCACTCCAGATGGTGACTGCAGCCATGAAATAAAAAGATGTTTACTCCTTGGAAGGAAAGTTATGACCAACCTAGATAGCATATTCAAAAGCAGAGACATTACTTTGCCAACAAAGGTCTCTCTAGTCAAGGCTATGGTTTTCCAGTAGTCATATATGGATGTGAGAGTTGGACTGTGAAGAAAGCTGAGCACCAAAGAATTGATACTTCCTCCCCTACAGCTTATCTAACTGGGGCCTTTCCTCTGCCCTCGCCCCTGGCAAGGATTTTAGTTTCAAATGGATTTTTAGATTAGGTAAGAAATGAAGTACAGAGATACTAACTACTCTTAAAACTTCTATATGGATTTGTAAAACAAATCTCAACCAAAATCCTTTACCAATGATGGTTTTAATGAGCATGTAATTCCAGAAGACACAAAACAGTTTTATTTAGCATTATGAAATTACTAGGGATTCACCTGATTATTATTTCTTTGCCATTATTAAGCAGATTAAAGCATACTTCTGTGAATTGAGGAAATGGGAGAAATTCATGAGTAGATGGAATGGGCTTTTAATAGGATTTTGAAGTCAAACAGCATTAAGATCTTCAAGGAAATAAGAGCTGAGGGGTTTGACATATGAAATGGTTCAAGTCACCTTCAAGGTTGAGGGCCCCATAGACCTAAATGGATTATTTTTCCTTCAGTGTTCATCCCACAGCAAATTCCAAAATGCTTTTCCATTTTACTCAATTACTGCATACTTTTAAAATACGTTAAAATAAGTGGGCTGGAATGGCTTTCCAATTAGCTCACCAGACCTTCCTCGATTAGACCAGGATCCAGAGGCCCAGACACTCCAGCTGGGATGGCTGCTAATCAAAAGGTAAATAAAAGATTTCTCGGAAAATCACACTGCAATATAATACCTGTAAATAGTCATTGTTCTATCAGTGTTTATAACATTATAAAAATATTGTCAAAGCAGACAAAACAGTTGTTTTAGGTACACTGTATCTTCCGTTTTGGAGAAGAATAAAGACAATGTACTATCACAGCTATATTTAAATGGAGAACCAACCAACCAAGACCCAGCGCATGAGACTCTGCTCAGTATTATGTGGCAGCCTGGATGGGAGGGGGATTGGGGGTGGTGAGTCCCTTTGCTATCCACTTAGAAAAATAAAATTAAAATAAAATATCCTGTGGGTGTCCCCTGGTGGTCCAGTGGTTAGGACTCGACACTTCCACTGCAGAAGCCGAGGTTCAATCCCTGGTCAGGAAAGTGAGATCTCATAAGCCACGCGGCCAAAAAAAAAAGGAAAGGAAAGAAAAAGAAATTGTGCTGAAGTCTTGGTCCTCACTGCTCCTGGACAGCCTCACGGCCACGCCCAGCTTGACGGCATCTCTGAGCAGGAATCCGCATCGCCGGTTCAGATGACCAGCCTCATCTGTCCACTCCCACGTAAACACACGTTCTGGAGACACGTACAGGATGTGGGATCTGACGGCACTGGACACAGAGCTCACCCTGCAGTGTGAACACGTGGCGGGGATTCCCCTGGACCCAGTCAACACCATCACAGGCTGAAACCCCACGTGCTCTTACCTGGAGAATCCCGTGGACAGAGGAGCCTGGTGGGCTCCAGTCCATGGGGTTGTGGAGTCGGACACGACCGAGAGACTAACACACACACACTCACACACACACACACCCCACATGCTCTCTGCAGGTTTTCATACATGACGTCTCCTCTGTCTGGAGCACAACTGCCTCCCATCTCTACCTGCCATAAACAGCCCACCCTCAATGCAACATCCTTGGGGCAGCCCCGTCACTAAGCCCTGGAAACCTGAGTGAGACACCCTCCCACGGGCTCTCACAGCAGCTGGGCATCTCCAGTCTCGCTTGTTTCATCACCTTGGGCATCTTCATCAGCCCTATTAATAAGTGTCCTGGAGCAGGACTGATGTATCCATAGAGATCACAGCAGAGCTCTGTGCTGTCAGGACCGTAGCCATGAATCAGGGGTGGCATCAGAGCCTGGAATACGGCTGGTGTGACTGAGAGAATGCCTTTTCACTTGAAGTGAAAGGCACTGCAAGTGCAAAATGCACCGGGGGTAAGACCTAGACCAGAAAAAGGTGTGCACGATACGCATCATGTCTATTATCACACGCTGAAATGACCATATGTTGGATATATTGGGTTAAATAAAGTATATTAAAATAATTCCATTTGCTTGTTTTAAATTTTCTAATGTGACTACTGGACAATGTGAAATTATGTGCATAGTTAGCATTGTGTTTCTGCTGGAGACACTAGTATAGCACAGAGTAGATTCTCTACAGATACCAGATGCATGTCTAGACTTTATTTTTATTTTGTAATATAGAGTTGAGTGGACTTCGCTGATAGCTCAGTTGGTAAAAATCCACCTGCAATGTGGGAGACCTGGGTTTGATCCCTGGTTTGGAAAAATCCCCTGGAGAAGGGAAAGGCTACCCACTCCAGTATTCTGTCCTGGAGAATTCAATGGACAGTCCATGGGGTCTCAAAGAGTTGGACACGACTAAGCGACTTTCACTTTCACTATAGAGTTGAGTATAAAATACACAATTTAGGTCTGATTAATGGTGCAGGGGAAAAGGACAATCTATTTTGACCGCAAAAGAGACACATTTGGGGGGTTTCAAATGGTAGTATATAATGCGGCATGGAATAGATTAAAGTCTTCTTGATGCAGACTTTTTAACTGGACCCTTGATAGCCTTTTTGCCTCCTTTTCAACGTGAAATTTCATCACCAGTCTAGGATTTGGGCAGCAACGGGGTGCACTATCCGTGTGAAATCCATGCTGCTACGAATCTTCATTCTCAGCAGCTCTGCTGACCTTGAGCCCTGTGTTCCGAGGCCTTAAACTTCCTACCCATGACCTAGAGGGTGAACTTGGAACCCATCGGACTCAGCGATCTGGCCATGCACCATGCTCTCTTGCAAGAGGAGGTTTCTCTTTCTTCTCTGATCTCCCTGCTAAACCCGCCAAGGGGCTCTTTCCCTCCAGCATAGTTTAGCTCTCAGCCAGGGATCTAAGCAATTTTTGCTCTGAATTTTGGTCTCGTTCCTGTGGTTTCTGCGCTGGCAGAGTTTCCTTTTTTTATTTCCAGCTGCTCTCCCAGTTCTGAGCTCTGAACGCTGCTATCTTTGGCTGATGAAGCTCAGCTTTGCACCCCACCTCTCCCCCACCCCCACACCATTGTCTGCAGTCGTAGAAGAGTGGGCGGGGCAGTGCCCTCAAGCCAGGGAGCCATCATAAATTTGACACTGGACCATTTCCAGTTACCTCTGGATGAGTTTTAGTCTATTCAGTGATTGTTTTATTTATTTTGAACATTGATATCTGCTAGGGACTCACATGACATACTTCTTCTTCTTTTTTTTTTTTTTACCATTTCCATAAGCAAACTTCCACGTCCATTTTTCATGGTAGGTGGACAATGACAGTAGCCAAACCTTGGGAAGGCCACGTGGCCAGTCACTTGCCTGGTCAAGCACAAGGGTGTGGGTCACGCTTCCAGGAAGCCAGCTAAGCTCCTAGAAGTACTAGATCGAGGAAAGGAATACGGAGTAAATAGGAGAGAGAGATGGTGAATTAGCCAGCTTGATGCTACCATAAAATATCGTCAACAGAGTGGCTTCAGCTACAGGAAATCTCACAGCTTCCGAAGGCTGGACATCCCCGATGAACACAACTGCAGATTCAGTTCTCACAGAGAGTCTTCTCTCCCTGCTGTTGACAATCTCCGTCTCATTGTATCCTCATGTGCTGCAGAGAGAGAAGCAGCAGGATCCCTGTTTTCTGCTCTTGTTGTTGCTGCTGTTTAGTCGCTCAGTCTTGTCTGACTCTTCGTGACCCCACGGATTGTAGCCCTCCAGGCTCCTCTGTCCATGGGATTTTCCAGGCAAGAGTGCTGGAGTGGGTTGCCATTTTCTTTTCCAGGGGACCTTCCTGACCCAGGGATTGAACTTGCATCTCACAAATCCCATCACAGGGCTTCATCCTCCTGACCTCGTCTGAATTATTTACCTCCAAAGGCTCCCCTCCAAATACCATCACACACGGTCTTAGGACATCAACATATAAAGTTGTCAGCAGGGCACAATTGGGTCCCGAATAGATGGACAGATCAGTTGGGATCCTAAACCCGCTGCCGTGTTGGAGGCTTTAGTTTGTCACAGTAATATCCTTCCTTCATCTCTCCCCAGGAACTGAGGCTAACCAGAATCTGGAGAAGCTGTTTCCAAGAACAGCAAAACCTCAAGGCCATTGTGCATCTGAGATGTTGACTCACAGCTGTATTCATCTTCAGAAATACCCCTGTAGGGAGAAGTCTCACCCATGGGGCTAAAATGCCGTCTCCTTTCCCTCAAGTCGGGGGGCAGCTCTGAAAGGCCATCCTATCTCTACTGTCTGCTTTTGCAAATTCAGTGCATTTAAAACTCACCTTCTCACCCCTCCACATTGTCACAGATCACTGGCTTTGGGGGCCCTGTGTCATATGTCAAACTCGCATATCTGTTTTACACACGGTAATGTGTATGTTTCAGTGCTATTCTCTCAAATCAGAGGGAGGTGGGAGGGTGCAGGATGGAGGGGGCGCATGTATGCCCATGGCCAACTCACACTGATGTGTGGCGAATCAGAGGGAGGCGGGGCGTGCAGGATGGAGGGGGCGCCTGTATGCCCATGGCCGATTCACACTGATGTGTGGCAAAAGCCATCGCGATATTGTGCAGTGATTATCCTCCCATCAAAGTAAACAAATTGAAAAAAAAAAAAACAAAACCAAAACTGGCCTTCTGCTCAGTCCTGCTGCTTCCCTCCCACCCCTTCAGGGCTGTTGCTAAGAGCAGTCCCTGAATATCTGCGTTAAGCCTGTGACAGGGACCCCTACCTGCCACCAGGGGTGTGAGGAATCTTGGTCAGAGGGTGAGCAGAGAACGCCAACCATTCCCATGCTGCATTCCTCCCTGTATGCAAGCCCTTCCACACACAATTTTGTAATTTTCTTACTAATGAAGAACTGTTTATTTCATTTACTTTTCACTCATTGATTGCGGCCATCCAGTTAGTTTGCATAGTAGGCTGTTAGCTGTATGCTTTATGCAAATAGTTGAAAGCTGCTTTGGATTCTACTTGGCTCTTGATCCCCTTTTATCTCCAGGAATTATGCCAGGAAAAGCCCTTTACAATACAATACAATTAAAGATACTGTCTCTTTGAACTTGAGACTGGTTCCTCTCATTACAAAATCCTTCACCAGCTCTGTTTGGCAAGTCAAGCTTAGTGGAAGAAGTACATTTTTTTATCTGCATAGAAGATGGAAGATCACACAATCTTTTGCTGGATCATTATTCTGCTGATGACAAGACTCAAACACGAACGAAGAAGAGAGAGCCTGCGGTTCCTGCCGAATCATCCTGCGTGAGGGGCAGCAGGGGAAGCGGTGTCACTGTCACCTGGAGAATAAGGATGGGAGCTCCTGGAGTCTAACTGAGGCCAGCTCAGTTCAGTTCAGTCACTCAATCATGTCGGACTCTTTGTGACCCCATGGACTGCATCATGCCAGGCTTCCCTGTCCATCACCAGCTCCCAGAGCTTGCTCAGACTCATGTCCATTGAGTCAGTGATGCCATCCAACCATCTCATCCTCTGTCATCCCCTTCTCTTCCTACCCTCAGTCTTTCCCAGCATCAGGGTCTTTTCCAATCAGTCTTTTCCTCTTCCCATCAGGTGGCCAAAGTATTGGAGTTTCATCTTCAGCATCAGTCCTTCCAATGAATATTCAGGACTGATTTAGGATGGACTGGTTGGATCTCCTTGCAGTCCAAGGGACTCTCAAGAGTCTTCTCCAAGAAGTAATTTTTTATTTAAAGAGATAAACAAGTACATGACTCCCTCCTTGACAAATGTACATAAATTTGATTGTTAAATAAATATTGTACAAATCCTATGTCGTCTAACTCTGACTCTCAGTCAGTATCCCCTAACAAACACTAACTTGACTTGTTTTTTGGAGAATTCCATTTCAGAATATGACACTGAGATGCCGAGGACATTCTCCTCTCAGAAACCATTGTTAGCAAGCAAGGCATTTGAGGCATCATCAGTGGTTGCCCCTTTTAGTGTTCTCTCTGATATGTTCTTATGATCCTTTGTATTTCTGTGTTGTCTGCTGTGATCTCTCCATTTTCATTTCTGATTTTGTTAATTTTATTTTTCTCCCTTTGTTTCTTGATGAGTCTGGCTAATAGCTTGTCAATTTTATTTAACTTCTCAAAGAACCAGCTTTTGGCTTTGTTGATTTTTGCTATGCTCTCTTTTGTTTCTTTTGCATTTATTTCTGCCCTAATTTTAAAGATTTTTTTCCTTCTACTAACCCTGGGGTTCTTCATTTCTTCCTTTTCTAGTTGCTTTAGGTGTAGAGTTAGGTTATTTATTTGACTTTTTATCTTTATTACTGTCACCATAGTTTGGTCTCAGGTCAAACAACAGGGAGGGAACACAGCCCTGCCCATCAACAGAAAATTGGATGAAATATTTACTGAGCATGGCCCCACCCATCAGAAGAAGACCCACTTTCACTCAGAGTCAGTCTCTCCCATCAGAATATCTTTATCTGTCAGAGGGCAGACCAAATGAAAACCATAATCATGGAAAACTAATCAAACTTATCACATGGACTACAGTCATCTTCAGGACCAAGATAATCAGGATGGTGTGATCACTCACCTAGAGCCAGACATCCTGGAATGTGAAGTCAAGTGGGCCTTAGGAAGCATCACTAAGAACAAAGCTAGTGGAGGTGATGGAATTCCTGTTGAGCTATTTCAAATCCTGAAAGATGATGCTGTGAAAGTGCTGCACTCAATATGCCAGAAAATTTGGAAAACTCAGCAGTGGCCACAGGACTGGAAAAGGTCAGTTTCATTCCAATCCCTAAGAAAGGCAATGCCAAAGATGCTCAAACTACCACACAATTGCACTCATCTCACGTGCTAGTAAAGTAATGCTCAAAATTCTCCAAGCCAGGCTTCAGCAATATGTGAACCGTGAACTTTCAAATGTTCAAGCTGGTTTTAGAAAAAGCAGAGGAACCAGAGATCAAATTGCCAACATCCACTGGATCATGGAAAAAGCAAGAGAGTTCCAAAAAAACATCTATTTCTGCTTTATTGACTATGCCAAAGCCTTTGACTGTGTGGATCACGATAAACTGTGGGAAATTCTGAAAGAGATGGGAATACCAGACCACCTGACCTGCCTGTTGAGAAATCTGTATGCAGGTCAGGAAGCAACAGTTAGAACTGGACATGGAACAACAGACTGATTCCAAATAGGAAAAGGAGTACGTCAAGGCTGTATATTGTCACCCTGCTTATTTAACTTATATGAAGAGTACATCATGAGAAATGCTGGGCTGGAAGAAACAAAAGCTGGAATCAAGATTTCCAGGAGAAATACCAATAATCTCAGATGTGAAGATGACACCATCCTTATGGCAGAAAGTGAAGAGGAACTAAAAAGCCTCTTGATGAAAGTGAAAGTGGAGAGTGAAAAAGTTGGCTTGAAGTTCAACATTCAGAAAATAAAGATCATGGCATCTGGTCCCATCACTTCAGGGGAAATAGATGGGGAAACAGTGGAAACAGTGTCAGACTTTATTTTTGGGGGCTCCAAAATCACTGCAGATGGTGACTGCAGCCATGAAATTAAAAGACACTTATTCCTTGGAAGAAAAGTTAAGACCAACCTAGATAGCATATTGAAAAGCAGAGACATTACTTTGCCAACAAAAGTCCATCTAGTCAAGGCTATGGTCTTTCCAGTGGTCATGTATGGATGTGAGAGTTGGACTGTGAAGAAAGCTGATTGCTGAAGAATTGATGCTTTTGAACTATGGTGTTGGAGAAGACTCTTGATAATCCCTTGGATTGCAAGGAGATCCAACCAGTCCATCCTAAAGGAGATCAGTCCTGGGTGTTCATTGGAAGGACTGATGCTAAAGCTGAAACTCCAGTACTTTGGCCACCTCATGAGAAGAGTTGACTCATTGGAAAAGACCCTGATGCTGGGAAAGATTGAAGGCGGGAGGAGAAGGAGGGGATGACAGAGGATGAGATGGTTGGATGGCATCACTGACTCAATGGACACGAGTTTGGGTAAACTCCGGGACTTGGTGATGGACAGGGAGGCCTGGCGTGCTGTGATTCATGGGGTCACAAAAAGTCGGACACGACTGAGTGACTGAACTTATATGCTCTGGCCCACAATTTTGAAGGTAGTTTATTTATCTTTCTGAGCTGTCCCACTTTGATTTAAGTCTTGTACACAATCCAAAGGGATTGCATGAGTTTCTTTTATGTGCAGAGGTTCTCCCAGATTAAATAAAATGGCAGTTGTTTGTCTGGCAGTTTTAAGTGTATTGCTCAGCTATGTGGTGCTAACCCATGAGCTGGTGAATTATCTGATTACTTTGTTAGTGAGAACCATATGACCAAGATCTCACCTGTATGAATGTTAGTTCGAGTCAGTGCATCCTTTTTCAGTCTTGGGAGAAGGGAGCAGAACTTGAGAAGGGGAATCAACACATAAAGAAGAAATCCTCGGGTCTAATGGAGAGACAGTGAACCTTGATCTGGGAATCAGGCACGGGGGCTGGGATGATCATACTGATTAACAAGAGGCCCCAGTGTCTGCATGTCCCTCCCATCCAGGAGGAGGCTCCCAGATGGTGGCTCATTGGTAAAGCATCCACCTGCCAATGCAGGAGACGAGGATTCAATCCCTGGGTCGGGTAGATTCCCTGAAGTGGGAAATGACAACCCACTACAGTATTCTTGCTTGGAAAGTTCCTTGTATGGCAGGCTACAGTCCATGGAACCACAAAGAGACAGACACGACTGAGTGCCTGAGCAGCAGCCGCCCCCAACCCTGGACATGCCGCTCTGTGCAGATCCAGGCCCCTCCATGTCCCCTCGACGCTTCTCTCCATGGCCCCTCCCAAGCTGAGCTTCCTCTGGGTCCTGGTTTCAGGAGATTCTCACGTCTCCATCTCTTGTGTCTACCACAGGTGAGTTAAGTTGGGACAACAATATCCAGATCCTGCGGCGTCAGATTAGATGGAATAACACGGGGAAAAGCGCGTCATCAAAGGTCAAATGCAGTTCAACTGCAGAATGTGTAGGAGTGAACGTCCCCTCTCAACAACAAGTCTCAGTTTCCTGTGTCTTATTGTGAGGCTTAACATTTACTTGTGCTTGCAGTGAATTATTCGTTCTTCTCTGCACTTCAGGATTGATGTCTGTGTGTGTGGAAAAGTAGGAATAGTGAAATGTTAATGGCATAACCATTATACAGTATTATATAACCATTGAATGATATAGCTATTATATGGTATGACCACTATATGATATGACCATTATATGGTATGATGATTTGGCATTTGTGACAAATCCAGTCAATTTCACTGTTTGAAGCTTTTTAAATTAAAGTTAGGGGAAAATTAAATCCCAAAGCAATCTTTCATTGCTTCTGAGACTTTTGGTCTCTCCCTTGGTAGTGATGATACTGAGGAAGCATGGTTGCAATCAACAAGTAAGTAGTCCTCAAAGTGTGGCCTGGGAATCCACCCTGAGACCTTTGAGGAATCTGCAGGGTCCAAACCATTTCCTTAATAATAGCAACTTATAACGCTGAGATGTTATTTGCTTTTTAAAAGCTCATCCTTTCGCAAGTGTGTAGTGGAAATGTTTAAAGGCCACTTGACTTGTGGCATCTCAATAGATTAAATCCAGAAGCAGCTTGAGAATCCAACTGCCTTCTATTAAGTTAGACAATAAAAAAAAAAATTTCTAAAAATATAAAAAAAATCCATCTTCTCACTAATTTTTGGTTGTTTTGGAAAACATAGTTATTTTTGATGGAAACATATGATGGATGTTGACATGTAATGGTTTTATTTTGCCATTTTAAACCGCATAAATAAATTTTTTATAAAGGTCACAGTTTCACTAATATTGTAAGCAGGCATTCTCAGCAGTAGTAGATGAAGTCTAGATCATTTTGATCATGGGTATTTCCTTGGCAGAGCTTACATTAGTGCTGTTTGCACAGCTGAAGTTAGGGAGTCCTCAGTACATGGTAAGAGAGCAAGGGGTCCTGAGAGCAGAACGCTTGAACATCTCTGTAATCGCCATTTATTACTATTTCATGAGGACAGAGACTCGCGTGAAGGTCAGGAGGACCCCTCCTGGTCCTGCTGCCTTACAGCACCGTGCTCCTTAAACTCTCTTGAAAGTGAGAATGCTAACAGTAGCTACCCGACACGGATGGGGAAAGATCAGAAGAGTTGGCAAGTAGAAGGTCCTTGGAGATGGTGAGTGTTAGAGGAGTATGTGCAGAACATAAAGCAAAGCTCGTATTCCGATCATTTGTACATAGTGTATTTCACTCTTCTCATGCGTCATGGCCTCCTTGAGGAAGAAAGATACTGCTTCACGCTTGCCTCTTGCATCCCCGCTGGAGCCCTCACACATTACGCCTGAATTACTGCAAGGTGGAGGTGATAAAGTTTTCCCCCACCGTGTGTCCAAGTTCTTGGCACAGAGCAACTCCCCCACACATAGGTATTCCTGTGTCGATTAATACGTAGATACATTAATGCAATGGCTTGCATTTTATCTAGCTGGAAGTTGAATGATAAAAGTTCTCAAGGAGCCTTTATATGTTATTTTCATACGTGCAGATATTAAGCAGAGCCACACTTGAAACTGCTTCTAAAAGGGGTTCGAAAGGAAACTACTTAATAAAGAAGAGTGACTTCCAATTAGAATGCCGAGTGTTTACAAGTAAATAGATGCTTCTAGACACTCAGAGGTGCTTGAAAACAGTGTTCATCTAAACGCTGAGCATTTGCTTGAAATATTATTTCCACTACACGTTTGTTTAATAGGCGCTCTTCAAATGAAGGGCTACATTAAATGTAAGTTCTAGCTCTGACTCAACCATCCAGCTCAGAATAACAGTGGGAGACAAACCTGGATATTGTGAAGTCCCCGTGTATGCAGCACGCATGAAGATAAGCGGTGCAGCTGACCAAGAGCACATGCACAGAAACATCAGTTGTCAGCGAGCACTGCAGATTGAAAAGAAAAAGCTCTGTTCCTTTGGCTGTTGCATCCAGGAACCAGAGCCAACAACCCAGCTCTTTTCACAATATAGAAAAATAGAAAAGGAGAGGGAGAAGGCTAGGGGACATGGTTTCCTGTCCCTGATTTTAGCTATGCACATTAAATTTTGCAGGAAAAAGTTGATGATTAAAATATATCTGATTTCCAATCTCTGCAGTTTAGAATTGCCTATTACAATGCTCAGGCTATAATGGCAAATTTGCTAAGAACATTGAATTCTAGAAAGAGCTGACAAAAATAAATTATGGATAGAGCATGCATTAATACAAATTGCCTTCATTTGCTGCACGTTAATTTCAAAATGAAAAGACACCTAAGAAAGCAAAAATATTTTCAGGTCTGATGCCATTATTTGGGTCGGCTTCCATGGAACGGTGGTAATGAATGCTGGACCAGCACAGAAATGGTTCTATTAAAGAGCTCATAAGTGCCAACCCATAAATACTGCTGACACTGATTTCCACTTTGGAGACCTTCTGCTTATTTTATTCAGAGGTATTTTTAGGTACCTGAAATCTGTTGTATTTTACCCGACCCTTTAGTTCTCTCTGCCCTGTTGGTTGGACCTCAATGTCCAAATGTTTTATTGAAAAAGGATATCTTGTAACACTCATTTTAAGTGTGACCTAAGAATGTTATGGTGCTGGAGAAGACTCTTGAGAGTCCCTTGGACTGCAAGGAGATCCAACCAGTCCATCTTAAAGGAAGTCAGTCCTGAATATTCATTGGAAGGACTGATGCTGAAGCTGGAACTCCAATACTTTGGCCACCTGATGCGAAGAGCCAACTCATTGGGAAAGAACCTGATGCTGGGACAGACTGAGGGCAGGAGGAGAAGGGATGAGATGGTTAGATGACATCACCAAGTCAATGGACATGAGTTTGAACAAACTCCAGGAGAAGGTGAGGGACAGGGAAGCCTGGCAGGCTGTAGTCCATGGGATCGCAAAGAGTCGGACATGACTGAGTGACTGAACAACAGCAAAATGTTTTTGTTTGCTTCTTGCTTTCTATCTTAATTAAATTCCTTATGTTCAAATACGTCCGGGAATGTTTCAGCTTGTTTTGAACATGAGATGAGTTTTTCAGGACTTCACCACATGGCCACCCCTATCCCGTGACCGCTGCCTGACTTTGCACCAGTACACCTGTCTCCTCTCCCAAATTTGTCACCTCACCAGGTACTTATAGGTATCTGCTCACTCCTGTCGACTTAAAAAATAGCCACAACCTAAAAGCCGAGAGTTATATTTTATTTGGTGAGAAGTTTTAGGACTCCAAGCCTGGGAGACAGCATCTCAGTGGACCCTGAGAGAACTTCTCCAAGGAGGCGAGGGGAGGAGCCAGATTATACAGAAATTTTACAACAAAGGGCAAGTAGCTGAACATCAAGAGATTATTGTTGAATAAAGGAAACCAGATATCCCAAATTAAGGAATTTAGTGCTTTTCTATGTATGGGAAGATGCAAGAGTCTGGGCTCACTGAGGTTGTTCCTTGCACAGGCAGCTCAGCTATCTGGGACCAGTATCCCATTTTTCACAGCTGGAGCTCCTCAGGGCTTACTGTAGGGAGTGGCTGCATCCGATGGCTCTTGGATGGCAGGTGTTCTTCCCCTTCCTGAGGGCTCTGGACTTCACATCAGGAGGGCCAGAATAGCTGATGACTGTGACAGCCTTTTGTACTGATATGGCAGTAAACATTCCACTTCTCATTCCCCTTTATCAGAGCCAAGGTTCAGTTCCGTTCAGTTCAGTTCAGTCGCTCAGTCGTGTCCGACTCTTTGCGACCCCGTGAATCACAGCACACCAGGCCTCCCTGTCCATCACCAACTCCTGGAGTTCACTCAGACTCACGTCCATCGAGTCAATGATGCCATCCAGCCATCTCATCCTCTGTCGTCCCCTTCTCCTCCTGCCCCCAATCCCTCCCAGCATCAGAGTCTTTTCCAATGAGTCAACTCTTCGCATGAGGTGGCCAAAGTACTGGAGTTTCAGCTTTAGCATCATTCCTTCCAAAGAAATCCCAGGGCTGATCTCCTTCAAAATGGACTGGTTGGATCTCCTTGCAGTCCAAGAGACTCTCAAGAGTCTTCTCCAACACCACAGTTCAAAAGCATCAATTCTTCAGCACTCAGCCTTCTTCACAGTCCAACTCTCACATCCATACATGACCACAGGAAAAACCGTAGCCTTGACTAGACGAACCTTTGTTGGCAGGCTTATGAAAATTAATCCCCACTTCATAGGAGCCGTGACCAGCATGGAGCAGAGGGCAGGGGGCATCCCAGGCATTGCTGGCCCACTGCCTCCTGTCGGGCCTCCCAGACATGCCCAGCTGTCTGCCGGGCCATGAACTCTGCCCTCAGTGTGGCTCTCAGGTCCTGTCTTGCACCTGATTTTGCATGAAACACTTGTTTTGACTCCAGTTATTTCTGCATATTGTCTCACCTGATTCTGACCTCTGGCTTTTTCTGACTTATTTCTAGCTTCCATGAAGTGAAAATATCTCCGCCATATCAATAAACAAGGAATGCCAGAGCCAGCATTGATTTCTGGGCTCCAGATGTGAATGAGGGCTCCCCAGCAGATGCTGCCACCCCCACGGTGATAGCTGAGGAGCTGGAGGGATGCAAGAAGCAAGGTCAACAGCGAAACAGGGTTGGCCCCAGAGAGCTGAGTGCATATGAAAGGAATGGATTCAGTGAGCCCAGAGGCTTGCGTCTTCCCACACAGAGAAGGTTAAATTCCTTAGCTTGATACCTGATCTCTGATATCCAGACTGCCTGCTCCCTTTTTTGCAAACTTGTCTGTAGCCTGACTCCCCCTCCTGCTTCTTTGGAGCAGGTTTTTCAAAGCTCCTGAGATGCTGTCTCCTGGGCTCAGAGTCCTAAACATTCCCACCAAATAAAATAACTCTCTTGCTTTCAGGCTGTGACTATAACCTATTTCAGTCGACATAAGCTATTTATGTCGACACCTCCACCAAATATCCCTGATCCCCTGTGTTCATGAACACTTTCCCTTAATATTCTAACACCACGCCCTCAGGTTTCATTTCATTTCCCTCATTGTCATGGGTTCTACAGAGTCCACTTTGCTTTCTGAAGTGCCCTAAAATTAAAGTAGGAAAGAGGCTCCCAGAAAAAAATATCATAAAGTCCTGAATATTCATTGGAAGGACTGATGCTGAAGCTGAAGCTCCAATATTTGGCCACCTGATGCGAAGAGCTGACTCATTGGAAAAGACTCTGATGCTGGGAAAGATGGAAGGCAGAAGAAATGGATGACAGAGGACGAGATGGTTGGATGGCATCCCTGGCTCGATGGACATGAGTTTGAGCAAGCTCTGGGAGTTGGTGATGGACAGGGAAGCCTGGTGTGCTACAGTCCCTGGGGTTGCAAAGAGCAACTGAACTGACTGAATTGATATCATCTATATATCTCACTCCCTAAACAAACCTCAGTTCAGTCGCTCAATCGTATCTGACTTTTTGTGACCCCATGGACTGCAGCACGCCAGGCTTCCCTGTCCATCACCAACTTCTGGAGTTTCCTCAAACTCATGTCCATTGAGTCGGTGATGCCATCCAACCATCTCATCCTCTGCCATCCCCTTCTCCTCCTGCCTTCAATCTTGCCCAGAATCAGGGTCTTTTCCAATTAGTCAGTTCTTCGCATCCGGTGGCCAAAGTATTGGAGTTTCGGCTTCAACATCAGTCCTTCCAATGAACACCTAGGACTGATCTCCTTTAGGATGGACTGGTTGGATCTCCTTGCAGCCCAAGTGACTCTCAAGAGTCTTCTCCAACACCACAGTTCAAAAGCATCAATTCTTTGGTGTTCAGCCTTCTTTATAGTCCAACTCTCACATCCATACATGACTACTGGAAAAACCATAGCTTTGACTAGATGAACCTTTGTTGACAAAGTAATGTCTCTGCTTTTCAATATGCTGTCTAGGTTGGTCATAACTTTTCTTCCAAAGAGCAAGCATCTTTTAATTTCATGGCTGCAAGCCTACTCTCTCTTTGAAAAGTCTTAGCTTATATAAAATTTTCCTTCTACATTTTCCTCAATCCACAAGAACTTGAATTTTAGTGTTTTCAAATTACAATTCGGTCTATGAAGGAGAGAGGGGCAGGGAACAGAGTGGACACTGGCATTTGAAGAGAGACACAGCCAGTGGCCTAGAGTCTGCACAGAGTTTTTTAATGAATAATAATAATAAATAAGGGAAGCCTAGGCGACCCAGTGTTAAAGACTCTGCCTGTCAATGCAGGAATTGCAAGAGATGTGGGTTCGATCCCTGGGTGAGGAAGATACCCTAGAATAGGAAATGGAAACTCACTCCAGTATTCTTGCCTGGAAATTTCCATGGACAGAGGAACCTGGCAAGCCACAATTCATGGAGTCACAGAGTCAGACACAACTGAGCATACACACACACACACACACAATGATAAATATAACTTGCTGAGTGTTTCCTCTTTAAAAGTGGACTATAAGCAATATTGTTCACTTCTCATTTGTGTGTTTATTATTTATTATAGTGAACACAAAGCCTTATTAAGTTTCCCTACCAATTTCCCCTGAGAGGCTTTCAATTCCTCAATCCATTCCACTCTTCTTAATTAAATTTACTTCAGCCAATATTTATTGATTATCCATTCCATCATTCTCACTATAGTCGAAACATAACCCTGAATAAGACATAATGCCTGTCTTTTAGAAGCCTGCAGAGTACAGGGGGTTTTGGAAAATTGGACAATTGGGATTCAGGGCTACTGATGTTGAAGCTGAAGCTCCAATACTTTGGCCACCTGATGCAAAGAGCTGACTCATTGGAAAAGACCCTGATGTTGGGAAAGATTGAAGGCAGGAGGAGAAGGGGACAACAGAGGATGAGATGGCTGGATGGCATCACCGACTTGATGGACATGAGTCAGTGTGGACCTGAGTCGGTGTGGATAGTGCTGAGTTGCTACATGACGTGAGAGAGGGAAAAGCCTGGAGGACGTAGGATCTGCACCAAGAGGACATACTTTTCTACCCTCTACCTTCCATCCAGCTGATTTGGAGACGGGCGGCTCTGATGTCGCACCTCTGTGCAATTTTAATAAAAGCTTAATTTCCTTGTTGGCCCTCTCATAGCTTCCCCTAACAATCCTATTGGGTACTCTAGATATCAGGTCAATTTTCCAGTTTCAAGATCAACTGATCAGCAACTTTAATTCCGTCTTCACCATAATTCCTCTTTGCCGTATGATCTAACATGTTTGCAGGTTTTGGAGATTAGGACGTGGACACCTTTGAGGGGAGTGTTATTCTGACTACTGCAACATTTAAGATTCTTCTCTTTAAACATTCCAGCAACCCAAATGCATGTCTGGTTTAAAAACCTGAATAGGTTCTGTTTCTGGTGATGTTTTAATATCTTCTTTCAGAGAAATCTACTACTGAAAACCATCAGAAAATCTTGAGAAAGAAATCACTCAGATGTGCTTAAGTGAGTCAGAGAACTATTTAGGAAGCCAGAAATTACAGTGTCCTAGAGAACTCACTAAGATGAGTCCAGCATTCTGTGACACTATACTCTGTAAAGAATTTGTTAATTCATAAGTGTTGTAAGACCCAGAAATCAAAGATCTGAGTAAGAAACAGGTGATCATAGTCTAGGCACTTGAGCTAAGGTTGGATGCTGATACAAAAGTTGGAGTTGTGGCATCTAGAAAAATGCTAGAGAGGATCTTACTTGCAAAGCAGAAATAGAGACCCAGACTTAAAGAATAAGCACATGGACACCAAGAGGGGGAAAGGGGATGGTAGGGTGAGTCGGGAGACTGAGAATGACAGATATATGTACTATTGATGAAATGAAAGTGAATGAAACTCAGTCGTGTTCAACTCTTCAAGACCCCATGGACTATACAATTCATGGAATTCTCCAGGTCAGAGTACTGGGGTGGGTAGCCTTTCCCTTCTCCAGGGGATCTTCCCAACCCAGGGATCAAACCCAGGTCTCCCTCATTGCAGATGGATTCGTTACCAACTGAGCCACAGGGAAGCCCAAGAATACTGGAGTGGGTAGCCTATCCCTTTTCCAGTGGATTTTCCCGACCCAGGAATAGAACTGGGGTCTCCAGAATTGCAGGTGAATTCTTTACCAACTGAGCTATCAGGGTGACACTGTGTATAAAAGAGATAATGAGAACCTACTATATAGCTCAGGAAACTCCACTCAGCACTCTGTGTTGACCTAAATGGGAAGGAAATCCAAAAAAAGAGGGTGTGTGTGTGTGTGTGTGTGTGTGTGTGTGTGTGTGTGTGTGTGTAGCTGATTCACTTTGTTGCACAATATAAATTAAGACAACATTGCAAAGCAACTATACCTACAATAAAAAATTCATCTAAAAAACCTGGAGTTTGAGGTTACCACGGCATCCAATATTGAGATGCTAAAATCATGGAAACAAGGGAAATGCTTTCAGGTGAACAGGAAGCTTTCTGTTCCCCTCAGACATTTGCTGATCTTTAAGCAGCTGTTGGCAGAGAGAGAAGGGAAGGAGGACTAACCTCAGCCTTCCGAAGACAAGGTGGCCTCAGAACCTTCCAGGTTCGCAGGAAGGACCCTGGAACCAGAAAATAAAAACTCAGTGTCAGCCGCCTTAACCCAAGTCTGGACTGAAGGCATCTGCTCATGGTCCAAGTGCCTTCAAAGGAAAGATATGCACATTTTTCTTAGAGGAAAACAACCACCATAAGAGACTCATGTATTTCTGTAGCTTTTCCACACTCAGGGTCTAACATTCTGTAAACAATCACAAGGCCTGTCGTGAGGCAGAAGGAAACAGCTAAAAGCCAGGAGAGAAAAGAGAAAATGGAAAGGGGTCTGGGGAAACCCTTACTGTCTTGGGTGACTCCCTCTGGGGAGAGGCAGGGGTGAGGATGTCCAGCCTCAGGGACAAGCTTGGAGACAGGATCTGCGTCCCCCAGCCAACAGTCCCCTCACCTCCTTTCATCCCAGCTGACAGCTGGTGGCATCCAGAGGGGAGACTACAGGCAGAAACTGCCCAGTGGGGTCCCTCCAAAACCATGGGAGAAAACAACGGATTATTGTCCAGCGCACTGAGCTCTGGGGAGATGTGCTATGTATCATTGGATAGGCAATACAGCACCCCAAAAGACCTGCATGTGACGCTCATAGTAACATCCTTTGTAATAATGGAAAATTTCTCCAAACTGAAAAAACTCAGTGACCATCCACAGTGGAATGGATAAGTAAATTGTGCTATATTTATGCCAAGGAATACTACAGAGCCATGAGAATCAATAAAGTACTGACGCATGCAGCACTATGGATACATTTCACAAATATAATATTGAGCAAAGACTCTGTACTAAGTGGAAGTGTTAGTCACTTAGTCGTGTCCGACTCTTTGTGACCCCATGGACTGTAGCCCACCAGGCTCATCTGACCATGGGATTATCCAGGCAAGAATACTGGAGTGGGTTGCTATTCCCTTCTCCAGGGGATCTTCCCAACCCAGGGATCAAACCTAGGTCTCCTGCTCTGCAGGCAGATTCCTTACTGTCTGAGCCACAGGGAAGCCTACTGAGTGATTCCATCTATATAAAGCTCAAGAACAAACAAAACTAATTGATGGTGATGATGTCAGGAGAGTGACCTTTCGGGAGGGCGAGAGTGGCCATTGAGAAAGGCATCAGGAGTATTTCCAGGAGATAATGAGATTCTATTACTTTATCAGATAATGGTTAAAAAGAGCCATTTAACTTTTGACAATTTATCAAGATCTATAATTCCTCTTGAGAAACAGCTCACAATATCCCTATATATTTATGACAATGCAATTGAAAACATATACAAGCAAAGAAACCTCAGAATATCTTGGATAAGTAATAACTCTTCTAGAAATCTCTCCAGTTAAAAAACAGAGCAGAGACTTCTTTGGCAGTCCAGGGGTTAAGACTCTGCTTTCCTGTGCAGGGGGCACAGGTTCGATTCCTGGTCAGGGAACTAGGATACTACAGGCCATGCAGAGTGGCCAAAAAAATAAGCAAGTAAATAAATAAAATGCAAGATAAAAGAATTGTCAATCATAGTATAAAAAAATTAAAGAAATAAAAATAGAGTAGCTTGCCCTGAAAATGTAGGCCTGTTCTTTGATGGGAGAGCCTGGGTAATCAAAGAGAAGGCGTTTTCCATTGTTTGGCAGGCTCCAGTTACTGCCGCCTTCCCTGAGAAGCAAGCGGACAGAGAATGGTGATGAGGGAGCGCCTCCACTAGGCTCTGTGTGATGTACTGCGGAGCCTGACAAGCCTCCTGGCTATTGAAGTCTGCACACAGAATGCCGGGGATGCCTCAAGATGTTAAATCTCTCCCAGGCCCAGGATGGCTGGTAACTGCACAGAGCTGATTCTGTCGCACCGAGGAGGAGGCTCAGTGCTGCCCGGTGGGCAGAGCCTCGTGACACGAGGACCCGAGGACTGCAGGGTCTTTCCCGCTGCAGGATCTTCAGGTGATTTATGTGAAGGTCGTGGAGATAAATGGGCTTTTCTGAAACTTCATCCTGAAAAATTGCTTTCAGTCTGGTGACTCAGAAATGCCAGCCAGCCTTCAGCAGGCTCAGCTCTGCCCTGGATCAGAACCAAGGTTTTGCCTGCTTTCTGGGCATCTGAAAAGCATAATCAAATCGCACGGCTTTCACACTGAAAATCATAAAACGGCAACTCCAATACTAGGCTGATCACTAAAACACCAACCTTAAAATTACTTCATGGGCTTTAGGGATCAATTAGTTCCTTTATGCCTCATTGCATTCTGTTTCCCCAAATTAAATTGTTCTCAGAGTCTCTTTTGCTCTTAAAAGTTACGCAACAGCAGTTTTGTTTTTTTTTTTGTCCTGCATGAGGTTGTGTTGGTTGCTCACTTGTGTCCAACTCTTTGTGACCCCATAGACTGTAGTCTGCCAAGCTCCTCTGTCCATATTGGAGTGGGTTGCCATTCCCTTCTCCAAGGGATCTTTCTGGCCAAGGGATCCAACCCGGGTCTCCCACATTGCAGGTTGCTGCTGCTGCTAAGTCGCTTCAGTCGTGTCCGACTCTGTTCGACCCCATAGACAGCAGCCCACCAGGCTCCCCCGTCCCTGGGATTCTCCAGGCAAGAATACTGGAGTGGGTTGCCATTTCCTTCTCCAATGCATGAAAGTGAAAAGTGAAAGGGAAGTTGCTCAGTCGTGTCTGACTCTTAGCGACCCCATGGACTGCAGCCTACCAGGCTCCTCTGTCCATGGGATTTGCCAGGCAAGAGTACTGGAGTAGGGTGCCATTGCAGGCAGATTACTGTAATTTTATTAATCGACAAGGAGGTAGTTGAAGCTACTCTTGTTGAAAATATGGAATCTCTGCAAAGTGCACCATGAACACTGCAGCCCATTAGCTAATGGCCATTTCTTCCAGCAAAGGATAAAATATACAGCAAAAACTCTCGAGGAAATTGGCTTCATCAATTCTAAAACATAGTTTCTTTTCAATGCAGCTATATGAAAACATAAAAAATAGATATTAAATCTCTGTTTTTTCCCTCTGCTGTTTTCCCCAGCATCCATCTATTTTCAAGACCTGGGAAAATTTCTGTGTTGATTTTTTCTTTTTAATCTCTTCTCCTGTGAGAAAGTATATTTTAAATATCAGTTCAGTTCAGTTCAGTTGCTCAGTCATGTCTGACTCTTTATGACCCCATGGACTGCAGCTCACCAGGCCTCCCTGTCCATCACCAACTCCTGGATCTTGCTCAAACTCATGTTCATCAAGTCAGTGATGCCATCCAACCATCTCATCCTCTCTCATCCCCTTCTCTTCCTGCCTTCAATCTTGCCTAGAATCAGGGTTTTTTCCAATGAGTCAGCTGTTCCCATCAGGTGGCCAAAGGATTGGAATTTCAGCTTCAGCGTGATTCCTTCCAATGAACATTCAGGACTGATTTCCTTTAGGATTGACTGGTTGGATCTCCTTGCAGTCCAAGGGACTCAAGAGTCTTCTCCGATACCACAGTTCAAAAGCATCAATCCTTCTGCGCTCAGCTTTCTTTATAGTCCAACTCTCATATCCATATATGACTACTGGAAAAACCATAGCTTTGACTAGATGGACCTTTGTTGGCAAATTAATGTCTCTGCTTTCTAATATGCTGTCTAGGTTGGTCATAGCTTTTCTTTCAATGAGTAAATGGCTTTTAATTTCATGGCTGCCGTCACCTTCTGCAGGGATTTATATTTTAGGTATAATGTGCACCTAATTGATTTCTAGTTCATGTGCAAGCTCAGGAACTGCTTTTTTAGGAAAGTTTTTATTCTTAAATTCTCACCTGCAGTGAAGAGGGACAGTCTTCTATTAGTTATATAATGTAAAAGAGTAAATATTTAAAAGGCAGGATGTCTATTTTTTTTCCTCTCTGTTTCTAACTCTAGTTCACTGTGAAAGTGAATTTTAAAAATTGGGCTTTACAGCCCAACTCAAAAAAGTCACGACAAAGTTTTCATTCATTTCACCACATATCACTGTCTGATATGGACCAGAGAAAACACTGGTTCTAGAGACATAAATAGGGATGAAGCTGCCCAGTTCTTAGGGCAAGGAGGCTCTTCAAACACAAGTCTCGCATTATTGAAAGGTAGATAATTTGATCCAAAATGTAGAGATTCTATAAGAATTGGGGGGCTTTCTTTGACTGAGTCTTACACACACACACACGCACACACGCACACACATGCATGCACACACACACGCACACTCACATACACACACACACACACACACTACTTTCTTCATCCTGTAAATAGTTTGTTTAGTTCTGTTTGCTGTTTAAGAGAGAAATAGAATAATTCTTCTAATTTGGTTTGCAAATTAGTAATGGGAAATAGCAATTTCCAGTTCAATGAATATAATATTTTAAAATTATAAGTTCAGTTAAATAGAGTATAAGACAGAGAAAAACCTAGGAAGGAGGAATGTTGACGGTAGAAAATGACACAGACTGGGAGGACAAAGGGTGAGCCTGCAACGTGGCCCTGCTGACAGCCCACAGCTTGTCGTGCTCTGAGGCTCAGCTGGTGCTCTGCACGTGGCCCACCAGACGTTGTTAGGCATGAGGGTACAGTGGAGGAGCAGCACAGCGTCTGCGGGACATTCTAGAACTAAAGGTGCAGCTCTTACAGTCATGGTACCCACATGTCCTTAAGGTCAACCCTACACCCACTCCCTCTCCAAATTAGTTTAGAAACAAACAAGATCATAAATGAAATACACCCACAGCAAACCTGAGTTTGTGAATCCTTTTTTAACGTAGTATCATACATCCACATGCCCAAACCCAGCATCTGGAGAGCTGAGATTTGATATCATCTGGATGATTCCCAGGAACCCATAGGGGTGGATCCAGGGAGATAAGCTTTCCCACACCCTGTGTGCCTGGGTTTCAATTCCCAACAAACCTCTCAGTAAGAGCCAGGGCCTCAGATCAAAGGATGAGCCAGACAAGCCTCCGAAGCACCAGCCAGAGCATGTTGGCAAGCCACTCGGTGACTCTGCGTGTTGCCTTTCAGAAAGTGTCTCTGGTTTTTCAAGATCAAATAGCTGTCTTCTGTTATGGCTCCTAAAGTGAAGATGTTTGTGCTGAGTCACTCGGTTATGTCTTACTCTTTGTGACCCCATGGATTGTAGCCCACCAGGCTCCTCTGTCCATGGGATTTTCCAGGCAAGGATACTTGAGTGGGTGGCCATGCCCTCCCCCAGGGGATCTTCCTGACCCAGGGATTGAATCTGTATCTCCAGCGTCTCCTGCACTGGCCGGTGGATTCTTTACCACTACACCACCAAAGTGAAGATGAAGTGAAGTGTGAGGTGCTAGTCACACAGTTGTGTCCAACTCTTTGCATCCCCATGGACTGGGGACTGCCAGGCTCCTCTGTCCTTGGGAATTCTCCAGGCAAGAATACTGAAGTGGGTTGCCATGCCCTCCTCCAGGGGATCTTCCCAACCCAGGAATCGAACTCAGATCTACTGCTTTGCAGCTGTCTGTTTACTGTTTGAGCCACCAGGGAAGTTTATAAAGTGAAGATAGATCTCTGCTAAACTGACTTCCTAGGGCCCACCTCCACAATGCATGTTCACAGATACATATACAGGCACACACGAGCACGCACACAGGCAGGCACACACGTGTGTGTATATTCACAGGCATGCACCTATGCAGACACACACAAGATATATCCTAATCCTAGCAATCAGAGCACATCCAGGTAACTGAAGATGGGAGGTAACTTGTTTCTATAATATATGATCCACTCAGCTTTCCTTTCTCTATCCCTGTATAGAACGTCAGGAGCAATGGCACTGAAAGGGAAAGATTTACTCATCAAAACAAGGCTGGGGGCTTCCCTGGTGGCTGAGCAGTCAAGAGTCTGCCCGCCAGTGCAGAAGACATGGATTCGATCCCTAATCTGGGAAGATCCCACATGCCTCGGAGCCACTAAGCCTGTGGGCCACGTCCACTGAGCCTGTGCTCTAGAGCCGGAGAGCCTCAGTGGCTGAGCCCACGAGTGCACCTACTGAAGCCCGTGCATCCTAGGGCCAGTGCTCTGCAACAAGAGAAGCCCCTGCGATGAGAAGCCTGCGTGCTGCAACTAGAGAAAAGTCTGCGAAGCAATGAAGACAGCCAAAAATAGACTCAATGGACATGAGTCTGAGCAAATTCCAGGAGAGAGTGGAGGACAGGGAAGCCTCGCATGCTACAGTCCATGGGGTCGCAAAGAGTTGGACACAACTTAGCAACTGAACAGCAAAAGCAATTTAAAAACAAAACAAGGCTGGTACGCTCTTCATTATACTAATATGTGCATATGAAACATCAAGGCTCTGTCTTATCTTCAATTCTAAAATGCCTTATGCTCTGCACGGTCCCATAAACATCAGTCATTCTACATGTCCTAGAAAAATAGAGTAGAAAGTTTTTCTGTCCCTCTTGAGGACACTGCTCTCCACCAGGGAGAGGAGCAAACAGCATCCGTGATGCGACATCAGAGCTGGTTCTCGCTTCTCTGCGAAGTTTGCATGATTTGGAGTTGGGCAGTTGCAACCAAAACGTGCCTCCTGACGTCCAATGTCAAAAGATGCGAAAGGAAGCCTACATCTTTGTTTTTTTATGAGCATTTTTCTTTGCATTGTTTTATTAAGTTCTGCTTAAAGAGCCTGAGGTCAGGCGTCAAATAAGCCAAGAGCATCAAGGATCAGTTTCTTTGCATCGTGGTAAACTAATTCAGGATCCTTCACCTCCAGAGCCAGTGGCATGGGACCCAAAGAAGGAAAATGCTTCCATACAGGGGGTGACCTCTTACTGCTGGGGATTAATGAGGGGGTCAGCACAGACAGGTGGACCTAAGGCAAGGCAAGCACAGATGGGCGGTTTAGGTCATCAGTGACCTTGACAATGGCCATTCTGTTGGGAAGTCCTGGTGAGATGGACAGAGAGCTCATCCTGCTCACTTCCACTCACAAAACACAGAGACACACGGACATAACTGCACATGGATTTGTAAAGAAAAATTAATGTCTGTGTGATGATTTAGGAGAATAGTGAACTGCCTTCTGAGCAGCATCTCTGATTCCCCTTGGCTTCCTCTGTTCTTGCTCTGCACAGCACTAGAATGTTCCTCCTACAAAGACAGTTAGATTGTGTTCAGTTTAGTTCAGTTCAGTCACTCAGTCATGGCCAACTCTTTGCAGCCCCATGGACTGCAGCACACCAGGCCTCCCTGTCCATCACCAACTCCTGGAATTTACTCAAACTCATGTCCATTGAATCGGTGATGCCATCCAACCATCTCATCCTCTGTCATCCCCTTTTCCTCCTGTCTTCAATCTTTCCTAGCATCAGGGCCTTTTCCAATGAGTCAGTTCTTTGCATCACATGGCCAAAGTATTAGAGCTTCAGCTTCAGCATCAGTCCTTCCAAAGAGTAGATCGTGTTGCATGTGCTCAGAACCCCAGGGAACGCTGCACTCAGAACAGAAGCTGGCTCCTTACCTCTCCGAGCTGAGCTATCAGCCGCCCACCCCTCACTCATGTGGCCACAGCTCTCCCACATGTTCTGAGTATCACCCCTGGCTAAATAAATGGTGCAGGTTTACATTACTGAACTCAGGCCTTGCTGCTCACTGCCTAAAGGTCAATACTCCAGAGGCAAGTGCTGGAGGAAGGGGAAGTTTGCTTTATCCTGGAGGCCAGCAACAAGGGAGAAGGTGGATGCATGTCCAAAGGCCAACCCTTCATTCCCAGTTTGGGTCAAGAGCTTTTAAATTGGAGTTCCAGACGTGTATAGATGGAGGAAGGGGGCTACATGCAGAAACAGCACAGTCATCTTGAAGTTGGTCATGAGACGTCTGACCAGCGTCATCTTGGTTGTTTTAAATACAGTTAATCTTCAATTCCAGGGTCAACGTGTTTGCATTTCTTGAGGCCGGTTCTCAGAATTGTGGCACTGAAGTCATGGCTACAGTCTGGTCATCATGTAGTTGACTTCTTCTACCTGGCGGGAGTTTCAGTGTCTATAAGACGGCTCACAGGATACAGCAAGGAACATTATCTACAGACCCTGAGGAGGAACTAAGGTCCTTGGTTACTGACTAAATTATCATTATTTCATCCTGTTTGACTGCTTTTCTTTGTTTCTTCATTTTCTCACTTCTTTGGTTAAATTTGTTCTTTGCCTAAAGTTTATCTATAGGTAAGAGACAGGCAAAGGACATGGGGCGGGGCGGTGTCTGTCCTAGAAAGTCCTCATTGGAGTCCTTCTCCATTTCATTTATATGAGATAGTAAAAGTGCTCCTGTAAATATACAAGAAAAAAGACAGCTCACTGGGAAAATGAGCAATGAGATGGACAAGGAATACACAGAAGAGGAAATATACAGTCAGAAATCTCAACATCATCCGCCTGCAGGAAAATGGAAGCTAAAACAACCTTACGTCATATTCTCCATGCAGCTGCCTAGCAAAGCACAGCAAGTACAGTGCCTTCCAGTATGAAGAGGATTCAGAGAACAAGGTAAAAACCCAGCTAGTTAGGATGAGGATGGCTGCAGCTTTCTGAAATAATCGCTAATAATTTGATAGACACACACCCTTTTCCCCAGCAGTCCCATCTTTTTAAAAAATCTATCTCATTACAATCAAAGAACAAAAATATCCAATTAATTGCACAAGAATATTTTTAAAACATGAATTTTATGAATATGTTTGAATATCAACAAAAGATAAAATGATGGCTAATTTGCATTGTTGTAGAGTAGAAACCAATGCAACACTGTAAAGCAGTTTTCCTCCAATTAAAAAATTAAATTAAAAAAGCCACCTTTTCAAATGCCTACCTGAAAATATAGTCACAGTCTAAGGTATTGAGGGCTAAGGCTTCAACATGTGAATTTGAGGGAGGGGTCATGATTCAGCTGGCTGTGTGTGACTCAGTCACGTTCAACTCTTTGTGACCGTATACACTGTAGCCCTCCAGGTTTCTCTGTCCATGTCATTTTCCAGGCAAGAATACTGGAGTGGGTTGCCATTTCCTCCTCCAGGGGATCTTCCCAACCCAGGGACTGAACCTGAGTCTCTTGCGTCTCCTGCATTGGCGGGCAGATGCTTCGCCACTAGAGCTACCTAGGATGATTCAGGCAGTTTATTGCTGTTCAGCTGCTAAGCCACGTCTGACTCTTTGAGACCCCATGGACTACAGCGCTTCAGGCAGGCTTCCTGTCCTTCACCATCTCCTGGAGTTTGCTCAAACTCATGTCCATTGAGTCGGTGATGCCTTCCAAACATCTCATCCTCTGTCATCCCCTTCTCCTCCTGCCTTCAATCATTCCCAGCATCGGGGTTTCGGTTCTTTGCTTTAGATGACCAGAGTATTAGAGCTTCAGCTTCATCCTCAATCCTTCAAAAGAATATTCAGTGTTGATTTCCTTTAGGATTGACTGGTTTTGATTTTCTTTCTATCTAAGGGACTGTCAAGAGTCTTCTTCAGCACCACAATTTGAAAGCATTAATTCTTCGGCGCTCAGCCTTCTTTATGGTCCAATTCTCACATCAGTGCATGGCTACTGGAAAAACCACAGCTTTAACTATTAGTCAATAGTCTTGAATGTATTTCTTTAACTATTATTTTTCACAATAAAACAGCCCCTAGAGCAACATTTTCTAAACCGTATATTGTAGCACAGGAAAGGATTACAAAATAAAGTTTAATGAGTCACAATCCAACTTGTAAAAAAGTTCGTCGGACAGAGACATGTCAGATTGAGGAGAAAATAGTACAAGTTTGAGTCAGGATTATTTTATGTTGCACACCACTTTGATTTCAGCGTTATCTGTGGTGAGTGGCATGGATTGAAAGGTCCCATAGGTTCCCGTGTAGAACTCATGGCCAATGAACTTTTAAAAGCCACCGAGGTACATAATTGGAGAAAGAAATGGCAACCCACTCTAGTATTCTTGCCTGGAGAATCCCATGGACAGAGAAGCCTGGTGGGCTACAGTACATAGTGTCCCAAAGAGTCAGAGACGACTGAGCGACTCACACACACATGGTAGATAATCCTTCTTTCCTGCTCTATGACTCGGACGGTCCTGTGGCTGCCTCCTCTACGAGCACAGCCCCAGATACTGCACCCTAGAAGGAGATTACAGTCCTCCACCCACAGAAACGGTCCCGTTGGTGCTTCCACAGGCTTGCGTATTCTTGGAAAAGGCACAGTTGGCTTTTGTTCCTCTTAAAAATAATTTGAGACTGAAAAGGGCAAGTAGAATATTTGAGATTAAGTGACGGGAAATATTTCTTAAGATGGAACTAGAAACAGAGTTCAGAGGCAGATTCAAAACTCATAGAGATAGTAGACAAGTGGTTTAGGTGAAACTTTTTTTCCCCCTCCAAATTCCTCCATGCCACCTAAATAATAAAAATAGTTCAGTTCAACAAACACTAGCTGGGCCTTTCAGTTCGAGCGTGTGTATGAGGCACCCTGTGCTGTGTGCTTTACGAACCCATATGCCCATGTTCAGGCTTCCCAGGTGGCACAGTGGTGAAGAACCTGCCTGCTGATGCAGGAGATGTAAGAGACACGAGTTCAATCCCTGGGTTGGGAGGATCCCCTGGAAGAGGGCATGGCAACCCACTCCAGTATTCTTGCCTGGGAAGTTCCATGGACAGATGAGCCCAGGGGGCTCATGCCCAGCAGGCATGACTGAGCAAGTTGGCACACACGCATGCGTTCAGCTTACAGCCATGAGGTAGCAAGCATTTTGATCTCCGATTTTAGGAGAGGATACAGGGTTTAGACCATCTCATGGATGCTCCAGAGGGCAGAGCGGTCGGAAGCCAGGACTCACAGCCCTGATTTGACTGCTTCTATTCTGCCTCCTCCCCAGGACAGCCACAGAGCTGTGCAGCCCAGCACAATGAGAAGGCAGGGCCCTTCTTGATGACATTAAGTGTTTCAAGAGGGCCACAAGCAGAGTGCCAAGCAAACGCAGGATCCTTGGGAGCACAGCTCCGTGTGGCTGCTGAGTCTGCACACGTGGAGCTGCCTAGGATGCCCTCAGGAGTGTCTCTTTCCTCCAAAGTGCTCTGACCCTGTAGCTCCTTCTCCTGTGTCTTGCCTGCTGGGTCCTTCCCGGGCCATTGTTGTTGTCTCCAGAGAGAGGGGGACACAGAGGACGTGCATCCTGGGACCAGTGTCAGCCCACCCGGCTGCCGCACAAGGGTCGGGTACCACCTCCCACCCAGGCAGGTGCTGATGCGGCAACTCCTGCCCTTGCCGGTGATGTGAGACCGAGAGTGAAGTGCTCCTCGAGTGCTTTTGTTCTTTGGACAAAAGTGGAAAACAAAGCTTGTTCTGATGACTTTTGCGCATAAATGGAATATTTTGTTCCTGCTGTTTTGATGTCTGAAAAGCCCTCATGGTGTGGAGAGGAAAGGCAGGGGAGGAACCAGGTGGCGTCTGCGGGGCTCTTAGCCTGAGTGCTTGTTGTTGGACCGCGCCGTGTTTCTATGGCACTCTTTGCGTTAAGTGAGATTTAATGGAACAGGTTTATTCCAGCAAAGTGAGCTTTAGTCTTATTTCTGTGTCTTTCATGTTGTTCCTGATGAACTTACTCTGAGAGCTTCTGTTCTCACCACATGCCCTAGGGACTCTGAGTCCCTCTGGGGATTTACGTACAGCAGGCAAAAAAAAAAAAAAAAGGAATTAGTTTTCAAAATGTTTTAGATCGTCAAGGCCCCAGACAACAGGTTTCATACTGAGCCGGGACTCCAAGGTTCTTGTCACAGATGGAGAGGGGCTTGTTGACAAAAACGTCCTTTCTCAGGCTTCTTTCTCTGGAGATGGTCATGGAGTCTTAGAGCTCTGCTTGGGCTGGGTGGGGGAAGGGGGACAGACAGAACAATTGAAAGCGGGTTTTTCTCACATCACACAAAGCAGATTATGTCTCAAGTGTGTTTTGTATCTGGTTTAACTCAAATATTCTATTTAAACTGAAAGTGAAGATCACAATAATTTGGATCAGAGTTTCTGTGCACGCATTCCAAAAAATAGAGCACCTCGTACCTTTTAAAGACTTACTTATATTTGGAAAATGTTTAAAAAGATGAAAAGAGCAAGAAATTTCAAGAGAAAAAGATAACAAACATGTAAACATATTACCAAAAAAAACGGTTGGAATGAAAATCTGGCTAAGTATATATATTGCAAAGAAGCTAAGTTGAATTTATCATGTGTATTTCCAAGAGATTGAATGAGAATTCCTTTCTGCAATTCTGCCAGTAGGGTTTCACACGAACATTTGCATCTGTCTGTTGGGTTTTCATCTGAATATACAATAGGGGACTGATTTAGATCCCAATTGGAAGTGATAACTTTAAAAGTGCTTGAGTCAAAGATGTCAGATAGTGTTGAATCCTCAGCCTATGATCCCGTGGTGAGTTTGAGTCGATATTTCCAATTAAATTGTGCATGGGATTGGGTGTTACCCAAGTGAGAAGAGAAAGATGTGTGATGTAGCAAGTGCAAATATAGACACTCTATTTCAGGAGACTCAGCTTGGTTTTATAACTGGTATAACAACAAATTTTTAAAATTTTTTTATCATAATGCTAAGTTTAGCTTTTTTGGGAACTTATCTCATTGTTGTCAAAGTTTTCTTAAGGAAAAAACTCATCCCATGATGAAAGCGGGTACAAGTCAATGTCACAGACAGTGGGGGCTGGGGACACGGCAGAGGGAAGATCCGTGCTAATCTGGACTAGTGTCTCCATGTGATCTTCATCAGACTTGGGTGTAGGATCACCTTGCCTGAGTGGCATTTCTGGTTGTGATTTGTCAAGCTTTCTATTGGGTCTTCACGATTGTCCTCTTTGATGGAAATGAAAAGCAAACAGAGCAACCCGAGATTTCTTCCTTCCAGTTCTTAAAGGTGGCATGTCCTTCCACTGGCTTTCAAAATGTAAAGCATAGAAAACAATAAACTATAAAAGTATGACGAGCATGCCCTAAGAGGATGAGGACATGCCGAGTTATCCCAGCATCTGGGAGCAGACCTCCCAGGGCTGTGTCAGGGACATGGCCTTGCTTGTGATCTCCGGGCCTACCTCTCAGGAAACTGAGCTTTTCCAAGCCCCTCTCAGGAAAATGAGCTTTTCCAAGCCCCTCTCAGGAAAATGAGCTTTTCCAAGCCCCTCTTCCTCATCCCCTGTGTGTCCCCAGCCCCAGATCTGCCCCTCCCTGTCCTTCCCTCTCCTCCATCCTCCTCCCCCAAAGGAACTACTCTTCTTCGCTGGGGGACTCCAGCTCCTGGGTCTTTGCAAGGTGTCCAAAATCCCAGTCGTCTTCCCTGACCCCAGTCCCTTTCCCGGCAGATGACAGTCACTCATTGGCTTGCTCTTTTCTCTTGCCAGGAGCCTACTGTAAATGCTGTTGATCGCTCCAGCTTCTTCTTGTAGAAAGTCCAGCTTACAGGCTTGTCTTTGAGGTCCTCCAAAACTCTTCTGCTGGACTCCACAAGCTGAGGTCCACCTAGATGATCTGAGTGGGCCATCCATGTAATCACAGGACTTCCTTTCAAGAGGGAAGGAGGGTCCGTGGGGGAGAGGTGGCAATGACAGTTGAAGCAAGGACTGGAGTGAAGCAGGCAGGAGCTGAGGCTTGGGGCTGCTTCCTGAAGCTGGAAGAAGCAAAGGCTGAGTCTTTGCCTGGAGCTTCTGGGAGGAACCAGCCCTGCCCACACCCTGAGTTCCTCACCTTAAGGCTGGCTTCTGCAATGGTAAGATGGTAAGTGTTCATTGCTTGAAGCCACCAAGTTTGCAGTGGTCCATTAGAGCAGTTGTAAGAAACAAATACATGGATCAAAAGTAGAAATGATGTACAGAGAGGTGATCACTCTTGTTCACTCTGTCCGGCTACTTGGGAGATGCTGCTGTCCTCTGAACTCAGACTGTTCTGCAAACCCAGGGGCTGTCCTCGGTACCTCCAGGCTGTCTTGTATTTTTATCTCTCGGAACACTCCCAGAGCATACTATTCATTTTTCTGGCCAAGCACGCCTCGCTTCAAAAAGCCACTTGTATGTTCAGCAATGGCCATTGGAGAAGGCAATGCAGCCCACTGCAGTATCGTTGCCTGGGGACGTCCCAAAGCCAGAGGAGCCTGGCGGGCTACGGTCCGTGTGGTCTCAAGAGTTGAGTGCGACAGCGACTAAACCACCAGCACCCACGTCTACCCCCCGTTTCTACCCTAACCGCTGGATTGCATCAGGGTTACATCCGCAGCGCTCAGTCAACCGTCTTTCGCACTGCTGATTCTCCGAAGCTGGGTTCACCTCCCACGGTGGCCTCCCAGCTCCCGTCAGGCACAGTCCTCGTGCTGAAAACAGGCACAGGAGCAGCCTCGGGGCACCCACGTCCCAGGCGTCCGCCCTGCGGTGTTCACTCTGCTGCTGCACACCTACTGCCTCCCGCTGCGTTTCCTGGGCAGCCTCCATTGTCAGGCACGTGGAAGAACTCCTGGGCTGTGGGGTTGCCTCCTGTGGATGTTTTCTCCTGATGACATTGACGTTCTGCATGTTCGGCAAGAATGGTACGGAAGTGGCGTGCCCCTTGACATTCTCTATCCCCAGGAGACTCAGTTGAAAGGTGCTCGTCTCTAAAGAGGAAGCTCATTACACGGGTGGTAGAAAGGAGGAGAGGAGTGTGACCTGGAATGTTGAATAGGCTGCCATCCCCGACACCTTGTCCAATGACACAGCTCAGGGAACCTTCCACTGAAACGGGGATCTTGAACTATGTTTTCAAGAGTGACGTCGAAAATGCCCTCGTCTGAACAGAAACTCCTGTGTTCAGGTATCTCCTGAGCCCTCTGACTTTGTTTCATGGGGTCCCTTCCCACTGAAATTGCCTGATTTCTTTTCTAAGGTTTCAGGATGTTCCTGGTTTTCCTTTTAACCCCCAACTCCCATCACCTTCCCTGGTGGTCAGATGAAATGGGCAAGTTGTCATAGCTCCATTTTAGGTTAGAATGACCTTGACTTGTCTAGGTCACATAAATACACAGACTCCAAACACATAGGCATTGAGAAATTGATTCTTGCTCTCTCGACCTGACGGCATTTGCAGTTCAACTCGGAACATGAGCAACTCATCGCTTCCTTGACACTCTGGGATTGCTGATTTTGCCTTTAACCAACCATCCTTGGGTATGAAAAATGCACCGAGGATCTTACAAATCAAAACATCAACCAAAAGTTTTTCTTTTATAGCATAAATGGCTCTTTCCATTGTGATATCCATGATGACTTTTATAAATAAGTGGTCGGCTATTGGGAGGCAGAGAGTTGAGATCCCTTCAAGTCCCCAAGTCTTCTAATTGAATGGGCAGAGTGGGTAGCTGTATTCAGTCATCAGAGATCAGTGAAGACTTTCCCTCTGTCTAGGTTCTCTGTCTATGAGCCCAAAGCTGGTTCCAAAGAAAGCCTGAGGCTCTGCCTGTCTGCAGTTTTCTGCCCCGGACCTTGAAGATACCGCAGGTGGGGAGGTCAGGAGAATGTTGAGGATGGGCTCAGAGAAGACTTTAGTTGGTGAAGGATCTCAAGGAGAAAGAGGCTCTCTGGGTTCTGCGATGCTGTCCCCAAGGGCAGGTGTGTCAGCAAGAATTAGAGTGCTTTGCTTTGCCATTATCCTGGAAACATGCCTCTTGGGAGTAGAAAAGAGGGTATGAAAGATGAACTAGTGTCTTAAGAAAGATGTGAATTTTGACATAATTGGACCCACTTGAGTGCTGCTTTCACTGACAGATGTGGTGGGCTGAGTAAGTGTCCAGACCCTAATCCCCGGGACCCATGGACATGTTTTGTCATGGAAGAACTTTGTAGAGAGAATTAAGCTTACTCCTTAAATATGGAGAGTAGGCTGGATTTTTTTCCCAGTGTAATTGTGTGAAACTTAAAAGTGGAAGAGGGAGACAGAGTAATTGTCAGAGGCATGTACCATCAAAAGACGAAGCAAGAAGGTCTGGAAGCATGTGAGAGACTCAGCCCATCATTGCTGGCTTGAAGGTGGACAAGGCAGGCAGACGGCCCCCAGAAGCTGGAAACAGCCTTCAGCCGGCAACCAACAAGGAAATGGGCCTCTATCCTATTGCAAGGAATTGAACTCTTCCAACCTTCCGGATTAGCAGGAGGCAGATTGAGTCTTCCCTACAGCCTCCGGGAAGAACCACGTCCTGCCAAACTTAGATTTCAGCCTGGGGAGAGCTGAGTCAGATTTCTGGCTCCCAGAATGATAAAGCAGTAGCACTGTTGACTTAAGACAATAATCTGGCTGATTTGTTACACAGCTCAGCGGCCTGCAGGACTGCACACAGCACAGATCAACAAAGGAAAAGGACCTCGTGTCTCACACACAATTTCCCGATCTAAGGCGGGCATAAAAACCTGAATTCATGGGCTCTGTCTCGGTGTTCGCTAACACAAATTGAAATTGCTGAAAGTTGAGCCTTTGGGTAAACAGGCGTTGCCACAGCTAACTGACCATCCACTGAGAACTAGCGTCCACTTGGGCTGGGAAATAATAGCTTGTCTGTTTTTCTTGCCATTTTCTATTGTTTCCCTATTTAATTTTACTTTTTTTCCCAATAAACATGCTGCTTTAGAAAAACAGGAGGCCTCTCATGTACTTTGCCGCTGTAGTTGGAGATCTGAAAACCAGTTCGTTTTTCTCTCTCTTGCTCAGAGACAGTTCCCTAAATTGCTACAATTTTTTTGGACCCAGTGGAACTCCCGGGCCTTACTATAGTCTCTGCCATGAACTCCTGATTTTCTGTGTAATCTTCTCATTATGCATGTGTTTCAACTCTCTTTACCTACTTGTAGCGTATGGCAAGGTAACCTACTTCACAGAGGTCTCATCTCTTTTTCTGACCTCAGAAAGCAATTGCTCTCAGAGATAAGCCAGGAAAGCTGTAGAAAATTCCCATAAGGAGGAACATCAGGAGAGATGTTGACCCCCTAGGGCCAGACCTAGAAGGCAGGCATGGCCCATTCCCTGCCTGTGGTCTCAGAGCCCCTCCTTCGGAGCAGCCCTGCCCTTAATCTCTGACATTCAGCTCCTGCTTGCTGCCTTCTTGAGGTCTTCTTCTGGGGCCCCAGGAGAGGTCCTGGCCCCTCTCAAGCTGAACCCCTCCACGCAGTCATTAAGACTGTAGACAGCGTTCGAAAACTATTGGCTTTATTTTTGTTGTTTTACCAAATCCTAATTTTATTTTATTTATTTACCTTTTAGAGACACAGAGGTAGAGAACCAATGTATGAATACCAGAGGGGAAAGGGGGGTGGTGGAAGGAATTGGGAGATTGGGGGTGACATATAAACACTATTGATACTCTGTATAAAGTAAGTAACTGATGAGAACCTACTATGGAGCACAGGGGACTCGATTCAGCGCTCTGTGGTGACCTGAATGGGCAGGAAGTCCAAAAAAAGACTGGATAAATGTATATGTACAACTGGTTCACTGTTGTATAACAGAAACTACCACAGCATTGTGAAGCAACTATCTTCCAATGAAAATTAATCAAAAAAAGAAAACTCTTAGCTGTAAATCTTGGTTAGCACACTATTGCTTTGAGGAATGACCAGCATTGCCATGACGGCAACAGCCCCAGGGAACCCACGGCCTTGTCCTGATGATGCCAACTTCGTCTCTAGTTCATACACGGTGTCCTCCCCGAGTGTCTTGGGCAGCCTCGTAACACACCTTACACTTTCTGTGGATGTCTTTGCTGTTGCAGATGCCTGTTTCCACCAGGAACTGGCTGTAGTCTCCAGCCAGAGGCCGCAGGGTTTTCATTTCAGTTTTATGGCTATTTATTTGATTTCATTCCTTGCCTTGATTGATTTTCATTGAGTATGGTTCCTCTGAGAACTGTATTGCCCCTGCTTTGGGCATCAATCTTATGGGTCCAATTTTATTTAATGTAAGTGATTTTTAAAAAATAGACAGACTTTATTCATATAACACTGTTTTATGTTTACAGAGCAATGATCAGGTGAAGAGAGCCCCTCACACTGACCTCTTCCCCAGCACACAGTTTTCCCCTATTATTCAATTCTGTGTTCATGTGGTGGTTGCTGCTGCTCAGTCCCTGAGTTGTGTCTGACTCTTTTCGACCCCATGGACTGCAGCACACCAGGCTTCCCTGTCCTTCACCAAGCCCCGGCTTGCTCAAACTCATGTCTCTTGAGTTGGTGATGCTGTCCAACCATCTCATCCTCTGTCTTCCCCTTTTCCTCCCTCCTTTAATCTTTCCCAGCGTCAGGGTCTTTTCCAATGAGTCAGTTCTTCACATCAGGTGGCCAAAGGACTGGCGTTTCAGCTTTAGCATGATTCCCTCCAATGAATATTCAGGACTGATTTCCTTTAGGGTTGACTGATTTGATTTTCTTGCAGTCCAAGTGACTCTCAGTCAAGTGACTCTCCAACACCACAGTTCAAAAGCATTAATTCTTTGGCGTTCAACCTCCTTTATGGTCCAACTTTCACATCCAAACATGACTACTGGAAAAACCATAGCTTTGACTGGACAGATCTTTGTCAGCAAAGTAATGTCTCTGCTTTTTAATATGCTGTCTAGGTTGGTCATAGCTTTTCTTCCAAGGAGGAAGCATCTTTTAATTTCATGGCTGCAGTCAACATCTGTAGTGATTTTGCAGCCCAAGAAAATAAAGTCTGTCACTGTTTCCATTGTTTCCCCATCTATTTGCCATGGAGTGATGGGACTGGATGCCATGATCTTCATTTTTTGAATGTTGAGTTTAAGCCAACTTTTTCATTCTCCTCTTTCACTTTCATCAAGAGGCTCCTCAGTTCCTCTTCGCTTTCTGCCATAAGGAGCAACCTAAACTTTTATTTCTTAAGTGCCTTACACTTCAATGATTCTGTTTTTAGTAGGATGTTGTAGTTTTTCATCTCTATTTACCTTCATGAAAGTACTGAAGTGAACACTGGAGATTGCCTGGGTTTTAAACAGCAAACCCACTAGGTCTTCCTGGTGATCAGAGTGACTCACTTACTCCAGCAAATACAGAATCATGTGGTGTCAAGACAGCTGTAGTCTCAACTTGGATTGAGTGGAGCCGTTGCTGTGTGGCCTGGTGGGATCATTCCTCCCTTAGAGACAGTGATAGTCAGTGTGATGTGTCAACCTGCCTGGGACAAGAAGGAGTCCAGATATTTGGTCAAACCACATTCTGTGTGTGTGTGGTTGTTTCTGGATGAGATAAACATTTGAATGGATAGACTGAGTAGTGCATCTTGCCCTCCCTGACTTGGACAGACCTCATCAACTAGCAACCTGAACGGAAAGAGAAAGGCTGACACTCCCAAGAGAAGGGAAGGAGTCCTCCTTCCCAGCTGCCTTGAGCTGGGACACTGGTCTTTTCCTGTCCTTTGGACTCACACTGAAACACTGGCTCTCCTGGGTTCTGAGTTCACTGCTTTCCGACTAGAACCACACCATCATCTTTCCTGGGTCTCCAGCTAAATGAATGCATTTCTCAGCCTCCATCATTATGTGAGCCGATTCTTTATAATAAATCTTTAGCTATAGATCTTATTGATCTGTTTCTCTGAAAAACCCTGATACAGGAACTAAGTCCCAGGATTGGAATTCAGGAGGGACAAGGGAAGCAATTATCTAAGCCAAAGAATTTAAGGGACACCAAAAAACTCTAATCAAGGTAAATAATATTTTATTGCAATATTCTAAAAATCAATACTGATGCCAAAAATCCGTGAAGAACAGAAATACTAAAATTTGAAATGAAGCCACAATCCAATATAGGCCAAACCACACTGGAGCCTGCAGGAAAAATATGTACTTTTATATATGCAACTCCATGTATTTTGTTTTTATGGGTGATTCTTTCTAGAACATTAAATTAGTAGAAAAATTATTGAAAAATTGAACATAGGCATATTGGAACTTGAAACATGTTTAAATGTGATATTTATATCAAAAGCAGAGCTTATTATAATGTTACTCTTCTGGCTTTAATGGAAACAAAATGCATCAATAATATTTTCAAAATCAACTTCTTTATCTCATTTTCAACTGAGAACTGCCCTGTAGAACAATTTCTCTTCACCAAGTGACAATTTTAAATAAAGTTTAATTATCCCAGGTTACTAATTCTATCTTTATTTAAATTTTTGATATTTTATTCATTGGAGGCATATTTTTAATTGTATTATTTGTATTGATGATGAGCTTTTGATGCTCCTTGAATTTTACACGTGAGGCCATTGCCTCAATTGCCTTACTCCAAACTTGGCCCTGTTAAGACCCCTTATTCAATGAAGTTTGTTATTAGATGTAATAGTGAGAGGGAAGTATAAAAAGAGCAGCCCCAATTTTTAACCCATACATTTCCAGATACATACATATTGCCTCTGGGAGAAACAGTACTATATAAAGAGCTCACTGGATTTAAAGAAACGTTGCTTCCCTGAGATGGTGCTCCAGATTTTTAGGATATTGTTTCTGAACTGGAACCATAACTAAAGACTTAGCAGACGTTTACTGTCTCATCTGACCATGTGTTTCTGTATTATTAAAACCAGGGAGTTCCGGGCACATGAGTCGGTCGCTGTATGACTTGCTGTGACATTTCTTGCTGTCAGGAGAGTGATGGGCAGGTACCACGTGGGTGGATCGGGGCAGTTCACACATCCACAGACGTGGCGCTGGCAGAGGTACCACGAGTCAGAGACTCAAATCCAGATCCAAACTGCGTTTCTAGTTGGGAAAAGACCAATCAGTGCTCCTTCCACGATGGAAGGCATTTCATATGATTAACTTGGCACAAGAATTTGGATGGTGCCCTCAAGGAATGACGGCCGTGTCAGGGCACAGTGGTATTGTCTGGGTAGAAGCTCATGAGTGACAGGGGCCAGACCGGCATCAGTGAGAGGAACTCCGTGTTGCCGAGCCGCGCATTCCCTTGCAGCAAACATCATGCCATTCGGTTCGGTGCCGGTGTGGCAGACGGAAGAGGGCCCCTGAGGGAACAGGAATCTTGTCCACCTGCTTTTTCCATGTTATTTTCACTTATCTATTCTCCCCCAAACTCCCCTCCCATCCAGGCTGCCACTTAACACTGGGCAGGGTTTCATGTGCTGTAGAGTAGGCCATTGCTGGTTATTCGTTTTAAATACAGCAGTGTGTCCATGTCCTTCCCAAACTCCCTAACTACCCCATCCTTCCCGCCGGCAACCGTAATCTCTTTCTGGAAGTCCATGAGTCTATTTATGTTTGATAAGTAAGTTCATTTGTATCACTTTTTAAAGAGTCCTCATGTAAGTGACGTCACGCGATACTCCTCCTCCTCTGTCTGACTTCACTCGGTGTAGCACTCCCTCGGGCCCTCCGTGCTGCTGTAAGCTTGTCCACTTGGTTCTGACAGCCGCCTCCGCAGAGGAGCCCTGTGCCAGGTGTTCACAGATTCCAGGCATCCTCACAGCCTGGGTCCAGCCTGAGAGGCCCATCCTGTACCTCTTCTCCAGGCTTTCAGCCAACTCATTCCAAATGCCCCACCTCCAGGAAGCCCATTCACTGAAGCTTGCAAACCAGCATGGAACCTTGCTCTGCTCTGCTTTAGTTGAGAAAAAAGTGGACCACAGACTGTATTGCTTAAAGTGCTGGCCATGGGAAGAATTTATCTTCAACCATGGTCACTTATGAACATCTCTCAATGATGCTATAATATTGCAGCCATCAACCACTGGTAAGGGCCACTAAATTATAAAAATCATCTACCAGATTGGTTGTTATTTGTATTCCTCAGTCAGGCAGCCATAGGAAACTTGGCGTGAAGTCTTAGGACAGGAGGCGATAGAAGGAACAAATTCCATGAGACTCTGAGCCAAATGCTCATGCAATGTTCTGTGCTTCTGGAATTTAATCAAGTCCTGTATCCTATACGCCTTTGCCACTCGATGATGGATTTGATGGTGGGCATGTCGACCATGTAGCTTGCTGACCAAAGGGTTCAACAGCAAGCTGGAACATCTGTCTTAAAAACGGAGTGGTGGACTGAGGTTCTGTCCCACAAACCGAAGGTTCCGTGCTGTGATCACCTGTTGGGGTCTGTCATAGTCTGCACCCAGTGTCCCTGCTCAGCACAGGTGCTCTGAGGATCACTGGTCCCACGACTCGCACGGGAGGACACGTTGGCCACAAATGGACAGAAATACGGGCTTCCCAGGCGGTACTGGTGGTGAAGAGCCCGCCTGCCAATGCGGGAGACACAAGAGACGAGGGTTCAGTCCCTGGGTTGGGATGATCCCCTGGGAGAGGGCACGGCAGTGCACCCCAGTATTCTTGCCTGGAGAATCCAATGAACAGAGGAGCCTGGCGGGCTACATCCACGAGGTCACAAAGAGTTGGACACAACTGAAGCAAACGTCATAATGTTGCAGGGGAACCAAAACTGTCACCTTTTCACTCTAACATAATTAGAACATTTTTAAAACTCTGCACTGATTTCTCCATCATATAAATAACTTAAAATACCAGCTACCTAGTTATTTAACGCTCCATGAACTCATTAGACCGTGCAGTTGTTTGCAGTCTGCAATGATGTTGTACAAACTCAGGTGCAAATTACATTTTTCCTCTAGACTTCCCAGTGCAGCGTAAATAAAGAGTGAAGTAATTGGTAAAGATACATAACTAATGCAAAAGACTTTGCAAAAGAAAATTCATGAATAAGGCAACATTAAAATGAAGTTTCCTTAATGAGGAAAAAAGTTGCTTGAGTAGGTTTTAGTGATGACAGGGGCAAGACAGACATTTTGTCTGACATTTTGTCACTGTCCAGTTTGGTGGAAGGTGGATGTGGACGAGAGTGAGCAGGTGAGTGAGGGAAAGGTCAGTGTGGGGGCTGACGGAAATGGAAGGTGACTTCTCTTCTTCTTGTATGAGGTCCTAGAAGTGACTGATCATAAAGTGTGTGCAAAGCAACATCAAAGCAATCCTGAAAAAAAGGAAGATAAAGGAAAGGCATGTGTGTGAGTTTGCTAGGGCAGCTGTAACAAAGTACCACCAACTGGGAGGCTTAATGTCTCGAAAGCATTATCCCACAGGGCTTCCCAGGTGGCTTAATGGTAAAGAATCCTTTTGCTAGTGCAGGAGACACAGGTTTCATCCCTAGGTCTGGAAGATCCTCTGGAGAAGGAAATGGCAACCCACTCCAGTATTCTTGCCTGGAAATACCAGGGACAGAGGAGCTTGGCGTCCCTGGGGCGGCAAAGAATCAGACATGACTGAGCTACTGAACAACAAAACTGTCTCACAGTTCTGGAGGCCAGGAGTCTGAAATAAAGGCAGAGCTGGCTTCTTCTGAAGTGATAGAGAGAATCCTATCCGTGCTTCTCTGCTGGCTTCTGGTGGTTTGCTCACAGTCACGGACGTTCCCTGGTTTGTGACTGCATAACTCCAGCTCCCTCACTGCATCCGCCCGGAGAGCATGCCTGCCTCTGTGTCCAAGCTCCCCCCACTTACATGCTCACCAGCCGTACCGGAGGAGGGCCGTCTGATGACCTCAGCTTGATCACCTGCAAAGAGTATTTCCAGGTGAGGCCATACTCACAGGTACGGGGATTAGAACTTCCATACCTATTTCATCTTGTGTATTTTTTGCTTGGTTGTAGAATTGGCTGTTTCTCTAAGGAGCGCTTCTTCCTTTTGCTGGAGCATGGTGCTAGCAGCTGAGATCTGGGTGCGTGGTGTGCTCTCTGTGACTGGAGCATCTTTCTAAGTGTTTCTAAGCCCTCTCAGCTGGCAGATCAAGGAAAACATGTGTGTAACTAACACGTGTATGCAACATACCCCCCCCCCCCCCGTGGGAAGGCCTCCCCACGTGGCCAAGCATCTGCGTTTAAGCTAGACGTGAGCTTATACTGAGGTCTCCAATCCTGACCCTTCAGCACATGGATCCTCTTAGCGTTCTCCTTTTGCTTATTCTGTTAACTCACTCCATCACCTGGAAGCCAGGCTCGCACCATCCACCATCCACTTTGAGATCCACAGGAATCTCAAAGAGTTGGCCGTGACTGAGCAACTTTCACTTTCACTTTACTATGGCAGAAAGTAGTGAACATCCTAATGGAGAGCTAATCACAGTTTAATTCTAGTTATTCACAAAATATTAATCTTAGGAAAAGGTTGTTGCCAAAATATTTTACATGCTTTATAGTTTGCTATCTGGGAGATAGGCCAGTCTATTGGGAATTTAATATTTATAATCTTTAAAGCAATTTCAGCCAAAATGTTTAAACTCAGTGTATTTTTTTTTTTTGAGATCTAACTGTATTGATTCATTAAAGTCTAAATTGCTTATTTAAATGTTTTATAAGGGTTCATCATATAAATGGACTAAATGTTAAGATTCATTGCTTTAAGGAAGGGCAATTACATTGCTCATTATCTGATTTAATGTTATACACCCTGTGAAATGTTTTTGCATCCACAGATTTTGTGAATGTCCCTCTTTCAGAATTTACTTATTATTTTGAATAGAAGTATTGCAGTGAATGCTTTTCCTAAGTTCTGAGGTACACTGAGACTGGGAAGCCTCTAGAGAAATGAGAGGCTGAAAGAGATGAGGTCTGAGATGAAACCTACCCATGAGGCTAAGGCAGGCGATGTCCAGAGCTGCCAGGCCCGGAGGAAGCCCAGCCTGGCCCCGTGCGTCGGCACTTGTGACTTCGTGAGTATGCATGGGGTAAGAGGACGCAGTGCTGAAGCCACAGGCGTTAACCGCGCTGCAGAGGTCGACCCCCGGGCTCTGAGTTGGAGACTGGTAGAGAGCAGAAGTGGCAGTTTTCACAGGTTGAGACAGCATCTGTCAGTGGAGGACATGCTGGCCCCCAAGCTGAGAGTTTAAGGGCAGAACTCCTGTCCTGGGGAATTTCAGGAATAAATGCTTAAACCCACAGTGGTTGTTGCTTAGTCACTCAGTCGTGTCTGACTCAGACCCCATTGACTGTATGTAGCCCACCAGGCTCCTCTGTCCATGGAATTCTCCCGGCAAGAATACTGGAGTGGGTAGCCATTCCCTTCTCCAGGGGATCTTCCCCACCCCCTCATCTCCTGCTTGGCAGGCAGATTCTTTACCAGTGAGCCACCAAGGAAGCCCTAGACCCACGGCCCAAGTTATAAAGATATGGGTGAATGATGTCAGGTAAAAACAATTCTGGACCTGGGATATGATGATATATTTTAGATCATTTGAAAAATCAAAATGAAGTGACTATGGTTCAGGCATCCAAAATGGAGCTGGTGGGCCCTGGGGATGTGGATTCAGGCACTTCCTTGCATCAGGAGAACTTGAACTTTCTGAATGGCACCAAACTCAAGGACGTGGGTAGCCATTTGCAAAATGTTATCAGCTAGTCCCTTCAGAAACACGTAATCGTTTCAACCCCAACCAAACCTTGCTTAACAAGTGCACTTACTTCTTACAATTCCAATCCTAATACTTTTTTTTTTTTTAATACTGCTGACCTTTTTTTCTTTTGTTATTTTGGCGCACAGAGTCTTAGTTGCCACATGTAGAGTCTTCATGGTGGCACTTGGACTCTTTAGCATGTGGGCTTAGTTCCCCAACCAGGAATTGAACCCACGTTCCCTGTATCACAAGGCAAATCCTTAACCACCGGACCACCAGGGAAGTCCCTCCAATCCTAATTCTTGACAAACAACTTACATAACCCTGCTTGTTCCCTTTATGAGCTTCCCTCATCTTGAAGTCCTGTGGAACACAAAGCACGTGTTTTCCAGGCTGTGGTCCTAACCCCAAATTAAACCACTGGTTTTTGTTTGTTTGTTTTTGCTTCAACGAGATCTCTGCGCTTGAAATTCTTGGTTAACAGCAAGCAGAGCCTTTGTTCTAAGGGATTAAGGCAGTAAGGGAAGGGCTCTGTTGCTGTAGGGAGAGTGTTCTAATCCTAAGACCTGCAGGTGTCTCAAAGGGCAGGCGTCCAAGAGGAGGGGAGTCAACCGGGCGACAAAGAACCAGGGGTGGGGGCTGGGTGGCGTGAGGGACAGCTGACCAGGGGACATTCTCCGTGTAGGGGCCCTCCTTGGGAAACGTGATAAACTGGGTCAGTGAGGGTGGGTTAGAGTTCAGAGGCCTGGGAGCTGGAGAGACAAGTCAGGAGCTTTTTTCAGATTGGTCGGTGGGCATAAAGAATTCAGCTGATGGTTTAGAGGCAAAGATCGGGAATTGAGAAGTGTGTGTTGGGACTTTTCATAGATAAACAAAGGGGGATCCCAGAGTCTTATTTTCGTCATCTGGAGAAGAACGGGGCTTTTTTTCTGAAACTTTTCATTTTGTATCGGAAGGAGAGGGGCTTTGCAGGGAGCGCTTTCCTGGATCCTGGAGGGCAGGCCATACCACTCTCCTGCTCCCACTGTGACTGACCTCGGAAGCTAGAGGAGAGGGGGCTGGGTCCTCAAGGTAGAGTGAAATGACACCCGGACCAAGAACCAGGTGGGGCCCAGCCTGAAGCAAGGGACGAGGCACAGCGCGATGGGGTCAGGCTGAGGGGCCCTGAAGCCCTCCTACAAAGCTGGGTCCATCACAGAGATTTCTGTAGACTAGTTCCTTTCGTTGCTGTTCAACAAACTCTTAAAGCAGAAAGCGACAATATACATCTATGGAGAGAGCAAGAATGACTATATTACAAACACAGGAACCGCTCATTTCCCTAACCTAATCCACTACTAAATTTTTGGGAAGCAGGAACTAACACTTCATTTTATGTTGAAAAAAGTATAAAGTGTCTCGTGGTTCCCAGCCCAACAAAAATACCTGCCCGCCAGTTTCCCCGAATGTCGCTAAAAGACATTTAAACTTTTAAATAAAACTACACTGAAGGTTTATGCAAATTATAAAATAGTTTTAAAGCTATTTACTTAGGTTTTTGACATTTAATGCACCGATAGAGGCTTGCCTACAAAATACAATATAGATACAAATCACGTTTTCTTCCTACACTGAAGACGCATACTACCCTGACACATAGAGAAATTACGGTCCCTAGGATACAGTGGATGCAAATAGCACTCAAACAATCAGAAAGCAGAGAAGCTAACACTAGGGCTCTTAGACGAATGGGAGAGTTTGTCGTGTGGGACTTGAGCTTGAGGAAGAGGAGACAGAGGCTCTGGGGTCACAGATATTTGGGGGTAGAGCGAGCAAGACCAGAGGGGTAACTGAAAGTTGTTTATACAGACTTTGAGGTGTAGACAGAGCCACGGGTGAACGGAACCCAGCATAACTGCGACGTGAGTGTATGGCTCTTAGAGATGTGACACTGTGCTTGGAACTGCGCTTTGAGTGTGATACTAACAGTCATGCTCTCTGCAGGAGCTACATCCTTTAACTGATGTACTGAATTCTTTCATTGCTTTTTTTTTAGGTGGTGCTTAATTTTAACACTTATTTAAGAGCTTATTGGTCTTCTGTGGGTTACATTTTTGCTTGTTCTCAAAGTGTTTATAAGTTTCTTTTGACCTTTGATGATCTTCAGTTTTATTAGAATGCACCTCCAAACAGATTGTTTAAAGTGCATCCTGCTAAGCACTGAATATGCGCTTCTGCCACGTGCTCTGAACACACGTGTGAACCGTCTACTTACTTGAAATTCCTAAGCCATCATCACTGCAGACGCTGCTGCTCACCCTGCAGCCAGCGCTCCCTCCTGGTGTGCTGGAGCTTCTGAATTTACCTTTAACCCTTTGAGGATCATTTTCACGTGTTCTATCCTATATTTCTTAGTATTTAGGTTCTATATTTTGGTACTGTCTTTTAAATCTCTAATGATTTTCTGTTATCCAGTAGTTTTCTTGTGAAACTATATTTTTAAATTTTCTAACTGGTCTTTAAAAATCTCCTGCTTGTTTCATACCAGCCTTTCGCTTTACCATTCTTATTTTGACTGTTAGACATCATCCCTTCTTTTTTTGAAGATTGTTCCATTATTTGTGCGTTCTTTCGAATGCCTGGGCTTCCCTGATGGCTCAGTTGGTCAAGAATCTACCTGCAGTGTGGGAGACCTGGGTTTGATCCCTGGGTTGGGAAGATCCCCTGGAGAAGGGAAAGGCCGCCCACTCCATATTCAGGCTGAGAGAATTCGTGGATTGTGTAGCCCATGGGGTCGCAGAGTACAACACAAGTGAGCGACTTTCACTCTCACTCTGAATGCCTGCTTCCTGCTGCCTTTAGTCGGGTTTGCGAAGCTGGATCCCACGGAAGTCCTCTTCCTCATGTGCATTGGAGCTTGCGGTTCTGACTTTCATCTCAAGTGCTGTTCTGTGTGCAACGTGTGAGTGGGGTTTTGCTGTGTGTGTGCTATGTATCACGTCAGTGTGTGTGTAGCTTAGGCCACTGTGTGTGTGTGCTGTGCTGCACGTGGGAGCTGTGCTGCGTGTGCCTGAGTGTGAAGGTGGGGTGTGGGCTGTGTATGTGTTTGTATATTGTGTACTGTGTGGGGTGTTTCTGGCATGTATATGTGGTGTGTATGGTGTGGGGCATGTGCGTGTGCGGAGTGTGTATGTTGTGTGCTGTATGTGCTGTGTGTATGGTGTGGTGTGTGTAGTCTGTATGGTGTATGTGGTGTGCATGTGTATGTGTGTGTGTGTGTGTATGTATGATGTGTTTGTGTGTATATGGTGTGTGTCTGTGTGTGTGTGTCTGTGTGTGTGTGTATGGTGTGTGTCTGTGTGTGTGTATGGTGCGTATGTGTCTATGTGTGTGTGTATGGTGTGTGTGTATGTGTTTGTGTGTTTATGGTTGTGTGTGTGGTGTGTATGGTGTGTGTCTGTGTGTGTGTGTATGGTGTGTGTATGGTGTGTGTATGTGTCTATGTGTGTATGTATGTATGTGTGTGTATGGTGTGTGTGTATGTGTTTGTGTGTTTATGGTTGTGTGTGAGGTGTGTATGGTGTGTGTCTGTGTGTGTGTGTGTATGGTGTGTGTATGGTGTGTGTGTGTGTCTATGTGTGTGTGTATGTAGGTGTGTGTATGGTGTGTGTGTATGTGTTTGTGTTTGTAGGGTGTGTGTGTGTGTATGGTGTGTGTATGTGTGTATGGTGTTTGTATGTATGGTGTGTGTGTCATGTGGCATGCATAGTGTATCTGGGGTATGTGGTGTGTGTATGGTGTGTGTGTGTGTGTATGGTATGTTCTGTGTATGGTGTGTGTGTGTGTGTATGGGGTGTGTGTGTGTGTGTATGGTGTGTGGTATATTGTGTGTATGTGTGTGTGTGTATGGTGTGTGTGTATGGTGTGTGCTGTGTGTGTGTATGGTGTGTATGTGTCTATGTGTGTGTGTATGTATGTGTGTGTATGGTGTGTGTGTATGTGCTTGTGTGTTTATGGTTGTGTGTGTGGTGTGTATGGTGTGTGTCTGTGTGTGTGTGTATGGTGTGTGTATGGTGTGTGTGTGTATGTAGGTGTGTGTATGGTGTGTGTGTGTGTGTATGTGTTTGTGTGTGTGGTGTGTGTGGTGTGTATGGTGTGTGTGTATGTGTTTGTGTTTGTAGGGTGTGTGTGTGTGTATGGTGTGTGTATGTGTGTATGGTGTTTGTATGTATGGTGTGTGTGTCATGTGGTGTGTGTATGGTGTGTGTGTGTGTGTGTATGGTATGTTATGTGTGTGTGTGTATGGTGTGTGTGTGTATTGTGTGTATCTGTGTGTGTGTGTGTGTGTATGGTGTGTGATGTGCATGGTGTGTGTATGGTGTATGTCTGTGTGTGTGTGGTGTGCACAATGTGTCTGGGGTATGTGGTGTGTGTGTGTCTGTGTGTGTATAGTATGTGCTGTGTAGGGTGTGTGTGTGGTGTGTTGGGCATAGTGTATGTGTGTGTGTGGTGTATCTGGTGTATGTGATGTGTCTGTGTATGGTGTGTGAGTGGTGTGTTTGTTTCCCTCTCCTTGTTCACACACAGATGCTGCCGTTTCTCGCCTGCCCACCAGTGTCTGCGTCAGAACCATCCTGTCCGAGTCCCCACGTGTCCACCCCCAGCCCAGCAGACCCGCCCCAGGAGAGCAGGGCTCACTCTGTCCCTGCTTACCCAGGCCTCTCACCCACCGTCCTGCAGGAAGGCTCTCCCATCACCTGTGTCTGCCCCCTCAACCCCTTCTATGCACTTAGTCGCTCAGTCACGTTTGACTCCGGATGACCCTACTGACTGTAGCCCACCAGGCTCCTCTGTCCATGGCATTCTCCAGGCAAGAACTCTGGAGTGGGTTGCTATTTCCTCCTCCATGGATCTTCCCAACCCAGGGATTGAGCCTACATTTCCTGCATTTCAGGCAGATTCTTGACCCACTGAGCCGTGCTCTGCAGAGATGCTCTCCTTATTTTGAGTGATGTTATGCTCTTTTAATATGTTGTGTAATGAACATTGCACACGAGAGAGTGCACTGGGGCAGGCACCCGAGGACTTGAAGGGTCTTCTGACCAGATGCTTCCTTCTGAGATCTTTGCAGGATGTGCTTGGAGCCAGGTGGCCCCAGCTAACCTCCCTGAGGCTCTGTCCTGACACCGAACAGGGACGGCCCTCGGTAGCGTCTGCCAGATGACCAATTTTAGAAATTAAACCCACAGGGACAGCGCTGTAGAATCCTGCCAAGTGTAGGCCTCCATCACAATTACATTGCTAATCTGGTGGTTTTCCTTGTTTCGATGTTACTGACAACCAGGCTGATTCCCTCAGGCGAAGCACACCAACCGAAACCACCACCCAGCCCAGGCACCATAGTGACTGTCGCACGGCTGTTGTACGACAGGGGGTCCTGGTGAGGAACACAGAACCAATAAGCCACCCCAACCGGAAGAGTTCAGTATCGGACCACCTCCCAGCATCCTTCTCTCTGGCGTCCATCTGGGCTGAACAAGGCGTGCACCACCAGGAAGGACTCTGAGGCAGAATGACTGGCTAAGACAACCCGGAACTGATCCTATCACGTAAAACCCGAGACTGCGACCCCATGTGGCAGAGCAGTTCTCCTGGGTTCCCTTACCTTCCTGGTCTCCACTCTGGTGCCCTTTTCAATAAAATTTCTTGCTTTCTCAGCACATGTGTCTCCTTGGACAATTCATTTCCAAGTGTTAGACAAGAGCCCAGTTTCGGGCCCTGGAAGGGGTCCCCCCTTCCTGCAACAATTCTGTCTCTGAGATTTGGAGCTCGGTTTGCAGTAAGCAGACAGGGTGAAGGTGTCTGATGAGTGCTCTGCCTCATTGGAAACAGAATTGCCTTGAAATTGAAGTGCGAGCTCTATTTCCCACCTGGACTTCCATCATTAGAAATCAAACCAAAGATCATGCCAGGAGTAAAATGCATATTTCCTCTTGAAGTGAGCATTGTGGAAGCTCTCTGTCACTATGAAAAGACTGCTTACATTGCAGAATGGGTAAATGTTGGAAAACTGAAAGGGCTCAGATATTTACAGAAACAAGCATTTACCTCAGACATTAAAATGAGCATGAAATGTAAGCATTTCCCCTTAGTTTATAAACAGAGTGTTTCCCTGTTGCGATTTGCCCCTGCTGTTAAAACGCTCATCTCTGTTACTCAAAGGCTAGCAGGCAGGCCATTTGCAGTTTAAGTGACTCAAGTTTTACAGGAATCCTGGCTTTTTCTGGTGTGGATGCCCTCGTTGTCTTCTGAATTAGGTATAAAATAAGGAAAAATGCTCTAACTTTTTGGCGACCCCATGCATTGAGCAGGTCTACTTTCCACTTGTTTTCAGAACTTCAGTGAACGTAGGATTTGACTATTTCTTTGTTCTAGGGAATTCTGTGCTCTTTGAGGCATATAATGTGGGAAAACTCATGAACATCAAAATTCACATAAGTTGCCAGTTTTCCTCATGTTTTTAGGAAGAAAATGGTAGCAATATTTGACATAAGAACTGTTTTAAAGTAAATGACCATTGATTATTTCTGATAATATGGAGAATGCGTTTTTTTTTTCCAAACAATTCCTGAACACAACAATATACTCCTACCTACAAGAAAATTACTTTGCCAGCAAAAGTCCATCTAGTTAAAGCTACGGTTTTTCCAGTAGTCATGTATGGATGTGAGAGTTGGACTATAAGGAAAGCTGAGCACTGAAGAATTGATGCTTTTGAACTCTGGTGTTGTAGAAGACTCTTGAGAGTCCCTTGGACTGCAAGGAGATCCAACCAATCCATCTTAAAGGGAATCAGTCCTGAATATTCATTGGAAGGACTGATACTGAAGCTGAAACTCCAATACTTTGGTCACCTGATGCGAAGAACTGACTCATTGGAAAAGACCCTGATGCTGGGAAAGACTGAAGGCAGAAGGAGAAGGAGACAACAGAGGATGAGATGGTTGGGTGGCATCATTGACTCAATGGACATGAGGTTGAGTAAACTCTGGGAGCTGGTGATGGACAGGGAGGCCTGGCACGGTGCAGTCCATGGGGTTGCAAAGAGTTGGACACGACTGAGCGACTGAACTGAACAAGAAAATAAAATGCATTCATGCACCATGGGCCCTGTGGGCAGAGGTTTTGAGGCCAGGAATTAATGCATTTCATATTCTGCTCTGGCCATGGTTTCAGGCACTCAGGAGAGGACCTGGGTGTGTGAGCTGGGAGGGAGACATGCTTTCTGGATGTGGAATCAAACTCATCAGGTCAGCAGACCTGGGCTACTGACATTCTGTGTGTGTGTGTGTATGTGTGTGTGTGTGTGTACGCGTGCGCATGCTCAGTTGTGTCTGACTCTCTGTGACCCCACAGACTGTAGCCCATCAGGCTCCTCTGTCCATGGGATTCTCCAGACAAGAATACTGGAGTGGGTTGCTGTTTCCTTTTCCAGGGGATCTTCCTGACCCAGAGATTAATCCTGCTTCTCTTGCATTGCAGATGGATTCTTTACCACAGCTTACATATAATTTTATTTTACCAGAGTGGAGAGACCATGTAACACCCTATTCCACCTTCAGTTTTAAATTTCAAGTATTGCATCTTTGTTGATGATTGTCTGTGATCATTTTCCTAATGGTTGGATCCCTCCTTTCTCCTAACAATCAAAGGCAAGTTGTGTTTGCAAAAACACATGCCTTACTTGGCTGATTATTGAGATTGGCTTGGATTTGTTATTATCAGTCATGTTTTATTTATGATGAAAGCTGTTAACATATTAGAGATAGAAAGAAAATATCTCAACATAGTGCAGGCCACATATGACAAGAGTACAGATAATTCATACTTAATGATGAAAGTTTGAAAGATTTTCCTCTGTGATCAAGAGCAAGACATGGGTTGCCCAGTCTCACCCCTCATATTCAACACAGTCTTGGAATCCCTAGATAGAGTAACTAGGCAAACAGGAAGTAAAAAACCATCCAAGTAAGAAAACAAGAAGTTAAATTGTTATTGAAGATTAAATGAATTCATATAAATAAAATGCTGAAGAATCCAGTCTTAGAAGTAATAAACCAATACAGTAAAGTTGCAGGATGCAAAATCAACATACAAAAATCAGTTGTTTCTATACACTAACAACAAACTATCTGAAAAAAGGGAGGAAAAAATCTCATTGACAATAGTATCAAAAATATTAAAACATATGGAAATAAATTTTTACAAAAGAGATGAAAACTTTAAGACATTAAAAACTATAAGACATTGATGAAAGAAATAGAAGACAAATAAATGGGAAGATATTCTATATTCATGAATGGGAAGAATTAATGCTATTGAAATGTCTATAAGCCATCTATGGATTCAATGTAATCATTATCAAACTGCTAAGGACTTTTTTCATAGAAAACAAAACAAACATGAATCAGACTGTTGTTCCAACACAGTGGAAAGAAATCCTGAGAAAGAAGAGCAAAGCTGGAAGTATTATGCTTCCTGATTTCAGGCAATACTATGAAGCTATCCCAAGTGGTGCAGTGGTAAAGAACCTGCCTACCAAGGCAGAAGATGCAAGAGACACGTGTTCAATCCCTGAGTGGAGAAGATGCCCTGGAGAAGGAGATGGCTACCCACTCCAGTATTCTTGCCTGGAAAATCACATGGACAGAGGAGCCTGGTGGGCTACGGTCCATGGGGTCACAAACACGACTGACCAACTGAGCACATACACACAGAAGAATCGACCGTGTGGTACTGGCAGAGAAACAGACGCGTGGACCGACTGAGCACATACACACAGAAGAATCGACCGTGTGGTACTGGCAGAGAAACAGACGCGTGGACCGACTGAGCACATACACACAGAAGAATCGACCGTGTGGTACTGGCAGAGAAACAGACGCGTGGACCGACTGAGCACATACACACAGAAGAATCGACCGTGTGGTACTGGCAGAGAAACAGACGCGTGGACTGACTGAGCACATACACACAGAAGAATCAACCGTGTGGTACTGGCAGAGAAACAGACGCGTGGACCGACAGGAGAGAGCCAAGAGCCTCAGAAGTAAACCCACACAGACGAGGTCAACTCATGTTTGACATCAGAGCCGAGAATTCTCAGTTGGGAAAGGACAATATTCAATAAATGATGTTGAGAAAACTGGATATTCACATGTTAAAGAAAGAAATTGAAGCAGTATCTTACACTCCTCACAATAATTTACTTGAAATCTTAATTTAAGGCCTGAATTCTTAAAACTCCTAGATAATAACTCAGGTAGAAAGCTCCTGGACACTGGTCTTGGCAATGATTTTTTAAATATGATTCTACAGAAAAACAACAAAAACAAAATAGACAAGTGGAACTATATCAAAGTAAAAAGGCACAGTCAGCAAAAGACACAATAAGAGACACAGTCAGCCAAAAAGCAGCCTCTGGATGCGAGAGACTATTTGCAAGACATATGATTAGTGGTTAATGTGCAAAATACATAAGAAACTCACTCAATAGCAAAAAGGCAAATGATAGAAATGGACAAAGGATTTTTGTCCATTATTTTTGTCCAAATTTGAGTAGAATTTTTTCCAAAGAGGGCATACAACTGGATAACAAATACATCGAATATACTGAACACTAATGACCAACAGGGAAATGTAAATCAAAACCACACGATAACACCTGACACCTGTTAGAGAGAACACTATGACAAGAGACTGCTGCTGCTGCTAAGTCGCTTCAGCCGTGTCCGACGCTGTGTGACCCCATAGACGGCAGCCCACCAGGCTCCCCCGTCCCTGGGATTCTCCAGGTAATAACACTGGAGGGGGTTGCCATTTCCTTCTCCAATGCATGAAAGTGGAAAGTGAAAGTGAAGTTGCTCAGTCGTGTCCGACTCTTTGCGACCCCATGGACTGCAGCCTACCAGGCTCCTCCATCCGTGGGATTTTCCAGGCAAGAGCACTGGAGTGGGCGCCATCGCCTTCTCCCGTGACAAGAGACAACAAGAACTCATGAGGGTACAGAGAAAAGCGAACACTTGTGCACTGTTGGTGGGAATGTAAATCAGTGCAGTCACTATGGAAAAGAGTATGGGGTTCTTAAAAACTGGAAAGCAAAACTTCCATATAATCTAGTAATCCTACTTCTAAGTATATAACCAAAGGATTCGACATCGCTGTCTTTAAGAGATAGCTCCACCCCCACGTACACTGCAGCATTATTTCAAAATCAAAGCATGGAAACAACCTAAGTGTCCATTGACACATGAATGGATAAAAAAGTGTAGGTATAATATTAGTACAATGGGATATTGTTGGTGCTTAGTTGGGAGTTGTGTCCAACCCTTTTGTGACCCCGTGGATTATAGCCAGTCAGGCTCTTCTGTCCGTGGGGTTTTCCAAGCGAGAATACTGGAGTGTGTTACCATTTTCTTCTCCAGGGTATCTTCCCAACCCAGGGATCCAACCTGCATCTGCTGCATTGGCAGGCTGGTTTTTTACCACTCAGCCACCAGGGAAGCACAATGGAATATTACTCAGCCATAAAAAAAAAGCAATCTTGTCATTTGTGACAACATGAATGAACATTTAGGGCTTGTGCTAAGTGAAATTGGACAGAGAAAGACAAATACTGTATGATGTCACATGTGGAATCTGAGAAAGCTGAACAAACGAAGAGTGGTTTGGTGGTTGCCAGGGGCTGGCATTGAGGAGGAAATGGCAAGAAGTCAGTCAAAGGGTGCAAACTTCCATTTATAAGCTGAGTTCTAGGAATCTAATGTACAGCATGGTGACTGTAGTTAACAATTTTTTTATACCTGGAAGTAGCTAGGAGTGGAGAAGGCAATGGCACCCCACTCCAGTACTCTTGCCTGGAAAATCCCATGGACAGAGGAGCCTGGTAAGCTGCAGTCCATGGGGTCTCAGTTGGACATGACTGAGAGACTTCACTTTCACTTTTCACTTTCATGCATTGGAGAAGGAAATGGAAACCCTCTCCAGTGTTCCTGCCTGGAGAATCCCAGGGACAGGCGAGCCTGGTGGGCTGCCGTCTATGGGTTCGCACAGAGTCAGACATGACTGAAGTGACTTAGCAGTAGCAGTAGCAGCAGCAGCTAGGAGAGTAGATCTTAAATGTTCTTAAACCAAAAGAGAAAAGCTATCATTATGTTGGGTGAAATAATTAACCTTGTTGTATAGGATGTGTTCACTGACTTTACTGTGATGATCATTTCACTATATATATATGCATCAAATTGTCACATAATTCATCTTAAACTTACATGATGGTAAATGTCAATTATATCCGTAAAGCTAGGGGGAAAAGGGTATTTTGATCACGTAAGGATGGCTCTCTCCATGTAAGGATGGGCTTTCCCAAGTGAGGACAGTGCTCTTGTCTTTCCCAAATTAGGCTCTTTTATCAGACTCAGAATCTTTGATTTGAATACTAAGGTCCCATTTGGAGCCTGGTTCCTTAAACTATGGCTAATTCTCCTCTGGAAAGAGTGAGCTAGGTGTCTTTTGGGTTTCAAGTAAGCTCAGGAGAGCTCCAGGCTTCTGACATTATGGACTTAGGTTTTGTGTAACCGTGTGGAGGTCATCAGAATGCTGCATTCAGCTGACATCGGTAAGGAGTAACCCAGGCGTTAGCCACATGGAGTCATAAGCGCCTCTCATTTCCACTGCAAACATGGTGCTTCCCTTGACAAGAGTCAAGCTTGGCATATCAGAAAGAGAATCCGAAGTCCAGCTGCAAGGATGCATCTCAGCACCGTGTCTCACGATCTCTCCATACAGGACCCAAACAGACCTGTGATGGCCATTGCATGGATTTTGCTCTGTTCAGCTTGGTTAGCAGTCACTACAGCAGCTTGTGCATCTCTCCTTGTGGTGTAGGATCCCACACGGGCTTTGCATGACAGAAAGCTCCCTTTGTGACCGATGCAGCCACCTAAATGTAGACAGTGCCCTGAAGGAGCAGGCTGTGGCCGTGTCAGCACCGACAGCTTACTTCTGCCCCAACTGTTCTTCAGTTACACCCCTCAAACGGCACAACTTACCACCCTGATCCTCAATCTGCGAATGTGTTCTGTTCACAAGTGCAAAGAGCAGCTCTTCTCACTCAAGTTGGAAAACGTGAAGGGTATCATCAGCAGATCAACCATGTCATCACCTTCAGCTTTCCATAGGTTGTTCCTTAAAATAGCTTGGGAAAACTGTTTAAAAGACTGAAAGCCTTTTACATTGCTCTCATGGTTAGCATCCTTACCTCCAACTTCTATTCTGCAATATCCATGCTTCTATCAGCTTGCTGCTGCTGCTGCTGCTAAGTCACTTCAGTTGTGTCCAACTCTGTGCGACCCCATAGCCGGGAGCCCACCAGGCTCCCCCATCCCTGGGATTCTCCAGGCAAGAACACTGGAGTGGGTTGCCATTTCCTTCTCCAATGTGTGAAAGTGAAACATGAAAGTGAAGTCGCTCAGTCATGTCTGACTCTTTGCAACCCCACGGACTGCAGCCTACCAGGCTCCTCCGTCCATGAGATTCTCCAGGCGAGAGTACTGGAGTGGGGTGCCATTGCTTATATGTTTACAAATAAGTTGAATTGAAAACAGAGAAAAAACTCTAAACCTTTGGACCATGAGTTCTTCCCAGATGGTGCAGTGGTAAGGAATCCACCTGCCAGTGCAGGAGACGCAAGAGATGCGGGTTCAATCCCTGGGTTGGGAAGATCCCCTGGAGAAAGAAATGGCAACCCACTCCAGTATTCTTGCCTGGAGAATCCCATGGACAGAGGAGCCTGGGGGGCTATAGTCCATGGGGTTGCAGACCCAGACACAGCGGAGCACGCGCTCACATTTGGACCATGTGATTTAGGGCAAGTCCCGTCTTCTCTTTAAGCCTTGAGTCCCCAACTTCTAAAATGATGCTCTAACAGTTCCTGCTTCCTACAGTTGCTGTGAAGGTCAATGAACCACTGCCCACTGGCTGGTTTAAGAAAAACCTCCAGTTGCTTTAAAGAAAATGTACATTCAGATGATAAGTATTTTTACTAAACATTTTTGGTTGTAAATGACTAAGGCTTGCCTTCAGAGCTGTTCTTTTGTGAATAATTTTTATCCTCATTCATTTAGGTTACAAAACAACCCATTAGAGTCTGTTCTATCTCTGAAACAGTTATCCTTAGAAGTAGGATTTTGAGGCATCAGGAGTCTTGTCTTTTTCCATTTCACTTGCTTCCAACTTAAAATCGTAAAAATTCAAAAAAATATGCACACACATATATACATATGTATAGATGCACACATAAGCTGAATATAGACCACACATCGTGTGGATGTGTATATGCCTCCTTCATCGTGCTCTGTCTCTGTATATACACGCTCAGAATGTATATATAAGAAAATCCTGTGGGTTATGTGTTCAATAATCCCAAGACCAAAATAATAAAACAAAACCTAATAAAACACCAAGAAAGCAAAATTCCCCAGCTGTTATTTCCCAGTGGAGGTCTTGACTAGCTTCCCAGTGAAATGATCTTGGAGTCTTGAAAACCAAATAACACCTTCTCCCTACTCGTGACTCCATTATGGAAAGTTCTGAAATCAACTGTGAACCAACTCCCGATTTTATAAATCAAAGCTTTCAAAAAGCACTGCCTAGTTGAAGCCTTGAAAATTAGAATGTATTTTAAACATTCTAGTGGAATGCCTAAAGCATAAGAACAGTATCTGAAAAGCACACAGTCCGTTTAGTGTGAGATCAGGGAAGTGGGCTTTGAGTTCTGGCTCCGCCCCCTATGGGGGGGCGCCCAGCAGGGGTGGGGGTGGAGGAGGAGGTCCCCCCGGATTCACCCCAGGCTGCTCCCAGCCAGTGACTGAGCATGGCGGGAGAGCAAGACAGAGCCCACTGCTGTCCATATGGGACTGCGCCACCATTACACCTGCACACCACGTTGGCAGTACCTTGTCATGATGTACTGAGTCAGGCGCACGCGTGTGTGCACACGCGTGTGTGCACATGTGTGTGTGTGTGTGTGTGTGTGAGACATTGGCCTCTCACAGGGTTCATTTTTGCAATATGCTCTCATCTAAAAGCCTTCTCGTATGGGTAAGCCTTACTTTCAGAAAACTGTGTAGAAATAAACCATTCGAAGCAGGTGATTATTCACATGAGAGTGGGGCTTTACCGTGGTGCTTCCAGAAGCCCCTTTGTACTGGAGTGTAACTGCTTTACAACGCAGCATTTGCTCCTGCTGTACAACAGCGTGAATCGACTACCTGTAGACGTACGTCCCCTCCCCCAGAGGCTCTCTCCCCCGGTCCCAGCCCTCGAGGTCACCACAGAGCACTGAGCTGAGCGCCCTCCGCTACACAGCAGCTTCCCACTAGCCAGCTGTTTCACATGTGGTAGGGTATATGTGCCCTTTTAAGGAGGCTAGACCTCTAAGGAGTCTCCTCATCCCCTGCAGAAAGGTAGCTACACCTTTGAGTACAGGTGAGACGTATGACTTTCTTTTTAACAGCAAGATATGCAAAAGTCATCTCTGGGATTATACTGTATTATCTGAAGCAGTCTAAGCAAACTGGCTCTAGAGAAGGCTTTGCTGGTTGAGGAAGTAATTGGCCAAAGAGCTGAGGGCAGCCCCAGCTGAGAGCTATAAGCAGTGCTTTCTGCCCACACCCTGGGGGTACTTGGAAGTGGGTCCCTCCAAGTGAGAACTTATTTCTGGCCAACACTTCGCAGGCTTGTGACTATAATCAGAGGACCCAGTCAATCAGCTGCGCCCTCCTCATTCCTGACCCACAGACCCTGTGGGATAGTACAGTGTGGTTGAATTAATATGGTTTTGTGCTCTTAAAAACAGGTAAAGAAGATAAATTTCATATTAAATGCTTTTACCAAAAAAAGAAAGAAACCTCACAAAAAAAGAACACAAGAACACGCTTTGGAAGTGGTGGTACCATGGGTGTTGTGCTAGGATCATTGCTGCTGTTAAGTTGCTAAGTCATGTCTGAGTCTTTGTGACCCCATGGACTGCAGCACGCCAGGCCTCCCTGTCCTTCACTATCTCCTAGAGTTCGCTCAAACTCATGTGCACTGAGTCAGTGATGCCACCCAACCATCTCACTCTCTGTTGCTCCCTTCTCCTAACCTCGATCATGGGTGCATGCATGTCTCCAAACTCAGGAAGATGTGTATATTAAAGCTGTATGTTTCTGTATATCAATTAAAGCTTAATCTGAAAAACTATATATATATATATATATATATATATATATATATATATATGTAAGGGTTCTAAGCTGTTGCGGTTGCAGAATTTTTTTACATAGAAACAGATAACTGATACGCACACACAGGTGAAGTCTCAGTTTTTACTCAGGCATATCTGTTATGCTTCGGTAGAGATTCATAGAAAATAAGAGTTGGGCCCCTTTCAAATGTGCTGAAATGAACAAATCCTTTTGAAAATGACTCATGGGACCCAGTTGTTGCACCATCATGTCAGCATCCAGCTTTCTGGTTCTTTACACGGAACAAGGAAAGGAAACCAGGGACGTGATCAGAGGGGCTGGAGTCAAGGGGCTTCAGGCAAGTCATGTGAGGCAGTTGCCCTGGATCTAGCTGAGATTCTAAACACAGAGACTGAGGGATCTCAAGGCATTTTTTTCCTATATGGATTTTTCTGTATAAAGTTGTAATTCATATAATTTATAGTCTTTATAGTTTTATAGTACAGTTTGGGAAAAATAGGCTCTATGATAATAAAGCCTGAAAATACAGTCAAAGCTGTGATTTTTCTAGTGGTCATGTATGGATGTGAGAGAGCATAAAGAAGGCTGAATGTTGAAGAATTGATGCTTTTGAACTGTGGTGTTGGAGAAGACTCTTGAGAGTCCCTTGGACAGCAAGGAGATCCATCCAGTTCATCCTAAAGGAAATCAGTCCTGAATATTCATTGGAAGGACTGATGCTGAAGCTGAAGCTCCAGTACTCTGGCCACCTGATACAAAGAACTGACTCATTGGAAAAGACCCTCGTGCTGGGAAAGACTGAGGGCAGGAGGAGAAGGGGAGGACAGAGGATGAGATGGTTGGATGGCATCACTGACTAAATGGACATGAGTTTGGGCAAACTCTGGGAGATGGTGATGGGCAGGGAGACCTGGCGTGCTGCAGTCCAGAGGATTGCAGAGAGACGGACAGGACTTAGTGACTGAACAGCAACAACAATCTCACTAGATACTTGCAAAAAACCCATGAGAGAGCACAGCCAAGCCACTCATACTTTGCTCAGCAGAATGAAGCCGGGGCATGGAGGCTGGGGCCAGCCCCCACAAGGGGAGGCTGGCTGCGGATGGGGGAAGAATCCCTACCCCCTCCTCCACCCAGGGCTCTTTCTTCTCAGTGAAGAGAAGAAGCTGCAGCTCTGACTCCACATTTCAATCAGACCTGGAAGCTGGCTTCATCTCTAATTTGTAAAAAAAAAAAAAAAAAAAAAAGAATAGTGGATGCCAAGAGTGTTCTTACATTATGTACTTATGTTTATTCTCTTATTATAAAGCACCTCCAGCTCATTGACAAAGGGCACAGCGTTAATTTAAAATTAATAGATAGCACCATGGAAATTGGAAGTCTGGGTTATAGCCTGTGTGATTAATTGTTCTAGTCATGACTAGAATAAAAGTATAGGCTATTATAGTACCTGTGCAATTGCAGTCCCGTTACCATTAGCTGTGCACCGCTAACAACACACCTCCTAGAAGACTCAGGGCCGTCCATTTGTATCATAGTTTCACCCCTCAGAGCTTTGGGAATCCCAGGACGGACTGTGGAGGCTGAATCTGCAGGTTCAGCTCCTGGGCCAGGTGACGGCTGGAACACCTGTGTCCAGGTGCCTTTTTGCTCGGCTCTTATCAAACCCGAGCTGCTCTGAGAAATGGAAGTGATGTATATCCCCACATTTAAGGTGATTTGTATCATAGTTTCACCCCTCAGAGCTTTGGGAATCCCAGGACGGACTGTGGAGGCTGAATCTGCAGGTTCAGCTCCTGGGCCAGGTGACGGCTGGAACACCTGTGTCCAGGTGCCTTTTTGCTCGGCTCTTATCAAACCCGAGCTGCTCTGAGAAATGGAAGTGATGTATATCCCCACATTTAAGGTGAACTTTTACCAGTAGACACTGAATTAGATTAGTAGCACGAACTATAGAGACGGGTTGAACTTACTATATGAAGTCATAAAGCTGCAACATAGCAAAGGGATCAACTCAACAATTGTTAATTTCCTCCTGTACTCCAGCCTCTGCCTGTGAAAGTGCTGAGCAATAAGACCTTTCTCCCATCAATTTCACAAGCTGGACTCAAGATTGCCCAGAAAAATATAAATAACCTTAGATATGATGGTGATACCACGCTAATGGTAGAAAGTGGAGAGGAACTAAAGAGCCTCTGGATAAGAGTGAAAGAGGAGAGTGAAAGAGCTGACTTAAAACTCAACATTCAAAAGACCAAGATCATGGCATCTGGTCTCATCACTTCATGGCAAATAGATGGGGAAAATGTAGAAGCAGTAGCAGCTTTTATTTTCTTGGATTCCAAAATCCCTGCGAACAGTGAGTGCAGCCATGAAATTAAAAGACACTTGCTCCTTGGAAGAAAAGCTATGATCAGCCTAGACAGCATATTCAAAAGCAGAGACATCACTTTGCCAACAAAGGTCCATCTAGTCAAAGCTATGGTTTTTCCAGTAGTTATGTATGGATGTGAGAGTTGGGCCATAAGGAAAGCTGAGTGCTGAAGAACTGATGCTTTTGAATTGTGGTGCTAGAGAAGACTTGAGAGTCCCTTGGACTGCGATATCCAACCAGTCCATCCTAAAGGAGATCAGTCCTGAGTGTTCATTGAAAGGACTGATGCTGAAGCTGAAGCTCCAATATTTTGGGCACGTGATGCTAAGAGCCAACTCACTGGAAAAGAACCTGATGCTGGGCAAGATTGAAGGTGGGAGGAGAAGGGTTAGGGTTAGGGATGACAGAGGATGAAATGGTTGGATGGCATCACTGACTCGATGAATGTGAATTTGAGCAAACTCTGGGAGATACAGAAGGACAGGGAAGCCTGGTGTGCTGCAGCCCACAGGGCTCACAAAGAGTCAGGCATGACTTAGCCACTGTAAAATGACATCCTATCACGTTGAGTCTAGAGAGGGGGACAAGCATCCAGAGACATGTGTTGGATGGTCATTATTGTCATCAGTTGTAAAGCTAGCAAGGCCTCTATGCAGATGGGCCCTTTTACTAAACCAGTTGGTGAGCGTTATAGATGACCCACTGCAGCATCCTTGGGCTTCCCTGGTGGTTCAGATGGTAAAGAATCTGCCTGCAACGTGGGAGAGCTGGGGTCAATCCCTGTGTCAGGAAGATCCCCTGAAGGAGTGCATGGCAACCCACTCCACATTCTTGCTGGGAGAATTCCCACGGACAGAGGAGCCTGATGGTCTACAGGCCATGGGGTCACAGAGTCAGACATGACTGAGCAACTAAGCACAGTCACTCAGCACTGACAAGGTTAGAGACCTTTGCCTTCTCTTACCTGTCCTCAGACTCCCAGGTCTTGAGACACTTCCCGTGATTGAGCCAAACGCTCCCAACTGTCTGTTTCCGCCTGACCATTGCCGGCGTCCCCAAGCCTGATGCATTCTTACTGTCTTCATGCTTCCAACACCACATTGCCAGAAGTTCTGCTGGGGATCAAGAATATGAGGGTGAACAAAACTGAAACTGCAGCTTCAGCACCAGGGATGTTCCAGGCTGAGGGGTGCTGGGTGCAGATGCTCTGAGGCGGGAAGGATTGGACTGAGTTGGCAAGGAGACCTGCACGTCAGGGGCGCGAAGCAGCTGAACGGATGGAAATAGAGATGCCCGCACGGCACAGTCTTCAGGCCAGGGCAGGGCTGGAACGACTGGACACGTGTGCAGCTCACTGAAGAACAGGAGTGGGAGATGATGCCAAGAGTGGCTGCTGGGACACCAGGTAACTTGTTAGGTGGGGCACAGGGGATCAAGGTTGAGGCTGAGATGGTGCAGGAGGAGGGAAGGCGAGGATGGGTGTGGCCGGGACTTCCAACTCCCACCAGTGTTTATGCCTGGATGCATTTTCTCTGGCTCAGATAGAAGTGTTGTCTGTTCTTCCCATAATGGTTTCCATGGCAACACACGGGCCTTTCTCCTCCATATCAGCAATAAATGCCTGAGGAAGGACCTTGGGCTGGGTCCCAAGGGGTTAAAATGAGGAACCGTGCAATTAATTTGTACCCCATCCTCCTGAGAGTCAGCGCAGACTTGTAAAAGCTCGTTAAACTAACAGCCCATCGGAAAGCCCGAGTTCATGTTTTCTGCCTGCCCTGCATGACCTCTGAGTATGCGTGTCATCACGCTCGATACCTGTTTTTGAACATTTAGTTTCTTCCTCCTGCAAGTTTGATGTTGTTGTTCAGTCGCTCAGTCAAGTCTCACTCTTTGCGACCCCGTGGACGGCAGCGAGCCAGGCTTCCGTGTACTTCACCACCTCCCAGCATTTGTTCAAATTCATGTCCACTGTGTCGGTGACGCCATCTAGGCATCTCATCCTCTGCCACCCTCTTTTCCTGCTCTGAATCTTTCCTAGCATTAGGATTTTTTTTCCAGTGAGTTGGCTTCTTGCATCAGGTGGCCAAAGTATTGAAGATTCAGCATCAGTCCTTGCAATGAATATTCAGAGTTGATTTCCAAGTTTAGCACCAAGCAAACAAGAGTGCTAAGCTCTTTCTTTAGGAGCAACTGGTGAATGGTGGCCTCCTCCAGGTTTTAGCCAGGCTCCCAAAGCTGAATATGCAGCTCATTGATACTCAGGTTTTTATCTTCCATCTCATGGAATCTTTGAATTGTTGAGGACCCACACTTTTTTTTTAGTCTAATGCCTGTTTTGTAATGATGTTGCAAAGAGCAGCCACATTTTGTGTGATGTTTTAACTCTTCTCAATTATCGATCTTTCCGTGTATGTTGTGCTGTAAGTTATGAGCTGTTTAGATGTGCTTTAGAGAAAAGGAGAATGTGAGTGTGCACAGAAGCCTGGAGAGGCCTGATATCCGCAGGACCAGCTAGCAGGCAGGGAGGGAACTAAGGGAGAAGTGTGGTAGCTGGGATCTCGTGCAGGAGCCTTCATTGGACTGGGCAGCTCACTGGAAGTGGGGATGGGGAGAAGGCGGAGGTCAGGATCACCCCCAGGCAGAGATCAGGGTGGCCAGGCAGGGTCATTAAAGGTGGGAGGTGCAGCAGACACCATCAGGGAGGCTGGTTTAGCTGCGGTGTGTGAGCACGCCCTGGAGATGGAGATGTCAGATGGGGGCTTCCAGAAGCAGAGCTGCCCTGGGACCGGCTGGGGAGACGTCAGTTCACTACTGTCCGTCTCGCAGCACAGACATGCCCCCAAGGGAAGGGTGCCAGGGGAGAGGCATGAGGGCAGAGCCCTAGGGAAAGGCTCCACTTGGGGCTGAGCGCTGCTGGAATTTGGCCTCTGTTCACAGGAGCCGAAGAGAAACATGGAGGAGGAGGTTTGGGGAAAGAAGAAAAAAAAATTAGCTTTACTGCTTTGACATGCACAGGGAAGTCACAGCAGGCTAATCCCCTCAAAACTCCATGTCCCGACCTAGAGAGGGTAGTGAGGAGTGTTCAAGGAGCAGGGCGTGATCAGCTCGGGGACATTCTTCTGCTCGGTTGGTGGTGAAGTAATCCGGAGTCAGCATCATCAACTTCCTGGTTCCAACCCATCTGGGCTCTGTGTGCTTGTGGGCCACACAATGTAAACTGCTCCCACCTGGTGGGAGCCCCAAGGACACAGCTCAGAATATTATCTCTAGTCCTCGAGGAAGAACTAAATAAAGATCCTTGACTTGGTTTAATGGCTAAAGTAGTATCATCTTATCTCGCCTGTTTGCCTTTCCGCATTCTCTCACTCTGATTACATTTATTTGGAGTAAAGCTTTTTCTACGACAAAAGTCAGGCAGAGGACATGGGTGGGGGTCTATCTGGGTAGACCCCTTGGGTCCTGCTGGGTTCCAGGAGCCGAGGTAGAAGAGGGGGCTGGTCCAGGGTGACCTGCAGGTTGGGGAGACCAGGAGAGTAGGGCACGGTGAGGGGTTTGTCCTGAAACCCAGTTTCCCAGCTTCTGCATCCAGCTGCGAACCAGAGGCTGACCCGGACCAACCGCATTCACAGGCTTCTGTGCGTTTAGGTCTAGGTGGAGTCTGGTCGACGGGTGACGCGGCAGGGGCCGAGACTGGGTGGCCAGTGGTGGGCTTGCTCCCCTGTGATGCCAGTGCCCAGGAACTGGAGCCTACGCATAAACTTCACGTGGTCCCTTCCTTGAACGCTCATCAGTTGTGCTGCATTGACAGCAATACATTTCCTAGCTTGCACCCTGAGTGAGGCAGGGTTCCCAGTGTGCACCGGGTCAGGGAGATCCCCGGTCCTAGCTTGGACCTTAAGTGAGGCAGGGTTCCTAGTGTGCACCGGGTCAGGGAGATCCTAGGTCCTCACTTGCACCCTGGGTGAGACAGGGTTTCTGGTGTGCACCGAGTCAGGGAGATCCCAGGTCCTAGCTTGGACCTTGAGTGAGACAGGGTTTCTAGTGTGCACCCTGACTGAGGCAGGGTTCCCAGTGTGCACCGGGTCAGGGAGATCCCAGGTTGGATTCAGCACTCAGGCGTCTGTGATGGTGCTGGGGTGGGGAAGGGCTGCTTCAGGGAAGGTGAGTGGGGAGGACATCACGTGAGCCCCTCTGAGGGGGCGGCTGTGTTGAAGGGTCGTCTCTGCAGATGCCTTGCCAGCCCTCCTGTTCTAGGAATGGTCCCTCCCAGAAGGAAAGGGGCTGCCTTCACCATGAGTTTACAATTGCTGCACTTTACTCACTGTGGTTGTTGCGTTTAATGACCTTTTTTTTAATAGGGGCTGTCTTGTATTTATTGAACCATCATCAATCATTCTTTTTACACGAAAGGAACGAACAGAGGTAGGTGATTTCCCAGCATGTTGTGCTGGGACTTTACCTTTCTGGGCCACATCTAGAGTGACTCGAGGCTCTTAGGCACAAGTCCGGTCCTAACAAAGACTGAAGACCTACCAGGCATCCCTTTCATCTCTCCATCAGTCTGGGGGGAAGAGACACAGAAACAGGTGCGACATTAGAGCAGGGTGCCTGGTCGAGGGAGCCCCAGTCAACCTCTAACGAGCAGGGACCCTCCATTCATCCGGAGACTCTGTGACCTCTCGGGAAGGGGGCCAGTGGATGTGGCATCACTGAGCCAGCGTTCCCATGACGCTCGATGGTACCACACGTCTCAGGATTTCCTAGTCTTGGGCAGCGTTCATTCTCAGCCCCGAGAGGAATTTCCTTCCCAGCATGTCTGATCTTCCCATCTCACAAATATTCATTACGTTCTGGCCCAAGGTGACTTGAGCACAGGAAATAATTGATTCACATAAAGAATAATGTTTTTCTACCAAAAGAAATTCTTTTTAATAGCTGGACTTTATTAATGGAGTCATGCGGACTGGAGGAATAAAGATTTTCTTCAGAAAGCAATAAACACCAAAAGGTGAGGGTTTATTTCACTTCTCCAAGTATTATTACTCAGTCTCTATTCCACGCCTAATACTATGGTCTTCCTCTGCTCTAGACTTTCCAGACCCCTGAGGTGCAGGCAGAAAGATCCACTCCATGTGTCGAAGTGATGGCCTTGAAGGGAGACAAAAGAAATCACTGTCCATCGAGGACGTTCTTCAAAGTTCCCCTCATTCAGATAAGAAGGGACACAGGGGTGATTTTAATCAACTGTGCTATCTTTCAAAATTGTTGTAAAATTTTACCATTTTCCCTTAAAATTCCATGCTTTGCCTTTTGAAAATTTGATGATCCTAGAATCACACTCGGCAGAGAAGAAAATCCAAAGATTATCTGTAAGCCTACCTCTCAAGGTTTATTTTAAAATGATGAAATCTATTACAAGCTAGCACCCAAGGCCGGTGGCGTGAAACCGAAGTCAGTGGCCAACGTCTGCTGTGTCCAGAGACAGAGTCCGGGCTGGGAGCCCGGCGACACCTGCTCCTGACTTCGCTGCCTTTCCTCAACCTCTGCTTTCTCCCCCACCTCCATGAAGGAACGGACACAGAAATGCAGGCCTGTTAGGTCTCTTCCAGCTCTGACAGTCCTTGTCTTCATGAGTTTTCTCTTCTGCGGCTCCTCTATAAATTAATAATGAGGAAAATAGGTCAAGGTGACATCAGTCTTTTTTTTAAACAAAAAATAGAGGAAGCCACCAAGCTGCTTGGGTTGGTTGCTCCCCCAAAGCCTGAATTCTACTTCTATTTTGCCCCGAGCTCCTTGCTTAGCCAGCATTTTTTATCAATGGGCAAACATCCAGAAAGAAACAAAAGCCTGGGGATGGCTTTTTCCCCAAATAACGTCCTGGGTTTGGCGCGTCCATCACTGTCTACGGCCCAAAGAGGGGTCCCCCCGCGTGAGCAGGACTCTCTCCTTGAGGAATGCCTTCTGGCTCCCCCAGGCTGAGACGAGGGGGCGGAACGCTGGTCTCTTCTTGCACACAGGAGGTGGGGGACACACGAGGGAGAAAGGGAGAGGAGGCCTCGGGGGCTGAAGATAGAGACGGCAAGACTGGTGCGTTCCGATGGCCTGGTTTTTTTTAATCCCAGGGATTGTTCTTTCCCTCTCCGCTCTGGTTTGTCATAGGATATTGAGTAGAGTTCCCTGTTCTGTCTGTAAGGTATAGTTCAGGCCAAGGCAGAAAAGAAGGAGAGACGACCTCAGCGGAGGTAGGTGACCTTTATTCAGGCAAGGAGGGGCGGCAGGCGGCCTAACGACCAGGCTGAGAGCGGGAGGGATCAGGGAGGCTCCATATTTAAAGGGAGGCTTGTGGAAGCGATAAGGGACACGTTAGTCAGGTGGGACCTTTTGGGTATTCTTTAGTTGAGACGGCATTTGTATTGAACAGGGGGTGGGAGGTTCCTGGGCAGAGGGTGGTAAGTCCCAGGTGGATGCAACCAGCCCGAAGCATCAGGGTGGGACCTAAAGTTTGCTTTTGTTTTCCTCAAAGTTAGATGATATAGCAAGGACCTTTGAGACCGTTGTCTTCTTTTTGAGGCCCAAGGACTCCTTCACTGTCCAGGAGGACAGCTGTTTGTCTATCCTGTATACGGCAGTCTGCATCTGCCCATCTCAGAGTCCCAGCCCTTCCCTCCCCTGCCTCTGCCCGCCTTGACAACCACACTCTGTTCTCGACGTCTGTGAACTCATCTCCGTTTTGCAGACAAGTCCACTTGTTTTGTATTTGAGATTGCCATTGTCTAAAGAACACTTAGAGGGTGTAAGAAAGAAAAGTACACATACTGAAGATATCTATGGAAATTGACGTGGACCAGAGAGGTTAGACTGTGCGGGGCCTGCCATAAATCCTCCGAGAACGCAGGGGCCAGGCTTCCTGAGCGGGCGATGGGGTGGTCCGCTGGAAGGGGAAGGGGGTCACTCCTCTGGACCTAGGTCTCCTGCCACGTCCGGAAACGCTGCCTCCCTGAGATCTTGGGGGCGGTGGTCTCTCAGTGAGTGGGGAGCTGTGGCGCTGACGCCAAGACGGAGAGGCAGGCGCGCGCCCCCCACCCCCGCCCCTCCTTGGTGACGTCAGCGCTTCTCCTCACTAAGGTGCCGAAAACATGAAGGGGGTGTTTCCTTCCATGGGGGTCGGCGATGCACATGTCAGAGCGTCATGGACCTGATGGCTCTGCCAGGGTCTCAGGGCAGGACGCAGATCACTTCTCCTGGCGGGCATGATTCAGAGAATCCCTCGCTGTGTGCTGGTTTTAATGCAGCTGGCAGCTTCTGACTAGGACACTGAGGACACAAGAGGGAGCATGGGGGGGGTGGTATTTCAGAGGAACACGCAGGCCCTCTGCAGAACACGTGGTCAGTCTCCCACTGCAGCCCACAGCGGGGCGGGAGCAGCAGGACCGCACGTGGGGATGGAGGTTAACTGAGAAACGCTGGGCTGCGCACCAACCCCCAGTTGAGGCTTCCCTGATCTGTACTCCGGGGAGCTGGTCCCAGGCTCTCCACTCATGGCTCCTACCGTCTGCCCCTCACCTAGCGGTGGCTGGGCAAGATAAGGGGCTCTGCCCCCTTATTCAGCTGGTGGGAGATTCCGGGCACCTCCAGCAGCATCCGGCTGCCTCAGAGGAGGGGGGAATGGGCAGTGGGGTGGGTTTGGCCTGGCAGACACAGCTTGTGCTCAGCGCTGGGAGGACGTGAACGCTGGTGACCACAGGGCTCAGCACAGGGTCCAGGAGTGACCCTGGCCCCCTGACACCAAGAGCAGCCAGGATCCATCTGGGTGTCTGGCTCTACCCCAGGATCGGTGCTTTAGGGAATGTTGACCATGCAGAGATGGAACGCGGAGAAAAGAAACCTGGGCTCAGACAAGCGTGTGGCATTGCTGGAAAAGCTGGCCTTGGTCAAAGAGGAATCCTTACATCTGGGAGTCAGCCTGGACTGGAATTTCTATTTTTATTATTGTCATGGTTGAGATCTTTCAGAGGCGAGCCTGGAATCTGGGGCGGGCACTGCCGGCTGTTTAGGAGCCGACAGGTCCTACCCAAGGCCTGCCATCCAGAGGAGCTGCGTTTTCCTGGGGAGACCCAGGAGAGCAGACATCAGAAAGACAATGGTGAGAACCAGACACACGGCAACGAAACGTCTCCTGGAAGCCTCTTCCTTCCTCGTTCCGCAAAAGGCCTTCGAGATAATGAAACCACACCGTTTCAATAAATCTCTGCTCCCTCCCCCCGACATCCAGCAGCACGGGGAGCGGGGCTGCTGGGGGGCGGGGCACACGGCATGCACTGCTGTCACCGGATAGTAATGGATGTGATTGCGGAGCTCGACCCAGGCGCACCAGCGCTGGGAAAAAGCAACCAAGAGAAAGGCAGTAAATAAAGATCAGGGAGAGCCGAGAGCCCCCACCAGCTTCTCGGCCGCGAGGAAATTAAAATGAGAGGTGAAAGGGACCTGAGTGTCCCTGGGTGTGCCTGAGCTATTAAAATGAGAGGTGGATGGGACCTGAGTGTCCCTGGGTGTGCCTGAGCTCGGAGTGAGCCATTGTTATACTACACAGTGCTTGTCTGTGTGTGTGTGTGTGTATGTGTACACGTATGTGTGCATGTGTGAGCAAGCGTGTTTCCACACGTAGTTTCTCTTACACCCATTAGTCCCTGCAGTCACCAAGCTTTATATCTACTTGCCACAGCCTCTGGGCTTCCCACGTGGCACTAGTGGTAAAGAACCCACCTGCCAATGCAGGAGATGCAAGAGACGCGGGTTTGATCCTTGGGTCAGGAAGATCCCCTGGAGGAGGGTCTGCAATCCACTCTAGTGTTCATGCCTGGAAAATCCCATGGACAGAGGATACTGGAGAGCTATAGTCCATGAGGTCACAGAGAGCCAGACATGACTGAAGCGACTTAACAAGCATGCATACGTGCCACAGTCGCTAGAGTGACATCAAATGCTGTTTTCGGTGTGCCCACGTTGGAGACAAGTTGAAATACATTTTGTGTAGCAGTAGTCAAGTACTGATGTGAAAGCTGGATGATAAAGAAGGCTGAGTGCTGAAGAACTGATGCTTTTGAACTGTGGTGTTGGAAAAGACTCTTGAGAGTCCCTTGGACTGCAAGGAGAGCCAACCAGTCAATCCTAAAGGAAATCAGTCCTGAATACTCATTGGAAGGACTGATGCTGAGGCTGGAACTCCAGTACTTTGGCCACCTGATTTGAAGAGCCAATTCGTTGGAAAAGACCCTCATTCCGGGGAAGATTGAGGACAGGATGGGAAGGGTGTGGCAGAGGATGAGATGGTTGGATGGCATCACCGACTCAATGGACATGATTTTGAGCAAACTCCAGGTGATGGTGAAGGACAGGGAAGCCTGGCATGCTGCAGTCCATGGGGTCGCAAAGAATCGGACATGACTGAGTGACTGAATAACAATAAGCCTGAATTTTAAACCCTTAAAGAGGAAAGGCTTGCCTGTGACACTATGAGGACAGAAGCCCGTGGAGGCCAGGGACATGTGTGTCAGCTCAGTTCAGTCAGTTCAGTCTCTCAGTCGTGTCTGACTCTTTGTGACCCCATGAATCAAAGCACGCCAGGCCTCCCTGTCCATCACCAACTCCCGGAGTTCACTCAAACTCATGTCCATCGAGTCAGTGATGCCATCCAGCCATCTCATCCTCTGTCGTCCCCTTCTCCTTCCCCCAACCCCTCCCAGCATCAGAATCTTTTCCAGTGAGTCAACTCTTCGCATAAGGTGGCCAAAGTACTGGAGTTTCAGCTTTAGCATCATTCCTTCCAAAGAAATCCCAGGGCTGATCTCCTTCAGAATGGACTGGTTGGATCTCCTTGCAGTCCAAGGGACTCTCAAGAGTCTTCTCCAACACCACAGTTCAAAAGCATCAATTCTTCGGCACTCAGCCTTCTTCACAGTCCAACTCTCACATCCATACATGACCACTGGAAAAATCATAGCCTTGACTAGAGAGACCTTTGTTGGCAAAGTAATGTCTCTGCTTTTGAATATGCTATCTAGGTTGGTCATAACTTCCCTTCCAAAGAGTAGGTGTCTTTTAATTTCATGGCTGCAATCACCATCTGCAGTGATTTTGGAGCCCAAGAAGATAAAGTCTGACACTGTTTCCACTGTTTCCCCATCTATTTCCCATGAAGTGATGGGACCAGATGCCATGATCTTCGTTTTCTGAATGTTGAGCTTTAAGCCAACTTTTTCACTCTCCTCTTTCACTTTCATCAAGAGGCTCTTGAGTTCCTCTTCACTTTCTGCCATAAAGGTTGTGTCATCTGCATATCTGAGGTTATTGATAATTCTCCTGGCAATCTTGATTCCAGCTTGTGCTTATTCCAGCCCAGCGTTTCTCATGATGTCCTCTGCATAGAAATTAAATAAGCAGGGTGACAATATACAGCCTTGACGGACTCCTTTTCCTATTTGGAATCAGTCTGTTGTTCCATGTCCAGTTCTAACTGTTGCTTCCTGACCTGCATATAGGTTTCTCAGGAGGCAGGTCAGGTGGTCTGGTATTCCCATCTCTTTCAGAATTTTCCACAGTTTATTCCACACAGTCAAAGGCTTTGGCATAGTCAATAAAGCAGAAATAGATGTTTTTCTGGAACTCTCTTGCTTTTTTGATGATCCGGCGGATGTTGGCATTTTGATCTCTGGTTCCTCTGCCTTTTCTAAAACCAGCTTGAACATCAGTAAGTTCACGGTTCACATATTGCTGAAGCCTGGCTTGGAGAATCTTGAGTGTTACTTTGGAAGGCAATAAACGGAAGCCCCCAGCTTTGTGCTGATTGCTCCAAGCTTGTAGGAATCTGAGACATGTTCCCGTCCTGGGTAAGACATAGGTTCTCCTTATCCTCTCTGCTCAGCAGCCAGAGGGCCAGGAGAGGTAAGCGGTTAATGAGTGGACGATGAAAACCTCCCCTTGGGATGGACCGTGGGGAGGTCAGTGTGCTAACCAGAGGGGCCCAGGCCTCTGTTGTGATGAGTGACAGAAACTTCTCGGGAGGAAGAGGATCCGGGTCCAGAGTGGGGGCTTCCACTACTGGAATTGCCTACATCCCACCCAACAGAACCTGGGGCGGGGGGCAGTGTCAGCAAGCACCAGGCCCACAGCTTAGCAAGGACGCTGGCTGCCTCACCCTGAGTGGGAGGACCAAGCGAGATCAGCCATCCTTGGCCCAAGTGGGGACCCATCTCCCCTCTCATCCCCCTCTTCCCCTGCCCCTGGTGAGGCTGTGGTGCTGGGCTGGGAGATGCTCCCGGGAGTGAGGGCCTCTCAGGGAGGGGCAGGGGGCCCTGCAGGCATTTTAGGTAGCAGGGGCTGAGGAATCCCTACAGGAACCCGCCCATCACACGCCCACCGCCCACCGACTGAAACACAGCTGCCCCAGAGCCCTAGGTGGGTCTGTAACTCCCCCAGGCAGCCCACAGGCTCCCTCCAGGGACACTTCCCACACATATATCCCCTTGCTGTCCTGCCTTCTCAGCACAGGTGTGTCTGCAGTCTGAAGGGTTGCTTAAACAAATACTGTGGCCCTGAGATTGCGGCCAGGATAAATCCCGAAGCTTCGGAGCCACATAAGCCTGCTTTCATCTCGACTCCATCACTCTGTAGCTGTACCATGGGCGAGTTAATTACCTCCTCCGAGCATCAGTGTGGTGATCAGCCAGAGGAGGTGTAACAATACTTACCTTCAAGGTTATTAAAAGGTTGGGTGATCTATTAATGGAATTAATGACATTAGCATTTCAAAAAGGAAATTTATGTGCATATGATTATCTCGGATGCCGAAATAGCGTGGGGTAAAATCCGCCACCATGTCTTCAAAAAGACTTGGCAAAGGAGGAATAGAAGGAGAATTCTTTAAATTGATGCAGGCTGCCTGCTAGACTCCTGCACTAAATGTTCCATGTGCCTAAAAAGAGATGTTAGAGCCATGTGTCTGTCAGTCAATGTGGCTGCCAAGGAGTTCTGCTTTTCATGCTCATGGTCCCCGCTGACCATGTTCTAACCGCAGGGATGACAACAAAATAAATAAATAAATACCTCGGAGGAAAGTGACATTTACCAAGCATGTAATTAGCCGTCCAGGAAAGCTGGAAGGAGGCACAGAAGCTCTTTGCCAACCGAGTAAAGCAGCCAGTCACAAGGACTATAAACAGCAACTTGTCTTTGTGCAGAAGTCAGCGATTAGAACAATTTAGAACAATAATTCCCAGTTCCACCAAAATAAAAGCAAAGAAAAAAATCCCTCAAGTATACGTGAAATGCACGTGAAATCCACAAACATTTTTGGAAAACAGCAAAAGGGAATGAGTTACAGGACAGTCACACTGGATTCCTGAGTGGGGGCAGTCAGCCCGTGAACACGTCAGCGTCTCTCACATCCATCTATAGACCAAAGGAATACCTACCAACGCAGCAACAGACTTTTTAAGGAACTGGACAAGCTAATTACAGCATTTATGTAGAAGGCACAGACATTATAAAACCCATGAGAAACATCTGTGGAAAACTCCTCCTTCTTATGGTAAATGTTTGATATAGATTTCATTATAATGAAGCTAGGAGAATATGGACCTTGTTTTGTCTGTTGTACAAAAACTGACTCTCAGTATGGGAAATTTAAGTTTGATGTCTTCCTACTTTGCATCATACAAAATGGCTATCATGTAGATTAAGCATAGTACAAAAAGGAGATGAAACGGTCCAAAGAAAATACAGAATAATATTTAATAAAACAGACTGAAATGATTAATGGATCATGCTCTTAGAAGTTAAAAATCTTCAGTCTAAAATTTCCCATAAACAAAATAAGCAGCCACCTAGAGAAATCTGCAACACAATTGTGTTGCAGCATGTACAATTGACAAGAAGTGACTGTTTATTCCTAAGTCTCTTTTATAAAGCAACTCAGAGACCCAAGTAAATACACTAACTGTATCTTTAACAAAGGAACCAAGGTAATACAATGGAGAAAATCACAAACGGTCAGGATATTAACAAGAAACAAAATGAATCAGGACACAGACTCTTTACCAAAATTTCAATCAAAAAGATAGTAGACAAAAGTGTGAAACACAAAACCATAAAACTGCAAGAAAACAACAGGAAAATCTAGATGATCTTGGGTACGGAGATGACGTTTTAGATACAGCACCAATGACATGATCCTTGAAAGAAATAATTGCTAATCCAGGGTTTATTTAAAATTCAAAACAGCGAGCTGCTATTGTAACACAGGGAGCCCAGTCTGGAGCTCTGTGACGACCTAGAGGGGTGGAATGGGAGGGGGAGGGAGGCTCCAGAGGCAGGGACTATACACATAATTATGGCCGATTCACATTGCCGTGTGGCAGAAAGGAATACAACATTATAAAGCAATTACCCTCCAATTTAATTAATTTAAAAATCAAAGAAACCCAAACAAGCAAATAAATACCTGGTCTGAGAAAGACACTGTCAAAAGAATTAGAAACAAGCTACAAAGAGGGTGAAAATACTGGCACAAGACATGTCTGTTAAAGACTTTGACCCAAAATGCACAAAGAGCACAAAATACAACAGTAAGAAAACAAATTTCGGTTAAAAAATGGGCAAAAGTCCCAAAGAGACACCTCAGCAAACAAGATGCACAGATGACGATAGTCGTATGCCAAGAAGCTCATGATCTGATCTCACTGGCAAACTGCAATTTAAAATAACCGTGAGATACCACGACACACCTATTAGAATGGCCAAAATCAAAAACACTGGCACCATCAGAGGCTGGGGAGCATATGGATGGAGCCGCGGGAATTCTTATTCATCGCTGGTGGGAAAGCAAAGTGGTCTGGCTACACTGGAAGACAGTTTGGTCGTTTTCTTGGGAAACGAGACAAACTCTTACTATGATCCAGCAATCATGATCCTTGGCCTTTACACAAATGAATTGAAAACTTATGTCCACAAAAATCCTGCAAACCCATGATTATAGCAGCTTTATTCATAATTGCCAAAACTTAGAAGCCAGCAAGATGTCTTTCAGGGAATGGATAAATAAACTGTATTGGATCCAGATAATAAAACTTCACTCAGCACTAGAAGAAATAAGCTCTCGAGACACAAAAAGACACGGAGGAAACTTAAATGCATGTGGTTAAGTGAAAAGACTCCATCTGAAAGGCCACATACTGTATGCTTCCAGCTCTGTGACACTCTGGCAAAGGCAAGCTTCAGAAACAGCGAAAAGATCGGTGGTTGCCAAGGTTTGGGAGGAGGGAGGGAGAAGAGCTATCACAGAGGGTTTGTAGGACGGTGAAAGCATTCCGCACAACACTGTGATTGTGGAGGCATGCCACTGAACACTTGTCTAAACCCGTGGCATGTACAGCCCTGAGAGTGAGCCCTAGTGCACACTGTGGCCTGTGCGTGATGATTACGGCCAGTGTAGGTTCATCAGCTGTGACAGATGTACCATCGGGTCCGGGATGCTGAAAATGGGGGTGGTGGTGGTTTACTTGCTGTTCGACTCTCGCGACCCCAAAGGCTTGTAGCCCGCCAGGCTCCTCTGTTTTCCAGGCAAGAATACTGGGGTAGGTTGCCATTTCCTTCTCCAGGAGATCTTCCCTCCCCAGGGATCGAACCTGGGTCTCCTGCACTGCAGGTGGATTCTTTACCAACTGAGCTACCAGGGAAGCTACCAGGGAACACACGCAGGGAAGGCTGTGTGGAGGAAGGGGGTGTACTGGAAACTTCTGTGCCTTTCCCTTAATTTCACTGTGAGCCCAAACTGCTCTAAAACATGGTCTGTTAAAAAATGAGAGAGTGAGAACAATAAGACAATGATACAGCCATAGTATTAGCTACTACTTAACGAGGGCCTACTGCTTGCCAGGCATGCACAATCCCTAACTGTGATCTTGATCAAGTAATTTAACCTTTCTGAACCTTAGTTTGTCCATCTGTAAAATGGGGCAATAACAATCACTCTGCTTCATTGGACTGTTTTGAAGATCCAATGAAGTCATTATTGTTCAGCCGCTAAATCATGTCCAACCCTTTGCAGCGCTATGGACTGCAGCATGCCAGACTCCCCTGTCTTTCACTATATCCCAGAGTTTGCTCAAATTCATGTCCGTTGAGTTGGTGATACTATCTAACCATCTCATCTTCTGCCACCTTCTTCTTTTTTTTTTTTTGCCTTCAATCTTTCCCAACATCAGGGTCTTTTCCAATGAGTCAGTTCTTTGCATCCAATTAAGTAATACAGCTTCCCTTGTAGGTCATTTAGTAAAGAAACTGCCTGTAATGCAGGAGACTTGGGTTTGATTCCTGGGTTGGGAAGATCCCCTGGAGAAGGAAATGGTGACCCACTCCAGTGTTCTTGCCTGGAGAATCCCATGGACAGAGGAGCCTGTCGAGCTACAGTCCATGGGGTTGCAAGAGTTGGATGTGACTGAGCAACTACACCGCCACCACGAAGTAATGTGGATGAGGTCCTTAGCACTCTGCCTGGGTCCTAGCAAGTGTCCAGAAGGTAGTTATTCTTACTATCATTTTAAGTAAAAATATATATATAAAGACAACCTCACAGGTGAAAGAACAAAGCATGTAGACGGCAGTAGCAGCAGAGATCCAGACGGGCTGTGCTGATAAAAACGGAAATGGGACAAAAGCAACAATGACATATTTTCTATCATCAGCTTGACAGCAGTATAAAAAGATGGATCCTACTGAATCCATCTCGAGTGTGGGGATTTGGGGCTCCCCGGGATGTTGGTGGGAGGGCGCGCAGGCCAGCGCTGTGGACCACACTGGTAGCAACAGCGCTCAGCTGTGAGATGGCCATGCGTTCACATTCGGGGGCCCCATGGCAAGTGCTATTCAGGGCGCTGCGTATTTACTGTGTCTCTTTCCACAGAGGAGACCCCCTCATATGCCCTGTACTCAGGGGCACATTAGTCAACCCTGACGGGGTGGGAGCAATAAATAGGAAAGAGCTTTTAGGCTCAGCTTTTCCTTTGCTGCCTTTTTGAGTTCTGTTTTATGTTTGAAAGTAAAATACTTGTTGCTGGGTCATTTATAGGAGTGTTTTTTCCATCTGTTCTATATGATCTTGGATCCCCTCAAGAAATATACCCCCCCCTTATCAGTAAAAAATCATTAATCCATTGCCCTGTTCCTACTTGCCTTTCACTACTTCCGGTCTCCTGCTCCAGAAGTTGTAATGGATGATGGCACAGGATCAGCTTTTTTGTGTACGTAGCAGCCCTGGTGACTCAGAGGTAAAGAATCCGCTGCGATGCAGGAGACCTGGGTTCGATCCCTGGGTCGGGAAGATCCCCTGGAGGAGAAGCACAGTCCACTCCAGTATTCTTGCCCGGGGGAATCCCATGGACAGAGGAGCCTGGCAGGCTGTGGTCCACGGGATCACAAAGAGTCGGACGTGCCCGAGCGACTGACACTTGCATTTTCACAGGAGCTCTTTGTGGCCCCTCTAGTTCAGCTTAACAACTTTAAGACCTGACAGTGGCTACCAGCTGAACGTGGAAGAATGTGGTTGTATGATGAACACATGCTTTGGGCTCAATCTTGATAAAGACTGTACATTCTAAGATGAGCTAACTTAAACACTCAGGAGTCTATACTGCAGGTCTGCAGAACTGTGCAATGGGCTTACCTCCAGCTCACCTGCTTGCCTTTAAACCAGGAGCCACATGGTGATGTAAGGAGGGGGTGCAGAGACATAGAAGACTCCTGGGGGACAAGCAGCAGGTGCTCAGCACGAAGAGGCACAGGCTTCCTCTGAGCTGCTGACCCCACACCCACGGCTCCAAAGACTCATGATCTCCTGTCCAGGCTGTGCCCCTCAGTTCCAGGGATGGACATCTGAGTACCGCACACACACGAAGCCCCCGTGTCACAAATGTGCGAACGGACGAACACACCAATAAGCCAAGCACCAACTTAGGCAAGCTTCACTTTCAGAACATAAATCTGTGTGTCTGTCTCTACATGCATGTGCATATATATATATTTTTTTAATAGAAATACACTTGTAAGAAATGTACCAAATTATCAAATCATTCAGTTCAGTTCAGTTCAGTCACTCAGTTGTGTCTGATTACCACTGGTTATATACAAGGTAATGAGATACAGGTAAGTTAATTGTTTTTCTTTTTACTTCTGAATTCTCTATAATGAACCTATAATTCTATAGTAATCAAGACAAAAATGAGTTTTCCCTGTAATGTTCAGAAGAAAAACAATGAGAAGTGGCTCTCTGCATGGGCTGACCCCTGCAGAACAGAAGGGTTCCCAGACTGTTTCCTTAGTTCTGTAGTCTTTCCAGGACTTGCTGTCCCAGCAATCAACGTGATCAGTAAACGGATGCATTTGTCTCTCAGATGCTAGTGTAATAACATCCAACAGGAACGTCATGGTGCCAACCTTAATTCACTTTCTTCTTCAGTTCTAAGTGATGGCTAGATTACCATAACAGTGGTTCAGTACAAATATTTTCAGCTTTTAAGCAGAAGTCTGAGTTGTTTGCCCTGTTCCTCCTTGGTTTAAAATGAAATTTGATTAGCAATTGAGTTAGATTTCAGCATTTAAGTGCCAGTTGATTCAGAAGTTATAATTTGACCAGCCTAAAGCTTTTCTTTGCTAAATAGAATCTTTATTTAATGAAACTGTGGACTCATTGCAGTAGTTCAGCTTCAATGAAATTCGAAGAGTAAATGTTTTAAATACTTAGAATAAACCATTCAAAAAAATTTTGCAAAGTAGTCAAACACTATAAAAGTACTCATTTCATGTGTATACATATATATACACACACACACACATATACATTGCACACATACACACATGCATTATATGTACACATAATTTCGTGACACATATGTTTGGAGATACGTATGTGTAAAATATATATGCAATGAAAGTGAAAGTGTTAGTCTCTCAGTCGTGTCTGACTCTTTGCGACCACCACGGGCTGTAGCTTGCCAGGGTTTTTCTGTCTGTGGGTTTCTCGAGGCAAGAATACTGGAATGGGTTGCCATTCTCCGGGGCATCTTCCTGATCTGGGATCAAACCTGGGTCTCCTGCATTGCAAGTGGATTCTTTATCATCTGAGCCACCAGGGCTTCCCTTACATATGGATTAATGTGGCATATATTATATATGAAACATGCTAGAGGAATCTGGTAAATTCGATATCACTAATATATATTATATATAATATAAAATATATATTGGGGCTTCGCAGGTGGCGCCGGTGCTAGAGAATTCACCTACCAGTGCAGTAGACATAAAAGACAAGAGTTGGATCCCTGGGTCAGGAAGATCCCCTTGAGAAGGGAATAGACATTCTCTAGCATTCTTGCCTGGAGGAGTCCATGGACAGAGGAGCCTGGAAGGCTCCGATGGTCTTTGGAGTCGGAAAGAGTCCGACACGATGGAGAAACTAACTCAACATACATATTATAATTAATAATTTGCATTAAATGTCACTCCTAATAGTCTTCTTAATTCATAAAATGTTAAAAATCAGAAGGGACTTTGGAGACGATGTGGTTTGGCACGCAGGGACATTTTTTTCTTGTTTGGGTTTCCTTGGATTAAGGTACAAATGTAATAGGCACCGTGAGCATCTGCTGGATGTCAGCCAAGCTATGTATATTTTATTTTGTCATGACAACCGTGTTCTCTGGTAAGCAGATGAGGACCTTACAGCGGAGGACGTAGCCATCGAGGAATCTACTGACATGAGTAGCCCTGCTCCATAATTCCTCTGGCTCACTCTTGCCAAGGGGTTCTTTGGAAGGGATGGGAGTGAGGGTTCACCCAGAAGATGCGGAGGCAGAGAGGGGAAGGGAGGCAGGTCACTGCCCCCACCCTCCCAAGGGACCATCTGTGCATCTCTGACATGGCGGTGGCACATGCCTCTTTTCTCGAAGCAGAGGCGAAAGGGTTGGATCATTTCTCCTTCCTTACTTTTTGAGAACATGCATCTTTATTTAAAACAAAGATTCTCCTGAATCCCTTTTATAGCTTTCTTCCCTCCGGTGCCAAAGCTGATATTCCATTAAGGAATCGCATGCCAAATCTGCTTCTTTTCCTTCTCCAATACATTTTTCAGTTTCATCCTTTTAGAAAGGAAAAATGCAAAGACTACCCGTGGCAGCTTCCAAGGCATGCAGGAAGCCTCCTGGGAATGTTTATCAAAGGATGTGGAAGGCTTTCTGGGGCATACTTCTCTAAGCCTCGGGCTGCAAGACAGAGATGCCATATTTATTATTGTTATTACGCAGAGGCAAAACGGGAGCTTGAAAACAAATGCTCACATTCAATGTGGGTGATAGAAAAGAAAGCTTTTTTAAAAAGAGGGTTATTAAAATTCAGAGACAGCAAATGCCTCCAGCAATTTCCTCAGAGGAATTCTGGTGAGTGAGTTTTCATTTTCAGAGTTTTAAGCAACTGAAATTTCCATTTTCACTTTCACTAAAAAGGCATATATATGTATATATAAAATCTCTACTTCTCATTTTGAAAAGAAGATATTTAGGAAGGTTGATATATTTACAAAAATTGGAAAATATGCATTCATTAATTTCTGTATTCTGTTTTAGACATTCAAAAATTACTATTAGCCTTCCACTGTCAGTAATATATGTTTTTTTCTGTAAAAGAAAAAGATCTCAGTTTTTACTTATTTGTCAGACTCCAAGGAAATGAAATAGTATTTTCTACTAGAGAAATATAGTTTGATAAACCCAATCTGAGATCTTGATAGTCTTCATTATAAAGTTCCCCAAGGGTAAGCTATGCTGGCTATATGAAGAATAAATACATAAACATCAAGATCTGGGAATGAGGTATGACAGTGGTTACATTTTTGTCCTGATGGACATATTGATAAGGGATTTTTATAAGAGGGTAGATACACATATTTCCCACAAATAATTATTTTTTGGACTTTATCTAGTTCAGACTCTTAAATCATCATCATCATTATCATTCAAGTCTAGTGAAAGAAAATTCTGGGTTATGTGGAAATCGTGATTTTTCGCTCCAAGAGAAGAGTCACGGTACCATAAGAAGACGTGTCCCAGAGGATTATGTTGCCTATAAAGAATTCAAGGAGAGGCACTAAAATGCTAGACCTGGAATTTGAAGGAGCACGTTTGAGCCTCTTCTGAGGCATGTCGGCTGCGTGGCTCTAGGCTCTTCGCCTGCATTTCCATCTTTGTGAAAGCTGTGGAATAATTTGAGCTGAGCATCGTATGAGAAACACATGGAGCGGTGCATGTGGAAACCTTGTCAAGTTCATTTCCATGTAGAGGATGGAGATCATTTGAATCACAAGGTGTGAAGCCTCAAGCTGAGCACATGAGGCAAGGATACAGTTCCAGGGAGGATGGAGCCAGCACACTCCACCTGGCAACACCCCTCCCCGCCCCCCGTCACCCATTGAATTCAGCTGTAAGACCCGGGTGGAATGCTGACATCAGCTATTTGGGAATTCTGGAAGATTCATACTACCGGCTGGATTGGGGAAGATGACCAGAATTCAGACTTCCATCAAACTGATGCAGTGTACCATTTCCCACAGTCTGAAACGTAGACACGGGCATTGGATGGAGCAAGAAACTCCAGAAGAAACTCCCTAGTTCAGGCTCGAGGGGCAGCAAAGGTGTCTTGTGAGTGACAGCAGCGGGTAAAGTAGCCTAACCTGGAAAGGAGAGAATCTTCCTCTTTCATCAGAGGAGCTCTGGCCTTAAGAAAATAGGGTGAGGATCTTTTTCTTTCTTTTTTTTTTTCATGTGTTTATGTCCTCTTATCACTTGGCCTTAACTGTGGGCACGGTTTGGGGAAGTGCACACCAAAGAAGGATAAATAAACCTTAGGTTTTCCAGAATCAAAAAGGGGAACCTTAGGGAACTGAAGAGTACTGAAAAGAGTATGGAGAGAGAAGAGCCTGGAAAAGCTCCCCTATACATTGTTAAACAATTCCTGGGCTCAGCCTCAAAGTGCCCCAGCATGGATCTTACCTACAGCAGCATACAGAAGAACTTAAAACTAGACTGAGGGACAGACCTCTGCCTTGGTTCTGAGCTCAGCATCGCACACATGGCTCGGATCATTCCAGTGCTGCCCAGGATTTGAAAGTGGAATGGATGTTCAAACCACAGCCCACAGAAGACTGGGTATGACTCACAGCCTAGACTCAACCATCACCTACTAAAACAGTACTGACATAAGTTTCTAAGCCCAAGATGGAGTTACTCCTGCCTTGGTGCCACATCAGGAGAACTCAAACGTGGATAAGTTTTCCGTTCATGTAAACGTTCCGCTTGAGTAGAAATACAGTACATGCTGTCACTTCAGTTCAGTCGCTCAGTCGTGTCCGACTCTGTAACCCCATGGACTGCAGCACGTCAGGCTTCCCTGTCCATCACCACCCCCGGAGCCTACTCAAACTCATGTCCATCAAGTCGGTGATGCCATCCAAGCATCTCACCCTCTGTCATCCCCTTCTCCTCCCACCTTCAATCTTTCCCAGCATCAGGGTCTTTTCCAGTGAGTCATTTCTTCGCATCAAGTAGCCAAAGTATTGGAGTTTCAGCTTCAGCATCAGTCCTTCCAATAAACACCCAGGACTGATATCCTTTAGGATGGACTGGTTGGATCTCCTTGCAGTCCAAGGTACTCTCAAGAGTCTTCTCCAATACCGCAGTTCAAAAGCATCAATTCCTCGGTGCTCAGATTTCTTTATGGTCCAACTCTCACATCCACACATGACTACAGGAAAAACCATAGCCTTGACTAGACAAACCTTTGTTGGCAAAGTAATGTCTCTGCTTTTTAATATGTTGTCTAGGTTGGTCATAGCTTTTCTTCCAAGGAGCAAGTGTCTTTTAATTTCATGGCTGCAGTCACCATCTGCAGTGATTTTTGAGCCCCCCCAAATAAAGTCTCTCACTGTTTCCATTGTTTCTCCATCTATTTGCCATGAAGTGATGGGACCAGATGCCATGATCTTAGTTTTCTGAATGTTGAGTTTTAAGCCATTTTTTTCACTCTCCTCTTTCACTTTCATCAAGAGGCTCTTTAGTTCTTCTTCGCTTTCTGCCATAAGGGTGGTGTCATCTGCCTATCTGAAGTTATTGAGCCAGTCCCCAAAGCCAAGCCATCTTTGGGTATTACACTTATTTCCTTGTTCCTTATTCTTTACCCTGCAAAAGAGTCCTGCCTTCCTCCCCATTTTTGCAGTTCTCTGAATGGAAACTGTCTGTTTCATGAAGAGTTAAAGTTTTTTTTTTTTTTTTTATCACCAAAATTGTGTTCTTTACTTATTTTTTAACAATAGGAAATATCAGCATTCTTCATAAGCTTTATATAAGACCCCAAAGTCCTATAATATAATATTCAAAGTGCCCAAGATACAATCCAAAATTATTCAGCCTATAAAGAACCAGGAAAACCTCAGCTATGTGGGGACAGGCATTTAGTCCATGCAGTGTCAAGTTGGCACAAATGTCGGAAATATCTATCAAAAGCTTTAAACTGATGATTATAAAATGCTCCGAGAAGGAATGGCGAACATTGTTAAATGGAAAGACAGAAACTTTTAGCAAAGTGAAATATATATATATAAAAATAAACAAATGTACAAGAAACATTACATGGTCCATACAAAGTTCTGCATTGACCCCATGGAATTTTCGCAAAATACTATTACATGAGAAAAGAGAGGAGCAGAGAATACTGCATATAAGTTTGCAAATAAAGATGTGAATGAGAAGGAGTTCAGAAGGACACTTAAATTCTACCAACACTGATGGGAAATCCTGCAGATAACTGAATAGGACAAGATGTTAATGGAATGTATAAAGGCTTCCCAGGTGGTCAGTGGCAAAGAACAAGGCTGCCAATGCAGGACGCTTGGTGTGATCCCGGAAGATCCCCTGGAGGAGGGCACAGCAACCCACTCCAATATTCTTTTCTTTTTTTAATATAAATTAATTTATTTTAATTGGAGGCTAATTACTTTCCAATATTGTAGTAGTTTTTGCCATACATTGACATGAATCAGTCAGGGTGTACATGTGTCCCCCATCCTGAACCCCCCTCCCCATCCCATCCCTCTGGGTCATCCCAGTGAACCAGCCCCGAACACCCTGTCTCATGCATCGAAACTCAACTGGCTATCTGTTTCACGTATGATATTATACGTGTTTCAATGCCATTCTCCCAAATCATCCCACTCCCTCCTTCTCCCACAGAGTCCAAAAGACTGTTCTATACATCTGTGTCTCTTTTGCTGTCTTGCATAGAGAGTTATCATTACCATATTTCTAAATTCCATATATATGCGTTAATATACTGTATTGGTGTTTTTCTTTCTGGCTTACTTCACTCTGTATAATAGGCTCCAGTTTCATCCACCCCATTAGAACTGATTCAAATGTATCCTTTTTAATGGCTGAGTAATACTCCATTGTGTATATGTACCACAGCTTTCTTATCCATTTGTCTGCCGATGGACATCTAGGTTGCTTCCACATCCTGGCTATTATAAACAGTGCTGCGATGAACATTGGGGTACACGTGTCTCTTTCAATTCTGGTTTCCTTGGTGTGTATGCCCAGTAGTGGGATTGCTGGGTCGTATGGCAGTTCTATTTCCAGTTTTTACCACTCCAATATTCTTGCCTGGGAAATCCCATGGACAGAGGGGTCTGGCGGGCTATAGTCCATGGGCTTGCAAAAGTGTTGGACATGAATTAGTGACTAAACAACAAACCAAACAAGATATTGTGAACATATAGAAATAGAATATGCATATTAACAAAGAATAAGTGATACAGACAAATAAAAGAGTGGATTTGCCCTTCTTAAATTCCTTTTAATTTTATAGAGCAGTTCTATCAAAGTATTTTTTTAAAATTACCCATGGGCTTGTTTGTAACAGGAGTGGTGGTGCTTCTCATCTTTGCGTGCCTGCCTCAAAGTATTATTTGAAGATGGCAATATGCTCTCAGGTGTGGGCAGGCTCCAGAAACTCTGGGATGGCACACAGAGCCAGAAAGCCTGCCCCATTCACATCAGATGCGTTGGACCACACACACCCCAAATGCCAAGAACACCAGTTTAATGCTGCACATCTTGTAACTCAGATAAGTTTAATCAGTCTTTATTCAAGTCTCCCATCTCCAGGACTTCAGAAGGTCCTTGTGGTTGGCAGAACAGTGGCCCCCAAAGATGCCCATTTTCTAACCCGTGGACCCTACGAACAGGTTAATTTACAGGCATAGAACGGGACTTTGCCAACGTGATCGTGTTGACGCTCTTAAGATGGGGACAGGATTCTGGAGTACAGGAGTGGATCCGGGCAGTAACAGCAGGAAGCTAGGGGGTCAGAGAGAGAGGGGACGTGAGGATGAAAGCAGGAGTCGGATCGAAGGGGCACAGAGCCAGCAAACGTGGGCGTCTCTGAGAAGCCGGGAAACGGCAAGGAGCGGATTCTTTTCCCCCGCCTCCGGGAGGCACAAGCTCTGCTGATACCTGGGTTTTATTTAGCCCAGTGAGACGCCTGACCTCCAGAGTCCTAAGGTACAGTGGTTGTGGCTTAGTTGTTTAAGTTGTGTCCGACTCTTGAGGCCCCATGGACTGTAGCTCGCCAGGCTCCTCTGTCCATGGGAATTCTCCAGGCAAGAATATTGGAATGGGTTACCATTTCCTTTTCCAGGGGATCTTCCCGATCCAGGAATCGAACCCAGGTCTCCTGTGTTGCAAGCAGATTCTTTACCAACTGAGCTACAGGGGAGGCCCTAAGGTAACAGAGGTGCCTTTAAGTTTCTGGGGACCTGCTGCAGCAGCCATATCGAGGAGCACAGTCCCCTTGGGAATCCCTGTCACCTGTGCTGGTGACTGTTCTCACCGGTCTTCATGTTCCTGATGTTTCTGCTTTCTCTTGGCCCCGAGTGCGGTCCTGCACTGGACAAGCCCCCTCTTCTGTCCATACGCTGAGGCATCGTGCACATAAACATGTGTGCAAAGTCATCCAGACATCGTGTGGCCAGTTGTGGAAGATTCTGGGAAGGAAACAATTTTATTTGTGAGCTGGGATGGAAATGGTTTCGGCTACTGCATCCTTACAAATGCATCGGCTCTACAGGCAGGAACAATTCCTTTCCCCGACAACGTCTCTTGAGTGGCTTCAGATTCTACCCTCTCAGCAGCCCCTAGGAATCCTTCTCTGTTCGTCTTCACACTTCCCGCCCCCCACCTCCATTGATCCCCAGCTGCTGGTGGAAACTCTACAGTCTGGCCTTTAATTCCGCCTTCCAGATCACACTCTTAAGTTTTGGCATGGGAAGCCAAAGAGATCATGTAGTATGCTTTATTCCACATGAAGGAGAATTATGCCAGGGGAGAGCAGCTGCAGTTAATTTTTATTTTATGTAGATTTTAAAAATTTCATCATTTCTGCTATAAAATGACTCTTCCCCCCAACCCCTTCCCCATCTTAACTTCTTTGGCTTTGTTTCATTCTTGACTTCACTGGTCCTGAGGAAACTACCAGTTATTCCTGGGGAAGAGGCTGGTGGTCTGCTACTGTAGTCTGTCTACACACCCACCTTCCTCTGCTTTAACCTCCTGAAAGTGTCAGTGAATTCACTTCCAGACTTCAGTAAATTCAATAGATTCACTTCTAGACGTCTCTCCGTTTAAGGTGGCCAGGGGGTCACATATTCAGTTTTGCCCTGATTACTTCCTTAGGAGATAAGTCTTGATGTTTAGCCCAGCTTCTGAGAGCTGAGAAACCCATCTCCTACTTGTCATGAGGGCTTCCATGCTGGCTCCATCAGTAAAGAACCCGCCTGACAACACAGGAGACATGGGTTCGCTTCCTGGGTCAGGAAGTTCCCCTGGAGGAGGACATGGGAACCTACTCCAGTATTCTTGCCTGGAAAATCTCATGGACAGTGGAGCCTGGTGAGTTGCAGTCCACAGGGTTGCAAAGAGTCAGACAGGACTTAGCAACCTCAACAAAATCAACAAAGGGTGTCATGAAGACATAGCATTGAGCAGGAGAACTCAGCTTCCTCCAAGTCCCAGAGTGTGAAGAGCTGACATTCAGATGGGCCCGGGGGCAGATGTAGGGTTAAGGCAGGAGTGGTCTCAGGATGTGCCCAGTGGGGTATACTTTCTGTCTTGGGGACGGAGGCCACCCGCAGGGCCACGTACCCGGCCACCTTTCCACTCTTTGGGCTCCCAAGGGCTGCTCCTGCAGTGTCACGGATCCTTCCTGTGTCCTCCCTGCTCCTCTGGGAGGGGAAGCCTGGGCGGTGTGGTGATAAGTGCAGGAGAGGAGAGCAGAGAGAGAATACACCACAGTTCACGCCCAGAAACCTGTCTGGGGTTTGAGTACACACACTGGGGGCTGTTCCGAGAAGCGAGGAGAACCATGGACTGATGCGATGGAGGGACCGTGCTGCCAGAGGAGCGCCTCCGACAGCACCCAGGATCGACTGGGTCAGCCTGACAGTCACAGGAGCTCCACTGATGGAAACACTGACATGACCAGTATTATTTCACAACTTAAACATGAGGATAAATGCTACCACCAAATAAGCGGATTCTTTATTTTTCCTATTCTCTGGTTCCCTGCCCTGGCTCGTGTCATGGGCGTGTTGAGAAAACGTGAGTCACACACTCGAGCTCCCTGGGAGCAAAACAGTGAGGTCCCTGACTGGTCATCTCCAAAATGTGGAGCTCACACCTCTGCAGGCTCCACAAACATTTCCTGAAAAGGTCTGAATGCAGGACACAGGGCTTCCCCGGCAACCGGCCGCATCGACGCTACTGTCCTGGTGCTTTGGGCGTGTGCAGACTTGGGTGACACTGCCTGTGCCCAGGGACACACATTGCAAGAGTGAAGCCTTGCCAGTTCAGGCCGCCGTGATAGGCTGCGTGGCTTGATCGACAGCCTTCCATTTTCTCCTGGTTCTGGAGACTGGGGGTCTGAGACCACAGCGGCAGTGGGGTTGGCCCCCAGGAGAGAACGTCCTCCCTGGCTTGCAGACGTTTCTTCTTGCTGTGTTTTCACATGGCTTCTCTGTGTGCTTGAAGAGAGAACGAGAGACCTGTGGTGTCTCTTTTTCTTCTTACAAGGACACTGGCCCCAACAGACTAAGACCCTCCTCTTACGCCCTTGGGGCTTCCCAGGGGGTGCTAGAGTCCGCCTGCCAATGCAGGAGACATAAGACAAGCAGTTTCAATGCCTGGGTTGGGAAGATCCCGTGGAGGAGAGCATGGCAACCCACTCCAGTATTCTTGCCTGGAGAATCCCATGCACAGAGGAGCTTGGTGGGATGCAGTCCATAGGGTCACAAAGAGTCAGACATGACTGAAGCGACTTAGCATGCATGCCTTTGCCTTCATTTAACCTTAATTATCTCCCTAAATATCCTATCTCCAAACACAGACAATCTTGGGGGTCAGGGTTTCAACAAATACATTTTGACAAATAAGTTGTCTAAAATGAAATGAATCACTGTAATTTAAAATGTAAACCATAGGAATTATAAACATTAAGACAGTCCTTGGTGTTCACTCCTGGGATGTTTCAAATGGTGATAAAATATGAAATTAAGCACAGCTTATTAAGATCCACCATTTTTATCATATGACCTTTTCATTTCAAAATGTAAATGCACATAATAAGTAAGTCTTCTAGCATGTGTGACTGCTTGGAGGTTTCTACAAACTCTGAAAAAACCAAGCTAATTAGGTGTGAAATATCAACTGGTGAGCATTTACAGCCTAACAAAAAACACCCTAATGACTCTGTACATTTTATAAGTGTATGATTTAGGGAAATCTCAAGATTACATCTGCATCATGAATTCAGAAACAGCTGTAAAACCTGGTCGCCATGAGCATTAAATATTGAGCTATCTACTTTTCTTTGGTTGGTGATAAGTGCACATGCATGTCTTTGATTTGTTAGATTTCTTTGCATGTTTCTGTTGCCTTTCCTTATCAACACAATGGTGATGAAAGCACAGTGTCTTCTGTGTAATAATCCCTCAGAGCTCTATTGAAAAATCCTCAGAAGCTCTAAATTCTGGAAGGTTAGTAAATCCCACAAACTGAAATCAAAGCTGATTTTTTGGCTCTTGATATAGAGACAATTCTGGCAATTCTTACCAACTCATATGAACAGGTGGAGATTTTGACTGTCTTCTTCCTTTGGGGTTATCCTAAAGAAGAACCTGAGATTAGGGCTTGAGCACAGGTGGTTTATTTGTTCGGGAACAAGTCTGTGTTGGGCATAGGATGACACTTATGTCACAGATGATGCCCCCAGCACCACCCGGATCCAACTGCAATCACACTAAATCCACTCTGTCTTCCTCTTCAAGGTGATGTCTGGCTAATGACTTTGAAAATACATAAAAGGATCCAGGTATTCCACTTCTGGGTAAATACCCCAGACAATTAAAGGTAGGAGCTCAAAGAGATATCCCATGTTCATGGAAGCCTTATTCACAACAGCTAAAAGGGAAAGCAACCCAAGTATCCATAGACGAATGGAAACAGAAGCAAAATGCAGTCCCTCTGTACAATGGGCTGTACAATTCAGCCTTGGAAAAGAGGGGAATGTGACACAGTCTACAACCCAGGTGAACCTCGGAGATACCACACTAAGTGAAATAAACGATTCACAAAAGACAAATATGGTATCATCCACTTTCTTGAAGGCCCTAGGACAGTCAAAATGCACAGAGACAGAAACGAGGACGGTGGTCATCAGGGACTGGGCAGGGGGCTGGGGGCTTGTTGTCTAATGACATTTCAGTTGGAAGTATGAAAAGACTTCTGCAGAGGGATGGTGGTGATGGCTGCAGGGCAACGTGAATGTGCTCCACACAACTGAACGGTACACCTAGAATGGCCAAAATGGTAAGTTTTACGTTAAGTATATGTTACCAAAAAAAAAAAAAAAGTGTATGTTCCCAGGGGCTTCTCAGGTGGCACCAGTGGTGAAGAAACTTCCCGCCAATGCAGGAGACGTAGGAGGCACGGGTTTGAACCTGTGTCGGGCAGATCCTCTGGAGGAGGAAATGGTAACCCACTCCAGTACTTTTGCCTGGAAAATGTCATGGACAGAGAAGTCTGGTGGGCTATAGTCACAGGGTCACAAAGAGCTGGACACACTGAGCATGCATGTAGCAACGCACTTGTTAACAGACTTAAAAGACAATAATACATAAAAGAGGGGGTTTATGGGACACTGTACAATCTCTGCTGCACGGCTGTGGGTTGTCTCAAGGCATGACTGAAATATGTCAACTCCTGGCTCCCCAACCACTCTGGATGCACTCACAGTTGTATTCACACCTTCTTTCTTGAGAGATCTGATCCTTGGTTACATTTCTCTTCCTGGCTGTGGTTGCTTCGACTTTCCTATCCACTATTGCCATCGACACAGAGGCACCCGGAGGCATCTTGGCAACTCCCTGACCTCCAGTATTCTCCTACCTGAAACACTCTTCTCAGGGACTCTAACTCATCCAAAACATCAGGGTCACTTGATTTGCCAACATATTTTCTTTTGTTTTAAACTTTTCTGGTTCACTAATTTTTAAATTCCTTTCAGGGTCAAGCTTGTTAGCCACTTTAAGGCAAGGGCTTGCATTTTCTGGCCCCACCAAAAAGTGGTCTGATACACGTCAGGAAAGATTAGGTATCCAAGATAAGTTTGAGTTCTTGGAGACTCTCTCCATAGGATCCTTGGATTTGGGAAGTCCTTTGAAATGCACCCAGATGGCACTTCCTTCCTGCCTGGAGAATCCCATGGACAGAGAGCCTGGTGGGCTGCAGTCCACGGGCTCACCAAGATTCAGATATGACTGACGCAACTGAGCACAGCAGCAGACCCCAGGATTGGAAAGGGACATGGTATGCAGTTCATGAACCAGGAAGTGTTTGGAGTCTGGTTGGCATGGTGGTTTCAATTTGAGGATTCTGCACATAGTTCAGGAGAAGGAAATGGTGGGGAGGGAAACTAGGCAGACAAATATGAAGGTGGGGCGGGCTGTAGTTTTGGACGTTTTATTGGCCTTCCCTTAATCTCTTTTTGGGCAATTCTAGGGTTCGATTTGCATCTGGAGGGTTCCTTATATGAATTAAAGAATTTAGTCCACAGGATACTTGAGATTTTGTTTCTAAGTTCTGTTCTAGTTTTCTCTCAATCTTGTTTGGGTTGATATTCCCCAAGATGGCCACTTGGTCATTCCAGCTTGTGTTTCATGAAAGAGTCCACTTAGAGAGGTGTATCAATTAAGTTTTCAGGAAGCATAAGCTCTTGAAAGAAATCAGTTATCTGGCCTGAATGGATGTAGACTCACTGAAAGGGCCACCATGTGACCCCTTTCAGTACAGATGATGCATTTGCAGTCACGTGACTTTAAATGTGTCCAAACGGAGGGCTCTACAGCTCCAACTTCAGGCACACGCAACTAAACAAATCCGTTCTTAGCTCATGGAGACAGCTCCAAAAAGGCAAACCACTTGGTATACTTTCCCAAGATACTGGTCTGAGGAGAACGCTGGACCACTCTACCTGGGGCTGGCTCGAGTGATGGAATGTTGGGTCCAGGCCAACCCCTGCCCTACAGGCTTCCTCTTATAGACATGCAGCACATCAGGGACAGGGCGCAGAGAGCCCTGTGTTAGAAGCCACATTTTTCCAAAGCATAACACAATCTGAGATTTGGACCACAAAGAAGGCTGAGTGCTGAAGGACTGATGCTTTTGAACTATGGTGCTGGAGAAGACTCGTGAGAGTCCCTTGGACTGCAAGGAGATCCAACCAGTCAATCCTAAAGGAAACAAACCCTGAATATTCATTGGAGGGACTGATGCTGAGGCTGAAGCTCCAATACTTTGGCCACCTGAGATGAATAGCTGACTCATTGGAAAAGACCCTGATGCTGAGAAAGATTGAAGTCAGGAGGAGAAGGGGGCGAGAGAGGATGAGATGGTTGGATGGCATCACCGGCTCAATGGACATGGGTTTGAGCAAGCCCCAGGAGGTGGTGAGGGGAGGGAAGCCTGGCATGCTGCAGTCCATGGGGCTGCAAAGAGTCAGACACAACTGAGCAACTGAACAACAATAGCAACACAGTCTGATTCTGACTCAAAAGTCCTAGGAACCAAAATAAACCCCAAACTGAGGGACTTAGTGAAGCAGCAGCACTTGTTAGTTCGACACTTATCACTGGAAGCAAGGCAGCCTTGACTCCTTGGAAACTCGAAAGGTCTCACATGTGCTGGGTCACTGAGCAGAGGGCTCTGCTGTGGCAGCCAGGATCGTGGTCAAATCTCACTGAGATCTTCCCTTGCTGAAGTCTTCAGGGCAAATGCCACCAGCTATATGCCTGCAGTGGAAAGTTAGGTTTGCGGAGATGTCTGAACATCCCAGCAAGAGGGAGCTGGGAGGGCTCTTGTAGGATTGAATTCATGATGGATGATCTTCAGGAAGTTTATGAAAGTGGCCGAGTTCTGGGTGGGATGTTGTCAAAAAGTGGGGATAATTGGTGACTGGATGTTGTAAGTTCTTCCAAGAGAAAAGAGGGTTCAAGTTTTCACTGGTAAACCTCACTCAGGTGGGAAGAGGAGATGTGCCTTGGTTCGGTGGCATGAGCGTGCCATGTGTCTCTGTCTTGTTTCCCATATGGCCTTGGAATGGCCTTTATCCAGGCATTATATTCTTGGAACAGGGTTTGTATTCACTTGAGAACATCATGGTTCAGCTGCCAGCAAGGCTGTTTTTTACTTTCTTGCACTCTGCACTATTCTTTATTTTTACTGATAAGAGAGGGAAGCTGATTATTGATGTCATTCATTCCAACAGGATTCTTCCTGAAATAGTCTTTGGGACTTTCCTCTCTTGGACACTTAACAATTATCACCAGTAGAGAATGAGTGCATCCAGAACTAACGTCAACAGGATTTCACAACTGCACACTGAGACTTTTGTAGAATGTTAAGCATTAAGTATGCTTCTAATTCCAAAGAAATTGGAATTGCTCACTTGTGTAGGTGAGCGTTTTATTCATTGCATGTGTGCACGGAGACCAAGTTCCCACAGCTAAAGTGATGCACGAGACATGGGGGTGGCTCAGGGCGCCTTGGTGAATTATGCAGAAATGTTCCCAAGTTTTTAAACAACTTGCTCTGGATTTGGACCAAGGTATGATAACTATTTTCCAGTGGTCATGTATGGATGTGAAAGTTGGACTGTGAAGAAAGCTGAGCACCGAAGAATTGATGCTTTTGAATTGTGGTGTTGGAGAAGACTCCTAGAGTCCCTTGGACTGCAAGGAGATCCAACCAGTCCATTCTAAAGGAGATCAGCCCTGGGTGTTCATTGAAAGGACTGATGCTAAAGCTGAAGCTCCAATACTTTGGCCACCTCATGCGAAGAGTTGACTCATTAGAAAAGACTCTGATGCTGGGAGCGATTGGGAGCAGGAGGAGAAGGGGACAACAGAGGATGAGATGGCTGGATGGCATCACCAACTCGATGCACATGAGTTTGGGTGAACTCCGGGAGTTGGTGATGGACAGGGAGGCCTGGTGTGCTGCAATTCACGGGGTCGCAAAGAATCGGAAACGACTGAGTGACTGAACTGAACTGAACTGATGATAACTATTTGAGACTTCTCAAATACAATAATTCACTGCGTCATCACAGTGCTGTTTCTTCACCTGTTTTGTCTAGAATCTTTGACCACAATGCCCCATTGAATTCATGCACATATTTTTCTTTTTAAATTAAATTTCTCTTCATGGGATCTTTGGACTCCATGCTTCAAACACCCACAGTATCTGTCAACAGTGCACACACTATCCCAAACTTACTGTGTGATGATCTCCAGGGCTAGATTACTGCAATTCTTAAAGGTCCCTCCAGGTTATTAGAAGATACACACAAATTTGGGGTCCTTGGCTTTATACAGTCTGATGTTAATGGAGTGCCTCATGATTTTAGACAAGGAAACACCCAGATTGCATTTGAAATTTGCTCTGTTTTATGAAGATCTTCTTCTACTTATTGTTGGGTCCCCATCTTGTCCCAGATCTCTAGAGCTATTTCATTTCCCACCGACACTGCTTTCTCCCAAAGCCTACCCAAAGATTTTCATCCCATTTACCTCTCCACTGGTGGTTATCATTTTTTTATGTGCTCGCTTAGAGGAACTGATGGCAGATTTGAATGATTGATAGTTGAATGTGGTTACTGCTTCACTGAGAATGGCTACTTTGGATGAAATCAGACAAGGAAATAGATATCAGGTTGAAAGCATCAAGATCTCCCAGAGAAATAATCAATAAACTCAGATATGCAGATGACACCACCCTTATGGCAGAAAGCGAAGAAGAACTAAAGAATCTCTTGATTAAAGTGAAAAAGGAGAATGAAAAAGTTGGTTTAAAACTCAACTTTCAGAAAGCTAATATCATGGCATCTGAAGTAATCCTATTACTTCATGACTTCATGGCAAATAGATGGGGAAACAATGGAAACAGAGATTTTATTTTGGGGGGCTTTAAAATCACTGCAGATGGTGACTGCAGCCATGAAATTAAAAGATGCTTGCTCCTTGGAAGAAAAGCTATGACCAACCTAGACAGCATATTAAAAGGCAGAGACATTACTTTGCCAATAAAAGTCAGTCTAGTCAAAGCTATGGCTTTTCCAGTAGTCATATATGGATGTGAGAGTTGGACTATAAAGAAAGCTGAGGACTGAAAAATTGATGTTTTGAAATGTGGTGTTGGAGAAGACTCTTGAGAGTCCTTTGGACTGCAAGGAGATCCAACCAGTCCATCCTAAAGGAGATCAGTCCTGGATGTTTATTGGAAGGACTGATGCTAAAACTGAAAATCCAAAACTTTGGCCACCTCATGTGAAGAGCTGACTCACTGGAAAAGACCCTGATGCTGGGAGGGATTGGGGGCAGGAGGAGAAGGGGACGACAGAGGATGAGATGAGTGGAGGGCATCACTAACTCAATGGACATGAGTTTGAGTAAGCTCTTGGAGTTGGTGATGGACAAGGAAGCCTGGCGTGCTGCAGTCCATGGAGCTGCAAAAAGTCAGACATGACTGAGCCACTGAACTGAGTGCATGCCTGCTCAGTTGCTTCAGTCATGTACGACTCTATGTGACTCCATGGACTGTAGCCCACGAGGCTCCTCTGTCTATGGGATTCTCCAGGCAAGAATACTGGGGTGGGTTGCCATTTCTTCCTCCAGGGGATATTTCCAACCCAGGGATTAAAACTGCGTCTCCTGTTTTGGCAAGTGGGTTCTTCACCACTGAGCCATTGGGGAAGTCCAGATATCACATTACATTGAGCAGATTTCTAACGTGGGGAGCGTTTCAGAACTTTGAATCACATGCGCTGGGGAATAAGTAATTTGCCTTGATGACATAATACCAACTTTGATCTTCACAACACTTGATACTCTCCCTGAGTCTCACTCCGAGGAGACTCTTTCATAGAGAAGGATCTGTTAGCAGTGGCTATGACATTTGCTGGGATCTTAGACCTCCCTCCATGATCCTGTGATCTTCTCCTGGTGCCCACGCCTGCCATCATGCTGACCTCTCCTACTGGGGATCGTCTGTAGGGACGCACTAGTGAAAGTGACAGCTGATGTGTGTGGCTGCTCTGGGGGCAGAGACGCAGTGGGGTGGCCCTCCGGAGGAGCTTACCCCAGCGTCTCCCTGGACAGAGCCTGCATCTCTCCGTTTCATCCCCCTGCAGCAAGTTCAGAGGGGGACGAGGCATCATGCTGAGGGAAGTGGCCGCTGTGTTTGGTGGGAGATAATTTACAAACGGCTGCTATAGGAAGCTCACACCTATTGTAAGAAACTCTCATCTGATCTGTTCCCCAGAAACCATCTATGCGTTTAAGGGCTGCAATTGCTCAGACTTTCATTATCAAAAAGCCAGGGAATATGTCTGGTGCAGAAATACACCAGCTTTTGTGCTCCAGGTGAACTTTCGAAAGTAGCATTTATTTTATTTATTTTTTTCTAGTATCTATTGAGTCACACTGTCCGTACTATCTACAACTGACAATTACTTTTATTTTTTCTGTCTGTAACCAGTCTTTGTGTGCATGCTCAGTTGCTTCAGTTGTGTCTGAATTTTTGCAGAGTCTCTGTAGAGGAAGCACACCGCCTGGGGCCCAGGTGAAGACTGGAAATATCACATCACATGAGGCACAGCTGTGCGGCACGAGTGACAGACGAAGACCTGACGTCATCCTTAAGCACCTTGAATGCGGCCACACATTCATTGCTAAGCTGAATATTTAATTTTCTAGGTTCCCTGTGTGTTCAGGTTTTTGTAATCTAGGGTACATTTATCTTTAAGCCACAGACTTCCTTTAGAATAAGGTATTTATCGATTTTTCTTTTTTCAAGTTACTTTTTAGGAGTATAGCTGCTTTACAGTGCTGTGTTAATTTCTGCTGTACAGCACAGTCAATCAGCCACATGCACACACGTGTCCCCTCTCTTTCAGATTTCCTTCCCACTTAGGTCACCGCAGAGCACTAAATAGAGTTCCCTGTGCTTCACAGCAGGTTCTCATCTGTTATCTATTTTATACATTGTAGTGTGTATATGTCCTTTTGATGGTATGGAATGTTAAAAATGACTTAGAATTAAAAAAAAAATGAATAAAGTAGTTCATGTGAGTGGAAAAAAAAGAATGTGTCCTAAGTTAAACATGGCCCAGTAAGGATCACATAATTCTACCCAGCTTCCCAAGACCGCCTCCATCCACCCGGGGTCCCTCTGTCCTTGTGACTTAGTCCTTCCTGGAGAGGTAGGTTCCACTCCAGGCGGTAAGGATGCCACTGAAGGCTTTCTACCTGGGCTCCAGCCACTCCTCCAGCCTGGCCTTCCATGGAAAAACGCTGCTCGCATCCTTGCCTGGGGCCTCTTCCTCTCCTGTTTCTCTCGCATCCCAGACTGCACCTGGGATGGTCGGCTTCCTTGCTTGCCTGGAGCCCCTGTTCCACACGAGCCACCTGCTGCTCCTCCTGGCAGGACCCAGCTCCGCCTACAATATACTGGTCACATGAGCCCCTCTTTGGGGTTGACTCTAGTGATTCACTGACTGACCACCATCCTCATAGTGTGACACCACCCATCACCTTTGACATTCAGCTGCTGACCTGGGCTTCGAGAACACTACCAGCATTGACTCTTCAGGCAGAAGGGAGATGGAGGTGTCACGCCAGCCCTGCTGTCCTGCCTGCATCTTCTGCAGACAGAAAAGTGTCTCTACCCCAGCCAACCACTCCCTGTGATGGCCCTAAAGGCCAGGGGTGGGCACAGTCTGACTGTGTCTGTTGCTTAACTACTTTCCATGTCTTGCATCACCTACGACAGCAGGAATAAGTCAGTGCAACACAGCCTGTAGGGCCCGCCAAAATGAAACTATTTACTGTCTGGCCCTTTAGGGGAAATATTTCCTGATCCCTGCTGTTTAGATCAGTGGATGCCAGAGGTTTGTAAATGTGACTATAATTATCATAAAAACAACTAACACTCCAGCATTTTAACACTACAAGGAAAGAAAGTCAGTATTTAGGAAGAGAACTTAATGAATAAATTTAATTAGCCATCCTGGGATTTTCTCATATTTAGTGTTTCCAACCAAAAAAAAAAAAAAAAAGGGCTTTCCTTGGTGACTCAGACAGGAAAGAATTCACATGCAACACAGGTGATGCGGGTTCAATCCCCAGGTCAGGAAGATCCTCTGGAGAAGGAACTGGCAACCCACTCCAGTATTCTTGCCTGGGAAATCCCATCAACAGAACAGTCTGGTGGGCTACAGTTCATGGGGTCGCAAAGAGTTGGAAACCACTGAGTGATTAAGCAGGAAGCAATAAAAACACCATCCAAGCCCAACTCTGATGCATCCAAAAATACAGAGATGGACATGTGCACGCTGCAATATTTAACACAGAGACGGACATGTGCACACTGCAGTATTTAATACAGAGATGGGCGTGTGCACACTGCAGTATTTAATACAGAGATGGGCGTGTGCACACTGCAGTATTTAATACAGAGATGGACGTGTGCACACTGCACAATTTAATACAGAGACGGACATGTGCACACTGCAATACTTAACACAGAGATGGACGTGTGCACTCTGCAATACTTAATACAGATCACCAACAAGGACCTACTGTATAGCACAGGGAACTCTGCTCAATACATTTTCTGTAATAACTTAGCGAGAAACGAATTTGAAAAAGAACATATATATATAATGTGGCCTTTTTCATTTCTTGAGAGCACTGCATAAGTTGACTGGGTCCCATGACCTCACATTCATCCTGCAGGAAGGAAGGAGGGAGAAAAGGAAGGAAGGGAGCTCCCAGCGGTGGACGCTTGCCTGTCATCATTGTGACACAGTGACATTTTGTCCAGCATGGTTGTAAATGAGGTTATTAAGCCTGAGGGGGAGGAGTCCACAGCTCCTGTTACACAGACAGAAGTGGCTCTACAGAGACAAGAAGGGGTTCTGCTCACCTGTGTGCACTGCACCTCGGAGGCATGAAATGAGGTAGCCCCGGCAAGTCCAGGTGATGCACACAGGACCAGGAGGAGCCCTTTACCTAGAATGGAGAAATCGCTGGTCCACCTTGTCATGTGACCAGTGAGAGCGCCCCTGCCGGCCAGCGACGGGCTGACTTTCCAAGTGCTTCTGCCAGGTCTGTACCAGGAGGTCTGATGAGGAAGAAGGGCAAAGAGAGCTGGTGCCTGGTGGCCCTACTCCCACTCAGAGAGAATGGGGTTGCTGGGGATGGGGGTACAGCGTGTGAGTGTGAACAGACATATGAATCCGAGTGAAGCCTCGGGAACTCCCCTACCCTCTTGGTAGGAATGTCAAATGTGAGCAGCTCTGGAAAACAGTCTGGCAGTTCCGCAAGCAACTCATCGTATGTGACCCAGCAAACCTGGTCCTATACCCAAGAGAAATAGAAAGGCACAGCCCGCAGACACTTGTGCACTAATGTTTACAGCAGCATTATTTGTGACACCCAAAAGGTGGAAACAACCCAAGTGTTCATCAGTGGACAGGTGGATAGATAAAATGTGGTCTAGCCAAACAATGCAATATTATTCAGCTATAAAAATGAATGGAGCTCTGATATGTGATACAAGGGGGGTGACCCTTCAAAACAGTATGCTAAATGCAAGAGGCCAGTCACAGAAGAATGCATACTGTGTGATTCATTTTATGTGAAAGGTCCCAAATAGGCAGACTGATACATACAGAAAACAGATGGAAAATGGATGGGGGGTGGATGGGAGGGGGTGGGCGATAACCACAGGGTGTGGCTTCCTCAGGGAAGCCCTGGTGGCTCAGATAGTGAAGAATCTGCCTGCAATGCGGGAGACCCACCCAGGTTTGATCCCTGGATCGGGAAGATCCTTTGCAGAAGCTACCCACTCCCAAGTGTTCTTGCCTGGAGAATCCCATGGACAGAGGAGACTGGCAGGCTACGTTCAGTTCGGTTCAGTCGCTCAGTCATATCCAACTCTTTGCTACTCCATAGACTGCAGCATGCCAAGCCTCCTTGTCCATCACCAACTCCCAGAGTTTACTCAAACTCATGTTCATCCAGTCAGTGATGCCATCCAACCATCACATCCTCTGTCATCCCCTTCTTTTCCTTCCTTCAATCTTTTCCAGCATCAGGGTCTTTTCCAATGAGTCAGCTCTTCACATCAGGTGTATTGGAGTTTGAGTTTCAACTTCAGTATCAGCCCTTCCGGACTTTCCTGGTGGCTCAGAGGGTAAAGTGTCTGCCTGCAATGCGGGAGACCTGCGTTCGATCCCTGGAGAAGGAAATGGCAACCCACTCCTGGATTCTTGCCTGGAGAATCCCATGGACAGAGGAGCCTGGTAGGCTCCAGTTCATGGGGTTGCAAAGAGTCAGACACGACTGAGTGACTTCACTTTCACCATCAGTCCTCCCATTGAACATTCAGGACTGATTTCCTTTAGGATGGACTGGTTGTATCTCCTTGCTGCCCAGTTCAGGGGTCACAAAAAGTCGGACACAACTGAGTGACTAACACATATTACACATACACGTGGATTTTCTCTAAGAGATGATGGAAATGTTTTAAAATTGGCTGTGATAATGGTTGCACATGTCTGTGGATATACTGAAAACCACTGAATCACAGCCCTTGACATGAGGGAACCTGTGTGGTCTGCAGATGATAACAAAGCTGTTAAAAATATCCGTGATCATGGCTGTGCCTCTCTCTCCAGCTTCCCTGCTCTCCTGCTCACACGTCTAGGTTTCAATTTGGAAATAACTTGAAGGATGTAGAGAAACTATGTGTCTGTCTGCTCCCGGGCACCATTCCCTCCTACACACAGAGAGCCGCCTCTACTTAGCTGAAAATAGTCTGGTCTGGCAAACATTAGCTCCCAAACTTAAAATAGACGCCTTCTTTGTGTCCTTTAATTGCTACTTGTCGGCAACAATGTAAGTAAAGGCTGAGAAACAGTCATTATGAAAAATCGGAGTAGCACGCTAACAATCCGTGGGACTCCATCTCAGCATCTCCCCTGTACCACGGCTGGGAGATAATTAAGTTTGACGCTGGGCGGTGATTTGAAAGGAAAACCACCGCGATTTCCTGGGAGCAGGTCTGTTCGGGCTCCCCCGCCAGGAAGTGTACTTCACAAAGAGCCTGAAGGTCAGCAGCTTCTTTCATGGTCTCTCTGCCCTCGGCTAAATGTTCTGTAAATAATTAGACATTAAAGGCTTGGAAATAATCAAGCCGCCGTATTCCGCGAGTAGAGGACTAATTGGACTTGCTGATCATTAAATCCCTAAGTCTGAAATGCCCGTGTGGGGGAATGAGAGACTGGAATTCTTGTCTAATATTGATATTTATAGCTCTTTGTTTTCCAGGGAGCAGATGCCTTCCACTCTGTGAGCATAAATTCAGAGCCTTTTAATTTCACATTGCCATCCACAAATTATTTAAGAGCTTGGGTTCTTCTATAAACAGTGTTATCTTAAAAAAAAAAAAAAAAAAAAAAACTCAGAGGACTGAATAATGTCAAAGTTGAATATAAAGCCTGGAAGCTGCAGAGGCACAAAAGGGCTGAGCTCTGCTGATGGGTGAGGGTCTAGATCTCATGAATATTCATGACCCACCAGGACTTGGGAGAGATGCTGCTCTCAGCCCAGAGGATGAACCCCAACCCCGCCAACTGGAGAAGCCTGGTGGGGGGTGGGGGGGAGCCCCACCCCTATTAAGCCCCAGCTTTAATTGTCTTATGTCTTAATCAGAAAAGAAAGGCTGGTTTGATGCCCCCCACCCCCACCCCCACCTTCCCCAGGGTTTTTATGAACATTGGTAAGATCAATACCTGGATTGTGCTGTAGTCTCCTGAGACAAGGCCTGAGATTCATATCAGCCATCATCATTTTAAAGACGTCTCCCAGCCACTTTCCACAGCCTCCAGCGGGCAAATGGATCCATCTTCACCCTGATCAGACAGCTTCTTCTAAAAGCAAATGAAAATCCATTTTGGTTTAAAATATACCTGGTAATTTAGCATATGTTTTAAAGTAATGGGGTTTCCCTGGTAGTTCAGCTGGTTAAGAATCAGCCTGTAATACAAGACCCCCAGTTCCACTCTGGGGTTGGAAAGATGCCCTGGAGAAGGGATAGGCTACTCACCCCAGTATTCTTGGGCTTCCTCGGTGACTCAAATGGTAAAGAGTCAGCCTGCAATGCCAGAGACCTGGTTTTAATCCCTGGGTGGGGAAGATCCCCTGGAGGAGGGCATGACAACCCACTCCAGTATTCTTGCCTGGAGAATCCCATGGACAGAGGAGCCTGGTGGGCTGCAGTCCATGGGGTCTCAAAGATTTGGACACAACTGAGCACATGGCACATATATAAAAGATAACCAACAAAGACCACTATATAGCACAGGGAGCTCTACTCAGTACTCTGCAATAACCTATAACGGAAAACAACCAAAAAAGAAAAAAATATATCTATGTAAAAACTCTGTGTATAACTGAGCCACTTTGCTGTATACCTGGAACCAACACAGTGTTGTAAGTTAACTATACTCCAACAGAGAGTACATTGAAAGAACGACAGTGGAGCCGCTGATAACCCCGTCACTGGAGAGTAGGAGACAGTAGCCTGAAAAGCCGCGTGCACCCCATGAGTCTGAGTCTGCAGGGAACGGGACTGGCTTTCGGTGTGCTTACCTGCTTCAGGACAAGCCAGGGGGAGGGCATTCGTGTTGGTCACCGCGTCTGCACTCACAGCCTCAAGGCATTGATATGAACGCGCTTTGCGGTTGCCACTCGAATTTAGTTTTACAACCATCTTGCCCAGTAAGCCTTCCAGAACAGGGACGTGCGGGATGCGGCAGTGAGCACCAGGACTGTCTCCTTCTCTCAGCGCGTTGGGCACCCCAAGGACACGTGAAATAGCTGCACAGGGCTGTGGGGATCCCGACCGAGCTCACCCAGAGCCCTGAGACACTGCCCACGATCTGTACAATAAAACCCACAGGACCATTAATCTACCGTGAATGAATGTTCTTGCATGCTTTTGTGGGGACACAAAGGCAAATTGGGTTCACTCTGGAGATTATCTCTCTGCTCATTCCATATAAAAATGCCCAGAAGTCTCCCAAGAGACCATGTCAGAGATGAGATTTATCCACTGTTATGCATTTGCTGATTTGGCGAGAATCCTGATCTCATTTGCGGGGCTTAATGCAGAAATCCGCTGAACCTGAACAGACACGCAGCAATGGGGAATGTATCCAATGCCATTTTCTGTGATACGTGTCAGAAAACACACACCGTATGCTGCCATCTCTTTACAGAAACACAAACACACGGAGACACATACGATCATGCATATGTCGTGTATATAATGTCAAAAATTGAGGCAGAAATGCACTGAGCTCCTAGCAGAATCATACCTTCCAGTGTGTGTGTGTGTGTGTGTGTGTGTGTGTGTGTGTGTGAGCCACTAAGGCATGTCTGACTCTTTGTGACCCCATGAACTGTAGCCTGCCAACATCCTCTGTCCATGGAATTCTCCAGGTAAGAATACTGGAGTGGGTAGCTGTTTCCTGCTCTGGGGGATCTTCCCAATCCAGGGATCGAACCCAGGTCTCCTGCATTGCAGGCAGATTCTTAACCATCTGAGCCACCAGGGAAGCCCCCAAACAGCATAAAGCCTTCCAAATTCCTCCTAATTTATTTCCTCTGATTTTTGAAAGGTGTTGTGTTTAAAAGTATAAACATTTTGTATTGAAAGAACATGTTATAATTCTATATCATAATCTTCAAATTTCAATCAAATAACATGAGATGAAAATTCCAAATTGAGGGATAAAAATGAAGGACCCAGCATCATCCTTGCGACATGCTATTAGACAAAAATTTAGACTAACTGAATCCTTTCAACAACTCTTGGAGAATGAAATGGCAACCCACTCCAGTATTCTTGGCTGGAGAATTCCATGGACAGAGGAGCCTGGTGGGTTACAGTCCATGGGGTCGCAAACAGTCAGACATGACTGAGTGACTAACACACTAGACTAATTTATGGGACTTGACTGTCTCCTAAGGACCCCACTCCCATATGTTCCCAGGCAGTTTGGGGGGTGCAGCCACCAGAACCGCACTTCTGCCAGTGTGATCATTTCTGTCAACCTCAGAGTCCCACCCCCACCTGCCTTGCTGGGGCCACCTTCCCTTCCTGCTGCTGCCTGCTTTATTTTGTTAAAAAAAAAATTTCCTTGGTCTAAAAAGATATTATACAAATGAGCTTACTTACAAACCAGAAAGAGACTCCCAGACTTAAGAGAACAAACGTGGTTGCCAGGGGAAGGATGGGGTAGGGACAATGAGGGAGTTTGGGACGGACATGTGCACACTGCTGTATTTAAAATGGATAAGCGTCAAGGACCTACGTGGCTCTGCTCAATGCTACTCGGCAGCCTGGGTGGGAGGGGAGTTTGGGGGAGAATGGATACGTACGCATGTATGATTGAGTCCCTTTGCTGTTCACCTGAAGCTATCACGACATTATTGTTAATCGGTATGTCCCAGTACAAAATAAAAATTTTTTTAAAAATGACCTTTGTTGAACTAAGATGAAGGAACAGTCTGAATGAAAAAAGAATGGGTGGGATTAAGTAGTATCTTCAAAGCAGTGTTTGTAAGTGCGTGAATGTTCCTTTCTAAGGAGTGTTTGATGCGTGTCTATTCCTGGCAGGTAATAGCTCAGCCTTTGCTACACTACTCCGCTAGTCACATAGTCGTGCATGATAAAGCATAAAGGTGTCTTCGTGTATCATCTCAATTCCTCAGATTTAGCTGTGAACAAAGAGAAATCTCCGGGTTTGCTGCCTCTGTTAGCTGTGATTGGACAGGTTCTAACGAGGGAGCGTGAGAGCGTGGGGCCATGGGAGTCATGCTCAGTATATCAAGTCCAAGGTCCTCTGACGATGCTAACGGTTTAGAGCCAGTTTTATGGTCTCCAGCAAAACATCGTATATGATAACACAGCCATTTGTACTTTCCCGACAACAGGAAGCACAGGGGACTTGACAAAATTTCATTGTGCCCCTTACTGGAATTTATTATGGATCGTCGGCAGTGAATTATGTTATTCTGTCCTATTTCAGAATGTGTTGTCTTCGTGAATGGAGAAAGCACAGGATAAATGGAACGTGTGCAGTTGACAAGACAAAATCAGTGACTCCTGCCTGGACCATCCACAGCTTCCCGAGGCTGCTAGAACAAATTACCCAGATGGAGTGACTCAGACAATGCAGATATGTGATTGTATTGCTCTGGAAGTTGAAGTGTAAGATGGTCCTCACTGGACAAAAATCAAGGGGCTGTGCTCCCTTTGGAGGTTCTAAGGGGGTGAGCTGGCTGGAGTGATGTACCTCCAAATGCATGTCTATCTGGAGTCTCAAAGGGTGACCTTTTTTTGGAAAGAGTCTTTACAGATGCCATCAGTGAAATTAAGATGAGGTCGTACTATACCCGTGGGAATGACCATCATCAAACATTCTACAAACAATAAATGCTGGAGACAGGGTTGTGAGACGGGAACCCTCCTACATTGTTGGTGGGAAAGTAAATAATTATAGCCACTATGGAGGACAGTATGGAGGTTCCTTAAAAAACTAAAAATAGAGCCTCCATGTGACCCCGCAATCCCACTTTCTGGGCCTATGTCCAGAAAAAAACATGATCCGAAGGGATACACGAACACCAGTGTTCATTGCAGCACTGTTTAAAATAGTCAGGGCATGGAAGCACTTAAATGTCAACAGAGGAATAGATGAAGAAGAAGGGGTACATATATACAATGGAATATTACTTATCCATAACAAGGAATGAAATGATGCCATTTGCAGCAACCTAAGTGACCCTAGGGGCTTCCCTTGTGGCTCAGCTGGTAAAGAATCCACCTGCAATGTGGGGGACCTGGGTTCAGTCCCTGGGTTGGGAAGATCCGCTGGAGAAGGGAAAGGCTACCCACCCCAGTATTCTGGCCTGGAGAATTCCATGGACTGTATAGTCCATGAGGTCACAAAGAGTTGGACACGACCGAGCAACTTTTACAAGTGGTCCTAGAGATTATCATACTCAGTGAAGTAAGTCAGACAGAGAAAGACTACTGTGATATGATATCACTTATATGTGGAGTCTAATTTTTCTAAAAAAGAAAAGAAACAAATGAACTTATTTAGGAAACAGAAATAGACCTATAGATATTGAAAGCCAACTTATGGTTGCCAATGGGGGAAGTGGGAGGGCGGAATAAATCAGAAGCCTGGGATGAACATATACACACAGCTACATATAAGACAGGTAAACAACAAAGATCTACTCTATAACACAGGAACCTCTACTCAGTATTCTGTGATAACCTATATGAGAAAGTGAAAAAGTGGAAGTGAAGTCTCTCAGTCGTGTCCGACTCTTTGCGACCCGATGGACTGTAGCCTGCCAGCCTCCTTCGTCCATGGGCTTTTCCAGGCAAGAGCACTGGAGTGGGTTGCCATTTCCTTCCCCAGATATGAGAAAAGCATCTAAAACAGAATGAATTTATACATGTATAACTGAATCGGGGCTTCCCAGGTGGCTCAGTGGTAAAGAATCTGCTTACCAATGCAGGAGACATAAGAGATATGGGTATGATCCCTGGGTTGAGAAGATCCCCTGGAAAGTCCCATGGACAGAGGAACCTGGCTGGCTATAGTCCATGCGGTTGCAAAGAGTTGGCCAGGATTGAGCAGAGGCACCTGCCGGCATGCAGAACTGAACCACTGTGCTGCGTACCTGAGGCTAACACAACACTGTGAATCATCTATGTTGTTGTTATTGTTCAGTGGTCCAGTCATGCCCAGCTCTTTGTGACTCCACGGACTGCAGCACACCAGGCCTCCCTGTCTCTTAGCATCTCCTGGAGTTTGCCCAAGTTCATGTTCATTGCACTGGTGATGCCATCCAGCCATCTCATCCTCTGATGCCTTCTACTCCTCTTGCCCTTGATCTTTCCCAGCATCAGAAACTCTTTCCAATGAGTTGTCTGTTCGCATCAGATGACCAAAATACTGGAGCTTCAGCTTCAGCATCAGTCCTTCCAGTGAATATTCAGGATTGATTTCCCTTAAGATTGACTGGTTTGATCTCCTTGCTGTCCAAGTGTATTTTAGGAGTCTTCTCCAACACCACAGTTTGAAGGCATCAATTCTTTGGCTCTCTGTCTTCTTTACGGTCCAGCTCTCAACTGTACTCCAATAAAATAAAAAGGAAGATGAGGTCATACTGGATCTCATGCTGTTGCTTCAGCCGTGTCTGACTCTTTGTGACCCTAGGACTGTAGCCCACCAGGCTCCTCTGTCCGTGGGATTCTCCAGGCAAGAATACTGGAATGGGCTGCCATGCCCTCCTCCAGGGGATCTTCCCGACCCAGGGACTGAAACCCACATCTCTTGCATCATCTCCTGCATTGCAGGTAGATTCTTAACCCCTGAGTCACTGGGGAAGCCCCACACTGGATTAGGGTGGGCCGTAATGCAACCTTTAATGACCTCACATGAGAATTAGACTAACAAAGACACAGGAGAGCACCATGTGAGGAAGGAGGCAGAGAGGCTGGAGGGATGCATCTGGATGCATCTGGATGTTAGGGATTGTGGGCAACCACCAGAAGCTGGAGAAGGCAAGGAAGGGCCCTTCCCTAGAGCATGGGCAGAGCATGGCCCTGCGACCCCTTGCATGCGGGCTCCCAGCCTCCAGAACTGGAAGACAGAAATTGACTATGATTTTAAGCTATCCTTGTTTGTGGTGACTTGTGACGACAGCCTTGGGAGACTGACACAGGGGGAGTCTGTCCCTGTCTTTTCCAGCTTCTAGAGGCTGCCACAGTCCTTCCTTCCTGGTCCCCTCCTCCATCTTCAGAATCGTCAGTGATGGGGTGAATCCTCAGGTGCACCTCTCCAACCTTCCTCTGTCACCATATCCATGTCTGACCTGAGCTAGGAAGTGTTCTCTGATTTTAAGAACTCACGATTCGATGGAGCTCTCTGGGATAACCCAGGATAACTGCCCCATCTCAAGGTCGGTGACCCCGGTGACAACTAGAAAGTCCCTCTTGCCATGTAGGTGGCAGGCTCACAGATCGCAGAGGTTGGGGCCTGGGTGTCTTTGCAGGGGGTTGGAGGTACTAGTCTACCTGCAGAAGATGGGCTGGCAGAAAAGAATGTTGCTGCTGTTATTTAGTTGCTCAGTCATGTCCAACTTTTGCTACCCAGTGGACTATGTAGCCCATCAGGCACCTCTGTCCATGGAATTCTCTAGGCAAAGATACCAGAGTGGGTAACCATTTCCTTCTCCAGGGGATCTTCCTGACCCCAGGATTGAATCCGAGTCTCCTGCTTGGTGGCAGATTCTTTACCACTGAACCACCTGGTAGAAAGGAATACCTTAAATCAAAAAGAAAACTGTGAGCAATGTAACTTAAAGTCTTAAAAAAAAGTCAACACCGACTGAGCACTCATTACATTCAAGAAGAAGTATTGGGTAGGAGGAAGAGGAAAAGAAAAGATGAATAAGGCAAGTCTTCCTTTAAGAAATCATATTCTAGTGGAGTGAACAACACAACTGCATCTTACCCTAGCAGCAAAGGCGTTTACTATTTAACTCCAAAAAAAAAAAAAAGCACATGAGACCTTCTGAAATTTCACATGGCTCATTTGTTAGAGTCTGCAAGATGTTTTCCATGAAATCAGATGCCGGGCAACCAGGAGTTCAGTGACGAGCCAAACAGAGGTCTATGGGGAGGGGAGGGGGCAGGACAGTCCCCCCAAGAAGACAACCAAACTGGCTCTTGAATAATGTGTGTGGCTTAAGCAAGAGGGAAAATGAGGCTCCAAACAGCCAAAACAGCGTGAGCAAGGGAACTGAGCCATGAACGTTCAATGCACATTGAGAAGACCAAGTGGGATTTTTTTTTTTAGAGGGTATCCAGCCCGAGAATGAGGGTGAAGTTTAATTTGCTTTATTCACCAGCGACCGTGGAGCATGGAAGACAGCTGTTCCTGACGGTTTTCTCTTTGCCTTTCAATTATTCACTGCTGAGTAAGTAGCCCAGATGATGGCAGACTGGACATGATTTTTCAAAACCAAAGCCAGCATTCTTTTCCTTTTCAGATTGTTTGTCTACATGTTTAAAACAAAATTAGAGTTTAGAGACTAACAATAAGTATTGTTGATGATGTTTTTAAAAGAATACATTTCCGGTAATCAGAGTCTCTACTTCGTGAGCAGGTTGACAACTGCAGGGAAGCTAAGTCTGCCTGCCCTCTTTGCCCTACAAATGTGTCTCTTTGGCATGAGGCTTATTTTAGGCTGGCTATGTTTAAGAAAGGGAAGATTTGGGAATTCTTTTTTTTTACTTTTCCCTCACTACCTAAAGAATCTAACAAAGGGCCTGTTCCTGAAACAGAGTCATCCCCAGAGATGTCGGCAAAGAATACGGTACGTGTGGTGGGGAAGGGCTTCTCAGGTGGTGTTAGTGGTAAAGAACCCGCCTGCCAGAACAGGAGACGAGAGTTCCATCCCTGGGTCAGGAAGAGCCCCTGGAGGAGGACATGGCAACCCACACCAGTGTTCTTGCCTGGAGAATCCCGTGGACGGAGGAGCCTGGTGGGCTGCAGTCCATGGGGTCGCACGGAGCCTGGCACGGCTGAGGGACTGAGCAGGCGGTAGGGAAGCTCTGCAGCACGTAGGGGTCAGCGCCCATGGTGTCCCACTGTCTGCCCCTGGCCCAGTGGAACATGTTTCCCAAGCTCCCAGGGAGCATCATTTCTGGAAGAAATCTAACAGTAATCATCCTGAATTACTTTTTGGGTAGAAGGTGTCCCAGGACTGAAACTCCCGAAGCTCCCAGTGAGGCCAGCTGTACTGGAAGCTTCCTGAGGCCAGTTAGGTGTCAGGGAGGGACTTCAAGTCGGTGGTACCCAGCCTGTGGGGCGAGGGTACTTAGGTGGTGTTTGGGTTGCATATTTGCTGCACATTTCTCACATATCCCTTTTTTTTTTTTTTGCCAGCCACTTTTAAATTTGGAAGTATATCTGATCAATAGCATGTTCTAAAAATCTTTCACAATTATCTAAATTAATAAGAAAAAGAACTTTTAGTTTAAGCCTGTTCGAAAGGTAACTCTCTCATCTCACAGACTCATTCCTTTTGTTGAAAAGGAAGACACTTTCCTTTGCCATTCTGGGGTTAACTGGCTGGTCTAAGAATGAAACAGACGTGAGAGAGATTAACAGGAGAAAACCAAACACAAGTTTAATAACACGTATAGATGGGAGAGACCCAGGGGAACTGAGTAACTCATCAATATGCCAGACGCCTCCACTTTAAATACCATCTTCAGCCAAAGACAAAAGAGGATGTCAGGGTAGGGGTTAGGGACCTCAGTTCAGTTCAGTTCAGTTTAGTTGCTCAGTCATGTCCAACTCTTTGTGACCCCATGGACTGCAGGACACCAGGCCTCCTTGTCCATAGCCAACTCCAGGAGCTTACTCAAACTCATGTCTATCGAGTCAGGGATGCCATCCAACCATGTCATCCTCTGACGTCCCCTTCTCCTCCTGCCTTCAACCTTTCCCAGTGTCAGAGTCTTCTCATTGACATGGGATGAAAAGGAAATGCTTTAGATTTCTTCCAGATTGAATAAAATGGAAAACCCACATCCCTTCCAGGCAGTAACCAGATAAATTGCCTTAAGATTTAGGCTCTGCAAATACATTTCCGTGTGTGTGCTGTTTTCTGTAAAGAAAGTTTTCTGCTAAGACTGAAGTGTTATTTCAAAGTTTGTTGACTGTGAATGGGTTTTAAACGCCCCCTAATTAGGGAGTTGGTGATGGGCAGGGAGGCCTGGTGTGCTGTGATTCATGGGGTCGCAAAGAGTCGGACATGCCTAAGCGACTGAACTGAATTGAACTGAATTATTATGTAAAACTGAAGTCAACACAATCAATGTAACCAAATAAAATATCCCATAGACTATGTTCTATTTCCCTCTGGGAGATATTGTCTGGAGTTAATTCCGGAACCAGAAAATCACGCCCCTGAAATCCACCGCACATGCTCCAAGAGGGGCACTGAGCCCTTTCCTCAAAAGTCCCGTGTTCGGACCACCTTCTGTGGGTTTTATTTGGACATCTACACTCCAGAAGGCTGGGAGCCGAGCGTTATTAAAGAAGTGACCAGTGTATTCACAGGCATTGAGAATATAACTATTATGGGTTAAAGAGGTCAGCAACCAGGATTTACTGTATAGCAGAAGGAACTATGGAAATGACGACCCACTCCAGTGCTTTTGCCTAGGAAATCCTGAGGACAGAGAAGCCTGGCGGGCTACAGTCCACCGGGTTGCAAAGAGTCAGACACGACCGAACGATTAACACATGGGGAAATATATTCATTATCTTGTAATAAGCTATAGTGGAAAAAAAACCCTGAAAATATACAAATAAATAAAATAACCTGAAAATATACGATAAATATACCCCCATCAATAGATATGGATACAAAGGAACATAAAAGGAAACCAAACATAAAGTGAATTAAAAGATTAATTGGAAAAAACACAAGACTGGGTTCTGGGCTGGGGATTCTCACCCACGGTGAAATGTCACAGGCTTCCCAGGCTGTCAGGGTGTGATGTGTGGGGTGTGGTCCAGTTGTAGGTTTCTAGAAAACACTGACCAGGTCCTTGGGTCTTCCCATCACCCAGATGGTGGAGAAGAGAGTCAGAGGGTCTCGGGTGTTGCAGGCGTGTCCCCTGCTCTCAGCTGGCAGCACACACCTCTCCCTGGGCAATGTCCCTGAGACCAGAGGAATCCGGATGAGCGGCTGCATAACCCCTGTCTTTGATGGGTGTGTCCTCTCAGCGCAGCTCCTGGCATGGTGGCTGAGTCTTTCCCATGTCCTAACACTCAGGCCCGTCTAGTCAAGGCTTTGGTTTTTCCAGTGGTCATGGATGGATGTGAGAGTCGAACTATAAAGAGAGCTGAGCACCGAAGAACTGATGCTTTTGAACTGTGGAGTTGGAGAAGACTTTTGAGCATCCCTTGGACTGCAAGGAGATCCAACCAGTCCATTCTAAGGGAGATCAGTCCTGAAACTCCAATTCTTTGGACACCTAATGCAAAGAGCTGACTCATTGGAAAATACCCTGACTCATTGGAAAATACCCTGATGCTGAGAAAGATTGACGGCAGGAGGAGAAGGGGATGACAGAGGATGAGATGGTTGGATGGCATCACCGACTCGATGGATGTGAGTTTGAGTAAACTCCAGGAGTCGGTGATGGACAGGGAGGCCTGGCATGCTGCAGTCCATGGGGTCGCAAACAGTCAGACACAACTGAGTGACTGAACTGAACTGAACTGAACTGAACACTCAGGACATTCAGGGTGCCCCTTGCCCCGTTGGAGTCTGCCTCCAAGAAGCTGCCTGGGTCTTCTTACCTTGCTCGGCACCTGTCCTACCAGCCTGTCTTCATCATCCTGTGGGTCTGTCCTCAACTGATGGCCTGGCTGGTCCACCCACAGGGACAGAGAGCAGATGCTGCAGCCTGTCCCGGGTGAGCACAGATTCCCGATGGGGTGCGGCCCCTTCGGTACCTGAGGACCCTAGGGACCATCCCAGCCTGTCCGGGTTCCATGCGCTTTGGAATCACTGAAACACGGGGGCTGTGAGTGCTGGCCAGGCTTTCATTCCCTGAGCTCTTGGGAGGCGAGCTCTGATGACGCAGGGCCCTGACCTTGCACCTGTGCGTGTTATGACCTTGCACCTGTGTGTGTTGTCGTAAGTGGCTGCACAAAACAAGGGCACCCCCAGCCAGGGGAGCACAGAGGGGACTGGAACTGGCAGAGCAGGGATGACAGCAAACCCATCACCTCCTCTTGACAAACCACGAAAGGCTTCCCTCTCTGCTGGCTGTGCCCTTAGGACCGAGGTTTTAGGGTGCCTGCTCCACTTTCGGGGTCTGTGCCTGGTGACGCATCATACGTCTCCTTCGGTGTGGGCCCTGAAGCCATGCGGTCATCACAAGGCAAGCGTGTCCAGTGTTGTGGAGATGCAGGGGAAGCCAGTTCTGACCCCATGATGGAACTGTTGTCTTTGCCTTGCTCTCCATTGCTTTTGCTGTCATCATCATTCACAGTGGCCTGCCTCAGAGAATCCTGCCCCTCTGCCTGACTGTTAAACTAAACTGCCTCTGTTCAGAACCCAGGAAGGAAGAAATTAACACATCTCCTGTGTGAGGCTTGACCATTCTAGGAGATATTTGCAAGATTAATGGCCTTTTTACTTTGTTTAATCACCCCCACTCCATCTCTGTTCTATAAAAGAACCTGCCATACAGACCCCTTTAGCATGGTTATTTTGAGACAGTCTGCAGAGGTTTGTCTAAGGAACAGGGTTGCAAGGGGAGAGGGGGGCATCTACTGATTTAAACAATAATCACATCTAAAAAATACCTTCATAGCAACCTCTGGACTAGTGTCTGAACACAGCAATAGGGCACCACAGCCTAGCCTAGCTGACACATAAAATTAAGCCCTCAGAGATTCAACCAATGTGAGATGTCTGCATTTGAACCCAAAAGTCCACTGCAACTGCCTCTGAGGTCAGGGCTGGGCTGGGGGAGAGGCCTGGGGGAAGAGGCAAGAGGGCGTCTGATGGGTAGGGCTCCACTCTACTCGTTTCAGCCGGAGCTGCCTTCTTTCACAGAGTGCCTCCACTGGGCATCAGTAAAAGACTCTGGGTAGGTGGGTAACATGCTTGGCACATGGAAGAAAAAAATATGATACATAAAAAAAAAATGTTTGCCGACTCACTGACACCTTGGATGACTGACTTTCAAGTATGATTGTGCAGCAAATCGTATTTCCCTGTGTGCCTGGATGTGCTTGCAGATTTCAAGTCACCCGCTCGATGATTTCCTGCCTGCTTCTCTCCCACAAGTACACACGTGTGCGTGCACAGGCACACAGCCATAGGGAATCTGATGACCCAGCTTGTTGCTCCTAGGAACTCAGAGGCTGGCTCAGGTCTCCAGTTCCAGCCTCGTCCTTCTAACTTGCTGGTTCTGACCCAGTTGTGCTCTAACAAAGAGAAGTCACGGGCGTGACTGCGGGGCCTGGGACCTGCTGCAACGGTGAGTTTCTTACAAAGGTGGCCAGGCTGCTGCCTTTTGTACACTTGCTGTCGTCATCCCGTCGCTAAGTCGTGTCCGACTCTTTGCGACCCAGTGGACAGCAACACGCCAGGCTTCCCTGTCCTTCACCATCTCCTGAAGTTCACTTAAACTCATGGAGTCAATGATACCATCCAACCGTCTCATCTTCCATTGCTCCCTTCTCCCCTGGCCTTCAATCTTTCCCAGCATCAGGGTCTTTTCCAGTGAGTCCGCCCTTCACACCAGGTGGCCAAAGGATTGGAGCTTCACCTTCAGCATCAGTCCTTCCAATGAATGTTCAGGGTTGATTTCCTTTAGGATGGACTGTTTTGATCTTCTTGCTGTCCAAAGGACACTCAAGAGTCTTTTCCAGCATCAATTTTTTGGTGCTCAGCCTTCTTTATGGTCCAACTCTCAAATTTGTACATGACTCCTGGAAAAACCATGTGCACACTTAAGATTATTTAATTGGCCTGCCGAGAAGATAGAGGAATTCCCTGGTGGCGCAGAGGTTAAAGTGTCTGCCTGCAATGTGGAAGACCTGAGAAGATAGAACCTTTCAGATTTCCTTCTGTCTATGTGGCTCCTTGTGGACTTTGTTGAAAATCAACAGCTCTCTTTGACCTTCATTATTCATTTTCCACTGAATGCCCACAAGACTTAGGATCAGCTGTTCTTGAGCTACAACCTGAAAAGCAGCAACAGGGTCTAAACATATATCATCTTGACACAAAAGACAGACTTGTTATCCCAGTTGGAGTGATTCATTTACAAACTTAGATGATTCTTTTGAGGTCATTTTTTGAAAGATAATGATCTCATCTAGTCTCATTCATTGTCAGATTTCTGTCTAGGCAAACATTTGCATACACATTTTAAAATACATTGAAACGAGAACCAAACCCGGTAACCTTGGACAAGTCATCCAAGCTACTGGCTCCTAATTTCCATCTGTGATAGGAAGAAGGAGGGGGATTAAATGATCATAAAGGGTCACCCTCTTCCCCACTACTGGGCACAGCAACCGTTAATACCCAAAAGTACCTGCCTGAGGAGCATGGAAAGGACGATCCCTGGAAATTGTTGCCTCTTATAGATATTACCTATTATTAAGTTTACCAAGAAACTTAGTTTTAATTTAATACACAGAACATAATAGCTACTCAGTATTTCATTACTCAGGTGTATGGACAGTCAGTATATATGCTGCAAAAAGAGAGATGTCCTCCCAGTTTAGGGATGAGGCTGGTAAACATCACTCTGAATTATGATAAAAATCATTATAAAATAATGAATTAGCTACCTGAGAACTTGAGAGTCCCTTGGAATGCAAGAAGATCAAACCAGTCAATCCCAAAGGAAATCAACCCTTAATATTCTCTGGAAGGACTGATGTTGAAGCTGAAGCTCTAACACTTTGGCCGCCTGATGCGAAGACCTGACTGAATGGAAAAGATCCTGATACTAGGAAAGATTGAAGGCAAAAAGAGAAGGGGACAACCGAGGATGAGATGGTTAGATAGCAACACCGACTCAATGGACATGAATCTGAGCAAACTCCGGGAGACAGAGAAGGACAGGGAAGCCTGGCGTGCTGCAGTTCATGGGGTTGCAAAGAGTCAGACCTGACTCAGTGACTGAACAGCAAAATAACAACATCTGGGACATTAGTCCCCAGCGTGAAGGACTGACAGATGATAAGTTGATGTCTGATGAGATTCCCGTTACTTCTCAAAGTTATACCAAAGACAGTGAGGCATCTTCACCAATTTGGAAAGTGTCCCCAGGGAGACCCACAAGGGAGGTTGCTAGTTGAAAGGAAGTTTTAATCCCATCTTGCTGTCACTTGTCCAGTTTCAGTGATTTTATACGAAATAGTTCCCATTTAAGTGGAGCTGAGACACAAGATGGCAGTGAACAGGACCACAGCTTGTGTGTGGCCTCTGCCTGGGACAAGCCCAAGGTCTCTAGGACCCTGATAATGCGGGTGATGAAGATGCTTCTAATGCAGGGCCCTCTGAAGGCTCCAGGAGCAATTCAAAAAGGGTGAGGAGAACAGACAACATTCTGAAAGCTTCTGTGTGGCCAGACCTGCCCCAAACGCTTGGCTTCTATCATCTCATTGGATCCTCGTACAAACTCTAGAACAAAGCCTCCACTCAGTCACTTGACACACAGCAGAAGGGTCAGGGCAAGTACTTGCTGGGGCCACAAGCACGTCAGTGGAGGAGGGACTCGAACCCAGGTAGACACTCTCCATCATAAACTACTCAAAGTGGGCAGCAGTCTGAGTTTCAAGTGGGAGGTTGTTTTACATCCAGACCCTCAGAGGTACCAGGGGTGATGAGCTCGTGCACTTGACTTCTCTAGGGCCACCAGGCTGCCCCTAGGGTAGCGTTCCTCTCCTGGGACTGCCTCCCCTCCCAGCTTCCGCCTGGGTGGAGCTATATCACTGCTCTCTCCAGGCGCCTTGCCGAGCTCAGGCAGTGACTCTTTCACACATTTCAGCCTCTTTGCAACACGCTCGTTCCCACTGCGATGGAGACACAGGTCACAGGTGTTCCCTTCCGGGGTCTCTTTCACAAAGTTAATGCCAGGATTAACACTAATCTGAAGGACTTGAAATCACGAAGAGGAACATGCATTTAAAGCTTTGTGACTGAATGTTCTAAGTGGAATTTCTAACCACATAAAAGTGTGAAGGAAGAGTGGATAGGATGCCCTATTTTATATTCTCCAGATGTACAGACAAGCTCGATGCTTGCGGGAGGAATGACCCACAGGAGTTCAGTGGTGTCAACTCCCACCGTAGAAAACAGGAGAACTGCTTCGTGTGTGTAGGCCTAGACCCAGACCCAGTGGCAAACACGAGCTCAACAGAACCATTAACGTCAACACGGAGAGCTGCGCACACGAGTGCCCCAGGCCTCTGTGGCCCCTCACATACGGTGGACGTCTAAGTGGTCCATCCCATCAGGCTTTTTTGATGTGAAAAGTGACAGGCTTATAAATAAAATATCCTTGGCCATCCCAGCGGGCTTTATGATCCTTGGGGGTGTTACTGTATTCATACACTGACTGCCTTGATGCAGAGAAACATCTCTCCTGCTACTATTTTGCTTCTAAGATGTAAGTGACAATATTATTTTGGAGGAAAGGAGCAGGACACCATCTCCATGAAGATACAGTGCAGATGTGGGAGTAAAAATTATCCATGAGTTAGTAGATTTGCAATACGTGTATAGTTAATATTGCTGCCATATTAGCCTGTATAAGATAACATGGAAGATCAGTCTTTAGATATCCCTGGATACCCCAGAGTGTAAACAGCAATTATTTATGTTGTGGAGACTACCATTTATAAATGGCATGGATTCCTTCTCTTTAGGGCTCAGGAGCATCATACATCAAGACTATGGAAGTTACCTTAAACACTGAATCTTTCCTTTTCAATTGAGGAGGATATTGATTGAATTAAACTGAATTTGCTCAAAGCTATCATCACTCCTATTTGCTCCAACTACATGACATTTTCCAAATAAATTGAGTCTTCAGATTTAGATATCTGAACAGCACAAGAATGCACAGGGATTTCAAATTATTTGATTGACTTCATCAGAAAATATCCTGACGTCTCAAACATCAAGACAAAAATGTACTGGGGCCCAAATAATCTGTTTTATTATATGGGTTACAAAATCACTTGTTCTCATCTCCACTTTAAACTATGGAGATGGGTGGGATGCCTACATAGAGAAGTTCATTTTGGTGGTAGGAGAGGGCATTAGATTTAGCAGTATGCCTAATTTGTTTGGGCTTCCCAGGGGGTGCTAGTGGTGAAGAATCCACCTGCCAATGCTGGAGATGGAACAGACTAAGGTTTGCTCCCTGGGTCGGGAAGCTCCCCTGGAGAAGGAAATGGCAACCTCCTCCAGGGTTCTTGCCTGGGAAATATTATGAACAGAGGAGCCTGGTGGGTCCATGGGGTCGCAAAGAGTCAGACAAGACTGAGCACAAGAATCTCATCATCATCTAATTTGTTTGCAAAAATAAGACAAGCTTCTGGTTGGTAGCCTGACTGATTTAAACCATTATAGATTTGGGAAGACAATAGAGTCTGTTCAGTATGCTAAGTAACTGAAACAGGGGCCCCTCTTAGTGAGGTCCTTGGAAGAAAAGTTGTGACCAACCTAGACAGCTTATTAAAAGGCAGAGACATTACTTTGCCAACAAAGGTCTGTCTAGTCAAAGTTTTGGCTTTTATCAGTAGTCATGTATGGATGTGAGAGTTGGACTATAAAGAAAGCTGAGCACTGAAGAATTGATGTTTTTGAACTGTGGTGCTGGAGAAGACTTTAGAGAGTCCCTTGGAGAGCAAGGAGATCCAACCAGTCCATCATAAAGGAGATCAGTCCTGGGTGTTCATTGAAAGGATTGATGTTGAAGCTGCAGCTCCAATACACGGGTCACCTGATATGAAGAACTGACTCACTGGAAAAGACCCTGATGCTGGGAAAGATTGAAGGCCAGAGGAGAAGGGAATGACAGAGCATGAGATGGGTGGATGGCATCACTGACTAGATGGACATGAGTTTGAGTCAGCTCTGGGAGTTGGTGATGGACAGGGAAGCCTGGCGTGCTGTGGTCCATGGGATCACAAGAGTTGGACAGGCCTGAATGACTTAATGACTGACTTAGTGAGGTCTGGGTCTCCAGCTTTCCTGCCCAGGACCTTTGATGCTGTGCCATCTGAGAGAGGCACACTTCCCTTTCCAACCAGCAGGCAGCAACTAAGGGAAATCGCCTCTGGTTTTTTTGGCATCCTCAATTCTATCCCTGTACAGGAAGAACCCTTGGAAAAGGAAATGGTAGCCCACTCCAGGATCCTCGGCTGAGAATCCCATGGACAGAAGAGCCTGGCAGGCTACAGTGCATGGGGTCTCAGAATTGGACGCTACTGAGCGACTGAGCATGCACGCAGCATGCCATGCTTGGGTTTTAATTAGCTCCACTGACTGTTGGAGCTCCACTATTCACTGAACTAGCCCTAAAACAGCAGGGACAATACAAAGTGAAACCTGCTTTCTGGGCTGTTCAGAACAAATAAAATGTCACCCACGTGAGTTTGGATGCTCACATACACTTGTCTCTTGTGAGCGATCGGCCTGCTGGCCTGACAGGATAAGTGAAAATATCCTGGGGTCGTGTCAGCGTCCTCATGACCTGCATAGGTCCACCAGCTGAGATTAGCTTTGGATTTAATCTTATCACTTGATTACGCACTTCCTTCTAAAGAGACCCTGCTCGCCCCCACTTTAATATGGCTGGTGTGGGCAGTTTACCGGAGCCGTTTCTCCTCCCTGAGTCTTGTTGGTCGGTGTTTTCTCGTCTCCCTTACACTTGCTCCCAGGCCTGGCTGTGTGTGACAGTAGCCCTTGGATCTTCTTGGAAATGTCAAAAAAAGCTGCAATAAATGACTAAACTCTGAGGTGCTCTTTGTGATTCCCACTACAGTGACTCTGCTCAAGGACTCAGAAATCTCCGTGAGAGCTGACAGTGTCCAAGGAACATTGGGACAGGTGTCCCGTCCTGAGACTGAGCGACGGCTCCCAAGCTTTATTCCCCAAACAGATGACTTTGTGAAAGTCATCTGCTCAACATTAAGTCATCAAAAAGAATTTACAGAGGATGCAGTGGACTCAAAGAATGGATTTAATCATGATTAAATGTTTTTAATGAGCATATGAAAAGCTATCTTGTCTCTTCTTCATTAACATGTAACATGCAGTTTAACTGCCAATAGTCATACAGAGTGAAATGAGACAGTCTTTAAATAACATCTAATAACAACTAATCCCTCAGACTTGAGAAAAAAGAAAAAAAATCTTATGAAAGTTCTTATATATTATATATATATATATATATAATAAATGGTTAGCACACTTAAGTATAGCGATTCTAATAGAAAATATTTATATATGTTAATTGTCTCTGTCTACAAACCTTTTTGAAAAATGATGCCAATGGTTAACTATAAAGTAATTAATTTTCCTAAATTGTGTTTAGGCTTCCCTGATAGCTCAGTTGGTAAAGAATCCACCTGCAATGCAGGAGACCCCGGTTCAATTCCTGGGCAGGGAAGATCCGCTGGAGAAGGGATAAGCTACCCACTCCAGTATTCTTGGGCTTCCCTTGTGGCTCTGCTGGTAAAGAATCGGTGTGCAATACAGGAGACCTGGGTTCCATCACTGGGTTGGGAAGATCCCCTCGAGAAAGGAAAGGTTACCCACTCCAGTAATCTGGCCTGGAGAATTCCAGGGACTGTATAGTCCATGGGGTCTCAAAGAGTCGGATACAACTAAGTGACTTTCACAAATCGTGTTCAATTTTCTTGATCATATAATTATTTACATATGATCAATAACAGTTCTTTATCCTTTCCAAAGAATAGCAAGGAGAAATAAGAAAGCCTTCCTCAGCGATCAATGCAAAGAAATAGAGGGAAACAACAGAATGGGAAAGACTAGAGATCTCTTCAAGAAAATTAGAGATACCAAGGGAATATTTCATGCAAAGATGAGCTTGATAAAGGACAGAAATGGTATGGATCTAACAGAAGCAGAAGATATTAAGAAGAGGTGGCAAGAATACACAGAACTGTACAAAAAAGATTTTCACGACCCAGATAATCACGATGGTGTGGTCACTGACCTAGAGCCAGACATCCTGGAATGTGAAGTCAAGTAGGCCTTAGAAAGCATCACTACAAACAAAGCTAGTGGAGGTGATGGAATTCCAGTTGAGCTCTTTCAAATCCTGGAGGATGATGCTGTGAAAGTGCTGCACTCAATATGCCAGCAAATTTGGAAAACTCAGCAGTGGCCACAGGACTGGAAAAGGTCAGTTTTCATTCCAATCCCAAAGAAAAACAATGCCAAAGAATGCTCAGACTACAGCACAATTGCACTCATCTCACACGCTAGTAAAGTAATGCTCAAAATTCTCCAAGCCAGGCTTCAGCAATATGTGAACCACAAACTTCCAGATGTTCAAGCTGGTTTTAGAAAAGGCAGAGGAACCAGAGATCAAATTGCCAACATCCGCTGGATCATGGAAAAAGCAAGAGAGTTCCAGAAAAACATCCATTTCTGCTTTATTGACTATGCCAAAGCCTTTGACTCTGTGGATCACAGTAAACTGTAGAAAATTCTGAAGTAGATCAGAATTCCAGACCACCTGACCTGCCTCTTGAGAAACCTGTATGCAGATCAGGAAGCAACAGGTAGAACTGGACATGGGACAATAGATGGTTCCAGATAGGAAAAAGAGTACATCAAGGCTGTATATTGTCACCCTGCTTACTTAATTTATATGCAGAATACATCATGAGAAACACTGGGCTGGATGAAGCACAAGCTGGAATCAAGATTGCCAGGAGAAATATCAATAACCTCAGGTATGCAGATGATACCACCCTCATGGCAGAAAGTGAAGGGGGACTAAGGAGCCTCTTGATAAAGGTGAAAGAGGAGAGTGAAAAAGTTGGCTTAAAGCTCAACATTCAGAAAACGAAGATCATGGCATCTGGTCCCATCACTTCATGGGAAATAGATGGGGAAACAGTGGAAACAGTGCCAGACTTTATTTTTTTGGGCTCCAAAATCAGTGCAGATGGTGACTGCAGCCATGAAATTAAAAGACGCTTACTCCTTGGAAGGAAAGTTATGACCAACCTAGAGAGCATATTCAAAAGCAGAGACCTTACTTTGCCAACAAAGGTCTGTCTAGTCAAGGCTATGGTTTTTCCTGTGGTCATGCATGGATGTGAGAGTTGGACTGTGAAGAAGGCTGAGGGCCAAAGAATTGATGCTTTTGAACTGTGGTGTTGGAGAAGACTCTTGAGAGTCCCTTGGACTGCAAGGAGATCCAACCAGTCCATTCTGAAGGAGATCAGTTCTAGGTGTTCATTGGAAGGACTAATGCTAAAGCTGAAACTCCAATACTTTGGCCACCTGATGTGAAGAGTTGACTCATTGGAAAAGACTCTGATGCTGGGAGGGATTGGGGGCAGGAGGAGAAGGGGACGACAGAGGATGGCTGGATGGCATCACTGACTCTATGGACGTGAGTTTGGGTTAACTCCCGGAATTGGTGATGGACACGGAAGCCTGGCGTGCCTCGATTCATGGGGTCGCAAAGAGTTGGAGACGAATGAGCGACTGAACTGAACTAAACTGAAAGGAACATGATTTTAACTATGGACATGCCAGAAACCCCATCTAATTAGTTACAACAAGCCTACAAATACAGAGCTGGGACTCTTCCTCAGGTGTGAAAAGATGCTGGGGAAGACTTCCCAGGAGTGCTGGCTGGAATCCTGTGGCCCATGGAATCCTGGCCCTATGATAGTATCAATTCCTGGCAAGGTGGGAAGATTGACACATTTCACAATCTCAGAGAAAGAAGGCGCCCTTATTATTGAAGGTATTAAAGAAAAAACGTAGCAGCGGTGGATCAGATGCCTCTTCATGTCTCACGCGAGAGGCGCACTGATAAGTGCAAGAAAATAAACCTGACCAGTAACTGTAGTCTAGGATTTACAAAGCCTCAGTCTTAATGGTATATAGCTTTAGCATTTTAAGCCATATAGTAAGGCTGCATTTATATACCAAGAGACATCCTTTGTAATAAATAAATAAAGGTGGTAAATAAAGCAAACCATGAAGCTTACCATGCACAATCAGAAAATCACAAAAGAGTGAGGTCAAAGCTATGTCGTAAAGGCTCCAGTAGGCTGTCGTGTGCGCCCGGCTCCTCAGCCCTCTCTGCAGCCACACACTCCTGCCCTCTTCACAGATGGTGAGCATTTCCCTGCCCCTTCATTTTGGACTTGGCCACGGGACTTGCTTCACCTGACGGTATATCTGCAGAAGGGACAGTGTTCCATTTCTTATCACAGGAGGTCTCACACATGTCCACTCAGCATCTCAGGTCTCTGCTGTTGCCATGAGAACATGCTCCCATGGTGACTGCTGGGCTTTCAGCCTTGACTCCAGAGTAAGATGTGTGGGTGGACCTGGACCACAGGTCTGATGTGGGAAGCAGTGCCATCCCCACCCAGCCCAGTGGAGATCCACAGAACCCTTGAAGACCCACAGACATGGGTGCAAAGATAGATACCTTGTTCTAAAGCCTTGGTTTGGGGGATGGTTGTTATGCAGCAATGAGTAACTGATACAGGGGTGAGTAACTGACGACAGGGAGGGGCTCTGGTGCCTGAGTGGCTCCTTATCTTGCTCTGTTATCTACAAGCTCTCAGAACACAGCTCACATTTGGAGACAATAACATCTTGTACTTGAGATAATAGAAAAATAGCAGGTACACTCTGTATAACACTGGAGAGCTAAGAAATGATACCTTAAAACTTTCCTGTGAGTTACTGTTTCCTTAGGGTAAATGATTTTGTCACTGAGTATTGTAACAGCAATGTCTGAAGATATATTGTAACTATGAGGCTGTGAAAATCACAAGAGAAAATTGCCATTTATCCACTATGATCAAATTATGAATTGATAGTCTATAGTTTTGATTTCTTTATATTTTGAAACTTTTAATGAGAAGTAGGTCTGAAGACTGGACTGTCTTATATCTCTTTTTAAGCAAGAGGACTTTTTAAGTACTCTGTCTCTGATTGTCTCTTCATGAAGAGGATCTCCTACAGCCTCCATCAGCCCCTTTTCCTTTTAGACCCTAATGTCCCTTCTGTGAACTCCCATCGGGCTTCACACCACTCTTGCATAGCTGGATCATTATTGCACTGCATCCATCTGAGTTTTGAAACCTGGACTTTAATGCTGGTGTGAAAATGTCCCCAGCTCACAACAGGTGCTCAGCAATGTTGAATTGCTTGCGTGACCAAACCTGAGGCACACCCTCTCTTAGGGTCCTCTAACAAGATTGTTGGCAGAACAATACTTAAGAAGATGTTTGTCTTATGTGCTGAGGTGAGACAATGAAATGTTTGAGCAGAAGATCAGACTCTGAACTTCTCAGATCATCTAGAGCTAGGTCTAATCAGGACAATGTCCTTCCTAGGAGATCAGTGGGCAAATGAACTTCCATAAGGCATATTTTCTTCTTAAGTGAAATATGGTTACTAACAATGACCTTATGCATCTGTTCTAATGGTTAAGTGGAATCATTGTGTAAAGGGCCTGGCACACACTAGGTCATTTCATCAAAGCTTGCTAACACTGGGCAGTACAGATCCTTGATATGTGAATAAGTGTTGTTCCCTCTGGCCAAGGATCCTGCATCAGATTAGTAATTTTCACCCAGCACCTTCATGCTCTCCCTCAGCAATATTTAGGGGACCATTACATCACCCCAACTAAGGGATTGTGTAATTCATCTTTTAAAAATGATTTTAAAGCCTTGAATTTGTTACAATAGTCTTCTTTTTTATGCTTTGTTTTTTAGTTTTGAGGCATGTGGGATCTTAACTCACTGACCAGGGATCCAACCTGCACTCCTTGCATTGGAAGGTGAAGTCTTATCCAGTGGACTGCCAGGGAAGTCCCCTGCAATTCTTCTTAACAAGAACAAAAAACCAACACACTACTTTTTAAAAAATGATGAGAACATTTCACTCTTGAAACAGGAGGGTCTAAAGCTTGGTAGTTAAAGTTGTGATTTTAATCCATGACACGCCCTGACATGCTCAGAAGCAGTACCGAGTATGACATAATTTAAGGCGCCAGCTGCACTCACAGGGAATTTGTCTGGAGAATTATTTCTCAGGCTCAAGGATCTGATTCCATTTGCACTGACTGTCCTGTGGATTCAGGTGGGAGCTTCAGGAGCCCAGGCCAGGCCCCTCACATCCTTGGGGCACCACCTGTGTGCTTGGATGTCAGGAGCCCCCTTCCCTGTGGCATGTGTCACAGATGCACGGCCACTCCTTCCGTCTTCACTGCATGGGGTTTTATGAAGTATTCCCAGAGGATGCGGAGGCAAGCATTTTCATGACATCCTTTTTCACTGGTAGAGCAGAAGCCCTCAAGCTTATTCAAGTATTTGGTCAAAGAATGTTACAAATCATGTATTTAAAACAATTGTGTATGAATGGCAGAAGATTTTGATAGCTTATTAAAATGGTATGAATGAGGCTCCCCAGGTGGCACTAGTGGAAAAGAATTTGCCTGCTAATGTAGGAGACGTGGGTTCAATCCCTGGGTCGGGAGATGCCCTGGAGGAATCAGTGGCAACCTACTTTAGTATTCTTGCCTGAGCTTGGCAGGCTATAGTCCATGGGGATGGTGAACTAGTCTGATACAACTGAGCATGCACACACAGGTACATTAATATCAACCAAATGATTTCTAGGTAATTGTTGTCAGTGAGACTCACTACCAAAATGAACAAAAATCTGAGTGTTGTCGTGAAATTGTCAGAGGAAGCAAAAGCCAAAACACCACCTTGACAGTTTCTAATACAGCTTCTACTACAGCCCAGGACAGTTATAAACAAAAACTAGCCAGAATGTGTACAGCAGTGGTTGGAGCGTTTGGCGCGTTGGTCTCAGACTTGACTATCAGCTGCAGAACTGTGGGCCGGTCACCAGCAGGAAGATTGAAGCAGGTGAGAACCGAGGTAGGTGTGCACTGACAGTGCACGTAGCTCCGGACAGACACAGCTACGATGACGCAGAAGTCCCTAGGCTACAAAACCATTAGACATTAAAGCCCCGTGGTTTCAAAATCTCTGGCAACAGACTCAGAGTGACCATGGGCAGAACCAAACCCGGGCACACCCTTCCTTAGGGACGCCGTGTGCATGTGGTTTAGTGAAGGGTGTACAAAGAGCGAAGCACACGTTTTGGCAGAAGGTTGCAACCAGCCCATCCTAAAGGAGATCAGTCCTGAACGTTCACTGGAAGGACTGATGCCGAAGCTGGAACTCCAACTTTGGCCGCCTGATATGAAGAACTGACTCACTGGAAAAGACCTTGATGCTGGGAGAGATTGAAGGCAGGAGGAGGAGGGGACGACAGAGGATGAGGTCGTTGGATGGCATCACCAACTCAATGGATGTGAGTTTGAGCAAACTCTGGGAGTTGGTGAAGGACAGGGAAGCCTGGCATGCTGCAGTCCGTGGGGTCACAAAAAGTTGGATCCGACTGAGTGAGTGAACTGAACTGCAGATAGTCACAAGAAACAGATGGCTCCTTTAGTGATCTTAGTGGTTTGGTTTTTTTTTTTTTGGTATGAGAAGAGGCAAGAACTTGGGCTCATAAAGTCTCCTGAAAGTATCTGGCTATCTGAAGGCCTGTTCTTCCAGTTTCCCAGAGCACAGAGGGCCTCATTCCTGAGTTCCACTCTGAAGTCCTTTCATGGTGTGTTAATGGTCAGGGCCTGCAGTGACCAGTGACTTCATTTTTATAGAACCAGATGGTGAACGACAGTTTTTAGTTGGTACCCCCCATTGCAATAGCCTCAGATTAAGTCTTCCTAGCCATTTTTAACACGTGCCAGAATAGTTTTTCCTCTCACACTTGTCAACAAACTTAGGCTCTTTTTCATCTTTCCCAAATCTTAAATTAGCATAAAACTTATGAAGAGCTTGGCTAATTCAAACTGATGGCTTGAGAAGCCCTCACAGATTGCCAAATTGTGTGGTTTGGACTGTCAGCTAACACAGTGAAATGAGATTTGTTGGAATCTATATTTGTCAGCAATGGGAACAGCTGAGTGCTGACGCCCAGCTGACATCAAGCCCTCCGCTGCCAGTGTGCTGTTACGAGGCTCCTCATGCCTGTGTGCTAAGTTGCTTCAGGCATGTCTGACTCTTTGTGACCACATGGACCGTAGCCCGCCAGGGTCCTCTGTCCACAGGGCTCTCTTGGCAAGAATACTGGAGTGGGTTGCCGTGCCCTCCTCCAGGGGATTCTCCCGACTCAGGGATCGAACTCGCATCTCTTGAGTCTCCTGCACTGGCAGGCTGGTTCTTTACTACTGGCGCCACCAGGGAAGCCCACAAGGCTTCTGAGTTTCCTGCAAATGTGTCAGATCATGTTTCTCTTCTGAGGGTTCAAAGCCAGACCATGGGATGGAAGAAAGAACAAAGGCCTCTCTCAGAGCTTATTCTTACTCCCCTGGGCCATGTGTCTCTGTGGCTCTGTCACGTGGTCCATCCTGCAGAAACCCCACAGGGAACCACAGGTTCAGCAGGATATGCGCAGAGCGTCTCCCAAGAGGACTTGAGAAAACTGCTGAGTCATCGCCTACAATCTGCTGAAGAACAGAGACCACCTCCCTAGGGCTCATAATTCCCACGATGACAGGCAGACTGCAGACAGCCTGACTGAATCCCGCAGGACATGGGAGTTGAAGGGCTGGCTTTATCTCAGTGCATCACAGCTTGTTTGGACCAGAACTTGTCTGGCAGGTCACAGAGAGGTACAGACAGGCCCCTCCCACAGCCGCTGTAGGACTGACTTCATCTGGAACACGTCATTGATGGTCCCTCCCCTACGAGTTTCGGTTCAGTTCAGTTGCTCAGTCATGTCCGACTCTTTGTGACCCCATGGACTGCAGCAAGCCAGGCCTCCCTATCCATCATCAATTCCCAGAGTTTACTCAAACTCATGTCCATTGAGTTGGTAATGCCATCCAACCATCTCATCCTCTGTCATCCCCTTCTCCTGCCCTCAATCTTTCCCAGCATCAGGGTCTTTTCAAATGAGTCAGTTCTTTGCATCAGATGGCCAAGTATTGGAGTTTCAGCTTCAGTCCTTCCAGTGAGTATTCAGGACTGACTTCATTTAGAATTGACTGGTTGGATCTCCTTGCAGTTCAAGGGACCCTCAAGAGTCTTCTCCAACACCACAGTTTAAAAGCATCAGTTCTTCGGTGCTCAGCTTTCTTTATGGTCCAACTCTCACATCCATATATGACTACTGGAAAACCCAAAGCCTTGACTAGACAGACCTTTGTTGGCAAAGTAACGTCTCTGCTTTTTAATATGCTGTCTAGGTTGGTCATAACTTTTCTTCCAAGCAGCAAGTGTCTTTTAATTTCATGACTGCAGTCACCATCTGCAGTGATTTTGAAGCCCCAAAAATTACTGCAAGTTTCTCTTCTCCCAAATTTGCACAGGCTCATCTGGGGTCTCGTATTCAGATAGACATCTGGTGCATCAGCTCCAGAGCAGCAGCCTTTGAGACCTGAGGCCCTCCTCCATGAGGGGAGGAGCGACATTTCCTCCCTAGTCTTGGTTTCTGCTTCCTGCGCGCAGGAGACCCTGGCTAACTGCATCTTTTATCACCACTTCTCCCACATCAGCATCCCATAGTATCATTTGTATTAGCTTAATTTAAGTGTTAATCATTCTGAAGTAGAAAAAGAAATGCTTTCTTAGGAAGATCATCTTTCAATTAAAATCTGAACCTAGCCTTATAACAATCAGATGAAATGAAATATATCCCAATGTGTTTCATGAAGACACCAACATTTTCTGTCTTTTAGACACCACTGTTAATATGCCAGGGCTTCCCTGCTGGTTCAGTGGCAAAGAATCCACTTACCAATGCAGGATCATAGAAAAAGCAAGAAATTAAAAAAAAAATCTACTTCTGCTTCATTGACTATGCTAAAGCTTTTGACTGTCTGGATCACAACAAACTGTGGAAAATTCTTCAAGAGATGGGAATACCAGACCACCTTACCTGGCTCCTGAGAAATCTGTATGCAGGTCAAGCAGCAATAGTAGGAACTGGACATGAAACAACGGACTGGTTCCAAATTGGGAAAGGAGTGCGTCAAGGCTGTATATTGGCATCTTACTTATTTCACTTCTTTGCAGAGTACATCATTCCAAGTGCTGGACTGGATGAAGTACAAGCTGGAATCTACATTGCAGGGAGAAATACCAATAACCTCAGATATGCAGATGACACCACCCTTATGGCAGAAAGCAAAGAGGAACTAAAGAGCCTCTTGATGAAAGTGAAAGAGGAGAGTGAAAAAGCTGGCTTAAATCTCAACATTCAGAAAGCTAAGACCATGGCATCTGGTCCCATCATTTCATGGCAAATAGAAGGGGAAACAGTGGAAACAGTGACAGACTATTTTTTTGGGCTCCAAAATCACTGAAGATGATGACTGCAGTCATGAAATTAAAAGACGCTTGCTCTTTGAAAAAAAAAAAAAAGCTATGATAAACCTAGACAGCATATTAAAAAGCAGAGACATTACTTTGCCAACAAAGATCTGTCTAGTCAAAGCTATGTTTTTTCCAGTAGTCACATATGGATGTGAGAGTTGGACCATAAAAAAAGCTGAATGCCAAAGAAATGATGCTTTTGAACTGTGGTGTTGGAGAAGACTCCTGAGAGTCTCTTGGGCTGCAAGGAGATCCAACCAGTCAGTTCTAAAGGAAATCAGTCCTGAATATTCATTGGAAGGACTGAAGCAGAAGCTGAAACTCCAATCCTTTGGCATCTGATGTGAAAACCTGACTCATTTGAAAAGACCCTGATGCTGGGAAAGATTGAAGGCAGGAAGAGAAGCAGCCGACAGAGAATGTGATGGTTGAATGGCATCACTGACTCGAGAATTGAGTTTGAGGAAGCTCTGGGAAATGGTGATGAACAGGGAAGTCTGGCATGCTGCAGTCCATGGGATCACAAAAAGTCAGACACGACTGAGGGACTGAGCTGAACCAAACTAATGCAGGAGATGCAGGTTCGATCCCTGGGTAGGGAAGATCCCCTGGAGTAGGAAACGGCAACCCGCTCCAGTATTCTTGCCTGGAGAATCCCCTGGACAAAGGTGCCTGGTGGGCTATGGTCCATGGGGTTGCAAAAGAGTCAGACATGACTTAGCAACTAAACAACAACAAATTAACAGATGTAATTAAATGTATATTTTTACAGAGAAAACAATGCAAGATGCTCACTGGAGACATTTAACTGTACCACATCTGTTATTTAAAAAGTTCGGAGCATAGTATTTTAAATGCCTTTTTAAAATTTTATAAGAATAATATTGGGTCATGTTTAGGGCTTAGCTTCTTTTATAATATTGATTGTGTGAGAATTTAATGTAAGCTAAGTACTTGTGGTGGTGGTTGTTGATGACTTGAAATAACACAAAGGATTGGGTTTGAAATTCAACTCCTAGGAGTCAGCAGTGTTACCCAATTTCCCGGCTGCCAGGGAGTGCAAGACACAGGCTGAACAGACAAAGGGGACCCCGTTTGGTTTGCATTGTTCCAAGATTAATGCCTATAAAGCCCTTAAGTAGGATATGGAGCTACGTTTCCAGGCCGGAAAGAGTGCATTTGGTTATGAGACATCCACTTTACACTGAGATAGTTATTTAACTTCTGTGTCATTTTCCAAAGAGCCTTGCCCCAGAAATGCCCAGCTTGTAGGTTTGTTTTCTGCCAGCAATCCTAGTCAACGAGCTACATCCCGCTGAGAGCAATCCATAGATACAGACTCTCTAAGGACTCAAGCATCATTGATTTGCTTGACAGCAATTTATCAATTCGTTATTTCCAAGAAGCCTTGACCTGTTCACCCTCTATCAATCCAACGCCTATCTATCCTCCAATCAATCTCTTGATCTATTTATCCCTCCTGTATATATTTATATCTCCATCTGTTTTTCTATCAATAGATTTAGAAAGTCCAAGAGATAGAGAAGAAAACTTGAGAAACCCATGCACCTTCCCAGGACTAATGAAAAGACCTTTCAGTGGCATAAATGCAAACCTTTCTCCCCAACTTTTATTAAATTAATGCTTCTTGAGAGGAGTTACGTGGCCAGGAAGCCAATGTTTCACCAATGACCTGTCACAGACTAAGATCTCACTGTAGATTTGGGGGCTTTAAATCCCCCTGGGGGCCGTGTTCCAAATTCACATCTTTGCACAAGCCACTTCCCTCTCAGCTTAGAAAATGCGTTTGTCCTTCCATGAAAAAAAAGATCTCCCCGGGATCCTGGCTTTTTCTCTGCCTTTTGGGCTTTCCCATACCTTCCGATCTGGGCTAAAGCACCTGGAGGAATTACTGAGAACAGAGTTTCTTTATCCCTTTTCCAACAGATTGCAGTCTGGCTTCTGACCACAGTTCCTATCACATCCCTGAAGGGACTATTGGGAGGACTTCCTATCATGATGGGAACCTCCGGTGGAAACCAGGGGTGTTTTCTGTCTTTTCTCATCAGAGGGGAGTAACCCTAGTGGCAGGCATCGTCCTCCCTGTGTTCTGGAATGTCCCTCCCCAGGATGCACTATTGCCCTGCCTGACTCTGCAAGCTGAGGTTTCCCAGGCCCCATAGATGATGCCACAGGGCTGGCCTCACCCCCACCTGATGACGGACCCACTATGACTCCCAAACCTGTCCTTGTGGTCCCAATCTGTGTCGTGAGCTCCAGCCTGGGCTCCCGGTGGTTCTGGGAGAGTCATCTGAAGTCCCACCTACATCTCAGGTACAGCTCACTGTGACTCTGCCGCACACCTGCCCCCCATCCACGCACCCCGTCTCTGGCCCGCTTCACAGAGTCACCCCTGTGATCACATTCATCTCCGCCAGAATTTGAAGTCATCACCCACCACTCCTCCACGTTCCTCTCCCTGACACAGCCTCCCCTTGGTTCTGTTCCCCAAATAAGGACTGACACACGTTTGCCTCTCTATCCACCTTTTAATGCGTGGTTTCAAGCCCTCAGCATATTTTTTAATACTGGGAAACACTTGGAATGTTTTCTTCACTGGCCTCTTTCATTCAGATCTGATTTCTCTCCAATTCCTTTTTTTCATCCCCTGGCCCACATGAGCTTTCTGGAATGCAGACCTCATGCAAACAGATATGGCCAACTGGGTGCTGATAAATCATGGGGGAGCCAGTAATTAAAGAGCGCAGCATTGAACTGGAAGGCACCAGATTTATTGGCAAATATGCAAATGCTCACTGCTGACCTAGCAGAACACCCAGGCACACAGTGCTTCCTGAGTAAATACCTTTCTGAAAACTGTGGAAGGCTATCTCACTGAAAGCGTCTTTCCTTCTGAAATATGCTTTCAGAAAGACATGGCAGCAAGACTATTTAGTAACTGAGGGCTCTGTGTTCATGGAAAGAGTATACCTAATGGGCACGGGCTGCCTTGCAAATCCTTGAGGTTAGGCATTTGATACAGCTTTTCCTAAACCTTACATAAGATATTTCTGTCAACTTGGATTTGAGGGGAGCCCTGAGCTTCCTTAAAAGAATTTATCATGTGAGAGTAGGGTGCTTTTTGCTTTCTTATAATGTTTCTGAGCTTTGCAAGATCTGACATATTTATCTTATAATTAGGAGAAACAATAACAGAATTAATCAACACAAACTTTTAATGACAAATTATGTCCGTCTTGGTTCTTGGTTCTCATGAGCAGTCCCAGCTGGGAGAAGCCACCTGCCTGCCTCTAGAGAGGTTTGTTCTTAAGCAGGATAGAAGAAGCGCTTTCTTGGCACCTGGAGTCTCTCCTCCTCCTCCTCCTCCTCCCCCCACTCCTCCTCTGCTCTGTTAAATCCGTGGGGTCTCCCGCAGGAAGAGAGAGCGGCAGGACCAGGGCTGTTTAAGCGGTGTTTGCATGCCAGTGAGAAGATGGAACAGTGTAGCAGGAGGAGTGCGTCTCTTCTGTCTCAGCTGTGATACTCTTGACCTTTATCTGCAGCTAGGCTTCCTGACGAGAGCTGCCTTGGGTGTGGGGGGTGCGTGTGTGTGAGAGAGAGAAGGGGTGTGTGTGTGTGAAAGAGAGAGAAGGGGTGTGTGTGTGTGAGAGAGAGAAGGGGTGTGTGTGTGAGAGAGAGAGAAGGGGTGTGTGTGTGTGTGAGAGAGAGAAGGGGTGTGCGTGTGTGAGAGAGAGAGAAGGGGTGTGTGTGTGTGAGAGAGAGAGAGAAGGGGTGTGTGTGTGTGAGAGAGAGAAGGGGTGTGTGTGTGTGAGAGAGAGAAGGGGTGTGTGTGTGTGAGAGAGAGAAGGGGTGTGTGTGTGTGAGAGAGAGAAGGGGTGTGTGTGTGAGAGAGAGAGAAGGGGTGTGTGTGTGTGAGAGAGAGAGAAGGGGTGTGTGTGTGAGAGAGAGAGAAGGGGTGTGTGTGTGTGAGAGAGAGAAGGGGTGTGTGTGTGAGAGAGAGAGAAGGGGTGTGTGTGTGTGAGAGAGAGAAGGGGTGTGTGTGTGTGAGAGAGAGAAGGGGTGTGTGTGTGTGAGAGAGAGAAGGGGTGTGTGTGTGTGTGTGTGTGTGTGTGAGAAGGGAGGTGTATACAACTCCCTGTGACACAAACAGGAACTAAGACAGGGAACTGTGATCTTCTGTTTGATCTTAAAGGCCGTCTTTGTCAATGGAACATGATTTGGGTTCAGGCTGCACCCCTGGGATCCACCCCTCTCTTTTACAGGCAGGTGACCTTCCCCGGTGGAGCGCACCCCTGAGCTCTTCTGAGGGCAGAGTGGAAGTTGGAGACCCACAACACCAGGAGAGCAGTGGGGAATCTGTTTACTAACCTGGAAAGCCACGGGACTCCTCAGCTGGGCTGGAGGCCACAGCTGAGACCCGGGCAGGGGGCCTCCTGCCGGGCGTCACCCAGGGGTAGAGTGGGCTTCTGAACCGCGCTCTGGTGTGCAGTGGCTTAGAAGCCAGTGGGAGGACCGGTCTCTCTCCCAAGGGGAGCTCTAGAGCCCTGTGGTCACTGTCACGGGGCCTCTGGGCCACGCACCTTTCTTTCAGTCTTGTTTTGTTCTGCCCCGAGCGTGTATGTCCCTAGCTGCCTGTCTCCCCCGCTGCCCGTTGAGTTGCAGACCTCACTCTTGCAGGGGGGTTGGTGTTCAGGCCCCCTCGGGGTGCCAAGCATCCTGGCAGGGGGGTAAGGACACCCCTGAGTCTCCTGGGAAGAGTGGGCTTGGGGGTGGGGCGGGTCTGTTGGGTCACCTGTGAGTTTACAGTTTCGACTTCACCCAGCACAGGCATCGTGGGCTCAGCCAATGCGCTCAAATGTGCTTTCTGTCTCTGCACCCCCTAATCCCGTGGAGAACTCTGAGCCCAGGAGAGTTGTGCTCTCTCCCGTGACGTCTGCAGGACAGGGTCTGCAGCTGCAGGGCAGTGTGGAGCCTGGGCTCCCACCCGCGTGGGCACGACCACAACGGCCTTGCCCCCTCCAGCCAGGCCCCAGCAGCTCTGTGGGCAGCACCCCTTCCCAGGCCACCGTGAGGACCGTGAGACCACGGAGCAGAGATGAGTTCTCTTTTCCTCCTTTTCCCACATCAAGATACCTTTATTATCTCAGCCTGCTTTAGAATGTTGTACGTTATCTGAGGGTTTCCTCTTTTTTCTATTTCTTAGATAGTACAGGTTTGTATTTAATCCTTTACTATGGACTTTTGTTGGATTCTGATATGTAAGTCAGGGTTATTTTGTGCAGTTGTAAGCGGTTCAGCAGGTAATCACGGCTTCAGATTTGTGATGCGTGTCAGTGGAGGGTGCTAATGTTGGCTGGAAGGTGTGTGTGTGTGTGTGTGCATCTGAGTGCGGTGTTGTGGAGCACAAAGTGCATAACCATCGGTGACAGTCACTGTGCGTCTGTCAGTCTCACTGATGAGACCAGAGCTTGTCAGAGGAGACACACCATCTTCACCTTCGCCTTGCTCCCAACCTCAGTGGTCCCCATCCCCAGGCAAATTAAACCATCCGTGACGTCCTGAGAATGTCCCCTTTGCCCGCCACCTTCTTGCCCCTCAATCTGCATCACTGCTTCTGCAAGAGAAAGGATGCCTTCCCGGTCCACTGGCCAAACCCTGTCCAAGTCCATCCTACATCGTGGTCCACACTTCTCACTCTCCATCCATGCAAGCTGCCGGGGGCCACCTCATGCCCTCAAGGCCCTCCTCTCTTGCAAGATGCCCACTTGGTGCCAAAACAAATTCAATTTAAATCCACCACAGGGTTTCTGAAGGAGCTCTGTCTCTCCCTTGGACATTTCTAACTTATGCTTAAGAGATCTTCATAGAGATTGGAGCTGGAAACTTTTTTCTTTTTGTTTTTGTTGGTTTTTTTTGGTCTGAGTTTCAATGCTGTGAGGCATTTGCAATCACCTGGTCTAATTCTCTCATCTTTAGATGAAGGAGACACGTTATACTGTCTGCCCACGTCAGGCAGAGGACAGTGACTTCGCTTGTCCTCTTGTCTAGTAACTCCTGCCCACAGCTGCTTTGTCTCCTGTTCCAGAGGTATAATAGGTCTCATCAATGTGCCTGGAGATGAAAGAAAATGACAACATGACCAGACTCAGTCACAGGGTCTCCAAGACCACTAGGCACTTTTCTCAGTGATAGCCGGGAGAGTGACCCTGAGTGGACCATGAGGGAAGCCTCACTTCAGAAAATTTTTCACATCCCCAAAGAGAAACCCCATCCCCATCAGTCAGTCACCGCTGTGTCCCCTACCCCAGGCCCCAAGCAGCTCTGCTTTCTCTGTCGGTAGATTTGCCTAATCTGGTTGCTTCATGTAAGTGGAATCACACAATATGTGGGGTTTTGCGTCTGGTTTCTCTCACTTAGCATAGCGGTTCCACTCTAAGATCTTGGGGGTGGGGCTTCCCCAGTGGCTCAGTGGTAAAGAATCTGCCTGCCAACGCTGGACACGCAGGTTCTATTCCGGATCTGAGGGATCCCACAGGGCAGCTAAGCCTGAGTGCCACGCCTCCTGAAGCCCGAGTGCCTAGAGCCTGTGCTCTGCAACAGGAGCAGATGCCGCAGTGAGAAGCTCACACACCGCAACTAGAGAAGAGCCTGCACAGCAGGGAAGACTCAGCACAGCCAAAAATGAATAAACACACATTGAAACACACACAGAGTTATAGGGATGATGACTGCATGGCCTGGTGAATGAACTGGATCCAGGCCGCTGAACTGTACCATTGACAATGATAACATTTATGTTATATGTATTTTCCCTCAGAAACCCACTTAAGGAAACAGAGCTTTGTTTCTTTTAAGTGTACCGAATAAGTTGACTGAGATTTGACAGAAATTTTTCAGGTATAGATTTGGCTGCCTCCTCATCAGTGAATAGATGCAATGGTTGTGAACTGAAAACCGATTGCCTTTGCTCAGTAAGGGAGATGCTTAACCCTAGAAATCTTATGCTTGTTGTTCCGTTTAAACCTGCTCCAATTCTTGGAACCACATATAGCAGAAAGTAGGTTTCAGCTCAGCTCTGGTCAAATTGCAGTGAGTACTTAATCAGTATGATAAACAAGTGAAGGTTTACTGAATAGATAATTCACACTCAGCTTTACATCATATTTTCTTGTCTTTGATGTTTGGGAAGATCGGGCAAGGATAGATATGATCCTGGTTGAATAATCAAGAAATAGATCAATTTTAAAGGCGCTGCTCTGCCTTTATAATTCCTTTTGCAAAGAAGAGGAAAATTACGTTTTGTCTTGCTCTTTGTTGAATGTATATAAGCCTGAAAACAGATGTCATTCTGCTGGTATCTTCAAGCTATTAGTGGCGATATAAAAACCGGTGCTCTCCACGGGAGAGAAGAGGTTTGGACCATGTTACAGCTGTGCTCACAGCATATAAACATTTCAGTGATGAAAATGAATTCAGAGCCAACAGCCCTACATTTTAGTAAAATTCACTTTCAAAATATGCTTTTCATGTGTGAGTCATATAGATGCAAACACATGACTGTATTAATAGCACACATTTATGGCAAGAGCAAACAGAACTGGACCTGGTTAACCTCTTTTTGATCAATAAATATGTCAGAGCATCAGAATTATTTCAGTGATACTTGATTTTATAATGCCTGGAACCCCAAGTGATTATTTTCAAAAAGTGCAATTAAAAGTTCTGGAAACTTGCTGAAAAACCTCCCTTTTATTGCACTTATCCAGACTTTAAAAGATCCGTTGCTCACAACAGACTTTTATGTGGTGCGGTTTCCAGTTTTTGTATCAGAACCGAGGAACCTATAGTGCAGACAGCATATTCCACTGCCTGCAGCACACCTCCAGACCCTTGCTATCTTCTAATGGGCATTGCAATTGTTTTTATAGAATTCATTCCTTGGAGAGAAATGCAGCCAGAAGGAGAGTTGAAAGGGGTTTGTTTAATACAAGAGGAGGTAGGTTTCAGAGACCCAGTTCCTGGTGTGTGGTTCTGGAAGGCTCTCCTTCCCCTGTGTGTGCCCCCGTGAACTGTTCTCTGCCCTTCAGGATGCCACTCGGAAATCCTTCCCTTCCCTAAGTTAGATACCCCCTCTTCTTCTGCTTCTGCACAGCACGTGTTTGATGGCACCTGGTGTGTGAGGCTCCATCCCCCCGGGGAAGGTGTGTCTGGCACACTCACCTCCGAATCCCCACTTACAAAGCTTGGCAGACAACCCACTGATCAAATGTGTGAAGAGAGTAAGTGAACGAAAGTGCAAATATTCCTTAATTACATGACAGGTTAAGATCTGATATGGCTGCGGAGGTGTGTTTTTATGTTTTGTGACTGCCCTACATTGTCACATTTGCGCTCCCTTTTGGGGGTACAGACCTTCCTCTAGGATAAATAACGGTCCTGGCAGAGAGTCACAGGAATGTCCACTGGCTCCCTGCCCAGTGTCTTTATATCAATAGATGTGTTTTCAGTTGCTCAGTCATGTCTGACTCTTTGTGACCGCATGGACTGTAGCCAGCCAGACTCCTCTGTTCATGGGATTTCTCAGGCAGGAATGCTGGAGTGGGTTGCCATTTCCTTCTACAGGGGATCTTCTCAACCTGGGGATCGAATTCATGTCTCTTGCATCTCCTACACTGGCATACACACATATTTATGCATACATGTGCTATGATACACATATCAAAATATATATAAATTGGTACTGTGGTCAAATCGTGTGTGTGTGTGTGTGTGTGTATTGGACAGTACCAGAATTCATTTACATAAGTGAGTGTTTCTCACTTGAACTGGCTGTAGCATCAGAGAAATGTACAGACAAGTATGATCTTAATGATTAAATGTTAGCAGCAAGAGATAGTTCAGGGTCCTCACTGTCTGTGACATCAGGACTAAGCCAGTTAAGCTTTCCTGCCTTAATTTCCTCAGGTGAAAAGTGGAGATGATAAAACCACCTTCCATATGATGCTGCATAAAGATTAAATAGCTCATACAGGCAACCCCTTAGAATGGTGTTTCCGCAGAACAAGGGACCAGTGTCTGCGTTTTGATTGCATGCTTGTCGATTATCCCAAGCGAATGACAAACCTCTGAGTTTTAGCAGCTAACGAATTTATTAACACTTTCATGGGCATAAGGCACAATCTGATGGAAAAAAATAAAAAAGAAACTAACAAATCTATAATCATCGTAGGAGTTTCTTTAAATCATATTTTCCAGAAATTAATAGATGAAGTATAGACTTATTCCTTTCATAAACCCAAAGAAAATCAACATTAAAAAAGGAAATGATATGTTATGTTTGACTATAATTCAGGAATTATAAAATAGTAGCAAATGATAGACCAAAAATACACTCTTTAAGATCTTAATACCCTTCTAGTAACCCTATGTGAAAGCCAGAATTTAATTTTAAATGAAGCCACTTTACCTTTCTGTAGTTATTTTTAATCAAACAAATGATGCTTTATAAGAGAAGGTATTTAAATGCACACATAAATAAATTTTATGTACGAGGGGCAAGATAAGATAACATTTAGGAAATATGTCCAAAATACCAGATATTTATGTAAAAACCTTATAGCTTTTTAAAATCTGAAGTTTAAACTTCCTTAGAGCTTTGGTTCAGCAAGACCTGGCGTTCAGAGGTAAAGAAGCCTACTGTGGAATCTTTAATTTGCTAGAAGTATCTTAGCTTGTGAACGTGCTACTGACCAGACATTAACAAGCAATGCTTTGCAGAGGCAGCAGCTCCCAGTGGAATTGTAGTGCCCGAAGATACAGAATAAAGTCAACACCGAGATGCACCTCCAGAAGTCAGCCAGTTTATTTCTCCTGCTGCTGCTGCTGCTAAGTCGCTTCAGTCGTGTCCGACTCTGTGTGACCCCATAGACAGCAGCCCACCAGGCTCCCCCATCCCTGGGATTCTCCAGGCAAGAACACTGGAGTGGGTTGCCGTTTCCTTCTCCAATGCATGAAAGTGAAAAGTGAAAGTGAAGTCGCTCAGTCAGGTCTGACTCTTAGCGACCCCATGAACTGCAGCCTACCAGGCTCCTCCGTCCATGGGATTTTCCAGGCAAGAGTACTGGAGTGGGGTGCCATTGCCTTGTCCTTTAATTCTCCTACTTTGGTAAAAACAAGCACAGGTAACGGAGGGCTCATAAAACGATTCAGGTTGGTTTATACAACTACAGATGATGTCACAAGGTACAATTATTTGTAATTCCAAATGTTTAAAGCATGTGAACTATAAAAGTAAGTGTTTAGTATATAACTATTGAACACATTTAAAAGCTATTTTCCTGGAGGAGGAAATGACTGCTGCTGCTGCTGTTAAGTCACTTCAGTTGTGTCTGACTCTGCTATCCCATAGACAGCAGCCCACCAGGCTCCCCTGTCCCGCAACAGTATTCTCGCCTGGAAAATTCCGTGCCCTGCAAGCTACAGTCTCTGGGTTTCAAAGGAAAAGACACGACTAAGCGACTAACACATGCGAAGCTATCTTAGGGCTTCCCTGGTGGCTCAGATGGTAAAGAATCAGCCTGCAATGCAGGAGGCCTGGGTTCAATCCCTGGGTTGGGAAGATCTGAAGAAAGGAAGGCCTACCCACTCCAGTATTCTGGCCTGGAGAATTCCACGGACAGAGGAGCCTGGCAGCTGCAGTGCATGGGATCGCAAACAGTCAGACACGACCGAGCGGCTTTCACTTTCAAAGCTATTTTAAACTGTCTCACTATTTTGCTCTTTAAAAAGCGTCGCAGGAATAATAATGCTGTCATTCGTTTCTGCCCCTCTGTCCTCCTCCACCATACAGACGGACCAACAGATGTTGCTCCATTTCAGGCCTGACTGAGAAGAGAAAGGAAGCACGCAGAAAAATAACGGTGGTGTTTCCCTAGTCCCCGCTCTGAGGGAGAATGTGATGAATGATGTCCCCAATAAATAGATACAGAGGTAATAAAAAGGTGTCCTCGTCTGTCTGGTCCTTGGAGAGTGTATGTGTCAGGAACCCAGCAGGACACAGACGGCCCATTCACGGTGACTGACCTCTTCCTGCCTGCCTCGCATCCCTTACGAGGGACGTGGGTAGGTTGAAGCCATGGGATGCAGAGATTCAGGGCCACTGCGATGGCTGGGCTGCCTGTTACCCCTTGCAGGCAAGAAGGGGTACCGAGAGATAAGGCTTACGGAAGCCAGAGCAGAGAGTCCTGCAGACGGGCCACCCTGAGGGTGCTGTGTCCCTCGGTGGGGACATGCAGCCAGCACAAGCCTCCTCGCGGGAGGGATGCCGAGAGGAGCACTGCCTTCACTGCCCTCCACCCACAGACCTGCCGCCCCGGCTCCTCCCTGGCGGCCCAACAGGACGTCTGAGAACAGGGCACCCTCGGCGTGGTCCACCTCCTGGACCAGGGAGCCGGGTGGAGCAGAAAAAGCAGACTGGAGGGGGCGGGGGGAAGCCCAGTGTCACGTGATTCATCCTCTGAAGGTGGTTCTGCCGGGATCTGAAGGAAATGGAATTCCCGGGCGTCACATGTTCTAGTGACGCACTTCATGGAGTGAGAAAGCTAAAATCGTCCTGGGAAAGTAAATCGTTAACATTTCCTCTAAATCATTCTTCATGGCACTAGTTGTCTGAGTGTGGTTTTGATAGCATTTCCCTCCCTGACACTTCACAACTGAAGTTTAGAGCGAGAAATTAAATAACAGGTCTTCCACATCAAAGGGGCTTCCCAGGTGGCTCAGTGGTAAAGAGTCCACCTGCCAGTGCAGGAGACGTGGGGTTGATCCCTGGGTTGGAAAGATCCCCTGGGGAAGGAAATGGCAACCCACGGCAGTGTTCTTGCTGGGAAATCCCATGGACAGAGGACTGTGATGGGCTACAGTCCACGGGGTTGCAGAGAGTCAGACATGACTGAGCGACTGAGCATGCATACACACACACACACACACACACACACATTTGACAACAACAAATGTCAGAGTTGCAGATGATGGTTTATTTGATGGGAGGCTATTTCACTAGGTGTCTATTTTTAGCAAATAAAAATAAAGGATCCTCAGTTAAATTCAAATAAACAATGGATTTTAAAGTATAGGTATGCTCCAAATACCACTTGGTACATACTTATATTAAAAAATTCTGTTTATCTGAAATTCAAATTTAACGGGACATTGTTTTTTAATCTGGCAACACCACGCTTCACTGCTGCAGTCAGTTTACCAGGTCACCATTTGTAAGTTTTTTTTTTCCCCAAAAGGGAGCTTCAAATCTGTTCAAACATTTAAATGTGGAGCAGATTCATTGCTCCAAGTTCTACAACATGGCCTGGGATAATTTCAAGGTTGGGTTTCATAAATTCTTACCTCTACTCTAGAAGAATTTTAATATGGGAACTATTCTGTTGTTTATTCATACATTTGTTTGGTAAATATTAATTAACATCTCTTTAGTGCTAGGGGCACTTTCCCTGGTAGCTCAGCTGGTAAAGAATCTGTCTGCAATGCTGGGTCCAATCCCTGGGTTGGTAAGATCCCCTGGAGAAGGGAAAGGCTACCTACCCCAATTCTTGCCTGGAGAATTCCATGGACAGAGGAGCTTGGTGGGCTACAGTCTGGGGGTTGCAAAGTGTCAGACAATATAGTACTAGGAATTATTCTAGATGTAGAGGACACAGCAATAAACACCAGAGACAAGACATCTGTCTCATCTATCCTCACGGCACTGAGGGTCTGGTGGGAAAGACAGGTAAGAAGGAAACAACACAGTTTAAAGTAGTGACCAGGACCTTCCATGGCAGTCCAGTGGTGAAGACTCTGTGTGCCCAATGCAGTCTATGGGGTCGTAAAGAGTCGGACATGACTGAGCGACTAAGCACAGCACAGCAGAGGTCAGAGTGAACTTACCTGAGGTCTATTTGAAAGGTGGGGCCAACAGGACTGAAAGGTGGTGAGAGGGGGACCCTGGGAGAGAGGAGCAGGTTAGCTCCAGAATTCTTTTTTTTTTTACATTTCTTTTTTTTTAATTTTACAATATTGTATTAGTTTTGCCAAATATCGAAATGAATCTGCCACAGGTATACCTGTGTTCCCCATCCTGAACCCTCCTCCCTTCTCCCTCCCCATACCCTCCCTCTGGGTCGTCCCAGTGCACCAGCCCCAAGCATCCAGTATCATGCATCGAACCTGGACTGGCGACTCGTTTCATACATGATATTATACATGTTTCAATGCTAGTCTCCCAAATCTCCCCAATTCTTGATGGAGAATCCCCATGGACAGAGGAGCCTGGTAGGCTATAGTCCATGGGGCCACAAAGAGTTGGACACGACTGAGTGACTAAGCACATCCATAGTGTATAGGTGTCAAATGCCTAAACTTCTTAAAGAGGCATCTGCTCCCAATGTCAATAAGACCCCCATTCTATACCCAAAGGAGCTTCTGCTTGTCCCACTATACCCAGACTGTGGTGTTCAAGATCATTTGCAAGTTCTCTGCTAGACCCACAGATGGCCTTGTCCTCAACTTATGGGACATCTCAGTATTGTTGGAGATAGCTGAAGACCAGTCGTTGATTCAATGCTCTCTTGACCGCAATTAGGTCACTCCCTGGGGTCCCTTTGCTTCTAAGCCATCCCATCCGTGTCTCCTTGCCTCATCCTCATCTTCTACTTCGCCTTTTTTGTATTTTCCAGCCTTTGCCCTGCCAGGTACTTGCTTTGCATTGTATTGTTTATTCCCATGGATTTAAATATTATTTGCAGGTGGATGCTTTCAATTTTTAACTCTCCATTCTAGCCCTTTCCTCTCATGTTTTTGACACCTCCTTGTGAATTTCTCCCAGGTATCTCATTCCCCCCACGTTTTCTCTCCAAATTTCCACATTTCTGGAAATCATGCAACTGCAAACCATTGTTTATTTCGGATTCCCCTCCCCCTCAGTTTCCCATCTACAGTGGTCACCAAATGCCATCAGTTTCCTCTCATACTGGATCTCAAATCTTCCCACTTCTCTGAATCTTCTGCTTTCACGCTTGACTATTGACAAAATCTCCTGTGTCTTCTGTGGCTTTTTTTATTTTTGCTCCCTTCAATATATTTTTCACATACCAGACAAGCTTTCTGAAATATACATCAGATCATTTCTCTCGCCTGCTTAAGGCTTTTCAAAGGCTTCATAGTGTGCCTTAGGATAAAATAACCTCCCTGAAGAAATTTGGGTGAATTGATCCCTACCTGTCCTTCCTATGGGCTTCCATGATAGCTCAGTTGGTGAAGAATCTGCCTGCAATGCACGGGACCCTGGTTCGATCCCTGGGTCAGGAAGATCCACTGGAGAAGGGATAAGCTACTCACTCCAGCATTCTTGGGCTTCCCTTGTGGCTCAGCTGGGAAAGAATCCACCTGCAATGCGGAAGACCTGGGTTGGGAAGATCTCCTGGAGGAGGAAAAGGCTACCCATTCCAGTATTCTGGCCTGGAGAATTCCATGGACTGTATAGTCCATGGGGTCTCGAAGACTCGGACACGACTGAGCAACTTTCACTGCCTTTCCTACTTCATTTTCTCTCCTCCTCCCTCATTGTCTCACATCCTGATCATCTTTTCTCAGTTCCCAGTTCTTATGTTCCTTCTTGACCCACAGCCTACTGTCGCATCTCCAGGAACTCCACACACCCCCTACCTTATCTTTTGAATTGCTATTTCCTTACTATTCCTCAAGTCCCCACTTAGAAGTAATATCCTCAAAAAAGTCTTCCCAGCCCCTTTCCCTTAGAGAATATCTCTATTTGATTTGAATTTTCATGTCCTTCTCACACTTAGCACAACTGGTTCTAAGCCTGCCTCTTCCTCTAGTTCACGAGGGGGATCTCATCTGTTATGTTCTCCCTTGGGCTCACCGATCTTGTAGGACAAATGAAATCCAAGAGAATAAGGGGCTTGTTGGAACAATGGACTGGTTCCAAATTGGGAATGTCTTCCCTGAAGCTGAAACAGTAAAGAAACTGCCTGCAATGCAGGAGACCTGGGTTCGATCCCTGGGTCAGAAAGATCCTCTGGAGAAGAGAATGGCAGTCCACTCCAGTATTCTTACCTGGAGAATCCCATGGACAGAGAAGCCTGGCAGGCTCTAGTCGGTGGGATTGTAAAAAGTCGGACACAACTGAGCAACCGAATGATGATGATAGGGTAGGCCATCAGAGAAGGAGAAGGATTGCCGTCATTGTACCTGAATTTACAGCAAGACATCCAGAAAGCAGAGCACAGCATTCAGCCAAAGACGAGTAGGCAAGTCCAAAGACAATATTTTAGATCAGCGGTGTTCTCTGTCCCTTGTGTGTGATCAAGTGTGGTCATCAAAAAGTCAACGTATGTGTGAAACAGGATCATTGTTGAGTGGTGATTCTTTCAGGTAGTTATCATCACAAAATTATGCATACATGCATATGTAAAAACATTCATGAGGATGCGTGCGTGTGTGCGTGCTAGGCTGTTTCACTGTGTCTGACTCTTTTTGATACCATGGACTGTGGCCCACCAGGCTCCTCTGTCCATGGGATTCTCCAGGCAAGAACACTGGAGTGGGTTGCCGTGCCCTCCTCCAGGGATCTTTGCTACTCAGGAGTGGAAACCGAGTCTCTTACATCTCCTGCACTGGCAAGCATGCTGTTTACCACTAGCGCCACATGGGGAGCCCTTGTATGAGTATACATATATATATATACACACACACACGTGCACGCAATAACCACACAATATTGTCACATTGCAGAGTTCCTTACAGAATGATCACTTTTCTAAATGACCTACAGGCTGTTAAGAGAATATCTATTCTATTTATAATTCTGTTTATTCCCAGAACCCATATTTCCCAGCTACCTACTATGTGCCAGGTGCTCCTGTACTGGGAACACATCACTCAACAGCAACAACAAATGACACTCAGCTGTTGTATCAGGTGTTGAGAGATGCCAGGGAAGAGTAAAAAGAGGTCAGTTGCCCTCTAACAGGTGCATATGCATATGTGGGGAGGGGTGCACAGCTGGTGCAAAGAAGCAGGTGCAACAGCCCTGGGGCAGGGGGTGTGTCCTGCAGAGAACACAAGGACCACGTGCCTGCGGGAGGTGGGCGGGTACAGAGGGGCAGCTGGGTAGGTCACGTGCGCACCTTCGGGGCCAACCTCAGGGCTTTGGTTTTCCCCTGAGTGGGAGGGGAGCCTCCGGGGGTGTCTAGAGGACTGCTGTGATCTGACCCCCAGTTCTCGGGGGTGACTCTGACTCCATGTTGAGAACCTGTGGTCATGCACGTGTGGACGCAGAGGAATAGGCAGGGTCACAGAAATGACCTGCTACGGGATGATGGAGATGTGGACGAGGGCAGCAGGAGGCGTGGTGACCACCTCCAGAGTCCAGATGTACTTGGTGCCTGGGGACATTACCATTCACTGATGCGCTGGGTGTGGGGCTGAGAGAAACAGAGGTGTCTGGTCTGTCACATTTGGCCTGAACAACTGAAGAGCGGAGTTTCCATCTGCAGATGTGATGAGAGTCAGTCAACCGGGCGGCCTTGGAGATACTGATGCTGCTGTGGCTGTTTCTATTGGAAAGCATTTCAGCACTGACAGGATGCCTCAGTTGGTTAAAATATCAACCTGCAATGTGGAGACCCTAGTTTGATTCCTGGGTCCACTGGAGAAGGGGTAGGCTTCCCACTCCAGTATTCTTGGGCTTCCCTTGTAGCCAGCCGGTAAAGAATCTGCCTGCAATGCGGAAGACCTGGGTTCAACCCCAGGGTTGGGAAGATCCCCTGCAGAAGGGAAAGGCTACCCACTCCAGTGTTCTGACCCAAGAACTATACAGTCCCTGGGGTTGCAAAAAGTCAGACACAAGAGTGACTCTTACTTCATGTGAAAACCTGACAGAGGCATCTTGTTCTTCCTATAATCCCCCAGGGCCATTTTGTACTTTTGAACATAGAGCAGTTATGAGCAGGACATCTTGGGTATTGTTCTCAGGTCCCTCCGCAGCCTGAGTGCCATTCCAGCAGTTGGAAATTCTCGACGTGCCATGTTGCAGTTATGAGTCAACGTGCTCCAAGAAGATCTTCTCTGGTGCCTCAGGTGGTAAAGAATCCACCTGCAATGCAGGAGATCCTGGTTTGATCCCTGGGTCGGGAAGGGATCATGAAGAAGGGAATGGTTACCTCCTCCAGTATTCTTACCTGGAGAATCCCATGGACAGAGAAGCTGGACGGGTACCGTTCATGGGTCGCAAAAAGTCAGGCACGACTGGGCTACTAACACGTTCATGCTCCAGGGATGAGGGCGGTGTCCTGAACACATCATGTTTTGTTTGGTGGAGGGAATAAAGTTTATACCTTAAGTGGTCCCTTTCATGTGTTTTGAAAATAGTCATGCCCTGGATCCTCCTCTGTCTACTTTCTTGACTTTTGACTAAAAAAATGTCTCTTTATAAATATTAATATGCTTTTTGATTTCTCCAGTCTTGCAAATGGCCAGGAGTGAGCCGTCTAAGCCTGAGGGGCTGAGGGAAACACTCCTTCACTTTATACTTTTTGGAAACCCTGTGGATGCCAGGATTTGTCTGTACCTGGATGCCTTATTCACTGTTCTCCCAGACTGACCTGGAGGCTGGCAGGTGGGTTGAGCTCTTCTGTTCTCCAGATAATTGGTAATTCTCCAGATTAACATCACACTTAAGAAAAATATATTTCTACTATCTGTGTGCATGCTTGCTCGGTCACTCAGTCGTGTCTGACTCCTTGTGACCCCATGGACTGTAGCCTACCAGGCTCCTCTGCCCATGGAAATTTCCAGGCAAGAATACTGGGGTGGGTTGCCATTTCCTACTCCAGAGCATCTTCCTGACCCAGGAAGTGAACTCAAGTCCCTGCCTCCCCTCCATCGGCAGGTGGATTCTTTCCACTGCACCATCTGGGAAGTCCATTATCCGCAACGCTGGTAATTTCCCAGATTGATATCACACTTAAGAAACCATGTTGCTACTATCTGCGTTTCCAGCCAAATCCTTTGCAAATATTTTGTGATTTTTCTTCCCCCCACCAAAAAACATTCTTAACATGAAATCCATCTTTGTAGGAATCATGCTCCCCTCGAACCCCAAGAGAACCATGACCATGTGCTCTATTGATTTTTTTTTAAATCTGTATTAACCATACTGTGAATCATGGCATCATTCTGGGATCAAGGTCATCAGTGGCAGCCCAGGTGAAGATGAGGAATGGGATTACAAAAGGTTATTGTGTCTCAGCCATGTCTGTTCTAAGTTTCCAGTGGGCGCACGGGGTATTGATCCAAAGCTGCCACCTGCTACTTAGCCACGTAGAGAGGCAGAAGCCTAATCTATCAGATGTCATTTTCCACTGAGTCTCAGGTGGTAGCCCAGGGTCAACACCCTTAAATCCAGAGTCTCTGCATTAAGTCAGAGCAGGGCCATTTGGTGCCGTTCTGGTGCTTCCTTCTCATCAGCGCCCGGAAGCAGGTGGTGCCGTTCTGGCGCTTCCTTCTCATCAGCGCCCGGAAGCAGGTCCCGGCACCGCTCCAGCTCTCCCCACCGTGCGGCCCAAATAGTTCCTCGTGTTACCCTCCTCAGTTACATTCTCTCTGAACTACAGAGTCTGGAACTGGCTTCCATTAAGGCGTATTTTCCAAAGCACTTTGACTATTTGGAGAGATTAAATATTAAGCAGTGACATAGTGGCACTTGCACTGAGAATTGGATAAAAGTTAATCAATACAAAATGAAGGTAGTGCAAACCCCACAGCAATGGAAAAGCGAGTGTTGGTTGCTTCAGTCATGGCCAGTTCCTTGGGACCCCATGGACTGTAGCCCAACAGGCCTCTCTGTTCATGGAACTCTCCAGGTAAGAATACTGGAGAGGGTCGCCATTTTCTTCTCCAGTATCAAGCCCAGGTCTCCTGCACTGGCAGGTGGATTCTTTTTTTTTTAACAATAAAAGTTGTGCTCAGTTGTTTTAGTCATGTCCAACTCTTTGCAACCCTATGGACTGTAGCCTGCCAGGCTCCTTTGTCCATGGCAAGAACACTGCAGTGGGTTGCCATGTCCTTCTGCAGGGGATCTTCCTGACCCAGGGATTGACCCTTCATCTCTTGTGTCTCCTGCATTGCAGGCATATTCTTTACCCACTGAGCCTTCTGGGAAATCCAAAAGTAAAAGTTATTGTTTATTAAAAAATACAGCTAATTTTTAAAATCACACACAAAACAATATGTGGTACATAATACGCAAAATAGTAACATCATGCAAAATGTGTTTGAACCTAGCTTTCTTAAAATGATTCTCAAATTGTTAGATTGTGTATATATTTCGAATTGCTTTTTTTTTTAATCTATTTTTTTTTTAATTGAAGGATAGTTGCTTTACAGAGTTCTGTTGTTTTCCATCAAACATCAACATGTATCAGCCATCGGAATCCATGCGTCCTGGCCGGTGGTTTCTTTACCGTCTGGACCACCAGAGAAGCCCGACAGCAATGGAGAGAGTACCAGCACCAGGAAATCAACAGGCACGGGAACATTCAACGCTTATTGAAGGCAGTGGGGCAGGATCAGCACTGAATATCTCAGGAAGAAACCCGTTTACCTAAAAAAATATTTTTAAAGTTTTGATAGCTTGTGGTGAATGATGTCAGATTCGAGATCTCTGAAGAAGAAGATGTAGCTTCGGGACCAAGGACCAGGCTTGATTGCCGAAGAGCTTTTGTGTAGCAGAGTTTTATTAAAGTATGAAAGGGACAGGGAAAACTTCTGACACAGACATCAGAAGGGGGATGGAGAGTGCAAGGGAGTTAAATGCTAAAAAAAAAAAAAAGAAGAAGAAGAAGAATTAAATTAGTTATTACAATAAATCAAAAGAATGTCTTGAGGTTGTAAAGATCTTATTAGACCCACTCCCACAATATATATTCCAAAATATCAGGATTAGTCAGAAAAGTTTTCAGGAAGGAGAAACTGTCCTCAAGCAGGATACATTGTTGTTATATAATCCCTACTACAGAGTTTAAGCTGATTTGTTTGTTGTGTAAACATCAGTTCCGGGCTTAAAGGAAAAAAAAAAAAACAAAAAACATTTTATAGACTAAGACTAAGGGCATGGAACAACAGACTGGTTCCAAATAGGAAAAGGAGTATGTCAAGGCTATATACTGTCACTCTGCTTATTTAACTTCTATGCAGAGTACATCATGAGAAATGCTGGGCTAGAAGAAGCACAAGCTGGAATCAAGATTGCCGGGAGAAATATCAATAACCTCAGGTATGCAGATGACACCACCCTTATAGCAGAAAGTGAAGAGGAACAAAAAAGCCTCTTGATGAAGGTGAAAGAAGAGAGTGAAAAAGTTGGCTTAAAACTCAACATTCAGAAAACGAAGATCATGGCATCTGATCCCATCACTTCATGGGAAATAGATGGGGAAACAGTGGAAACAGTGTCAGACTTTATTTTGGGGGGCTCCAAAATCACTGCAGATGGTGACTGCAGCCTTGAAATTAAAAGATGCTTACTCCTTGGAAGAAAAGTTATGACTAACCTAGATAACATATTCAAAAGCAGAGACATTACTTTGCCAACAAAGGTCCATCTAGTCAAGGCTATGGTTTTTCCAGTAGTCATGTATGGATGTGAGAGTTGGACCATAAAGAAAGCTGAGCGCCAAAGAATTGATGCTTTTGAATTGTGGTGCTGGAGAAGACTCTTGAGAATCCCTTGGACTGCAAGGAGATCCAACCAGTCCATCCTAAAAGAGACCAGTCCTGGGTGTTCATTGGAAGGACTGATGCTAAAGCTGAAACTCCAATACTTTGGCCACCTCATGTGAAGAGTTGACTCATTGGAAAAGACCCTGATGCTGGGAGGGATTGGGGGCAGGAGGAGAAGGGCTTGACAGAGGTTGAGGTGGCTGGATGGCATCACCCACTCGATGGATGTGAGTTTGAGTAAACTCTGGGAGTTGGTGATGGACAGGGAGGCCTGGCGTGCTGTGATTCATGGGGTCGAAAAGTCGGACACGACTGAGCGAATGAACTGAACTGAACTGAACTGAAGGAATGTAGAGAGAAAATGAATAAATGTTTGTCCTTTCCTCCTCCTTGAGAACCTCAGACCCCTCTCTCCTCAGGAACCCCCCAGCTTCTTATCAACCTGCCCAGGAACTCTGTTTCTTGACTTCACGCTCTGAGAGGGTTGGGGCACTCAGTGGATTGCTGAGCATTGTTGCGGTTCTCATATCTAACAGTTTCATGTGAAATTCAGAGGGTGCTGTTAGAGGTTGCTTTTGCATGGCCTTTGGCTGAAAGTCAGGTTCAGTCTGAAGGGGCTTCGATCATGTCCGTATTGCTGGGAAACAGATAGTTGGCTGCTTCTGTAGTTTTGTGGAGCTTCAACTTTACTGAAAATTTCTTGGGAAATTTTAAGTTCTAAATAAAATAACAGAAAGCATTGTTTTATACTAAATTAGACCAACTGTTTTATGAAATAGAGTACAAGATTTACATCAGTTTACATCAGTGTCGGAGTACGTCCTACAAGCTGTAAGGATGGAGCTTTACTAAACCCACTCTTACCCTTTCCTACTGGGAATGTGACTCATTAGAAGGGTCTTCCTACTTTTCAAAATATCTCAGTGTTTTGATAAAGATTCAAAGGGAATTTAAGAGCCTTGGATCTGCATTGTACGTGGCCCACAAGCACACAGTTCCTGTCTGTGATCTGAGTTACTAAAAATCAGAGCTAATGTGGGTGTAGAACATGCCACACACCAGGATCTGCCGTACTCACCACACTCACTTCCTCCTCTGGGTGTTCTCACAAGCTAAAGACACAGATTGGCTTCCGTTTTTAACAGTGAGGAAGTGGAGGCATGAAAAAGTTCCAGAATGTCTTAGGGTCACCCCGCTGGTGAGTGACAGGGTTGGATTGTAGCCCATGGTCTGTGATCACAATTGCAATCACAAATGCCTCTCTCTACCTTGGGGCATCCCACGGGCTCAGCAGGAAAGAGCCCACATGCAATGAAGGAGATGCAGGAAATGTGGGTTCCGTCCCTGGGTCGGGAAGATCCCCCGGAGGTGGGCGTGGCAACCCGCTCCAGTATTCTTTCCTGGAGAATCCCATGGACAGCGGAGCCTGGTGGGCTGCAGTCTGTAGGTTCGCATGACTGAAGTGACTGAGCACTCTCCACCACAGCACAGAATTTATAAAATTTAATTTGTACTTTGCCTTTTTATTTTTGACAAAATAACGATAAATACCATTAAGTCCAGCGTGTTTTTACTCTTTCCTGTAAGATAGTGCATCTTTTAACAATGAGAAACAATGAGAAAGTCGTCACGGAAATTCCGGAGGTAGCCAGCTAGGATGTTTAGGCTCTATTTCAAAGAGTCCAGCTGGAGTTTTGTTTGTTTCCCTAACAAAGGTTTCACTCAGGGCCTCTTCTGCTGCTGGATGGAGGGTAGGGTAGGTGAGGAATTTGGCAGAATTGGGGTCTCCGGATGTCCGGGATCAAGTGACTCAGCAGATGTCTATTATGGTTGTGGCCCTGATGTGCTTTCACAGCAATGATGATAACAGCAGGGCATGACCAACACTCGCTATAACTTCAGCAGCACCTGCTACGGACCCAGTGTTTCTCTAGATCATTTCATTTAAACTCATGCAACCCACTAAGGAGAGCCAAACGCTGCCTGCATGTATACCAGCTTCACTGCCAGGGCTCCTAATCCTCCGGTTATGCTGCTGCCTAGAAAAAGCAGGAAGAGAAGCTCTTCTTGGATGGAGCGTGGGTACCTGCAAGTTGAGTGTGGTGGGATGTGTGCTTCCATTCAGCAGGCTTCAGGGGATATTGACTGAGGTGCTTCTGTGAGCAGCGTGTGCTACAATCTGTGCTGTATGGAGGCCAAGAAGATGCTGGGCTCACAAAGTTCACAATTCGCCTGGGGAACCTGAAAGGAAATCACTGGGGAGGGTAGTCAGTCCCCACTGAGAGGTGCAGGGAAATACCCGCAGAGGGCAAAGCCCAGAAGTTGGAATTAAAGATGGAGGGGGACTGAACGGGCGGAGAAGGGCAGCATCTTTCTCCCAGCAGGCAAGTAGCTAGGTTGTTGTGGTTCTGTCACTCAGTCGTGTCTGAGTCTTTGCGATTCCATGGATGCAGCACACCAGGCTCCTCTGTCCTTCGCCATCTCCTGAGCTTGCTCAAACTCATGTCCATCAAGCCAGCCAACCATCTCTTCCTCTGTCATCCCCTTCTCCTCCTGCCTTCAATCTTTCCCAGCATCAGGGTCTCTTTCAATGAGTCAGTTCTTTGCATCAGATGGCCAAAGTATTGGAGCTTCAGCTTCAGCATCAGTCCTTCCAATGAACACCCAGGACTGATCTCCTTTAGGATGGACTGGTTGGTCCTCCTTGCAGTCCAAGGGATTCTCAAGAGTCTTCTCCAGCACCACAGTTCAAAAGCATCAATTCTTTGATGCTCAGCCTTCTTTACGGTCCAACTCTCACATCCACACATGACCACTGGTAAAACCAGTAGCTAGGTAAAAGCAGAGAGATGGGGACAGGGGCCAGGTGGCAGGAAATCACACAGCTTGTAAACAGCGGGGTCCAAGTGTAGACAAAGGAAAGCTGGAGCCTCTGGACTGACAGGACACCACCCAGTTTGGTGAGAAGGGTCTGAGGAGCAGACAAAGAAAGGTGGGGAAAGGGGGGCTGCACTGCAGGGAAATGTGACCTTGTGCTCCTTGTGCTATCATTAAGATAAGATTATACAGCGGAGAAGGCAATGGCACTCCACTCCAGTGCTCTTGCCTGGAAAATCCCATGGACGAGGAGCCTGGTGGGCTGCAATCTATGGGGTCGCTGAGAGTCCGACACAACTGAGCAACTTCACTTTCACTTTTCACGTTCATGTATTGGAGAAGGAAATGGCAACCCACTCCAGTGTTCTTGCCTGGAGAATCCCAGGGACGGGGGAGCCTGGTGGGCTGCCGTCTATGGGGTCGCACAGAGTCGGACACGACTGAAGCGACTTAGCAGCAGCAGCAGCAGCATACAGAGAAGAAGTATTCATCCTGCACTGATGCCTGTGGCACTTCTGATCTAAGCTAAAGAAGGTCAAAGCTCCCCCCTCCCCTTGGGAAGACGAAACTCGGAAGAAAATCAGGGAAGAGGACCCCCAGACTCCTCCGTTCCCAGGAATATCCCACCCGTTCATTTGCATGCGCCTGGCAGCAGGCTTGTCAAAGAAACAGGATGGACCGGTAGGTCCTCACCCGCTTGCCCACTCTCCACCTGAGCGCGTGTCCTTGCTTAAATAAATTCTCGCTTCCCTTTCTTAACCTCTCGGCTTCACCTCCAAATTCTTGACTGATGAAGAAAGAACCTCAGATTCACCGACAACACCTTCGAGAGTGTTGCCATGAAAAAGAAAAAAAGGGTTGAGTTTTTTTCCTTTCCCTTTCCTGAGAGCAAAGAAGATGAAGGGAACAGTCAGCAGGCCTGAACATTCCTGTATTTTTACTTTAACTTCTTCTAACTCTGCATGTCTGTAATTAAGCTTGCTTTTCTGCCCCCTAACTCTGCAGGAGCTACAATTCACACTTTTTCCCTCTGACCCTATGCTAAATACATCCCCCGTCTGGAGCTTACCCTTGCAACACCCTTCCCTCATAGTTATATATCAGAAAGAAGACCGAAGAGCCACTGAGCTGCCAGACGCAGTCGCTGGGTTACTGATGCCAGCGTGTGACCGTCTTTGAAACAATGCAAGAGGAAGAAATCAAGATCCTGTTGCCTTTGCCTCTCGTCACCAGCTCCTGACCGCGAGCCCTGGCCCTCTAGAAGCCCCTAGACCCCTCACACAGAGGGGCAGGGTTCTTGAAGCGCGCGCCTACTGTGTTTCGCTCTCTGCCAGCTGAGAATGAAAGCCACCATTCTATTTCCTCCAAACTCTGTTTCCCTACTTTTTAATTCAGCTTCTGTAGGCAGAGAAGGCCAAGATTTTGGCCACACACAAGAGGAAAGGAAAATTAAAGGTACAGAAATAGGGGGAAAAACAATTTTGCTTCAATAAAGAAATGTCGACTAGAATGGAACCCCTCTTTAAGTCAACTAAAATACAATTATTTTAACTCGAGATTAAAAATTAAGAGAGATTGCACAGAGGGTTAGAAAGAACCAAATATAGATTTGGTTATTGCAAAGGTTAAGCACATGGGATTAGTGGCTGTGGCATGGAAAACAGTCCCCTTATGAAAAGGGCAGAATGAAAAAAAGCTTCCGAGCAATGTTCTTAACCCTATTGTGTGGAGTTCTGCATAAATGTTGCTGGGTGGCCACCACCTTTTGCTGTAAAATTTGCTGTTTATCCACTCTGCTGCAGAAGTGCCTCCACAGAATGTGTTTCTCGCCAGGGTTTTAAAATATTTACATCTGCTGATTAATAATGTATAGTTGGCATTCAGGACCTTAGAGTCATGAATAATTGACGTGTTCATTTAAGATTTGCAACTGTTCTGTATAATGATGAAGTGTGCCAATCGAAGTCTCCCCAGTGCTTCCCATAAGGAAAATTTGCAGTAAAATCAAGCTTTCCTTCTGTTTTAGGGAGGTTGAAAATACATACTCTAAGCAAATAAGGCAGGAAAACAATTGTATGTGCCAGATGTTCTCTGTTAAGAACTGGGAAGCTGCATGCTCACAGCCACCAGGGAAAGTGGATTTTTTTTTTTTTTTGGCTGCAGTTTTAGTTAAAGGAAGGGGACTTGGGGTTCTGGTTAAACACCACCCTGCCTCTTCACCCTACTGAAGTTATTTAGGAGTAGTTTCAAATGCAAGCGTGCATGTGTGTGGTTATATGTATGTGTGTGTGTGCATTTCCAACCACTATCAGTTTAATTATTATGACAGTGGTTTCAGAAAAGAAAATTGGTTAAAAAAAAAAAGCAATGAGAAGCTAGTATAAGGTTTTGCCTGGTAGCCATCTTCACTGTCAAATCAGTCACACCAAAATGTTCATTTCCAACCATACTTCTTTCAAGAACTGAGTGCTTGTTATTGGCATTTTAACATCGAAATTTTTTTTAAAGATTTTTTGATGTGGATCATTTTATTTAAAATCTTTATTGAATTTTTTAAGATGTTGCTTCTGTTTTATGTTATAGTTTTTTGGCCTCGAGGCACGTGTGATCTCAGCTCCTCGACCATTGGAAGGCAGTCTTAACCACTGGACTGCCGGAGAAGTCCCCAAAATAATTTTTTAATTTCAGAAAAGAAATGTCAAATCTGACAGTTTTGGAAGATTTATACAAAAAAAAAATAAATAAATACCAAATGTAGCTTTTCACTGCATTTTCCCTTTCCCCTGGCAATTCAGCCTGGGGGTTCACATAATAATCCCCTGCATGGGTCATTACCCACAAGCCACATCGTGGAAAAGGCATAATTTTGTATTTATTTTTCTAATTTTACACACAGATTCCCCTAATTCTCTCCTCGAGACTATGCTCCATTAGCTCCATAATCTTCCCATATCATTCCTCGCTCCTCTGTAAGAAAATCTCACTTTTAACCTTTTTTTTTTCTTTTATATAATGGTTTTCTAACTCTTGTCAGGGAAATAACAGAAAAGATGTCATGGCATCCACATTTCTGGGGATATACTCAGCAGTCTTGTGACTCTAAAGGGGTGACATTTCTAACACAAGGATAAGGCAACAGGCGAAACCCCTTCAGACCCTCACCTAATCCCACCTGAGCCCATGTCCTCGTCTCTTATTCCGAAGATACTTTGTGATTTTGCTCACGATGCGCTGGGAGTGGATGCCTCATTGTAACGCGTCTGGTTGGAGTCTCAAGGTCCTAGTAGCTGGCAAGCATCCCTGCCCCAGTGTACAAATAAACATTTTCTCATTTGCCTATTTTGACAGATGTCTCTTGCTCTTGTCTTTCCTGGCTGTGTGAAAAATCTCTGGTTCCAACTTCAGGTCATGCAATTATAATTACATGTCTTCCTGGCTTGTGAAATCTGTTTGGAAGTGTCAGTAGCTCAGTCATGTCCGATTCTTTGTGACTCTGTGGACTGCAGCCAGGCTCTTCTGTCCATGGGATTCCCCAGGCAGGAATACTGGAGTGGGTTGCCATTTCCTTCTCCAGGGGATCTTCCCAACCCAGGGATCCAACCTGGGTCTCCTGCATTGCAGGCAGAGTCTTTACCATCTGAGCCTGCAGGGAAACCCCAAATCTGTTTGAGGCAGCTGTATTTTATTGACTTCAGCTGCTCCAGCGGAACCATCAACTGCACCTCCAATTTCATCTATCCATGTCTGAGGATGAGACGCAGGCATCAATCCAGGCTTGACCATGTAAAAAGAAAACACTTTACAGTTCAAAATACAGGGGACTTAATCGAGGGCATCGTTTACACAGCAAAGCCAGCACTAAGAAGCTAAACGGAAGCAGTAATGTAACAGAGATGAACCCATAGGCAATTTCTCAAGGCTTGGGGTGAGCAGTGCTACCAGGGCAGGGGCTGAGGTTATGGTGCAGAAAAGAACCCGAGGGGGGAACTTTCCAAGAAAAGCCTGAGCCTGAGAGAGAAATGTGAGATTACAGAGATGGCACCCAGGCTAGACGGTGAAGGCGGATCACCAGTCCTCCTCTCCCTTCCGCCCACCTTGCCTCCAAACCATTGTCCAAACCAGCAGGAATCAGCTGACTGGGAGCCTGGGACTTGCGGCCCACTGAGCTATTATTCTGAGCTACAGATTAGCATAGGGAAGGTTTGAGGGTTAGCTCTGCAGCCAGACAGGTCAAAGACAGCCCTGGGTGCCCTGCCACCACCTTCATGCGCAGAGAAAGGAGACTGAGATACGTTAATACACGTCTCCAAGATGTTTGGCTCCACCGTCTTGGCAAATAAATCAGTGTAACAAGTTAGAATTTATACTTTTCCCAGTAAAATATACCATGATGTGAAAGATACTTGAATATCTTTTGGTTTCTTCTTGTTTAAGAATATCTTTAAGATATTTAAGATGTTTCTTTAAGAATATCTTTTTGTTCTTAAAACCTACAGAAATACATTTTATCTGAGGAGAGGACTAATTGTCAAGCAAAGTCGAATTTTATAACATGAAAAGTTCTCAGAGTATATTTTTAAAAGGGAACTTCAAATTAAATTGACAGAAGTATGCCTTAGGTTTGGTGAAAAATGTACACACGTATGTATAGAACATTAGAACAGTTGCAAGACCAAGATACATGGGTGAGATGAATTTGAAAGTGTCATGGCCTCCAGCTGAATCCCTGCAGAGTTAGTTGCACAGCGAGCTCAAGGCAGAGACAATCTGTTTCACCTCCATAAAAAACAATATGGCAACAAACGTGCGGAGAGACATGAACATGAGTGCCTCACTCTTAAAAAGGAATTAGCTGTTTCCATGGACACCTTGGACAGACAGCCACACAGGGCAGAACCACGGTTAGTTAAGACAAAGGTATCAGGGACCTAGGATGTGAGGCAGTCACTGCTGGCAGCTCACCCAGCAACTGTCCCCCTCTCACTTTTCCTTTTGCCAAAAAGTCAGCTTTTTATTTCCAGGTGTTGGGTAGCAATACCCTCATGGACTCTGAGGCTCTTGTCCAGGCTCTGATGCTACCATTTGCTGTGTGTACCAGTCAGGGCTCAAGGGAGGAAACGGAATCCACATGGAATATTGCAGAAAGAATATCAGTTAACAACGGGCTGCCCTGGTGGCTCAGACTGTAAAGAATGCTAATGCAGGAGACCCAGGTTTGATCCCTGGGCCGAGAAGTTCCCCTGAAGAGGAGAATGGCAACCCACTCCAGTGTTCTTGCCTGGAGAATCCCATGGCCAGAGGAGCCTGGCGGGCTGCAGTCCATGGGGTCACAAAGAGCTGGACACGGCTAAAGGGACTTAGCACACACATGTGCTGTCTGGAACTATGATTTCTTCTCGAAATCCTAGAAGGTCAATATTCAGGGCAAAAGTCTATGAACTGGGAATAATAGTGCAAAGGAAATTACCAGGTAATGAGTCAGTGATCTGACCAACCTAGAAAAAACTTACCTCTCTAAAGTTCCAGGTGGATGAGACGTTAAATCCTCCTCATCATTGGGTGAATGTTCTTAACATGTAGCCAAAAAAGACTTCCTCACATGAGGTATGTATTTCACTGCAACAGCTTGTAGAAACAATGCCATGGAACTTATAATGAGCAGGTAATAACAAATTATAAAACTGCAGCTGATGTCATAAAAAATGGTTGAAGTCTTTTTCCAGAAATAATTCTATGTAATCCAGGCATTCAAAATACACAAGAAATTCCTCACGAATAGCCAGCAGGTTGTCCACTTTCCTGACATTTCTACTTTTGACTTTACAATTGTAAATTGTTGGGAATCTCTTATCTCAGAGCCATTTTTCTGAAACTAATAAAAACATATGGTAAGAGTTCTGTTCTATTTCAAACATTTAGTGTCAGGTAGTTTATATTACTCTTCCTGATTTAAGAAAATTTATGCCATATGTTCATACAATTTGCATGCCAAATTTCCTAGCAGAGAGATTGGTCCTATTTAAGACATCTGCATTACCAGCTGTCATGATGGCCACTGGGCAAATCGTGAAATTCAGCAAAGCCTTCCACCATTTCTTTGGGGTGAGGTACTTTTAGACTGGAAAATCTATCTTTCTTTCTGAAGAGGAGCATGGCAACTCACTCCAGTATTCTTGTCTGGACAATCCCGTGGACACAGGAGCTTGGCAGCCTACAGTCCATGGGGTTGCAAAGAGTTGGACACGACTGAAGTGACTTGGAACGCATGCATGCATCTAGCTTCCTTTGTGTCTGCCTGCCCATCTAAAAGACTTTAAAAAATCTATTTCAATGTTTAGTGTGTGCAGTGTATATTTTAAAATAGGTAGGGGAATAATACAAATTTGGAAACATTGTGTGCGTGTGTGTGCTGAGTCATGTCCGATTCTTTGAGACGCCATGAACTGTAGCCCACCAGGCTCCTCTGTCCATGGGATTTCCCAGGGAAGAATTACTGGGGTGGGTTGCCATTCCCTTTTGCAGGGGATCTTCCTGTCCCAGGAATCAAACACACGTCTCGAGCCTACTGCACTGGTAGGTGGATTCTTTACCATTGAGTCACCTGGAAGCCTCAGACCCATTGATTATTTGCAAGGTGCCAATTTTTTGCCTGATATTTGTTATTCACTGTGCTATACATTGAGCCTCGGATGAGAACAGGACATGCTGTCAGGAAGACACAGTCTACCTGGGGAGACCAGCACATAAACAGGAGACCCAGCTTCCCAGTATCTCTTCCCAAAGTATCACACAGCAGTTGGGACGTGCAGTGACTGACTGTTCACTGATACTAGCTGATGTGGTCCTGCTCTCACGGACAGAACATCGAGTCGTAAGGTACTCAGTGCACACTCTACAAAAACAGCAGCAACCATACTTCTCATCTTCTGTGCATGATATACCCTCATAGTTAAGTGAACTTCAATGGTTCAGGTTCATCCCAGTTCTATGCTAAGTATGCAATTAAATGGAGCACCAATAGTCCATTGATTCGGTTAATGAATAATCTGTAAATGGTTTCACTGGAAACATTGCTTATCTTCACCCTTCCCTTGTAGAAAAATAGATTGTTATGAAAGATTCACATAGGAGTGGACCCATCTAAAAGCAGCTGAAACAAGCCAGCAACGATGCCAGTCAGTAGAGTTATTGTCTGATAGAAGGAACCCCAAGCCACAGGGCCTTATCACTGCAAAGGTGGATATTTTGCTGAGACCTCTCGTCCATGGGGCTCTGTTCATGTGTTCCCTTGAGTCCGTGGGCAGCCTCCACCTTCCACAACAAGGAGAAGAGAGCAGGGCTGGCCACACAGCGCCTCTGTCTGCAAGTGTCCGGGTCAGGCTTCGCATTTCCACTGCCACAGCATGGGGCTGACTGTGCTCGCCGGAACAGAAACATGCTGTCCTACTGTGTGTCCAGAGGGGTGAGAGTTAGAAATGCAGACACTGCCCTGGGCCCTGGGCCCTGAGCCACAGACAGCTCTGGTCATGCCCTTCGCTTGCCTTTGGAAGGCAAAAGGAGAAGCGAGTGGCAGAGGATAGGATGGCTGGATGGCATCCCTGACTGAATGGACATGAGTTTGAGCTAGCTCCGGGAGACACCGAAGGACAGGGAAGCCTGGCGTGCTGCAGTCCATGCAGTCGCAAAGAGTCAGATGTGACAGACCCACTGAACATCAGGTAAGTTTTTTCTTTTCCCTTCGGCCACTGAAGGCCCTGGTCATTTTTTTTCACTGCTTTTAGGTGGTTTTGTTTTGGTTTTTTTCTGGGAAGAACTGGGAAGAGGTAGAGTTTGCCTCTGAGCTTGTCTCCTTGGCCGGAGGTCCAGAACCTTCTGTCCTCTGCCTTCCCTGGCACGAGCATCAAGCCCTGACCTCCTCAGTGGTACCACATCCTTCTCTTCTCATCCTCAGCTGAATACTGATGACCAGAGATGTGTAATCCCATTCATTCTAGGAATTATTAGCTATCCTAGGAAGTATTCTCACCATGCAAGCAGAAACTATTGGTCCAAAATAATTCCTCCTCGGACTTTGTTGGTGGCCCAGTGGTTAACACTTTGCCTTCCAATGCAAGGAGTGCATGTCTGATCCCTGGTTGAGGAACTAAGATCCCACATACCAGAGCCATAAATAAATGAATGTTGCTGTTATTGTTCAGTCACTAAGTCAAATCCGACTCTTTGTGACCCCATGGACTGCATGCCAGGCTTCCCTGTCCTTCACTGTCTCCCAGAGTTTGCTCACATTTTTATCTATTGAGTCACTAATGCTATCTGACCATCTCATCCTCTGTCACTCCCTTCTCCTTTTGCCTTCAACCTTTGCCAGCATCAGGGTCATTTCCAGGGAATAATAAATATTTAAAAAACAAGCAAAGCAAGCAAACAAACAAAAACAAAGTAATTCCTTCTGTATAATCAAAGCATTATTTTTAAGAGCAGTTCCTATGAAATACTTATTTACTTCTGTGCATCCCATTCCCCGGAGGAGATTCAGATCTTCCCATGAGCTGGTCTATTTGCCAGACAAATCCCTCAGCCTGTCTGAAACTTCCACTGTGTGCCAGGCACATGGGAGCCACTTGCCATCAAGCGTCTGGCTGCAGCTCTCTGAGCCTGAGTCTCTGCCTCTGTGAAATGGCTCCAATCTCTGTCTACATCTTCATGTGCTTCTCGTCTGTGTGTTTCACATCTCTCCCTGCCTCTTCCTTGTACGGCCAACTGTGATGGCAGTCAGGGCCAATCTGGATATTCCAGGATTATCTCTTTACTTCAAGACCCGTAATCACTTTTGCAAAGGCCCTTTTTCCAAATAAGATACCATCCATGGGGTCTAGGAATTAGGACCTGGATTTGTCTTTGGGAGCTGTTATCAGCCTACCTTCTTGTTCTGGACTTTCTTTCAACAGTTAATGTTGAGTCAATAGCTTGACTCTTATTTTTCTTATCTTTCCCCACCCTACCTCAATTCTTTATCTTTTGATATCTTCTGGGGGATTTTTTTCCTCAAATTTTTTGTCTCACAATGTTCTATTGCTTCGTCTTAATGTTTGGTTATCCTATTTAACTTCTGGAGTACCTTCTTTTCCCTCTGACGTTCCTTTTTCATAGTGTTCCAGTTTATCTGTGCTCAGTCACTCAGTCGTGTCTGACTCTTTGTGACGCTATGGACTGTAGCCTGCCAGGTTCCCCTGTCCATGGGACTCTTCAGGCAAGAACTCTGGAGTGGGGTGCACTTTTTCTCCAGTTTATTTATATGGATGCAAATTTGTGCCTACCTCTCTCTGTGTGTATTTCTACTCTCTTGCACTTCCCTTGCTTATGCTGTGTTCTATTTTTTTGTTGTTTTCGTTTCTCTGTCACGTGAGAGCTCTCCTCAGTGTCTGCTTTGGTCACCTGTTTATATTTTTAAATGAGGTAGAAAAAAAAAAAAAAAGAATCCCTGCAGAAGCTCTGTGCCAGTGAGTGTACAGGATGGGAGAGGGGCAGCTGGTAAACCCATGACCTCTGTCTTCCATGATCACATAGGAAGCAGGATTTCTTACAGGGACCAGATAATATCAAAACCTTTTCCTCCTCGTTCTTTGAGTTTCAGGGACAAACCTTCCAATCTGCTACTTGGTTCTTTAAGCTTTACTGTGTATATTTTTTTAAATAAAAGCAGGATGTAAAATGAATATTGGCTTTCAGTGCATCTGATTTCACTAAGATCCCTAGCATCAGCTGCACATGCGATCTCTTCCATGCCTGGAATCCCCACTTCTAAGGTTTCTCTGAATCAGTAGATTTTTTTTTTCACTAATTGAAATCCTCACCCCTTGCTTGGAGCTGGGAGTGACTTGACTGCTTTAAATAGTAAAAGGGACTCTTTCTCCATAGCTTCAGTCAGTTATACCCTCTTATCACCTGGACATATTCCATAGTCCTTGCCCCAAGCCCTAAGGTGGCCCCAGACCTGGTTCAACATTTTTTCTGATTTTGTAAAGGAACATGGCTGTGATCGTTAATTTTATGTGTCAATCAGGCTAGGCCACGACACCCAGATATTTGGCCAAAGACTGATTCTAGATATTTCCATGAAGGTAATTTTTTTTAATGAAATTAACATAGAATGAGTTTGGAAGTTTACCTTCCTCTGCAATTTTCTGGAAGAGTTTGAGCAGGATAGGTGTTAGCTCTTCTCTAAATTTTTGGTAGAATTCAGCTGTGAAGCCGTCTGGACCTGGGCTTTTGTTTGCTGGAAGATTTTTGATTACAGTTTCAATTTCCGTGCTTGTGATGGGTCTGTTAAGATTTTCTATTTCTTCCTGGTCGAGTTTTGGAAAGTTGTACTTTTGTAAGAATTTGTCCATTTCTTCCACGTTGTCCATTTTATTGGCATGTAATTGTTGATAGTAGTCTCGTATGATCCTTTGTATTTCTGTGTTGTCTGTTGTGATCTCTCCATTTTCATTTCTAATTTTATTGATTTGATTTTTCTCCCTTTGTTTCTTGATGAGTCTGGCTAATGGTTTGTCAATTTTATTTATCCTTTCAAAGAACCAGCTTTTGGTTTTGTTGATTTTTGCTATGGTCTCTTTTGTTTCTTTTGCATTTATTTCTGCTCTAATTTTTAAGATTTCTTTCCTTCTACTAACCCTGGGGTTCTTCATTTCTTCCTTTTCTAGTTGCTTTAGGTGTAAAGTTAGGTTATTTATTTGACTTTTTTCTTGTTTCTTGAGGTGTGCCTGTATTGCTATGAACTTTCCCCTTAGGACTGCTTTTACCGTGTCCCACAGGTTTTGGGTTGTTGTGTTTTCATTTTCATTCGTTTCTATGCAAATTTTGATTTCTTTTTTGATTTCTTCTGTGATTTGTTACCTACCTGACTTCGGGCTCTACTACAAAGCCACAGTTATCAAGACAGTATGGTACTGACACAAAGACAGAAATATAGATCAATGGAACAAAATAGAAAGCCCAGAGATAAATCCACGCACATATGGACACCTTATCTTTGACAAAGGAGGCAAGAATATACAATGGATTAAAGACAATCTCTTTAACAAGTGGTGCTGGGAAATCTGGTCAACCACTTGTAAAAGAATGAAACTAGAACACTTTCTAACACCATACACAAAAATAAACTCAAAATGGATTAAAGATCTAAACATAAGACCAGAAACTATAAAACTCCTAGAGGAGAACATAGGCAAAACACTCTCCGACATACATCACAGCAGGATCCTCTATGACCCACCTCCCAGAATATTGGAAATAAAAGCAAAAATAAACAAATGGGACCTAATTAAACTTAAAAACTTCTGCACATCAAAGGAAACTATCAGCAAGGTGAAAAGACAGCCTTCAGAATGGGAGAAAATAATAGCAAATGAAGCAACTGACAAACAACTAATCTCAAAAATATACAAGCAACTCCTACAGCTCAACTCCAGAAAAATAAATGACCCAATCAAAAAATGGGCCAAAGAACTAAATACACATTTCTCCAAAGAAGACATACAGAGGGCTAACAAACACATGAAAAGATGCTCAACATCACCCATTATCAGAGAAATGCAAATCAAGACCACTATGAGGTACCATTTCACACCAGTCAGAATGGCTGCGATCCAAAAGTCTACAAATAATAAATGCTGGAGAGGGTGTGGAGAAAAGGGAACCCTCTTACACTGTTGGTGGGAATGCAAACTAGTACAGCCACTATGGAGAACAGTGTGGAGATTCCTTAAAAAACTGGAAATAGAACTGCCTTATGATCCAGCAATCCCACTGCTGGGCATACACACTGAGGAAACCAGAAGGGAAAGAGACACGTGTACCCCAATGTTCATCGCAGCACTGTTTATAATAGCCAGGACATGGAAGCAACCTAGATGTCCATCAGCAGATGAATGGATAAGAAAGCTATGGTACATATACACAATGGAGTATTACTCAGCCATTAAAAAGAATTCATTTGAATCAGTTCTAATGAGGTGGATGAAACTGGAGCCTATTATACAGAGTGAAGTAAGCCAGAAGGAAAAACATAAATACAGTATACTAACGCATATATATGGAATTTAGAAAGATGATAACAATAACCCTGTGTACGAGACAGCAAAAGAGACACTGATGTATAGAACAGTCTTATGGACTCTGTGGGAGAGGGAGAGGGTGGGAAGATTTGGGAGAATGGCATTGAAACATGTAAAATATCATGTATGAAACGAGATGCCAGTCCAGGTTCGATGCACGATACTGGATGCTTGGGGTTAGTGCACTGGGATGACCCAGAGGGATGGTATGGGGAGGGAGGAGGGAGGAGGGTTCAGGATGGGGAACACATGTATACCTGTGATGGATTCATTTTGATATTTGGCAAAACTAATACAATTATGTAAAGTTTAAAAATAAAATAAAATTTAAAAAAAAGAAAGAAATTAACATGTAAATCAGTAAACACTGAGTAAAACAGATTGCCATCCACAAATGTGGGTGGGACTCATCCAATCAGTCAAAAAAACTTTGGAGAAAACAATTGAGGTTCCCCCAAGCGAGGAAAGAGGATTTCTTCCTTTGTATTTGAATTGCAACATCAACTATCAGGGCTTCCGTGGTGGCTCAGATGGTAAAGAATCTGCCTGCAGTGCATGAGACTTGGGTTTGATTCCTGAGTCAGGAGGATCCCCTGGAGAAGAGAATGGCTACCCACTCCAGTATTCTTGCCTGAAGAATTCCATGGGCAGAGCCTGGCAGGCTATAGTCCATGGGGTCTCAAAGAGTCAGACACGACTGAGCAACTAACACATCAACTATCAACTCTTCCTGTGTCTTGAGCCAGCTGGCTGTCCTGAAGATTTTGGACTTGCCAGCCCCGACAATCACCTGAGCCAAATCCTTGAAAAAAAAAAAGTCTATCTATCTATCATCTTATTAGTTCTATTTCTCCATAAAACTCACTAATACACTGTGTCCCATAGTTTACATAGCAACTTCTATTGCTATGCTATAGACAGCATTTCCTCTGACTTTTCACCATCAAAGTTGCCACAGTGAGAACCATATTTGGACATCATTATCTATTAAGAGATCTTTGTCTCTGAAGTGTGCGCTTTTCATAAGTGTGAAGGCAGGAAATAGATGCTGTCTGTGTTTGGAAATCCAGTATCAAACTCGGAACTGACACAGGCCACTAAATCCATAATTACTCCTTGGTCATTGTTTGGGATAAATCTTGAGATGGGTGGGCCACCTGTGAGGGTAAGAGCATTGTGAGGCTCAGGGTGCAGAGGCCAAAGTGCTTCCCAGGACACTTCATCACCCCGGGATGTTTTATGAGGGTTTATTTGTTGCCTCTCTAGAAAGGATGAGAGCTAAACACCTGCTCATTGTAGCATCCTGTCCTTTCCTCAAACAGTCGGTGCAGCTGAGTGTGTGTGTGCGTGTGTGTGTGTGTGTGTGTGTGTGTGTGTGTGTGTGTGTCTTTCCCCTCTCCAGGGACAAGAATATCAAGCTGTTAGCAATGAGTTAATAAAATCAGAGAGACAATTCTTTAGTTGAGATGAAAGAAAGGTCAAGTTTTTCCAGATGTTTCACGTTATAATTTAACCTTGTTTATTGCCTAGGATTTTGAATGCCTTTTAAAAAATGTACAGACTACATGATCTTGGAGGGAGCCCTCCCATTTGGGAAAAGAAGCAATCACAGTTAGTCAGGACCAGTGGCCTCCAATGCACCTTTCCACCCATGAGGCTGAGCATCCCACAGGAAGGGAATTCACAGTTGCTCATGACCTTCCAGGAAGCATCATGAGGGAAGCCTGGAGTCTACTTAGATGAACTTTCATAAGCCTTTTAAATATATTCCTTTTCACTGAAATAAAACAACACAAGACAGGTATGAAATAAAGGTATTACTCATGATATTGTATGTAGTCTAATTAATAATAATGGTTACACTGTATATATTCACTTTATAGAAAAATTTGAAAATTCTTTTTTCTAATGATATAAAGATATACTTAGGGATTGGATTTTTATCAAGAATACATCCAGTACCAGACATCATTTCTGTTTCGTTGCTTCATCCTGCAGGTTAGTGCCTCTCAGAATTCATCTTCCAGGGTTGATGACTCTCTTTTCCCTGCAGGTACGATTGCTGAAGTTTCAAATTGGGCAAGTTAGAACATGGTCAAATGCAGAAAACGGATGCAGTGTGTCCCAAATCCCAGTGCGGATGATCCTTCAGGCCAGGTTCTGACCTTGGCATTATAAGCTCAGAAATACAAACTTGTCGTCACACTGAGAAGGTCCATCATGGGTGGGGGGCGGCTGCTTTTTAAAAGCAAGCTCATGAGACGGACATAAAACCAGAGGACCAGATGGCTACTTCTACAATGTGAACAATCTGATTGTTATTCAGGATGAAATATTCCTGTGGGCAGTTCCAGCAATTTTCTCACTGCAAGCTCGACCCACGTAGGCAAGCAAATCAGGGGTTCATTAGTGAGTGAGCTGACTGAGCCTGGAATTCAGACAAGAGGCCAACAGAGCTTGGAGCTGCCATCGTTGTTAAAGGGCAGGTCCTACCGATGGGGACTGAGGTTGTAAGTCCCCTGCCAGAGGGGACAGAGGTTGTAAGTCCCCTTCTCCCCAGGACAGAGGGGGACACCAGTGTTGACTCTTTTCACTGGAGCTTCATTGGACTATGCTGGTGCCCTTAAAAACTGTCTGCCCCGTGGGTCACCGCTGTCTACCCTCTGGACAGAAGGCTTGTTTCCCTTATTCATTCATCTTTGGCTTACCCATATCAGGGTCAATTCTATTTTGAAAGACTTGCCATATCTTCCCCTTCTCCACCATCATTCACCTGATCTGTAGCTTTGCAACATTTTGAACCAACATTATTACTGTAACTTATTAGTTGTTCTTCTGGCATCTCTGAAATCTTCTAAGCAATATCTACTTTCTTTAGATAAATCAATACATTAAACTATATTTTGCCCAATTATCAAAGGTTGAGCCTTCCATCTTTCAAGGACTGAAAGTGGACAACCCCAGGTGTCCATGCATAACTGGGCGCCTGTTACACAAAGCAGAACTCAAGCACCCAGTATTCGCTATTTTAACATTGAACTTGACCAATGAAAAATGACTCAGATATATGTCAACTGTTTATTGACTGAAGTGGCTTAGTGGCAGTCCACAAATATTGGGGAGAGATAGTCCATTCATGTGATACAGTCTTCAAGCACACCTGTGGGTCAGCACCACAGCCATCCTGAAAAAAACAAATTCTGTGGCCACTGCAATTCTTTCCTTGAAGCAGCTTCCTTACTTGGGTCAGATGTGGACTTAACTTCCTCAGAAGTTGAAGACAACTCCAAAGACAATCAAATAGGACCCACATAGCTTTAAAACACATCGAGAACCCTCATGAAGATCAGCCTCTGTAGTCACCTCTACTGGGGCTTCCCAGGTAATGCCAGTGGTAAAGAACCCACCTGCTGATGCAGAAGACATAAGAGACTAGGGTTTGATCCCTGGGTCGGGAAGATCCTTTGGAGCAGGAAGGCAACCCACTCCAGTACTCTTGCCTGGAGAATCCCATGAACAGAGGGACCTGGTGGGCTACAGTTCATAGGGTCACACAGATTGGACACAACTGAAGTGACTTAACACACTCATGCACTCAATTCTATTAAACCCTCTACCTTTGAAATACCCTTTGTGCCTAGGAGAGAAGTTGGAATAGATTTTATCAACTTCAACAGCTCAGGGGAACCCTGTATCTCTAGAATCAGATTTGGAAGTATTCAGATATTATGAAATGAATGTTGTGACTTCCTTGTATGCTGTGCTCAGTCATACCCGACTCTTTGTGGCCCCATGGGCTGTAGCCCACCAGGCTCCTTTGTCCATGGGTTTTCCCAGGCAGAAATATTAGAGCAGGTTGCTATTTCCTACTCCAGGGGATCTTCCTGAGCCAAGGATTGAATCCACATCTCTTGAGTCTCCTGCATTGGCAGGTGGGTTTCTTTACCACTGGTGCCACCTGTGAAGCCTGTGACTCTCTCAGTCTTCTTTAAATGTTTTCTGGAATCACAGGTAAATATTAGAGACCATAGCATTCATATGAGACTTTTCAATTCAGTTTCTTTGGTTTTTTGGGAGATATTAAAATTTAATATTTATTCTTGCTGTTGAAGGAAAAACATGACACCAGACCAGGTGAGGAGACAGAGGTTGCTTTTATCCTGATGCTATGACTGGTGATGGGACGAGAGCAGAGAGCAAGCCTGGTAACGCGGCTCTGCTGCAGCAAAGTGGGAGAGGGTTCATGAGATCCGGAGGAGGGGGCAGCACACCCACCTTACCCAGGGCGTTCCCACCGTCCGCCTCTACAGCAGGCCTGGAATTCCAGTTTTCCTTTTTAGCCAATTCAACATAAATAATATTTGTATAATTTTCACACAACAGCAAGATACAAATTCTATTCAAGGTCCTGTAGGCTATAAGCCAAGAGACACTGGAACATATCCAGGGACATAAAACAAGGTGCAAAAATTTCATGGTCTCAGTTCAGTTCAGTCGCTAAGTTGTGTCCAACTCCTTGTGACTCCATGGAGTGCAGCAAATCAGGCTTCCCTGTCCTTCACTATCTCCACGAGTTTCCTCAAACTCATCCATTGAGTTGGTGATGCCTTCCAACTATCTCGTCCTCCACCACCCTCTTCTTCTCCTGCCTTCAATCTTTCCCAGCATCAGGGTCTTTTCCAATGAGCTGGCTCTTTGCATCACATGGCCAAAGTATTGGAGCTTCAGCTTCAGCATCAGTCCTTGCAATGAATATTCAGGGTTGATTTCCTTTAGGGTTTACTGGTTGGATCTCTCTGCTGTACATGGTCTAAAGGTGTTGAAATCATACAGTCTGTTATCTTATCACTGTATATTATGGTAGAAAATAAAGTGAAAGTGAAGTCGCTCAGTCGTGTCCAACTCTTTGCATCTCTATGAACTGTAGACCATCAGGCTCCTCTGTCCATGGAATTTTCCAGGCAAGAGTACTGGAGTGGGTTGCCATTTCCTTCTCCAGGTGATCTTCCCAACCTAGGGATCGAACCTGGGTGTCCCACATTGCAGGGCAGATGCTTTACTATCTGAGCCACTAGGGAAGCCTTATTATGGTAGAAATCAGATGGGGAACACATATATACCTATGGCAGATTCATTTTGATATATGGCAAAACCAATACAATATTGTAAAGTTAAACGAAATAAAATTAAAAAAAAAATAGTTGAAAATAACCCACATATTTTCAAGTGCAACGTGACATTTACCAAGAGAGATCTTTGACATAGTCATTGAAAGGCTCAATGAAGTTAAAAGACTGAAAACACATAGAGGGTGATTGAAGAGAAGAAAGTATTTAAAAGGGAAATTAATATCAAAATGAGGAATTAATATCAAGGGTACAAAAAAAAAGAGTTCTTAAAAAAAGCCCTGTATTTGGAAATTAAATGTTCACTTTTGAAACATGGGTGTATCTATTAACAAGAAGCCGTAACAAGAAAAATCAGAAAATATTTGCAACAGAATAAAAATGAAAAGAGACTTTATCAGAATTTGTTGCATGCACGGGCTTCCCTGGTGGCTCAGTGAAAAAGAATCTGCCTGCCAGTGCAGGAGACTCAGGTTCCATCCCTTGGTTGGGAAGATGCCCTGGAGAAGGGAATGGCAACCCACTTCTGTATTCCTGCCTGGAGAATTCCATGGATGGAGGAGCCTGGTGGAAGCTGTTAAATGCAACTAAATCCAGTGTGGAAACTAGCTCCCTTTTTTGGTGTTGTTCTCTTAGACCCACAAGAGTGGTCAGAAGCTCTGCGTAGCTTGCCGTCTCTCAGTCCTGCAGATCAGCAGGTGTTCCCGGAGGGAGACAACTCGCAAAGCTGGGCTCACCTGTCTGGTTCTCATCGTCTCTCCTGTTTCATCCCACAGACGCTTTCATAAGGCCTGGTTCTCACCACCATTTCAGAGCACCAGTGTCTTCAAGCAAAATATCTTTCCCAGCTTTCCAAGTTGCTCTCAATGAGCACATCTAGTCTCTTCTTTAAAAGATGATTTTATTGCAGTTGTCATATTTAACCAATAGCGGATGTCAGGGATTTGCTTCTTAAGAGATGTAATTGAAAACACCCAAGGGTAAGATTTTTGCTTTCTTAGAGGGAAGATCATTATCATCACAACCTTTTCCTTTCCAAATCTCCTCTTCTCTTTCTATTTTGTAAGTCAACGCTGACATCTCAACATGGAGTTTATTTTGTTGGGTTTATAGCTCTGGCATCTAGTGTGGTTGTCTTGCTTACATGCCACCCTCTGTTTTTACTCTGGCTTCACTGTGATCACTAAGCTCCGATGTGGGTGTGTGAGCTAAGGAGAAGAGCATATTACAAAGCTGCAACGCTTTGTACTCACCACTGTTTATATTGTATGGGTTTTGAACACTATAATCCTAAATTAGTTATGCAACTCTGCATAAGGCACCAGCATCCTATTCATTTTACGACCGAATTTCTGTTCTATCTCAGAGGCGAACATATAGATGATATAGGAGGCTGGATTCCGGTGGCTCTAACTTAGTCGCTGACAGATGTGTAATTCAATGTCTTCGCATGAATTCATAATGAGTAGAGGGGACAATTCCCCGAGCACTTCCTCGCTAATCACCTGTCACAACAACATGGGAGGCTGAAGGCAGCACATTACCGTAGGCAGGCTGCTGCTAAATTTTCAGACTGACGTGGAGGCTGTGCCTTCAGCTGTGAATTCCCTGGAGTGGTCAGAGCACCCGCCCCAGAGTGAGTGGGCTTGTTTCGGGGCATCTTCCTTTCTTGCCAAGTTGGGGAGCATTAATAAGTCACCAGAATCCGGAGCCTGGGCACACACACGGCTGTGGCGTTCTCTCTCTCTCTCTCCTTGTCCCGCCCTCACCCCCCATGCTTTTCTCCGACGCTTGGCTCCATCTCGACATCAGCTCTCTGTGGGTCCTGTTCTTTCCTAGGGTCGTGTGAACACACAGTTCGTTCAACCCTAAGAAGCCAAGCTCCTGTGAACTCTCCTTCCTATATTTGCCGCTCCTGGCTATGTGCCTGTTTGTCTTTGGAAATTTCTAGCTATTTTGGAAGTTTCTGGGAGGCAGCCAGGGTACGTCTTACATATTCAGTTCCCAGCAGTCATCTCAGTTCTTGGCACAATACAGGCACTTAATACAGTTTGAAAAGATAAATCAGTAGCTTGCTGGCTGAGTGGGATGATCTGCAGTTGCTGGAGGCCAAGTTCCCTCCGTGGAATAAGGACAGGAGAAGACCAACGTCATTCCCCTACATGGGATTGGAGCAGCCACACCCTGCACAGCCGGAAACCCATGACTCCCAGTTCCAGCCTCTTCTTTGTCTACTCTTCACCCACCGCCATCTCTTGCCACTTGATGCGTGCTTCTGTTCATGATCACGTTGCCCTTTTTTGTCAACGTTCAATATATTCTGCTGTAAACACAGAATGACACTTACCGCTCACTGGTGGAATTTGATTCTGGCTTTGCCACTTTGGACAAGATCCTTCATTCCTGGAAGGCCCAATTTACATATCTGTAAGCGGTGTGATTTGACGACATGACAGACACCATCTCTTCCAGATCTCAACCCTTGCGTCTCTACCGGGGGCGCTGGGAGACTTGGGAAGTACGGCCCACCGTGCTCACATGTGAGGCTGGACAGTGCTTCCTCATAGGCGATGGGTGGGCTGAGTGGGTGAAACAGAGCCTGGATATGACACGATTCACTTACCTGGACCCCACCGAAGGGAAGCTGCTATCTGTACTCAGAGAAACCCATCGGTCAGGCAACACATGGCGTTTTGTCTGAAGCAGCGAACTGTGTGTGACTTCCATGGGACACCCACAGCACGTGCCACCGCAGGAGGGAAAGACTGGTCCTTACTGGAAAACTGCATGCTCTGGGGAACAAAGGGCCTTGCTTAGCCAGGCTGCATTAGCTGTCTGAATGGCAGCCCTCCTTCAGTTCAAATATTCTGTGCATTCTTCTCTACCTGGTGAGAGTTGTATCTGAAGACTTGGGTCGGAAATGCCCAATCCTTGGTTGCTGAATAAAGGGACTAAAGAGAGAAGAAAGAGCTATTGAATGTTTTGCTTGAAGCTGGCTGTGGTTCTACAGAGTAGGTTTATGCTTCTGAGAAGATGGAGTCATGACCATATGAAAGGTTGTTTTATAAAGAAGATACAGCACTGAGGAAAGAATGTAAGATAGTACTCTTAAATCATGGGGAAAATGTTTAATAGTTATACAAAGCCTCTGATAATGCAGGGGTTTGCAAAGGATGAGCCCAGGGTCAGTGACAGTTATTTTTGTTTTTTTAAAGGGGAGGGGAGCTATTATACTAGAATGGAATCATAGGCTCAATTTCCTTTTCGTGGAGTGAGAATCAACTTTGAACATATCTTTAAGGCATAAATGTGGTGATTACAGCCGTGATGAACCATCTTCCCACTCACATCTCAGAGTAAAAGCAACTGGATAATTTTCAATATCTACGATGATGTAAATATGGAATTATACAGAGAAAAAGTAAATTCGTCTTGTGTAGGAAATTAAGTAAAGTCTACAGTTTAGCCATCCTAAGAGGGAAGAACCCTTGTCCAGATGAGGCCTTCTGGTGTCTCAGTGTCCTTCCTGGGGAGCTGGCCCTGTGACCCTTGGAGTGAAAGTAGCAATTGTGAGAGGAGAATACAACCTTGACCCCAGGTCCAAGGAGCCACTAGCAAAGTCACTGAGGGTGGTTCCAATTCTGGGGCTCCCGGCGGTGAGAGCCTGGGTTGGGACCATAACAGGACCATGAACTTGGCACAGGTGGACGATGGCTGGGATTGGTGATGAGCAGGTGGGGAAATGGAATGAGGTGTCACCCAACTCTGGCATGTGAAGGTCATGTGATCTATTTCCTTTCCCTTGGCCTGGCATCTTATTCCTGGCACCCAAATGTCTCTCCTCACCTCACTTGTGTCTTTACCCAAGTGTCCCCTTCTCAGGATGCCTGTGATGACCAGTTCAGTTAAGTCACTCTGTCATGTCTGACTCTTTGTGACTTCATGGACTGCATGCCAGGTTTCCCTATCCATCACCAACTCCCGGAGTTTAACTCATGTCCATAGAGTCTGTGATGCCATCCAACCATCTCATCCTCTGTCATTCCCTTCTCCTCCTGCCTTCAATCTTTCCCAGCATCAGGGTCTTTTCCAATGAATCAGTTCTTCCCATCAGTTGGCCAAAGTGTTGAAGTTTCAGCTTCAGCATCAGTCCTTCCAGTGAATATTCAGGACTGATTTCCTTTACGATTGACTGGTTGGATCTCCTTGCAGTCCAAGGGACTCTTAAGAGTCTACTCCAACACCATAGTTCAAAAGCATCAATTCTTTGGTGCTCAGCTTTCTTTATAGTCCAACTCTCACATCCACATGTGACTACTAGAAAAGCCATAGCTTTGACTAGATGGACCTTTGTTGGCAAAGTACTGTCTCTGTCTTTTAATATGCTGTCTAGGTTGGTCATAGCTTTTCTTCCAAGGAGCAAACGTCTTTTAATTTCATGACTGCAGTCACCATCTGCAGTGATTTTGGAGCCCCCCAAAATAAAGTCTGACACTGTTTCCACTGTTTCTCCATCAATTTCCCATGAAGTGATGGGACCAGATGCCATGATCTTAGTTTTCTGAATGTTGGGTTTTAAGGCAACTTTTTCTCTCTCCTCTTTCACTTTCATCAAGAGGCTCTTTAATTTTTTTTTTTTTTTGCTTTCCCATAAGGGTGGTGTCATCTGCATATCTGAGGTTATTGATATTTCTCCTGGAAATCTTGATTCCAGCTTGTGCTTCATCCAGCCTGGCATTTTGCATGATGTTCTCTGCATATGAGAAATGCTGGGCTAGAAGAAGCACAGGCTGGAATCAAGATTGCTGGGTGAAAAATCAATAACCTCAGATATGCAGATGACACCACCCTTATGGCAGAAAGTGAAGAGGAACAAAAAAGCCTCTTGATGAAAGCGAAAGAGGAGAGTGAAAAAGTTGCCTTAAAACTCAACATTCAGAAAACGAAGATCGTGGCATCTGGTCCCATCACTTCATGGGAAATAGATGGGGAAACAGTGGAAACAGTGTCAGATTTTATTTTTTTGGGGCTCCAAGATCACTGCAGATGGTGACTGCAGCCGTGAAATTAAAAGACACTTACTCCTTGGAAGGAAAGTTATGACCAACCTAGAGAGCATATTCAAAAGCAGAGACCTTACTTTGCCAACAAAGGTCTGTCTAGTCAAGGCTATGGTTTTTCCAGTGGTCATGTATGGATGTGAGAATTGGACTGTGAAGAAAGCTGAGCGCCAAAGAATTGATGCTTTTGAACTGTGGTGTTGAAGACTCTTGAGAGTCCCTTGGACTGCAAGGAGATCCAACCAGTCCATTCTGAAGGAGATCAGTCCTGGGTGTTCATTGGAAGGACTGATGCTCTGAAACTCCAATACTTTGGCCACCTGATGCGAAGAGTTGACTCATTGGAAAAGACCCTGATGCTGGGAGGGATTGGGGGCAGGAGGAGAAGGGGATGACAGAGGATGAGATGGCTGGATGGCATCACTGACTCAATGGACATGAGTTTGAGTAAACTCCGGGAGTTGGTGATGGGCAGGGAGGCCTGGCGTGCTGGGATTCATGGGGTCGCAAGAGTCGGACATGACTGAGCGACTGACTGAACTGAACTGAACTCTGCTTATAAGTTAAATGAGCAGGGTGACAATATACAGCCTTGATGTACTCCTTTTCCTATTTGGAACCAGTCTGTTGTTCCATGTCCAGTTCTAACTGTTGCTTCTTGACCTGCATACAGATTTCTCAGGAGGCAGGTAAGGTGGTCTGGTATTCCCATCTCTTTAAGAATAATTTTGTTTAAGAATAACCAGATAACCATGATGCTGTTATCATCCACCTAGAACCAGACAACCTGGAATGCGAAGTCAAGTGGGCCTTAGAAAGCATCACTACTAACAAAGCTCAGCGAGGTGATGGAATTTCAGTTGAACTATTTCAAATCCTAAAAGATGATGCTGTTTAAGTGCTTCACTCAATATGCCAGCAAATTTGGAAAACTCAGTATTTGCCACAGGACTGGAAAAGGTCAGTTTTCATTCCAATCTCAAAGAAAGGCAATGCCAAAGAGTGTTTAAACTACCCCACAATTGCATTCATCTCATACACTAGCAAAGTAATTCTCAAAATTCTCCAAGCCAGGCTTCAACAGTATGTGAACCATGAACTTCCAGAAGTTCAAGCTGGATTTAGAAAAGGCAGAGGAACCAGAGATCAAATTGCCAACATCAGTTGGATCATCAAAAAACCAAGAGAGTTCCACAAAAACATCTAATTCTGCTTTATTGACTATGCCAAAGCCTTTGGCTCTGTGGATCACAAAACACTGTGATGACCAACTGATTGCAACTTTAAATTGTCAGCCACCCTCCCCAGCTATACCTCTCCTCTCTCCACAGTTATTTTTCGCCAAAATACCTATTGGCTAAACTACTGCACAATTTGTTTGTTTATTTTATGTATTGTCTGTTTCTTCAACATGAGGCCTTGTCTGCTGAATTTTCAGGAGTATTTCAGTGCCTAGAAAAATGAAACTGGCACATAGCAGATAGTATTTATTGATTTAATAAGTGAGAAAAAAATCTATTATGAGTATTTTAAGTACTCAAATTGAGGCAACAGAGCAGCTTTCTAACAAGAAGTTAAATTTGATCTAAACACAAGAAACCTAGGTAATAATGATACAACCAAAATCATTAAAATTATTCAAGATTAATATGCTGAATTGGTCAAAGTGTGTGTGGGTGTGTATGTATTTCATTTAGAAAGTGTAGATAATGTTAAACAGCTAGAAGATAAAAGAAAAAAAACATTTAACAATTGGAGTCCACTTGATTGACAAGCTACAGATTGTCTTGAATAGCAGCCACATTTTGTATATAAAGGTAACTGTTAATTTTAAAAAGCTGAGATAAATTATTTTGCAAAATGAATGTGTTCAGTAGTTTTATTTTAGGGGAGAAATCTCTGTATATCCCAAATTTTACAGGGCTTGTCTTTTAGGAAAAAGCAATCATGACTATAAAACTCATACATGTAAATTCCCTTATAAACAATTGTCTGATAAAGCTTTATGAAGTGCTGCTCACTCAGGCATGGTCAACTCTTTTGCAACCCTGTGGACTGTAGCCCACCAGGCTCCTGTGTGCATGGAATTCTCCAGGCAAGAATACTGGAGTGGGTTGCTATTCCCTTCTCCAGGGGACCTTCCCGACCCAGGGACGGAACCCAAGTCTCCCGCATTGCATTGCAGGCAGATTCTTTACCATCTGAGCCACCAGGGACGCCCTTTCCCCAAATATGACTAAGGGCAGTATCAGCTGAAATGTTTATTATTGTGAACAAAGCTCCTTGGCTCCACTGCAGGCAGTGGGGCAGACTCTGATCTGTAGCGTGCGTGTTGGAGAGCTGGCCACCACTTTCTCCTTGGGCACTGCCCTCCAGGCTTAGTTGGAGACTCCTGGCACACGGGACAGACTAAGGTATGTGAGCCGCCTGTGGGGGAGGGGGTCCAAATGCTCACTCTATAGTGAAGGCGAGGAGAGCTCCCCTCTCCAACCTCCTCCTGCTGCCCCGCCACGGCCTCTTTGTTCAGCATCCGCGTGGGGACTGGGACAGGTGCTGGAGCTCCTTGCCTGCCGTTTCCTGGGCTGAGATTTGCCCTTGAAGGACTTGGGACCGAGAGAGATCACATCAGCAGGTCTCTCTGTGTCTTTCAACTGCTGACAGATCCATCTTCACAACCTTCACCAAAGAGCAGATGAAGATGGAACAGAGCATAAATAAGGAGCAGAAAACTGGACTTTAATGGCGCCAGACATCACATTTCTGCTTGAACTGCAAACCGCGCTCAGCACTGACACCAAGGCATTTGTTAGGAGTCTGCCCGTGTGGACGTCCTGAGGCTTCTCACATGCCCAGGTGGCTTCACGGCTTGCCCAGAGCCCCTCCAAGCCAGCCGAGTGTCACATGCCGGCTGGAAAAGATTATTTTCCACCAGGAAACCCTGGTGCCCTGAATAATCTCATTTATGGGCTCCGGCCAAGTAGTATGTATATTGTAATAATTATTTTCTATTTCTGGCCACTGCCGAGGTAGCTACCTGTCTTTATAAATGAAACATACTGAAAATGTATGTCCAGTCCAATCACTGCTCCCAAATGCCAGCCTCTTGCAGAATCTTCTGGCATCATTTTGGGGAGGAACTGTAAAAGTGCGGGCTGTGTCTTAATACAACCCAAGCTGCTAGACTCATCCAGGCTAGCTCCCCGGTTCTCCCCCTGACCCTTTAAATCAGTGTGGAGATCCTGTCAGGTTCCATAGATCCAGTCCAGACTGCCAGCTGGTTCTCAGTACCCACTGCAACCTCGCCAAGCCTGCTGCAAGGCTTGCCTGTGACACGCTGCTGCCCGCCTCGCCAGGCTGCCCGCCGCGCCCCCTGGTTTCATGGGGGGCCTGGCTCGTCCACTCTGCCTAAATGTGTGTGCTTTCAGAGTCAGAGGGCTGGCGGGGGGCGGGGGGGCGTGTTAATGTACCTGGTCTCCCCTTCTGGAAAATACATGCCTCACAGTCAGGAAGCCTACCATTTCATCCTCTGTAATATGTAGCTCAGAACCTTGCCCCTAACAGGCCCTCACTAAATACCCGCTAATTAATTAATATGTATTGACTGAGTGACTGAATAAATAAATGAATGACCATCTTGTGGATGAATGACCATCTTGTGGACAGTAAGCCAAATGGATAAATAACTATGTTGATATAGTGTGTGCTTAGTCGCTCAGTTGTGTCCGACTTTCTACGACCCCTTGGACCGACCATAGCCTACCAGGTTCCTCTGTCCATGGGATTCTCCAGGAAAGAATACAGGAGTGGGTTGCCATTCCCTTCTCCTGGGGATCTTCCCGCCCCAGGGATCGAACCCAGATCTCCTGCATTGCAGGCAGATTCTTCACCATCTGAGCCACCAGGGAAGCCCATGTAGAGCAAAAGGTACACCTAATCTGTCCATGGTTTTAGGAAACGTCAGCTTCCCTCTCTATAATCCTCCCCCATACACTCTTCCTCTTAAAATGCTCCTCTGAAGGGGCTCACAGCATCGTCTTGACTGATCAAGAAGAGCAAGAGAAGAACCAAAGCACGTGCCATGGAGGAGAACAAGGCAACTCCCTCATCAGAGTGCCCAGGTCCCGCAGAGAGTCCGTCATTGTGACCACGCACGTGTATTGAATTTCCTCCAGCTTCTGTGATGCTGGTCAAAAGGGCCTCCGTCAGCACTGGAGAGAATCGACCGCATGTGCTTTCTTCATTTGCATGTATGATAATATAATGATTTGTAATATAAAATACATGAAATATATTTTCATATAAAATAATATTAAGACTTATAATAACAAGTTTTAATTGGAATAAGTCCTGTGTTCTTGGTCTCTCCGAAAGAGAGGCTGATTGCCTTTTGCTGTCACGGGGAAAGCTGCAGGGACATCATTTTCAAAAGCTGGATGCAGACAGAAGCTGCCTTCTGGTCCACCTCCAGCTTCACAGACCAGGAGCAGGCTGTTCTCCCGGCCAGACAGGCCCAGCTGGCCCGGGGCGGGGGGCTCTGGGCGTCACCTGCAGCCTGGCCCACAGAAGACCAGCCAGGCTTGGGGGCTGATTCCGGCTCCAGGGCCAGTGGGCAGGGGACCAGCGGCCAGGCAGCTTCCCAGGCACTTTCCTTGATGCCAGGCTCTGAAGCTGCCTGGCACCTGCTTGCCTCTCCGGGTTGGCCTTGCTCTGGTGCCCACTTCCCTGGACGCAGGAACGGTGGGGAGTGGACCCTGCTGTATCCACGGCAAGTTAAAGTGTGGCACAAAAGTTCTGCAGGAACAACAAAGGACAGTGTGCCGAGCCCGTCTGGCATCTGCTGGGACTTCTCTCCTCGTTCTGACCTGGGGAGGCCGTTCCTAGACGCAGAGCGGGGTGCCCTGCGCTGTCCCCTCTCCCACGTAGCACGGTCACTCTTCCCTAAAGGCATAAATTCCGGAGAGTCCGTGTCAGTCTCTCTCTCCCTCATTTCTCACCCTTCACCTAGTTCTCTGCCTTCACCTTGCCCCCTCCCCATGCAATCGAGTCTAGACTCCTGCTCTTCAAATAAGTTTTAATTTTAATACCCTGTGTGGAGAAAAAAAATCCCAGGTTTCTCCAGTAAAGTTGTCTGAATTGGCTTCCTTTCTAATTATTTACTCATTAAAAAAAAAAAAATCATGGCATTCTATTATTTTTAAGTACCAAGAGGGAGAAATGGTCATGATGGGTCCTGTCTTCATGGCTTCTACCACCTGAGAAAGATGGGGAGTGGGAGGAGCAGTGAGGCGCTGGGGAGGACGGTAGTGCTGGGGTGTCAGGAGGAGGGGGGAGCTCGCATTGCCCCCCATCCCTGGAGCACAGGCGCCCGAGACTGGTGCTCACCCTGTGCGTCTCCAGAGCCAGGGAAGGGACACGGCCATCCAGGCAGGGTCCCTAGGACGAGGATGTCTTGGTGCTGAGACTGTGGCCTGGGTGGAGAGGGAGCAGGCTTCTGGGTGGGCTTTTCCTTCCATCGCCATGGAAATGAGAGCATCAGAGGAGGACAGCCCGGAGCCTTGGGGATCTGCCATCGACAGAACCCCTGCAGGGCCCTCTGGAGATCTCCGGGAAGCCGGTGGGATTCCCCCAGAGCCCTCAGCCCCGAGTGTCCCTGTCCCCTCCGCTTGTACCCGGCGGGCATCCTGCTCTACTGCCATCCTGCACCCGAGCCCAGATGGCACAGCAGCTTGGCTGCTTCCCAAGGAAGATGTGGTATTCACTAAAAGGTGAAGTGAGACATGGCAGTCCTCCCAGGAGGGGGCGTGGTGTCCTCCCTTCCCCACCCTCTCACCCAGTGGCCTCAGAGTGATCACTGAGGCTGCGGCAGAAGACAGAGGAGACGGGGGCCCTGCTCTCCACGATGGACAGATCTCAGCTTCCCTTTGGGTTCGCTAATGCTGGAGACAGCCAAGAGAGGATTCTAGAGTTGAGGGCTGAGTGTCTGAGCCAAGGAACCTGCTTCCTCCTCCCCGGCCCCTCCCTCCTCCTCCTCCCTCCCTCCCTCCTGTCCTTCCTTGCCTCCTTCCTTCCCCAAAGCGGTCTCCCCAGGATGCGGGCTCCGTCTCAGGACCTGGGAGGCATTTCTGGAGGACTCCTGTGAAGACCCTTCTCCTAGTCCCTGCCCTGTCCTCCCGTCCATTTATCCTTTATTCACCTGCCCCCACCCAGCCCATCACTGGATGCACACCCAGGAGGGCCTGGGCTCCAGGGATTGAAGCCCTGGTTTAGCTCTTGGGACCCGACGGTCTGCCAGGGCAGGAGCCGGGGGGACGCGGCCAGCTGCTGCAGTGGGCACGGGGCTGGCGGGGCAGCAGGGCGGCCTCTGGAGTGTGCTGGAGGCGCTTCCCTGAGAAAACGCCTCTTGGGAAGGTTTCCCCCGGTCATCCTCTTGGGTGGGGTGTTGGAGGTGGTGCTCACTTGCGGGGACCAGCGTTTCAAAGGCAGAGGACAGCTCTTTTTTTGGAGGGACTTGGGTTATGTGGGTGGCGGTCTGATTTTCAGGTCATTGATGGACTTGGATTTCCCGCTGCTGATGCCCTCCCTGGAGAGGGTGAGACTACTTCATCCACGTGCAGATGTCAGGGCCCAGGCTGGGGGCATGTCCCGGGCCCTTCTTCCCCATCTTCCAGGTTCATGTCGTCCCCTCAAGGCTGTCAACGCTGACAGTGTTTGCAGAGGCCCCCTCCCCAAGGTTGCTCTCCAAGGAGGCACAAACCAGTTTGCAAGCACGTGCCCAGGGGCACAGGCTGCAGAGGAACCCGGAACGCCAGCCTGCTCTCCATCCGCCCCCCCGAGGCCTGCTGGCCACCTTGTTCCTCTGGCAGAGGGCAGTCGGGCTGGGGCTTCCAGCGCTATGGTCTCCGCACTGGCAGTGGCATCCACCAGCTGTTCGGAGTCAGGTCTGCCTTTTGCTCATGCCAGTCAGTGCTGTGCCCTGGGCATGGTGGTCTTCAGGTCTGAGCAAGTCCCGCGGACCACCCCTCTGGGGAACTGGCTTCCACTGATCACCGGATTTTGAAGCGGTTCCCATAGCATCACCAACTCATTGGGCATGAATTTGAGCAAACTCCAGGGAGATAGCACAGGACAGAGGAGCCTGGCGTGCTGCGGTCCAGGGAGTCACAAAGAGTCGGACAGGACTTGATGAGTGAACAACAGCAACAACCGAGAGGCTGCAAGTGAGTCCTCCACCTGCCAGACAGACTGGGTCCTCTGGGCACATTCCGCTTCTCAGAAGTGTGCAGCCGGTCACTTCGTGGGGATGCAGAAGGCTCCAGAAACCTGGGTCCAACCGGAAGCATCCTTGGGCCATGGCCCGCACCCTGTGCCTCAGCAGTAAGTCTGCAGCTTCTTACCTACTCCCAGCACTGCTGGTCTTTGTTTTCCTTTATCCTCATGTCCCTAGGAACTGGAAATCAGTGATGAACTGTTCTTAAAAAACCAAGCATTGTCTCTCTTTTTTCAGCAATGAGAAGGAGATGGCAATCCACTCCACTATTCTTGCCTGGAGAACTCCACAGACAGAGGAGCCTGGTGGGCTACAGTCCTTGGGGTTGTAAAGTGAGTCACGCCGGAGTGACTAACACCGGCATAAGACAAACAATCCAGTCAACCTGAAAGGAAATCAACCGTGGCTATTTACTGGAAGGACTGGTGCTGAAGCTGAAGCTCTAGTAATCTGGCCACCTGATGCGAAGCGCCAACTCATTGGAAAAGATTCTGATGCTGGGAAAGATTGAGGGCAAAAGGAGAAGAGGGTGGCAGAGGATGAGATGGTTGGGTGGCATCACCAACTCCATGGACGTGAGTTTGAGCAGACTTCGGGAGATGATGAAGGACAAGGAAGCCTGGTGTGCTGCAGTCCATGCGGTCAGCAAGAGTCGGACACTACTTAGTGACTGAACAGTAACAACATACAGCAAATATCAAACACGACATCACAAACGTGTCTGGGCATCAGTATCAGTGACACATAAGGGACGTTAGGGTGTTTCATTCCCTAAGAAAACGTGGCCGTCTCAGGAAGTTTCTAGGTTCAGTTCTGATAAACTACACCAACAGCCAATAGCTTGAGAACTTCCCCATGTTTTAAAATTTTCTTCTTTTTTTCCACTGCAGACAATTATTCAGTTTCATGACATTAGCTTTTAACTGTGATTCATGAAGTAATAAAGGGACCTTTTATTCAAGAAGCCACTTATCCTGCTAAAAATTCTTTCTTTATTAGCTTTCTCATTATGAGCCAGTAACAATCATCCATTTCTTAAAAAGAGCCAGATTCCTTATCTCTCAAGAGAGGGATACGAGAGACATATAAATAGTGGAGCAGCCAGATTGGTAATTTGTCAGTAACTCATGAGTAAGTCCAACTTCTCAATTATCCTGGGGACTGGCCGAAAGCTGGAAGTCTCAGAATTCATCTGTGCCTCAGTATGGATCCTCCTTACAAGATGTTGGCTACAACTCATTTTTCACTTAGCATTTGAAAGTGGAAATCGCTCAGTCATGTCCGACTCTTTGCGACCCCACAGACCATACAGTCCATGGAATTCTCCAGGCCAGAATACTGGAGTGGGTAGCCTGTCCCTTCTCTAGGGAATCTTTCCAACCCAGGGATCGAACCCAGGTCTCCTGCATTGCAGACAGATTCTTTACCATCTGAGCCACAAGGGAAGCCCAAGAATACTGGAGTGGGTAGCCTACCCCTTCTCCAGGGCATCTTCCCAACCCAGGAATAGAACCGTGGTCTCCTGCACTGCAGGCGGATTCTTTACAACCCGAGCTCTGAGGGAAGCCTTTGCTCTGAGGTAATTGCATCTGGAGCACCTCTAAAAATCATGGTGGGCAAATTCCCCTGAACTGAATGTATCTGAGACCTTCCTAGCCCATGCCTCCTTTACTGGGGGAACTTCTGGACACTGAATGCATTTCCCTCTGGACACTGAACAAGGGTCGTGTGACCACCTGAGATGATGTAACAGGAAAGTGATGAGACACTGCTCACGTCTGCACTCAGCCTGGTCCAGCATGTGCTGTATGATGTGTTTGTGGGATTTCTTTTCTTTCCCCAGCCACCTGCTCTTCTGAGCATACCAGTGCTAACATTCACGTTGTCAACCTGCAGAGCAGAAAGAGTAGGTGGAGCTGAATATGACGTCTGACATATGTGAATAGACATCTGACATATGTGACTAGAACAGAACTGCTTTGTGATGGGAGGAGAAAATGCCCAACTTTTAATCTCCTTTCTTACCATATACACGGAAGTTGCACATGTTTGCTAGAAAGCCATTTTAGGGATTCAGAGAATCAGTACCTTTCTCTCTCTTTCTTGAAAGGTGGGGTATATTGTATTTTATTCTTTTCATTTTCAACTGAGTAAAAGATATGGAAATGAGACCTTTGCCTAGTTTTTTTTTCTCATCACGCTTCCTACTCATGACAGATCTTGGCTACTTCTCGTGAGACTAATGGGCCCTTTAAAAGTTTCTTTTGTATCCCGAACTTAAAGAGTTGTATATTTCATGAAATGCCAACCAGGAGGTCACCAGCACGTGTGGGCAGGAACCTAGTACAGCAAGTGCCCTTTCTTCCACTGGGAGACAGTGAACCCCATGTCTGCAGGCTGGCAAGTGGCCAGTGCTCCTGTCTTTAAGGATCCTGATCTATTCGGGTTAATAGACATTAGGCAGTGGCATTCCTGGAAAGTGGCAGGAGATAGAACTCTCCCAGGGGACTGATCTGAGGATGAAGATACACGAGACTTTCAAATAAAATTATGACAGGTCATTCATTTAGGCTCTGTTGGCACCAGAATAGCAGCTGAATGAATGAATAAGAGCAGGATAACCAAGCACATGAATGTCTGCAGAAAACCCAGGTCCATTTAGCCAGATCACAAAGAAATGTTAGCCAAGGATGAGACATTGTTTTTCACTTTTTAAAAACACTGGGATAATTGTGTGTCAGAAAAGACTTGTTAATGTATAGATGAATAAATAATAAACTATGAATGAACGCAGAAAAATCATAGGAAACAAATGGGAAATTAAACTGAGCATAATTTAGCTAAAGTTCATTATAGTTGAAGGGAGATTAGGGAATTATCAGATGGGAAGCAGGTTTGGAGAAACTTGAATGTGGCATAAAAATTATGGTAATATGCCTTGGAAGGGGACGTGGAAACTGACATACAAGTTACTGCAATAATCTAGCAATTCCTCAACTGAGATCCAAGGGTTATTAATTTTACATTGTTATATCACTTATAGTAAGGATATTACAATAATGGTGGTAAACAAAGTCAAACATTTTTTTTAACTGATAGCTGTGAATTTCCAAGGAGGAGAAACATAAGGCAGAATGTGAAACAGTTACTTGGTCCTGAGACCTCTTTCTTTTCCCGAGGAACCTCAGAGGACTCCCACCGCATGGGTGACACTTTGGGCAATGCTGGATAAATCCTTGCAAGGGTCTGCTCTGGGCTTGGAGGGTTGTAAAGCAGACAGGAAGGAGCGATTCCGAGAGCTGCTGCAGGCGTGGAGCCAACAGGAGAACAGAGTCTCATGAGACGGAGGAGAGAACTTAGACATGGTGGATCTGGCTGGAAGCATGGGATGGTCAGATGGCATCACCAACTCAATGGACATGAATTTGAGCAAGCTCTGGGAGACAGTGGAGGACAGAGGAGGCTGGCACGATGCAGTCTATAGGGTCACAAAGAGTCGGGCATGACTTACTTAGTGACCTAACAAGAACAGCACTCAGACGCCTAGACACCCCTCTCTGCCGTCTCACGCCCCTGCCTTCCTCCTGAAGTACCTGCGGCTCCATCTGTGGCTGCTTCTCCAATCAGAGGCGATCATCTGAGACTGCCCGAAAGCGCCCTCAAATCAGCGTGCCTGGGAGCAGCCTCCAGCCGACGGACGGTGGGAGGGATGGTACGTCCGTGTTTTCCCTTCCCACAGAGCAGTCTACACAGTCTCCCAGAGCCCCAGGTTTCCACAGCTGTGACTCGTTCAGGAAGGCACTCTGCCTTGGCCTTCTCACCTTCCTACTCTCCCTTCCTCGCTTTTTCTGGTGCTTCCTGAAGTCAATTTAACTATTTTGACCCGAATCTTGGTCTATAGGTTGGTTCCAGGAGAACTCAGGTGTTTTAGTGAAAAAGAGAAGAAAGCATTCTGTGTCTCCTTGGGTGGGGAGGGTGTGATGGGTCTCTGCTGCTGCACGCGAGCTGTTCTCTAGTCGCAGAGAGCGGGGGTGGCTCTTTGTTTCCGTGTGAGGGCTTCTCATTGCGATGGCTTCCCTTCTGTGGAGCTTCAGACGCTGAGGCTCACGGGCTTAGCTGCACTGCAGCCTGTGGAAGCTTCCCGGATCAGGGACTGAACCGGATCCTTAACCATTGGGCCACCAGGGAAGTCCAAGGCACTCATCATTCTCATCACACGTTCTTGTCCTACTTCATCTTTTCTGTATAAGAGCTCCAACCACCTTTGTGTCTGTTTACCTGTTTATCCGTCTGTCACCTATCAGTCAGTCATCTACCCATTTGGTCTATTACCTTTATTTCTATCTGTCTATCCATCCATCCATCAGGATAGAGGATACAAGTAAATGTGCAAATGTACTGGGTGTGGGTCCTCACTGGGTGACACGGACATGGGAGAACAGACTGTGTGCGTGTGCGTGTGTATGCCTTTGCATGTTGTTCAAGTCCTCTAAAACAGATATATGCTTGCTTTTATATTTAGGGGAAATTATGAAAGTGAAAGTCACTCAGTATTGCTCTACTCTTTGCGAACCCATGGACTATTCAGTCCATGGAATTTTCCAGGTCAGAATACTGGATTGGGTAGCCTTTCCCTTCTCCAGGGGATCTTCCCAACCCATGGATCGAATTGCAGGCGCATTCTTTACTAGCTGAACCACAAGGGAAGCCCTAAGACTTCTTCCTAGCCCAGGGACTGAACCCAGGTCTCCCATATTGCAGGCATATTCTTTACCAGCTGAGCCACCAGGGAAGCCCGAAAGTACTAGAGTGGGTACCCTATTCCTTCTCCAGGGGATCTTCCCGACCCAGGAATTGAACCAGGGTCTCCTGCATTGCAGGGGGAGTCTTTACCAACTGAGCTATCAGGGAAGCCTATAAATATCTTTTAAATGCTAACATAAAGGACTAAAGATTTCATATTCAACTTCTGCACGGTTCCTTGGAAGGAAGGACAACTTAACATGAAACTATGTACCTAGCACCTCCCCCTCAAAAAAGTTATTTCCCTTCAAAGAAAAGGAAGGAAGACAGAGAAAGGAATTGCAGAGCATCTACAGACTGGCTAGTACAGTCCTACCTATGAAGGAGGGGGGTGAGGCTGTGTCATTAGCTTCTGTGGGGGCTGGTTCTCCTCTTCTGTGGGTTGAAGTCGTTTACTACAGGAACACAGGCATTCATCACTCTGCCTTCCCTGGGGATTATGACTCATCCTCGCCCACAGGTTCACTTAACGGCTTTGGTTTGTGTCTGAGTCTGTGACATTTCAGTCCTTGGTGCTGCAGACCATTTCCATTAAACATGTACAGTCATGGTGATGCCCTTAAACCTAACTCAAAGATTGAGTCTGAGATAAAATCTTTGTCAGGAAGATCAGCTCGGTTAATAGGGATGTAGAAATTGTCTGGACGTGAGAAAGAGCATCAGCTTCCTACCTGAAGGGTCTGTGGGTGGGGTGGAGAGATGGCCTGAGGGAGAGAAAGAATTTTCATAGTTCTCTAGGTTCCATGTGGGGTGACAAGCCGTAGGGCTCCCGAGGGGATGTAACACATGAGGGGTTTCCAGAGTGTCCATGGTGTATGTGGGAGTATGTGTGGTGTGTGTGTGTGGGGGGGAATGTGTGTGTGTGTGTGTGTGTGTGTGAGAATGCGTGTGTGTGTTTGTGGTATGTGGGCATGTGTGTGTGTGTGGGGGGTCTTTGTGTGGTGTGTGTGGCAGAGGGTGTGTGTGAGTGTGTGTGTGAGGTGGGGGGGCATGTGTGTGAGTGTGGGTCTTTGTGTTGTGTGTATGTGTGTGTGTGTCAGAGAGTGTGTGTGAGTGTGTGTATGAGGTGTGTGTGTGGGGCATGTGTGTGTGGATGTGTGTGGGGTGTGTGGGTATGTGTTTGTGTGGGTGGGTGTTTGTGGTTTGTGGGCATCTGTATGGGGGAGTTTGTGTGTGGGTCTGTGTGATGTATGTGGGTCTGTGTATGGGTATGTGTGTGTGGTCATGGTGTGTGGGTGTGTGTGGGTGTGGTTGTGTGTGGGTGTGTGGTCACGAGTGTGTGTGTGTGGGTGTGGGTGTGGGTATGTGTGTGGTCATGGTGTGTGGGTGTGTGGGTGTGGGGGTGTGTGGGTTCCTGTGGTTGTGTGTGGTTGTGTATGTGTGGGTGTGGGTGTGGGTGTGGTCGCAGGTGTGTGGGTGAGTGGGTGTGTGTGGCTGTGGGTGTGGTTGTGGGTGTGTGGGTGCGTGTGGTTGTGTGTGGGTGTGGTCGCAGGTGTGTAGGTGTGTGTGAGTGTGGTCGTGGGTGTGTGGGTGTGTGTGGTCACATGTGTGTGAGTGTGTGTAGGCATGTGTGTGGGTATGTGTTGGCCGCGGGTGTATGGGTGTGTGTGGGTGTGTGTGGGTGTGGCTGTGTGGGTTTGTGTAGGTGTGGGGGTGTGTGTGGTCACAGGTGTGTGGGTGCATGGGTGTGTGTGGGTGCATGGGTGTGTGTGGGTGTGTGTGGGTGTGTGTGGGTATGGTCGCAGGTGTGTGGGTGTGTGTGGGTATGGCTGTGTGGGTTTGTGTGGGTGTGGGGGTGTGTGTGGTCACAGGTGTGTAGGTGCATGGGTGTGTGTGGGTGTGTGTGGGTGTGGGTGTGTGTGGTGTGTGTGGGTATGGTCGCAGGTGTGTGGGTGTGTGTGGGTGTGGCTGTGTGGGTTTGTGTGGGTGTGGGGGTGTGTGTGGTCACAGGTGTGTGGGTGCATGGGTGTGTGTGGGTATGAGTGTGGGAGTGTGTGTGGTCGTGGGTGTGTGGATGTGTGTGGGTGTAGTTGCAGGTGTGTGGGTGTGCATGGTTGTGTGTGGGGGTGTGGTAGCGGGTGTGCGGGTGTGTGTGGGTATGGTCGCAGGTGTGTGGGTGTGTGGGTGTGTGTGGGTGTGTGTGTATGGCTGAATGGGTTTGTGTGGGTGTGGGGTGTGTGTGGTCACAGGTGTGGGTATGTGGGTGTGTGTGGGTATGGGAGTGTGTGTGGGTGTGGGAATGTGTGTGGTCACGGGTGTATGGATATGTGTGGTTGTGTGTGGGTGTGGTTGCAGGTGTGTGGGTGTGCATGGTTGTGTGTGGGGGTGTGGTAGCGGGTGTGTGGGTGTGTGTGGGTGTGTGTGGTTGTATGTGGTTGCAGGTGTGTGGGTGTGGGGGTGTGTGGGGGTGTGGGTGAGTGTAGTCATGGGTGTGTGGGTGTGTGTGGTTGTATGTGGGTGTAGTTGCAGGTCTGTGGGTGAGTGGGTGTGTGTGGTCGTGGGGTGTGGGTGTGTGTGGTTGTGTGTGGGGGTGTGGTCGCGGGTGTGTGGGTGAGTGGGTGTGTGTGGTTGTGGGTGTGTGGTCGTGGGGTGTGGGTGTGTGTGGTTGTGTGTGGGGGTGTGGTCGCGGGTGTGTGGGTGAGTGGGTGTGTGTGGTTGTGGGTGTGTGGTCATGGGTTTGTGGGTGTGTATGGGTGTGTGGGTATGGTCGCAGGTGTGTTGGTGTGTGGGTGTGTGTGGGTGTGTTTGGGTGTGTGTAGGTGTGGGGGTGTGCGTGGTCGCGGGTGTGAGGATGTGTGGGTGTGGGAGTATGTGTGGTCACGGGTGTTTGGGTGTGTGTAGGTGTGTGTGTTCCGCAGCTGGCTTGATAACCTCGGAACATCAGGGCTGTGCCTGCCTGAGCTGGTCCTCTGTGAACACCGCTTGGAGGCGCCGCACGTTTAGTGACGGGAGGACCAGCGTGCACGGCCTGGGACGTGAACCCCGGCCCGTCTGCGGTCCCGCAGGCAGCGGGCACAGCGTCTGGAGGCGGGCGCGGCGGGTGCGGCCGGAGCGTCAAGGGAACCGGCGGGCCAGGCTGGGAATGGGTTTGGCCACCTTTTCCACCTTCTTGCTAAGCTGTGACTTTTGTGACGTTCAGAACTATGAACAACAGCCTTCTCTTTAAAGAGACTTCAGCCGCTGCTCCCCGTGAAGACAGACCCGTACGATGAGCATCCAGGCTTCATAGGGACCGTCAGACTGTCCTGGAAGCAGCGGTGAAACTCCAGCCGCCCTTCCCGCAGGGCGTCCCCCTCCCGCCCTGTGTCGGCCTTCACCCGCTCCTCATCCCTGGCCTTCTTCTCGCCTCTTTGGAGAGGAGGACCGGCGGACACCTTGCAGCCAGAGGCGGGCAGGGCACAGCCACAGTCTCAAGCAGACCCACGGGCAGCATGCAGGGTCGGACAAGGCCCACTGAGCGCAGAGAGCCCTGGGCTGGTCATGCTCTGTCTGCCCCTCTGGGCCCATCTCTTGCAGCCTCTGTCCCCTGCCCTGGGCTCCCGGGGGACAAAAGCATGTGGTCACTAGCTCCTGGTCCCCTGGGCTTCTCGTCGAGGACAGTCATTGGAGACTCAGCCAGAGAATGAGGTCTGTGCTACAGACCCAGGGGTTGTGGCCCGGCTCCATCGCTCTAGAACCTCCTCTAGCTCTAGCTCTCTCACCTGTCTCAGGCAATGCCCCTGCCTCCCCTGCCTCCCAGCTGCTAGTACAAGGGGCCCGGATGCACGTGGGTTACCTGAGCTCAGTTACGTGAGCTGACTTTCACGTCCACAAGCAGCCCCATCATTAAACTTGGTGGTCCAGCGCCTGTGAGCCGGACTCTCTTGCAGAGACTGACTGTCAGCACCTTTGGTGTGAGAGTGGGTGCAGCCAACATCCTATTAGGGGCATGGAGGCAGGGATGTTGCTGTTCAGTCACTCAGTCGTGTCTGACTCTTCGCAACCCGTGGACTACAGCACACCAGGCTTCCCTGTCCTTCACTATCTCCCAGAGTTGGCTCAAACTCATGTCCATTGACTGGGTGATGCCATCCAACCATCTCATCCTCTGTCATCCCTTCTCCTCTTGCCTTCAGTCTTTCCCAGCATCAGGGTCCTTTCCAATGCCGGCTCTTTGCATCAGGTAGTCAAAGTACTGGAGCTTCAGCTTCAGCGTCAGTTCTTCCAATGAATATCCAGGGTGGATTTCCTTTAGGATGGACTGCTTTGATCTCCTTGCTGTCCAAGGAAGGATGAGAGACCTTTAGTTCCGTTTCCTTTCCTGGGTTCCTCCTGTTTAAGCAGGAGGGTCGTCTCTTCCCTTGAACTGACAACGTCAGTAGCCATAGGTTTCCCAACTTCTTCTATTTCAGAAGCCTCTCAGAGCAGTCCACTCCTGGATACTAGCAGAGGTGGGGTGAATAGGCAGTTGGGTTTTATCTGGACCGTGGGTGCTTGTGACTGAAACTCAGTGTTCTGGGACACAGCTCCGCTCACACAGTCTGCATCAGCATTCAGAGCTGCTGCCCTTGGGGACGCGCTTTCCTTAGCTCTTCCTGCTTCTTTCCCTTGTCTCGGAACAGAGACAAGGACAGGGTCCCTGGTGATTTGCCCCTTGCCTCATGGAGTCTGAGCAGTGAGCTGCCCACATGACCCTCTGCGGGCTCGCCTAGAGAAGAGACAAGCCCGCACACCGGACCTGGACCGCTGGGGCTGCCGAGCTCCCCGATCTGGGAAACCCCAGGCCTGAGCGTGGCAATCCCCCTCTCTCTGGAGCTCTATTCCTGTCCTCACTGTTTCCTCTAACTCTCTGGCCACCCCAGCTCCGAGCATCATTCTTGAACAGAGACCGCCCCCCCCCACACACACACCTCTGTTTCATCACCCACAAGGATCACCAGCTCACTCTTGGCAGTCCTGTTTCCAAAACGTTCTTCCATCAGATTCACTGCTCTTGGTCCCCACCAGCCGTGCCCTGTTTTAATAAGCGGCTGTCTCTCCTGGAATACCACAGCGTGTTTCTCCCAGACGGGTCTCCTTGGCTCCTACCTTGGCCTTCACAGTCATTCTTTGCGTTGCTGTGAGTGTGTCCTTTCTACCCACACCTGGCCACAGCCCCCTGCAGCTGAGGACCCTTCAGTGGCAAGTCTTCAGCTAACTCACAGCGGGCAGCATGCCCCTCACCATCTGACCTGCTCACCTGTCCAGTCCTGTCCCTTGCCAGTCCTGTCTTCCATCTTATAACCCCACTGGTTGCCATCCTGGGACCCCCGGGACATGAACAAAATAATCTTGTATCAATTTCTTCTTCAGTTTGCCTTTTCCTCTAAACTTCTTAACTGTATCTTCCTCCAAACAGGATAGATGATGTTTTTAGAATGTTAACTTGTGCTGGCTTCCCATTCAGAATCTAATGCCAACACCCAAACCGTGACATAACCAATTCAGGCCTGACAATGTGAAATCCCATTGAATCACCTCTAATTGTGAGGACAACCTGCTTACAAAGCAGGCATGAGTCCTGGAGAAGAAGGGTAGGGCCAGGGAGGAAGAGAGGGAAGAGATTTCTATCTGTAACCCCTCTCCACTCTCACCCTCAACACACACTCTCTGGCTGGTTATCTCTCTGTGTTTTCCTCTGTCTCAGACATAAAAGCTTTGACCATCAAATAATCAAGCAATCACCCAGGTGTAAATATTGCATTTGTGTGTGTGCATGAGAGAGACACAGAGAGAGAGAGAGAGAGAGAGAGAGAAAGGTCTCTCACTTGAAACCCTGAATGTTTCCTTGGCTCAAAAAGACTCTCCCTGGCATTTCACTGCCTGGGAAATACTTTCTTATCCTTCAAGACCAGGAAATCTGTTACCATAGCATTCTTACATTTGTCTGCAGCAAAACTCATTGATTTGTTGATTAGTTCACATGCAATTCACTTCTCTCTTTCACAGCTATTTATTGTCATTCTCCCCTGCAACACCACCCAGCTGTCTTTAAAAGCCCCGTAATGTTCTGTTGCCCTTGAGAGGAGGACAGATCACCTTGATGCGGATGACAAAGGCTTGCATGGACTGGTCCTTTCCTGTATCTCCAGCCTCTGCCTGGAAGTGATACACATCCATCTGATAACAGTGCGTAGATATCAGATCAGTGCACCAGGAAAGCCTAGCATGTAGGAGATTTCAGTACCTGGGAAATGGCTCCCTACAAATCATGGACAGAGATGAAGCCCACGCGGTATGCACTTTTGCATACATATTGTATTGTTTGTCTGTATTTTTAACTGTTTACAAAAATCTCCATAGACTGTCCCCTCACATTGCAGTTCAAAATAATCTCAAAGATATGAAAAAGATAAATTATGACATTAAAATATAAATATGTTTATAAATGAGAAAGTTTTTCAATGATTTTAAAAATACATTTACATTTAAATTAAAGATGGGGAAGGATTTGTCAGCATAACAGCAAGAGAAGAAATTGCAAGAATGACCTTTTATTGATTTGATTAGACACCATTTTTCACCATATTGGCAACATCACAGGCAAAATGAAAGGATCAAGAAAACTCGGGTGAATATTTGCAATGAGTTTGATGAAGAATTTATGCCTTAAATATGTAAGAAACTCATACACATCTATTAGTGATTCACTGACATCTCTGGGCGACAGACTCCAGCATTTTCAGTGCTCTGAATAATATAAATTCCTTATTACTCGTTTGCTGTTAATCTCACTATTACTGAAACATAGGGAGAAAATACAAGGCCCAAAAGTACTAAAAATAAGGATGAAACACATAAAACAGTGTCCATGCTCATCTGTGGTCCCTGAGCTTTAAATGCTTGACGGATACAATTGCTATTATTTTATTAAAAAGTGTACTATTAGTACACTAGCCAAGGCTGTTCAGTGTATGGTAATAATTAACACTGTTTATCAAAAGTTTTCTTGATTTTATCTTTGGGGCACTGATTTTGCTCCTGAAGGTGCGTGTGACCAGGTAATTTACTGCGGACAAAGGCACTTAGGCAGAAGTGGTTGTGTCCCTTGTGGGCGGAGCTTCCAGACCCCCCCCCCGCCACCGCCCCAGTTCAGTTCAGTTCAGTTCAGTCGCTCAGTCGTGTCCGACTCTTTGCCACCCCATGAATCGCAGCACACCAGGCCTCCCTGTCCATCACCATCTCCCGGAGTTCACTCAAACTCATGTCCATCGAGTCGGTGATGCCATCCAGCCATCTCATCCTCTGTCGTCCCCTTCTCCTCCTGCCCCCAGTCCCTCCCAGCATCAGAGTCTTTTCCAATGAGTCAACTCTTCGCATGAGGTGGCCAAAGTACTGGAGTTTCAGCTTTAGCATCAGTCCTTCCAAAGAACACCCAGGACTGATTTCCTTTAGGATGGACTGGTTGGATCTCCTTGCAGTCCAAGGGACTCTCAAGAGTCTTCTCCAACACCACAGTTCAAAAGCATCAATCCTTTGGCACTCAGCCTTCTTCACAGTCCAACTCTCGCATCCATACATGACTACTGGAAAAACCATAGCCTTGACTAGACGGACCTTTGTTGGCAAAGTAATGTCTCTGCTTTTCAATATGCTGTCTAGGTTGGTCATAACTTTTCTTCCAAGGAGTACGCATCTTTTAATTTCATGGCTGCAGTCACCATCTGCACTGATTTTGGGGCCCCCCAAAAATAAAGTCTGACACTGTTTCCACTGTTTCCCCATCTATTCACCATGAAGTGATGGGACCAGATGTCATGATCTTCGTTTTCTGAATGTTGAGCTTTAAACCAACTTTTTCACTCTCCTCTTTCATTTTCATCAAGAGGCTCCTTAGTTCCCCTTCACTTTCTGCCATAAGGGTGGTGTCATCTGCATATCTGAGGTTATTGATATTTCTCCTGGCAATCTTGATTCCAGCTTGTGCTTCCTCCAGCCCAGCGTTTCTCATGATGTACTCTGCGTATAAGTTAAATAAGCAGGGTGACAATATACAGCCTTGCTGTACTCCTTTTCCTATTTGGAACCAGTCTGTTGTTTCATGTCTAGTTCTAACTGTTGCTTCCTGACCTGCATATAGGTTTCTCAAGAGGCAGGTCAGGTGGTCTGATATTCCTATCTCTTTCAGAATTTTCCACAGTTTATTGTGATCCACACAGCCCCCCCTCTAGTATATGGAAATACCTTATTCTCAGCAAAGTCTATAAGCTCATTGTCTGTGCAGCCTCTTTCATCCTGGGTCTTTGAGACTGATGATGGAGAAAGAATGCCAGCCTGCAGTGGATGCAGGACATGGACAAAGAAGAACCTCTTTTAAGTATTAAGTTTCTGAAACAGCAGCGTTTATTAAAGTAGCCTGTTCCGGTGGATACCACCCATAGGGAGAATATAATTCTCCCTTTCTTGGGAGCATCTTTCTTGGAAACAACTGGGCAATATATAAGGACACTTTGACGCATCTAAGATTTGGGCTGACTGCTGTTCAAGTCCTTACTCACTAGGTAAAGATTTTGTGAATTTGCTATGAGTTAGAAAACCCAACAGTCTCAGGGAAAACAAAACAAATGCCCACACACGATCTCATAACAATTTACTCTCAAAAATTCTTTCCTAAGAAGTATTAGAAATATAATTAATAAACAAACAAAAAGCATGCAAAATGCATATTTTTATCTGTTATGTTGATCAGTTGGATACAAGGCAAATATCCACAAATAGGAGAATGGAAAATGAAATGTATTCTGTCTAAACAATGTAAGGGGCTTCCCTGGTAGCTCAGTGGTAAAGAATCCGCCTGCAATGCAGGACACACAGGAGATGCCGGTTTGATCCTGGGGTTGGTAAGGTCTCCTGGAGAAGGAATACCCACTCCAGTATCTTGCCTGGAGAATCCCATGGACAGAGGAGCTTGGCGGGCTACAGTCCTGTGGGGTCACAAAGAGTCAGACATGACTGAGCATGCACAAGATAGAATGAAATATTCTGCTTATTTATAATTTAAAAATAATATTCATAGACATGGAAAATACTAATTGTATAATAATTAGTGAAGAAAGCAAAATGGTGTTCAAAGTATAGCATAGTCTAAATGTTATAAAATGGAGGCATATATTATAAAATAAGGTAGTGTTATATCCAAATTATTAAAATTTATTATTTTGGGGTAAAAGGAAAATGCAATTTTTTGTATCTTTTGTAATGAAAATTAAAAATGGACTTGCTCTACTTTTGAATAAAATAAAAAAAAATAAAGTAATTTAAAAAAAATTCCCAACATTCACAGCTCTCTGGAGGATGAATTAAATTACATTTTCAGAGTGCTTACAATTTATGCATAACAACCACAGCATTATTAAAACAAAACACAGACCTAACTCCAAAAGAAACAGAAGGATAAAAAATAAATTATAATCTGATCCAAAATGATAAAACTGTTTGGAAAATAGTATTTCCAGTGGCTTAGTGCCCTAGAAATAGATTGGCTTCAATCCAGTAGGACTATAATATGCAATTAAAGTATAAATTTGCATAATAATAGCCAATTCTCATTCAACTTCCAGTTTTAAAACTGAGTTAAAAACAAAAAACATGATATGAATGAACATAGAAAGATAAATTTCAATGTAACTTGCCACATTAACAGATTAAAGGAGAAATGAATTATTCTTTCATCTCAGTAGACACAGGAAAAAATTCTACAAAAGTAAATAGCCATTCATCATCAGACAAACAACATTTAACACACCAGGATGGAGGGGCTTTTCCTTGACTTGGTAGAGAATCTTCTATAAGCCTAAAATAAATATGATACATCATGGTGGAATATTGGAAATTTTCCATTTAAAAATCAGGCATAGCACCAGGTTGCCAATCTCACACCAGTATTCAAGATGGCACTCACTGTTTTAGTGGAAAACAGTATGAAAAAAAAAAATTTAAACAGATGGAAAAGAAGGAGGTGGTTTTGCCACTCTGTGAAGATTGTATGATTGTTTACACAGGAAAACCAGGAAAATCAGGGAATAGGCTATTAGAGCCAATGCAATTTTCATAAGATTGATGGATACCAATTAATATGTACTTTACACTGGAAGTAAAATTTTTTTTAATGCAATATTAAAAATATATATTTCATCACAGGAAAAACACAACTATCAAACTGCACACTGAGATTAAAATAAACCCAGCCAAAAAAATGCACAGTCCATTCATTACGGGGGAAAAAAGCCATCCATGCCTTTTTTGAATAAATGCAGAAGACTGTCCTATTCACAGGTGAGAAGACCCAGGGTGGTAAACACGTCACTTCTCCCCAGATTTTCCTGCAAATTTAAAACAATTTTAATCAAAAACCACACGGTAGTATTTTTGTGATATTTTCCAATTAATTCAGAAATTTATATGGATGATTAAAAGTGTACAAGTAGATAGGATGATTCTGAATTAAGTTTTAATTCAATCCACAGTCGGTCTGGATGTGAAGACGTCCCAAGGACTGTAATGAACTACATGTGAAGCTGGCAGGAGAAGATGCGAAATAGAGACTACAGTGGGGCCGTGCACATGTAGAACGGGGTGGGTAAGGGAATTCACATCATGCGCCAGTGGGGAAAGCTTGTTTCAGTGAGTGGAATCAAGACCATTAACTATCCATATGGAGAAATACAGTAAAATAAAATTAGATTCTTCATTTAAGCAGTACACAAAAATAATTCCAATTGAATTTGGACACTAGAAGTGAAGAAGAACTCTAAGACAATGCTCCTCTGTCCTGGATGTTATAAAGTTATTCTTTTCTAGTTTGTTCTGGTTATTTAAACCTCAAGCAATTAAAAATATATTTCAACTAGATTATTTCAAAATATAAAACTCTGAAGTCACAAAAGACACTGTAAATTTTTCAAATACAAGTAACAGCCTAAAAAAAAGGATAATTTCAATGCATGTAATAGGCAAGAAATACATATGTTTAATAAATGAAGGACTTTTAGAAATTGATAAGAAAAGTAAATGAAGGAGGAAATGTGAGTACCTGTGAATATCTGTCATAGCTTTGAAAAGATGCTCAGAGAAATACACATTAAAACAGGAAGGAAATACTGCTTTTACAAAAGAAGTAAAATATGCTAGAGTACGTGTTGGTCTGAAAGCCAGAGTGGGAAGTGGCCGTTACTACTCAGCCGGAGAGGTCTAACTAGTCTGGCTGTTGTGGAGATAGTGCATCAGCTCTTAAAAAAGTAAAAAAACAAAAACAAAAAAAACTCTATATGTCCTTTGAGCAAGCAATTCCACTTCTGGATACATAACTACATAAACCAGATGAATGTTTATATATGAACGCCAGGTGATACGGGCTTTCCGGGTAGCTCAGCTGGTAAAGAATCCGCCTGAAACACAGGAGACCCCAGTTCAATTCCTGGTTTGGGAAGACCCCCTGCAGAAGGAATACGCTACCCACTCCAATATTCTTGGGCTTCCCTGGTGGCTCAGATGCTTAAGAATCCGCCTGCAGTGTGGGAGATCTGGGTTGGATCCCTGGGTCGGGAAGATCCCCTGGAGGAAGGCATGGAAACCCACTCCAGTATTCTTGCCTGGAGAATCCCCACAGATAGAGAAGGCTGGTAGGCTACAGTCCATGGGGTCACAAAGACCTGGGCATGACTAAGCAACTAAAGTCGGCACAGCACAGTCAGGTGATATGCACGAGAATGTTCATTGCTACATGGCTGTAATACTGAAAGTTTGTCGACAAACCAAATGTCTATCAGTTGGAGGTGGGATATGTAACACGGAACCAGTTGTAATGCAGGAGCTCAACTATAGTATTTGTGTTTCCACATCAAAGGCAGACATGCCTCAAAAAAAAAAAAAAAAGGAGAATGAAAAAGAAAAATGAATACCAGTAAGTACAGTGTTATAGTCTCAAAGTGAAGGTGAAAGTCGCTCAGTCATGTTCAACTCTGTGACCAAATTGACTACACAGCCCGTGGAATTCTCCAGGCCAAATTCAAAATAATGTGTGACTTTAGGGGTATGAAAAATCACACAAGAAATATAAAAATGCGGTAAGCATAAAAAATAATAGTCTACTTTTTTTTCCTTCTGATACTTGATTCTTGACACGGAAGTTGCGGTACAGAGGACTTCTGTTGGTGGGAGTCATGGGGAGATGATTGTAGCTATAGCTTTAATAGTTCATGTCTTTAAACAAACTGTAATTAAACAGTATACAACCGTTAGCTGTTAATTATAAATGTAGGACTATGGATTTAGTTTTCCTACTCTTAGTAGTTACCTCTATTTACATTTTTTTTAAAATAAAATTAATTTCCAGAAGGATCTCTAATCAAACAATGCCAGGTTCGTGTGGCTTGGCTAAGCCCGGCCTTCAGTCATGTGTCTCTGTGCATTAAGTTTTCCTGCTTTGATCTTCCAGCCATCTTTAATAAAACTTCAAAGTCACATTGGAGCCGTTGAGACTATTCAGCAGGCCTGTGAGGAAGGGAAACTCAATTGGAGTCCCGGGGCTTTAAAATGTGTTTAGCTTTGATAATATCTCGTGTTCGTATGAATCCTTTCATCCCCAGAATATTAAGCTCTTCAGACACGTTAGCTCAAGGGTCCCTATGTCCCTTTTGAGGCCAGGATGTTGGCCGGTGTTATTTGGAAGAATCCAAACTGATAAATTTAGATGCTACACGTCCCAAAACGTCAGGATCAAAGTGCCAGTTTCACCATATACGAATATGTAGCCGTGTAATTTGGGTTAATTCTCCTCTCCCCATTCATCGCCCCGTGCCCATCTTTTCAATTATGCATGCTTAATGTCTCAATTATAGTTTCATGCTCATCCTTTATGGTTCTTTCTCTTATTTCTAAGGTTTTGTTTTCTTTTTTAAGTAATCATATCTAGAATATTTTCTAAGTTTCAGGAAGTATCATAACAGTTTCATCAGCAGAGCAATATAATATGATGACTTCTCCACCTCTGATGGTTTTTCATTTTGTCCACTGGGCCATTAAATTTCCCCAGAATAAAAACATCTTTCCTTTTGTAATGCAGGTGCAGCAGAATCCGCTGTAACTTTAGGTAGGTTGCCACAGAGAAATGTAAGATCTCTTGCCCAAACAACTATTTTGTGCATCTGGGAGTGAATGAAGCAACGATTTGCCACGAAGATGAACTGTACACAAGACTGGACTCCAGGGCATCCAATATGCCATCTTTCTTTCCACTTTTCAGACTGTAGAGTTGGAAACAAACCCCCAGCACGTGTCTGGGTAAGTGTGATCTAGGAGTATCCCATCCCTTCATTACCTTAGAGCCTAAACAAGACTGACATCATTGTTTTTCAACTTCTATTTCAAACTGGAAAGGGTTCACTGATTCCATGTTAGTAATGAGAAAAGGCTGAAGAGGAAGCAGGACATGGTGAAAATGTTTTGAAGATGTCCAGGATGACAAATAGTCTGTGTACACCTGTGAATCTCCCCATTTGGAGCCATTTCCTTTCAGTTAGAGAAAGAGAGAGCTGTTCCGTGGCTGCGTGCCCTCGTCCTGCCATTGGTTAAAGGCCACGTGTCATCTCAGAGAATTGGCATCTCACGGGGCTTGGACGGAGGCCGAAGGGAGAACCAACACTGGAACGTGGCTTCATCCGCCTCTTACTGGCCTCTCCCGTGCCTCTGGGTAGGTTAGACACAGAGTGCATCCTTTATAAATATTTGGTGAAAGAGTGTTTGGAAAGCCCAAATAACCCGATGACTATGTTCCCTGCAACTTCCCAGTAATTTCATGCAGAAGATGTGGTGTGTGTCTGTGTGAGTGTGCGCGCCTCCAGTCATTTGCTTTTGCATGCCAATTCCTCACTCTAACAGCTATGTTTTTTAATGGTCTCTAAGCCTGGCTGCAGGTATACAGATATATCCAGCCTGGGCAAAACTCGAAGCAAATCCTAAACAAACCATTATGGACCAAGAGAGTTATTTTGCCTGGGAATTTGAGCAGCCAGCCAGCTGTCCTGGAGATCGGCAAGCAGGGTTCTGATGCACAGCGTCACTGGAACAGCCCGGGAGGCCTGGGTGAGTTGAGCTCTGGGTTATCCTGTCCCATCCATCAGGCCGTAAACCACACCAGAGCAGAGCTGAACGAGGCCCACAGACAGCTCAGCCACGCTTGTGTCGACATCATGCATGTGAACAGACGGTCCCCGGGTGCTGAACCTTTGTAACAGCCCTGATTCACACTCTCATCCTACTTCTCAGCCCCCTCACCCGTGCTGCATATGTGTTGTAAAACTGAGTGTGTGGCTTCTGCTAAATGGCTTATTTAGGAACAGCCTTGAAGAAACACATGGAGACGACACTAGCTTCCTCCTGCTTGTGACTTACTGAGTGTGCAGCACCTGGGAATCCATCCCGGAGCCGGGAATTGCGCTCAGATATTCTCCAGACTGCATGAGTCCCGCCTGGCTGGAGGGCCAGGCCCTGTGTGTCCAAAGGTAGACTCACCGTGATGTAAGCACAGTGTGTCTACAAGCCCACACGCTCCCTTTGGAGGGGAACTTTGCTCAGTAGAAGTAGACGTGCTTTCCATTCATTGTTTTGACATAAAGGATGTGAACTGGGAGACATTCGCAAAGGCAGTTTGAAGACGAGGATGATATTTTTAGGTTCCACAGATAAGCAATATCGTTCGCCTTTCTCTGACTTATTTCACACACTTTGATCATCTCCAGATCCATCCGTGTTGCTGCCGAACTTATTTACAAAACAGAAAAAGTCTCACAGACTTAGAGAATGAACGTATGGTTACCAGAGGTAAAGGGTGGGGAAGGATAGATTGGGAGTTTGGGATGGACACGTACACACTGCTACATTTAAAATAGATTACCAACAAGAACCTACTGTAGAGCACAGGGAACTCTGCTCAATACTGAGTAACAACCTTAATGGGAAAGGAATTTGAAAAAGAGTAGATACACATACACGTATAACTGAGTTACCCTGCTACCCAAAAGTGGCAAACACTGTTGCTGTCCAATCATTCAGTCATGTCCGACGCTTTGCAACCCCATGGACCTCAGCATGCCACACTTCCCTGTCCTTCACCGTCTCCCAGAGTTTGCTCAAATTCATGACCCTTGAGTTGATGATGCCATTCAACCATCTCATCCTCTATCATCCCCTTTTCCTCCTGCCCTCAATCTTTCCCAGCATTAGGGTCTTTTCCAATGAGTCAGCTCTTCACATCAGGTGGCCAAAGTATCAGAGCTTCAGCTTCAGCATCAGTCCTTCTAATGAATATTCAGGACTGATTTCCTTTAGGATGGACTGGTTGGATCTCCTTGCAGTCCAAGGGATTGTCAAGAGTCTTCTCCAACACCACAGTTCAAAAGCATCAGCTCTTCGGTGCTCAGCCTTCTTTATGGTTCAACTCTCACATCCATACGTGACTATTAGAAAAACCATAGCTTTGACTATAGGAACCTTTGTTGGCAAAGTGATGTCTCTGCTTTTTAATACACTGTCTAGGTTTGTCATAGCTTTTCTTACAAGCAGCAAACCTGCATTGGCAGGAAGGTTCTTCACCACTGAGCCACCTGGGAAGCTTTATGACATTGTTAATCAACTATTTTTGTTGTTTAGTCACTAAGTCATGTCCAACTCTTCTGCGACCTAATGGACTACAGCCCGCCAGGTTCTCCTGTCCATGGGATTTCTCAGGCAAGTATACTGGAGTGAGGTTCCATTTCCTTCTCCAGGGGATCTTCCTAGCCCAGGAGTTGAACCTGCATCTCCTGCATTGCAGGCAAATTCTTTACCACTGAGCCACCTGGGAAGCCATACTCAACTATATTCCAACATAAAATAAACAAAAAAAAATTAGAAAAACACAAGTTATTAAAATGGACATATTCAAAGGACATTTATTTATGGTACAAAGCTATGGGATGTTTTCTTTATGCTTTAAAAAAAAAAATCTTGCTAGTTTCTCCCTATTAGCTCATTCACTGATAGACTCACGTATGACTTAAATGTAGATTCAGTAAAGAAATGCATGTTTGCGCAGAAAGTTAAGAAAAAGAAGATAATGAGGCTAAGGAGTCCTTGACTGCTTCTGCTAGTGGGGAGCAAACAGCAGGGGCCATCAGACTGAACAGCTCAGAAATTTGGTTCCAGATGCAACTCATACCTGAGTCTCTGTCGTAGGGCCTCCCAGGCAAGGGCCTCTGGGTGGGGGAGCTGTCAGCCCTCCAAGCCACTTCTGCCTGAAGGGCAGATCACTTCCGGAAGGGCACATCCAAGTCAGCCAAGGGGAGCTGAGAGCTTGCTGTGGCATTAAGGCATTACGAGCAGTGTGAGTGTGTGTGTATGTAAGAGTATGTGGTATGTGTGTGTGTGTGTGTGTGTGTGTGTTCAGTAGTGTTCAGTTGTGGGTGGTGAGATCCAGAGGGGAGGATGAGGGAGGCACACTCACCATCTGCCCCACAAGCTCCCACAGTGGGGGAGCCTCGGGAGATTGGTAGGGAAGGTCTGAGTGGTCACTCACTGTGTTACGCTGTGCTACTCAGCATGGAGAGGTCTGAGGTTTGGTGGCTGCTAGCACTGGTGGAGGGGCTTCCCAGGTGGTACTGTGGTGAAGAATCTGCCCACCAGTGCAGGAGATGCAAGAGAAGTGTGTTTGATCCCTGGGTCAGGAAGATCCCCTGGGGGAGGAAATGGCAACCCACTCCAGTATTCTTTCCTGGGAAATCCCAGGGACAGAGTAGCCTGGCAGGCTGCGGTCCATGGAGTTGCTCAGAGAAGGACCTGACTTAGCTACTGAGCATGCTAGCACAGTGCTGACTTCTGGGGGAAAACGAGGGCCATTCTTGGAGCACTACCCATGCAGTTCACATACGCACATTGATTCAATGAATCAGAAGTCCTGGAAAAGCCCTGGGAGTTATTAAATAAAACCATGAGGTCTTTAAAATATTCTGAGGGATGAGATTCCCATCCATGGGTCCATGCTGGGCATTTTCCAAGCCCTTCTTTATTTAATCCTGTGAGCAATTGCACCCATCGGGAAAGGGCAGGATTTTGCTAAAGTAGGCAAGCAGCAGCAAACCTCAGGTCAACTCTTGCTCCCAGAGGGTCCACAGGGGTCCAGTCAGCTTGTCAAAGCTGCTTCTGCCATGAGTCAGACTAAGGTCCAGACCCACTCCACTACTGTGCTGTTCCTACCTGTGCATCTGCTTTCCTAGTCACTGGAGCAGGGGAGAGAACACAGAAAGCCACAAAACAGCCTTCAGTTGCTTCCAAAAACGTGTCATATTGCGTTGGCCAAAATATATCACATGGGCATTCTTCCCTCTACAGGAAAGCAGAAGGGACAGGAAACTGGATACCTACGTATCTGGATGTGCTTGTGATGTGTTCCAGGGATATCAATCATTTCTGTTTTCTGGGGGAGCGTGCCCTTCACCTTTGCACACAGATACTAAGAGGTGTACCAGGATTCTACAGCAGATCTCTAACTCTCTGCACTTTACACACCACACACACGACGCCCATCCAGCTGGACCTGGCAGTGTGTGACACAGTTGTCACCCCTCTGCTCTTCCCTCCACGTCCTTCTCTTGGGCCCCAGGCTCTGCACTCACTAGTCTTCCTTCCCTCACAGGGTACTTTACTGGCTCCTCTTTATCCCTTCAAATTAGCAGGTTTGATTTCCCACCTCCTGAACTCTTATGTATCACATCCAGTCTCAGGAACTTAATTATTTATAGCCAGACAGTTTGAAGATTTCACGTCTAATTTGAAGACACTTTGGGCACTTCTTTAGGTAATCTATAAAACCGTAGACCTGACCATTCCTCTTGACATGAACAACATCAAACACCCAAACCTCTTTGCTCCCACCTCGCCAGACTCCCACCACCATCTTCCCTGCCTTGGAAGGTGACAATTCTGCCCGTGAGGTTTCTCAGGTCAAGGATATTGAAGTCAGTTTTGGCTTTTCTCACTTCTTATTGTTAATCTAGAACAGCCTTGTGAACTCTGCCTCCTCGCTATATCTAGAAGGTGACCTTTTCCTATTGACACCTTGGTCTTTGTTCCTGTCATCTGGGTTATTGTAAGAGCTTCCTAACTTGTTTTCATGCATCTGTTCTCTTATCCACTCAATACTATCCTATTTCTATCATCTGTGTAGTAGCTGGAGGGATGATTTAACTCTTCTACATAAAACCTTGTAGTAGCTTCCATCTCAGAGTAAGTTCACACTTTCTTAGTTTCAGAAAGCCTTTGTGACCCCATGGACTGTAGCAGGCAAGGCTCCTCTGTCAGTGGGATTTTCCAGGAAAGAATACTGGAGTGAGTTGCCATGCTCTCCTCCAGGGGGTCTTCCTGACCCAGGGATCGAACCTGCGTCTCTTACATTGGCAGGTGGGTTCTTTACCACTAGCGCCACCTGGAAAACTTCACTACGTCTCAGATAATATTTTTACTTCTTCTCTTCTCCCCGCACACTAGCCGCATCGTCCTTCTTGGTTCCGCATGAACATGGCAGACAGGCTTCTAGCTGGCAGCTTTTATTCCTACATCTTCAGTCTTGCATGTTCGTCCACTAAGTATCCAAGGAGTTGGCGTTCTCATATCCTTTAGGTCTTTCCATTATGGGTTTCAAAATCAATTCCACAGTGGCCAGAGAACAACTTTGGTGGGACTTAAATCTTTTCCAATTGATTGAGACTTGTTTTAAGGCCCAGAATGTGATCTATCCTGGTAAAGGTCCACGTTCTGCTATTGTGGGTTGGAATGGTCTGTAAAAGTCAATTATGCTAATTGATTGATAATTTTGTTCGAATCTCCTATCTCATAGCTAATTTTATGTCTATTGTTTGTATGAAAGTGAAAGTCCCTCAGTTGTGTCCGACTCTTTCTGACCCCATGGACTACACAGTCCATGGAGTGGGTAGCCATTCCCTTCTCCAGGGTATCTTTCCAACCCAGGGATCGAACCCAAGTCTCCTGCATTGCAGGCAGATTCTTTACCAGCTGAGCCATCAGGGAAGCCCATTTTTTGTATGAACTGAGAAAGTGCTATTAAAGTCTATGACTATAACTGTGTATGTCTCTATTTTTCTCATAATCTTATTAGATTTTATTTCATGTCTTTTGAAATACTGCTGTTAGATGCATAAACATTTAGAATTAATATGCCGTCTTAATCAACAGACCCTATTATATTTGTGAAATGATTTTATTTACTCATTGCAACATTCTTTACTCTAAAATCTGCTTCTTCTGGTATCAGTATAGCCACCCCTAGTTTTTTTTAATTGGTGTTAGCATTGTATACATATTTCCATATTTTTACTTTTTACCCTCTTGTGTCTTCTTAAAGCTTTTTTCTTGTAGATAATATATGGTTGAGTCTTGCTTTTTAAATTCACTTTGACAATCTATCTTTGAAATAAGATGTTTAGACCATTTGTATTTGATGAGATCATTGATATAGTTAAGATGAAATCTGTTATCTTGCTATTTGCTTTTCATTTCTCCCATCTGTTCTTTGTTCTCTTTCCTCTCATTTTATGCCATCTTTTGAAATACCTAAGTACTTTTTGTTGATTGCACTTTATTTCCTTATTAGCTATAACTAATCAGGCTAGTAGAATACACTTTTCAGTTCAGTTCAGTCACTCAGTCATGTCTGACTCTTTGCGACCCCATGGACTGCAGTGTACCGGGCCTCCCCATCACTGACTCCCAGAGTTTACCCAAACTCATGTCCATTGAGTCGGTGATGCCATCCAGCCATCTCATCCTCTGTCATTTTTCTCTCCTCCCGCCTTCAATCTTTCCCAGCATCAGGGTCTTTTCCAATGAGTCAGCTCTTCACATCAGGTGGCCACAGTGTACACTTTAGCTCATCATTTAGCTCCCTTCAGCTAGTGTTCTAACACGCATCCTGCAAGAACCTGCTGTCGTTTCTCCCCCCCACCACCGGTGCCATGACCACCATGCTTTACTTTCCCACAGAACAAGCTCCACACTACATTGCTGCTACTCTTACTGAAGGAGTCAATCATCTTTTATAGAGACTTAAATAATGAGGGAAAATACATTATACACTTACACAGGAAGTTACCATTTCTTTTTTCCTTCTTGTGCATTCATATTTCTATCTGGCTTTATCTCTGTTCATCCTAAAAAAATGTGTTGAGCACTTCTTGTAGCATGTATCTGCTTGCCATGAATTCTCTCAGCTTTTGTGGAAAACAGAAAGCTCTCCTCTGTTTATGAAATATGTTTTGTGTGGTACAGCCCCCTCGAAAAGTGCGTAGCTCCTTGTTTCCTTTCAGAACATTGAAGATGTTCCACTATCTTCTCACTCACGTTGTTTCTGATAAGAAGCTCACTGACATTCCTAACTATAGCTTTTTATTTATCGTGACTTATTCCTTCTCTGGTTGCTTTTAAAAAATGTTCCCTTCCTTGCTGGTTTTGAGCAAGTAGGGTATTACGTGCCTTTGTGTAACTTGCTTGAGATTCATCGAACCTCTCAAATCTGTGAATTTACAGTTTTTATTAAATTTTGAAAACTTTTGGGCATTATTCTTTCAAATACTCTTTCTGGCCACCCCTCCTCCTGTGCCGTGGAAGTTCTACCACTAGTACCATGTGGCTCTTGAGTCTACGTGGTGGAAGCAGGTGCCATCCCAGCTCTGTGTGAAGGCCGAGCACTGGTCTTCCGACCCCTTAGGGTAACTTCACGCCCCTCTCGTGTAGCTTCCTCACCTGTGTGTGCTGCCTGTCCCAGCCTACCCCTTTGGATGTTGACTCCACACCCTTCCTCGCCATTTCTGTCTCTCACGGTTTATTAGTTTCCATAACACTCACTGCCTAAGCACATGAGCTGATAAACAGCAGGGATGTGAACCCGCCTTGGGCACTGCTGTTTCCCCAGCATCTAAGACAATGCCACACTCACACAGCAGATACTCAATAAATAGGCACGGAGTGAATAAGTAAATTGTGTGTTTGGATGAACAACTGAATGAAGAAAGAATAAATGAACCACTCCTGGGGGTGGGGGTGGGCTGTCCATGTTCCTTCCTGTATCTTTGAAAAAATGGATCATGTTAGAACGATTTGGATAAATTCAGACTCAAGAAACATTCAGGAGTAAGAATGAAATCAAGAGGGGATGAAGAGGAGCAGGGGAACGTGTGCACACACCTGGGGTTCCAGACCAGTCGTGTTGGATGGTGGATGCTCTTCCAATGCCCTTCATTCTGGGCTTTCTCATCAGTCCTGTGTTTTCTCAAACCAGCCATCCCAGTTGCCATGGGAACATTTATGCTTCTCAGACCCTAAGGCTCCAGTTTGGTTTAGAAAGCAACAGTGTTATACAAATAGGGCCAGCATGTGTCTCTGGCTTCAGGATGGATACTTGGAAGATGAGGGGCCCAGGAACCATTTTCAGGCTGGAATGCTGATGCACCAAATTAGATTCACATCTCATTTCGGTTAATTGTGAAGCAGAATGCCTGGTGATGAAGGCCAAATGCATCCTGAAAACCCAGCAAAGATTTCTAAATATCAATCATAGCTTACAAAGTAAAATTCAGAAATTCCAGCAGATTTGGAACAGCTTAAAAATATGAATGTTTTTCCAATAAAAAATCTACTTTTTAAAAAAAATGTATCTGGTTGCCTAGGAAGGAGTAACATTTAAAAGAGCAATTTCTGAAACTTTATGACATTTATGTGTGAAATCTAACAGCAAAAAACACAGCATCTGACAACATCCATTATAGAAAATAATGTTTTGAAATGGGAATCAATTTTTAATGTATTCTTGGAGATGGATGCTCATATGGTCTAGATCACTTTCTGTACCTTCAAAGCAGAGGTCAAAATGTTCATTTATTATTGAACCTAAATCTGATGTGAAATTCAAAATGTGCTGTAGACATTTCAACACCATGCCATTTATTAATGAGTACTACCCTTGGTGAACTTGGGGCATTTTATGTAAAACCACACATTATGGCCTTTGCTATGGAAAGGAAAATCGAATACTTTGATCCATTCCTCTCTGTTCTTCATGGCTGTAGGTTTTCATAGCAATTTAGGGTCTGCAGACTGGCCATATATATTCCTGGCTCTTTTTGATAAATTATGATTCCTGGACTATTGGCGTACATCAGTGTGCTCCGAAAAGGGTAGAAAATGTCTTCATAGTGGCTTTCTCAATTCAGGCTTGAATGCGTTTTCTTTTTATTTTATTTTGAGTAGGAGGTGGTTTATCCATTATCCCTGAGTGACTGGCACAGTGGCCAGCAGTAGTATGGTTTTGCATCTCAGCATTTCCTTAGGGAACCCTCAGCTCGGACACATCTTGGCAGCAGCAAGGCCCTCCAGACAACCTCACTGAGGTCATCAGTTTGCTGCCTGGGTTACACCCTGAGGAGGAGGGGTACAGAGCTGGTAGAAGGCAAGGGTGTTGATACCCATTTCGTCTCCTTTCCTGCCTTCTTCATGAAAGCGCATCCCAGAAGAACCTCGAATCACCGGACAGAGGATGGGGGTTTATGAGACCTATTTATCATCCCTAACTATTGATGCTGAAGTTTTAAATTCTTGCATGCTTCACAGAACTGGCTATGGCACCCAATTGTTTTAACTGAGAATACAATTGAAATGGTAATTTTATTGAAATTGAAATCATTGACATTACATTAAAATTATAAGCACATGATTTGCTTGCCTTATGGAGTGAACAGTGAAGGGAGGAGGAAGAATTATTAAGCTTACTAATGAGATTAGATGATTTACATAATCAAGTGTAATGAAATTTAAGAAGTGACAGCTCTTTGCCCCTTGCCAGGGTGATTTCTAAAGTATAAACACATAGATCCATCCTCTCCTAGGTTTAGAAGAGGTGAAAAGGGATGTTTTATAAACTCAATTATGGAAAACAGTGAATATCTGGATTGCAAAAATAAAATGTTTGCACTCTGCCCCTCCCTAGAGGAAATGCAGGAGGTTTATAAACACACAGGTGGAGAGCAGGGCAGGAGCTGAGTAATTAGAAACAGACAGGTGTGGCTTTAGGATCATTAGCATGTTGGTAGCAGGTTGCTGCTGCTGCTGCTGCTAAGTTGCTTCAGTCGTGTCCGACTCTGTGCGACCCCATAGACGGCAGCCACTAGGCTCCCCCGTCCCTGGGATTCTCCAGGCAAGAACACTGGAGTGGGTTGCCATTTCCTTCTCCAAGGCATGAAAGTGAAAAGTGGAAGTGAAGTTGCTCAGTCGTGTCCGACTCCTAGCGACCCCATGGACTGCAGCCTACCAGGCTCCTCCGCCCATGGGATTTTCCAGGCAAGAGTACTGGAGTGGGGTGCCATTGCCGTTTCCGTGGTAGCAGGTTAGAGCCGCCAAAGGTTGTCGCTCACCTGCCAGGCTGGGGAAGGAAGGTGCCCAGGCCCACAGCCTTTCAGACTAGAGGCCGGGCTTGGAGCTGGCGCATCGCTGCCCAGAGCAGGAGTGTGGACACGCGGGAGAGCTGAGCATCTACTTCCTTCTTAACACTTGTCTCTTCCCTGAATCAGCCTCTCTCTTGGCCTTTCCAGAATATATATATATACATATGTGTATATATTTGCTATTGTTAAGTCACTCAGTCGTGTTCAGCTCTTTGCAACCCCCTGGACTGTAACCCACCAGGCTCCTCTGTCCATGAGATTTCCCAGACAAGAACGCTGTAGTGGGTTGCCATGCCCTCCTCCAGGGGATCTTCCTGATCCAGAGTTCAGGAACCCGCATCTCTTGCATCTCTGCATTGGCAGGAGGGTTCTTTACCACTAGCACCACCTGTGAAGCCCTATATGACCCTGAAATGCAGGCAACTGGACTTTTTATCGCTGCTGCTATGTCCTGAGTTTACCTGTTTCTGAAAACATAGTTTAAGATTCTTTCTGAGGGTTAGGTTGAAATCCGTCTTCTTTTATCTGTTTATAACATTTACTTTTGGAAAAGCTGGAAGTCTGGAAGCTAATAATGAAAGACAAATTCCAAAGCCAAGAGGTTCTGGATTGCATGGGAGTCCCTCAGCAAATTTCTGTTGTTTTCTGCAAAGAAGAAATCATGCATGTGGTAGAACTGGCGGTGACTTTGGCGCCTTTTAAGATGTCCCTTAAACTAGCAGAATCAAGTGCAGGGACTGACTAGTGATGGGGCCACTTTCTCCTGAGTCTTGGAAGAAACACTTGGCAGAAGGCAGCTGTGACCTAAGGACCCAGAGCTCCGTGTGTATTGTTTTTTTGTCACTAAGTCGTGTCTGACTCTTTGTGACCCCATGGACTGTAGCCTGCCAGGCTGCTCTGTCCATGGGGTTCTCCAGGTAAGAATACAGGAGTGGGTTGCCATTTCCTTCTCCAAGGGATCTTCTCAATGCAGGGATCAAACCCAGGTCTCCTGGGTCTCCCGCATTGGCAGGCGGATTCTTCACCAGTGGTGGGAGAGGAGATATCACACAGAAAATCACTCATTACAGTTCCAGGCTGATTCAACCTCTATCACTGCAGTAATAAATTACTGCAGATTCAGTAGCTTAAAGCATCATAAATTTATCATCTTGGGCTTCTGTTCCCAGGACTCCAACAATGGTCTCATAGGCTAAAATCAAGGTGTCAACAGGCTGCTTTTCCACCCCCCGTATCTTGTAGCACCTGAGGACTTGTTTATTCTGACTGGCTGCAGAATTCAGTTCCCTGAGGTTGTCGGACTGAGGTCTTGCTCTCCCGCTTGCCATCAGCAGAGACCATCCTCAGCTCTGTGAGGCTGTCTTCATCCTTCGGCTCATCTCCACCTCCTCCATCTCGAAGACATCAGTGCTGGTCGAGTGCCCCTCATGATGCATCTCCCTGACTTCCTTGCTTTGGAGGGTTGTTGGGCTTGGATCCCATCCACTTATCTAATCTAGGATAATCCCCCCACCTCTCAAAACCCATCATCTCAATCTTGTCTGCAAAGATTCTTTTGTTACTTTTGGCAACATATCCTAACATATCCATATAGTTTCCTGGGATTAGGGTGGGCATCTTTCAGGGGTCATGGCTCTTATTCCCCTTATTGTACTGGAAATTTAATAACAGAAATAAGATTGCAAGGCTAATAGATACACTGCATACCACAAGCAAGTAATCTTATGCTAATTGAAGGTATCTTTGGGTATCTTCTAAAGACCTTACCTGGTAGAATCATTAGAACTTAGTTTAAATAATTAACCTTAAATTGTTTCTAAAATGTATTAATCCATTCTTCTTCCTAACTCTGATTGATCTCTCTGTTCACTGACAGTAGAGAGTGTTAGAAGCTACTGTAAACCAGCGTGTGCCCGAGGTCTGGGCCTTAGCCTGGAACATCTCTAGGCCCTGTTGTGCTTTGATGCTCAGGACTTTTCATAATGGTTGCTGCCCTTATTCTCAGTCTCTTTTCTTCAGTGTTCCTGTTTGTTATCTGCCATCCTTGCTTGAAACTGCAGGGGTCATGGACCCTTTCTCAGAGAGCACACAAACCTATCTGGACAAAAGCAGCTTAAGAAACAGCTGCCGCACAGGAGCACAGTTTTGAATGAATTAGCGGGTGGGCGTGCGGATGGATAGATTAGTGGATGCTGGTGGTTGTGGTTTGGTCGCTGAATCACGTCTGATTCTTGCAACCCCGTGGACTGTGGCCTGCCAGGCTCCTCTGTCCATGGGATTCTCCAGGCAAAAAATGCTGGAGTGGGTTGCCATTTCCTTCTCCAGACTAGTAGATGGATGTGATATATGGAATATTCCCTGCCATGTCAGTAAACAATGGGTGTCATAGTCATTAACAAATATTGCAGCCTCAGCCTATGATGAGTTGGTGGGCCCTGCAGGAACTCGGGAAGGAAAAAATATCTGCCCTCTAGCAGCCACCAGCCTGAAACCACTCCCCACGGTGAGCCCTGAGGAAACTCAGGATGGGAAAGCACAGGATACTGGCCCCAGACAGCTGAGGTGCAGATCAAAGGACTGACAATGAGCCCAGACTCTTGCATCTTCTCATACATAAAAAAGCGCTAAATTCCTTAACTTATCTGCCTTTTACAATTAACAATAATCTTTTGATGCTCAGACTACATGCCCTTTGTTGCAAAATTCCTATGTATCCTAGCTCTCACCAGGCCTCCTCAGAGCAGTTCTCTCAGGATTACTTGAGATGCTGCCTCCTGGGCTTCAGTCCTAAAACTTCCCACTGAATAAAACATAATCCTCAATTTTTGGACTGTGAATATTTTGTTTAGTCGACACTACTAACATAACTAAGAGTGAGCACACTCGGGAGTTGGTGATGGACAGGGAAGCCCGGCGTGGTTCAGTCCGTGGGGTCACAAAGAGTCAGACATGGTTGAGTGACTGAACTGAAGACATAACTGGAACGCCCACGGTACTCAATTTCATTTTTAAGAAATTGAGACATAAAAGGTAGTATTTGAAAGAAAGAACAGAATTCTGAACTCCTAATTTCCAATCCAATACTTTTGTTCTATATTAAGTCCTGTTCGCACTCAACCAGGCCACCCAACCCCACTACATACTAATTCTGATAAATCCGTGGATATAACTTCCAAATGTTGGTTTTCAAACCTGACAAGTACGATTCTGTACTAAATTCCAAAGACTAGCCTCAAACTCAGGGTGTCTGGGTGTGAAGTGAAACACCAGCGTCCTTAGGCACCAGGACTTTTCCTTATCCTTGGGCAAGATTTTTTTCCCCACAATCTAGGGACATTAATACTGTAATTTGTTGCTGTTCAGTGATAAGTCATGTCTGACTTTCTGCAACCGCATGGACTGTGGCACGCCAATAGGGAAGAACAAGCCTGACTGCATATTGGATCTGTTTCTTCTACCTTAACCCTTGTATTTTATTGCTTTTGCTACAAGTTAGTCACTAAAGGAATGTTGCCTATAGCTTAAAGTGTATATAATGGAGCACCTCCAGGGACCTTGCCTCCTATCCCTGAGTGTTAAGCTTTGTTTAGCTCACAGGAAATATCCTGACTGGGCCCACCTTAAACGGCAGCAGAAAAAAAGAAATTAACATATCCAGCACCAAGAAATGCATGGTAACTTGTCACCTTTTCACTGTACCTCCTCAGCTCTCCCTCTTTGTAACATAAGAGAAACTAGCATCCAAAGTCAGGCAGGATGTTCTTTAGGACGCTGGTCCCTCATCTCTGGGTGTGCTGGACTTCTGAATAAAGCCACTGTTCTCAGCCCCAACACCTCCTCTCTCACCCATCAGCCTGTTGTGCAGCAGAATAAGCTTGAACTCAGTAACTATACTGTATTTTCAAGATTAGAGCAAGATAACATGTCTAAAAGACTTCTATCAGGGACCTACAGATCTCTGAAACATTTAAAGTCCAAAACTAAAGTTTCTACATATTCAGGGCCAGTCTTCAGGATCTCAGCAGATCTCTGGCATCCTACGAGAAGCTGTGAAGAGAAGAGCTGAACAACGGATCCCACATCTGAGTGCACTTTAGAGAGGGGGACAAGAAGACATTGCTGAAACTCGCAGTCAGCACCAGGGGTTGTGACGATTACGTTGCTTGTTTGCCCTGAAAGCCCTCTTGGTGAGGCCCTAGGTTTTAGCACTAGACTCCATTACTGTGCTTTGCGTTTGTTTTTTTTTTCCCTCTATTTCCTACAGAGTTAAAATGCGTCCACCTAGGAGTCTTAAACACAACCACTAAATGCTTCCGTTTGCAAGAAGACTTTGCCCTGTTGCAGGAAAACAGCCTTCATCCTTCCTTTCCAATAAGATGCTGAAACACCTCCCTTCCCACCCAGTGAGAAAGAGGCTCCTTCACCCACCACACTCTCTTTCTCTGGTTAATACCAGCGTATTTTATAGAACCTGGATGCGTTCAGCTTGGTTTGGCAAGAGACGGAGGTTCTGTATTCTGTCTGCACCGTAGTTAATTTACATGATTTGAACCTCTTTTGGAGACAATTTGTTCTGTGTCATCAGATTTAAGTGTCTCCAAGCTGCTAGCGGAGGAGCAGAGAAGCTTATGACGGTCCTTTCATAGGAAACATGCATCACAGGAATATAAACCAGCCCCTCAGAGGAGCAATGCTGACATAAATCTACTCTGATCCTACTCAAGGGTGTTGGAATGTGTTTATTTTCTTGTTGTTATCATTTCAGTGTTTGCCTTCTAGAATGAACCTGGCTGTTAGGGATTGTTAACTAAGATAAAGTGTTTCCACTGAAACCTCCTGGTGATGCATATTGGCCAAATCTTCATTTTGAATCTTGCCCAGAAATAATCATTAGAGGTTGTTTTAGTGTTGTTTAAGGAAGGAAAAGGAGACAGCAAAGAAGGAGAGGAAAGAGGAGAAGAAGAGGAGGAGGGGAAGCAGACATTTTACATTTCTGCTTGGTCTTCCAGCTGAATTAGTTTATTTCAAGTTTCTCTTAGCAAGAGCTTCCTCGGAGAAACGTTATGGTACACTAATCTCTTCTGAATAGATTTGTAGAAACTTTTCCTTAAGTAGGTCTTGCATTTAAGGGCTCCGTATAGCATTCACGTTTGGAAAAGAGCTGCTCTGTGTCCGTGTTCTCTGCAAACACGCATGCGAGAGCCCTGGATGCTTATGCTCAGGCGTGTGGAGCTGCTGTGTTTAAATAATGGCTCTTGCCAACAGCAGAAACCTGCCCATATCTAATTTGCATGGAAACTAAATAACTGGCATTTGGCTGGGCTGATTGAGCACATCATGATTTTAAATATCATCTCGGTGTATCAATGTTCACCAAGAGATCTTAGTAAAGTACAATACACAAACAGCAGATTTCAGACTAGAATACTGATGTTCATAGTTACATAAAAGACACATTGAAGGTATCCTACAGCAAGGGTTGGTACTGTTGTGTTTTTTTATACATTGCTTGTTCTCTCTTGTGGATCAAATTTCTGGGATACAATTCCTTATCCTTGCTTCTCTGAGCATAACTGACTTATACCATTCATGGTATAGGCACAGGAAAGGCTTTTAAATGACAGCAATAAATGACAGCAACTAAGAGCAACAATGAAGCTGAATTCTGCATATTTAAGATGATTTCTTTTTCCCCACTGTAACAGATGCTCACCAGGCTCAGAGATGTTGCAAGTGGTTACTTAGAGATGGCACAGCTCAGGATAAGATGGTGAGCTGCCCTGATGGATTCCATGTGCTGAATGTGATACTGGAACAGCCTCACTGGCAACTGCCCTCATTAATTGTAAGAAGAGTCTTAGGCTAACACCACTAATTAGGAAAAAATTAATTGCTTGGACCAAAAAATAGGCATTTGGCAGGATACCGAGTATCTCTGTTGGTTTGTGTAAGTCCTGCCTGGAGGCAGGTAAACAAACTAAATTGCCATTTTAGACTCTTCAAGCTTTTATGATTTTTTAATAATTAATATATAATTGGATAGTTTGATCAATTAAAAAACCAACTTATTTACTTTGAAATCATGTAAGAAAGAGTTTTCTCGTTTTTTCAGAGGAGAAGTGGCTCTGCCAAGAAGCACACCAGTGGAAAGTTCACCTGTGGAAGCATGCATTCCTCTCCCTCACCTTGTACTCCCTAAGTGTGTGCATATGGCCTGGACTGGACCCTCACAAACTCGCTTCCGCATTGACCAATGTTGCCAACCGGATGGCCGCATGATAGCCTGAGAGCCTCTTGTTCCATCTCTGGGATTCTCAAAATAGGAACTTTGCCTATGTCCAGTCTGCGTTACCTGTGATACCTAGCACCCATCTAAGTGTCTATCTCTCTATTTGCCCATCTCTCTATCCTTTATATGCAGCCATCTACCTGCCCAAGTTTCCATCTGTGGTAGTGACTCAGTCTCTACGTTATGTCTGACACTTGCGACTCCATGAACTGTAGCCCACCAGGCTCCTGTGTCCGTGGGATTTTCCAGGCAAGAATATTGGAGAGGGTTGCCATTTCCTTCTCCAGGAGATCTTCCCAACCCAAGGATCGAACCTGTGTCTCCTGCAGTGGCAGGTGGATTCTTTACCACTGAGCCACTTGGGAAGCCCCAAAGTATCCATCTAGTTGCAACTAAAACTAATAAGTAGATGAATACTCAGTGGAAGTATAAAGACTACATGTCCTCCGTAATATAGTAAAATAAAAAGTAGTTTGCCCAGTTTTCTTAAAAAAATTTTTTTTTAATTGAGGAGTCATTTATTTACAGTATTGTGTTGCTGCTGCTGCTGCTAAGTCGCTTCAGTCGTGTCCGACTCTGTGCAACCCCATAGATGGCAGCCCACCAGGCTCCCCAATCCCTGGGATTCTCCAGGCAAGAACACTGGAGTGGGTTGCCATTTCCTTCTCCAATGCATGAAAGTGAAAAGTGAAAGTGAAGTCACTCAGTCGTGTCCGACTCTTCGAGACCCCACGGACTGCAGCCCACCAGGCTCCTCCATCCATGGGATTTTCCAGGCGAGAGAACTGGAGTGGGGTGCCATTGCCTTCTGTGTTGGTTTCTGCCAAATATCAACATGAATCAGCCACAGGTATATAAATGTCCCTTCCCTCTTGAGCCTCCCTCCACCACTTTTCCCATCCCACCCCTCTAGGTGGTTACAGAGCCCCGGTTTGAGTTCCCTGAGTCATACAGCAAATTCCCACTGGCTATCTATTTTGCATATGGTAACGGAAGTTTCCATGTTACTCTCTCCATACATCCCACACTCTCCTACCTGCCACCTCTCCGTGTCTGTATGTCTGTTCTCTATGTCTGTATCTCCACTGCTGCCATTCAAATAATTTCATCAGTACCATCTTTCTAGACTCCATATATATTTGTTAGTATATGTCTTTACCTCCTGACATTCAGAGCATGACGGGTTCCTGGAATCAGAAGGTCCTCTGTGATCATGAGAATAAGAACAGAGAAGTCAGGAGAAGTGAAAGAACTTTCCCAAACAGTGCTTCTTAAAAGCCAGCTGGAACTCGAGTGCATTTTACCTTGAACATCTTGCCTGTATTTATTTCAGTGGTGCAATGCTCACCAGAGGAAGTTAAAGTTCCTGAAACATCACTCTTCCAGGATAAGAGAAAGATTTTCTATTTTAACAAGCTTTGCATGGCATGAAGCCGCATGGATTACCTGGAGAAGGTTTCAAATTGTTCCTCAAGATCATGGTCCCAATAAGGTGGCCAGAAGCAGCACAGGAAAAGGGCAAAAGCTTTGACTTAAGCGGAGCTCACAGTGGAGGGCAGCAGGGAGATGGAGTCAGTACTAAAGGACAATGAATACCAACAAATGGATCAGACGATCTTGTCTAGTTCAAGGCTGGCCTTTTCACCCTCCACCCTGTTCATGAAGGTTGGCCAAACCAGAGCTCTCTTTCGGTTTCATCTGCTGAGATGGCCTTGCTTTGAAACCACAGAAATTGTTTTTTCTTCTACACTGAAGTCCCTCACTCATCATTCTTTTATTTTCTGTGTTTATTTCATAGTATTCAACGATTATGAGTGGAATCATCTCATTAATTCATTGCTGGCAAGAACAAATGCTCTGAGATGTATAAGGATGACAACTCTCTGGCATGAATCTCTGGCAGAATCTGGGGTATTTTGTCTATAATTCAAAAGGGTCTGTGCCTGTGAAAATCCTTCAGAAAGTAAGCCACGAAATTACCTCTAACTACTTTCATTATGTGGAACAATCCTCTACCCAGAGCACATTGTGTTACAAAGGACATAGAAATGGCCAGATGGTATTTTGAGTGTTCTGGGTAGCGTTATTGTACAGAACACAGGAGACAGAGCGGCTGTTAACTGCCGGGAGCATCCCAGACGTGGCCGACACTGCTCAGTGGGGCGAGGTGGCTCAGTGAGAACTCTTTCAAACACGGATGGCCTCATCCCAAAGTTTAAATTCTGTCAAATCACCCCTCTGTGATGATAATTGCTCATAGGAGTGATACATGGGCCTCAGTAAAACAGGGTCTGGGCAGCTCTCTGAGTCAACTTATTAAAATGCAGAAGTTTGATTCCATAAGCTGACAGTTTAGAAACAATTTTTACTCAACCCCAGGAACCATCTCCAGACAGCGGGCTAAGACCAATTACCTCATTCTCTATTGCATGTGTCATCAGCTGTACAATTGGCAGGGACATCCCAGGGTATCGTCCTGGCTGAGCTCCTAATAACAGCAGGGTAAGCCCAATTAGCGATCCAAAATCTCTAATCATAAATGAATGCCGTAAAACACCTACAACTGTAAATAAGACTAGCCTATCTCTGAACTTCAGATTAAATTATAGAATGTGTTCCTCATAATTAAAACCCCAGATAGTTTCTTCCATTCAGCTTCACACAAACTCTGTAAAAGCAGTGTTAAATACCTTTATGAACTTTCGGGAGGATGCTACAGACACAGGTGATTTCTTAGGTATTTAAGATCCAAGCTGGTTATTGAACTAACCTGTAAGAGCACACAGAACCAAAGAAACCACAGAACTTACGTACGTATCAACATCTCTTTATTCAATCCTCTTGTTTCAGAGGTTACAACAAAGTCTGCTTCTAATGTTAACATGGACATTTTTTCTTCCTAGGAAGTATTTCCACATTTTGCATCATTCTTTACCCATAAGAATTCCTTCTTTTTATTTCATTTAAAGATTTCTTGCTTGTCACCATAACAAGAGTTCTGAGTAAAAACAAGAGTTCTGAGCAAATTGCAAGATGTGTAATTAAAATCGACCTTTCGGCATAGACCATTCATTTGCTTAGCCAATAAGTATTTATAAAGTTTCTCTTTGTTGTGGCTTTCGAGAGATTTGGGGAAACAAAAGAAACAGAAGAAGTGTACGATATGGCAGCATGCTGGAGAGACGTCAAGCCTAATTTAGAATGTATGCATGAACAGGGGGGATCTAATTATACCAGGGCTTTCCTGGTGGCTCGGGTGGTCAGAAATCTGCCTGCAATTCAGGAGACCTGGGTTCGATCCCTGGGTGGGGAAGGTCCTCTAGAGAAGGCCATGGGAACCCACTCCAGTATTCTTGCCCAGAGAATTCCAGGGACAGGCCATGGGATTGCAGAGAGTCAGACACTATTGAACGACCAGCACACACAATTACAGAATAATCTTGATAAGAAAAGTGCAGCTAGAGCCACAACGGGCCACTGCACCTCCTCATTGTCTCTCCTTTGCTTATGTGATCTTTTCCCAGGACAGTAGCATCCCCATTATGGGATTGTTACCCATTACCTTCCATTCAAGCTCTCTTATTTTAATATTTGATGCAAAAAAGAACACTTAAAAATTCAGCGTGCACCCTGGAGGGATTCAAGCCCTCTTCGCTTTCTCTCACCAGATAAGTGGTCTCCGTTCACTGGTCTTCTGAAATGGTCCTCTTCTCTGTTATGAAAAGAGTGCTTGGAATCACGTCAATTTACATATTGCTATGAATTCCTCTGGCTTTTAGCAATACTTTTCAAATCTTCTAAGGAGAGTTCAGAAAAAGATTACTTCACTGCATGCATGTCTGACTTACAGAAATTGGTGAGACCTGCAATTTCAAATTGGCTCCTAAATAGTCCTCTACCCTCTCCCACCAGGTTCCTGTCATTCTGAATGCTTCCCGGGCTGCCTTCCCCGGCACAAAATCAGAGCGAGGAAACCAGACATCCTGGGACTGAACAGCTGTTGGCAGTGTCAGCTTCTCCAAACCTGCCCCCATTCTTCCCATGATCCCAGGTGGAGATAATGCCTCTGCAATTCATAACCAAAGAATACAGGTCCCACAGTCTCCCAGACACACCCCAGGTCTTGTATTTCTGGTCTTGCAGAGATGATGTAACTTTTAAAAAATCGTTATTATGGCTTATGTGGGCAAATTGTGAAGCTTCTCAACATTTACATTTATTTTTGATACTTGGAGACTGAAAGGACAGTCTGCTGCAGCCGCAGCTTTCATATTTCAGCCATTTGTAGGAAGTATGCTCTGTATGGACCTTACATGTTATAATAATCAGATGGTTATCTTTTACTGGGTGAATGATTTATTGCAAAGAGGAGGGCAGTTCATGCAGAACAAAGAAAATAAGGGTTGACTTGTCAAATAAATGTTAGATGATTCACTGTAATCTTTTTTGTTTGCATCTTAAAATGTTCTCCTCTCTCTAAGGAATATGGGTCTTATAAGCCTCTGTATTATGGAGGTAATTATTTTAGATTTTGTTTGCTTGTTTGGGAGGGAGGGTAGCATGCCCAGATAAAGGCAAATGGAAAAGCTCAGTAGCTCAACGATTTATGCGCGTATAAGGAAAGCACTCGGAACGGCCTGGGAGGGACACTTCATTGCGGAGCCACAGACACTGGGACTCCCCGCTCCTGGGAGAGGCCACCTCTTCCTTGGACGTCCGCACCTATGAGCGCTGGGACCTGGCGGGTGTTGCAGATGCTGGAGACACCGAGGGCTGCTTGGAGGGCTGCATCTGCATAAAGGACTTTGGGGCTTCCCGGCCATCAGTTCACCGAGAGGGGAGCCCCGTCCTCAGACCTGGGACCCAGAATCAGACAGGGCCAGGGCGAGTCTGAGCACAGTTGGTGTCCACCAAACCAATCCTTCTCCGGCCTGGCCACCCAGAAAGCCATGCAGACTGTCGATGCAGAGGCAGATGTGCTACAGGTAAAACCCCAAAGAGCCGTCCTTGGAGCTTTCCTGGTGGTCCAGCGGTTGAGAATTCACCCTCCGATGCAGGGGCACAGGTTCGATCCCTGGATGGGGAACCAAGAGTAATTATTGCTCTCTAACAATAACAAAAAAATAGGCTTGAAAAAACTCATCACATAATCCAAAAGTCTGTTCTTTACATCTGTGTCTCTTTTGCCACCTTGCATACCAGAGGGATGGGGTGGGGAGGGAGGTGGGGGGTGGGGTTCAGGATGGGGGACAATGTACCCCTGTGGCTGGTTCGTGTCAAAGTATGGCAGAAACCACCACAGTGTCATAAAGTAATTAGCCTCCCATTAAAATACACAAATTAATTTTAAAAACTCATTATAATAATGATATCTGATCCAAAGAGAATGTAGCTGGTTGTTTCCATCCATTTTCATGTGCAATTTCTTCTGCTGTCTTCAGCTTCTTTTCCACTGACAACTCCTGTGCTGGAGCCTAAGCTCAGGTGTGTTCCCCTCCTGAATTTTTGCCACCCTTATTACTTCTCTTCTGTCCTCAGGTTCTAGGCTATAGAGCACCACCTTCACAATGTTTCAGGTATAAAGGCCCAGATTCCATGCAAGAATGCAAGGACCCCAGGGTTTGGGAGCCTCTCACAGCACCCAGAGTGAAGAGAAGTCGAGTAAAAATTCTGGGAGACTCACCGACCATCCCCTGCTTTAAGGCTTCACCTCTAGTTAGCATCTGTTCAGCAAATGATCTTTCTGGAAGGTTCTTCCACTGAAACATTCTCTGGCTATACCCGCACTCACTACTGTGCTGCATTTGAAGACTCGCCTTTGAAAACCCCAGAATCTTAGAATGACAGGAAATTTAGAAGCCTTTAACCAGCAGTTTTTGTGAAACTATTTTCTAGGCAGACTTTAGCAAAATCAGATGCTGCTGAAATTGTGTGGGACTCGTTCTCCTTGCAGAGTTCAACAGGACAGGAGGTGGTTTTTGGAGGAGGCAAGGGGCCTGGGCTGAGAACGTTAGGACAATACGGTTTTCTGTAACGGGGTGACATCATTAAAAGTGGGGGATTTGGGCAAATCAGGCCCAAAGGGAGATCCTTAAAGCCTTGGGTATGTGTGGAATCCCAAGACCTCTTTCTCCACCATCATTCTCCCCAAGAGTCTTTGTCACCTGTCACCCCTGCTTTGGGGTCTGGTGCAATTCTGTAGCACAGGACTAATCACTGCTCTAGGAATCTTACGGCCCCTACAGTCCCCGAGGTGAAGAATCCAAGGAAACAGGCTGAACGGCCTTAAGCGCAGACTCAGCCGACCAGGCGCTGCCCTGTGCCCACGTGCCTACCCATCTACCAACTGGAAACGTCTGCTGACTTGACAAAGGCGCTGGACCTGGACTTTCCCGGTGGTCCAGTGGTTAAGAATCTGCCTGCCAACGCAAGGGACATGAGTTCCATCCCTATCTGGGAAGATCCCACAGGATGTGGAGCAGCTAAGCCCGTGTGCCACAGCTGCTGAGCCTCTGCTCTAGAGCCAGCGTCCTGCAAATACTAGACCCTGTGCCCTGCAACAAGAGAAGGCACCAGCGTGAGAAGCCTGTGCGCTGCAGCCAAGAGTGGCCCTTGCTCACTGCAACTAGAAAAATACCAGAGCACAGCAACAAAGACCCAGGGCAGCCACAAACAAACACATTAATTTTAAAGAAGGCATTGGACCACGTGATTGAGATTTCTAGGCACAACTACACATGCATGGTTTTTCCAGTGGTCATGTATGGATGTGAGAATTGGACTAGAAAGAAAGCTGAGTGCTGAAGAATTGATGCTTTTGAACTGTGGTGTTGGAGAAGACTCGAGAGTCCCTTGGACTGCAAGGAGAGCCAACCAGTCCATCCCAAAGGAGATCAGTCCTGGGTGTTCATTGGAGGAACTGATGTTGAAGCTGAAACTCCAATACTTTGGCCACCTGATGAGAAGAGCCAACTCATTTGAAAAGGCCCTGATGCTGGGAAAGATTGAAGGCGGGAGGAGAAGGAGGGGATGACAGAGGATGAGATGGTTGGATGGCATCACTGACTCAATGGACATGAGTTTGAGTAAGCTCCGGGAGTTGGTGATGGACAGGGAGGCCTGGTGTGCTGCAGTCCATGGGGTCACAAAGAGTCGGACACGACTGAGAGACTGAGCTGAACTGATACATGCACCATTTCTTCAGCAAAACTGTGCCCACTGGCAGAGGGCACCCATCACCAGCACCTAGTGGGCGGGGCAGGTGTTAGCTGTGCTTCCCTGTGTTCAGTAAAGGCAGAGGGCTGTCTGAGAGCATTCCAGTGTGTGTGTGTGTGTGTGTGTGTGTGTGTGTGTGTGTGTGTGTGTGTGTTTATGTGTGGAGGGGGACTGCTCTTTTGCGGGTCATGCATATTCAGAAGGTGTGCAATGCCTGCCTGCTTACAATGCAGTAACATCAGTGGTCTTAAAGATTGGCATCTGTCCTTTCTTAAATTCAGCCTCCTTTGAGATGCAAAATCACCTACTATCTTTTGAATATGAGCAGATTATTTTAAAAGCTACATATCATATCTCTTGGTATCTCTTGATTTGCCTGAGAGTTCATCTTGATGCATAATTCCTTGGGCAGGGGGGGATGCAAAGAAGGAAAACAATGTTTGCAGAGTTAAACTCTGCAAAATGCCTTATCCACTCACAGGAGAAATCTGGAGGTCTAAATTGTGCAAATGAGTTTAATTCCTGTTTAAAGGGCTTCTGTTTAAATCCTTTCCTTATCCCTAAAGCAAGCTAAAATTACCAAAGACATTTGGGGAATTTGAAATGTAAAATCCTTCTTAAAGAAAATTCCTGTTTGCAGTCAGAGAGTTTCAGAGACAGAGAGAAGAAAATCAAGACAGGAATCCATACATCTGAATACTGTATATACAGAAATCTTGTTTTCTGTGTGTTTGCCTCAAATGAGAATATCACCACTGAGAAAATTAGTACAGAACCAAGGGGACAAGCTCGACAGGCATTTAGAGTACTTCGCCAGAATTTCACTTTTAATGATGCAACTGCAAATGAGTGCAGGTTTGTAATTAGGAGAGAGAACAGATGGTGAAGACTCCGTTTAAAGTGTTCATTAAGATAACCTACACTGCCAAGTTCCGTCCCTGCTACGCAGCGGCTGCTCGGTTGAAAGGCATTGCGCAGAGATGAGGAGGAAGGATCGGGGCAGCGGGAAACAGCGCGGCGTACTCCCCATTGTCTGCCGGTTTCCAGAAGTGCGCAGCGCAGAGCCCAAAGGTGGTCACGGAATAGCGAACATCCGCGTCCCAGATCACCCGCGTCTTCCAGCTCTGTGTCAGGAAGTGCAGCTCCCTGGGTGGGGGGTTGGAAGCAGCCTCTCTGAGGGACGCATCGTATCCCCTTTGTAGCGTCCCCACTCCTGAGTGTGGGCTGGACTTTACAGCGGGCTTCTAACAAATACAGAAGATGGAAGCAATGGGGTGTCATTTCCGAGATTAGGCTGCAAGGACACTGGCTCTCTCTTGCTTGGAGGGAAGCCAGCTCCCAGGCTGTGAGCTGCCCTACAGGGAGGTCCAGATATGAGGAACTGGGGTCTCAGGCCAACAGTCAGGGCTGAGGCCACCAACATCCATGTGGGAAAGCTTGCAAGTGAACCTTGGATGAGGCTTTTGAGGGGCCTGGACTCAGAGGCACCAAAGTGTACACATTCGGATCCTTGGCTCATGGACACTGTGGGGTCATTGGGCGATAAATGCTGTTTTAAGCATCAGGCAATTCCTTATCAGCCGTAGATAACGAACACGTTCTCCAAAGAGGCAGGGGCTCAGAAACCCAAGGCTTCTGTCCAATTATTCAGTGGGCAGATGGCCCACTCATTCTCTTTTTGTTTTCTCATTTTATGTAATTACAGTCGAGCAGTGGGTTCCTGGAATCTTAGTGAGAACATAGGATGAAAGACCTTGTCAAAATATTCGATAGTAATATATTTGGTTGAACTCTTACACATAATTAAAATGTCAAATTGATCTTGCAGGAAAGTTAAACAGCCTGGTTATCTTTAGAATAGGTTGCCAGGGATCGTGTGTTTTCATTTCTGTGTGGCTGGAGGTGGAAAAGTGTGCCCAGGGAGGTTTGACCCCACGTCTGTGCAGTCAGGTCCTTGTGAGTATGTGGTGCATGCACACACACACCCTGAGCGCTGAGCTCCTGCAGTGCGGGTGCGCTGGCTGGATGCTCCCTTGGACTTGTTTTATACAATTTGCATGAGTCACAGGTGTCTTGCAGCATCTGCTTTTCTACACAGCACCCCATTTTTAGAGGAAAAGAAAACTGAAACTCACATGGGTTCCTTTCTGTCTTACTATCTAGAAACCATCTTGTCCTCTTGTTCTCTGTTTTCCGTTTCTAAGCTTTGCGATCTTGTGGGCTCTGTCTTAAGAACTCTTCTCTTCCGTGTATTTTCTCCCTTGCTGTTTTCGCTGTTCCGTCACTAAGCCATGTCCGACTGTCTGTGACCCCACGGACTGCAGCACCCCAGGCTTCCCTGTCCTTCACCATCTCCTGGAGTTTGCTCTAACTCAAGTCCTCATTTTCTCCCTAGGTGACCTCATCTGGTCCCGATCCTTAATTGCTTCATAAGATTGCGGACTCTCAGACGCATGTGACTGGTCCTGAGCTCTAGACTCATGCACCTTGACATCACACTTGGACGTCTAAAAGAAATATTCCATTTAAAATGTCTGGAAGAACTCACTCCTGATTTTTCCTGCTGGTGTTCCCTGCTCCCCACTTTAGCCAACAATACGCTTATTTACCAAGTGAGCACATATCTGGGGGATAGCTTTGACTCTGGAAGCCCCACATTGAAGCCATCAGTGGGTTTTGCTGCCTCTGTCTTGAAGACATATACCAAATATGACCGCTACTTACCACCTCCCCTGGATTCAAACGAGGCCAGCCCACCAGCACCTATGTCTGCACCAATGCACTGTCTTAGGCTAACATCCTAGGCAATTTATCATGAGGAAGCCTGAGTGATTTGTTAAAACCATATATTAGATTGTACCAGCTTTTTTTTTCTGGTTCAAAACCCTCCAGGGTCTTCCTATCCCCTTTAAAACAGAAGAAAAAGCACATTTTAAAAGCGTCATCAGTCTCATCTCAACCAATAAAAAGGTGGCTTGAGCAATGGGATCATTGAAGAGGATGTGGTGAGGGAACCAGACTGTCAACAGGGAAGTAACTAGCTGTGGTGAGACAGGCTCTTGGGTTAATCAGCAAAGAACCGAGAGGGAGAGGAGACATTGCAATGTGATCAGTTCACGTCCTCCACCGAGCTGATTATCTTTGCAACTATAAAACAGGAAGCAGGGGATGAGGTTATGGTTAGAACCTAGCCCTGATGCACATTTAGTAAGGGTCATTCTTTCCTGTTTACTTGTTAAAAAAAAATTATTTATTTAGTTTTGGCTGTACTAGGTCTTCGTTGCTGTGTGGGCTTTTCTCTAGTTGCAGTGAGCGGGGCTACTCCGTGGCTGTGATGCACCGGTTTCCCCTGCCGTGTTCCCTTGTTGTGGAGCAGGGGCTCGGGGGCACCGGCTTCAGTGCTTGTAGCTTGTGAGCTCGGTTTCCGGGCTCTGGGCTCAGTAGTCGTGGCGTGGGCTTAGTTGCTCCCTGGCGCATGGATCTTCCTGGATCAGGGAGCGGACCTGTGTCTCCTACCTTGGCAGGCAGATTCGTCACCACTGAGCCACCAGGCAAGCCCCTGTTTACTTTTACAGTAAAGCGCAGTAGGTTTTGCATTTGGAAGTTAAGGAATGTATTAACTTTGGACCCTCAGGATAAAACTTCCTACTACCCAGATCTCGTAACAATCTAGGTCTCCCTGGGGAAAGGAGCAACCTACTACCCAGATCTCGTAACAATCTAGGTCTCCCTGGGGAAAGGAGCAACCCCCTTATTCCCCTATCTGAATCCTTGGTTGGCTCACCACCGCCAACTCTTTGAATCTGGGATTGTTTGTGACCCGTGCGCGCCCTGTGGGGGTGCAATGGAAGTAAACTTTACAGATGAGGTAGCTGATGGTCAAGGGACTGAGTTCCTGAGTGTTGTATCTAAGATCACTGTGTTCAGTGATAATCAACCAGGACAACTGATACATTTTTGCCATGTAGACCTGCTCATGTTGCACCAAGGTTATCTGGATTTAATTTCCTGTCGGATGGAAATAGTAAACGACAACCAGAAATTTGACCCCAATGCTGCCAAGTTTGGACACTGAATCTAAAACACGGGTGACTCTGGGCATTTTCCAGCTAGGTCATTAAGCTCGAATAACAGCAACAGTGACAGTCAGAGAAGGAAGAAAGATATATCACACCCTGGAGCCAGACGCTTTGAGGCAACTTCGTCCAGAGAGAAACACGGACACATCACTCAGGAAGAGACGAGCAGCCCTGGGTGCTAGCCACTCTCCAGCCCAGCCGTGTCCACTCTCCAGCGGACTTTCCTGTCTGTCTCTGCCCAGCTGTGATCCCAGGCGGCTCGCCTGTGCACCAGTCATGACTTGGGCCTCAGAAGTACGGTCCTGGTTGGGCTCAGCCATCAAGAAGCAGAGCAAAGCTGAAGAGACAGGGGTGTTTCTGCCCTTTTACCTCCAGGTTTCAGTTCTGCATCTCAGGCAGTTGCTGCCCCCCCGCACCGGCGATGCCAGCGGGCCCTTTCTCTTGGATGTGGGGTGCTCATGGACCCCCGGGGCACAGCTTCCTCTAAAGTCCCGAGAGCTCTCTGGTCTCGCTGGTCTCCAGCTTCTCAGCACTTGCTCTCTCAACCCTTCCCTTAGAGATTCCCCCTCATATAACCACGGTCGTGAATTTCCCCTCCTGCTGCTGCCCTCACTGATTGATTGCACTGGGAGTTCACACCCACGCTCACTTTGGATGGGGTTAAATATTCTGAAGAAGGAAGTTTCCCAAGAAGTACCATAATCAATTTAAATGTATGCAATATTAAAAGCATGAGATTTGAATTCTGTTCTATAAATACCTCATTTCCTTATTCCTGCAGTATTTGAGAGTTCGAAATGAAATACAATCAGCATCCCTTTTGTCAAAAATGCTTTTTTTCTTTCTTTTTCAAAAGGAGCTTTTTATTAACCCGATTTTGGTTTGAACTCCAGAATCTGGGAGGTCGAGTATCCTTGAGGGAATCTTTTTGTTCCTGTATTATGTGGAGGTAAGCAATGAGGTAAATGTGTGTGAAAGAATATTTTTCCTCTTCTCAGGTCTTCGCTGCTGTTACTCCGTTAGTACTTGGCTTGATAATGTCTGTTTACAACTGAATGATAAGTATCATGTCATTTATGGGTATGAAGCTTGCTTTATTTTTTTTAATAATGTGTGTTGATGGGTGTAACAGAGAGATACAAACAGACCACATATCCCGACTCCATGTCAGCTGAGTCTTTATTGCCCCATTTTCATTTCCTGTCATTGCCAAGTCACTAGACCTATAAAGGCAGGCAGCTTGTCTTATCTGATAGTCTGTTCACAATGAAAGCAGAATCCATGCTTCTGGAGGTCTGATTATTAGAAAATGGTAGCAGAGCAATATGTGAGTGGAGACAGAGCTGGCATGGAGGCAGAGAGAGAGACAAAAAAATATATTAAAGAGAAAACAGAATAAGGAAGAAGAGAAGGAAAGGCGGGTCGCTGTGAGTTACTCTGCACACCTGCTCCAGGGGCAGGCAGGAGGCGAGGACACAGAGGAATGAGGATCCAGGAGAAGTCGGCCAGCAACCTCAGGTACTCAAGACCACGTTTGAGGCTGCAGTCCAAGCTCTCAGGTGATGCTGTAACCAGGATATTGGTGGACTTGAGAGCAGAGATCATACACGTCCTGCCAGAGACCTCCATTTCCACCTTGCAGTCAGAGAAATGGAGACCTTCAACTAAGCGGGGAGGGATTTGAAATGTCTCTCAAGATTTCTTTAATTGGTAAATTCTCCCTTCATCTTCCGTTTGTTTGTTTCCTCTCAGTTTGTCAAAGAAAATGACATTTGTCCTATAGAGCAGCGGTCCCCAACCTTTTCGGCACCAAGAACTGCTTGCGTGAAAGCCAGTTTTTCCATGCACGGGGAGCAGGGGCTGGTTCGGAAAGACGCGGGTGCAGCACATTCGCTGTGCACTTTGCTTCTGTTAATGTCACATCAGCCTCAGGTCACCAGGCATTAGATCCTGGAAGCTGGGAACCTCCGCTGTGGAGTTTCCCAGAGTCTGGATTTTGTTGGTTGAAACCTTGCCCTCTTGCCCACTGATAAATAGAGATTTGATCAAGTTCAAGTTTGCTTTTTTCTCCCCACAAGATCACTTCAAATATGTCTATGGTCTTCAAAATGGATTATCTGGTTGTCTTTCATCTTGGGGTGTGGGCATGGATTGTGTGTGAGTGTGTGTGTGTGTGTGTGTGTGTGTGTGCCCAGTCATGTCTAACTCTTTGTGACCCCCACATGGACTGTAGCCTGCCAGATTCCTCTGTCCATGGGATTTTCCAGGCAAGAATACTGGAGTGGGTTGCCGTTGCATTCTCCTGGAGATCTTCCTGACTCAGGGATTGAACACGTGTCTCTAGCATCTCCTGCACTGGCAGGTAGATTCTTTACCAACTGTGCCATGTCTCAGGCTTAGATTAGTGATCAGTAACTTGATCTTTTCATCTCTTGGGTTGAAAGAATCAGTTTAGTTCAGTCACTCAGTCATGTCTGACTCCTTGTGACCCCATGGATTGCAGCACGCCAGGCCTCCCTGTCCATCACCAACTCCCGGAGTTTACTCAAACTCATGCCCTTCGAGTCGGTGATGCCATCCAACCATCTCATCCTCTGTCATCCCCTTCTCCTCCTGCTTTCAATCTTTCCCAGCATCAGGGTCTTCTCCAAGGAGTCAGTTCTTCACATCAGGTGGCCAAAGTATTGGAGTTTCAGCTTCAGCATCAGTCCTTCCAATGAATATTCAGCATTGATCTCCTTTAGGATGGACTGGTTGGGTCTCCTTGCAGTCCAAGGGACTCTCAAGAGTCTTCTCCAACATCACAGTTCAAAAGTATCAATTCTTTAGCGCTCAGCTTTCTTTATGGTCCAACTCTCACATCCATACATGACTACTGGAAAAACCATAGCCTTGACTAGACAGACCTTTGTTGGCAAAGTAATGTCTCTGCGTTTTAATATGCTGTCTAGGTTGGTCATAACTTTCCTTCAAAGGAGTGCCGGGGACCAGCCCCGGCTGATCCAGGGTATTCGAAGGAGAGACGGCGTAGGCGAAGATCAGGAAACAATTGCTTAATTAAATGTTAATTAAGGATATAAAGAGTAATAGAATGAGGATAGCTCAGTAAAATTCAGTGAAGAAAAGAGGCTGAAATAAGGATAACTCAGTGAAGAAATTCAGTGGAGAAAAGAGGCTGAATAATTCAGCCAGAAGGTAAGAGAAAGAACGACATGGTGAGACCAAGTTTCAGTGAACAAGGCCCGCACTTTATTTTTCAAAGTAGTTTTTATACCTTAAGTTATGCACAGAGGATAATGGGGGAAGGGGTAGAGTCTTGCAGCAAACCAGGCTTTCTTCCTGCAAACTTATCATATGCAAAAGCTTAGGTGATTTGCATCATCTTCTGGCCCGGAGGCCTGTTAACATTTTAAGACCTTTTCTTCAGAAAACTTATTTTTCTCTAAAGGTGATTGGTCAGGAGCCACCCTCCAAAAGCATTAGATAAAGTTGCATTCCTACAGCGCAAAGGTGTGGTGGGCTACAACAAGAAAAAGAATTAACTCAAGGGTCCCAGGTTACAAACATTAAAGCTACTACTTACACCAATTATATTAATCAATACACTGCCAGGGACACAGCAGGTAAGGGATATGGAGACTTAGCAGCAAACATTGGCCCAACAAGTGAAAATCCCTTCACCAATACAATTTCTAATCAATCTTTTAACTACTCAAAAGAATCTGTGTTTAGACAGTTTAGAACATCTCCTGCCTCTCACAGTTGGGAGGCTCTGAACAATCACATGTGGCCGGAAAAACCTATTCAGGCAGGCTAGAGGATTTCCAAAGGAGTTTGTAAGTTAAACACTGTCACACCCAGGAATTATTAACTGGAGCTGTAAGCTAACTTTTTTCAGAGAGGTAGTGGGGGACAGCCCCCCGTAAAGTCAGAGGTGTAGGTGAAAGCACAAAGCAGAAAGTAGGCAGACTCTGGTTTTGGGGGTATATGCTCGAGAATTTCCAGGGAGACTCCTGAGGCTTGATCCCGCCTTTGCGTATGCCAAGCCTCCTTCCTCATGACCTTTGCCAGAGGCGGAGCTCGCTCCCCACAAAGGAGCAAGCATCTTTTAATTTCATGGCTGCAGTCACCATCTGCAGTGATTTGGGAGCCCAGAAAAATAAAGCCAGCCACTGTTTCCACTGTTTCCCCATCTATTTGCCATGAAGTGATGGGACCAGATGCCATGATCTTAGTTTTCTGAATGTTGAGCTTTAAGCCAGCTTTTTTTACTCTCTTCTTTCACTTTCATCAAGAGGCTCTTTAGTTTTTTTTCACTTTCTGCCATAAGGGTTGACAAAATGGTGATGTTCTAATTCTATTATTCTGCATCCATTTATTAGCTGGAGTATTTCTACATAGACAGTTTTCCCTCCTCCTATTTGGAAGACCAACAATACAGCTTACATGTAGAGTCAGGATGGACATTTGACTCTCCCTGTATTTACCAGTTTTCAAAAGAATGAGTTGGTTCTCTAGCACCCTCCAACTGTGATTAGTGAGCATTTTCTTTTAAAATGCTCACAAAGCACTTTGGATGTGTTTCAGTCCATTGCAATTATTAATCAATTGATACTCAGATTTTCCCATCTGGCTTAGTGAGGGCCCCTGAGTTAAATTTTACCACTGAGCTATTTAAATGTGGTCCTGCCCATCTACAGCAGCTACCTCACTCTCTAGGGTGACAGGCCTATTTAATATTACATTGCCTGTTTCATGCCTGAGCCCTCAAATTGCTATTTCTCTGGGGACCCTTGGTTTGTCTATGAGAAATGGTATTCTAAGGCCAGAACATAGCTATATTTTTGAAAAATACAGACAGATACCAAGGAAATGGCTATCCACTCCAGTATTCTTGCCTGGAGAATTCCATGGACAGAGGAGCCTAGCAGGCTACAGTCCATGGGGCTGCAAAAGAGTTGGACACAGTTGTCACTAAGCATGCACACACATACGGATTTTATTATAAGACTTTCCCCCTGTTTGGCGTTGTGTGTGTCCTCCAAGCTCCTTATTTTCTGTTTGCTTATTCTGTTTGCTCTCTGTTTCGTGACAGGTCCTTTGCCCATGTGTCCTGAGCCGTGGATGTCTGTGTGGTTTGGAGAATGAGACATTAAAACAGGGCCTGGAACCCTGTATGAGCATGGCTTGCAGAGTGGTGGGCTTGACCTCAGGCTAGTTAAGTCAAGGAGTTGCCATAGTCAAGTTCCCCTGGAAAGATCTTCCGGTCTGCTGGCTGGGCACATGAAGTCAGCCACCAGCATGCTGACTGTGGGATGTGGGAGGATCTGGTTTCTCTGCTCGGGGAGTGGGCATTCACTTGATTCTGTTTTCAGTGTGGCTTCCTTCTGACTTACGTCTAGTGCTCTTCAGTGCAGATGGAGAACTCCAGTCCTCTGCTGAGCAGGAAAGGGGAGGGGCTCTATGGGTCTAAGTGCTTCTAAAGCAGATTTTCCAACACCCTTTCTGTGTCCAGACACCCCCCAGCCCCATCTGCAAGATTACCAGTGCCTGCCTCCAACTCCCAAAGTCTTCGGGAATTCCACAGCATAGGCCATAGGAGCATTTCTGGTTTTGCATTTGCTCCTCATCTTCTTGGCTAAGGCTTGAGCCCTCTTCTCTCCGAGGGCCACTAATATCTCCTCTTTCTGTGGCTTCAAGTGCTATCTGAATGCCTGTGACTTCTCTGAGAAGCAGATGCCGCATGGAATTAGACATGCAAGAGAACATAAGATGATTTATCCCATCAACTGACTACAGTCATGTTCAGGGACAATAGTATCATCTCTGGAGAATGTTGTGCCCTCCTCACGGGACCCCTAAGCACCTTAGAAGGGATAAGGTCTGTACTCTAATTCCATCCAACCATCGCATCCTCTGTTTCCCCCTTCTCCTCCTGCCCTCAATCTTTCCCAGCATCAGGGTCCTTTCCAGTGAGTTGGCTCTCTGAATGGGATAGCCTTTATGACGGAGGACAGAGAGCTCCCTCACCCCGTCTGCCCTGCAAGGACCCAGTGAGAAGACAGCAGCTGTGAGCCAGGAAGCGGGTTCTCACCAGACTCCAAATCTGCTGGCGCCTTGATCATGGACTTCCAGGTCCCAGACAGTGAGAAAGAAACTTCTGTTGCTTATAAGCCATCCTGACTATAGCATTTTTGTTACAACATCCTGAAGAGACTCAAACAAGGGAATCTGGCCAAGTGAAAGAAACTAAGGAGAGACCCACGGCAGCTGAGCTGGGTATCAGTCACTAAGTCCAGAGTGGAAGCAGACTGCTCGGTCAGGGGCAGCAGACGTGACAACCCCACGGAAGGAACAGCAGCGGAAGGGGCAGCTCTCAAAGGGGTTGACTTGTGGGCACAAGACCAGACCCATGACTGGGGGGCGCAGTGTGGGGATCAGACCCTGGGTGGCAGATGGCACTCCCAGAGCCCTGGGTCATTCTTGGCTCCACTGTACAGGAGGGCCCTTGTCAAACTGAGTAGGATTCTAGAAGTGAGTGCCCAGGGCAGTGGAGTGCTCCATATGTGGGGGTTAATTTAACATTATCAGAAGCTGATTGGTCTTTAAAAGCAGAGTGTTCAAGCAGAAGTGGGGTCACCAGGTGTCCAGAAGCTTCATTCAAGAAAAGAGGGGCACATTGGATATCAGACTCCCTGGTTCAGTTACAAATCAAAGATTCTGCTTTGATAGACCCACCCAGGGCTTCCCAGGTGGCACCGGGGTAAGGAGTTTGCCTGTCAATACAGGAGGTGAGAGAAACGTGGGTTCGATCCCTGGGTTGGGAAGATCCCCTGGAGTAGGAAACAGCAACCCATACATATGCTAGGTGTCTGGGAAACGGTTTGGATCTCTCTGGAAATACACCTGGAGAGGGAATAAATCTCTCCACAGACTACCCAGGCTTGAGTAAATGGGGGTAATCAAGTTTCCCAAATGGCAGTTTCAACACAAGTTTTCAAGAGACTTTGGCATTTCCCACCATGGCTATGGTGAGTGCGTGCTTAGTCGCTCAGTCATGTCTGACCTTTGTGACCCTATGGACCATAGTCCACCAGGCTCTTCTGCCGATGGGATTCTCCAGGCAAGAACACTAGAGTGGGTTGCCATGCCTTCCTCCAGGGGATCTTCCAGATTCAGGGATCAAACCCAGGTCTCCTGCATTGCAGGCAGATTCTTCACCATCTGAGCTACCAGGGAAGCCCATGGCAATGGTGAGGGGTGTACATATGGACTCAGAAGATCTGGACCCACCTTCCGTTCGATTCCACCCACAGCATCGTACGTCCTGGATCACACCAGCTGCTCTGACCCCAGTGCCTCCTGAGAGGTAAAACTGCGATGTTTCACAGAGTCATCAGACTGTGAGGTCCGGGTGTCAGGCTGTGCAGTTGCAACAGCAAGCACTAGTCTGGCCACAAGGTCTCTGGCTTGGAGGCATAGTCTGAACATCAACATGACTGCATTATCACATAATCCAGTCTCCACTCTTTTCTCTTACACATGTGCTTTCTGGGCAAAAACAATTGCAGAGAACACCTTTTAAAGATGCGATGACAGCTGTGTTGCAAGATATAACTCAATTCACATTTTGACAGATTCATAATAACTTAGTTAGAAAAGAAGCACATTGGAAGGATTGTTGTGGGCAATTGTAATAATATAAAAATGAAGCTGATATAATTACAGAGTTTTATGAAGTACAGATTCACGTGTTGTCTTTTCAACAAGAGGGTGGGCCGTGGGAGGTGGAAGCCTGGTGGACAGATGCCTACAGGGAAATGAAGTTGTTTCAATGCAGAGAAGACAAAGAAACCATGAGTGTCTACCCCATGAAAATCTACCCGTTGTGGAACTACTAATTTTTAAACGCTTAGCATATCTACTCTGTAAAGAAAAGTAATGACTGGAAATGTTCCAACCAGAGAGGTTTTTTTCAGACCATCCTCCAAGATGCAGGCTTGGGGTCACTGAACTCTGAACTTGACTCAAAACCTACTCTTCTGCTGTACTAAATGCAGGACCCAGTTCCGAGTGTATTTCTCATGAAAGTAGCTTTTGTCAAAGAATCAAGATGCTGCTGGGGTCTGATTCTAGTGAGAAAATGAGGAATACTGTCCTTTAGGGATAAGATAAAATTGTTGTGAGATAAACACTCACAATAATTTGTGAGTGTTACATACACTCTATAAACACTACTTTGAATATTTTACAGAACGCTGCACATTTATTATTTTTTATTCATGCTATTGATATTTGTTAATCTGGTATTAGCAGCGATGAAAAACTCAATGTGAAAACTGAGGAGTATTATAGAAAATCCAATTTTCCATTTGGCAGTAGCAGCAATATTATGTGAGCTTTCAGAAACACAACTGTAGAGGTGGCCGAAGAGGATGGAGATGAACTGGACTTTACAATTTAATTCCAGCTCACGTTTATTCCTTAAAGTCCCCCAGGCCCGCTGCAGGAGTCTTGATCACACAGCTCACGACCATCAGCCTGAAGTTGTTCCTTTAGGTGAGTGGAGCCTCACCAACAGGAAGCAGAGGTGAAGGGGTACAAGAGACTGAATTCCTGTGTTCGCTCAACCTTCACATGTTGAAGGCTTCCCTGATAGCTCAGTTGGTAAAGAATCTGCCTGCAATGCAGGAGACCTGGGTTTGATTCCTGGGTTGGGAAGATCCCCTGGAGAAGGGATAAGCTACATACTCCAGTATTCTTGGGCTTCCCTTGTGGCTCAGCTGGTAAAGAATCCACGTGCAATGCAGGAGACCTGGCTTTAATCCCTGGATTGGGAAGATCCCCTGGAGGAGGGAAAGGCTACTCACTCCAGTATCCTGGCCTGGAGAATTCCAGGGACTGTATAGACCATGGGGTCTCAAAGACTCGGACATGAAGGAGAGACTTTCACCCTCACTTCAATGCCCAAAATGAAGGTTTTAGGAAGTGGGACCTGTGGGATGTGAAGAGATGGTGAGGATGGGGCCCTGATAAGTTAAATCAGAGCCCCTGTGAAATCAGAGCCCAGAGAGACCCCTGAGGACACAGCAAGGAAAGATGGCCGCCCACAGACCAGGCAGGGAGCGGGGGTGTCTCACCAGACATGGCATCTGCCCGCGCTGTCTTGGACGTCCAGTCTCCAGAACTGTGGAGAAATAAACCTCTGCTGTTTATAAGCCCCCTCGTCTGAGATATTTTTGTTATAACAGCCCCAGCAGACTAAGGCAGGGGATATTTAAGGGGCGGCCATAGTGTGAAGAGCTGACTGAGATTCAGCAAGCATCTGTGACTGAAGAAGATACAAGTATGCATCAAACGTCTATTTTCTTCTCAGGAAAAGTGAAGAGAAAGTGCCAGTTTTAGTAAGCCTCCTGCTCCCAAGACTCTCTTCCGTAAAGCTATATTTACACATTCCTACACACAGAGTATATAAAAATACAGTCTCGTTCTGCCGAGCAAACGGGCTCGTCTGCCACACCCTCCATCACTTCAAAGGCAGAAAATGAGGCTCCTTAACAACGGTTGTGCCTCAGCTCTCAGCGTTGCTGGTGTCTTCCCAGTGTTGCCAGGATGTGTTTCTAAGTTTGATTTGTTACAAGGTAACCATTCACCATCTGGCAAAGCTTCTCAATGATACGTGGGTTCCCAGGTGGCACAGTGGTGAAGAACTTGCCAGCCAATGCAGGAGACACAAGAAATGCAGGCTCCATCCCTGGGTGGGGAAGATCCCCTGGAGAAGGAAATGGCAGCCCGCTCCAGTACTCTTGCCTGGAGAATCCCATGGATGGAGGAGCCTGGTGAGTTACAGTCCATAGGGTTGCCTAGAGTTGGACATGACTGAAGCGACTGAGCATGCAGGCTACATGATAAGCTCCCATGAACATCTGAACAGTTTTGTTTCATCAATTGTTTCATGTGAATTTCCCTTTGAAATATCCCAAGAAATCTACACTGAGCAAAAATGGTCAGTGAAGGGCAAGCTTGACCAGAGATGGGGGGACAGGCCACCACCCTGCAGTCCTAGAAAGTCCCAGACCTTCTCTTTGGGAAGAGATCAGGCTTTCTGTAAGCCCAGGTAGGAGTCAAATACTGGTCTTCAGTTCTCTGATGCTTTAAAAAAAAATTCTTTCTTCGCTATTTGTAAGGCATCAGGGGAATTTAGGTCTTTGCTGCGTGTTTTTGTTGTTGCTGTCATTTGCTCTGCAGATGGAAATGAGAAAGGAAAGGAGGCCTCAGCATTTCCTTCCTCTGGGCTCAGTTCAATTCAGTTCAGTCACTCAGTCGTGTCCAACTCTTTTCGACTCCATGGACTTCTAAACTCCGTGTTAGAAATGTTCCAGAGTGGGGACTGCTTGGAATGCCATGTCACCTAGGAGACCACTTGGGATTTCACTATGTATAGATTTCTGGCATAGCTCCTTCCTATAAAAGTGACTTTCAGTTCAGTTCAGTTCAGTCACTCAGTCATGTCCGACTCTTTGCGACACCATGAACGGAAGCACGCCAGGCCTCCCTGTCCATCACCAACTCCCAGAGCTTGCTCAAACTCATGTCCATTGAGTCAGTGATGTCATCCAACCATCTCATCCCCTTCTCCTCTCACCTTCAATCTTTCCCAGCATCAGGGTCTTTTCCAGTGAGTCAGCTCTTTGCATCAGGTGGCCAAACTATTGGAGCTTCGGCTTCAGCATTGGTCCTTCCAATGAATATTCAGGACTGATTTCCTTTAGGATGCACTGATTGGATTTCCTTGCAGTCCAAGGGACTCTCAGGAGTCTTCTCCAACACCACAGTTCAAAAGCATCAATTATTTGGTGCTCACCTTTCTTTATGGTCCAACTCTCACATCCATCCATGACACTGGAAAAACCATACCTTTAACTAGATGGACCTTTATTGGCAAAGTGACGCCTCTGCTTTTTAATATGCTGTCTAGGTTGGTCATTGGAGAAGGCAATGGCACCCCACTCCAGTACTCTTGCCTGGAAAATCCCATGGATGGAGGAGCCTAGTAGGCTGCAGTCCATGGGGTCGCTAAGAGTCAGACACGACTGAGTGACTTCACTTTCACTTTCATGCATTGGAGAAGGAAATGGCAACCCACTCCAGTGTTCTTGCCTGGAGAATCCCAGGGATCGGGGAACCTGGTGGGCTGCCGTCTATGGGGTCGCACAGAGTCGGACACGACTGAAGTGACTTAGCAGCAGGTTGGTCACAGCTTTTCTTCCAAGGAGCAAGCGTCCTTTAATTTTATGGGTGCAATCACCATCTGCAGTGGTTTTGGAGCCCAAGAAAATAAAGTCTGTCACTGTTTCCATTGTTGCCCCGCCTATTTGCAATGAAGTGACAGGCTCACAGGCACCCTAAGCCAGGGTCCTAGGAATGTCCACGCAGGGTGAGACAGCAACTGGCTCCTCAGAGTTGCAGGATAGATGGGGTCCACCAGGGGGCATCAGCTCTCCCAGAACATGGGATGTAGCCCCGCAGCAGGGGCAGTGAATAGAGGCTGATGATGCAAGAGAGCTAGGTTTAAAAGTCCATACACCCATGGCTGATTCATGTCAGTGTATGGCAAAAACCACTACAATATTGTAAAGTAATTAGCCTCCATTTAAAATAAATAAATTTAAAAAATAAATAAAAGTTCGTTCAAACGTTTAAGTACTCAAAAGACAAAAAAGCAACAAAGACATAAATTTTAGTGTCTTTTTATGTTCTTGTAGGACCGAAGGATGTTCCAAGTCTTTTCAAAGACAGAGCAGCCTTCAGGGAAAAGGTTGCCTTCCCCGGTGCTAGGATCAGCGCTGGGTTCAGCCCCAGGTCTGTTCTGATCCCAAACACACAGACGTGGATCTTGTCCTTCTGGAGCACTGGGGCTGGGAAGAAAGACCAGAACAACCCAAAGAGTCCTCCCAGGAGACGAGTCAACCAAGCTCTAGAGGGGTAGATGCTGTAGGTGACAAAGAAATGAGCCAACGTCCCCAAACACCCACTGGGACCTAGTTGGCACCACTCAAAACGACTCATGGTTCTAGCAAAGGACACTTGGGTTTCTTTCTTTCTGGGATAGAGCTGACGTTACAGATCAAGTGCGTGCATTGAGAAACTATCTTTCCATTCCAGTGTCTTTACAATCATTCTGTGAGTGACTGACCTGCCACCAATTAAATGGCAGAGGCTGGTTTGCTAAGCTTCTTTTATTTCTTTAAAAACCTGCTCTTAAAATGTAACTGCTCTGGAAAAGGATAACCTCATAAGCTTTGGTTAGTCAGTCATTTCTGAGAGTTGAATAATAGCATTTAAGTCCTAAAATAAATGGGTTACAATTTGCAAGAAATTCAGAGGATGGAGAGGAGATAAAAGTATTTTGGGATAAAAAGTATTGGGGATAAAAGTATCCCCAATATTTACTCTGCTTCCTAATAAGTGCTTTATTGAGATACAACTCATATAGAACAATGGACCCATGAAGCGTACAATCCATTATTGTGTATATACAGCTTGGTGTGCCTGTCACCACGATTTTGGAATATTCTTGCCTTCCTTTGCGGTTACAGCTCTTCTGTCGCATATGAAGTGATGTGATATCTCACTGGGTTTTTTATTTGCATTTCTCTGATGGCTATCTTTAGTTGAGTATCTTTATATGTGCTCATGGGTCATTTGTACATCTCCTCTGAAGAAATTTTTACTTGGATACTTTGTCTGTTTTTAATTGGCTTGCTTACCTTTGTTTCTCTTTTTGATTTACAAATATTTTTATACATTATATACACATTTCCTTATCAGAAATATGATTTGCAAACATGTTTTTTCCATTTTGGGTTTTTTTTTTTTTTACTTTGTTGATTGCACCTTTCAAAGCACAACAGTGTTTTTGTAATGAAGTCCAATTTATATCTTTTTGTTGCTTCTGTTTTTGGCATTGCTTTTGTCTTTGGTTCTTACATTAGAACTTTGATTCATTCTGAGCTACCTTTTATACATTTGTAAGGTAATGATCCAAATTCATTCTTTTTCATGTAAATATCCAGTTGTCTCAGGGCCATTTGATAGAGACTATTCGTTCCTCATTGAGCTTTCTTAGTATCCTTGTTCAAAAGTCAGTTGACCAAAAATGTTAGGGTTTAGTTAGGGACTCTTATTTCTGATTCAGTCAGCCAGTTCAGTCCCTCAGTCGTGTCCTACTCTCTGAGACCCCGTGGACTGCGGCACACCAGGCCTCCCTGTCAGCCAGCTCAGTCCCTCAGTCGTGTCCTACTCTTTGATCAGTCCCTCAGTCGCGTCCTACTCTTTGCTCAGTCCCTCAGTCGTGTCCGACTCTCTGAGACCCCGTGGACTGCAGCACACCAGGCCTCCCTGTCCATCACCACTCCCGGAGCTTGTTCAAACCCATGTCCATCAAGTCGGTGATGCCATCCAAGCATCTCATCCTCTGCCGTCCCCTTCTCCTCCCACCTTCAATCTTTCCCAGCATCAGGGTCTTTTCCAATGAGTCAGTTCTTCGCATCAGGTGGCCAAACTATTGGAGTTTCAGCTTCAGCATCAGTCCTTCTAATGAATATTCAGAACTAATTTCCTTTAGGATTGACTGGTTTGATCTCTTTTCAGACCAAGGGACTCTCAAGAGTCTTCTCCAATACCACAGTTTTTGTTTCATTGATCTACAAGTCTATCATTACTTCAGTACTGTACTATATTTACTACTTTAGCTTTGCAGTAAGTTTTGAAATTAGAAAGTGGTTATTTTTTTTTTAAGATTGTTTTGGTTATCTTGGGTACCTTGAATTTCATATGAATTATAGCATCAGTTTGTCAATTTCTGCAAAAATCCCACTAAGATCGTAATAGGAATGTGTTGAATCTATCAGTTCAGGAAGTATCTCCATCTTAACAATATTAAATCTTATGACCAATGAACATGGAATAACTTTCCATTTAGTTAGGTCTTCTTTAATTTCTTTCAACAACGTATTGTAGTTTTCAGAGTGTAAGTTTTGGATTTCTTCTGGTAAATTTTTCCTAAGTATTTTATTCTTTCCAATGCTAGTATAAATGGAATTGTTTCCTTAATTTCATTTTCGGGTTGTTCATGTAAATGTACACACATAAAATTGGTTATTGTATGCTGACTTTGTCTCCTGAAACCTTCCTAAACTCACTTATTCTTATAATTTATGGTGGATTCCTTCAGTGTATACAAGATTATGACATCTTCAGATAGAGATACTTTTTTCCTTTTCTAACAACATAAATTATATGTAATTCTCTGACATACTTCTATCCAGGGTGGATAGAACCTCCAGTGTCATGTTGCATAGAAGTGATGAGGACAGATATCCTTGCCTTGTTCCTGATCTTAGAGGAAAAGCTTTCACTGTCTCACTGTTAAGCATAATGTTATATGTGAGTTTCATAGATGCCCTTTACCAATTTGAGAAAGTTTCCTTCAATTTTTAGTCTTTTGAGTTTTTTTTTTTTTTACCATGAAAAGCTTTTGATTTGTTGACTTTTATCAGTAATTTTTCTGCACCTATTGACATGATTGACAACATTGATTTTCAGGTGTTAAACCAACCTCATTTTCTAGGTTCAATATTACTGATCATGGTATGTAATCTATGTAGCATATCACTGGCTTTGGTTTGCCCATATTTTGCTGATAATTTTTGCATCTCCATTCATAAGAAATAAAGGTCTATAGTTTCTTTTATGTTTTTGTTTGATTTTGTTATCAGGGTATATAAGCCTCATAAAATGAGTTAGAATTATCCCATCTTCTATTGTTTAAGACTCTGTGAAGAATTGGTGTTAATTCCTATTAGAAATGAAAAACAATGTCTGACAGAATGGCTGTCATCAAAAATTGGCACTAAATTGACAATCAATGCTGGAAAGGATGTGGAGAGAGGGGACCTTCTTGTGCTGTTGATGGGAATGTAACTTGACACAGCCACTGTGGAAGACAGTATGGAGATTCCTTTAAAAAGTAGGAATAAAACTAACATACGACCCAGAAATCCCACTACTCGGCGAATATCCTGAGGAAACTAAAATTGATAAAGACACATGTACCCCAGTGTTCACTGCAGCACTGTTTACAATAGCTAGGACCTGGAAGCAACCTAGATGTCCATAGACAGGTGAATGGATAAAGACGCTGTGGTGCCTATGTACAATGGAATATTATTCAGCCATAAAAATTAACGCATTTAAGTCGATTCTAATGAAGTAGATGAAACCAGAGCCTATTATACAGAGTGAAGTAAGTCAGAAAGAGAAAAACAAATATTGTATATGAATGCACATATACGGAATCTAGAAAGGTGGTCCTGATGAACCTACCTGCAGGGCAGTGATGGAGACAGACACAGAGAACAGACTTGTGGGCACAGGGAGGGAAGGAGAGGGTGGGACGAATGCAGAGAGCAGTGTGGACACATCCACTACCGCATGTAAAGTAGCCAGTCAAAATTAGTCGCATGACTCAGGGAACTCAAACCGGGCTCCGTAACAACCTACAGGGGTGGGAAGGGGTGGGAGGCGGAGGGAAGGTTCAAGAGAGAGGGGACATAGGTATACCTACAGCTGATTCATGTTCATGTGCGGCAGAAGCCAACACAATACTGTACAGCAATTATCCTCCAATTAAAAACAAATGTTTTAAAAATCTGATATTAGATGAATATTGCAGGGCAAAGCTGGATTTCAGACAATATGGTTAAGTCAAACAACTGCCAAAGGCCAGTAATGGATTTGCTGAAAAAAGAGCAGTTCTCCTGAATCAAGTAGCATTTTGATAATAGAAAGGTAGCTAGAGCCTTAATAAGCAAGCGTGATAACAGCTGTTACTTATTAAAACTGTAATCGTAAAGGCACATTTTGAAGGACCCATAGTCTGTCATGGTGAATAGAGACACAGTCATAGCCTGGGCAGTTTGATGAATAGTAATACGACAGAAGAGGCTTCCCGGGTGGTGCAGTGGTAAAGAACCCACCTGCCAGTGCAGGAAACGTAAGAGACAAGGGTTCTGTCCCTGAGTCGAGAAGATGCCCTGGAGGAGGGCATGGAAACCCACTCCAGTATTCTTGCCTGCGTCCATGGTGTCTCAATGAATCAGACACGACGAAAGCGACTTAGCATGCACAATGCAATAGACAGATATGAAACACATACATTTTTTAATGTAAAGCAGGCAGCTGGTGAAGTTACTGTACTGCACAGAGAGTTCAACATGCAGCTCTGTGATGACCTAGAGGGGGTGAATGGGGGGATGGGAAGCAGGTTCAAGAGGGAGGAGACATATGTGTACTCAGGGTTGACTCATGTTGGTGTACAGCAGAAGCTAACACAACACTGCAAAGCAATTATCCTCCAATTAAAAATAAATTTGACAAAGAAACTATAGGCTTCAAAAGGTAACTAAAGCAAGAGATCTGAAGGAAATCTCTCTAAATATTAGCAAAAATGTCCCCTCCAACCAGCTGAGCGAGGTCAAGGAAGAACCGTGAGAGGAAGACCGAGCTTAATCCTGCTTCTCGGAGCAAATAGGACAGAGTAGAGGCCCGGGTTTGGGCTCCGCTGGCCTGCCTTTTCCCTGCTGGGATGGCTCTGGTCTGCATTTTCCCTGCCAGCTGGAGTCTGGCAGCTACAAACGCCCACAATTACAGAAGATCCTCTCGTTTTCTGCTCTGTGGTTGAAATAATGACAGTCTCTCTTTTTATTACTGTTCTAATGGCTTCACATTCTGAATTCCTGTGATATTATTAATAATGGCAAAGGGAGTCTTATTTAGCATCGGGAGAACTCCCCCATACATCCCTTCAAGAGCGGCTGGGTGCACTGACAGGTTAAGGAAGTTGCCCAGATACGCGGCTGAGCCACTGAAGGATGCAGCAGTCAAAGGGTGTGTGTGGGCAGGACACAGCAGCACTCCGCTCAGACCTTTGTGCTGGAGACATGTTCAACCCATGCCTGAGTCCCGTGTCGGAACAGACAGGGCGTTTCTTAAATGCATGGCTTGTATCCCAACAGCATTCCTTAAATATGCAACATTTCAACTCCTGGGTCTTCCAAAATGTATCCCCCATCTCCTAAATGCAGTACACATAAATCACCTTGGAAGATAAAATGCATAAGCAAAAAAGGCGACCTCCTTGGCTGTCCAGTGGTTAGCAATCTGCCTTGCAACGCAGGGGACACGGGTTTGATCCCTGGTCAGAAAGATCCCACTCGCCACAGATACTGACCCCGAGTGTCCTAGAGCCTGGGGGCTGCAATGTGGATTCCAAGTGCCACAACTAAGACCCAAGGCAGTGAAACAAATATAATTTTTTTAAAAAGACAGCAAAGAGGCATTAAGAACATTTAGTGTAAACAGCATAGGTATGCCTTTTCACAAGGATTTCAAGCGGTGCTGGAAGAGGTCATGAAGACTGGGCACTCCAGTGCCTCCAGGGTTTCTTGCTGGATGTAAGCACACATTCCTCACATACGGGACACTCAGTTCTTTTCCACTTTGGTAACAAACTGGCCACAGACAGAGAGCCCTGAGATGTGACCTAGGCTTTTCCGGAAGGAGAGCGGCTCACGCTGACCTGAAGCACCTTCATCCAGACCATGGTCCATCATCCACCTTCTCTCGTCTCTCCCAGCCCTTCCCTAACGTTGGGGCCCCACACCCTCTATGTCCAGCGGCAATCACACCAGCGTCCTATAGCCTTTTCCCTCTTCCCCTGTGTTCTCCCAAGTGCTGCCCTTACTGTGATTTATTAACAACCAAGCACTTAAAGTTGCCTACAGCGTTTAGCAGCAGAATGAGCTAATGTTTTATTGTCTGTTCTCATTTATGATAGAACACTTATCAGTGCATCATCATTCAAGTCTGTCATCAGCTGTGACTCAACTGCGATGCCAACAATGACAGCAAAAGAGCACAGAGCCAAAAACTATGGAAGCCTGGCGATCAATCAGATCTACCGCCTTTGTCTGAGGGCAAAGAGTTTAGGATGTGTTTGGATGATTCCGTAAATGCGCTTCTTGAAACGAGGGAAATGTAAAACATGCAACTTATTGTAGCTTGTCAGCTTTTGAGCTTGGTTTATTGGGGTTTCACAGTATCAACATTAAATGTTAGGGCCCTGACTATGTAAAATAGCGTCACAGGGTCCTTCTCATATCCAAAAGCGTGGCCTAGATATCTAAAACCACAGAAAAAAGGCGGCGAAAATACCCTCCCTTTCTTATTTCACTCTTTTCTTTTTACCTGCCTGAATACACGAACGTTCCAGACAAGAAATATGTGACGGGACAATGCAAGTCCCAGATGTAGTGGCTGGATGCAAAGGACTTGTCCGAGGCATGCTGCCTTCTTGACATCAGATAAAACTGTTCTTCATGAGAGTGGTGAGACAGAAAAGCTCTGAGTGTTACTCCGGGGTCTGAAGCTTCTGGAAATCTGGTGTCTGGAGAAATAGAAGAGGAAAAAACAGAAGATGTTACTGAATTGAATCTGGCAGGGGATGGAAGGGGAAGAAAAGGGAGGGAAGCAAGACTTCACAGAGGTTGATGTGACTTTTCAAGAAACGAGGGAAGATTAATGCCCTTAGGGCCTCTGTCTGCCTCAGCGTGAATACCATAAACCAGTGGCTTATAAGCGAGGAATTTATTTCTCACAGTTCTGGAGGCTGGTACTGGCAAACTCCGAGTCTGGTGAGAACCCACTTCCTGATTCATAGACAACCCAATCACCTCACCTGGTGGAAGGGATGAAGTGATCTGAGCTCTGTCATAAGGGCACTAATCCTATCATAAGGGCTCCATCCTCTCTACGTAATCACCTCCCAGAGACCCTGCCTCCAAACACCGTCACATTGGGGTTAGGATTCAGCACGAGTTTTGAGGAGATGGGAACTTTCAGTCTACAGCACTCTGGTAGAGCACCTGTCTCAAGAAGATCCCTCTGGAAATGTCAGAACTGGGGGTCTTGGGGCTGGTACCCCTTTCTCCTGGGGACCGCTGGTAAAACGCAGTGTTTCTGAGCAGAGAGAGGGTTTGAGTGCCTCTCCTTGGTCCCTTCTTTACTGAGATGAGAGAGACTGGTGTCTCTCTAGGCTGGGTGCTAGACAGACCATTTCTGTTGCCTCTGGGCTGGGAGAGCTCACACATGCACTTTCTCAGCATCATATTTCCAGTTCTGAAGAACTGGGAAAGAAGACATCTGGGCTGAAGGCAGAGGCCAGGAAAGGAGGCCGCTCATCCCACTCATATCCACCTCCCACAGCATCTGTGATCTGGTTTCTGTTACCAAGGCACTGTGAAGAGGCGCACTCTAGGGCTCCAGGACTTGGAGCTTCCACTTTCCTTGGGAACAGGTATATTGTTTCCCTTTTTTCTTCTTCTTGTTTTGACTGACTGTGTGTGCTGTCTGGAGGCTCTGAGGGAAAACCCATTTTACTGCCTTTTCTGGAGTCTGGAGCTGCCTCCCTTGCATGCCCTGCTTCATGTCTGCTCCGTGGTCAAGACCAGTGTAGCGTCTTCTCTTTCTGAGTCCCCTTCCCTCTGCTTCCCTCCCACGGTCCTCGTCTCTTCTGTCTGTAGTCACATCCCCCTTTTCCTCTCTTATATGCAGCACTGATGACACTCACCATCCACTCACACAATGCTGGATAATGTCCCCGTCCCCAAATCTTCAATTTAATCACATTTACAAAGACGTTTTCCCCCATGTGAGGTAACCTTCTCAGGTTCTGGGGTTTCAGACCAGGAAATATTTGATGAGCGTTTTAACCCTACCATGGCCCTAAGGCCTGGTGGCTCAGACGGTTAAGCACCTGCTTACAATGCGGGAGACCTGGATTCGATCCCTGGGTCGGGAAGATCCTCTGGAGAAGAAAATGGCAACCTACTCCAGTACTCTTGCCTGGAAAATCCCATGGATGGAAGAGCCTAGTAGGCTACAGTCCATGGGGTCGCAAAGAGTCGGACACGACTAAGCGACTTCACCTTACCTTACCATACCAGGACTCTGATTCTGATTCCCATGAGGCCTCAACTCCAGTATCAGTGTGAGATTCCTGCAACATCCTTGAATCCCTTGATATGACATGGACACTTGAATGACCTGGGGTATATTATGGTTTATTTTTCTGCTTTGTTTGTACTCCTTTGGTCGGAATAAACAAAAATAAGATTAAAAATTGAAGTGGAAAAAAAAAGTTTTGTGGTAAATGTAATTGCATCCTCAAATAGTTTAAATATTTCTGTTAGGGAACTTTAGACCTAATAAAATTTTTATGGATTGGCAAGACATAAAATAAATATACCTAAAATCAATTATTTTCTTCCATACCAGGAGTACCTGGAATAAATGATTTATAAGGAATTTCTATTTAATATAGAAACAAAACCATAAAATATTTAGAAACAAATTTAAGAAGGCACACATGACCTTTATACTGAAAATGACTGAAGTTTACTGGGAAATATAAAAGCCTTGAATACAGAGATCAGTATCTCACTTTCAACATGGGAAACCTGATTATGATATGTCAGTTTTTAGCACATTAATTGATGAATTCCACTTGGTTTTGGGTATGATTTTTTTTCATGGGACATTAGGGAAAGGTTTTAAAATCCGTCAGGAAGACAAAACTAAAGAGCGTTTTGACAGAAAGAAGATTAAGAAGCAGAGAAACACTAACGGGATGGTTGAGGATGTGACCACGACGGGAGGCAAGTCAGTGGTGCTGGAGCTGCACCCTGGGCAAGCTGCGCCCCTCAAGGGAAGCTGGTTATATTATTTCTAAAATGAAGCATGCCAACACTGAGTATTATGTATTTAAGTGTCACTGAATACATTTTTAAATTTTTTATTGGAGGGTAATTGCTTTACAATATTGCGCTGGTTTCTGCCATACATCAGCATGAATCAATTGACCCTCCCTCCCATCTCCCACCCACCCCACCCCTCTAGGCTGTCCCGGAGCACTGGGCTGAGCTCCTTGTGTCACACAGAAAATTCCCATTGGCTCTCTGTTTTTCATATGGAACTATATATATGTTTCCATGCTCTTCTCTGAATTCGTCGCACTCTCTTCTTCCTCCACTGCAGAGCTGAGTACAATGTGTTCTGGAAATTTGTCTCTGATAACACAGCATGTGTTACTTCTGTTGCTGAAAACAATGTTTCAATATGAAAATCTGAAACAAAATTGTTTGCATCAATAGTGGGGAAAGCTAACATTCTAAATTAATACACTAGTATATTTCATGTACTAGTTAAAATGTATACAAAGTTAATTTAATATGTAAAAATTAGTTTCAACCATGTCACAAAAAAACTTGATGCATTCAGTCTGGGCAAAAGCAACTTTAAAATATTCTCCAGGGAAAAATGGCAAATTCACGTTATTTTGGGATCCTTATTATTCCAGCACTTTCTATGGCCTGTCTTTTATCAACAAGTGCTTGGAACCAGGTTGTGAAAGGAAGCAGGTGGGGTCCTATGCTTATCTAAGCTCAGAAACAGGATGACACACAAGTGAAGGCAAAGACTGTAGAAACGTGCGCTGTTATTTTTATGTATGATGACCAAACACAGGAAGACTTGACTAAGAGCTGTTACCAGTATAAATAATCAGGTCTCTTAGAAAAAGTCTCACTTTACAAAATTTAATAAAATAGAAAATAAATTGAGAAATTTGAGCAAACTTGAGTACGTGCCCTTGAATCCATGTTATTAATACCCACCCTTGGGAATCCCTAAAGAGCGTCTCCTGCACATGCAGGCAGCTGAAGATACCTGAGCATTTATAGCTCAAAAGTCCTGATATGTTCATTTCTGCTTTCATCACAATAATCCCAAATGTCCTTTAACTGATAGATAAACAAACTGTGTACATTCATAGAACTGCTGTTTTTGTCCAGTCGTTAAGCCATATCCAAGTCTTTATGACCCCACGGACAGCAGCATGCCAGGCTTCTCTGTCCCTCACTATCTCCCAGAGTTTGTCCAAGTTCAGGTCCATTGCATCAGTGATGCCACCCAATCATCTCATCCCCTGCTGCCTCCTTCTTCCTTGGCCTTCAATGTTTCCCATCATCAGGGTCTTTTCAGTGAGTCAGCTCTTCGAATCAGGTGGCCAAAGTATTGGAGCTTCAGCTTTAGCACCAGTCCTTCCAACGAGTATTTGGAGTTGATGTCCTTTAGGATGGACTGGTTTGATGTCTTTGTACCCAGTCATCAAAAGGAGTGAAGTACTTACTCAGGAACAACATGGACAAACCTTGAAAAAATTATGCTGAGAGAAGAAAGCCAGACTCAAAAGGTCACGGATTGCATGAATCTATTTAAATGAAATATCCCAAACTGTTAAATTCACTGAAACAGAATGTAGACTGGACCTGGAGATGGAGCGAGTGGATGGGCAGTGACTGTCTCATGGGGATGCTGGCTGCCTTTGGGGTATGAACACTGGGGTAACTCGTCAGTGGTATGGTGCGCTGTGGACCTACAAACTGCTTCTGGGTCACACAGGTAAACATGACCACATTCACGTCACGTGGATTTTAACTGAACTGTCTCCTCAGTTCAGCTCAGCCACTCAGTCGTGTCCAACTCTTTGTGACCCCATGAACCGTAGCACGCCAGGCCTCCCTGTCCATCACCAACTCCCGGAGTTCACTCAAACTCATGTCCATAGAGTTGATGATGCCATCCAATCATCTCATCCTCTGTCGTCTCCTTCTCCTCCTGCCCCCAATCCCTCCTAGCATCAGGGTCTTTTCCAATGAGTCAGCTCTTCACATCAGGTGGCCAAAGGATTGGAGTTTCAGCTTCAACATCAGTCCTTCCAATGAACACCCAGGACTGATCTTCTTTAGGATGGACTGGTTGGATCTCCTTGCAGTCCAAGGGACTCTCAAGAGTCTTCTCCAACACCGCAGTTCAAAAGCATCAATTCTTCAGCACTCAACTTTCTTTACAGCCCAACTCTCACATCTACACAGGACCACTGGAAACTCTCTTAAAAGGAGACAAGCTGCACAGCAACTCTCGTCCAACAGCTAGGAGTCAGTCCAGACCGCTTTTATCCTCTCACAACCACAAATCTCGCTGGGTGCTCCCTTGAAGAGTGCCCAGGACCCCCTTTCTGCTGGCTCCCACCCTGGCCCTGCCCGCGTGGCCTCCTGGCTGGCCGTGGCTCTCCCAGCTCACGCATGCCACTGTGCAGTCTCTCCTCCACCCGCGTCAGAGCGGTGGGGGGACGATCGACGTTTCCCATCAGAGGCCTCCCCTCCCCCACTTCCGGACCAGAGTGCAGACCTTGCAGCCCCTTCACTCTCCTCCTGCAGCCCCTTTCTTTATCTGCGATGGCCCCCTGACTGCTCCACGAGCATGCCAGGGAATCCTCCAGCACTGGGCCTTTGCACCTGCCATTCCTTTTGCCCCGACAATTTTCCCCAGATGCCCACATACCTTCCCTCTCTTCTTCCTCAGGTATCTGCTCCAATGTCCTCTGTTCTCCATAGTGAAGTAAGAGCAACATTAACAGGGCATAAAAATTGTAACCCTTCCTGCCATGCGACATGTCCTTCTCTCCTTGGCTGTTCTCTACAGCACTAATCATCCGGCAGGCAGAGCGTTTGTCTCATTTGCTTACTTTCTGTCTCTCGGAGTAAACTGTGAGCTCTGGGAGGAGGGGTATCGCCCCTTGGTCCCCTCAGAGGGAGCTGCTAAAGGCAGTTAGCTGGCATGTCGGGACCTTGCTCATACCAGAAGCCTCCTCCATTAGGCTGCTCTCAGGACAGAGCAGGAAGGACAGTGGCGATGGGACATTCCTGCCGCAGCCCCAACACACACACCAGGGTCTGCCCTGAAGGTCTCCCCACTGGGCTGGCCAGGAGGTCCTCAGGATGCCTTCGGTTGGAGGCTCCATGCCTCTCCTCTCCCAGGGTTCAGACCTCATCATGATGTGAATGCTCTCCACCTCCCTGCTCCCCCTCCACCTCATCCTTGTGGGGGTTCTCTGTGTAGTCCTTGACTGCCAAATCCATCTTGACTCTGCTGTCCAGAGGATCTGGACAGTAAACATATGGTCTCTTCTGTTCAATTGTACAGGAAGTCCCCTACATACAAGCCTTCAAGCTGTGGACTTTCAAAGGTGCAAACGTGCGGTCCATCAACGTCAGACATGAGTGACGCTCCAGCTGGCCCTGCATCTCCTGTTCCTGACGGCCCTTCAGCGCTGCCACCTCCCACCTCCTCTCCCTCCTCCACTCCGTCACTCTTCTTGCCTGTTCATGAATGCCAGCCCCTGAGTGCCAGCTGTCGTATTGTACCACTGTACATTCCAAGGTTAAAAATGTTTTATCTTTGGTATTATGTGTTCAGTCCAGTTCAGTTCAGATGCTCAGTCATGTCTGATTCTTTGCAACCCCATGGACTGCAGCATGCCACCCTTCCCTGTCCATCACCAACTCCTGGAGATTACTCAAACTCATGTCCACTGAGTCAGTGATGCCATCCAACCATCTCATCCTCTGTTGTCCCCTTCTCCTCCTGCCTTCAATCTTTCCCAGCATAAGGGTCTTTACAAATGAGTTAGTTCTTTGTATCAGGTGGCCAAAGTACGGAGTTTCAGCTTCAGCATCACTCCTTCCAATGAATATTCAGGACTGATCTCCTTTAGGATGGACTGGTGAGATCTCCTTGCAGTCCAAGGGACTCTCAAGAGTCTTCTCCAACACCACAGTTCAAAAGCATCAATTCTTCAGTGCTCAGCTTTCTTTATAGTCCAACTCTCACATCCACACATGACTACTGGAAAAGCCACAGCTTTGACTAGACGTACCTCATTTGTGTGAAAAGTATTAGAAACCTATCAGTATAATGCAGTATACCTGATGGTGCTAGTTGGGCACCTTGGCTAACTTTGTTGGATTAACGAACAAGTTGGAGTCATGAACTTAATCTCAGAATGGAACTCATTTGTACGTATACAGGGGACTTACTGTACTCCTAGCGCCTCAGAAGTACAAACTCTCACTTATGATTAGTAAAGCAGGATCTGGTCCCATCACTTCATGGAAAAGAGATGGAGAAACAGTGGAAACAGTGTCAGACTTTAATTTTGGGGGGCTCCAAAATCACTGCAGATGGTGACTGCAGCCATGAAATTAAAAGACGCTTACTCCTTGGAAGGAAAGTTATGACCAATGTAGATAGCATATTCAAAAGCAGAGACATTTACTTTGCCAACAAAGGTCCGCCTAGTCAAGGCTATGGACACCTCTTCAATTGTGTCCAAGTCTTTGCAACCCCATGGACTGTAGCCCACCAGGCTTCTCTGTCCATGGCGTTCTCCAGGCAGGAACTGGAGTTGGTTGCCATTTCCTTCTCCAGGGGATCTTCCGGACCCAGGGATTGAACCCAGGTCTCCTGCATTGTAGGCAGATTCTTTACCATCTGAGTCACCAGGAAAGCCACTACCTAAGGAAATAAATAATGCTGATGAGTCAATTCTGAGACGATAACGTCTCAGAAACGTCTTATCCTGCTAGTATTGATAATTAGCATACCGTTTTTCAAAGCTAGCTTGGCAACATGAAGAAAGGATTTTACAGCTTGATTCAGCAGCCCCCGAGGACTGATTCTAATGAATGCACTTAAAATAGAACAGAACTAGGAAAACAACTGCTGCATGCCAAGTTATCCATTGTGTCATTAAGTGTAAAGGCAGTAAAGTGCATTTCCAACCAAAACTGCTTCCTTGCATGAGTCCTCACGTTATTTAAAAGGAAGATGCTGAAATGGAATTGCAGTTGAGTCACGTGTTTGAGGCACAGGGGCAGGTGAGCTGGGTTTGCCGGACCCCGACCCTCTGCCGCAGTCCTTCCTTATTGATGGAGGGCGTCGATGGTGCCTGCATCTTCTATGAAGTCACTGCAGCCTGTGCCCCCAGTGCACGAGGTGGCACGTCTCCCCGCTTCATAAGTACGATTTCTGTCATGTTCAGATTCATTTTATCTCCATGCTCAATACTTGGAAGAACACACGCAATTTTGTTGACTTTTCAGAGGGCAATAATTCTGACGCGTATTATCAACCTAAGAGTAGTTTCCCAGAGTTCAAACAGGAAAGAACTACACTGAGTGCACGAATCAGCTTGCAAACGCATCTTGCTTTCTAAAATGTTAAGATGAATACAGTTGTGCTTCTTTGAGGTGGAGACACAGTATAAAGGCTGAGCCTCTGTGTGGAGAACACGGTCTGCTCCAGACCACTCACCCAGTCCTGCACGCCATCGCCCTGTGTCGCCTGACTCCAGGGGCAGGAGTCGTCCAGGTGGAGTCGGTCCAGCGCATCCTCAAAGGCACACACAAACACACACACATGCACACACACACGCACACACACAGAGGCACACACACGCACATGCACACACATACACACACACAGGCACACATAGGCACACACACACAGACACACACATACGCACACACACACACCCACACACATACACACTCCGTGTATGTGGGCCACCAATAGAAGGCTCCACAAACCATCCTGCCTTTATTATGTGTGTTGGCTTCTGCTCACTCTGCTCTATAATTTAGTTGTTTAAAACAGCCCCAAACTCCATCGACAGGTGGGTCACCCCCACAGCTTGGAAACTCTGCCAAGAAGAAAGGCTGTGGACCTCAGAGTGGAGAGTGGTGCAGAGATGTTCACACGCCCTGCCACCCGGCAGGGGCTGGCCCAGCAAGCGTCCTGTCGCCTGGATGCGGGTGTGCGGGCCCATCAGCTCACTTGTACACACTGTGCACACGCACAGCGGGTGCTTCCTGCCCAGGAAGTCGGTGTTCTCAGCACGTGGCCACAGAGGACCCAGACCTCTAAGGTGAGGTCAAGGTTGCATCTAGGTGGTAGCCTGCCCCACTCTCCTGACCCTCGAACTTGAGTGCCTTTCATGGAATAGGAGTTGTCTGGTGACGGGTGCGGGTGTCGTTAGGAGTTTCCACACAATGGAGATAGATGAGTTCACTGATTCCTAGACACACAGATCCCTCTAGGACACATCTGGAGGGGAGGTGCTCCTCCCAGTGAGGATACAGGCCAGCAGGCTCTGCCTCCGGGCTTGGCCCTTAACCTCCCATTTTCTGACCAGCAGGCTGATGTGGAGAAGAGAGGGTGGTGTTGGTGGAGCCCTAGGTGGTCATCCAAACACCCGTCAGGGTACTTTTGTGAAACACTGGACAGCAAGGAGATCAAACAGTCCATCCTAAAGGAAATCAACCCTGAATTTTCATTGGAAGGACTGATGCTGAAGCTGAAGTTCCAATACTTTGGCCATGTGATACGAAGAGCTCACTCACTGTAAAGAACTCTGACCCTGAGAAAGATTGAAGGCAGGAGGAGAAGGGGACGACAGAGGATGAGCTGGTTGGATGGCATCACTGACTCAGTGGACATGAGTTTGAGCAAGCTCTGGCAGATAGTGAAGGACAGGGAAGCCTGGTGTGCTGCAGTCCATGGGGTCACAGAGAATCGTACAGGACTTAGCAACCGAACTGAACTGAACTAAACACTTATGTACACCAGGAACGCTGAGCAGAAGTGTCAGAACTGAAGGGAGGCATGAGAATATCTCATGGGAACTTGAGGAAAGTGGAAGGAATGACAAGCTTTTCAACTGACATCTCTCTGAGGGTCTCTCTGCAATGCAGGAGAATCTGCCTGCAATGCAGGAGACCTGGGTTCGATCCCTGGGTTGCGAAGATCCCCTGGAGAAGGAAATGGCAACCCACTCCAGTATTCTTGCCTGGAGAATCCCATGGGCAAAGACTGGTGGGCCCCAGTTCATGCAGTAGCAAAGAGTCAGACACAACAGATCGACTAACACTCCCTCTGAGGGTAACTCAACCTGTGGTTAGATATGGAGAAAGAGCGGAATAAAAAAAGAAACAAGGGCAAAGTGATCTTTCCCTTTACTTTACATGAAGCATTCCCCACACCTTCTCTGACTTAACTTTCAAAACTGTCATGTGACACACGGATCTGCCTTCATTCACAGGAAACTAAACCCCAAAAAGTCATGGCACATTCAAATGCCACACAACCTCCAAAAATATGGGAAACAGGAAGGTTGTGAAATACCTCTCTCTGGAATTTGGGTTGGGTTTTGCAGTAGAGAAAGCCTAGAGGGTTAATTCAAGAAGCTGTTTCAATTAGGTTTTCATCACTGGATTTTTTTTAAATTAGCTTTTATTGGCTTATAGTTGATTTACAAGGCTGTGTTAGTCTCTGCTGTGTGGCAAACTGCATCATTGATACACATACTTGTGTCTACTCTGTTTTAGATTCTTTTCCCATGTACGTCATTACAGAGTACTAAGCAGAGCTCCCTGTGCTATGCAGTTGGTCCTTAGGCATGTGGGCATGCTTATTCGCTCATTTGTGTCCAAATCTTTGCAACCCCATGGACTGTATTCCACTAGGCGCCTCTGTCCAGAGGATTTCCCAGGCAAAAATACTGGAGTGGGCTGCCATTTCCTTCTTCAGGGGATCTTCCCAACCCAGGGATCGAATCCAGGTCTCCTGTGTCTCCTGCATTGCTGGTGGATTCCTCACCTGCTGAGTCACTGGGGAAGCCCTTGTTGTTGTTCAGTTGCTTGGTCGTGTCTGATTCCTTGCAATGCCACGGACTGTAGCACGCCGGGTTTCCCTGTCCTTCACCATCTCCTAGTGAGAGAGTCAATCCCTAGGCAGGTTGATAAGAAGCCCGGGGTTCCTGAGGAGGAGAAAGGGGTCTGGGGTTCTTGAAGAGGAGATAGGAGTCTGGAATTCTCAAGAAGGGGGAAAGGACAAATCTTTTTTCTTTTTATTCTCTACATTCCTAAGTCACATAAAATGTTTTTTGGTTTTTGTTTTTTGTTTTTTTCCTTTAGGCCCAGAACTGGTAATTACACAACAACACAACTCAGTTTAAACTCTATACTAAGGATTATATAACAACAGTGTATCCAGCTTGAGGACAGTTTCTCCTTCCTGAAAACCTTCTGACTAATCCTGTTATCTTAAAATGTATATTATGGGAGTGGGCCTGGTAAGATCTTTACAACTGTGAGATACTCTTGTGATTTATCATAATAACCAATTTAGAAAGCATATAACTCCCTTGCTAAGACTAGCGAGGGGGCGCTCTCCACCCCCCTTCTGAAGTCTGTGTCAGAGCTTTCCGTGTCCCTCTTATACTTCAATAAAACTCTGCTACACAAAAGCTCTTGAGTGATCAAGCCTGGTCCCAGGTCCCAAAGCTAAATCTTCTTCAGAGATCACAGATCCAACATCATCCACCATAAGCTATCACCAGAGCTTGCTCAAATTCTTGTCCATTGAGTCAGTGATGCCATCCAACCATCTCATCCTCTGTTGTCGCCTTCTCCTGCCTTCAATCTTTCCAAGCATCAGGGTCTTTTCTAATGAAATGGCTCTTCGCATCACATGGTCAAACTATTGGAGCTTCAGCTTCAGCATCAGTCCTTCCAATAAATATTCAGGACTGATCTCCTTTAGGATGGACTGGTTGGATCTCCTTGCAGTCCAAGGGACTCTCAAGAGTCTTCTCCAACACCACAGCTCAAAAGCATCAATTCTTCAGCTCTCAGACTTCTTTATGATCCAAATCTCACATCCATACATGACTACTGGAAAAACCATAAGCTTTGACTATACAGACCTCTGTTGGCAAAGTAATGTCTCAGATTTTTAATATGCTATCTAAGTTTGTCATAGCTTTTCTTCCAAGGAGCAAGCGTCTTTTAAGTCCATGGCTGCAGTCACTATCTGCAGTGATTTTGGAGCCCAAGAAAATAAAGTCTGTCCGTTTCCATTGTTTCACCATCTATTTGCCATGAAGTGATGGGACCGGATGCCGTGATCTTCATTTTTTGAATGTTGAGCTTTAAGCCAATTTTGTCACTCTCCTCTTTCACTTTCATCAAGAGGCTTTTTAGTTCCTTCTCAATTTCTGCCACCAGGATGGTGTCATTTGCATGTCTGAGGTTATTGATATTTCTCCTGGCAATCTTGATTCCAGTCTGTGCTTCATCCAGCCTGGCATTTCATATGATGTACTCTGCATAGAAGTTAAATAAGCAGCGTAACAATATACAGCCTTGACATAATGCTTTCACAGTTTGCAACCAGTCCATTGTTCCACGTCTGGTTCTAACTGTTGCTTCCTACCTGCATACAGATTTCTCAGGCGGCAGGTCAGGTGGTTTGGTATTCCCATCTCTTGAAGAATTTTGCACCGTTTGTTGTGATCCACACAAAGGCTTTAGCAGAGTCCATAAAGCAGCAGTAGATGTTGGGGAAGCCCTTATCATAGTTATCAGTTTTATATATACTAACGTGGATACGTCAATCCCAGTCTCCCAATCTATGCATCCGTCTTTTTCCCCTTGGTAACCGTGAGTTTGCTTTCTACATCCACAGCTCTATTTCCGTCCTATGCATGAGTTCATTTGTACCCTTTATTCTAGATCCCACATACAAGCAATACCATGTGATATTATCTTCGTCTGGCTGGCTCACTTCACTTAGTATGACAGTCTCTATGTCCATCCATGTCGCTGCAATCGGCACCTACCGGTGTTAGTGGAACGGTGCTTTCTCTTCCAGTTTACTTCAGGATCTCTGACTGAAGTCTTTCTTGAGCCATCCTCCCATCTCATGAAGAGTTTACTCTGTGTGGTGTGTTTACTTTAGCAAGTGTGCTGGGCCTGAGGCGTCTGATGAACAGGTGCATGGCAGGTGACATGATGCTGCCTGCCTTTGGTGGTCTTGCTTCTGTAATCAGTGGGGACATGTTGATAATGAATTCCACAATGAACTTGCTGCACGTGACTTTAATTAAGAGACATGGGAAGCGGTTCGGCACATGTGAGTTGCTTTTGTAAGTGTCTATGCCGTAAACAGATTATGAGAAGAGCTGGGGGAGGGTGGGCTCTTGTGCAGAAAGCCAAGGCCCAACTAAAGCTAGTGAATATGGTCTCAGTCTGTTCATTGTTGCTGTAACCTGAGCTTGGGGGTTAAGTACACGGGCTTATTTCACAATGAAACATAATACACCCAGTGTTTTCCTTCACGGGGTTTGCTTCATTTTAAATGTCTATGAAGTAAAAGATTTTTTTTCACATTTATAAGAAATATTTATTATGTCAGTTTTGTAAAGTATTGCTTTTCATAATTAGCTTTTAAAGTTAATCTTTATTGGAGTCACAGTTGACTTGCAGTGCTGTGTTTTAGGTGCACAGCAAAGTGAGCCGGTTACACACACAAGTGTCCACTCTGCTTCAGGTTCTCTTCCCAGGTGGGTCATCACAGAGTTCTGAGTAGTGCTCCCTGTGCTATGCAGTGGGTCCTCACTAGTTAACAATTTTATACATAGCGGTGCATATATGAGGCTTCATGAGGGGCTCGGTGGGTATAGAATCCGCCTGCAATGCAGGAGACATAGATGTGGGTTTGATCTCTGGGTGGGGAAGATCCCCTGGAGAAGGGCATGGTAATCCACTCCAGTATTCTTGCCTGAAGAACCCCATGGACAGAGGAGCCTGGTGGGCTATGGTCCATGGGGCTGCAAAGAGTCAGACACGACTCAAGCGACCGAGCACGCACCCAGTGTATATATGTCAATCACAATCTCCCAATTAACCCTCCCCCCTTACCCTCTGGTAACTATAAGAAAATAAATCAAACCAAGAAAGACAAATATCATGTGATATTGCTTATATGTGGAATCTTAAAAAAAAAAAGTAAAAAATTTCAAGTGTGAAATGAAGCAATGCTGATCTGATGCCAGATTAGGAAGATTAGGAATATTCTGCTTACTGTTCTGACGTAGAAATGGAATGTGGGCCAGATCACGTGGTATCTCGTAGTCAGCACGTCATTAACAAGAGACAAAAATTAAGGAAGGAAAGACATGTTGGAAGTAGAAGCTCCATCCATCACAGAACAGTGTTAAGTGATTTAAATCAAAACTGTGCTGGAACCCAAGCAGACAGGATATGGAGTGGAGAATAACGTTGTTGGGAGATTGCTCTGGGCCGAGGGCAAGATCCACGACAGAGGGGCTTTGGGCCAAGCTGGACTGTGCCCCCCACACACAAACACACATTCACAAGCTCTGAAAAAAACATCGGTGTGCTATTTCTCTCATCCCCAGAGGTGTGATTCTAACTTTAGTCGAATAGTCAACATTTGCTAAAGAAAGTTTAGAGCAAAACTCTCTTTGAAGTTATAGCAGTTAGATTTTCTCATGAATTATCCTTTTCTCGGGCTCATTCAACACAGCAGGATTCTGATGGATTAATGTCCTTTAACATGCACTTTTTCTTACAAGCATGTTTATTTTTCAGAACTGCTTGGTCCATGACCCATTTCCATGGTTTTAGAAAACAAAAATGGTCCTAACGAAAATATTAGATGATTCTGCATAATGCTGAATGCTTAGCAACTGTTTTTTGAGATGCCTGGGTTCCTACAATAATTTATATAAACTGTATAAATAGTTTCTTAATGACTAGGAAGATATGAGAAGAGAGAATAAATTGTCTCTTCCATTTGTGCCCATAGGTTTTTTAAAAGATGTGTAAATTCTATAATATCCCTTTAGAGATTTAGGGATTATTATTAATATCGATCTTAAAGAATGTCAAACTATATCCCTTTTACCTGTTTCATTTATTAAAGTATGCCATTTATGTTTTTCTTTTCTTCCTGTTCTTGAAAAGTAGATTTAATTTACCAGAGGCATGTCCCAATTGACATAATTTGCAAGGCAAAATGAAAAGATGAGGTTTGAATTAGAATTTCAGCAATGAAGTCAAAATAGTATTCCAAGGATGCTTTGGTAAAATAGGTATGCTGCTGCTGCTGCTAAGCTGCTTCAGTCGTGTCCAACTCTGTGTGACCCCATAGACGGCAGCCCACCAGGCTCCCCCATCTCTGGGATTCTCCAGGCAAGAACACTGGAGTGGGTTGCCATTTCCTTCTCCAATGCAGGAAAGTGAAAAGTGAAAGTGAAGTCGCTCAGTCATGTCCAACTGTTCGCGATCCCATGGACTGCAGCCCACCAGGCTCCTCCGTCCATGGGATTTTCCAGGCAAGAGTACTGGAGCCGAGCTCTCGACTCTGACTTTTTCTAACTCACTGCTGACATGCTATCCTTTATTATTCTTTGTGGATTCAAATTTCGCCTTTTCCTGTTCACATAGATTTCTACATTGGGAGCTAAAGTTTAATATATTTTTTAATGATTAACTATTCCTATGAGAAAAAGGACCATTTCTAACTTAGTGGGGCATTGCAAGTATCATTTAAGAAAATTGAACAATCACAGCAGTCAAATGCATAATTAGGTGACTTTTAATATTTGTGAGGTGCTTACGTCTTGCTTGGTTTGATTGACTTTACTTGAAATAGACTATATTTTCATCTTCACTGTGATGCACGGAAACATGGCAGAGGAAAATGATTTTTTTTTATCCTGCTTCCTACAGAGGAGGTTTTGTCCAAACCTGAATTTCAAAGAATTTCTCTATTCAAGCACTTCAGACGGGGTTGGGTACAGTCACCTGTAGAAGTGCAGCATGAAATGCCGCTGAGAACACACAAAGCCTGTTGCCAAGAAGGAAGAAAGGGAGAAAGATAAGCCCTCATAAGATAAGATAAGCCCCAGCTGGATGAGCCCTCATTCCTTACCCTCACGTTGGGGACAGCTGAGACGCTGCTGTGGACTGAATTATGTCCCCAAAGACATACTGAGTCCTCATCCTTAGTACCTGTGGCTGGGACTTCACTTGGAAATAGGTTCTTTGCAGACAGAGTCAGGTTCAGATGAGTGCATACTGCATCCGTGCTACCAACCCAGTGGCTGGTGTCTTTCTAATTGAAGAGGATGCGCAGAAACACAGATACCCACAGGGGACCAAGTGATGATGGAGGCAGAGACAGGAGGGTTGTGTCTACAAGCCAAGGGAGGCCAGGACAGCCAGCAAACACTAGAAGCTGAGAGGAAAGAGAGAACTCTCCCCTGGAGACTTCAGGGACAGCACAGCCCTGCCAACACCCTGATTGTGGACTGCTAGCCCCTGGGACTGTGAAACAACAAATTCCTGGCCCAGCTATGGTCAATGGTTAGGGGAGCCCCAGGAGAGTGACAGCAAGAAGATCAAACCAGTTAATCCTAAGAGAAACCAACCCTAGAATAAAGGAATATTCACTGGGAGAACTGATGCTGAAGCTGAAGCTCCAATACTCTGGCCATCTGATGCGAAGAGCCAACTCACTGGAAAAGACACTGATGCTGGGAAAGACTGAGGGCAGGAGGAGAAGGGGATGACAGAGTATGAGATGGCTGGATGGCATCACTGACTCGATGGGCATAAGTTTGAGCAAACTCTGGGAGATGGTGAAGGACAGGGAAGCCTGTGTGCTGCAGTCCATGGGGTCACAGAGAGTTGGACACGACTAAGGGACTGAACAGCAACAACAGGAGACTGACACCGAGGCTGGGGTGGCCTCCCTCTCTGATTTAAGTCAGAGACGAGGGCTACATAGTCCATCCAGGTAAAATTCATTCATTTGCCCAAGGTCACATGCCTGGTTAACATCAAGTTTGGGCTCTAGGGCACAGATAGTGAAAAGTGAAGTCACTCAGTCCTGTCCAATGCTTTGTGACCTCATGGACTGTAGCCTATCAGGGTCCTCTATCCATGGGATTTTCCAGGCAAGAGTACTGGAGCGGGTTGCCATTTCCTTCTCCAGATAACATACTCACTTAATGATCTTCCTCAATTCCTGAAAGTTTTAGTAACCACCCTAGATGAAAAAAGTGGGTCAAAACTTTACCAACCAAGCTATTCCTTGTTCACAAGCTCTCTTCTTAAGGAAAAAAAAAAAACAAACAAACATATATACCTTTTATTTATGTAGAACAAGTTTTTTTGACACTGTCTTCATATATCATGTTTTCATAGGATGTACCATTTTCCCCCACAGATAAGGTAAATAGTAAAAGTGAATTAGAGCTTCCCTAGTGGCTCAAAGGTAAAGAATCTGCCTACAGGTTTGATCCTTGGGTCAGGAAGATCCCCTGGAGGAGGAAATAGCAATCCACTACAGTATTCTTGCCTGAAAAATTCCCGTGGGCAGAGGATCCTGGCGGGCTACAGTCCACTGAGGTCTCAAAGAATCAGACATGCTTTAGCGACTAAACAACAAAACAATGAAAGTAAATTAGCTATGAAGCTACAATTGAAATACAAGACCAATAACAAAATGTTTTCTTTTTACTGGCATTGTGATAATCATTTCATAATGTATAAAAGATCAAATCACCAAGTTGTACACCTGAAACTAATATAATCAGTCAGTTCAATCACTCAGTTGTGTCCAACTCTTTGCGATCCCAAGGCCTGCAGCACGCCAGGCTTCCCTGTCCATCACCAACTCCCGGAGTTTACTCAAACTTGTGTGCATCGAGTCAGTGATGCCATCCAACCATCTCAACCTCTGTCGTCCCCTTCTCCTCCTGCCTTCAATCTTTCCCAGCATCAGGGGCTTTTCCAAGGAGTCAGTTCTTTGCATTAGGTGGCCAAAGTACTGGAACTTCAGCTTCAGCATCAGTCCTTCCAATGAATATTCAGGACTGATCTCCTTTAGTATGGACTGGTTGGATCTCCTTGCAGTCCAAGGGACTCTCAAGAGTCTTATCCAACACCACAGTTCAAAAGCATTAGTTCTTCAGCACTCAGCTGTCTTTGTAGTCCAACCCTCACATCCATACAGGACTACTGGAAAAACCATAGCTTTGACTAGACAGACTTGTCGGCAGAGTCATGTCTCTGCTTTTTCATATGCTGTCTATGTTGGTCATAACTTTTCTTCCAAGGACCAAGCATCTTTTAATTTCCTGTATTAATTATAACTCAATAGAAAATAAAATAATATCTTATCCAAAAAACAAATGAATAATGAGTTTGTTGAATCACATTTTACTTTATTTTTGAATTACGTTTTGTTAGCATGTTATAGCATACTGTCTTCTTCTACTGGGAAGATAGCAAAGCCTCTGATATGATGCATAAAGCAATAGGAAATTCTTGGCCAGTGTTGGATAGTGAATACTGGACCCTCCACCAAGCACAAGATGAAAGCAGGCTTCAGGTCACCTGGAATTTTCCCAGCCACACTAAGCATCTCTTCAGAAGGTTAAGCAAAGACACTGAGCATTAGCATCGTGACACACATATGGTTCAGCCCTCACCCATCTTCCAGCCAGGAAATGTCAGTTTTAACCTTTAATAGAAGGTTTAAATATTTTATCTGTACACAGAATATAAGTTTATGCCCCAACCACTAATGCTGAAGAAGCTGAAGTTGAACAGTTCTGTGAAGACCTACAAGACCTTCTAGAACGAACACCAAAAAAACATGTCCTTTTCATCCTAGGGGACTGGAATGCAAAAGTACAAAGTCAAGAGATACCTGGAGAAATAGGCAAGTTTGGCCTCGGAGTACAGAATGAAACAGAACAAAGGCTAACAGAGTTTTGCCACTTGAATGCGCTGGTCATAGCAAGCACCCTCCTCCAATAACACAAGAGACGACTCTGCACATGGACATCACCAGATGGTCAATACCAAAATCAGACTGATTACATTCTTTGTGGCTGAAGGTGGAGAAGTTCTATACAGTCAGCAAAAACAAGACCGGGAGCTGACTGTGGCTCAGATCATGAATTTATTGCAAAATTCAGAATTACATTGAAGAAAGTAAGGAAAACCTCTAGACCATTCAGGTATGACCTAAATCAAATCCCTTAGGATTATACAGTGGAAGTGACAAATAGATTAAAGGAATTATATCTGATAGAGTGCCTGAAGAACTATGGATGGAGGTTCAAAACTTTGTATAAGAGGTGGTAATCAAAACCATTCCCAAGAAAAAGAAATGCAAGAAAACAAAATGTCTGAGGAGGCCTTACAAATAACTGAGAAAAGAAGACAAGCATCTGAATGCAGAGTTCCAAAGAATAGCAAGGAAAGATAAGAAAGCCTTCCTCAGTGATCAATGCAAAGAAATAGAGGAAAACAACAGAATGGGAAAAAACTAGAGATCTCTTCAAGAAAATTAGAGATACCAAGGGAACATTTCAAGCAAAGAGGCACAAAAAATGACAGAAATGGCATGGACCTACCAGAAGCAGAAGATATTGAGAAGAGGTAGCAAGAATACACAGAAGAACTATGCAAAAAAGATCTTAGTGCCCCATATAACCATGATGGTGCGATCACTTACCTAGAGCCAGACATCCTGGAACACAAAGTCCAGTGGGCCTTAGGAAGCATCCCTATGAACAAAGCTAGTGGAGGTGATGGAATTCCAGTTGAGCTATTTCAAATCCTAAAGATGATGCTGTGAAAGTGCTGCACTCAATATGCCAGCAAATTTGGAAAACTCAACAGTGGCCACAGGACTGGAAAAGGTCAGTTTTCATTCCAATCCCAAAGAAAGGCAATGCCAAAGAATGCTCAAACTACCACACAATTGCACTCATCTCACATGCTAGCAAAGTAATGCTCAAAATTCTCCAAGCCAGGCTTCAACAGTATGTGAACTGAGAACTTCCAGATGTTTAAGCTGGATTTAGAAAAGGCAGAGGAATCAGAGATCAAATTGCCAACGTTTGTTGGATCGTAAAAAAGTGAGAGAATTCCAGAAAAAGCACCTACTTTTACTTCATTGACCATGCTAAAGCCTTTGACTGTGTGGATCACAAAAAACTGTGGAAAATGCTTCAAGAAACAGGAATAGCAGACCACCTTACCTGCCTCCTGAGAAATCTGTATGTGGGTCAAAAAGCAACCGTTAGAACCAGACATGGAACAATGGACTGATTCTAAACTGAAAAAGGAATACGTCAAGGCTGTATACTGTCACCTTGCTTATTTAACTTATATGCAGAGTACATCATGAGAAATGCCAGGCTGGATGAAGCAAATGCTGAAAATAAGATTGCCGGGAGAAATACCAATAACTTCAGATACTCAGAGGATACCACCTTTATGGCAGCAAGTGAAGAGGAACTAAGGAGCCTCTTGATGAACGTGAGAGAAGAGAGTGAAAAAGTTGACTTAAGCCTCAACATTCAAAAAATGAAGATCATGGCTGCTGGTCCCATCACGTCATGGCAAATAGATGGGGCAACAATGGAAACAATGGCAGATTTTGTTTTCTTTGGCTCCGAAATCACTGCAGATGGTAACTGCAGCCGTGAAATTAAAAGATAATTGCTCTTTGGAGGAAAAGCTATGACCAAGCAAGACAGCATATTAAAAAGCAGAGACATTATTTTTCAGACAAAGATCCATCTAATCAAAGCTATGGCTTTTCTCGTAGTCATGTATGGATGTGAGAGTTGGACCATAAAGGAAGTTGAGCACCGAGGACTTGATGCCTTTGAACTGTGGTGTAGGAGAAGACTCTTGAGTACCTTGGATAGCAAGGAGATCAAATCAATCAATCTCAAGGAGATTGGTCCTGAATATTCATTGGAAGGACTGAAGCTAAGGCTGAAGCTCCAGTACTTGGGCCACGTGATGGGAAGACAGACTCATTGGAAAAGACCTTGATGCTAGGAAAGATTGAAAGCAGGAGGAGATGGGGATGACAGAGGATAAGATGGTTGGATGATACCAGCGACTCGATGGACATGAATTTGAACAAGCTGCCGGAGTTTGTAATGGCCAGGGAAGCCTGGTGTGCTGCAGTCCGTGGGTAGCATAGAGTCTGAAATGGCTGAGTGACTCAACTGAACTGAAGTGACCTGTACACAGACTTGTCTCTCTTCACATGTGCTCAGTTGCTCAGTTAGGTCCAACTCATTACAACCCATGGACTGCAGCCCTCCAGGCTCCTCTGTCCATGGGATTTTCCAGGCAAGAATACTTGAGTGAGTTGCTATTTCCGCCTCCAGGCAAACTTCCTGACCCAGGGATTGAACCCTATTCTTCTGAAACGAAGGTGGACTCTTTACCCCTTGGGCCATTGAGGAATGCACTATTAGCATCTGTAAAACAGAATCTGTTATCAGTTAGAGAGAGCCGGGAATATTCAATCTAGCTCTTAAATTTATTTGCACTATCTTCCAGGCACCAACCCACCTACCAGAACCTCCCAAGAATCTTCAGCATCCCAGGCTGATGGAGCAAAGAGTCCTGTGGATCCTCGTCTTACACTCTTTGTCACCCAGAGAACCATCCCCGGTGAGACAGTGAAACCCAGCAGAGTCTCCCCGGCTTCATTCTTGTACCACATGCTGTGGCTCCTGAGTGTGTGCAAATCAGCATCCCTTCCAGAGCCCAGAGGTGTGTGCAGTGTGAAGGTACAGCTGACACATGCATACACACATACGTGTCACCAGGTGTGGCATCTGGGGGAAATGTGAAACCTGGCCCCTCCAGGATGCATTTTATTCCCAAGGCACACTCTTGTGTAGTGAGGGCTTCTCAAGATAATCTATTGTGAAAATCATAAAGGAACCAGATATGAAGAAGAGGAGGAAGGAGGAGAAGAGAGAAGGAGAAGAAGCGGGGAGGAGGAAAAGAGGGAGGAGAAAGAGAGGAGCAGGAGGAGGAAGAGGAGGAAGCAGAAAGGGAACGGGGATGGAGAATACCAGGGTGATGGGAAGTCGGGAGCAGGCCCAATATTTCTCCTGGTTGAGTCGTGCCTCCGTTAATCCAAAAGCCACATTCTTCAAAGTACAGTTAATGAAACTCTCAATAACACATTTCTATTAGAAGTCCAATATTCTTCAATATATCTTAATGATGATGTCTTAAAATTAGGTCTCACTTTGCATTTTACAAATCACTTTTAGAGTTTGAATTCCATTTCATATTCCCATCAATCCTGTGAGGCAGGAAAGGGAGGCATTTTTTAAATCTCAACCTTTTATTTTGTATCGGGGGATAGCTGATCAACAAATAATGTTGTGATAGTCTCGGGTGAACAGTGAAGTGACTCAGCCATCTATATACATGTCTCTGTTCTCCCCTAATCCCCTCAGAAGAGAGGCATTTTTACTGTGGATCTGGGAGTTTTGAGGGATTATTTCAAGATCACATATGCAGTGTGTCCCAGGCCTGGACAGATGCAGCCTGCAAGCTTTCCAGCATCCCAGACTCTTCAAGGACTATGCTTCATTCTGGAAACATGACTCATGCTTGATTGTTTTACAAGTTATGTTCACCCATTAGGAGTACATCTCATGATAGATGGCTGTCTACACCCTGCTCTAATCAAAATCAAGTGCAGTGGGAGACAGAAAAATTAAAATTGTGTTTAAAGGATAATTAAATTACAACAAAGACAAATGGAAAGAGCTTCTGCTCTGAGAAACCAGCAAGGAGGCCGCAACACATATTTGGTGGTGACAGGAGGCGGTGGGACGCCCTTCTGAGAAAATGACATATAATCTGAGACCAAGGAGGTTGGTGCAGCTGGGCCGAAATGTGAAGATTTCTCAGAGTCATCTGAGTGTAGGAGCAACTTGAGAAGGTGAGTGAGTGGGGTTAGCCTCAGCTAATATGCACAACTCTGGCTACACCAAGATAATGAAATATCTAAGTACAGGTAGTAAATGCCCTCTGGTCTGGGCCTTTGATGACCCCATTACCCTCCCCAGGACCGCTCTTCCCGCCATGCGGTCTGAAAGGTTGACATCTGGCAAGGGATGGTGCCTCTGTGACCTTGTACCAGCCTGTGGCCAGCATCTATCTGACTAGTTAGTCTCCTGACATGGCTGGCTGTAGAATGCTTTGAATGTGACACTGGATTTGGCTGGGCTTCCCTGGTGGCTTAGATAGTAAAGAATCTTCCTTTAATGTGGGAGACCTGGGTTTGATCCCTGGGTTGAGAGGATCCCCTGGAGGAGGAAATGACAACCCACTCCAGCATTCTTGCCTGGGAAATCCCATGGACAGAGGAGCCTGGGGGTCTACAGTCCATGGGGTCGCAAAGAGTCAGATACAGCTGACTGATCAGCACTTTGAACACTGGGTTTGGCAACATGGTGAATAGTATGTGTGAGCAGAATATTGAGGGTTGTTTATAGGTGGTGCTGGAAATGCAGCCCCTGACTAGGTTTAAAGAGCTTTCAGGTCAGTTCAGTTCAGTCACTCAGTCGTGTCTGACTCTTTGCGACCCCATGAATTACAGCACACCAGGCCTCCCTGTCCATCACCAACTCCCGGAGTTCACTCAAACTCACGTCCATCGAGTCAGTGATGCCCCAGCCATCTCATCCTCTGTCGTCTCTTTCTCCTCCTGCCCCCAATCCCTCCCAGCATCAGAGTCTTTTCCAACGAGTCAACTCTTTGCATGAGGTGGCCAAAGTACTGGAGTTTCAGCTTTAGCATCATTCCTTCCAAAGAACACTCAGGGCTGATCTCCTTCAGAATGGACTGGCTGGATCTCCTTGCAGTCCAAGGGACTCTCAAGAGTCTTCTCCAACACCACAGTTCAAAAGCATCAGTTCTTCAGCTCTCAGCCTTCTTCACAGTCCAACTCACATCCATACATGACCACAGGAAAAACCATAGCCTTGACTAGACGGACCTTTGTTGGCAAAGTAATGCCTCTGCTTTTGAATATGCTATCTAGGTTGGTCATAACTTTCCTTCCAAGGAGTAAGTGTCTTTTAATTTCATGGCTGCAGTCACCATCTGCAGTGATCTTGGAGCCCAGAAAAATAAAGTCTGACACTGCTTCCACTGTTTCCCCATCTATTTCCCATGAAGTGATGGAACCAGATGCCATGATCTTCGTTTTCTGAATGTTGAGCTTTAAGCCAACTTTTTCACTCTCCTCTTTCACTTTCATCAAGAGGCTTTTTAGTTCCTCCTCACTTTCTGCTGTAAGCTTTATCTTCCCTTTAATGAGCAAAAAGGCCATTGCTAGATCATACTTTAGAAGGTGACCAGCACAGACTCCAGTTGCATCTGCCAGGCAGCTGACCTCAGTGTGCACGACAGTTGGATGGGACAGTCCTGAGTGACAGGAGAACCCAGGTGAGCAGGGGCCTGCAGAGACCAAGCCATGGAAGAGTTGGGAGTGTGGAGGGGGATATGCAACTGGTATATGAGAGGTGCAGCTGGCAGGCTTTATTTGTTGTCTGGATACAGAGTAAGGTGAAAACGTTAGTCCAGGATGCTCTGCCAACAGCTAACTGGTAGTCCCTCACTGAGGGAGAGTCACAGTTGGTGGAGAAATCAGGAAGAGAAAGGAGATGTGCTCGTGGGGACCTCCATGGTGGTCCAATGGTTAAGAATCTGCCTTGCAATGCAGGGGACACAGGTTCGATCCCTGGTCAGGGAACTCAGGTCCCACATGCAGCCGGACAACTAAGCCGGTGCATCACAACTACAACTACAATCAGCCACATAGATTAAGTGTTTAAAAAAAAGAAGAATATTGGCTCAGTTGTTTACAAGTAGACATTTCCAGTTGCAGAAGCCTGTGCTTTATCTAAGAGGAGCAAGCACCATCAACCAACTGGATAAAGGAATCTGAAACCCAGAAGGGAGTCTCAACTGCAGATACAGGCATTGAGTCTGTGGGTTTTAGATTTGAGATTTGAGTAGCTGGTGGAATTACACAGAGTGAGCATGTTGAGTAAACAGAGACGGGAAGGCAGAACTTTGAGGATCAGATCAGATCAGTTGCTCAGTCGTGTCCAACTCTTTGCAACCCCATGAATTGCAGCACGCCAGGCTTCCCTGTCCATCACCAACTCCCACAGTTCACTCAGACTCACGTCCATCGAGTCAGTGATGCCATCCAGCCATCTCATCCTCTGTCGTCCCCTTCTCCTCCTGCCCCCAGTCCCTCCCAGCATCAGAGTCTTTTCCAATGAGTCAACTCTTCACATCAGGTGGCCAAAGTACTGGAGTTTCAGCTTTAGCATCATTCCTTCCAAAGAAATCCCAGGGCTGATCTCCTTCAGAATGGACTGGTTGGATCTCCTTGCAGTCCAAGGGACTCTCAAGAGTCTTCTCCAACACCACAGTTAAAAAGCATCCATTCTTCAGCGCTCAGCTTTCTTCACAGTCCAACTCTCACATCCATACATGACCACAGGAAAAACCATAGCCTTGACTAGACGAACCTTTGTTGGCAAAGTAATGTCTCTGCTTTTGAATATGCTATCTAGGTTGGTCATAACTTTCCTTTCAAGGAGTAAGCGTCTTTTAATTTCATGGCATTTAATTTCACAAGCAATAGGGAAGCTCAAATGGAAACCAAGATAAAATGATTAGTAGACACAAAGATGAGTGGAGGATGATGTATCTCAGAGGAGAACGGAGCAGAGACTCCAATAGGCAGGGGGTGGTGGGCAGCACCAACTGTACCCAAGACCGAGCAAGATAAGGGCTGAAGTGTCACCCTTAGGGTTTACAACTACAAAGCATCAGTGACCTTGTGTGTCAGTCACTCGGTCGTGTCTGACTCTGGCGACCCCATGGACTGTAGCCCGTCAGGCTCCTCAGTCCACGGAATTCTCCAGGCAAGAATACTGGAGTGAGTTGCCATTCCCTTCTCCAGGGAACAATGACTTTGCTGGGGGTCATTTCAGAGCCATGGTGGAGTTAAGCCAGCTGTGGACCGAGAAAGAAACTGAGGAGATGGGAATGGAGGCAAAAGGCTCCTGATGCAGAGCAGGCGGGCACCGGCAGAAATGACGGGACGGTGAGCTTCTTTTAAATGCTGACCGTGTCATGTAACACACAGTCAACACTGAAAAGAAGCTCACCTTTGCTTTCTTTATCTTACAGGGTCTTTCCCAGTAGGCTCAGATAGTAAAGAATCTGTCTGCAGTGCAGGAGACCCAGGTTTAATACCTGGCTTGGGAAGATCCCCTAGAGAAGGAAATGGCAACCCACTCCAGAATTCTTGCCTGGAGAATCCCATGGGCAGAGGAGCCTGATGGACCACAGTCCATGGGGTTGTAAGAGTCAGACATGACTGCAGAACTAGAACTTTATCTTACAAGGCAGGGTCCCATCCATGACCCCAGAAATCAGGTGAGGCAGAAAGAACCCAGGGGACTGTGTGGATGAGAAGAGAAGCCTCCGGGTCACTAGAGAGACAGAAGCAGCTCCAGAAAGTACTTCATCTCCACCCAAGTTCAGAGCATTTTGGGTGAGTGACTTACCTGCATGTCCCGAACACGCCTCCCTCTCCCACTCTTATACATCAGCCTTGGGAGCGGAAAGGGTATAACTCACGGGCAAAACCTTGCAGGTTGAACTCAGTTCTTACTGTCTTTTTATTTTTTATTCAGGTCTCTGTCTGTGTTTCATTTCTCCAGTTGCTCGAGCTAGGACAAAGTAGACATGATTTTCAGTAAAAAACCCAGATGTGAAAAGTCAAAGGAGGAATAGTGAGTGATTGTACCACCGGAGAACATAAAATGAGAATGCTTGAGAAGATCTTGCTGTAGAAGACAATATATTTCACAGCACTTCATTCATATGTATACCACTGGAATCCAATTTAAGTTTGTAGTGTTAGGATTTATGTGGATATTTTTAAATATAGAGTAAAGTATGTCTGAAATATCATATATTAACTCATATATCTGGAATCTAGGAAAATCGGACTGATGAACCTATTCACAAGGAAGAAATGGAAATGCACATAGAGACTGGACCTGTGGAAACAGCAGGGAAAGGAGTGGCAGGATGAATGTTTAGAAAGTAGCCCTGACTTATCTATAGTATCATGTGTAAAAGAGATAATTAAGGGAAGCCTCTGTGAGTAGATTTTAATTACTCCAAGTTAGAATAAATGGGATCCAGTTTTCTTTTCCTTAGGACACAATTACATACCTGACAAAATGAGGGAGCAGAGGTGTTCGGGACCCACTCTTCTTCCCCAGGAGGGTTTCATGATGATGGTTGTCAAAGTCCAACTTGGTCCTTCTCTAGAGCTCCAGTTCAGTTCAGTCGCTCAGTCGCATCTGACTCTTTGCGACCCCATGGACTGCAGCACGCCAGGCCTCCCTGTCCGTCACCAACTCCCGGAGTTCACTCAAATTCATGTCCATCTGGTCACTGATGCCATCCAACCATCTCATCCTCTGTCGTCCCCTTCTCCTCCTGCCTTCAATCTTTCCCAGCATCAGGGTCTATTCCAATGAGTCAGTTCTTCACATAAGGTGGCCAAAGTATTGGGGTTTCAGCTTCAGCATCAGTCCTTCCAATGAATATTCAGGACTGATTTCATTTAGGATGGACTGGTTGGATCTCCTTGCAGTCCAAGGGACTCTCAAGAGACTTCTCCAACACCATAGAGCCCCAGGGACAAGTAACTACCTGTTAACTCCCATTCTCATCACCAAATCCATTTCTAGCCTCCCATCTGTTGTCAGGATATATCAGGCATCCAAAACTTGGGTCTCTCTCCTTGAAAGAGACAGTGGACAGTTCTATGCAAGCTTGCCCTGAAATCAACAGACTACAGCCCATAGGAGGGCAAATTAATCCCGGATGCAATTGATCGACCTCAAGGAGGAATTAGAAAGCCAATGCAATTTCCAAACGCTAAGTTTAAGTGCAAGAGAAACCATCTATAAATTTCCCTTTATGAATTCTACGTAAATAATTTATTTCCTTCCAAGAAACTAGTACCTGGCCATATAGCTGATGCACAGTGTAGAGACCTTGGGAACGGAATTAAACCACACCCTGCACATGCTTGACTTTCCTCTGAAGCCCTTGGGATGTTAAAATTCAGTTTACATTTCCTGAGACCAAGAATCTCAGACTCAGTGATTAACCACTGAAGCCTGGTAATGACTCAGTCTAAAATAGTTTTTCAGAGGATGTTTAGCATATCCTGTGTGTCTTAAGACCGAGCTGACTGCCCCTGAGAGGGCAACATGCCCACGGGGGAGTTCTGTGGTTTTAGGTCCTGAGCAGAGAACAGGAGGAATAAGGGCAGTTCCCTGGGGATCCTACCTGCTGGTGGAGAAAGATGAGCAGCCTACACAGAAATAAGATGTATTATTTGATTGATCAATGCACTCTTCTTTATTAAGGTAAAACAAAGCTGAACACAAAGCAACAACCAGTATCAGATCTTTGCTGCTCCAAGGGAGGTGTGCAGACCAGCAGCATCTCCTGGGAGCTTGTTAGAGATGCAGAAACTCTCAGACCACAGCCTAGACTAACTGAATTGGAGTCTGCATTTCCATAAGATGCTCCAGTGATTTCCATGTGTATTAAAGTTTGAGGAATGCTTCATCAAAGGTCAAAGAACTTCTGAGGCTGAGATGAGGGTCCCTGGAGACAGAGGCTAGCCCCGCTGACGATGTTCCCCCTCCAGCCGCTGCTCATGCCTGCTCTCTTCTTATCCCTTCCCTGTCAAGCCTCATTTCACCCTGAAAGTTTCTTATTCTATCTCCTCTCCTCTCCTTTTCCTTTGGCTACACTCACACACTTCTGTTTCCCAGGGCAAATTCTTCTTGCCTGTGCCTTAAACTCCCACACATTCACTTGAGAGCTGGTTTCGGGTAGAATTGTGTGAAGGAGCACTCCATGATGCTGGCTGTCACTGAACGTAGCTGAGCCCTTCCTCCTGGCAGTCCTGGTTCTGCACACCTGGCTCAGTTCACGAATCAGCCTTCATGATGATTCCACTGTTTTCATCACTTCACACACCAGAAGCTTGGAGAAGAGAGAGGAACGAAGTGCGCTAAGTCCCCATCAGGAGCACGTGGAGGAACAGGGGTACAGAGCCGTGGTCGCAGACCCTGCAGCCCGTGTCGTGACCAGCAGGTGGTCCTGAGTCTCCACAGGGAACCCAGCGGGGCTCTCCATCACAGAGCACGAGCTCCAGACACACACACGCTGCCCTCTGATGCCAGCTCAGCGCCTGGACCTGCTCCAAATGTGCCCACATCCACACCTGCATCCAACACTGGCCAAGGCTCATGGATCTCACAGTTGGAGGTGTTTGGCGGGGCGGGGGGCGGTGTCGCCAGGATGTGCCCTCCCTTCCCTTTATGCGCCTGCGGCTTTAGTCCAATCCCACGTCTGTCTCATCACCCACAATTTCATCAGCCCACTGATTTGTTCCACCTTTCGTGGTCTTGCTTCCCCGATAGCTCAGTTGGTGAAGAATCCGCCTGCAATGCAGGAAACCCCGAGTTGATTCCTGGGTCGGGAAGGTCTGCTGGAGAAGGGATAGGCTACCCACTTCAGTATTCTGAGGCTTCCCTTGTGACTCAGCTGGTAAAGAATCCACCTGCAATGTTGGAGACCTGGGTTTGATCCCTGGGTTGGGAAGATGCCCTGGAGAAGGGTAAGGCTACCCACTCCAGTGTTCTGCACTGGAGAATTCTGTGGACTATACAGTCCATGGGGTTCAAAGAGTCAGACACGACTGAGTGACTTTCACTTTGACTTCCGTGGTCTTACTTTCACTTCCAAACATCCCCTCAGCCCACCCTGAGCTGACTCAGTGTGAATTTCACGTAGTCACTCACTTGTCTAACACAGAACCACTTTCTAGAAGGCAGGCCCAAGTTCAATAACACTGGTAATAGCCGTTATGGAGCATTTGAATGAACTTCATATACAAAACCACATGAAGACATGCGCACTTCCCCATGTGTGCCTGTATCCCAGCTATATGTGCATACGTGTATCTTATCTAACACACACCTACATCTCATATATGCACACACCTACGCCTCTGTACACCCTCAGGCATATGTTTGCACATATACAGACATGTATCCCATTTATGCACTTACACATGCCTTCATATAAACATATACATCCTATTGTGCACATACTTAAATATCTGTATGCAGAGGGACACAGAATCCCAATATATGCATATGCATATCTATATCTACATAGATTATTTATACATAGGCAAACATCAATACATGAACACAGACACATACCCTCATATACACACGTGTTTAGTCGCTCAGTCATGTCTGACTCTTTGTGACCCCATGGACTGTAGCCCACCAGGCTCCTCTGTCCATGGGGATTCTCCAGGCAAGAATCCTGGAGTGGGTTGCCATGCCCTTCTCCAGGGGATCTTCCCGATTCAAGGGTTGAACCCAGGTCCCTTATACTGCAGGCAGATTCTTTACTGTCTGAGCCACCAGAGAAGCCCCATATATGCCCATAGTTATACACACACACACACACACACACACACACATATATATATATATATATATATGGAGACATATGTCCTTGTACATTCAGATATATTTCCCTATGTACACAAGTCCATAACCCCATCCATGTATGTGCATATATGCTTGCACACAGACTTCTATTCCCAATTATTGCACACATTATATATATATATATGTATCTCCCCATATCCCCACACGTACACATCCATATGTCACCATAAATTCACATATCTATGCCCCTATATACACACATATGTGACATTTTATTCATGCAAATGAAGGTATCACTTCGATTCACGTGGTCATTTCATACTTGTGAACATCTTGTAAGTGGGCATTATTAGCTTTTTTCCAGGCAAGCAGACTGAAGCTGAGCGGGATAATGGACAGCCTCAGGTCCTGCAGCCCCTGAGGCGAAGCCAGTCTCAGGACCGCATCCTTCCGCTGTGCCCACCACTCTGCTGTTCCTGCGCCGCGTCCTGCTTTAGGACCACTGCGTCGTCTCCGGACGACACTTCAGTACGAATGTGGCTTGGTAGCCCATGCGAGTGTTTACGCATCCTCAGATGGTGGGGCGCACCGGTTTGCTGCAGCAGGATGCTGAAACCACCGTGAGCGTTCCTGCTCTTCTGGTGCTGGAAGAAGCCATGTGACTGATCAGTCTTTCCTCAGGAGGATGTCCCTGTGAGGGTAAGACATGCCTCTCACAGGGAAAAGTCAGAGGCAGAGAAGCCACAGCATACACCACCCCCACCACCGTCTTGCTGCAGTTCTGGAAACATAAACAACGCTTTCCTTCAGGCAGCTGTGCCCCCCACAGCTCTGAGTGGTGAAACGAATTTGATGGTTTAGAGAAGGGTCATCTAGATAAGTCCCCTTCACTAGGTCAGCGGATCCCCTTCTCAGTGCTGACAAGGGGAATGGAGTTACCCCTTGTTTCTCACTCATCATGTCTGAGTACACTGGATGTTTGTTTCCTTGATGTGTGACAGTTATGAAATTCACAAAGTAATTATATATATAAATATATAAAAGGCAAATATAGGCTATATAAAACAATAATTTTCATGAATCCCTACACTGGAGACATACCTTGACCTTCAGGATACATTCTATTTAAACAATGCTTGAAAATCTTATGGCCAAATAGTCTATAATAAATGCATAAACTGCGTAGGTTTATTGAACTCCTGTTCACTCTCACGTGCATAGCCTGCATCTGATAGAACTCGCCAATGTGTATGACTTTCTGGTGCTTGGACAATGGGTCCAATCATCTCGGGCATTTGAAATCACAGTGCAAACATGAACAGCGTGACTGCTCGTTACTGAGTACATGTGGCGGTGGGCAGACCCCAGGGTGGCCCCCAGGAGCCCCACAGCCTGCTGAGCTGTGTGAAGTCCCCTCCCCGTGAGTGCGTGGGAGCTGGGGCTTGCTTCTAACCACAGGTGGAGGCTTCTTCTGTGATTACGCCACATACGCTTGTCCTCATGCCCTCGCTAGCCTTGAAGAAGCAGGCGGACACTCAGTAAACTGCCTTGGAAGGGGGACAATGCAGGAAGCTGCAGGTGTCCCTAGGAGCTGTGGGTGGGCTCTGGCCAATGCCCAGCCAAGCCTAAAGCTCTCAGTCCTGTGGCTGCAAGGAACCAAGTTCTTCCATCCACCTGTGGGCTCTGGGAAGCAGTCTTCCCCAGTCAAGACTTCAGATGAGGATATAACTACGGACATCTTAACTGAAGCCTGTGAGACCTAAGAGAGGATCCGGGTAAGCTGTGCCTGGACTCCTGGTCAGATGAATGGTGAGCGAACACACGGGTATCTGTTTAAGCCTTCCAGGGTGTGGTCATTTGTGACGTGGTTGAAGAAAACTCAGACACATCACATGGTAATACTTGGTCTTACCATGGTGTCAGTGGTCTGCTTTCCAGGTGACAACACAGCCCTCTGGGGGCAGCCTTGTCATCCGTGTTTTGAGGATGGGCAGAATGAGCTCAGAGATGTTCAGTAATTTGTCCACAATTTCACTGCAGAGACGTGGCCAGGAATAGAGCCAGGCTGAACGGGCCCAGACCTGGGCCCTTATCTTAACAGGATGTGTCCCCAGAATGGGGGTTCTCCTCTGCTTCACGCTTGTCTCCCTGGCCTTGCGTGGGTTTGTGGAGTCCGTCCTTGCTTCTGCCAGGCATAGGGTATCAGGAAGGCTGGTGGTCCCACTATGTCTGCACTTTGTCCCCACATCCGACCGAAGGCCCCAGAGGCTGCGGCGGGGTGGGGCGCCCTCACCTTCATCTCCGTGAGTGTTTGACATTTTCTTTTCATCACAGAGGGAGCACTCCTTCTGTCTCCTACAGCTCCTCCGCATCCGCAAGTCCACTGACCCTTATTAAACAGTAAAATGAGGCATCCATTTGGGTGAAAATGATACCAATAAACATGATCCTTCTGCATGTGAGAAATGAATGAACACCAGGTGACGAGGAAGATGCAGAAAGGAAATGTGGTATTGATGCCAAATCAAGTATCTGCCACGAGTGTCCCTCGCGGGGTCCAACAGGTCGCATCCTTTCAAGGCACCATAGCGCTGCCCCCCACCCCTTCCACCCCGCTCACATCCCCCAGCGACGTGGTTGTGACCTCCTGGCCAGAGAGAGAGTGACCATAGATGACCACAGCCTGGGTGCCCTGCCTGGAACCTCCGTTAATGCTTGAGGTGCTTATTTGTTGCACCAGTGTCTTTCAGGTACTTGAATCATGCAACAAAACAAGAGCATGCAGTAATTTTTATGTGTGTCAAGGGCTCTTGGCCTTGCCTGCCTGTGTGATTTTGGACAAAAACAACTCAAGTTTCAATTATAACATGTGTGTCAGGAAAGAGGACAACTTTGGGAGCCCTCCTTCTCAAATAATGCTATTTTGTTCTAGGGAAGAAATTAATGCATAACTCTTATATTGTAGAATGAAAAGATATTTAAATTCTGTGTTTGCTAAAAGTTACATTCAGGAGTATCCAATCCGGGATTGAATATTTGAAATTTCAGCCTAACTGTTACTCTGAATGGCCGAATAGCCAGGGGTAGTGGAGTGGGCGGTTTGAGCACTCAGAGCATGTGAGAGAGGAAACTAGTAGTTTCCCTTAAAAATACCACAGGAGGTCTTCTCGGTGGGTATTATTACCCTGATTTGCAGTGGAGAGATGGGGAGCTAAGAGAGGATCAATAATTAACTGGGTTATAGGCCCTGAAGTAACAGAACCAAGATTCTTACTGTCAGACAGGACCACTGCCCTTTCTGCTTTTCTGACCACACCACCGTGATCTTTTCTACAAAATTACCACAGACACAATAATGAAACACTGACATAATATTCTACCTTATTTTTATTACATGCATCCTTTGTTCCACTTAGTAGCTTCAGGAATAACTTGTCATCAAATTGATCATCCTAGCAAATAAGTTGCTTTCAAGAAATAAATTGTTTCATTTTAGCTATCAGTGTTCCATTAAAAAATTACAGCTAGAAGAGTCATTTACTGCATTGTCAATAACTGTTTATTGAATGGGGGAGACAGTTGTCAAGTCTTAATGTGTAAGAATATCTGGGCTGTCATTCTGAGGGAGAGAACCCACTCCTGGGCTATGGGTGAGTGCCTGCTCATTTGCTCAGTCGAGTCCAACTCTTTGCAACCCCATGAACAGTAGCCCACCAGTCTCTTCTGTCCATAGGATTCTCCAGGCAAGAATCCTGGAGTGGGTTGCCATTTCCTACTCCAGGAGATCTTCCCAACCCAGGGATCGAACCCACGTCTCCTCCGTCTCCTGCATTGGCAGGCAGACTCTTTACCACTGTGCCACCTGGAAAGCCAGTCATGAACTATACCTAACACCTAACACTGGAGGCTGGCACTGTGGATTTGATATGTGCCAAAAACGAAGGAGGTGAATTCTGGTGAACAGCAGGCAGTCACCACCACAGTCGTCCATGTGAAGTTGTATTTAAGGTCAGGTGAAGATTGAAAGATCAGTATAAAATCATTGCGAGGCCTAAAAAGACAACTTCAACTTCCAGGTTCTTCTGAAGGGACTCAGGGGTGTCGTATCTGAAAAACTCTGAGTACCAGGTGACTATTACATGTCCAACTGCTTTCATTGTATCTTCACCTAGATGAATGAGTCTGCAGTTGAGACGAAGTCAAGACGACTCAGGAGCATGAGCGTGACTGACAGTTAAGTGGTATTTCAAGTCAGCAGAAGGGATGAACTCATTTAGGCAAAGACTGTAGAAAAAAGAAGAGAAAAGACAAGAGCTCAGGACTAACGCCAGAAGCATTTAGAAGCCTGGCAGGAGAGGGAAAGAGAAGGTTAAGATGTTGCCACTGAGGACAGTCAAATTAGAAGTGTGTGGCTGAGAAGGAGACACTGGTCACTCTTGCTTAGCATTATGGGGTCAGATAATATGGGTGGGCTCTGTGACATGGAAATCATTGTTGACCTTGAATTGTGCAGAGGGGACCTACTTGAAATGAGTAGGAGTGACCAGGAGTTGAAAAAACTCTTGTTAATTCTCCTCAGTATACCAAGAGTGTGTTCCATGGGTCCTTGGTGATTCACCGTCTTATTCCATCAAAACAACAGTTATGCATTGGAGGCTCCTTCAGAAGCCTTGTCACCGGTGTAAGAGGTGGCCTTTATATGCCGAGTTCAGAGATCATGACTGGCCGCTTTTGTTTATTCCCATCTTACATTACCGTTTACACTAACCAAAACACTCATCTTGCCAGAGAAGTGAATTGCCACTTTGAATCACGAAAAACAGGCCAAAGTATAAAAATGTGAACAATTGTCAATTGTGAGTCTGATAAGTACTGTGTGAGTAAGGCAATTTGCATCTGTTACGCCTCCTCCTTTCTTGCTTTTATAATTATTGAAACACTTTTCAGATCATTAGCCCTGACAAATACAAATGAGAGGAAAACACACTCCCAATGAATATAGACTTTCCCTAGTCCCAACTCCAGGCTCCAAACCACAGAATGTTTTACTTAAAGATGATCTTTTAACTTTTGCCTCCCAACTGTATTCCAAATTTTTCCCACACTCTACCTGTTCAAACTACACTAAATGCACATATTTGAAGTGAATAAAAAATAATGAATGAATTTGAAAATGAATAAAAAATATACTTTGCCTTAAATTTCTTAGTGGCAGAAAATATTTATATTTATTTATTTATTTTTCAGCAGAAAATATTTATTTCAACATATTTACCTTTTCTTACTGAGGGCACAGAAAAGTGGCACGACGGTGGTGGTACAGACTGATGCCAAAGATGGTAAACGGCTCAGACGGCTCATTACTCACAGGGTGAGAGAGCTGAATCGCTCAAAGCTTTTTTCTTGTTCTCGTTAATAAACCGAGGATAATTTAGAGTCTCCTAAAAGCCACTGGAGAGTCTCTTGGACCTGGAGGACATTAGCAGGTGAGATCAGAGAAAGAAGGAAAATTCAGGAGGAACCCCAACACTTAGCATCTAGACATTGGCTAATTAGTAAGGGGGACCAGTGATCCTGAGCTCAAGGAACAAAGCAGCCAAATGGTAGAAAGAGCAGAGAGGCTCTAAGGTACGCGGAGCTTCAGGCAGCTCCACTGGCCTAGAGAAACCCGAGTCAGAGCTGAGGGCTTGTCAAAAGGAGTGTGCTTGGCAGATGCCACCGATCTCTAGTCAAGATGAGGGTAAAGCCAAATAGACCAATGTCTCCAAAGACCCATGCCCAGCTCTGCATGCCTGCTCAGTCACTCAGTCATGTCCAGTTCCTTGTAACCCCATGGTCTGCAGCCCACCAGGCTCCTCTGTCCATGGGATTCTCCAGGCAAGAATACTGGAGAGGGTTGCCATGCCGTCCTCCAGGGGATCTTCCTGACCCAGGGGTTGAAACCATGCCCTTTGTGTCTCCTACATTAGCAGGTGGGTTCTTTACCACTAATGCCACCTGGGAAGCACCAAATTTTTAAGCATCTGGTATAATTATTTTTCAAAAGGCACACAACTTACAAAAATTAACACAATAAGAAATAAAAATAAGAATAGTCCTATATCACTTGATCCATAATCAAAACCTTCTCTAAAAGAACTCTATGCCCTACTGAGGTCACTGGTGTGTTCTGAAAGCATTCAGAGTAAGAATACCAACTTTGCACAAAATCTCCCAGAGAAAAGAAGAAGAGGAAACAATTTTTGGTCAGTCTAGGAGGCTAGCCTAAATTGGTACCAAAACCTGCAAAGGCTATGGCAAGAAGCGAAAACTATCAAATGCAATTGTCTCATAAGCATAAAGGGGAAGCCCTAAATAAAATATTAACTAGCTAGTAGAAATACATCAGATTAATGCATTTAAAAATTCAGTGTCAGTAAAATGGCAATTTCCCTCAGTTGATCTTTAAACATCATATTTTCCCAATCAAAATCTTACAAGAGTTTTTGTGTGTAAATCGACACATTCTTTTTAACCCAGCAGCTGAAGTGGCACCGAGGACTAGTCTAGAAACAGCTACTGCCCCAGGGGGTCTCTGGGGGTCCCTGGCAGGACTCCCTGGGTGGTCTCCAACAGAGACAGGCCCTTGGTTTACATTCATGGAAAAGAAATGCACTTGGCAATGAATCCAATGCCTTCCTGTCCCTCAGCAGCCCCTGGATCCCTGAGACCCCTTCTAAATGTCTCCTGTGAACATGGGGTTTGGTTGCCCTGGGCAAGGAGAGTTTGCCAGGCTCAAGCTGTACTCTCTAGTGTCCTCACCACCTCTATCCCAGCCCTGCAGCAACTCCCCGGCTTCAAATCACAGGGGCAGTGTGGCTGTCTGCCCATCAGAGAGGCAGCGCGTGGGGAGGGGCCCTCCCATCCTGGTGCCGGCCTCCTTCTGAGATTTCTGGCTGTATCTCTCTGCTTGGTTGTATAGCCAGAGCCAGGAGCACCACTTGGGATCAAGGACACTCCACAGATTGAATCTAGTACCTTTTTTTCTTTTTTTTTTAAATTTTCTTTTGTATTGAAGTATAGGCACTTAACAACATCGTGATACTTTCAGGGGAAGAGTGAAAGGGCTCAGCAGTACATGTACCTGCATCCATTCTCCCCCAAACTCCCCTCCCATCCAGGCTGCCACATAACACTGGGCAGAGCTCCTTGTGCTATAAATTAGGTCCTTGTTCGTGATCTGTTTTAAATATAGCAGTGTGTACATGCTGAAGATGAAGCTCCAATACTTTGGCCACCTGATGCAAAGAGCTGATTCATTGGAAAAGACCCTGATGCTGGGAAAGACTGAGGGCAAGAGGAGAAGGGGATGACAGAGGATGAGATGGTTGAAGGGCATCACTGACTCAATGGACGTGAGTTTCGGTAAACTCCGGGAGTTAGTGAAGGACAGGAAGGCCTGGTGTGCTGCAGTCTATGGATCGCAAAGAGCTGGACATGACTTAGCGACTGAACAACAACAAAACAGTCTATCCCAAACCCCGGAACTACCCCTTCCTCCCATCCTCTTGCCCCCCTCCCTCCCCCACCCAGCAATGGTAAGTTTGTTTTCTCAGTCTGTGAGTGTGTTTGGTATCTTTTCAAATCCAATTGTACTGAACAAATCCAAAATAGATTTTATAACATTTGAACGTATTCTCACAATACACGTGTTAAATATTTTCAATTCACTTAATGGTAGAAAACTTGGAAAACATAGGTACTGCTCTTGATGAAAAGTTACTGAGCACCTCCCTGTGCAAGCACTGGGCTGCTATGGCAGATTCGACACTGAATCAGGCACGTTCTGCCTGGAGAGTAACTTGGGGCAACTGTTTCATATACATACCACATGTTTATGTAAGAGACACATACATAAGCATGTATATATGCATATATATGTGAATACTAATGTTTACATATTGTCACATTATTTAGCTTACTCTATTTTTTTTAAGTGATTTTTGCCATACACTGACATGAATCAGCCGTGGGTGTGCATGCACCCCCCATCCTGAACTATTCTATTTTTATAGTTCTGTATCAGGATTTTGTCATTGAACATAGAGTCCTCATTTAAGCTGATCTGCCAGGAGCCTCTTGAAATATTCAAACTGAGGCTATGTTTGTGGGGTTTTGTTTCTATTCTTATAGTTGTTTGTTTGTTTTAAATGCTTAGCATCAGAAATCTCATTGCTTAAGATGTTTAAGAAGTCAAAATACACCAACTTTCTTTTATAAATCCATGCTTTTTATTTTTAAAGAAAACATGTAGAATCCCACCGAGATCTGTAAAATCCTCGTGGCCAATGGTGTACTTGCAGTGCACCCCCTGATCTTAGAAACGCACGGCACTGCCGCCCTGCTCCTGCTCCTGCTCCCAGGGCCCATCTCCCTGCCCTGCTCTGCATCACTTCACCCTTGTGACTGCACTCGGCCTGTTGCTGCATTTTGTAAGGTCCTTCAGTTACATAGAGTAGGAAGCGCTTCAAAACTACTGAAGGACAAGAAACAAACAGTATTTTATGATTTCCTTTCCCCTGAGTTCAGCTGCTGTATTAGTGTTTGCCAGAGAAACAGAACTATGGTGTGTGTGTGTGTGTGTGCGCATATATAGTAATTAATTACAAGCAATTGGCTCATGGGATTACCATGGTGGTGGCTGGCTTAGTTTCCAAATCGTGTCCAACTCTGCAATCCCACGGACTGTGTGGGTTGTCATTTCCTCCTCCAGGAGATCTTCCCGACCCAGGGATCAAGCCTGGGTCTCCTGCCTTCCATGTGGATTCTTTACCAACTAAGCCACCAGGGAAGCCCGTGGGATTATGGAGACTGGCAAGTCCAGCTAGCAGACTGGAGACTCAAGGAAAGCGGTACTCTACTTCCCATTGGAAGGCCTCTAGCCCGGAGTCCAGAGAGCCGGAGTTCCTGTTCAAGGCCAAGGGCAGTCTTCTGTAGAACCAGAAAGAGCCAATGTGCCACGGGAAGTCCAAAGGTCATCTGGGGAGAAATCCCTCCTGCTCAGGGAAGACATCTTCTGTTCTAGTCAGGCTGTCAGCTGATTGGACAATGTCCACCTACGTTACAGAGCTCAACTTGCTTTACTGAAAGTTCACTGATTCCAACATTATTCTCATCCAAACACCCTCTCCAATACTCCCAGGATAATATTTGATCAAATATATGGGCTCTCCATGTCCCAGCCAAATCAATGCATACTATTAACCATCATAGGTGCATAACCTCATTTACAATAATTTTTAACAGAAAAAACCATATGTGTTAAAATTCTTCTGTCTAATAGCCAAGTTTTTCTGCCTATTAAAGTGAAGAATGAACGGAGAAAGCCATCAAACAGAGAAGAGCTCTCCGCTCACTAGATATATTACAAAAATAAAGGTGGATTTAGGGAAGATTCAACAGCCCTTAGCATTTAATCAAAATCTGGGGGAGAAATTAAAGTATGTCTTCATCTGAAAGTCTCTGTGAGGTTATGTTTTTCTTAGCAAAGAATTCTACAGTCATAAAAACAGATGGCACTTTTGTTTGCATTCGGGGAATGGTTGCGTATGAAAGTTGAAAAATCATGTGAAAAAGTAAAATGAGAATATTGATTATTGCTGGCACTGAATCACTGTGGAATTAGACCTTGTTTTAACAAATACCATGGTAATTAATTTTCAATTCAAAAACTTTAAGGCAAATATTTTCATATGCATTATATATTTACAGTTTGGTAAGTGATTAATGGGACATCACAGAGCTCACCTGGAATCCCAGTCAGGAAGGGGCAATGCCACATTGCCAGCCCCGGGGCCCCAACTCTCAGCCCTGTTCTTCTCGTTCAGCTGAAAGCTCAATTAAAGAACAGAGCTACCCTATGCTTTAAAGAAATGGAAGTAAATGATGAGGGGGAGCAAGAATGTGGAGAAACTCATCTTTGGATTCCTATACAATTGAAGGCAGACTACCCTGCAGGTATTAGGTTGACACAAATCTTCATGGGTCTCAAAATTGTTCTTTAAGACAAGAGTGTGTATCTGATCTCATAGCAGAAACTGCCCCTGATTGTCCTCTGGATCCAAGCTCTTCTGACAGGCAGTAGGATACAGTTGGACCATAAAGAAGGCTGAGAGCTAGAGAACTGACACCTTTGAACTGTGGTGCTGGAGAAGACTCTTGAGAGTCCCTTGGAGAGCAAGGAGATCAAACCAGTCAATTCTAAAGGAAATCAACCCTGAATATTCATTGGAAGGATTGATGCTGAACCTGAAACTCCAGTACTTTGGTCATCTGATGTGAAGAGCTAACTCATTGGAAAAGACCATGATGCTGGGAAAGATTGAGGGCAGGAGGAGAAGGGGATGGCAGAGGATGAAATGGTTGGCTGGCATCACAGACTCAGTGGACATGAATCTGCATTTAAAATGCACCAGTCAGTCTCTGAAGGGGGAGTCAGGCCAACAAACGAACTAGTGGGGATGCCCAGGTCTGAAGTGCTCTGGCCCCAGTCGGGACTTAGAAAGGAAAGGGTGGGTGTCATGACTCCTGGGTAGGCATCCTGGGAACCCAAATGGCTCCAACAATTTCCCAAAACACCCACCATGAAATCAGGTGGTCTCTTTGGCATTGACACACACACCTATATCAGTGCCTACATCGGTGGAAACAGAATCAAGGCCCCCAAAGATGTGAAGGCCAGAATCATGGGAATATGTGACTTTACGTGGAAAAGAGGATAGAGCAGATGTTGTTAAGAATTTTGAGCTGGGAGATTAGCCTGGATTTTCCAGATGGACTCAGTATAATTGCAGGAGTCCTTAAAAATGGAGACACTTTCCCACTGTGGTCAGTCAGAGGGAGAGGGGACATTGCTGGCTTTGAAGACAAGGGGAGGAACCACAAGCTGAGGGGTGTGTGTGACCTCTGGAAGTCAGAAAAGATAAGAAAGCATTCTCTCCAAGAGACTCCAGAAAGGCAGGCAACTGCCACCACTTTGATGTTGACCCAGTGAGATCCATGTCAGATGTCTGACCTCTAGAAAGGCAGGATGAGATGATATGTGTCTGTTATTTTAAGCCACAGAATGTGGGCAATTTGTTATGGCAGGTACAGAAATTCATCAACTGCTGTTCTCATTTAGTTCTAAGTCGTGTCTGACTCTTTTTGACCCCATGGACAGCAGCACACCAGGCTTCCCTGTCCTTCACTCTCTCCCAAATTCATGTCCATCCAGTCTGTTAGGCCATCCAACCATCTCATCCTCTGCTGCCACTTCTCCTGCTGCCTTTGATCTTTCTCAGCATCAGGGTCTTTTCCAGTGAGTCAGCTCTTCCTATCATGTGGCCAAAGTACTGGAGCTTCAGCTTCAGCATCAGTCCTTCCAATGAAAATGCAGGGTTGATTTCCTTTAGCATTCACCGGTTTAATCTTCTTGTTATCCAAGGCAGCGGTGCTATATTAATTCAGCACCTAAAGTCACTTTCAGGAAGCAACAGTTAGGACTGGACGTGAGTGACAGACCGGTTCCAAGTAGGAAAAGGAGTCCGTCAAGGCTGTATATTGTCACCCTGCTTATTTAACTTCTATGCAGAGTACATCATCGACTGGAAGAAACACAAGCTGGAATCAAGATTGCCAGGAGAAATATCAATAACCTCAGATATGCAGACGACAGCACCCTTATGGCAGAAAGTGAAGAAGAACTAAAGAGCCTTTTGATGAAAGTGAAAGAATCAAGTGAAAAAGTTGGCTTAAAGCTCAACATTCAGAAAAGTAAGATCATGGCATCCAGTCCCTTCACTTTATGGCAAATAGATGGGGAAACAGTGGAAACAGTGGCTGACTTTATTTTTCTGGGCTCTAAAATCATTGTGGATGGTGATTGCAGCCATGAAATTAAAAGACGCTTGCTCCTTGGAAAGAAAGTTATGACCAACCCAGACAGCATATACGGAGAAGGCAATGGCACCCCACTCCAGTACTCTTGCCTGGAAACTCCCATGGACAGAGGAAACTGGTAGTCTGCAGTCCATGGGGTCACTGGGAGTTGGACACGACTGAGCAACTTCACTTCACTTTTCACTTTCATGCATTGGAGAAGGAAATGGCAACCCACTCCAGTGTTCTTGCCTGGAGAATCCCAGGGACGGCGGAGCCTTGTAGGAGACTGTCTATGGGGTCACACAGAGTTGTACACGACTGAAGCGACTTAGCAGCAGCAGCAGCAGACAGCATATTAAAAAGCAGAGACGTTACTTTGTCAACAAAGGTCCGTCTCATCAAAGCTATGTTTTTTCCAGTAGTCATGTATGGATGTGAGAGTTGGACTATGAAGAAAGCTGAGCACAGAAGAATTGATGCTTTTGAACTGTGGTGTTGGAGAAGACTCTTGAGAGTCCCTTGGACAGTAAGGAAATCCAACCAGTCCATCCTAAAGGAGATCAGTCCTGGGTGTTAATTGGAAAGACTGATGATGAAGCTGAAGCTCCAATACTTTGGCCACCTCATGCGAAGGGCTGACTCACTTGAAAAGACCCTGATGCTGGGAAAGATTGAGGGCAGGAGGAGAAGGGGATGACAGAGGATGAGATGGTTGGATGGCATCACCGACACAATGGACATGGGTTTGGGTGGACTCCAGGAGCTGGTGATGGACAGGGAGGCCTGGCGTGCTGCGGTTCATGGCCTTGAAAAGAGTCGGACATGACTGAGTGACTGAACTGAACTGAACTGAAAGTCACTTTTATAGGAAGGAGCTATGCCAGAAATCTATACATAGTGAAATCCCAAGTGGTCTCCTAGGTGACATGGCATTCCAAGCAGTCCCCACTCTGGAACATTTCTAACATCTCAGAAGCTAGGAGCCTGGCCCAATCCAAGTGACGGCACTCTCCGGGGTGGGTTAGAGAATGTGGCTCCTATGTCAGCATCAGTCAGCATGCACAGCGTCTTGGGTAGATGGCAGGCAGAGCAGGGAGGACAGGAAGTCAGCCTTTGGGTCTGAGCAGGATCCTGGGAAGCGCTCTGGGAAGTAGGATGAAGAGAGAAGGTAAAATAAAGACCACCTGCCAGATGCCTGCTGTGTATCACGGCTACCTGCTTGATGCATATTATCCCAAGAGGCTCGCAAACCTATGAGAGACGCACTACCCTCATCTTCACTGTGCAGCGGGGAAGCCAAGGCTGAATCACACAGCTGGCAAGTGGCACTGTGTCTCTGGAATTCGAAATCCCTGCTGTAGTCCTGCGGGTCCTGATGCTGGGAGATGCCACGGTGACCACATGAAAAGCACGTGAGGTGAGGGGGAAGCCTGCTACATTATGTTGGGTCTCAGAATGTCTTAAATATTTTGATAATGATTTTTATTATCAATGCTATTTTATTTTTTAGTTATTGATGTTACTATTGTTAGAGTTCTATTAACAAGGTTAGAACTCCATTATGCAATCAGATTAGTCACTTAAACATTTTTATCAAAATTTACATCTAAGCTTCTTACCTTCCCCAGTGGCTCAGGCAGTAAAGAATCTGCCTGCCATGCAGGAGAGCCCAGGTTCAATCCCTGGGTTGGGAAGATCCCCTGGAGGAGGAAATGGCTACCCTCTTCAGTAGTCTTGTCTCAAGAATCCCACGGACAGATGAGCTCCTTGCAGCTAATTTCCAGTGGAGGTCACATTCTGATTTATCATCCTCAAACTTTCCTTCAGATCCTGCTTCTGAGATTACCACTGCTTTGTCCTGATATACCTTCCTCCTCCTTTCCCCCTCTGCTTGGAGGAGAAAGTGAACGGTTCTCACCGTAACTCCCCCTCTCAAGCCCCTTCTCATAGGAAATGCTTCCAACTTAGACCCTGGGAGCCGCCCCTGGCATGCGGGACTGCAGAGCTGCCAGTGCTCTGGGTGAGAGAAAGTAGGATGTTTCCTGCCGGCCGGCCTCGTGCCGAATCTAGCTGTGCTTGGAAACATGTAGAGAGGTGGCTGTGCCGCAGAGGTGATGGATGAGCTGCTAAAATGAATTGGTGGGGAGACGAGCTAAAAAAACAGTCAGGTTGAAGTTGCAGTCTCTCTGGAGCAGAGCCTCCAGGACCTGCTTCTGTGCAGAACTGAATCAGAAGAAAGCATCCGGAAAGGCACGCAGACCCTTCGAGTCTGAGCCGTCTGTGTGTGCCCTCACCGCTCACAGCAAGCACGTAATTACCTGCTTGCTGTAAATAGCCGATCTCTGCTCGGATCCCCGGGAAGCAGCAGGAGAACGGACTGAGAGATGTGAAAACCAGTGTCACATTTCAAACATGTATTTTCCAAATAACAGAGAGACTCTAGGGAAAAAGTAATTCCTTTAAAAAAAAAAAAGACTGGTTTTGCTGGAAACTGCTTTCCAACAACTGTGGAGACAGGTTCTGAAGCACGTGTGTGGCATCTGCTCACAGGGAAGAAGGCTCGTTCCTGGACTGCAGGTTGCAGGAAAGAAAGGGCTCACATCTGAAAAGGATGGGGTTCTCCTCAGTCCTTCAGCTACAGGTGCTTGGCAAGAGCTAGAGGCAACCAGCCACAGGTTTTCCTATCTCTGTGGCAAACACGCCAAAGCAAAAGCCAGGAGCAAGTGCAACCTCTTGCTCCTGGCCTTTATTATTATTATTATTATTATTATTATTATTAGCTCCTAAGCTAATAAGCAAGGAAGCATAGGCAGGGGATAAACAGATGGATTTCCCATCAGGCATAAAGTCCCCAAGTTAAAAATGATGAGAAGATAAGTGTCTCATGGAATTTCTCTTTATTTTCTGTTGCTAGATTCCCTGGTGGCTCAGCAGTAAAGAATCTGCCTGCAATGCAGGAGACGTGACGGGAGCCAAGGGTTCGTTTCCTGGGTCGGGAAGATCCCCTGGAGGAGGAAATGACAACCCACTCCAGCATTTTTTGCCTGAAAAATCCCATGGACAGAGGAGCCTGGCGAGCTACAGTCCATGGGGTCACAAAAAGAGTCAGACACAACTGAGCGACTAAACAATAGCAAGATTTTCAAAGCAAGCTCACCTCGACACAACTGTTACCCTTCCAGGGTCCAAGAGTCAGCTCTCGTCGAACACTCAGAAATGAATTGTCTGAGGAAACACATGCGCTGACAAAGCAAGAGACTTTTCTAGGAAGAGGTGCCCAGGTGGAGAGCAGAGATGTCAGGGAACCCGGGAGACCGCCCCGCCACGTGACTCGCAACCTCAGAGTTTGTGGTGATGGAGCCAGTTTCCAGGTGTCTCTGGCCAGTCACCTTGCTTGGCTCATATTTGGCCCAGTTTGAGGTCCTTCTTCCCAATTCAATCTCCTCCCTTCTTTCAGCCCCTCCTGAATTCTCCGTTAGTTTTCAGCGGCATCGCCACATTGCTCACCAGGACGTCTTGCTGTGAGACAAGTCACCCACGTGGTCACTGCTGCGCCTGGCCGAAGCAGAGGGTTTCGGTCGATGGTTCTGTAACACACCACTGCTCCACGCCCCCCGCTACGTCAGGATGATTTCTATCCTGACCTCCCTTTCCCCGTCCAGGTGCCTTCTGCCCCTTCCTCCAAGTGTGTCTTGACTCTTTCTCCTCAGCCTCTAGCCCTGCTCTGTCCTTCTGTACTAGGGGGTCCATTTCTGATTAGGGTCTTCCCCTTCTCCCAGGTTGGCTCCACTGGCAGGGCTTCTGGAATTCCAGGTAAATCCCAAGCCCCTCTTCCTGTGCCTTTCCTGGTCTTTGGACTGAAAGTTGAATCTGCTTGTTTGGTCCCATTAACTCCCAAATGCCAACGATAACACTTGCCCTGCAGTGGGCATCTGATCCGTGAGATGACATTCATACCTGCATGCTAAGTCTCTTCAGTCATGTCCAGTGCTCTGCCACCCGATGGACTATAGCCCACCAGGCTCCCCCACCCATGGGATTCTTCAGGCAAGAACACTGGAGTGGGTTGCCATGCCATCCTCATGGAAGGACATATGCCCCCTTCATTTCAGCTGGTTCTACAACCAATTCATTGACTGAGATATTCTATCCAGCCAACTATTCATTCCTTCAGAGCTGAGAACCCTAGTGAAGTGAAGTCGCTCAGTTGTGTCCGACTCTTTGCGACCCCATGGACTATATGTAGCCCACCAGGCTTCTCTGTCCATGGGATTCTCCAGGAAAGGATACTGGAGCGGGTTGCCATTTCCCTCTCCAGGAGATCTTCCCGACCCAGGGGTTGAACCCAGGTGTCCCACATTGTAGGCAGATGCTCTACCCTCTGAGCCACCAGGGAAGTCTCCTAGGAGTGCATGCAAGTGCCTTTTTATCACACACTAAGAGAAGCAGGTGATGGACAGGGAGGCCTGGCATGCTGCGGTTCGTGGGGTCACAAAGAGTCGGACATGACTGAGCGACTGAACTTGAACTGGAAGAGAAGCAGGCTTAGGTTTAAACCCAGGGCAAGTGACTCTAAAGATCTGGACAGCCTCTCAATGTGCACTGTCTTCTGCAACTTCTTGAAGGTGGGAAATTACGTTTCATTTGAGTTATAATTGCAAGTACCCAGCCCGATATTTAGCACAGAGCTTGGCATAGGCAGGTTGTTAATTATGTTGTCTCACACCTATGCACAGATGTTCACTAAGTGTCTGTGGATTAAACAGGCGAAGTCAGCCATCTCGGTTCACCATTTCACTGGATGGCCCAGTACTGGAGAATAGAACAGTAAATGAGGGTTGAATTTAACTGAAATGAGACTGAAGAGAAAGAGCTAGAAATGATTTAGGAAAAGTGAAAACCTGCTGACAATTTCAGACTCTCCTGGCCTTAAGGAAATGGGCAGTGGGGTAAAGGGCTGAATAGCTGCCGTAGACTCACAGAACAACTGGGGCCTCTTAGTGGCAAATGAACCGCAGCCTCTACCCGGGAAATGATTCTAGAGAAGAAATGAGGGGTTAAAACACAAGACTGTGGATTACATCAAGCTTATGACGACCCCCTGGCAAACCTCTACTCCTCTGACTTGTTTAAAATAACTGTGCTGAGAATGTGTTATTTCTCCCTCAAGATTTTCTCTCCCTACCTGCAACCCACTCTGTGTCACCCAGGCTAAGCCCTACAACTTGTGTCAGAAGGGTTCCTGGTCCTCCAGCTTCAAGTGGGTCCATCAGTGGCATCCACAGGTAGGAGTGGGGGTGAGTGTGAGTGGCCCCTACTGCCAGCTCACCTCCTGCTGCTCCCTGGAGGCTTCATCTTGCAGCCAGGATCTCTCCAGGCTCCAGGGCTCCACTTGTGCCTTGTCCTTCACAGCAAGGGGAGATGATAGATTCCAGGGGTTGTGAGCCCCAAGAAGCAACCTGAAACCCCCAGTTTCCCTTAACCCTGTCTGACCTTGTAAATAGTTCTTATCGAGCTCTTTGTTTAAGGTTTTAAGAGTTCCGTCTGTTTCCTGCAGATCCTCACCCATGCAGTAGCTGTGACGATTCCCAAATCTTGAGGGGTGAACACAAGAGAAATTGGTTCTCATTCGTGTGCAACCCAACTAGATGTTGCTGTGAACTTGTACCCTAGCTCCTCCACCTGGGGGGCTCTACCTTCCTTGGGGGATCTGTTGTTCAGTCACTAAGCTATGTCCAGTTCTTTGTAACCCTATGAACTGCAGCATGCCAGGCTTCCCTGTCCTCCACTATCTCCTGGAGTCTGCTCAAACTCATGCCCGTCAAGTCAGTGATGCCATCTAACCATCTCATCCTCTGACGTCCCCTTCTCCTCCTGCCTTTGATCTTTCCCAACATTAGGTTCTTTTCCGATGAGCCAGCTCTTCACATCAGGTCGTCAAAGTATTGGAGATTCAGCTTCAGCATCAGTCCTTCCGATGAATATTCAGGGTTGATTTCCTTTAGGACGGACTGGTTTTATCTCCTTGCAGTCCAAGGGATTCTCAAGAATCTTCTCCAACACCACAATTCAAAAGTATCAATTCTTCAGCATTCAGCCTTCTTTACGGTCCAACTCTCATATTCATACATGACTATCAGAAAAACCATAGCTTTGACTAGACAGACATTTGTGGGTAAAGTGATGTCTCTGCTTTTTAATACACTGTTGGTCAAGGAGAAGGCAATGGCACCCCACTCCAGTACTCTTGCCTGGAAACTCCCATGGACGGAGGAGCCTGGTGGGCTGCAGTCCATGGGGTCTCGAAGAGTCAGACACGACTGATCGACTTCACTTTCACTTTTCACTTTCATGCATTGGAGAAGGAAATGGCAACCCACTCCAGTGTTCTTGCCTGGAGAATCCCAGGGATGGGGGAGCCTGGTGGGCTGCCGTCTATGGGGTTGCACAGAGTTGGACACGACGGAAGCAACTTAACAGCAGCAGGTTGGTCATAGCTTTTCTTCCAAGAAGCAAGCATCTTTTAATTTCATGGCTGCAGTCACCATCTGAAGTGATTATGGAGCCCAAGAATAAAGTCTATCATCTAGGGATGGAGATTTTATGGGTCAGCTCTGAAAGTGGCATCTATCAGTTTCCGGCATTCTGTTGGCCATGACTTTGTCACCTGATCATACCTAAATGCAAAGGAGACTGGAAACATGGTCTGATTGGTGCCCTGGAGGAAAGAAGATCGGCTTGGGGAACACTGGGAAACCTTTGGCATCCTGTTTCCAAACTTTAGATGTATTTAATCAGTGCAAAATCAGTGTCTGCTGCAATGGTCAATATCCGTTTACGGCTCTGCTTCCACTCAGCAGAGCAGGTCTTAGGACAGGTGGGGCCTTCGCTGGCGGTCCAGTGGTTAAGGCTGCGCATCCACTTCAGGCTGGTGCGAGTCTGATCCCTGGCCACATGCTGCATGGTGTGGCCAAAAGCAAAAAAAGAAATAAAATAGGAAAAAGAAATAAAAAATAGGCTGGGTGTCTAAAATGGAGGCAGGGTTCTGCACCAAGCTAGCAGCAAAGACGTTGTGATTCTACAAACACCTCACTTTTATCTTGGTGAGCCTGTAGGGAAGCAGGTGTAGGAGGGAACTGACCTTCTGGAAGAACACCCTTGTGCAGGGGTCGGGGGACAGCCCGGGGATCACTGTGTGTGCAGACGTTTCTAGAGAAGTGAGGTAACGCTCTACCACAGAGGTGATTTTCTTGTATTTTTTCTGTATTTGTAAGATGTTTTCATTCTCTAAGAGTGGAGTGCTAATGCTACAATCTGGGAGTGTGGAAGACATGGAGAAGGGGATCCAGAGAGGAAACTCAGAGCACCAGGAAGAAATGCATTCTAAGGGTGCAATTTATGGAGTGCCTTTGGAGGAGAACTTTGTTGGTTTTAAGTTAAATGAATTTTCACTAAATTTCAGAGGTGGAAGGATACAGTGGTTTCCCCCGAGAGAAAGCTGTGGCCCTGGACGTCCAGGTGATTTGCCTGTAGCCCCTGGCACATTGCTGCTCCTTCCAAATATACTCATCTCCCCGAGTCCCTGACTCAAGCTCTGCTTCCAGAGAGCTAAAAGTAGATCAACCACAAGCATCTTCTAGACTATTTTATCCAGCATGGCCGTGATGGGCAACATCCGTTTCAGTGATGAGTACAAATTCATTCTTACCATGTAGCTCCTTATAGTGTGTGCATGCCTGCTGTCCGTCAGTCATGTCTGACTCTCTGCGACCCCATGGATGGTAGCCGGAATTCTGCTACATGACCTCTGACCATGGAATTCTCCAAACAAGACTACTGAAGTGGGTTTCCATGCCCTTCTTCAGGGGCTCTTCCCAACCCAGGGATTAAACCCACATCTCCCTGCAGCTCCTGCCTCGTAGGCAGATTCTTTACCACTGAGCCACCAGGGAAGCCCCAGCTCCTTACAGCACTGGTTTTCAAGTCGGTCTATATATGCCTTTCAGTTTACAACTCCTTCCTTTTATGTAATCTCTGCAACAGTCACTGATAAATGCTTGCAAAGGTGGTAAAGAATTGAATCAGAAAGACTCGGCCAAAAGAACAAGAACAGAAATTCAGGCCATTTTTCAAGGAAATCATCATGACTTGGGGAGCAAACAAGTAGTGAAGGGCTGGTTTTCTGAAAGGAGATGTAGCAGTTGGGAAACTAAACTAATAAATCCCAGGAGACAGGACGAGACCTTTGGACTGAAGAAAAAGCTGGGAGGAGGATCCAGAAGGGAAGCCCCGTCGTGTGCTGGCAGGGTGAGCGTGTCGGAGTTCTGGGCAGGTTTCTATTCATGTTTTATTCTGGTGCAGAGGCTGCCAACACCAGCAGAAGCAGCAGCTCCAGGGTGTGAAGCAGCCTTCAGATCCCAGGGAGGAATCACAGACCCTGCGGAGCTGGGCGTGTCCACTTAGTGAATAGAAATCTCAGCACAAGAGGAAATGAGAAGCCAGAGTCCTTCCAGATTCCCCAGGTTGACATGACATCGTGTTTGTCGGGTGATGGCACAAGACTCCTTAAAGATCAGGTATTAACCTGTTAATTGCAACAGCAGTCCCCTGCTGCCCGTGTTTGAGTTCATGCTTTCTCTTAACACACTGTGCTCACCCTTCAGGGCCCGACGGCCTCATTCTCATTCTCTCTGATGATATTCATTTGTCAAAACACATCCTGAAGAAAATGTCAGTTCACACCATTTGTACTGACCTGGGCGTTACTATTAGTAAGGTAAAGTGTGACCTTCTTGGATATCAGCCTCGGAGCCCCGTGCAAGGAAAAACCTCAGGCATCGATCAGCCACTCCAAAGAAGGGAGGCCTGGGTGTAACTTGTTCTTAACAGCCAGGCAAGCCATGAAGTCCACCATGATTCCTGACCTGGTTAGGTGCTGGTCCTAAAAGCTCCCTGGGAGCCTGCATTTGGTGTCGTATGCCCTGAAGACATCTGAGACTCTGAAGACACTGGCGTACCTGTCCACTCACCTGTCCAGGTAATCCTCTGCGCTGGGAACACTGACAGAGCATGGGCTGATTTTCATGATAAATATCTGCATCTTAGAGCTCAGTGCAAGGCTTGGTGCTCAATAATAGGTGAATGAGTGAACGAAGACAGGGCTACAGGGTCCATCCACAGGCTCCAGGCTTGGAGCCAGAGACCTGCAGTCTTTGTTGTCTCCATAGAAAGTTGCGTTTTCTTTCCAAACCCTTGGGCCTTTGCATGCTCTCTTTCTGTCCTTAGCTCACGGCATTTGGCTCTGTTTGACTGGTTGTTTGTTTTTAAGCATCTTTCATCCGTGTCCATTTTTATGGTCAGCTGGTTTTTCTTCCCAACTCTCAGCTCCTATCAGCTACTATCGTGGCTTTAGAAACATTTCCTGTTTCTAATATTCGTGCAGTTCAGTCAACATGGCAGAAGACAGAAAGCATTACCTTCAACAGGCCTCATTTTGATGTTGATTTATTTGGGCGGGATTTCAGTGTGTCTCAGTACTGCCTCTAAAATCTAATAAAATCCAAGTCTTGGCTCTAAGTTGTTTTACTAACTGACCCTTGGTTAGCCGAGCCAGACTCTTCTGTTTTATGCAATTAAAGTAACTTGATTCCAACACACAATGTGTGTGTGTGTGTGTGTGTGTGTGTGTGTGTGTGTGTGCACATGCTCAGTCACGTCTGACTCTTTGCAAGTCCAGGGACTGTATCCCCACCAGACTCCTCTGTCCATGGGATTTCCCAGACAAGAATACTGGAGTGGGTTGCCATTTCCTAGTCCATGGGATGTTCTCAACCCAGGGATAGAACCTATGACTCCTGCATTTTCAGGTGGGTTCTTTACCACTGAGCCACCTGGAAAGCCCTCTGACATGGAAAGCCACTGTGTATCATCTGCTTGGGGTTGTCTCTCTCTCATCTGCAGAGTATATTTGCATCTTTTTCAGGGATTCCTTAATAGGGTTGGCACTGAACCTAGCTCCTCCTCTTAAAAAAAAATCATTCTTTCAGAAGGTTCAAGTCTACCCTGGAGAGTCATTACAATTATTCTAAATTCCATCCCTATTGCTCTAAGTGTCTCCCAAACTTACCCATTGTCTGTTCCTCCTTCGTTGTCTTTGGGGAAACATGAGTAGCTGATGCATTTCTCCCCCAGACTCCGCCTATCACTTGGGTTGTTACCTGTTTAGCTTTCTGGATATTCAGGTCCCTTTGAGGAAGAACCTTGGCCTCACTTGCTGTGGGACTTCCCTCAGAGCTTCCCCCTCCCCTCAACAATGTGTGAAGATAAAGAGGAGGAAGGTCAGGAGGAAGAAATGACAAACAGATCTGCCTGGAGCCTTCGAGGCTTCATTTGTCAAGAATGTCCATCTACCCTCAATGCAGGAAGATGTCCTTTATACGGCAAACCAAAGGATACAGCAAATCCAAGACAATTTTACTCAAGCAAGTACCCAGGTGTTTAGTTTAGAATAATGGAAAGAGTCAGCATTCCAGGTCAGCAAAGCAAGATCATCTGGGCCCTTAGGAGCTCTTCAGGGGGATGGGACCTAGTCGTGCAGGAGCACAGTGCAAATGTCTATCTGTGGAGCCTCTGAGCAGAGGAGATGAAGGTCCTCCTCTGGAGGAGGGACTGACTTCTCCAAACCATCTCTCTGGACTCTGGGAAGGACTGTCTTCCCTACAGACATGATGGGGGGCTTCCCTGGTGGCTCGGTGGTAAAGAATCTGCCTGTCAATGCAGCAGACATGGGAGACAGAAAGGATTGAAGGATTGAAGGGCAAGTAGCTGACCCGAAAGAAGTCATGACTCTGTGTGTTTACTGGGTGAGCCGGGAGGAAACCACCCGAGTCCAACAGAGGATGGAGTGTATCAGTGTCACTGAGAGAGAACTAAAGATGCGAGTGATGAGCCCTGAGGAGAGGTTGTTCTCAGAATCAGGAGATCGAGTCTGCCTCCAAACTCCACTTCCAAACTCTGAGAGACTTTCCCATGGTCATTATGGATCTGCTTGCAGAGCTGGTGACCTGTGGGATTTCTGTGATTGAATCAATTTGAGAAATATTACATTTTCCCTGCTTTTTTTGTGATAAAATACACAAAATGCAAAATTACTATATTAAGTATTTTAAGTGTTTAGCTCAGTGGTATTAAACACATTCATAATATACAACCGTCACCACCATCCATCTCTAGAACTCTTTTTATCTTGTAAAACTGAAACTGTATACCCAAGAAACAATAAATTCCCATTCCTCCCCTCCATAGCCCCTGTGAGTCCAACCCCAATGCAATTGAAAATCTCTTACAGCCAGCCCTCAGTATCTGAGGCTGTGCCTGTGAATTCGACCAACTACATGCAGGTCGTGTGGTAATGCAGTATGTATTTGGTGAAAAAAATTCACATATAAGTGAATTCAAACCTGTGTTTGCTCAGGGGTCAACTGTATATATTACATTTTGCTTATTATTTATTCATCAATGACCCCTTGGATTGCTTATGTTTTGGCTATTATGAATAGTGTTGCTGTGAAATAGACGTATTCCCAGGTCTCAGTGGTAAAGAACCCACCTGCCAATGCAGTTTACTCACTCAGTTGTGTCCATTCTTTGCGCCCTATGGACTGTAGCCCGCCAGGCTCCTCTGTCCATGGAGTTCTCCAGGCAAGAATCCTGGAGTAGAGAGCCATTCCCTTCTCCAGGGGCTCTTCCTGACCCAGGGATCAAACCCAGGTCTCCTGCACTTTGGGCAGAATCTTTACCCTCTGTGCCACCAGGGAAGCCCACCTGCCAATGCAGGAGACTACAGTCCATGGGGCCACAAAGAGTCAGACAGGACTCTGTGACTAAACAGCAACATGAATCTTTGAGACCTTAGTTTCGTTGTTTTGGGCATGTGAACAGAGTGGGGTTGCTGGGCTGCCTGGCTAACTTTTGTTTGTAGGAAATACCATACTGTTTTCTGCAGCCACTGTATCATTTTCTGTTCCCATCAACAGTGCACTAGCCTACCTACTATTCACATGCTCACCAGCACTTTTATTTTGTGTTGCTTAGATAGTAGCCATCCTAAAGGTGTCATCATGGTTTGGGGTTTGCGTTTTCCTAAAGACGCTTACTCCTTGGAAGAAAAGTCATGACCAACCTAGATAGCATATTCAAAAGCAGAGACATTACTTTGCCAACAAAAGTCCATCTAGGCTATGTTTTTTCCAGTGGTCATGTATGGATGCGAGAGTTGGACTGTGAAGAAAGCTGAGCGCCGAAGAATTGATGCTTTTGAACCGTGGTGTTGGAGAAGACTCTTGAGAGTCCCTTGGACTGCAAGGAGATCCAACCAGTCCATTCTGAAGGAGATCAGCCCTGGGATTTCTTTGGAAGGACTGATGCTAAAGCTGAAACTCCAGTACTCTGGCCACCTCATTCGAAGGGTTGGCTCATTGGAAAAGACTCTGATGCTGGGAGGGATTAGGGGCAAGAGAAAAAGGGGACGACAGAGGATGAGATGGCTGGATGGTATCACCGACTCGATGGACGTTAAGTTTGAGTCAACTCCAGGAGTTGGTGATTGACAGGGAGGCCTGGCATGCTGCAGTTCATGGGGTCGCAAAGAGTCGGACACGACTGAGCGACTTAACTGAACTGAATGATTAGTGGTTTCAAGTATTTTTTCATGTGCTTATTAGGTTTTTGTCTATTTTATTTGGAGAAATATCTATACAAATTCTTATCTGATTTGAATCAGGCAAAACAGAGAAGTTGGAAGCATAGGAATAGAAAATATTAAACCAAGTTTAACCAAGCCAAAGAAATATGAAATTGAAAGTGTTAGTCATTCAGTCATGTCTGACTCTTTGTGACCCCATGGACTGTAGCCCTCCAGGCTCCTCTGTTCATGGGATTCTCCAGGCAAGAACACTGGAGTGGGTTGCCATTTCCTCCTCTAGGGGATCTTCCCAACCCAGGGATTGAACTCCAGTCTCCTGCATTGCAGATAGATTCTTTATAGTCTGAGCCACCATGGAAGCCCAGAGGAATTATTAAGTAAAGAAAAACTGTGTTAATTTTAACACAAAGTAGACTTTAAGACTTTAAATAGACTTTAAGACACCAACAAAGAAAAAAAGGCAGCATAATGACAATAGGTCACTTTCTGCAGGAAATTTCTGAAAATGCACATATAAAATACAACATGCATGTGTCTGTCTCAAAGCTACAGGACGTATAAAGAAATTAACTGACAGAATTACAAGTGGAAAATGAAACGTGCATTACTATTGTGGGAGATTATTAAGACAATCTCTTTTAGTAACTGAGACATAAATACATGGAATAGAAGTAGGATATAGAATAGCTTAATGCTGTGATATAGAACATCCTGATTTCAAAATTATACACATAACTTTTCACCCCAAAACATTGACTTATATTGAAGCCTTTATATTGATTATATTATCTAGACCATAAAACAAATTACCATAAATTCCACAGACTATTTCATCTGATCAAAGTACAAGCAAATTATAATTTCCTTTAAAAAAGTATTCATGTAGGGAAATTTCAAAGCAAACTTCTGTACAACTCATAGTTCAGAGAGGAAAGTATAATAAAAACTAGACTGAGTATAAATAAAAATGAATGATAATATACCATTTCTCATAAAAAGAACCATGAGAATATTTAGAATTATACTAACATTAGCAAAGAAGAGTAAAAGAACATACATGGTATTAGTATTAATTCAAAATGTTACCAAAAAAGCAAAAGGATAAGCATTAACTAAGAAAAATGTGTTACAAGATACAAGCAGAAGTTGACAAAACAAGTAGTAAATGCATTTTTTTAAAAGAAACAAAAACTCAAGAAGATACTCTTTTTTAAAAAAAAATTTACTGGCCTAGAAAAACTTTTCCTGAAACTGGTAAAATAAAATGTTTCAAAAAACATAAATTCATAATGTTTTTTTAATGATAAATTACAAGATGCAGTATAGAATAAAAATTTGAGAGAAAACTTAAGTAGACAGTGTTCTGTGTGGGGAAATAATTATATTAAAAGTGACTCAAGAGGAAGTAGAACAACCTGTGCAGAAACTAGAAACTGTTTGTATTTAAAATTTTACTAAAAAACTAAAGCAAACACAACAGAACAAGGAGCTCCTCAGGCCCAAACAGTGTTCAGTGGAATATTCTACCAGAATTCAGAGAACAGAAATTCTACCTTTTTAGAAATGGTTTCAAGAACTAGGAACACAAATGTTGGTCTCAAACCTAATCATGAGTTTGCAGAGCAGAGACAAGGACATTATAAGAGAGGGATGATATACTAATCTCACTGCTGATCGTAGAAGCAAAAATATTAACTACAGTAGCAAGCTAAATCCAGTATACACTAAAATAAAAATACATCAGGAACACAGTGGCTTTATACCCTGAACACAAAAACAATAAACATTATAAAACTACTATTGGGATTCAAAATGTAGGCTGAAAACAATCAGTTCAAGACACACAGTAATTGCATTATCTAAATTCAAACATATTCAAGAGTAAGCTTTTCTAAAAACCAGAAAGAAATGTTCTTTATTATAATGAGATATTTACTAAAAACTACAATGAATCCAGTATTTAATTGTGAAATGACAAAACACTTTTCTTTAATGTCAGGAACAAGAGTGGCATGCTTACTCTTACTACTTCTGTTCCATTTTTTCTGGGTGTCCAAGATAACCCTATTAAGCAAGAATAAAGAAGTAAATATTAACGGTAGAATGGTCGATACGTTTGTGTGCATAGAAAACCCTAGAGAACCTATAGCTAAATTATTGGAATTAATAAGAAAACTCGAAAGGTTGCTAGATGTAAAATCAATGTAGGAAGAAATGGATTGTATTCCAATAACCATCAACAAACAGGTGGAAAATCTAATTATAAAAAGATCCTTTACAAAACAACAGCTATATTATTGAAGATTAAATTGAACAGAAGATGTGCGATAACTTTATGGGTAAAAATATGAAGCATTATTAGAAGGTATAAAGTAAGAGCTAAGTAGAGATAACACATCATAGCTAGGAAGACTCAGATATCAAGATGTCTTATAAAATAAAAGGACCTGTAAAGTAATTAGCCTCCAAGTAAAATAAATAAATTAATTTTTTTAAAAGATATAATACTTACTAGTCATTTGGGATGAACAATACAAAAGTCTGTTGTACTCAAGGGATGGAAAACGAAATAAAATGAGAAACAAGGAATGAAAAAAAAAAATAAATAAAATAAAAGGACCTGAGAGTGTAATGCTAGCATTGGGATAGAAAAACATGAATAGAGCATGGTTATGAGCATAGAAACAGCCCCACATACATAGATTCAGAGAACTGATATAAGACAAAGGAAGTTTTGCAAGTCGCTGCAGAAATGCTGGCATGCTTAGTAAGGAGTATGGGGAAGGCTAAAGCTAATTATCTAATGGGGTCACACAGAGTGGACATGACTGAGTGACTACACTTTGACTTTTTCGTACATACTTACGTGTATAAGTATACATACACATGTGTGCGTGCATGCTAGCTAAGTCACTTCAGTCATGTCCAACCCTTGGTGACATTATGGACTATAGCCCACCAGGCTTCTCTGTCCATGGGATTCTCCAGGCAAGAATACTGGAGTGGGTTGCTCTACCCCCTCCACAGGATCTTCCCAGCCCAGGGATCAAACCCGCCTCCCTTATGTCTCTTGCATTGGCAGGCGGGTTCTTTACCACTAGCGCCACATGGGAAGCCCTATACATGAACATACGCAAACATATAAAACATATGTATAGCTATTTGTGTACATGTAAACGTGTATACATATTTGTGTACATGTAAACGTGTATACATATTTGTGTACATGTAAACGTGTATACATATTTGTGTACATGTAAACGTGTGTACATATTTGTGTACATGTAAACGTGTGTACATATTTGTGTACATGTAAACATATGTATACATATTTGAAGGGCTTCCCTCATAGCTCAGTCAGTATAAATCTTATCTGTGTACAGAAAAGAAAGAAAGATCTGTCATTTCTAATGTTCATACCCAAAGTTTATTTCAGGCCAATTTCCTTGAGAAGCCATGTGATATCTGATAATGTATAAAAACGCTATTATAAGAATAGATAAAGAGTTTTATTTATTTAAAAAAAAAAAAGAAGAGAATCTGCCTGCAATGCAGGAGACCCGAGTTTGATCCCTGGGTCAGGAAGATACTCTGGAGAAGTAAATGGCAACCCACTCCAGTATTCTTACCTGGAGAATCCCACAGACTGAGGAGCCTGGCAGGCTACAGTCCATGGGATCACAAGAGTCAGATACGACTTATCAACAAAACCATCATCACCATACATATTAGTATGTATACACACATTTATTTATTTTAAAACGTAAATACAACATTATACTGTACAATAAAAACCAGTGCTAAGTGGGATAAAATCTAAAGATGAGAAATAAGAGTTAAAAATTTTACTAAGGAGAGTGTGTTTAAGCCCGCATGAAAATAACCGGTGTGGGGTGTACCCACTCACCACAAGCAACTAGACGTAAGAACTAGACAAAATGTTGAAATCATTTTAAAAAGTCGCAACAAGCAGAACAGACTTCTGATCTGTAACAGGAAGAAGCAAACAAGCGACCCCTACCATCACTTTCTGCCTCTAGGTCACTTCTAGACTTTGATTCAAGGAGGGAAAACTCAAGCAGAGTTTAAAGAGACAATGGTTGTACCTGAAGGAGGCAGAAGTGGCTGGAATTTACAGGATGAAGTACCAGAGTGAAGGGAAAAAGTGCCCCCTGAGTCTCTGGCTGAATTCTTTTGCAAGAGATGGAGCTCCATGAGGCTGGGACGAGAACTGCTAACAAATTCAGAACAACTAGCAGGTGAGCTGAAAACTCCCCACACAAAGGCGAGAGTCATTTCCGCTCCCACTGGCCAGTGTGGAGGCATCTTGCTGAATACACGGGCATTAGGTAGAGATCCCAGAAAGTCATTGAGGGTTTTAAGAAGGTCACCTAAACAGAAGTGGAATAAAATACCCCTGGAGTAAAGGCTCTTCTACATAGGCCCCCAAAAGTGCCTAAAGCCAAGCTGCAAAGTGTCCAAGCTGACACACAAGTTGTATAAGTACCTGCCCAAGTCCAGAATGCTTTCAAACAATACAGAACCTTTGCAACTCAAAATCAGAAGTAGACAATGTCTGGAATCCAACCAAAAATTACTAAACCAGTAGAGGTAGAAATCTGTGTTATACCCATTACCAAGGGGAAAAAAAAAAGATCGAAACAGACCTAGAAATGAGAGAAGTTATAAATTATCACACAAAAACTTTAAAATAGCATTTATAATAAGGTCAGAAAACATGACTATGAAAAACAGAGATAAATAGGAACCTCATGTAACTTATAGAGATGAAATCATGTTATATGTATGGCAAGTTCCAAGTACTCAAAAAATCTTTTCCTTTCTTGGAAAAATTTCACTGGATAGTATTAACAAAAAATTAGATATTGTAAAAAAAATAGTGAATTTGAACATGGCTGTAACAGCTCCGTGGTATAAACCATGAAATAAAAATTGACTGGAAAAACTTGAACTCACTAAAATTTATTTATGACTTCCCAGGTGGCACAGTGGTAAAGGATCTGCCTGCCGATGCAGGAGATGCAGGAGACCCGAGTTTCATCCCTGGGCCCAGGAGATCCCCTGGAGCAGGAAATAGCAATCTACTCCAGTATTCTTGCCTGAAAATTCCTTGGACAAAGGAGCCTGATAAGCTACGGTCCAGGAGGTCAGAAAGAGTCAGACATGACCGAGCAGGCACACACACACACACACACACACACACACAGATAATCTATTGATAACCCCCAAATCAATACTTGTATTACTTTCATGGTCGAACAAGACAATATTCACCTTCTTGTTTTAGCTCTTCTGTCAACAAGCTTCCTTTTTGTGATCCATTTCGTGTCATATTTCTGCATTTTTTGGTGCTTTTTGTTGGTGATTAACTGTTTAAGATGTTTAAAATGACACTCAGGCATCATTCAGAACTTCTCTGTGTTCCTAAGCACAAAGAAGCTGTGATGTGTTTTACTGTTAATGAATCAACATTACCTATCAAACAAGACATCTTTAACAGAAACACAAAGTATGTATTGATTGACTGATGAAAAAGTAGGCTCAGAGGAACCTAGCTCTATTTTTCCCCTTGGAATGATGTTCAGTGCTCACTAGCTCAGTATTTATGGCCACTTTATAGAACAGGACTACTGAGTGTAATGAGAATTGACTGCATTTCCTCTATCAATACAATTGCTACACTTTAAATGCAGAAATATTATATAATAGAAAATATGTTAAGAAGCTACACCACTTAACACCCTCTTAGAATTCCATCTCAGAGGAATTTTTTGTACTGTATGAACTCTCCAACTGATAATACTTACAAACTTTGTATGAAATAGGATAAACATTTTTGAAGGCACTAGAAAGAAATTAGAAAGTTGGCATAACTAGAGGAGATTTGACTTTTGGGTGAAGAAAGCCACATTTAGTGAAATCCACATTCATATATTTTACTTCAAATGGAAAAAGTAGAACAAATATCACTACAGGGACGCTGCAGATAGATGAGCACATGCTAAGGTAACAGGCAGATGTCTGAGAAAGATTAGCTGCAACCTGTCCACGGAAAGAGATTTATAATATGATGCAAATCAAAATAAGTAATCTTTGAAACTTTTTTGAAGATAAGTACATTTTATGTAGAAAAGTTTAATTGCTAGCTTAACAAGTTTTTTAAATTGTAACCAATTCCTTGAAAACTTCTAGAAGAGCTAATAAATAAATGAGGACAAACCAAGATAATAGCAATAAGGAGTAATTGTACTTTAAGCTAGTACTAGTAATCACTAGCTTTAATAACTAGTAGCCATTAAAATGGGAGAAGACAATGGCACCCCACTCCAGTACTGTTGCCTGGAAAATCCCATGGATGGAGGAGCCTGGTAGGCTGCAGTCCATGGGGTCACTAAGAGTCAAACACGACTGAGTGACTTCACTTTCATTTTCCACTTTCATGCATTGGAGAAGGAAATGGCAACCCACTCCAGTGTTCTTGCCTGGAGAATCCCATGGACAGAGAAGCCTGGTGGGCTGCAGTCCATGGGGTCGCACAGAGTCGGGCACGACTGAAGCGACTTAGCAGCAGCAGCAGCAGCAGCAGCAGCCATTAAAATTCAGAGGAGCAAACTTACAAGCTGGTTTTTTAGGTTTTGGATTTTTACTGTCCATTCAGACTATTGATCATTTTTATTCCTATTTTATTCACTTATTTTTATTTTCAAATATATATTTTAATTGGAGGATAATTGCTTTACAATGTTGTGTTGGTTTTTGCCACACAGTAACATGAATCAGCCCAGAGAAGGCAACGGCACCCCACTCCAGTACTCTTGCCTGGAAAATCCCATGAACGGAGGAGCCTGGTGGGTGCAGTCCATGGGGTCTCTGAGGGTCGGACATGACTGAATGACTTCACTTTCACTTTTCACATTCATGCATTGGAGAAGGAAATGGCAACCCACTCCAGTGTTCTTGCCTGGAGAATCCCAGGGATGGGGAGCCTGGTGGGCTGCCGTCTCTGGGGTCACACAGAGTCGGACACGACTGAAGTGACTTAGCAGCAGCAGCAACATGAATCAGCCATAAGTATACATGTGTCTCCTCCCTCTGGAACTCCCCTGCCGCCCCCACCCCACCACACTGCTCTAGGCTGTTACAGAGCACGGGGCTGAGCTCCCTGTGTTACAGCAGCTTCCCACCAGCTGTCCATCTTACACATGGCAATGGACATATTTCAATGCTCCTCTCTCAATGCGTCCCACCCTCTTGTTCCCCTGCTGTGTACACAGGTCCATATAGAATATCTTTACTTCAGGGTGGCTTTTTAAACTCAGTGGATTAAGGAAAATAAAAGCAAATGGTGAAGCAGGAGTAAGTTGAAATGTGTGTGCACCAAGAAAAATCTGTAGCGCGGTGCTATTCTCTGGTGACAAGAAGCAACTCTAGCATGTTCTGATTTTTGCTGAAAAGTGGATTGAGCGTCATTCCCAATACTCATGTGGAGCCTGAGAGTACACAGGGGAAGATGTTTTAAATGCGTTTTGTCATCGTTGCTTTTGAGTTAGAAAAATGATAATCAATAAACAATGTGCATATTCCTTGCTCATTTATTCTTGCTTTTCAAATTCCACCTCTATAATTGTATTTCCAGTGGAAACGTAAATACAGTATCTTCACATATGTAATAGGAGACTCATTTTCTGTTTGCAATTTTATTTTTAAAAATAATCATTAAAAGTTGTATTTGTAGAAGCTAAGAGGTAAATGTGATCCACACATTCATGATCTCTTCAGTTCAGTTCAGTTCAGTTGTTCAGTCGTGTCCGACTCTTTGCGACTCCATGAATCACAGCACACCAGGCCTCCCGGTCCATCACCAACTCCTGGAGTTCACTCAAACTCATGTCCATCAAGTCTCTTAGCTCTAATTACAAGATAAACAGGAAGGGTTAGCACTATGTCCTTTTTATACAATACAGAGGACATGGGTACCATTACACATGGAAGAATTTTAAAAGTCAGATAAAAACTCAGGCAAGGTTACTAGAATATCCATATAGAGGACACTCGACCTGGAGAGCTCATGGAGATGCCTTGCTCGTGTAAAAATGTCCCCATATCAACCTAGGAGAGTCACTCTAAGAGGTTTCATTGAGTGTGCTGTCTTCACTTCCCAGAAATAGCTGCTGGGTCTTGTTACCCGAGGAATGCAGATGGTGTGTACAGGCTGACTTCTCCCCAAGCTGCCACTGCTCGCAGGCTAACTGTGTGACTGGTTCCCCAGTGTCTCACATGTACACCCAGGACTTGAGTTAAAACACAGCTAAGATCCATCCAACTGTAATTGGCTGAGCTCTGCTCCTGCTTCACATCCTCCTACTCTGCAAGCAAAGAGCTAGAGAATCTCAAACACAAGGTACAGGAACTAGCATTAGAGAAATCCTTTCTACAGAGCACTTTCAATACTCATAAAGATGATGCATAGGTTTTAGGAAATTTGTGAATTACAGAAAAAAGCCTTGTAATAATAGTTAAAACTGTTCGACATTTGGTTAAGTACTCACTACAATCTGGGAACCAAATACTTTGTATACTTTGTTTTTCCCCAAGCCTCATGAAATAGGTAAAATTATATTAAGGATATTATAGAGACAAGTAAATGAGGATTAGAAACCATCATTATTGACACACCCATAATATGATGGCTTCCCGTGGCTCAGATGGTTAAGACTTCACCTGCAATGCAAACCCTAGGTTGGGAAGATCCCCTGGAGAAGAAAATGGCAACCCACTCCAGTATTCTTGCCTGGAGAATTCCATGGATGGAGGAGTCTGGTGGGCCCCAGTACATGGGGTCACAAGGAGTCGGACATGACTGAGCAACTGACACAGCAGTATGATTGCACAGCCAGTATGTGGAACTCGATCTCAGACTAAGTTACAAAGAACACATCTTTTTACAATTGTAATAATCTGATTACCAAGTATTAAATGCTCATGTTCTTTGTATGGATTTTTAAATCTGAAAAGAAATTGAGATTATACTACATATATTGAATTGGTCAGCTTGTGTTGCTAAGACTATTGATTCTGTCTCCATATCATAGATTAATCTTATAAAATATTGTTTTCAATAGCCCCATGGCTTTCTATTGAGTGGAAAGTAGTAAAATGTATTATAATCCTTTATCTACCGCATGTTTGTGTGCTTAGTCACTTCAACTGTGTCAGACTCTCTGCAACCCTATGGATTGTAGCCCATCAGGCTCCTCTGTCCATGGGACTTGCCAGGCAAGAATACTGGAATAGTTGCCATGCCCTCCTCCAAGGGATCTTCTCAACTCAGGGATTGAACCTGGTCTTCTGCATTGCAGGCAGATTCTATAACTTCTGAGTAGGTAATAAAAATGTCATGGTTCTCTGCTTTGTCCTCCTGGAGCACCTCTTCTTGGAGCCAGCTACCATGCTTCAAAGAAGCCAACTGCCCTCAAAAGGAGACCACATGTAGGCATTGTGTGTGTCAGCCCCAGAGGAGGCCCTGACCACCAGGTCACCAATCACCAGGTAGAAAGTCAGGGAGCCTCCTGATAAACTTGGATGCAGGGCACTCCAGGGTTCAAGATGCTCCAGTTGACCTTGCATGGAGCAGAGACGAGCTACCCATGAAATGTGGTCTGAATTGGAGATTCACGAGCAAGATAAGGGACTGATAATTCCACTCCAGTGTAGCGACCCAAGGAAAATGAAAACCAACGCCAGTGAAAGATAGTCTAAGACAGTGGATAACTACAAAAAACTTGAAAAAATTCATATGTCCATTCACAGAAAACAGTTGTGCTGTACTCATAAAATGGAGGTGCAATGATAAAAAAGAACAAACTACTTAAACATGCAACAACATTGATAAATCTTATAAAACAGTATATCCTGCATCATTTCCTTGCATGAAATGCTAATACTGTTTGTTGGAAGAAGCTCCACTGAACTGAGAAGATATCTTGAGATATCTTGAAGATATTTTGAGACCAAAAATGAGGCAGGCAGCTAAATGCAATAGTGGATCAGCTTGTTATCAGGTAACTTACATGGGCTTCCCTGGTGGCTCAGTGGTAAAGAATCCACCTGCCAATGCAGGAGACATGGGTTACATCCCCCATTCAGGAAGATCCCCTGGAGAAGGGAATGGCAACCCATTCCCAGTATTCTTGCCTGGGAAATCCATGGACAGAGGAGCCTGGTGGGCTGCAGCCCATGGGATTGCAAAACAGTTGGATGCAGCTTAGCAACTAAACAACAACTTACTCACGATGTAGGATCAGGCAAACAGCACTCTGTAAGGATTTGCAGCTGCACTTGCCCTGCCGGGGGACCAGTGGGACAACTTGATAGTTAATCTAGGGTCTGGGGGTGCATGCTTGGACACAGGATGTGCACTCCCAAGCCAAGGTTTATGAATGAGCAACAAGTCTGCTGAATGCCAGGCATTCATAATATCTGGGGACTAACAGAGCACGGAGGGCACCTGGACCTAAGGATCGTTAAGCAATATCTATTAACAAAGCCCTTGAAGACAGAGATGCTTTTGTGTTTTTTTTTTTCTTTTTTTTAATTTTATTTTATTTTTAAACTTTACATAATTGTATTAGTTTTGCCAAATATCAAAATGAATCCATCACAGGTATACATGTATACCAGAGATGCTTTTGAATTACAGTGCTAGAGAAGCCTCTTGACAGTCCCTTGGACAGCAAGGAGGTCAAACCAGTCAATCCTAAAGGAAATCAACCCTGACTATTCATTGGAAGGACTGATGCTGAAGCCGAAAGTCCAATACTTTGGCCACCTGATGGGAAGAGTCAACTCACTGGAAAAGACCCTGATGCTGGGAAAGATTGAGGGCAGGAGAAGAGGGCATCAGATAATGAAATGGCTGGATGGCATCACCGACTCAATACACATGAGTTTGAGCAAGCTCCAGAAGATGGTGAAGGACAGGGACGCCTTCCATAGGTTTACAAAGGGTTGGACATGACTTAACTATTGAACAACATTAACAAGCCCTGATGACAGAGAAAGGATTTACTACACAGAGCAGCCCTAGGTGGGGTCAGTGGAAAGACAGGAGGGACTGAATTGGCATCAGTATGCCAATGGCCATACAGAGTTGAAACTAAAATATGGTCATAAGAACACATTGTGGTTATGGGACCACAATGAGTCAGGGGGTTGCCTGAAAAGGAATATAGTGGAATTTTCTGGGAGGATCAAACTATTTTATGTCTTGTTTTGGGTGTGGTGACACAGGTGTGTAGATTTGTTATTATTCACCAAGCAGAACACTTAAAATCTGAGTATCTTATTATTTTATAGTAATTACATCTCAATGTTTAAAACCTTCAACCATCTTCTAAAATTCTTTTGCTCTCTCAGTCCAACTATGCACATTTAATATCAGCACAGAAGACACTTTCTATTAAACTATTAGAGGATGGGAAATGAGAAACCATATTTATTGAAGGTCATTTTCCATGATAGAGGTTTCATCCATCCAACGTGAGGCCAGAAGATGACAACAAATAAAGCTAACTACTTGGTGAAAAATGGGGTCTGAAGATAGGAACCCAAGCATTAAAAATTCTAGGAGATGAAGATTAAATTGGACACTCCTGTTATTAATGTTCTCACATGAATTTATTAAGAGGAAATTAGCAGAGGCAATGGACTTATTACTGCTTCTGACAAGTTGTGGTAAATAATTTTGGTAGAAGAAGAATTATATTAACATAGTTGATACTTGCATTCAAAGACCAGTTCTAAATAATGAAGAAAAAAAAATAACATCTTAGTTTTGTAGTTGTGGAGAGTTTATATTCAGTCCAGGGGAGAGTGTTGAGTGAAAATGAATCCTGGAGTCTGTCATCCTGATCTTTGAAAATTATGAATAATAAAGAAAAGGTTTTGCACCAAGGCAAGTCACCTCTGCACGATAAAGTGGAGAAATGTTTGTGCACGGCTCCCGGGAGAAGCTAAACAAATGCCACGTCCACCTCCCTGCGTCCAATCAGATTTAAAAACAGAACCCCCCGCTCTCCATGTCTCAGAGTACAAATGCAGGCAAAGTACCAGCTGGAATATTGAAGGGTGCCAGTGAGTCCTCTTGTTTCATTTCCAGTGGATTTATCAGTCAGGAGATCTGAATAAGGGCACCAATATGTGCAAAAGCCCTCAGTCTGAGTCTATCCACAGACACGCTTTCAAAGTCAGATGTGGGGCCCAGGGTGGGTCAACAAGATGAGCCACTGGGCTGTGAAAAGGAAATTTAAGAACACCTCTTTGTATTAAATTGTAATTAGAAAGGAAGTAGCCATCCCTGATGTTCAGTAACAGAGCTCTAATCGAGCCCTGGATCTGTCTGCATGTCACTGCTGACGGATGGGTCTCCAAAGAGGAAATGTTGGCACAGACACCTCACTCAGTTCCTGGCTTTACTGCCATGCTTTGCAGCTTAAAGGAGCCAGAACAAGTAGACTTAAAAATCATGTTGGTATAAACCACATTTATACTCTGCCTAATTTCTCTTAACTACCCTTTGCAAAATAAAACAATTGGCTTCTAATATAGACAGACAGAGAGCAGTTGTATCTCAGTGGCTGCTTGTCCAAAGAGCAGGATTGTCCAGTGATTCCCTAGCAGCGCTCAGTGGACAAACCGGAGGCCCAGTGGACCTGCAGACATTTACATCCACACCCCTATGAGGACACAGATGCTCACCTCTGCTTCTGTCCAACGTGGAATCAATCACAGGGACTGAAAACACCCTTTCCCTGGAAACAATGAAAAGCGGACAGAATGTAGGAAAATGATGATTTTCAAGACACTAGAAGTCAGTGATCCTTGGTAAGGAGGAAAGGAGTGAAGAGAGACTTGCAACAGCCACCGTTCATTACCTGGGGGAGAAACGGGGAGCAGAGCCAACTTCCTGAAGTGACAAGCGGAACCCAGAGCCTGGAGATCAAGGCCATCAGAGTACATGACAGAAAGGGGCAGAGCTGTGTGGAAAGACCTGCAGAAAAAAGAGAAAGTGTTAGTTGCTCAGTCATGTCCAACTCTTTGTGACCCCATGGACGGTAGCCCTCCAGGATCCTCTGTCCATGGGATTTCCCAGGCAAAAATACTGGAGTGTGTAGCCATTCCCTTCTCCAGAGGTTATTCCTGACCCAGGGATCAAAATACTGGGCTATGCACAAACTCATGTGTCTGAGGAAAGAACCACCCAGAAGGAGTGCCCAGTACCCAGAAGGGGCCAGGATAGTGCCTGTTCCCACCAGCCAGGATGGAGAGCCCCACGATGGAAAAGCACCCTGGGCAGGGCATTCGGTGCACTCTCGCCTCTGTGAGCTGAGCGCGGGCCCAGCCCCACCCGACACATCTTAAGAGCAAGACCCAAAAGGATCACGCTGTTTGCAGGTGGCTTAACTGTGGCCTCAGAACAAAGCTCAAGAACACTTATAGGAATGCAAAAATATCCAGGAACCTGCAAGGTAGGATTCAAAATCAAAATCTGAAGGATTATCAGGCATGCCAATGAACCAGGAAATGGCACTTTATCAAAAAGCAGAAGAAAAAGAGAAACCCAGTATTATACTCAAACATTGCAATCTCTCTCTCAATAATTGATAAAATTGACAGATAATCAGTTAGGGTATACAAGATTTAAACAAGATTATCAACCAACTTGACCTCAATGACATTTATGGAAAAACCCATCCAATAAACAGCAGAATACATGATCTTTTCAAGTACCCACAGAATTTTTAACAACATAGATTATATCCAATACCATAAAGCAAGTATCAGTCAATTTTAAAAAATTAAATTTCTACAAAATAGATTCTCGGAGTACAGTGAATTAGATTAGAAACCAAAACCAGACAGATCTCTGGAGGATTTATGGATATTTGGAAAGTGAATGCATCAAATGAAACATCAGAAAAAAGAATTGTATAACATTTTGAACAAGATTAAAATAAAACATTATATAATAAAACTTGCAGAATGCTGCAAGATCAGTACTTGGAAGATGGGTTATTAGCTCTATATGTTAATATTATGGAGAAAAATCTCCAATAAATGCCCTAAGTCTCCAACTAGAGAAACTAGAAAAAGAAGGGTAAATGAAGTTCAAAGTAGAAGAAATGGAATAACCAAGATCAGAACAAAAATCTAGGAAATAGAAAGCTCTAAAAAAGATAAAATCAATGAAATTAATAGCTAGTTCTTTGAAAACAGCAGTAAAAGTGATAAACCAATAGCCAGACCGATTAAAGAGTAAGTGAAGATACATTTTACTAATACCAAAAATGAAAGAGGCAGTATCATACTGGTCCCACGGATGTTACAAGGATGATACGGGAGTAAATGAATGACTTCATGTCAGTACATTTTAAAACATGAAATGGACAAATTCCTTGGAAAACACAACCTATCAAAGCTCATCAAGGAAAAAAATACATAGTCTGAATAGCTCTATATATCCATTGTATTTTTTCATTTATTATAAACTTTTCGACAAGGAAAATTCTAGGCCTGAATGAATGGTTTTATTGGTGAATTCCACCAAAAATGTAAGAAAGAAAGCATACTAATTCCATATAAACTGTTCCAGAAATTGAAAATGAAAGGATGGTTTCCAGTTCATTTTCTGAGGCCAACATTACCCTGATACCAAAACCAGACAAAGACATTACAAGAAAACTACAGGACAGTAATCACTCCCGAACACAGATGCAAAATTCTTAACAGAAATTTAGCAAATGGAATCCAAACTACGTATTAAAAATTCATCATGACTAGGCTAAGTTTATATGAAGAATGCAAAGTTGGCTTGACATTTGAAAATTAATTAATGTATTTCATTGTATTAACAAGCTAAAAATGAGGATGCAATCATATGATTATCTAAATAGATACAGGAAAATGCTTAACAAAATCCAGCACTCTAAGAAAAGCTCCCAACACAGTAGGATGAACCTCCTCAAACTGGTAAAAGTCACCCATGAAAAGCTACAGCTAACATCATGCTTAAAAGACTGAATGATTCCCAGCAAAGATCATGAACAAGACAAGGGTATCTCATCACTATTTAACTTTATACCTGAGGTTCTAGCCCGTACAAGCAGGCAAGGAAAAAAAGCATCCACTGTAATGAATCCGCAGGGTAAAAATTCCTCCTGGAACCAATAGTAGTTTAATGAGTTTAAAGCATATAAAGCAATATACTAAAATCAGCCATGCTTTTACATATTTGCAGCAAATAATTGAAAATTAAAATTAAAGCAACAATACCATTGGCAATAGTACCACAAATTTAAATAATTATGGATAAATCTATCCACGGATATGGAAGACCTGAGCACTGAAAGTAACAAAATACTGCCAAGAGAAGCTGGAGGAGAACTAAACAAACACAGAGCCATACCCTGTACAAGGTCAGAAAACTCAGTCTTGCTAAGATGCCAGTTTGCCTGAAAGTGAACCGAAGGAATCCCAATCAAAATCCTAGCTGACACTTTTTTGGTAGAAATTGATGAATTGATTCTAAAACTCCTATGGAAATACAAATGGCTAAAAGGAGAGAAAATAGTGAAGGAGAAAAGCAAATCTCGAGAATTAATATTATCTTGTTTCATGAGTTTTTATAAAGGTATGGATACTAAGAGAGTGTAGTATTATAGAGACAAATAGATGGAATAAAATAGAAGAAATAGACCCCTATATATGTACATGTGTGTATGTATGTATTGTTGTCATTCAGTCACCCAGTCCGACCTGATGCAGCATGCCAGGCCTCCCTGTCCTTCACCATCTCCTAGAGTTTGCCCAAGTTCCTGCTTATTGCATCGGTGATGTCATCTAGCCATCTTATCTTCTGGCACCCTCTTCTCCTTCTGTGCTTGATCTTTCCCAGCATCAGGATCTTTTCCAATGAGTCATCTCTTGAACAGATGACCAAAAAACTGGAGCTTCAGCTACAGCATCAGTCCTTCCAGTGAATATTCAGGGTTGATCTCCCTAAAGATTGACTGGTTTGATCTCCTTGCTGTCCAGGGGAATTTCAGGAGTCTTCTCCAGCACCACAGTTCAAAAGCATCAATTCCTTGGCATTCTGCCTTCTTTACAGACCACTGGGAAGACCATAGCCCTGACTATACAGACCTAAAAAGACCCTTTCTCCTTGGAAGAAAAGCTAAGACCGACCTAGACAGCATACTAAAAAGCAGAGACGTTACTTTGCCAACAAAGGTCCATCTAGTCAAAGCTATGGTTTTTCCAGTGGTCATGTATGGATGTGAGAGTTGGACTATAAAGAAAGCTGAGCACTGAAGAATTGATGCTTTTAAACTGTGGTGTTGGAGAAGACTCATGAGAGTCCCTTGGACAGTAAGGAAATCCAACCAGTCCATCCTAAAGGAGATCAGTCCTGGGTGTTAATTGGAAAGACTGATGATGAAGCTGAAGCTCCAATACTTTGGCCACCTCACGCGAAGGGCTGACTTATTGGAAAAGACCCTAATGCTGGGAAAGATTGAAGGTGAGAGGAGAAGGGGACGGCAGAGGATGAGATGGTTGGATGGCATCACCTGACTGGATGCATGTGATTTGAGCAAGCTCCAGGAGTTGGTGATGGACAGGGAGGCCTGGCGTGCTGCAGTCCATGGAGTCACAAAGAGTTAGACACGACTGAGCAACTGAAGTGAACTGATAATGCACCTTTGTTGGCAGAGTACTGCGTCTACTTTTCAACACACTGTCTACATTTGTCATTGCTTTCTTGGCTGCAGTCAGGGTCTGCAGTGATTTTGGAGCCCAAGAAGAGGAAATCTGTCACTACTTCCACATTTTCCCCTTGTATTTGCCATGTAGTAATGGGGCTGGATGCCATGATCTTACTTGGTTTTTTTTAATATTTGGTCTTTTATTTAGCTTAAAATTATACACACATACACACATACACACGCACACACATGCACAAACATACATACAATTGGTTTGAAAATATTACAAAGGCAATTCAATGGATTAAGAGTAGTCTTTTTTTTTTTTACCAATAGTGGTGGCTTATTGGATATTTATATGGTAAAAAAACAAAAAAGAAATTCAAAGTACACCTTGCACCATAGACTTAAGCGTAAAACGTAAAACTTGGGCTGCCCAGGTGGCCCAGTGGTAAAGAATCCCCCTGCCAATTCAGGAGATAGATGCAGAAAAAGTGGGTTTGATCCCTGGGTTGGGAAGATCCCCTGGAGGAGGAAATATCTACGCACTCCAGTCTTCTTGCTTGGGAAATCCCATGCACAGAGGAGCCAAGCAGGCTAAAGTCCATGGGATCACAGAGTTGGACACAACTTAGCTACCTAGCATGCACACACGAAAGCATGAAATCTTCTAGAGAAAACGATAGAGGAAAATGTTCATAACCTTCAACAAAACAGAATCCACCCTTATGACCATAAGTACACGGAAAATCTCCACCTACTAATACCATCACCTTTGGCTTCTGGATTTCTACACATGAGATTTTTAGGGGAGACACAAACATCCAGACCTCAGCAATAAACATATATACAAACTCACAAAAAGCGGAGAAAGATGTGCACATCTGTTTGATTAGGTACTTCTCTAAGGAAGATCCGTTGATGGCAAGTAAGCACCAGCAAAGTTGTTCAACATCATTGTTCATTAGGAGAGATGCAAAAACACTTGAAAAACACTTGAGTTAAGCACTCTCATAGATCTAGCCATTCCATTTCTAGTTCCCCCAAAGAAATGAAAGTGAAAGTGAACCATAGAATTAGCAGAGCTATTTTTTTTTAAAGAGTAAGATTTTGTCAAGCAAATTCTTCTATAAGAATTGAGAGAGTAGCACTGAAATATATACATTACCATATGTAAAACAGAGAGCCAGAGAGAATTTGCTGTATGATGCTGGTACTCAAACCCAGTGACAGCTTAGAGGGGTAGGGTGGAGTGGGAGGTGGGAAAGAGGTTCAAGAGGGAGGGGACATATGTATACCTGTGGTTGATTCATGTTGATGTATGCAGAAACCAACACAATATCGTAAAGCAATTATCCTCCAATTAAAAAATAAGTAAACTTTTAGAAACATCACGCACATGCTGTTTTTTCTTTGCCTGAAACAACTCTTCACCCCTGCTCTACATAGTTCTTTTTCCCACATTCTTCAAGATTCCAAACAAATATTACCTTTTTCCTGAACGCTTTCCTGAAACAACTGAAAAGTCACCCCATCCTTTTATACTTTACACATTTGTTAATTAAGAACAATTTGCCAAACACATGTGGTCCCCTGCCCTTACAGAACTTAAAATTTTATTGAGGGAAGACAGACAATAATAAAATACATATTTGTTGAATGGAATAAATCATCATATGTATGACTGCAAAGTTGGCCAAACATCTGAATGTATCAAGACGTCTATTTTTTAAAAATGGGTGTACATCCCCTATCGTTAATTAATGACCTTGCTCAAAGTGTGTATTGCCTTGAGATATTGACTCACGATGACATATGGATTGTAAACTGTGAGCAGGTAGGGACCACAGGACACACAGCCAAGCACGTTTGATTGATGCTGACACAGACCACAGGCCTAGGTCACGGCCGACCGCGGGACGAAGGTCCCCCCCTCACTTCAGGGAGGCAGAGACTGGCCTCCTCAGATAATGGATGGGAACTTGGCTTGAAGGATAAAGGGGCTGATTTATTTCAGCATGTTTGTTTCTGTTTAAATACTTTAACACTCTTCCTACAACATGGGAAAGGAAGAGGAAGGAAGAAGAGCAACAGTGATTTTTTTAAAAAGCATCGTTTACTGTCCCTGGTGCTTGTGTGTGTGCTTGTGTGTGTGTGTGTGTGTGTGTGTGTGTGTGTGTGTGTGTGTGTGTGTGTGTGTGTAGGCTTTGCTTCCCCGGTCACTTCTGAGCTGCGGAAGCAAAAACAATCGTGAACACAAGAGTCTGGCTGAGTGCCCTGGCCTGCTTGCTTCGTAAATCATTCACAGCCTGCTGCAGTGATGATATGATGCTGCGCACGACCTCGGGGGAGGGGAGGGATGGAGGAGGAACATACTGTCGTGTGGGCTCGGCTACCTGACCACGAAGGTTGCTGTGCCACAGGCGCACACATTTCTACTACTAAAGGGGAAAAGTACACTTGAATCAAGGACCTTCTTGTTTTCCTGAGCTTGTTGATTTTAGAAATTCTAGTAAGTTGACTCACTGCAGGAATAAGTCTAAATCTTTGTTTTTATATTTAGACAAGAAAAATATTTTTCTTAAATAATCAGTCACTAAGCAGTTACTAGATGTCTAATGTATGGACACTAAGGAATAAAGGAAGGGTGAGATGAATTTGGAGACTGGGATTGACATGTGCACACTGTTGATACTATGTATAACATTCATAACCAATGAGAATCTACTGTAGAGCACAGGGAGCTCTACTTAATGCTCTGTGTAGGAAATCCAAAATGGGGATATATGTATACATGTAGCTGATTCACTTTGCCATAGAGCAGAAACTAACAACACTGAAAAGCAACTAAACTCCAATAAATTTTTGTAAAAAGTCACCTGCATTTTTCTCCCCTGTGTCATTTGGCCAGCAAATCCTGGCCCTCCCAGCTTGCTCACATACAGAACCCCATAGAGTCTTTCCTCGTGATTCTAGGTTCTTGGTTTCTTCGTCTTCCCACTAAGATCGTTTCTTTGTGATTTACTCTTGTTGATTGCTCAGCTACACTAGGATATTGTGTTCTCTAGCCCTTTCCATTAATTTTAGGATCATTGGGCTAGGGTTGTCTCTGCAACCCTCAGCTAAATTCCTACTGGGGACAAGATGAAACAGTGGAGGTCCAAGGAAGTCATTAATAAATTTCTTTTGACGTCAGTGAATTGGCAGACACAAGTCCAAGGGGGCTCTTGTCCTCTCAGTTTCCAGAAAATTAGTCTTTCTTTTATGTAGTAATAATTAGTAATTATTACATACAATAAAAACTAATAAATGTACACACACACTCACATACAGGCAGATTGACAGCAGAATAAATGTCATCACATTTCCTCCTGAAATCCAATTAGGAGAAAATTGAGGTCATGCTCAGATTAAGCAATGCCATTTTTTTTTCCTAAATCAATGGCTCTTCACCTTTTTGTGTTCACAGACCCCTCTGAGTATCTGGGAAAGCTATGGAAGCCCTCCGGGGGATAGGGGTAGGATGGAAAACAGAAAATAGACAATTCCCAGAAGCACGTGGCTCCTCAGGAAACCCTCTGCTCCAGATCTGAAATGCAGGGTGCACTCGCAATGCCATTATCTATAACCCAATAGCAGAGACGGTGCGGGGAAGTAAACTGCGTGGTTGAAACAAAGAGGACAGCTGCCTGGTTCACCCAGAAACTCCCCGAGGCCACGGGCCTTGTCTTTGATTCCGGTCCTGTTTCCAAGCAGACCACAGGTGTAACATCGTACCTACAGCCAGTCTCCACAATGAAAGGGCCGGGCAGTGCTTTGAAGAGCCTCCTGGGGGCTCTTTTAAGTGGAAACAAGTCTAACCTGGAGCCAGACTTGGAGGAAGCCTCAGTGGGTGACCACGCTCCACAGCTGCCCACCCCACCTCTTTGTCTCTGCGTTCACCCAGATCCCCCAGCTCATCCCTGCTCTGAGGCAGGTGGCTTGGCTCCCGGGCTCAACATGAGGCAGAAAATCTTGTGCCCCTCCATGGATGCTTGGCAGGCTTCGGTCTCCCTGCAAAGTCTTAAAAGTGAGAGTTCAGCGGGGTTTGAGGGCATGACAGCCCGTCACTGAAGCATCAAGTCCAACCCCACCTTCCTCGAGTTCGGCAGCAAGAAACAGAGGCAGGCTCGTCTCCAGCTGCTGTGTGTCTCTCCCTTGCTTGTCACACACAAGCTGTAGCTCAGGTGTAAGATCTAGAAAGGAAACGTATTACAAAGTGGCAAAGCTGACATGGAAGCTTCTAACCACTCTAAGGATTCTAAAGCCCCCAGATCCATGGCGTGTACCCTTCCCTGGCCGCGGTGCCCTGTGAACCAGCATGGCTGGCTCTGGGATGAGAGCACTCCAGTCTCATGAAGCTGGAAGGCGAGCTCTGCTTCTCAGGGGTCAGTCTGCACTCCGTCACTCCACGGGGCACAGAAAGCGGTGGAGGCACTTGCCTGTTACGTCATGAGGGCCCAGATTGGACACTCAGGACCCCCCATCCCCAGCCTCTCTCTCTGCCGGACTTGACTCCTTGGATGCTGACATTCACGTGCAATTCCAAGCTCAGTTTCTGAGCCCTTTCTCTGAAGCTTTTCTAATCTCTCCAGTGAGTGTTCATCACTTTCCCCTTTATGACACCAGATGAATTAATCATTCCTGAATTTCCTCTCCCTCTAACAATTCAGAAAAACCAATTTCAGATTAAAATAAGTTTCTGGAAAGGATGAAGACCAAACTCCTCACAAAGTTATTGTGAAAAGGCAAATGGAGAGAAATTATATTGCAAGACACAATAAGACCACATCCCAGGGATGACAGCCTGTCAGGCTCACCTGCCCCCTCGCTTTGCTCCTGGCCCAGGAAGGCTGTGGAGACAAGTGCGGAAGGACCACTGGGCAGGACGGCAACAGGGCAGCAAGGTGAGCTGAGGGGGCCCAACCCCAGGGCTCTGCTGGCGGGTGATGTCTCGCTGCATTCTGCAGCGTGCATGTGTCTGTGGCTGTGTCTGTGTGTCTTTGTGTGTCTGTGTGTGTCTATGTGTATGTGTGTGTCTATGTGTGTGTGTGTGTTTGTGTGTCTATGTGTATGTGTGTGTCTGTGTATGTGTCTGTGTGTTTGTGTGTGTGTGCCTCTGTATGTCTGTGTATGTGTCTGTGTGTTTGTATGTATGTCTGTATGTTTGTGTCTATGTATGTGTCTGTGTGTATATGTGTGTCTGTGTGTGTCTGTTTATATCTGTGTGTGTGTCTGTGTGTGTCTGTGTGTTTGTGTTTCTGTGTCTGTGTGCATGTGTGTGCATAGCCAAGTTGCCTGTAAGGAGGAATGTGGAGGGGGACTCTGGACTGCTTGAAGGCTGTGGACAGGCTTATACCCCAGGCACAGCATGGAGATCTGAAGGGAAGGGAGGAACAGCCAGAGCGTGAGAGGACAGAAGTCAAGGCGGAGGGCAGGGGGGCCCCACTCTGCAGCAGCGCTGCACGCCCCTGGGCGAGGTGCTCCAGTCCTCCGTGCCTTGGGGCCCTCACCAGACAAGGCCGTCACGGTCATCACCCCTCTGTGCCTCCTGCTGAAAAGGCCTGGGACGAACACAGCTCACCCGCCACGGGATGCTGGGCGAGTGCTCCTCTGCTCTGTCGCGCCCCATGGAGGTGAGCTGGCCAGGGCCACGTGGAGAGGCCAGGGCACTGTGCACCCCTTGCTCCCCTTCTCAAGGGGCAGGTCCTTCAGGAAGAAGTGTGGGCACACCACGTCCTGTCTGGAGAAGGGCGAGGACTTTCAGAGGAAGCTCCCAGGTCATATTGCTTCCATACAGCGACTTTAGAATCAAATATGATAGGATCAATAAGGCATTTCATGCAGTGACTGGCATAGAAGAATTTTTCAATATCTACCATAATTATTATTTCAGCCCAGCTGCAGTGTTTATCCTTATTCTAGCCACCTGGAGAAGTCCATAGCTTAATTTTTATTATTTAGATGAAGACACTGAGGTTCCAAGAGGCTGTTTAATTTTCTCAGGCTCCCAGCTAAACTGTCACCCCGCTGAGCACTTCACCATAGTGATTGATACTTGGTGTGCTCCATTAGTAACTACTGAATTGTGTTGGTTAATCTAGCTGCTTAGCTAGTAAATGGCATAACAGGCAGATAAATCTTGACTCTCTGACTCCCGAGTGGAGTTCTTGTCCATCACACCATCTTAGTCAGCTTCCTTCCTTCACTGGTGTCTTGATTCCTCCTCTGACATCAGATTAACTGCTGAAGTCAGTCCTGTGCTTGACCACCAAGACGTGGAGAAGTGGGTGGTTGTCATGCTTCCAAACAAAAACAGAAAGTGGCTTTGCAGAAAATCTGACAGTCCACATGTACATATGTATGTGTGTACATGCGTGTGTGTGCCTATGTCTGTGTCTGTGCATATGTGTTTGTGTGTCTGTGTCTGAGTGTCTCTTGAGAAAAGTGTCAATTTAGAGTGCACACATGTGTCCATAGACATTTCCTCTGGTTTGCACTGCTCTGGCTCTCAGGGATTTATCCTTCTCTTTTTAAGTAGCCATGGAAAAAAAAAAAAAACGCCAGTTGCTCCCTGGAAGCCCATCCAGTCGTGGAAAATTTCTCCTTTGTCTATAGCAAGTGCTCCTCTACGGTCTTATTGCCAGCTGTCTTCTGCTCTCTCTGTCAATGGTGTGCATACTTGGTTTTTAAACTTCTCTTGGCCTTAATCATCTGAGTCACAGTCAGTTACTCTTCAAATCACTCGTCAGTGTCTCCCCAGAACTCACTTCTGTATTTACATAAGGCGGAGCTTCCTGGCTTTCTCCTTTCTATGAAGATCATGACTCAGTGGGCTTCCTTATCATTGAAAATCCTCAAAACCAGTTAGCTACTTTTAAAGGGTCAATGGCAAAGACAGGAGAGTCATTTCCAGCCATTTGAATATTGCTCAAAAATCCACCTGAAGCTTAGGGAACTGGTTCCCCATGAATTGAGCATTAGTTTTAAGTGGGAGGTAAAGCTACCTTTGTGAAGCTGGCTTCTTACCTCCTGAGTATTGCTGTTGTTACTCAGTCACTAAGTCATGTCCGACTGTTTGAGACCCCATAGACTGCAGCACGCCAGGCTTCTCTGTCCTTCACTATCTCCTGAAATTTGCTCAAAGCCACATCCGTTAAGTCTTCTGAGTATGTGTTATTTGACTGATTTCCTTGTTACATGGAAAGCTTACCTGCATTAGTTGGAAACCACAGATGGACTACCCAATGATACACCTGTTCCTTGATTCTGTCTCTTATTTGCATTTTTTGAATAATATTCCTGAATTCTATCGCTGTATCAAATCCAAGTCTAGAAATACATTGACATATAGAGTAAAGCTTCCCTGATGGCTCATATGGTAAAAAAAATCTGTCTGCAATGCAGGAGACATGGATTTGTTCCCTGGGTCAGGAAGATCCCCTGGAGAAGGGAATGGCTACCCACTCCAATATTCTTGCCTGGAGAATTCCAAGGAGAGAGGAGCCTGGCAGGTTTGAGTCCATGGGATCACAAAGAGTTAGACATGACTAAGTACCTAACACACACACTAAGATAGAGTAAAGCAGAGATTTGCCTCTTGGTGTGTCAAAAAATCAGTTAAAGAGCATGCATATTCTATAACCAAACAATAGATGTAGGACATTCTGCTTAAGGTCAGAAAGCAGAGGAATTTAGAATAAGAGTAAAAAGAAATAAATGTAAATGTGATGAACAGATGGTTCAAGTTGAGACCAGTGAAGGAGCACAAGCTGGAGGTTGGAGAAGTCATCCTTCAGGTAGATTGTACACCTGTGTCTAGGTGTGAGCCTGTGTGCATATGTGTCAGTCACCATCGTCTGCGGGATCTCATTAGAGAAATTAATGGAGAGTTTGAATTATTGCATGTTTTTAAAGAAACATAAATCACATCAGTTGATACTTCAACAAAGGGCTTTGGCTTATTCTTTTAACTAGCATATATCAATTGTTGACAAGCAACTGGCTAATTTGAATACACTTGAAGGAATGTGAAAAAAATTTGTTATCTCAGGCCTGCAAATTTATATGCACAGTTATTTTGTTAGCAATATCTTTCTTTCCTGGCAGTGCCTAGATTAATCCTGCTGAATAATCAAAACATAAATTAGCGTAATGACCAGACGTTGCTGCATTTGTGAGCCAGTTAAACTTACATTATACGAGTACATTTTCTTTTTCTCACTGTCAGTAGAGTGTGAGTGTGTGCGCACATCCAAGCAGAAATCTCCCCATGGCATCACAGAAATCAAACATAAACAGAAAAGATGAAGAGAAAACAGCAGCCACCTACACACCTCTTCGGCCAGCTCCCACGCTCCCCTCCTTACTCCTACCATTTTCTAACTTTCCAGTTCATGTCAAAATTGTCGTTTTTACTATCAGTCATTAGCATCTAGAATTATTCCTTATAGGAATAAAAGTCTTTAGTTGCCTTTGGAACTGGGAAAATTGCGCTGAATATATATATATATATATATATTTTTTTTTCATTCAAGTCTGAAAAGCAAGGTTAGCATGACATTGTTCCATGACGGTATTTGGGTTCAGACAAGGTAATCTCACTGTCAGGATGGGGAGTTGCTAAAGGAGAGACGTGTGATGCAGGGAGCCCAGGAGAGATGGAGTGTCACAGGTAAACTGGGTTCCAGAAACTGACACTTTCATCATGAATGTTAAAAGGATCCCTGGAGGAAGAACACTGGTAAGACAGATGGGTGGTGAGTGACGCTGTCCTGGAAGTCCTTCTCCAGTTCGCTGCAGGCCACTCCTCTCACGGCTGCAGGTAACACTGGGTATCAGTCTCTGGAAACGACTTTGGAGATTTGTCCCTCTCTCTCTCTTTTTTTTTAATGGCGCTGCATGGCATGTGGAATCTTAGTTTCCCCACCAGGGAAGGAACCTGTATCCCCTGCAGTGGAAGCAAGGATTGATGCTGAAGCTGAAGCTCCTGATGTGAAGAACTGATTCACTGGGAAAGACCCTGATGCTGGGAAAGATTGAGGGCAGAAAGAGAAGGGGGCAACAGAGGATAAGACGGTTGGACGGCATCGCAAACTCAATGGACATGAGTTTGAGCAAACTCGGGGAGATGGTGAAGGACGGGGAAACCTGGAATGCTGCTGTCTATGGGGTCACAAAGAGTCAGACAGGCGTCAGTGACTGAACAACAACAAATATTCCATTTACACTGACTTGGATGAGAGTTTTCACAATGAATGGACATGGAATTTTGTCAAGTGTTTTTTCTCTATTGAGATGATGGTGTGATTTTTATCCTTCCTTTTGCTAATGTGGTGTGTCATATTTCTTGATTTGTGCATATTGAAGCATCATTACACCCTGAAAATAAATCTCATTTGATCACTGTATATGACACTTTTCATATATTACTGAATTTTGTTTACTAATATTTTGTTGAGGATTTTTACATCTATGTTTATCAGAGATATTTGCATGCATTTTTTTTTTTTAGTGGCTTTGGCTTTGGTGTCTGGTTATTGGTGGTCTCATAGAATGAATTTGGGAGTGTTCTTTCCTCTTCAATGAGGAAAGAGTTTTTTGAAGAGTTTGAGAAGGACAGGCATTAGCTCTTCCTTATATGTTTGGCAGAATTGCTGTGTGATGTCCTGGACTTTTGTTTGCTGGGACTTTTTAAATTACAAATTCAGTTTCACCAGTAGTGATTTGTGTGTTCAGATTGTCTGTTTCTTCCTGATTCATTTTTGGAAGGTTTCATGTTTCTAGAAATGTGTCCATTTCCTTCAGGGTGTCCCAATTTGTTGATATATGACTGTTTGTGGTACTCTAATGATTTTTTTGTACCTCTGTGATACCTGTAGTTACCTTTCTCTTTCACTTCTTTTTGTTTCTTTGGGTCCAGCTATTCTTTCCTGCAGTTTTATTCTAGCTCGTTTTCTTCCCTGTAGAGTAACACCTCTTAATCTTTCATAAAGCTTTAGTTATTGATGAAATTCCTCAATCCTTGCTTTGAAAACATCATTATTTAAAATTCATCATTACATAATAGTTCAGTCAGATATAAAATTCCAAGCAGAAGGGAATTATCTTTTAACATTTTGACTACTGTTCCATTATCACATAACTTCTATTGTTAATATCAAGACGTCTTTTGTCAGGCAAACTTTTTCTATGAACACAGAAGTAAATCTGGATTTTTCCAGTGTACAAATTTAAGAGATTTATTTTCTTTTTGGACTTTGGAGTTTCTTTATGATGTGTTTATATATCTTTTATTTATTCAGTTGGATTCCTTGATATTTCTGCTTAGAAAAATTGAGATTTTTTTTTAACTCTGAAAATTTTCTGGCCTTTACACTCTAGATATTTCTTCTCTCTCATCCTTCCTATTTTCCCCTTTTACAATCACTGTTAATTCTGTGTTGAATAATAATTTTCCCTTCATTTCTACATATATAGATATACACAAAAATATGTATATATGTATATACATATATTTTTATGTGCTTTTTAAAAAATAAATGTAGCGTGTTATTCAGTGCTTATATTTTCCTGAGCATTTCATAAACACCATTTCATTTAGTCCTTAAACATCCCTTGAGATAATATTGTGTAAATCCCTAGAGAAATCTTAGCGTTTACTGCATGTCTATTCTGCTTTGTGAAGACTTCTCATTCCCTCGTTCATTCATTTCTTTTTCCTTGCAGTTACTTGGTGTATTTCGTATCTGTGTGGTATTTGGTTGTGTCCTTCACAGCCCTCACACACTGAGCTCCTTTTGATGCCTTTGATCGCCCCTGATGCTTTCACCTCCTGGGCTCCCCCCACCAGCTGTGCCATCCGCAGTGCTGGGCCTTGCCCCTGACTTGGTCTCGTCTGCTGACTACTGTCACTATTGTCTTCTCGATGTATTTGATTGTGGCTTTCTGTTGAGAGGATGTTAGGTCTGCTCATCCCTGGCAGACTGCATGGGAGCTGAGTCCCTGAAATGAGGTTTTTGTGTTTCCTTTTTGGTTACCACTGCTGCTGCTGCTAAGTCACTTCAGTTGTGTCCGACTCTGTGGGACCCCATAGACGGCAGCCCACCGGGCTCCCCCATCCCTGGGATTCTGCAGGCAAGAACACTGGAGTGGGTTGCCATTTCCTTCTCCAATGCATGAAAGTGAAAAGTGAAAGTGAAGTCGCTCAGTCGTGTCTGACTCTTAGTGACCCCATGGACTGCAGCCTACCAGGCTCCTCCGTCCATGGGATTTTCCAGGCAAGAGTACTGGAGTGGGGTGCCATTGCCTTCTCCTTGGTTACCACAGGAGTATGTATTCTGGCTGTGTGCCTCTCTTTAGGCCAGTTAATGAACTTTTAGTTATAAGTAGTATAAACTTCAGGGCATCCTTGGTGGCCCAGTAGTAAAGATCCCACCTGCCAAGGTTATTTGGAAGGTCAGCTTGCAAGGAATACATGTCTCCTTAGCATTAAAATAATAGGCACTCTTTCAACTGTGTTTTAATGAGCTTTTTAAGAGAAAAGCTTCATTTTACATTGGCTTATTATGTATATAAATTATCTTATAATGTCAATTGCCATAAAGTCCTGAGACGTAGGTATTATCATCTCCATCTAGGAAGTAAGGAAACTGAATATGCAGGAAATTCTCAGTCTCAGCTGCAGAGAGGATTCAGATCCCAGCCTGTCCTGTCCTAAAGTCCTTGCTCTTTTGAGAACAGGTATCCTGAAACTGGAGCCTATTATACAGAGTGAAGTAAGCCAGAAAGAAAACACCAATACAGTATACTAATGCATATATATGGAATTTAGAAAGATGGTAACAATAACCCTGTATGCGAGACAGCAAAAGAGACACAGATGTATAGAACAGTCTTTTGGACTCTGTGGGGGGCGGGGGTGATGATTTGGGAGAATGGCATTAAAACATGTATAATATCATATAAGAAACGAATTGCCAGTCCAGGTTGGATGCAGGATACAGGAAGCTTGGGGCTGGTGCACTGGAATGACCCAGAGGGATGGTATGGGGAGGGAAGCGGGAGGGGGGTTCAGGATGGGGAGCACGTGTACACCTGTGGGGGATGCATGATGATGTATGGCAAAACCAATACAATATTGTAATGTAAAAAATAAATAAATAAATAAAAAGAAAACAGGTATCCTTATCTCTAGTTTTCATAACTTTGGCAATAACCAGATTTTTTTTCACCATGACATGCTAGACATGCCTCCCCCAGCAATTTCTTTTTAGAGTACCTAAAATGCTAAGAAATCAAAGTTTCCCATGGGATGCAGAACATCGTACACAATGGGCAGGCAGATGGACTAGGCTGAGGCTTTGGATGTGATGATAACAGAGAAAAATTTAGTCAGGAGTAGGGAGTGTCCCACACTCTGCCCTGCCAGTTTTCATGGCTTTACCAGCATTGAATTCAATGAAAGACCAACATATGTTCAATAGGTGTCAGAGGAACCCTGTATAAACCCTGTGACCCTGCCCTGCCTCCCAGTTCAGAACACCTTCAAGAGAACTGTGACGACGGGGTACCACAGTATTCCGTCCCCAGCGCCACTCTGAGATGCTTTTTCTCCAATTTGAAAATGAATTCATGACCACTGCAGCAGGAACTTAAGGGTTTCCCCACAAAGAAATGATGAATGTGTTCTTAGGTGGGGGCACATAGCATTTCAAACACAGTTACAAAAGGAGATACGGACTATTATTTCACCTCACTCAGCTATCATGTGTAGAACTGTTTCATTTTAGATTAAGTGATCAAAATTCTTCGTAAATATCCTGCAATAAACTTGGAATTCAATCAAAGAGTTAGAGCTGGCTGTATTAACATTTGTTTTGCTCTGTGTTGTTCTGTGATCAAGAAACCATGGAACATTTTGTCTTGAGCTCTTGCGTCTTTTCTGTGAAGAAATACGATTTGATTCAGCTTTGTTTGCAGGATTAATCACTGGATTGAATGATATTTTGCCACCTGAATTCTGCCCTTTTGTGGCTCCCCTGAATTTCTCCTCTATTTCTGGTGGTGTTCTCTGCCCTCAGCTACTAAAAAGCTTTAACCAAATCGGACGAGTTCCTTCTCAGAGTTAAGAATCCAGTTTTTTGGTCAGCTGCTGAGGTGTGAGGCTGCCTCACTGCCGGTTTGTTGGGGGGCCAGCAAAGGGACAGATGGGAGGCAGCATGGGGCTGACGGCAGGCTATGGTTGCAAGACTGGAGTCTGTTTGTGCATTTATGTTTTGTCCTCAGTTAAGTGTATTCTTAGCACTAACTGAAGTCAAGGCTTTCCACATGGTGCTAGTAGTAAAGAAATTGCCTGCAAATCCAGGAGACGCAGGAGATCCAGGTTTGATCCCTGGGTCAGGAAGATCCCCTGGAGGAGGACATGGCAAACCATTTCAGTATCCATGCCTGCCTGGAAAATCCCATGGTCAGCAGAGCCTGGTGGGTTACAGACCATAGGGTCACAAAGAGTCGGACACAACTGAAGTGACTTTAGCATGCACGCAGAGTACTTTTCTTAAAGCAAGCTTTTTCTCTAAAAATATTTAGGAAGGAGGTCAGCATAGCCCTCTGTGCACAGACCCAGACCCCATCTCCTTGCTGCTCCATGAACATCCCTTACTCGGGGCCTTTGGGGACATCAGCACAACTGCTCTGAGCCTCCCATTCCCTCAAGCCTCACCATCCTTGCCACACTTGCCCCGTGAGCTCATTCTATTTTGCTCGTAGGATGGTTATTTCCCATCCTCTGTAACATGTGCTTAGAATCGCTTGCTCACTCTGCAGTGTCCATCCCTCTTTGTAGCTCTCTTCCCACATTACAGAACTTCAGGGACAGGCTATCAAGAGGCAAGCAACAGAATTTGTCATTGGCCAGAGACGTCCAGAAAGAAGAGATTTATTTTGCACATTTTTGGTAAAAACTGGTTGACAGGAAGCCTTTAGATCACAAGAGAAGTGCTTATTCTTAGGTAGCAGGGAATGGATGAGACTCGGCAGAGAAAGCTAGAGCCTCCAAACCCAGGCACCTTGCATCCTGGCTCTCTGTAGGGAAAATCAAGAAGGAAGATGTGGTAGAGAGCATAGAACTGTGTCGCCCTGACACAGGGGGCCAGGGTACCTGCGCGCCCTCTCTGGTTGCTTCAATGTGCTGTCTAGACTCATCAGGCTCTGATCTCATTGTCCCTGCTCTGCAGCACTGCAAGCTGTGGCTCTCGCTGAGAAGCCATCTGCCATTGTCTCCTCCCTGAATAGAGACCGAACAAGACACACAGGGAAGCTGATAGCAAACCGTGGGCTCTGTCAAAAGAGACCTCCTTTCGCAGAAACTCCTGGAGCCTGGTGTGCAGGGATTTGCAGGGGGTGGGAGGCAATTAAGTAGAAAGGATACAAAGAAGACATTGGACGACACCCCCAGGTTCCTTTCCTTTGTTGATTCATAGCAGCTATGGGGTCTCTGTGGGTTGGGGAGCATGGGGAGGGGAGAGAGGGTCTGCCCTGGCTTCTGGCACTTCCCCGCTCACCTCTCCTCCACCACCCTGGCTCTCTCCTGCTGTTATACCTCCTCGAGTCAAGTGAGTTTCAGTTGCTTCCAATCGAAGTGCTGAATTTAGATACGCAAACAGCAGCATGCCGATGGATGTGCCGTGCTCTGCATGCCAACAGCAGCCGCCTGCTGTCCCCAGGCGGCCTAGCTGCTCTCCCCGGGCTCCGGGATGGGCCCTAAAAGGCAGAGCTGAAGACTTTCCTTCGCTGCACCCATCGCCCCAGCCCCTTGAAACCAAAGCTTGGGAGGGGTGCTTTCATTTGAAAATGTTCAGAATTAGTACATTTGTATAAATCAACAGCCTGTCATTTTTTTCCCTTTACTTAAAAATTTCATCCACTAGCACTTTAAAGCTTAGCTGAAAAGGTTTTTAAAAAACCTCGCGTTTATGTAGTCATGTGTAGCCTAAAGGCATAAGTGATTTTGACTTAACGGTTTTCTACTTGTTTGACACAGTATCTGGAGCTGAGTTTTGGAGCAGAGAAGTAAAAACTGCACATGAAAATATATACAGCTCATATCCTTATAATGACCTTCTAGAAAAAATCAACTGTGGGTGGGCAGGCGTGTGACACTGGAGTCGTCTTATGTCCCCACTCATCTGAAAAGCAATATAGTTCAGTCCCCTGACGTCTTAGCTGACCTGACCACTCTCTTAGGAATGTGCTTTGCCTGGAGCTTCTCTCAGCCCCCAGCCCCAGCCTCACAACAGTTGTGACCTTGACACCAAGCTGACCTATGGGCTGCAGCGATGCTATATACACTGTGTACCCGGGTACCCCCACAGGAGAATGACGGGGTACACTGGCACCTCACTTTCAGGTGTAAATGACATACAGAAACATTAAAGTCATCCCAGAAGAGCTAAAATTACAAATAAAACCTATTTTGGAGTTTCCACGTGTAGTTTGGAAAAAGCCTCTATTTTTTCCTTTTCTTAATCCTGGGGGACTAAGAAATAAACATTTGCAAAAGGAATGCAAATGTCATCTGTAAAGAAGACATGCATGTCATGCTAGCACTCTGGACTGTCGAGGATTTCCTCACCTCAGTGGACGCTTTCCTTTGTATTAAGGTTTGAGATAAATTCTCCTGTCCCTGCCGCCAGCCAGCTGCCTTAGGCCTTCAGTATTTCTGTGCTGACCCCGTTTCCAGCACAACACTCCCAAGAGAGAGCAATCAAGAGAAACAGCCCGCCTGTCATCTGCAGTGTGAGTTCCAAAGCCAAGGCCAGAGCCCCTAACAATCAGTTGAAAGGAATCTGAGGATTCCCTTTTCCAACTCTCGGGCAGCAGAAAAGTGCTATACATTTTTATAGATGAGAAGATGCTGCCATAATGCACTGCTGCGGAGGCAGCAGTCAGAAAAGCTGCCCGAATGAGAAGATGCTGCCATAATGCACTGCTGCAGAAGCAGCAGTCAAAAAAGCTGCCCGAATGCAGCTCTGCACTCGGATCTGCTGCCATAATGGACTGCTGCGGAAAGCAGTCAGAAAAGCTGCCCGAATGCAGCTCTGCACTCGGATCACCTGAGACGATGCCCTCTCTGGCTGTAGGTGGAAAGCCACTGAGAACAGATTGCTGTCCGGAGGGTCTGGAGTCAGTCATCAGAAGATGGTTTAGGAGCCTGTCAGTCATCGCACTCAACATCATTTCCTGAGCTGGGGCTCACAGTGCCCTGTGGTGGTGAGTTTGCCAAGACCGAGGTCAACCCTGCAGGAACTGGGGGTCCAGTGGAGGAGGAGGACAGGTAAGACAGCAATTACCAGATGCATTGTTGCTGTTGTTTAGCCCCTAAGTCATGTCTGACACTTTGGGAACCCCGTGGACTGTAGTCTACCAGTATCCTCTGTCCATGGAATTTCCCAGGGAAGAATACTGGAGTGGGTTGTCATTTCCTTCTCTAGGGGATCTTCTTGACCCAGGGATTGAACCTGAGTCTCCTGCATTGCAGGCGGATCATTGGTGCCTTAATTGGGAAGCAGGCCACCTGAAGGTGTGATGGGGTTGAGGAGGGGAGATGGGTTTTGACAGCAGAAATAGCCATGTCAACCATTCTCAGGAGTTCCAGCTTTATTCTGCCACCCTCAGGAAAGCAACAGCTCAAGACCAGAGGCAGCAGGGGAAGACAGACCAGCTGAGGATGCCGGGCAGTGGTGGTGGAAGGGAGAAGCAGCTCCAACTTCAGGGGCAGGAGCTGAGGATTTGGTGCTGCCCTGAGCTGGAGACTGCAGGACTGAGCCAGTGCAGGCGAGCAAGGAGTGCAGCATGAGTGACGGCTTGACTCGGGGCTTCGGTTTTGCCTGGAGGCCGTACTGATTCTCTGAACGCTATAGACTGAAGGTCCACGTGCCCACACCCCACATGCATTTACTGAAGCTCCAGCCTCCACAGTGATGGCATCTGAGGTAGGTAGGGTAAGATGAGGTCATGAGGGTGGGGCCCCCAGGATGAGGTTAGTGCCCTTGCAAAAGGAGACACTAGAGTCTGTTCCGTCCACTGCACACCAAGGAAAGGCCACCTGAAGACACGGCAAGAAGGTGGTTTACCAGCCAGGAAGAGGGTGGTCACAAGAACCCAAATCTGCCTGCACCTTGCTCCTGAACTCCAGAACTGTGAGTGTCCCATCTGTAACATGACATTCCAGCAGCCCCAGCAGACTAAGACACAGTTAGTGGAGCCACAACAGGAGCAGACTGATGGGGCAGGAAGGGCTGTCTGGGCATATTCCATTTAATCTCTTTTAGAACCTCCAGGGGGGACTTGCCAAGTGGGTGGGTGGATGGAGGCTCCAATAGCCTCGCTGGGTCCACCTGCCCGTGCATCCTCACCACAGCACTTGGACAAATGTTCAGAAGCTCCCTCTTCTGCTGTCCTTGCTCCTCCCTCCCACCCATTCCCTTAGGGGCAGCTTTTCCCAAAGGAAAGCATGGCACCCCTCCCCCCAGAAGCCACCAGGGCTGGTTCAGCAGGGAAGGCCAGAGATGCCACGTGGATATGGCCTGAGGACCAGCCCTCTCCTGCACACTCTGATTTGGGGGCCTGGCTGCTGCCTGGTTTTGAGCTTGTTTCTGATCTCCTCGTGGCTGTCTCAAAGCTTCCTCTTGTTCTTAACAGCTTCGGTAGCTAATGTAGCTCCTGTTGTTTTCAAAGGCAGATCTGTCCTTTTTGAGCAATGATGGGAGAGACTACAAAAACACACTTAGCCTGACATTCCATCCTCAGACTTTCTTTTATGTTACAAACCCCAGTTCTCGGGAATAAAGTTCCATCCCCATCTAGTGCTTAGCCAGCACCTTCTTTTCTAAGGATCCTAAGAACTTTCCCAGCCTTGTCTACTGATTAAGAAATTTTGGACAACCCCAGGAGCATCCCATCCTCCCTGACCCCTCACAGTGAGGGAGCAGGTAAGGGACCCAAGGCTCTATTCCAGTTGTCACTGGGTCCCCTGGGCAGCGCAGTTCATGCCCCGAGACTCCAGGAACTCGCATGTTAAGTGGCATCTCAGATCCTGTGCCCAATATCTCTCTCCACCAGTATCCCCAGGGTCCAATGGGTGGGAAGGAGAGCGAGATGGCAGCTCCCAGGGCCTCAGGATGACGGACCCATTGCATAGGCCAGCCTCTCCCTTCCTCCCATCTCCTCTCCCCAGGTTCCTGTGTGGAGGAAGGAGGGGTAAGAGCCCCTCCCCAAACCCTCCTGAAAAACACCAGAGGCACACCGGACCACTCCCACCTCCACTGCTCCTGCAGGTGCCCTTCCGCTCTGAAAGGGCTTACAAAGGTTTTGCTGAAAAAGATAGATGGCTTCCTTGAAAAAAGCATTTAAAATTGAGAAAAGGACCCTATGGTCCAGTGGTTAAGACACCATGCTTCCAAGCCAAGGGGCACAGTGTTGATCTCCGGTCAGGGAACTAAGATCCCACTTGCTGTACGATGAAGCCAAAAAACGATTTAAAAAAATAAGATTGAGGAAATGAGCAAACAAGATAGATTGCTTCCATTACAATTCCACCTGTGCAAATTAAATTTGGAGCTAATAATTCCCAGATGGGTGTTCAGAAAGGAAAAAAAAAAGAAGAAGAAAACAATCTAGCTTATTGATGAAGCTAACTACATTGCTTTGCCCACAAAGGTCCGTCTAGTCAAAGCTATGGTTTTTCCAGTGGTCATGTATGGATGTGAGAGCTGGACCATAAAGAAGGCTGAACGCAGAAGAACTGATGCTGTTGAACTGTGGTGTTGGAGAAGACTCTTGAGGCTCCCCTGGACTGCAAAGGAAATCAATCCTGAGTATTCATTAGAAGGACTGATGCTGAAGCTGAAGGTCCAGTCCTTTGGCCACCTGATGAAAAGAGGTGACTCATCAGAAAAGACCCTGATGCTGGGAAAGATTGAAGGCGGGAGGAGAAGGGGACGACAGAGGATGAGATGGTTGGGTGGCATCATCGATTTGATGGACATGAGCTTGAGCGAGCTCCAGGAGATGGTGAAGGACAGGGAAGCCTGGTGTGCTGCAGTCCACGGGATCTCAGAGTCAGACACGACTGAATGACTGAACAACAACAACACATTCCTGAAAATTAAAAAAAAAAAAAAAAACACATAAATACTAATATTGAAAACCTTCAGCATTCCTGGTCCTTTCAAGTGCCCCATCCCCCTGAAGTCCACTCCCTGGGAAACAAAATTTAATAAGCATAATCTCAGTCACCGCTCTACCTCTCCCCTCTCCTCCCATCATACTAGTCTACTCCTGGCTCCTAGGAGCAGACTGTGGAAGCTGGAGGTTTGCAAGAATCACTGCCACGCTGCAGCCCAAAGTTGGCTTATAACACGACAGAGTGGGGTTTTCTACAAAGAGAAAGCCCCTTTGGAGTCTCATCAAGGACAGATCAGTGTTGACAATTGCTCTTTTCTGCATTTATAATCACAGATGTGGCTTTTACGCTCCCATAATCCCTCCTCTTGACTTTCCATTCTGTATGCTTCCCACCATCACAGCCACTCGCTGAAACTCAGGCTAAGGGACTAAAGGAACGTGCGGAGCCTGATGCAGGAAGAAACAGCATGAGATGAGCTGAGAAGCTGCCGTTGGAACCGGCTTCCTTTCCCAGGTTTGACAACCCACCAGATGCTGGACGAGCTGCTCTAAGACACATTGTCCCAGAAAACATGAGAGCAGCCTAGAAAGCTCTCCAGCAGGAAATGGGAAGAAGGATGATGACCGGCCTTCCCCCTCTGGCTCTATCCGACTCAGAGGACCCAACATGGTGGCTGCTGAGACCTTCTCCTGGCCAGTTCAGAGATGAAAAGCACACTGCCCTCTACGATCCACCCACAACCCTATCCCTATCACTCCAAACTCCTGGGTTTGCCCACCTGCCTTCTCCCACCTGCCTTAGTCTGGGCTTTGTCAACATGAAAGCTACAAGATATAAAAGACTTTAGCTGGAGACAGGCAGGCATGGTTAAGGTGAGTCAAACTGCTCAGACCCTGCATCTAGAAGCGTCCTTGATTTCTATCACCAACACAAGTCATGTGTCGCTGCTTTTCAAAGGTGAACCTGAAAGCAAATGGAGACAGTGCCTTTTGGATCAGGCAGCAAACTTCCTCCTCATCTTCCCAGCCCCTGTTCCTTCTCTTCTTCTGGCAAGATGCATTCCCTTTCTGGTTCCATACACTACTGACAGCACAAACTAAATTATAAAATTGAAATTCAATGCCAATATACTTAAATTTAACACAAGTAGAAGGAGTAAATTCATTAGGAAGGATTTAAAAGTGTTTCATTATGTGATGAAAACATACAGATATAATCCCTCTTGACTACCTGTATTTTCAATTTGCATATTATATTGAAACTCAAATTCATTTTGCAAGTAAAATCAACATAAGCTTAATGTTCGGCTGCCTATTTATAAAACAAGCAGTGCCCCTTGCGTCCCTCAGTTTACTAATTTTCTGAAAAGCTGCTCTTGTTGTTGTTCAGTCGCTTGGCTGTGTCCGACTCTTTGCGACCCATGGACCACAGCACGCCAGGCTCCCCTGTCTTTCATCATCTCCCGGAGTTTGCTCAAACTCATGTCCACTGACTCAGTGATGCTTTCTAACCATCTCAAGTCACCCCCTTCTCCTTTTGCCTTCATTCTTTCCCAGCATTAGAGTGTTTTCCCATGAGTTGGCTCTTCACACAGAGTGACCAAATTATTGGAATTTCAGCTTCAGCATCAGTCCTTCCAATGAATTTTCAGGGTTGATTTCCTTTAGGATTGACTGGTTGGATCTCCTTGCAGTCCAAGGGACTCTCCAAAGCTATTATTTTACTTATATTTTTGAGGTGCTTAGAAATCCCCAAATTCATCCTAATGTGCATTTACTTTCTCTGCCCAGCTCAATGAGAAAGTACTAGCTTGCATAACAAGGCAAGGAAGTAGAAAGTAACACACAAAGTTGGGAAGGTATAAAAAAATTATCTGAAAACTTCTGAAGAATAAAAGAAAGCTACTAAAAGAAATAGAGTTTAGCAAGATTGCTGATACAAGGTTAATATATAAAACAATTCTACTTCTAACAAAACAAAATTGAAGTTAAAAAATTATATTTACCATAGCAAAAAATAACTAAGGATAAATACAACAAAAGGTGTGCAAAACCTCTTCATTAAAATTACAAAACTGGTAACAGAAATGAATAAATAAAGACATGTTAAATTGTTTGATTAGAAGACTCACTATTGCCAGTATGGGAATTGTCTCCAAATTGATGTGTAACTGCAAGATAATCCCTGTCAAAACCCAAGCAGGAATTTTACAGAAAGTGATAAACTGATTTAAAATGCACATGGAAATGCAAAATTCCTAGAATAACAAAATCATTTGAAAATAAAAGAACAAAGGCAATGGACTTGCCTGATTCCATGGTTGGCTATGAACTCGTAGTATAAATCAAAGAATAAAGTATTGGCATAAAGTATTGGCAAAGATACATAGACCAGTTCACTGAGTCTTGGTGAGTGGCCAAGCAAAAGGACTATTCTAGGGACAGTTCCATTTGAACTTGAAAAGTGTGTAGACACAGCTGTTTGGAGGTACAGTGTTTCGGAGCTGTTCACCAAACCAAGTCAACTGGAAGTGCTGTTCTATCTCCTGTATACTTAAGGATTTGCTTCATTAGTTACTGAGAGACGCATATACAATCTCCACACATAATGGCTGATATTTCTAGTTTTCTTTCGATTTTGCCATTCTTGCTTAATATATTATGTGCATAAACATTTGTAATTTTATTTGTTCCTTCTCCAGTTTCCCTTCCATCACCATGTTTTCTCTTTTTTTCTCTAGTTTGCCTTAAGGTTTTGTCTGACATTTAAATAACCATTCAATTTCCCCTTAGAGTTTGCAAGGTATATTTTTCCATCCTTCCCATTCATCCTAGCTCTGTCCTTGAGTTTAAAGTGCTTCTCTCTCAGGCAATATCTAACTGGACCTTGCCTACTCATGAAGCTTGAAAAGTGGAAAGCTTCAGTCAATTGTTTATGCCATTCACATCTAGTGTAGTTTTGACATGAATGAATTGATGTCTGCCTTGATGCTAATGTTTCTTATCAATTCGTTTCTTATCCTATTTTTGATCCTCTGTCCCTATTACTAATTTCTTTCATTTTAAACAAATATTTTAGTGCATATTTTCTCTTTTTACTTTTTAGCTATATTTCTGTTTATGTTTTCCAGTGGTTGTTGTAGGTATTATTATGTAAACCTTTAACTTTGCAAAGTCTACTTCAGGTTAATATTTACTTACTTCTGGTAAAATATAGAAATTTAGTAACATTGTATCTCCATTACAACCTTTCTTTCTTGTTGTACATATTTCATGCCTTTACATTATAATTCCAAAACTACAGTTGTCCCCTGGAATCCTTTAAGGACTGGCTCTAGTACCCCTCCACGGATAACAAAATTAGAGAATACTCAAGTCCTTTATATAAAATGGCATAGTTTTGCATATAACCTATACACACCTTCCCATATACTTTACATTATCTCTAGATTACATTTAACACCCAGTACTATGTAAACACTATGTAAAGAGTTGCAAATACAATGTAAATGCTATGCAAATAGTTACCAGGTACAGTGAAAACTCAAACTTTACTTTTTGGAAATTTCTGTAATGTTTTTTGATTTATGTCAGAACTCATAGATAGGAAACTCACAGAGGGCCTATTCTACCGTGCCACAATTTTGCTACAAATAGACATATGTCTTTTAAAGAAATTAAGTGAAAAAGTAAAAACTTTTTTAATGTTTGCTTAATATTTGGTGGCGCTAGAGCCGGAGAAGGCAATGGCACTCCACTCCAGTACTCTTGCCTGGAAAATCCCATGGACGGAGGGGCCTGGTAGGCTGCAGTCCATGGGGTCACTAGGAGTCGGACACGACTGAGTGACTTCACTTTCACTTTTCACTTTCATGCATTGGAGAAGGAAATGGCAACCCACTCCAGTGTTCTTGCCTGGAGAATCCTAGGGACGGAGAGGCTGGTGGGCTGCCGTCTATGGGGTCGCAGAGTCGGATACGACTGAAGTGACTTAGCAGCAGCAGTGGTAAAGAATCCGCCTGCCAATGTAGGAAATGCAAGAAACACAGGTTCGACCCCTGGGTGGGGAAGATCCCCTGGAGAAAGGCATGGCAACCCACTCCAGTATTCTTGCCTGGAGAATTCCATGGAGAGAGGAGCCTGGCGGGCTACAGTTCATGGGGTCACAAAGAGTCAGACGTGACTGAGAAACTTTCAGTTTTTTAAGAAAGAAATATTTACTCTTCCTGGTGTATTTTGGTCTATCTTTCATATCTGAGACAGCCTCTGTGACATTTTCCCTCAGTTTAAAAGACTAATAAGCATTTCTTCTAGGACAATCCAGTTAGAATAAATATTCTCTGTTACTAATTTCCTGACGGTCTTTTTTTTTTTTTTTCCCAAGAATCATTTTGCTGGGCATTGCATTGTTACCCAATGAGTTATTTTTTCCTTCTTTCAGCATTGTGAGTCATGCCATGCCAATGTCTTCTTGATTCCACTGTCTCTAGTGAGAAGTCACACATTAACTATAGTGTCCCACTGTGTGTAAGGAGCCGGTGTTCTCTTGACAATTTAACGATTTTCTCTTTATCATTCAGCATTTCGCCTGCTGTGTTTCTAGGTTTTATATTCTTTGCATTTATTTTATTTTAGGTTCACTAACATCCTTAGATCTGTAAGTTAGATAGTAACCAAATTTGAAGATTCTCATCTGTTAGTTTTTAAAATAACTTTTCAGCCTCTTTCTCTCCCCTCTCTTCTCCTGAGACTCCAATTACATACATGTTGAACTTCTGCTAATGTCTCAGAGATCTCTGAAAACATATCTCACTTACATGTATCCTTTGTTTTCGTGTTGGGTGATTTCCATTGTTCTGCCTTCTAGTTCGTGATTTCTTTCTTCTGTCGTCTTGAATCTGTTATTTGACCTAAATTTCCATTGAGTAGTTTCACTTTTCAGTCTGAAACCTCCATTTGATTATTTCTTATTGTTTCCACTTGTGTGTTGAAAGTCCATTATTTATTTCTGTATTACTCGCACATTTTCCTCCATTCTTTGTACATTGTTTAATAATGTAAAAAACATCCATGTATTTTTGGTTGTGTGGGTTCTTAGCTGCGGCATGTGGGATCTTCACTGCAGTGCTCAGGGCCCCAAGGCAGGCAGAACCTTAGTTCCCTGACCAGGGATTGAACCCGTGTTCCCTGCGTTGGGAGGTGAACTCTTAACCACTGGAACACCAGGACAGTCCCTGCACATTTTTTAAATACTAGAAAATATGTTCAATAACTACTTACAAATTTCTGCCTGCTGAATCCAATGTCTGAATATGTTTGTGGTCTGTTTTTACTGACAGTTTTCCTTAAGATATGTTAAACCTTCCTCTTTCTCTGAATGTGCAGTCATTTTAGCTTGAAAACTGGACCTTGTAGGGACGCTTTTGTAGAGTTCTAGATTCTGTTTTGTCTTTTTTAAGGTTTTTGACATTTTGTTTTAACAGGCAATTGATTTACCTAAATGTAAACTGTGACATCTATACTTATAGATTTCCTCTTAAAAAAAAAAAAATACTGGAGTACAGTTGCTTTACAATGTTGTGTATTTTCTGCTGTACAGTAGAGTGAATTAGCCATATGTATACACATATCTCCTCTTTTTTGGATTTCCTTCCCATTTAGGTTATCACAGTGTTGAGTAGAGTTCCCTGTGCTATACTGGAGGTTCTCGTTAGCTATCTGTTTATACATGGTAATGTATATATGTCAGTCCCAATCTCCCAGTTCATTCCACGTCCCCATCCCCCTCTTTGATGTTCATATGTTTGTTCTCTATATCTGTGTCTAGTTCTGCTTTGAAAATAAATTCATCTGTGCCATTTTTCTAGATTCTACATACATGCGTTAATAAGTGATATTTGCTCTTCTTTTTGTGCAATCTTTCCTTATAGATTTCTATCTATCCTCATAGATCATGGATCCTATGTTGCTTCTGCTCAGTTATATTTTAAGCTGGGACCACATGGGTCTCTCTCGTACTTGAGTAGTCTAGTGGTCAGATAATAATTTGCTACACTCTTCACTAAACTAGCGGAATTTTTGTGATTGGCTTGGGCTTCCCTAGGAGCTCAGTTGGTAAAGGATCTGCCTGCAATGCAGGAGACCCTGGTTTGATTCCTGGGTAGGGAAGATCCCCTGGAGAAGGGACAGGCTACCCACTCCAGTATTCCTGGGCTTCCCTTGTGGCTCAGCTGGTAAAGAATCTGCCTGCAATGCGGGGGACCTGGGCTTGATCCCTGGGTTGGGAAGATCCCCTGGAGAAGGGAAAGGCTACCCACTCCAGTATTCTGGCCTGGAGAATTCCATGGACTGTATAGACCAGAGGGTAACAAAGAGTCAGACACGACTGAGTGACTTTCACTTTCACTTTGCAGCTCTGTGTGGGTGAAGACGGCATTCAAAGCAGCACAAACCTATGAGTCTCTTTTCGTTTCCCACCTGCATGCATAATTTAGCAGCCGTCTACGGGTATGTGGTGAGTTCGTTCAATCATCTATTGATTTCTTGCTTCAAATATCTCCACCTAAATTTGTAGCTGCTCAGCCTCTACCTCACACTGAATCTGTCCCCCCAGGAGGCAGAGCATTCTGCGTTTTGCCGCCAGATGTGAATGGAGGCATCCACAGACAAGAACGCTGTGCAGCGACTTTCTAATTTGATGCAGTCGCACTTTTTCATGAGAAAATATGCCTCATGCTGTTGTCTACTTTTGGTCATTTCTCATATCCTGAAATTGTCATTTTTAACATTTTAATCAGTTTTGTTCTTTTTTTTCTGCAGGGGGGAGTTTCTCAACCTTTTCACACTATTATTACTGGAAGTTGAGTTTCCCAAACCCACACTTCATACCAATCTTCATAAGAAAAGTCCTGATTTATTCATGCCCAGTGTTTTCCTTATTTTTCATCACAAAAATGAAATAAAATGTGCAAAAAGTTGAAATAATTCTTCCCGAAAGTTCTATTGATCTAGCTTGAAATAATTATAGCTAAACCTAGCATTTCTTGTGTGTCAGCCAATGTTCTCCAGCACTTTACGTAATATCCTGCTTAATCCCCATATGAGGAAACCGTAAGAAAAACAGTATTATTACCTTTTGCAGATGGAAAGCTGAAGCACAGAAACAAAAATTAATTTGACTAAAGTTAAGCAACTCATGAGTAATAAAGCCAGAATTCAAACCCAAACAATCCTGTTCCTGAGCCTGTGGTTTAACCACAGCACTTTGTACCTTTTAAGTTCCTGAAACTGTGACTCAGAAAAGACTCCGAGCCAGATGCCCAGGGCACAAAACAGCTCTACTCCCTCACCTGGGCAGGTGTGCCGTCCACATCTCAGTGCCGGTCTGGTTCCTGGTGGTGTCTACAAGATCCAGTCTGGTGAGATCCCTGTATTTTGAATACAGAAATGGGAAGGTTGTGATGGATTCATTTCTTAAAATTCACATGTAAGTGAATGTCTGAGAAAGTCACAAAAATAAATGTCTGTGTTAAGTGAAAGCAAGATAGCCATTCATAAGGTATATTTTAGAAGTTCCTTATATGATAGTATCATGGAAATGTCACATCTCAGTTCTTGCAAGCAGCCCTAAAACCAGGGCTCAGAACACTGGAATGGATTCACTGAAAAAGAAATGTGTCCCGTCTCTGTCCACCCCACCTGACTTGTCTGTGAAATGTCGGCCAAGAAAGGAAAGGAGGGCACGGGTGGATGCATGAACTACACGGGGGAGGTATGGAGAGACGAGAGGTTGGGGTTGAATCTTTTAAAACTAAAAGCAAGGAGAGGAAGTTTGTTCAATACAAAGATTCCCCACACTGCCTTTGAAACAGAGGTTTATCTAGCCTGCACTGTGATTACGTCCTTTTTCAGTCAAGTTATCTAAAAAGTATGGGATAATTTCTTAGGTAATCTGAGAGGAGAGAGATGCTTTGAGATGATGTGTCTTTAGCTGCCCAGCCTCCTTGCTCGTGCATTTTGTGTGATGACTGTGTTTCCCTGATGGGCTCATGTTTACAATTCCAGTAATGTGTTTAATGAAGCTTGTGAAAGCTTTATCTATCATATTGACTTTTTAAAAACCAGATTAGGATTTATTACTTCATTTCAATTATTAGTTTTCGTTATTTCACTTTTTTTTAATCTATTTCTCTTTGATTCTTTGTATTTGGGGGGCATTTCCCTCAATTTATTGATGTGAACACAAGTATTTTTTATATAGCTTCTCTTCTTGAGTAATGTTAGCAATCATTATATATAGCATTTATTTCACACCATAAGTTTTTGGTATAAAATGCTCTTATTTAGTGCTTTCAAAATAATTTTAATTTTCTCTTTATCAGTCATCTAACAAAATGTTCTCAATATCTGAAAGAGGTTTTCTTTCTTATCTTTTATCACTTATTTCTGAATTTTTTTAGTTCATAATCAGAGATTATGATCTAAAAATGCCTCTACTTTTAAAAATGAGGGTGGGGAGATTTGGGAGAATGGCATTGAAACATGTATAATATCATGTATGAAACGAGTCACCAGTCCGGGTTCGATGCACGATACTGGATGCTTGGGGCTGGTGCACTGGGACGACCCACAGGGAGGGTATGGGGAAGGAGGAGGGAGGAGGGTTCAAGATGGGGAACACAGGTATACCTGTGGTGGATTCATTTCGATGTTTGGCAAAACTAATACAATATTGTAAAGTTTAAAAATAAAATAAAAAAAAAAGGGCTATGCCTTTTGTTGCTAAGTATATACCAACTTTTGTAAATAATCCATATATACACATACAAAGCACTCTCTAAAGAAAGTACATTTCTCTGTACATACTTACATGTTTGTGCATTTTAATTAACTTTTTAAATTTGTTATTATTTTATTAGGAGAAATATCTGATCAAGTGATGTTTATAACAGTCTTTCATCATGTTATTATGTTTATACTTCTAGTTTTTCTCTATGCTAAGTTGACTGGAGTACTAAGATTTATTACTGATGCATCTTATTCACAAATGGGGACTTGCGCTCTTGTTATAATATTCGTCTACATTGTTTAGAGTTTTCAGTATTAGATCCTGCCCTGTTTGATGTTGCTCTGCACTGCAAATGGTGACTGCAGTCATGAAATTAAAAGATGCTTGCTCCTTGGAAGGAAAGCTGTGACAAACCTAGACAGCGTATTAAAAAGCAAAGAAATCACTTTTCCAACAAAGGTCCATGTAGTCAAAGCTATGATTTATCCAGTGGTCATGTACAGATGTGAAAGGTAGATCATAAAGTAGGCTGAGCACTGAAGAATTGATGCTTTCAAACTGGTGTTGGAAAAGACTCTTGAGAGTCCCTTGGACTGCAGAGAGATCCAATCAGTCAATTCTAAAGGAAATCAGTCCTGAATATTCTTGGAAGGACTGATGCTGAAGCCGAAACTCCAGTACTTTGGCCACCTGATGCGAAGAACTGAGTCATTGGAAAAGACCCCGATGCTGGGAAAGATTGAAAGCAAAAGGAGAAGAGGACAGCAGAGGATGAGATGGTTGGATAGCATCACCGACTCAATGAACATGAATTTGAGCAAACCCCGAGAGACAGTGGAGGACAGAGGAGTCCAACATGCTTCAGTCCATGAGGTTGCAAAAAGTCAAACAACTTAGTGACTGAACAACAACAAAAGCCTTCTTGTCTCTTGTTCCCACTCCCAACATCATTGGTTGCTAATATCAGTCAGTGGGTAAGAGTGTGACAAAGAACAGGATATGTTCCTGGCCTCAAAGCATCTCTCCAAAAATTGACTAATTATAAGTGGGAAAAGAATAACTTTCTGTTGGAACAACCTGGTTGGCACCACTTTAATGAAATTATCAAAGATATTTTTACAAACGAAGAGACAAAGGACATCCTGTGGCTACTGACACGATACACAGAGAAGGACTCAACATCACTTCTGCAATGCTGCTGCAAAAATACACAAGCTAAATCTACCGATGGGAAAATGTTAAGCAAATCCATGCTGAAGGTGACTCTGCAAAAGAGCTGGCCTGAATTCCTTAAAAATGGCAATGTCTTGAAAGTCAAAGAGAGGTTGAGGATTTCTTCCAGATTGGGGGTGATTGATTATATATGACAACTGAATGAAATGTGTGATCCCAAATTGGATCCTTTGCAGAAACAATTTGCTATAAATTATATTATAGAGACAACAGATGAAATATGAATGTGGAATACCGATTAGATAACGGGGCATGAATTTCCTGATTTTGACCATTTTACTGTGGTTATGTTAGAGAATATCTTTCTTCTAAGGAAACTCACACTGAACTATTTAAGGGTAAATGGTGATCCTGTGTATAATGCTGTGCTGTGCTGTGTTGTGCTTAGTCGTTCAGTCACATCCAACTCTTTGTGATCTCATAGACTGCAGCCCAAAAGGATCTTCTGTCTATGGAGATTCTCCAGGCAAGAACACTGAAATAGGTTCCCATGCCCTCCTCAAGGGGATTGTCTTAACCCAGGGATCGAACCCAGGTCTCCTGCCTTGCTAAAGGCTCTGCATAAAGGCAGATTCTTTACCATCTGAGCCACCAGGGAAGCCCAAGAATACTGGAGTGGGTAGCCTATCCCTTCTCCAAGAGATGTTCCTGACCCATAAATCAAACTTGTGTCTCCTGTGTTGCAGGCAGATTCTTTACCAGCTGAACTACAAGGGAAGGCCCATCCTGTGTATAACTTACCCTCAAATAGTTCAGAAAACTGTTATGGATATTAGAGCATAATAAAATGAACGTGACAAAACAACAACAGTGGATGGTTCTGATGGAGAAATATCTTTATAATATGCTGACATCTTTCCTGTAAAGTTGAAAAAAGAGAAAATCGTACACATGCATACTCTAATTGATCTACTTGACTTTGTTCCCTGTCTTACCTAAGCTTACTCACTGTGTGTGCTTTTCTTTCCCATACTTTCACTGTTCTGGTCACCTCACGACAGCTTCCCTTTTTGTGTCGACAACGTTGCGTCTGTTGCGTTTCCCACCCCCACTAGTGAATGCTGTCCATTTCTCCATGGTTATAATTCTGCAGGGACTTCCAGGTAATTCGTGACAGCAAAGGACCGCCTGTTTCTTCCACGTGAGGCCTTCCTCACCCCCTCCCCCCACCCCCCATGAGACATAGAGAACACATCTGCTTCTTGTTCCTACACACATATTTCTTGTCCTAACCAGTGTCACCACACTGCTCCCAGGGGATCGCATCACATCCTCAACAGCTCTTTTCCTCTCTATGTTCCATGAATCCCGTCTCAGCATCATCCACCAAAGGCAGAACCTCTCCACGCCCAGGGCCGAACGCTTGCCCAGGCCCTCACGGCTGGGCCGATATTCCAACCTATCTCTTCTCTTCATCTCCACGTGCTCCCTAGTTCAGCTCTGTAAGCAAAGATCTGCTCATGCCATTGCCTGACTTGAAAGGTCAGTAGGGTCCCCCATTGTCTGAGGATGAAACTGGGGTGAGGATGGAAGTCATGATGTATCCGGCATGTATCCTGTGGGACCGCCTTCCTCTTGGCTCAGGGTCCTGATACCCTGGGCCCTGGTGACCCCAGTGAGTCTGGAGCCTCCATTCTCCATGAGTAGTTGGTTCTGTCTTTAGAAAGCTCTTCTCCTCTTCTCTATCTGCCCAACCCCTCTTTACTCTGTAATGTCTAAGTCAACACCCTTGTCCTCTAAGGAGTTCTCTCTGGGTGCCCCTGGCACAGTGGTTACTTCTGTGTCCCTTTAAAACATTTGTCATCAGAATCGTAATGATGTGGGCTCGTCATAGCAGAGAGCCTGCGCCATTAGCCTTGGCTTCCCCGATGCCTCAGTAGACAGGATATATTTAGTGAATAAATGCACGAGTGACTTCACTGGGAATGGTGAACAGCAGACTCGGGGAACACCGTCCATGTCATGCTCTCGTAGGAGGCAGGTTAGCTGGGGGTTTTGTGGTCTCTATGAGAATGCCAAAGCAGCCCTGCAAACAAAAAGCTAATGATGATCTGGTTCCATCACTTCGTGGTAAATAGATGGGAAAAATGGAGACAGTGACAGACTTTATTTTCTTGGGCTTCAAAATCACTGAGGATGGTGAGAGTAGCCATGAAATTAAAAGACGCTTGCTCCTTGGAAGAAAAGCTATGACCAACCTAGACAGCATATTTAAAAGCAGAGACATCATTTTGCTGACAAAGGTCTGTTTAACCAAAGCTATGGTTTTTCCAGTAGTCATGTATGGGTGTGAGAATTGAACCATAAAGAAGGTTGAGCACTGAAGAATTGTTGCCTTCTTATTATGGTGCTGGAGACATAGATGGGGAAACAGTGGAAACAGTGTCAGACTTTATTTTTCTGGGCTCCAAAATCACTGCAGATGGTGACTGCAGCCATGAAATTAAAAGACGCTTACTCCTTGGAAGGAAAGTTATGACCAACCTAGATAGCATATTCAAAAGCAGAGGCATTACTTTGCCAACAAAGGTCTGTCTAGTCAAGGCTATGGTTTTTCCTGTGGTCATGTATGGATGTGAGAGTTGGACTGTGAAGAAAGCTGAGTGCCTAAGAATTGATGCTTTTGAACTGTGATGTTGGAGAAGACTCTTGAGAGTCCCTTGGCCTGCAAGGAGATCCAACCGGTCCATTCTGAAGGAGATCAGCCCTGGGATTTCTTTGGAAGGAATGATGCTAAAGCTGAAACTCCAGTACTTTGGCCACCTGATGTGAAGAGTTGACTCATTGGAAAAGACTCTGATGCTGGGAGAGATTGGGGGCAGGAGGAAAAGCGGACGACAGAGGATGAGATGGCTGGATGGCATCACCGACTCGATGGACGTGAGTTTGAATGAACTCCGGGAGTAGGTGATGGACAGGGAGGCCTGGTGTGCTGCAGTTCATGGGGTGGCAGAGTCAGACACGACTGAGTGACTGAACTGAACTGAACTGAAGACTCTTGGGAGTTCCTTGAACAGAAAGGAGATCAAACCAGTCAATCTAAAGGAAATCAACCTTGAATATTCATTGGAAGAACTGTTGCTAAAGATGAAGCTCTAATCCTTTGGCCAACTGATGGGAAGAGCCAACTCATTGGAAAAGATCCTGATGCTGGGAAAGATTGAGGGCAGGAGGAGAAGGGGACAGCAGAGGATGAGATGGTTGGATGGCATCACTGACTCAATGGACATGAGTCTGAGCAAACTCTGGGATATTGTGAAAGGCAGCAAAGCCTGGTGTGCTGCAGTCCATGGGTTCACAAAGAGTTGAATACAACTGAGCAACCAAACAACAACAAGGCATCTTCCGGGCAGACCTCAGGTCATGCCTCCTCTCTCCCATCACTCATTTCATCCGCCTTAAAAGTATGACCCGAAGGATGCCTTCTTTGCAGCCACAGTATTTGTGTTCCTTTCAAAGCAGTCACAAGGAAAGAATTAATCCTGGGCTCATGGTGAATATCAGGGCTTCTCTTTCAAGCTGGGATGCTAAAGAGTCAGTGGGGAAAGATCCCGCAGTTGCTGATCCTGCTGATTGCCCCCACCAGGGGGAGAAGGAGAACTGTGGCAAAGACCCCAGATGAAGGCAGCCTGTGTTATGACTATTAGGCACAGGAACACCAGCAGCAGTGGGTGTTTACTCCAGGCCAGGCTTTGCTGAGCTCGCTGTGCATCCTGGGATGTCTGTCAAACCCGAATCAAAGAGAACAACATCACATTTCAATAAATTAAATGAATTTGAAACCGAAAAGGGAAAAAAAAAAAAAACCACAGAATGATGTAGTGATTTCTAATTTGAGACCATAAAGGAAGAAGGAGAAGGGCAGGTTTTTAATGGAGCTCCTGATGGCCATTAAACGTAGGGAAAAAAAGCTATTTCCATAAATTATGGAAATACTCACTGGTCTCAAGTGGCTCCCATTTTCATACTGTTTTTCTGCCTTAATGGCAGAGGCTATTTTTGCAACATCTGCTTTTAGGGACCTTCCCTCTCTCCCGGGCTTCATTAGAAATTCAGTGGCTCCTCTTTATAATGAGTGTCGATGTTGTCAGGGAAAGGCTCGTGTGTTATTGTGTTCCTCTAGGGGCCATTATGTGAGTTGAAATGGTTTATCCACAGAGTCTGTTTGGATGTGACCTCTAAAACAGTATCTGGGCGATGTAACAGTGGATGTGGTATGCCGCGCGGATGGACGCGCATCCATGAAGGCTCAGGGGTGCTGGGCAAGGACGCCCCGGGAATGGTGATCTGAGGGTACAGAGGAGGACGTGATGTTGACTGTCCCCAAGCAGTGTGAATTCAAAGGGCCTGGCAGAGACTGTGTTGAATGAAATTTTAAGAAAAATCTGAGTTCGTTATCCAAAGCAAAGGTACTGCATTTCATCCAGCTTACAGCACACACAGAAATTAAACCCTGGCCGTCAAGGACTGAAAGGCCAAGAGAAGCATGGTGGGAGTTTAATGATGCCCTGAAGTGGGTGACAAGCTCCTCATGTTAGAGCTGTAGAGGGGGTCCGCCAGCTGTAGACAGGGCTACCAGTTATTACAGCAGCAGGTGCTAAGCCCCACACTGGCTCTGGGATCTCAGATGAGCAGGAAAACAAGGAGAAAGAGAAAGAAGAAGGTGAGGGAAGGAGGGAGCTGGTGAGCAAGTGCCAGCTCCCCTCTTCACTTGTATGGCAGGAGGTGCAGGGTCCCAGGGCCACCAGCTGAGTGGCTGGACCTTCAGGTCCCCAGCCTCCATCCTCAGAAAGGACCACAAAGACAATGGCAGGAAATGATCCTTTGGGGTGAGGCGAGCTGTGGTTGACTGGTTTCTTTAGTTATTTGGAGTTCTAGATTTCTGTACAAATTTTGTAGGTCTCTACATCTTTATCTTTCTGCCTGGGTCATGTATCCATTTGAACTGCAGAGGGAAAAAAATGAGAAATCATAACATTTTTGTTTTCTGTAGAATTGAGAACACTATGTTGCAAATTAGCTGGGCTGATGGCTATAAAATACTTAGGAGAGAATCAAAATAAACACTTTGAAACTCACATGAAACTGATCCCAAAATGGGCCAAAGGGCTTTTCTTCCTTCAGGAGTCAGGTCTTCTTATCAGGCAGACACATCAATTTGCCTACAAAGGTCCGCACTGTGAAAACTGTTTTTCTCTTCCAGTAGTCATGTATGGATGTGAGAGCTGGACAATACAAAAGGCTGAGCGCTGAAAAATTGATGTCTTCAAACTGTGGTGCTGGAAAAGGCTCTTGAGAGTCCCTTGGACTGCAAGGACATCAAACCAATCAGTCCTAAAAGAAGTCAGCCTTGAGTATTCATTGAAAGAGCTGGTGCTGAAACTGAAACTCCAATACTTTGGCCACCTGATGTGAAAAGCCAACTCACTGGAAAAGACCTTGATGCTGGGAAAGAATGAGGGCAGGAGGAGAAGGGAGCAACAGAGGATGAGATGGTTGGATGGCATCACTGATTCAAGGGACATGAGTTTGAGCAAACTCCAGGAGATGGTGAAAGGCAGGGAGGCCTGGCGTGCTGCAGTCCATGGGATCGCAAAGAGTTGAACACAAGTGAGCGACTGAAAAACAACAACAACCCGGACACAAGCTGCTGGCAGTGAAAGCAGCAGCCCTGCAGTTACAACCTGCACGTTTGGGGGTCTTTCCCTCAAGCGATCCGTAACAGTATCTTTCCCTCAAGCAATCCGTAACAGTGTCATTTTACCGTGAAATTCTGCTTAGGCACTAAAGAGTCTTACACTTTAACTTTCTACCACCTTTACAAGAGCCGATAGCATGAGACTTCTTTTTTTTTTTAACATAAGTTGCTTGCCAGAGTGTCTGACCTCTCAGGCCCTGAAGCTTCCAGAAAGGAAACAAGCAATACAGAGCAGAGGACAGCTATTTCTTGCCTTGATTTCAGTCACAGATTTACAAGAAAGTGGCTCAGGATTGCATGTTAGTTTTAAAGGTATATACCTCTCCCTGGATTCTTGTTGAGCTTATGGTGAGCAAAGTCCCTTGATCTTTTTCCTCTTTTCCATGAATCAAGACAGCTCTTCCCCAACTGCACTGGTAGAGCTTGCTTGTTTGTTTATATCTCTTGAATCTCATTAACTAGTTATTCTGGGCTGTCTGTTGTTACACAAACAAGCCCTTCTTACATGGTCAGGTACCTGAAAAAAAGAAAAAAAAACTAAAAAGTTCTTTCTTTGCATTCCTTTGCCCTATAGTGTTTATAGGCTTGGTGCTCCTAGAGGCATAAGAAAGGAGAGAAAAGTTTCCACTAAAATATTTTAGAACTGTGCATCGGGCTACCAATCACTGTCAAAAATGTTAGGGTTCTCAGAACTGAAATTTTCAAGCTGCAGTTCTGTCTCTCTTATGAATTCTTCAAGTTCATTCAGTCACCAGTGTTCACTGCTCTTCTATCATTATGGTGCATTTCTTTGAATAATTTGAAAATGTTATCAGGACAAACTTAGTATTCAAAGCAGATGATATCTTTCACTAAACATCATTCTGACCTAATCTGACGCATGCTTATATATGTATACAGAATGTGGTTGCTCCTGGGGTGCACGCATGCTCTCAACAGATCTCTTGCATGTTGATTACCCGTGGGAGTCCTTGGCTGCACAAGTAGCTGTGTGCAGGGGTTGCCCAATGAATGACCTCCACAAACCAACACCAAGATCAGCTGATCCCAAGCCTTGTCAGACCCTTCCAGGAAAGTCCTGAGAATTTCAGAGAAGCTGTGCCTACCAAGAGCTAAACACACTGCTCAGCTGCTGTAAAAAGGGCAACTATCCGTGTTCAGTTAAATGCCACTGCTTAGTCATCCTAAAGGTCATGCACCTAAGGATGCCCCTCTTCAGTTTTACACCATCAAATTGGAATTAGAACAAAGAGACACTCACCAAGATCAGAATGTGTGTCGAATCACTCCATCGTGAGATCAGAGATAGATCTCACGATGGTATAAATCGTATCCAAGTTTGCAAATAAGGTGGATTTATTCCATTAAAATACCACATCCCTCCAGGATTATCAGGAATGAAAAGCTTCATGTGAATCAATTCTTCAGTTAACTGAAGTGAATACCTTCCTAAACTAATATCATCTTTCATATCTTTTTGATATTTCTCTCCAAAATTATAGTATGCATTTTTCTATGTTTTAGGCAGACACCTTTGCACTGGCTTTAATCATCCCCCGATGTTCAAAGCCAGGACAATGAAAAAGTTAGCTCAGAGCCGTGTCTCCTGTTGGGCCCCTCAGCATCTCCAACCCAAGTCAGGTTGCCATTTCCCTACCTGTCATCATGCCTCCTTTAATAGCATCCCAATTTTGGTGCTTCCAGTCTGCTCTGAGCCAGAATTCCAGACCAAACGACATGTTAAGCATGGCATGCTGAATAAGATTTTATTAAAATCCGAGCTTAAACCTTTGTGAACTGTTTTAGGGAGATCAGTTGTCTCTTTGATTATTTGTTGAGGGATGAGGCCTAGAAGTACCTCCAGCTGACAGGGTTACTCTATGAACCACTGGCCATCAACCTTGATGATACATTTGAGAAGTTTTAAGAACTACTGGTGCCTGCTCCCATGCTGCATGATCATTATTGCATGATGCTGAGCATCAGGACTATTGAAAATCTCCCAGACAAAGATAAGATGCAGAGAACTTGGAGAACCTTGGAACTGAAACATTTTAATTTTTTAAAATTGGTAACAGTCAGTTTATTCTGGGGTAGTGATTGTTCTTCATAGGTATTATAAATTGAATGTTATCCTTATTCCCAAAATTCATATGTATAAATCCTAACTCCCAGGGCTTCAGCATGTGACCTTATTTGGAGTCATTAGAGATGTGATTAGTTAGACAAGAAGGGGATGACAGAGGATGAGATGGTTGGATGGCATCACCAACTCAATGGACATGAGTCTGAGCAAGCTCCAGGAGTTGGTGATAGACAGGGAGGCCTGGCGTGCTGCAGTCCATGGGGTGGCTAAGAGTCAGACACGACTGAGGGACTGAACAGAACTAGTTAGATGAGATCATATTGGAGTATTCTAATATGACTAGTGATTTTATAAGAATAAAAATTTTGGTCACAGAGACATATACAGAGAGAATACAAGCTGGAGATGAAGACAGAGGTCAAGATGAAGTTTCTACAAGTCAAGGAAAGACAAGGCTGCCAGCAAACCATGGGGAGCCAGGTGAGCAGCCTGGAGCATATCCTTCCTCATAGCCTCAGAGGAAACCAACCTTCCAACCACTTGATCTTGGACTTCCAGCCTCCAGAACTGAGATAATGCATTTATGTTGATTAGGCAACCCAGTTGAGGGACTTTGCTGTGGCAGCTCTAAACACTAACATAATAGACATGGCTCAAGGCCTCAGAGTTTACATCTTGAATGTGCATAAGACACACTGTTTTACTGAGCATCTGGTGGCTATGAGACCCAGTGGAGGCACTGAGAAGAGACACTGGAGATTCAGGAATAAGAGACGGAGCTTGGTTCTTAAATGTGTGTGTGTGTGTCTGTGTGTGTGTGCACGCTCCTGCTCAGCCACTCCGCCATGCCTGATTCTTTGCAACCCCAAGGACAGTAGCCCACCAGGCTCCCCAGTCCATGGAATTTTTCAGCCAAGAATATTGGAGTGGGCTGCCACATCCACTTACCTGACGATATTGTCTCACAGAATCAAATGAGATTGCTTCAGCCAGTACACGGTGAGGGTGATGGCTCAAAACACAAAATCATACTAACACTCCTTCCTTCGATTTGCATGTGCAAATAGCAGGGAGAGATCTGTTTTTAATAAATTCACAGTCATAAGTGTAAAATGCACAAAAATTTGCATTGCAAAATATTGCCCAGATGCTGAGTTTGCAAGAATTTCTGTTGTTTTATAAATAATAATCCTAAAATCAAGATTTTATATGATCAAATTCTATCAAATCAATTTCATTTTAGGATCAATTCAAAATAACATATTAGACTACTTATCTAAGAGAGAAGTATAAGATGCTTAGATAGCATCACTGACACAATGGAAATGAATTTGAGCAAACTCCGGGAGACAGGGAAGGACAGAGAAGTGTGGTGTGCTGCAGTCCATGGGGCCACAAAGTCAGACGTGACTTAGGGATTGGATCAACAACAACTGAGAAAAAAAGATAATTTGTGTCACTTCATGTTTTGAAAACTATGAAAACCATCAGTTTTTCATAGAATATATTTTGCATGAATACCTCTACTTGTTCATGTTTTGTGAAAGTTGGTATATAGATGCAATTTTCAATTGTCTTTGAATCAAACAGAAACTGCTTTGGAGAAATCAAAATGAAAGATTTTTTACCAAGGGAAAAAAAGAAAAACCAACATTTCAAAAGCAACAATACTTTTACCCTTCTCTCTAGGTATGTTATCATATCGCTGATATATAATAAGCAAAGGACATTGATGGCTGCCTCCCATGTGTCCATTTCTCTTGCCTCTTAGACGGGACATCTGGCACTAGCTGGAGAGCCTGATCCCACCCTCGGGGCTCCAGGGGTGAGCACATGCCCAGGTCAAGCCATGATGCCCATCCCTGGGGACACAGGGGTTGGTTGACTTATGGGTGCGCTGGGAGAAGGTGCAAGTTATTTCCCCAAGGCTGACCAATTTGAGAAAATATCAGAATTTTTCTGAGACAAAACCGTTCATTTCTTGTATATTGGAAATGAAAAACGAGCAGTTATAAATCTACCAGCAGTTATCTCTAGGATGTGGGAGAGTCTTCCCGAGGAAGCCATCATAGAATCAAAGAGAAAGCAACTGAGTCCTGTGCTTACTTATTGAAGGCAGGAGGCGAAGGGGATGACAGAGGATGGGATGGTTGGATGACATCACCCACTCAATGGACATGAGTTTGAGTGGGCTCTGGGAATTGGTAATGGACAGGGAGGCCTGGTGTGCTGCAGTCCACGGGGTCGCAAAGAGTCGGACACAACTGAGTGACTGAATTGAACTGTGCTCACTTGAGCCCTGACTGAAGTTGTGCATGACTCTGTGTGTCTCTTAGACTCATCTGCTCAGCAATTTATGCCAGGGCTAGGAAAATCTTTTCTAAAATGCTCCAGATAATAATACTTGGAGCTTTGTATGTCACATGGTGACTCAGCAGTAAAGAATTTGCCTGCAATGAAGGAGACCTGGGTTCGATCTCTGGGTGGGGAAGATGCCCTGGAGGATGAAATGGCAGCCCACTCCCATATTCTTGCCTGGAGAATTCCATGGACAGAGGAGCCTAGCAGACTACACTCCATGTGGTCAAAAAGAGTTGGACGTGACTGAGTGACTGAGCGTGATCAGGCTGACTTAAGATACCATGATGCCACATGGTATCTATTGCAATTACTGAATTCTGGTATTGTATTGGGAAAGCAGCCATAGGAAATAGAAGAATGCACCTCTCCATGACTTCAATAAAACTATATTTATGAACACTGAAATTGGGATTTTCAAATACTTTTCATGAGTCACAAAATTTCTCCTTTTGATTTTTTTCAGCCACCTAAAAATATAAAATCAAGCCTTAGTTCCTGGCCTTACAAAAACAAGCAAAGGATCAGATTTGTTCTGAGGACTACAGCTTGCTGACCCTTGACTTAAACTAATACGTTTATATTTTTTTTATTTCAGGGTGTTGTGTTTTTCATTATTTATAGCCTATAATTTCTTAATAGATAATAAAGATTGCATGGAAAAGAGAACATATAAATAGAGGTTTTATGAGTTAGTAGGAATTGAATGCAAAATGTGATGGTTAAAAGAAATAATTTAAAAAAAAATAGAAGAAAATGTTTGGGTCAGAAGAGTATGTTTTCTGGTCATATAAATGCGTATACCCACTAACACACAGAAAAAGCATACGACCATATAATTCAGGAAATCTTTAAATCTTGGGAATTCAGTGTGAATAAACATTTTAGATATCAGTACTCTGAGAAGTCCTGGACTAAAGAAATAGTTTATTAACATTTGTTTAATCTGGCATTTCTCAACTGGTTTTGTTCATAAATAACTTTTTCTTGGCCTGGCTCTTAGCACTACTTAAAGCAACACTCTGGGAAGCTGGTTGAGTCACGTGAACTCCATGATATGTTTGGATGGGTTACACGGTCATTGATGGTTCTTACTTACATGAGAGAAGCCATCAACCTGGATGCCAGCAGAACAGAAAGCCTGGGCACCCTGGTCCGACAGGAGTAATTACAGAACTCCTCCCTCCATGGGGTTTTCCAGGCCAGAGTTCTGGAGTGGGTTGCCATTTCCTTCTCCTACAAAACTCCAGATAGGAGCTAATGAAAGCCTGAATTAGAAACACCTGCATCTGAACCAAAAAGGAAAAGATCAAGGTCAGACTTGGAGGACAAGGGGAAAGAGTGATCAGGACAATGGGACGCTCAGCCTGGAGGGCTGGGGATGGGAAGGGGAGCACATCTGGGGAGGTCATCCGATTCAGCTGTATTGACTCAGAGGCTTTTGTCAGGCGTTTGGACACTCCCGACTGAGCTTTGGGAGAAAGCCACAGGGACTGCCACAGCCTCGGCCATTGCTGTCAGACTTCACCCAGGCTCACTTGTCCAGGGTGCAGCAAAGCCAATCTCCTGACACCGAGTTGTGGTGAAAGAAAGGGCAGTGTTTACTGCAGGGCATGAAGCAAGAGGAATGGCCAGCTCAGGCTCAAAAGACCTCTAGCTCCTCGACGGTTTTCAAGGAAAGGCTTCTAAAGGCAACATTTGGGGGGACGGTTGTACCCAAAAACAACTATGACTTTTACAAATTTAACAATGAATGCAAGGAACATAATTCCTTGACCTTTTTGGAAGAAGGCATTTAAGGGGAGAACCTATTTAAGAAAAGGGAGATGTGAGTAGTAGATGAAGATAAAGTATTGGATGGACAGAATGAGAGGAAGGACAAGAAACATCCAGGAAGGATGGAGGGAAGGGGTTGGAAGCCCGGCAGAGTGATCACTTTGACAGTGAGGAGAGAGGAGAGAGTCAGGTTGACAAGGCAACGGGGTTGTGCAGAAGGTCACATGGAATTGTCCTTCCTTACTCATGAAATAGAGAGAAGAGACATCCTTGGAAATGGAATCAAGTATTGGAGTGAGCTTGGCCATGTGGAGCTGTGCAGAGGAAATAGGCTCTGAGGTCAGACACACGGACCTTCAGTTGCTGAGTCTACCACCATCCACCATGAAATTTTGAGCATGAATCTCTGTCTGCTTGCCTGGTTAATGGGGACAGTAACTCAGATAACCTGGATACATATACCACTAGAGCTGAGAGGTGACAAATGCCCACAGGTCTGCTATACAGTGAAAGAGAATACTAGTCGAACTTTCTACCCATCTTTGTTTCTTTCTTTCTTCCTTCATTTTCTATTCCTTCCCTCCTTCCTCTTTCCCTCTTGTCTTCCTTATTTCCTTCCATGGAAAGGAAAAGGCCTATGACAGTCACTGTTAGGAATACCACCGCGAGATGCTGTTCTCCTTTATAGGTCAGCTCCATGCCATACCCACCCCTGCCAGAGCTGCACGGCCAACGAGATGTCCCACGCGCCTTCCCCACGTATTTCCCTTTTATTTACACAGTCTTCCTGCTCCTTCAGCTTCATGAATGAAATCCCAGAATCTAAAGGGTATGAGGAAACTTAACCATGACTTGTATCTACCTGGTTGCCATTGGCAAGAATTCCAATAAAATGTCCCAGGCAAGTTAAAACCCATTTTCCTTTTAAAAAGCCTTTCAGGAAAGGTTGATTAATAATTCATTCTGGTATTTAATAACTATGTCAAGAAATTTTTCCTGTAGATCCTCGACATTTATGTCCTATAGATCCTTCTGAGGAGCTGTGGTTAATTACCTAGGGCATTAATTTCTATTGATGTCGCTTTTCCCAGTTATTATTTCTCAAGTGTATGACCAGGGCACACATACCAAGTAAATACATCTTCTTCGACACCTTTTGTCTCCTCTTTCTGCAAAAATAATTGACTCAGAATCTATCACATAAGACATCTAACCTTCACGTAAGTATGCACGAAATTCTGATGCACACCTCAAAGTCTCCACACTGCAGAAGGAAGCTCCCTGGTTTGCAGGGAGTAGCAGGCTCACTGGCATCACACTATATGAAGAAAATGAAAAAATGCAAATTTTTCTGATTTTCTCAACTTCTACCACTTGCTAAGTCCTTCAGTAGTTACCAGGGTCACCCCGAAGTCCTTCACCACATTTATTAGGCAATGAATAAAGCAAGGAAAGAAGTTATTCTGCAAAATGCAGCCCAGCTTGGGATAGAATCAATTCTTATTTCTGGAGGTGAAGATTTAGAGATGTGTTTAACATGAAAAGATGCTCAACATCACTCATTACTAGAGAAATCCAAATCAAAACCACAATGAGGCACCTTTTCACGCAGGTCAGAATGGCTGTGATCCAAAAGTCTACAAGCAATAAATGCTGGAGAGGGTGTGGAGAAAAGGGAAGCCTCTTACACTGTTGGTGGAAATGCAAACTAGTACAGCCACTATGGAGAACAGTGTGGAGATTCCTTAAAAAACTGGAAATAGAACTACCATACGACCCAGAAATTCCACATACACACTGAGGAAACCAGAATTGAAAGAGACACGTGTACCCCAATGTTCATCGCAGCACTGTTTATAATAGCCAGGACATGGAAGCAACCTAGATGTCCATCAGCAGATGAATGGATAAGAAAGCTGTGGTACATATACACAATGGAATTGTGTATACACAATACTCAACCACTAAAAAGAATACATTTGAATCAGTTCTAATGAGGTGGATGAAACTGGAGCCTATTATACAGAGTGAAGTAAGCCAGAAAGAAAAACACCAATACAGTATACTATCGCATACATATGGAATTTAGAAAGTGATAACCCTGTATGAAGGCAATGGCACCCCACTCCAGTGCTCTTGCCTGGAAAATCCCATGGACGGAGGAGCCTGGTAAGCTGCAGTCCATGGGGTCGCTAAGAGTTGGACACGACTGAGCGACTTCACTTTCACTTTTCACTTTCGTGCATTGGAGAAGGAAATGGCAACCCACTCCAGTGTTCTTGCCTGGAGAATCCCAGGGATGGGGCAGCCTGATGGGCTGCCGTCTATGAGGTTGCACAGAGTCGGACACAACTGAAGTGACTTAGCAGCAACCCTGTATGTGAGACAGCAAAAGAGACACAGATGTATAGAACAGTCTTTTGGACTCTGTGGGAGAGGGCGAGGGCAGGATGATATGGGAGAATGGCATTGAAACATGTAAATTATCACATGTGAAATGAATCGCCAGTCCAGGTTTGATGCATGATACAGGGTGCTCAGGTCTGGTGCACTGGGATGACCCAGAGGGATGGAATGGGGAAGGAGGTGGGAGGGGGATTTCGGATACAGAACACATGTACACCCGTGTCAGATTCATGTCAATCTATGGCAAAACCAATACAGTATTGTAAAGTAAAAAAAAATTAATAAGTAAATAAAACTGAAAAAAAAGACTATTAAAAAATTTGGAAACACACACACACACACAAATAGAGACGGGTTTAACTTTGTCAGTTTTATCAAGCTCCATTTGCAGAAAAATGAGAATATAGGCAGCAGAGAATGGCCCAGTCTGTGACGTGAGAGTCAAGTTAGACTCCCTCTGAGTCCCGGGCTTCTACCTGGTCCTGCACAGTGAGCGCTCGTTCTGGTTGACCCAAGTCTCGTATCCATGTTTTGAGACACTAGCCTCACTTCGCGTGTGTTTGCTATACCTGACGACATCTGTGGAATGACCTTGAAAACCAAGCCCAAGGACAGAATCCCCTTGACGTTCTCCGAGACACACCCTGTTGACCTGCGCCCCCAGAATTCTTACAAACGAGACTCTCTATGCTGTTGAGTGTGCCACGCCACTGCCATCGGGGTCACCTGTTTGTTCAGATTCCGCATTTCTAACAAGCCTCCTAGTGATGGCAAAGCCACTGGCTGGTGGCCCACAGATTGACTGGCAAGGTTCCAGATGCTCCGGTCTGTCTGAATACAGTGAAATATGCATTTACAACACAGGCCTTCAAAACATGTTTCTGAGTGATATCGAATATGTTCCTATAAAATTTGACCTTCATGCTGCAGAATTAGCATCAAATAAGCCATCAATAGTTTTTTTTCTTTTTTTGGGAAGAGCACCCAAGATATCTATGACAATTGTGTTCAATACTTACTGCACATAACAGTCACTGGGGACAGGGGGCGTGGAGAAGAAGAGGAGATGTTAAAAAATATAAATGTCTCAGCTGTATCCCTAGAAATTAAAGCAGAATATCTAGGGGTGGGTGAAGGCTTTACCCGTCAGGCTTACCCTCAAGCATCTTCAAGGCACAGTTAAGGTGGTGCTCCACAACCTTTAACCTTTAGCCCTACATGTCAGGTGTTATTACCAGCCAGTACACATGTGTGCATGCAAAGTCGCTTCAGTCTTGTTGGACACTATGAACTGTGGCCCACCAGGCTCCTCTGTTCATGAGATTCCCCAGGCAAGACGACTGCAGTGGGTTGCCATGCCTTCCTCCAGGGGACCTTCCCAACCCAGGAATCAAACCTGTGTCTCTCATGCTTCCTGCATTGGCAGGCAGGTTCTTCACCAAGACAGTGCACATGAGCTAGTAAAATCAAAGTAAATTCCCAATATTGGCTTCCCAGGTGACTCTAATGGTAAAGAATCTGCCTGCACTATAGGAGATGCAAGAGACATGGATTCAGTCTTTGGGTCTGGAAGATCCCTTGGAGAAGGCCGTGGCAACCCACTCTGGCATTCTTGCCTAGAAAACCTCATGGACAGAGGAGTCTGGTGGGCTATAGTCCACGGGGTTGCAAAGAGTCAGACACGACTGAGCACTCACTACCCACAGCTTCCCAATAATAGCTATTCCGAACACCCAGTAATTGGCAAGCATTTTCTTTATTAATTCCCTTTGGGTGCTCTTTTTTAAAATTTTGTTTCCACTGATAATTGAGCAAGGGAAACATCTTTAACATATAGTTTGGCCACTATAGAGCTGGATAAAGTAACTTGTAATTTGCAATCTTGTGTCTTTATTTAGGGCTTCCCTGGTGGCTCAGACAGTATAGAATCTGCCTGAAATGCAGAAGACCTGATTCAATCCCTGGGTTGAGAAGATCTCCTGAAAAAGGAAATGTATTTTAATCTAGCAATTTTCTATTTCTTAACACCAGTTGAATAGTCTTTCCTCTCCTCGAAGAGAGGCACTTATTTTAAAAAGATCTCACTGGGCTTGAGTCTATATGTCAGAGAGTTTCTCTAAATAGTCCCAGGAGAAAGTTTGATAAATGACTAAGTGTATTGATCCCTGCTATCTTCATAAGTCAAGACAGGATGCCCTTAATGGAAATGTGACATAGATGAGAGAGCAATTAGAACAAAAAGATGAATCACCATTCAGCTGCCAGCGCTTTGAAACAGGAGTAATGTTTTGCTTGTTTGAGGCAAAAATAACAGTAGCCAGGCAGAGACCAACAGGCAGAGACCCCACAAGCCCACTGCTAGCTGCACACCAGAAAGAACCGAAGACCCTAACGAGCATGTGTGCATGCGTGCTTAAAACACCGAAGACCCTAACGAGCATGTGTGCATGCGTGCTTAAAACACCGAAGACCCTAACGAGCATGTGTGCATGCGTGCTTAAAACACTGAAGACCCTAACGAGCATGTGCGCATGCGTGCTTAAAACCGCACTATTCACGGCAGCAAAAGTAGAAACAACCCACACACCCAGCAACAGATGACGGGATCAACAAACCGCGATCTCATAACGGAATACGACTCGGCCTTGAAAAGGGAATAAGCACTTATGCTGCAATGGGATGGACCTCAGAAACACTAAGCGAAAGAAGGCAGAACCCAAAACCCAGGTTTTTACTGTGTGTCCATTTACAGGAAATATCAAGAACAGGTAAATCCATAGAGACAAAACGCCGACTGGAGGTTGCCAAGGGCAGAGTGAAGAAGAGAAAATGGGGAAAAGCTTATGGAGAGTCTTCCTTCTGAGTGAAGGAAATGCTTTGGAATTAGACAGAGGTGATGGTCGTACAACGTAGTGAATGCACTAAATGCCAGTGAAGTGCTCGCTTTGGGGGTTCTGTTTTTTTGACGTGGAACATTTTTTAAGTCTTTATTGACTTTGTTACACTATGGCTTCTGGTTTAGGTTTGTTTTTTTGGCCATGAGTCATGTGGGATCCTAGCTCCCTGCACTCTCTGCATTGGAAAGCAAAGTCTTTCCCACTGGACCACCACAGAAGTCCCAGATTACTCATTTCTAAATGTTTACCTTTTTCACATGATATTACAATAGATTATTTTCTAATATGGAAACTGTTTGTCATATTTGATGATAGACTATGGAGCTGGAAAGGCAGATGGAGAATGTTGGTGAAGATGATGTTTTTATTAGAGTTATCAGGGAAAGCCATCTCTAAAAACAGAATTTGGGGAATCCCAAAGGAGGGAGTGAACCATGTGGACATGCCTGAAAAGACCACTCCAGGCAGAAGGCCTCCAGGGAGCGTTACTGATGACCAATGGCAGAGTGGCCAAGCTGGCTGGGTAACCGTGTCTAGAATTTTGATTCGTAGGGGCTCATAGGGATAGAGGAGGCCCATTATGCTGGGAACCAAAGGAAGTCCAGAATAAACCACATGGAAGAAATGAAATCGAGTAGGAAATTGGAGAGCCTGCCTAGAGACAGAACAACCCCTCTCTGTATCTAAAAAGCGTTAGTCTCATGGACCTTCTCCAGGTTCTACAGGGTGATTTAATGAGAAGTGAGAAAATGCAGAAGCAAAAAAAAAAAAAAAAGGGGGAGCAAAATTATAACAGTTCAGCCATAAAACAAAGTCAAGGACCTTTAGTTCCTCGTCAAGGTCTACAGATAGTGTCCTGGGCCATATCCTTGCGTTGGGTTGCAGATGCAGACACACCAGGTGGAGAAAGTTAACTGTAGGCTGACCACGAGCACATAGGCTCCAAACCAGCTGGACCCCCAAAATTGACAATTAAGGTTCCTAAATTCCTGCCGGTTACCTCCCCATCAGCCAATCAGAGAATTATGCATGAGCTGATCATGCACCCGACAACCTTCTCTGTCTTTAAAAAGCTTCCCATGAAAGCCACTGGAGGTCTTTTGAGCGTGACCTGTCCATTTCTCTTAGCTTTGTTTTTATTCAGTCACCCCGTTGTGTCCGACCCTTTGTGATCCCATGGACTGCAGCACGCCAGGCCTCCCTGTCCTCCACCATCTCTCAAAGTTTGCCCAAGCTTATGTCCATTGCATTGGTGATGCCATCCTTAGCTTGGCACCCTGAAATAAATGCTGTACTTTCCTTCACCACAACCCAATGTCAGTAGATTGGCTTTACTGAGTGAGTGTGGGCAGAACCGTTAGACTCAGAATCACTTCTGGTAATTCCAAAAGGACTCCTGTTCTTAGTCCTCTTGTACCCAAGATACATTGACCTGGGATAGGTGGCATCTCTCAGATCCTGTCCAACAGCTCCCTGAGCTCCTGTGTCTCAGGGACAGTTCCAAGTACTTGTCACTGACCGGGCATCACTGACCCCTGGTGCTTTTGATTCCATGAAAAGGAAAAAAGTTCTGGTCCTAGTCTGTGAGACGTCTCTGGTAAGTGCCAGAACCTTACATGTGACAATATCAGGGCATTCTTCCCTACAGGCTTGCTTTGAATGAAAGTTTTTTCTTTATTGAAGAGGGGGTGGGCATAGGAAGATAAAGGACATTGTCACCCAGTTTCAAGCAAAATGCTGCTTTTCACTGGATTTCACTCTCTGGGATGAGGAGTTCCCCAGTCTTCCAGTACTGCCTGAGTGGTAACTGGGAAAATCCCCATGAGGTCAAGGAATGTCCACACCCCATCTGGACCAGCAGATAGAAAACATTCCGCTCTCCAACTAGGGAACTGTGACCTAGAGAGGCCACCAAGCACTGAGTTGCTTGGTTCTTACTGACTGTTTCTGGTAAAACCAACTAGAAATAAATACAATAGCGAATCAGGGCTCTGTTCCATCTTGTAGTCCCGTATGGCATAGTCTACAGATTTGAGACATTTTCTGTTTTGACTCCTTGCAAGGGGAAAAAAATGATATTTTCCTTTGATGATATGTGGCCACAATAGACTCCAGAGAAAAAGGACCAAGATGAAACTCGTTTGACATTCCAAAACATTTTTCCCCCCAATATACACAGGTAGAGAAAGGTGGCTTGATAAAATAACTTTTCAAAATTCTGACTCTGAGAAAATGAAAATATTCTTAAGAGAAAACATAAAGAAATAATTTTTCCGTGTCCTTGAAACATAAACACAGCCCACATTGCTTGATACTACAGCCTTAACTTAATTAAAAATTGAAATTTAAGGGGGAAAAAAACCTTTTTAAACTCAAGTGAGTAAACTTAACTTATCCTACCACTAAAATACTTTTTATGATGAAATACTGGGCTCACTGTAGCTGTTCAGTTGTGTCTGACTCTTTGAGACCCTGTGGACTGCAGTGTACCAGGCTCCCTTGTCCTGCACTGTCTCCTGGAGTTTGCTCAGAATCGTGTCCATTGAGTTGGTGATGCCATCCAACCATCTTATACTCTGCTTCCCCTTCTACTTTTGCCTTCAATCTTTCCCAGTATCAGGGTCTTTTCAAAGAATCTGCTCTTCATATCAGGTGGTCAAAGTATTGGAGCTTCAGCTTCATCATCAGTTCTTCCAGTGAATATTCAGGGTTGATTTGCTTTAGGATTGACTGATTTGATCTCCTTGCAGTCCAAGGGACTCTCAAGAGTCTTCTCCAGCACTACTTAACTGAGTTTTAAAGTTAAGCTATGAGAGCTCTCAGTTCAGTTCAGTTCACTTCAGTTGCTCAGTCGAGTCTGACTCTTTGCAACCCTATGGACTGCAGCAAGGCAGGCTTCTCTGTCCATCACCAGCTTCTGGAGCTTACTCAAATACATGTTGAGTCGGTTATTCCACCCAACTATCTCATCCTCTGTCATCCCCTTCTCCACCTGCCTTCAGTCTTCCCCAGCATCAGGGACTTTTCCAGTGAGTCAGCCCTTTGCATCATGTGGCCAAAGTTTTGGAGCTTCAGCTTCAGCATAAGTCCATCCAATGAACATTCAAGACTGATTTCCTTTAGGATGGACTGGTTGGATCTCCTTGCAGTCCAAGGGACTCTCAAGAGGCTTCTCCAACACCACAGTTCAAAAGCATCAATTCTTGGGCACTCAGCTTTTTTTATAGTCCAACTCTTACATCCATACATGACTACTGGAAAACTATAGCTTTGACTAGACTGACATATATTGGCAAAGTAATGTCTTTGCTTTTAAATATGCTGTCTAGGTAGGTCATAGCTATTCTTCCAAGAAGTAAATGTCTTTTAATTTCATGGCTGCAGTCACCATCTGCAGTGATTTTGGAGTCCAAAAAAATAAAGTCTGTCACTGTTTCTACTGTTTCCCAATCTATCTGCCATGAAGTGATGTGACCAGATGTCATGATCTCAGTTTTCTGAATGTTGAGCTTTAAGCCAACTTTTTCACTCTCCTCTTTCACTTTCATCAAGAGGCTCTTTAGTTCTTTTTTGCTTTCTGGCATAAGAGTGGTATCATCTGCATATCTGAGGTTATTGATATTTCTCCCAGCAATCTTGATTCCAGCTTGTGCTTTATCCAGCCTGGTATTTCGCATGATGTACTCTGCATATAAGTTAAATAAGTAGGGTGACAATATACAGCCTTGACATACTCCTTTCCCAATTTTGTTTTTTTTCCCCTTTGTTTTTATTTTTTTATTTATTATTATTTTTTTACTTTACAATATTGTATTGGTTTTGCCATACATCAACATGCATCCCCCACGGGTGTACACGTATTCCCTGTCCTGAACCCCCCTCCCACCTCCCTCCCCATACCATCCTTCTGAGTCATCCCAGTGCACCAGCTCCAAGCTTCCTGTATCCTGCATCAAACCTGGACTGGTGATTCATTTCTTATATGATATTATACATGTTTTAATGCCATTCTCCCAAATCATCCCCCACTCCCTCTCCCACAGAGTCCAAAAGACTGTTCTATACATCTGTGTCTCTTTTGCTGTCATGCATACAGGGTTGTCATTACCATCTTTCTAAATTCCATATATATGCGTTAGTATACTGTATTGGTGTTTTTCTTTCTGGCTTACTTCACTCTGTATAATAGGCTCCAGTTTCATCCACTTCATTAGAACTGATTCAAATGTATTCTTTTTAATGGCTGAGTAATACTCCATTGTGTATATGTACCACAGCTTTCTTATCCATTCATCTGCTGATGAACATCTAGGTTGCTTCCATGTCCTGGGTGTTGTAAACAGTGCTGTGATGAACATTGAGGTACACATGTTTCTTTCAATTCTGGTTTCCTCAGTGTGTATGCCCAGAAGTGGGGTTGCTGGGTCATATGGCAGTTTTATTTCCAGTTTTTTAAGGAATCTCCACACTGTTCTCCATAGTGGCTGTACTAGTTTGCATTCCCACCAACAGTGTAAGAAGGTTCCCTTTTCTCCACACCCTCTCCAGCATCTATTGCTTGTAGACTTTTGGATCACAGCCATTCTGACTGGCGTGAAATGGTACCTCATTGTGGTTTTGATTTGCATTTCTCTGATAATGAGTGATGTTGAGCATCTTTTCATGTGTTTGTTAGCCATCTGTATGTCTTCTTTGGAGAAATGTCTATTTAGTTCTTTGGCCCATTTTTTGATTGGGTCGTTTATTTTTCTGGAATTGAGCTGCAGGAGTTGCTTGTATATTTTTGAGATTAGTTGTCAGTTGCTTCATTTGCTATTATTTTCTCCCATTCTGAAGGCTGTCTTTTCACCTTGCTTATAGTTTCCTTTATGTGCAGAAGCTTTTAATTTTAATTAGATCCCATTTGTTTATTTTTGCTTTTATTTCTAATATTCTGGGAGGTGGGTCTTTCCCGATTTTGGAACCAGTCTGTTGTTCCACGTCCAGTTCTAACTGTTGCTTCTTGACCTGCATAAAGGTTTCTCAGGAGGCAGGTCAGATGGTCTGATATTCCCATCTCTTTAAGAATTTTCCATAGTTTGCTATGATCCACACAGTCAAAGGCTTTGGCATAGTCAATAAAGCAGATGTTTTTTCTGAAACTCCCTCTCTTTTTCGATGATCCAATGGTTGTTGGCAATTTGATCTCTAATTCCTCTGCCTTTTCCAAATCCAGCTTGAACATCTGGACGTTCACTGTTCACATACTTATGAAGACTGGCTTGGAGAATTTTGAGCACTACTTTGCTAGACTGTGAGATGAGTGCAATTGTGTGGTAGTTTGAGCATTCTTTGGCATTGCCTTTCTTTGGGATTGGAATGAAAACTGACCTTTTCCAGTCCTGTGGCCACTGCTGAGTTTTCCAAATTTGCTTGCATATTGAGTGCAGCACTTTCACAGCATCATCTTTTAGGATTTGAAATGGCTCACTGGAATTCCATCACCTCCACTAGCTTTGTTTGTAGTGATGCTTTCTAAGGCCCACTTGACTTCATTCACATCCCAGGATTTCTGGCTCTAGGTGAGTGATCACACCATCATGGTTATCTGGGTCATGAAGATCCTTTTTGTACAGTTCTTCTGTGTATTCTTGCCACCTCTTCTTAATATCTTCTGCTTCTCTTAGGTCCGTACCATTACTGTACTTTGTTATGCTCATCTTTGCATGAAATGTTCCCTTGGTATCTCTAATTTTCTTGAAGAGACTTCTAGTCTTTCCCATTCTATTGTTTTCCTCTATTTTTTTTGCACTGATCACTGAGGAAGGCTTTCTTATTTCTCCTTGCTATTCTTTGTTGCTCTGCATTCAAATGGGTATATCTTTCCTTTTCTCCTTTGCCTTTAGCTTCTCTTCTTTTCTCAGCTATTTGTAAAGCCTCCCAAGATGACCATTTTGCCTTTTTGCCTTTCTTTTTCTTGCGGATGGTTTTGATCCCTGCCTCCTGTACAATGTCATGAACCTCCATCTATAGTGCTTCAGTCACTCTGTCTATCAGATCAAATCCCTTGAATCTATTTGTCACTTTCACTGTATAATTGTAAGGGATTTGATTTAGGTCAAACCTGAATGGTTAGTGGTTTTCCTTACTTTCTTCAATTTGAGTCTGAATTTGGCAATAAGGAGTTCATGATCTGAGCCACAGTCAGCTCCCGGTCTTGTTTTTGCTGACTGTATAGAGCTTCTTCATCTTTGGCTACAAAGAATATAATCAATCTGATTTTGTTATTGACCATCTAGTGATGTCCATGTGGAGTCTTCTCTTTTGTTTTTGGAAGAAGGTGTTTGCTATGACCAGTGCATTCTTTTGTCAAAACTCTGTTAGCCTTTGACCTGCTTCATTCTGTACTAAAAGGCCAAATTTGCCTGTTACTCTAGGTATCTCTTGACTTCCTACTTTTGCATTCCAGCCCCCTATAATGAAAAGGACATCTTTTTTTTTTTTTTGGTGTTAGTTCCAGAAGGTCTCGTAGGTCTTCACTGACCCATTCAACTTCAGCTTCTTCAGCATTATTGGTCAGAGTATAGACTTGGATTACTGTGATATTGAATGGCTGGCCTTGGAAATGAACAAAGATCATTCTGTCGTTTTTGAGACTGCATCCAAGTACTGCATTTCCGACTCTTTGGTTGACTATTATGGCTACTCCATTTCTTCCAAGGGATTCTTGCCACAGTAGTAGATATAATGGTCATCTGAGTTAAATTAACCCTTTCCAGTCCATTTTAGTTCACTGGTCCCTAAAATGTCAATGTTCACTCCTGCCATCTCTTGTTTGACCACTTCCAACTTGCCCTGATTCATGGACCTAACATTCCAGGTTCCTATGCAATATTGCTCTTTACAGCATCGGCTACCATGAGTTTCTAGTTCTGTTTATAAAAATTATTTTTGGATGCTGTTTGGCGACTCGTCGCCATTCCCAGAGCAGCTCGGCCTCAGCCCAGAGGCGAGTGTCGGTCGCTGTGTCGGAGACAGCTGTCCCTGACACCAATAAAAAAAAAGAAAAAAATTATTTTTGAAAATAACTTCTGTTTAATTGACTTGAAGAAAAGTAGAAAAAAAAAGATAGCGCTAAGTCACGGCCAACTCTTGGGATCCCATTAACTGTAGCCTCCCAAGCTCCTCTGTCCATGGGATTCTCCAGGCAAGAACACTAGAGTGGGTTGCCATTTCCTTCTCCAGGAGAACTTCCTGACCCAGGAATTGAACTGAGGTCTCCTGCATTGCAGGCAGATTCTTTACCAATTGCGCTATGTGGGAAGCCCTAAAGCAAGTAAAGACTTACAAATCAAGTATTTCTAAATACTACAGAAACTAACCCAAATGAATTTCAGGTTCATGTGATCTGAGAAATATTCAGTATTAAATTAATATCTCATATTAAACTTGGATTAATTTTGTTGGTTTAATTAATACAGACATGGCTTTAGCATTATCAACACTGATTATAATACCTTTATTGTACCTAGGTTTACTAAAACACAAATAAGGTCATATTTTATATGGTGCAAAATTTGTCAACAATGAAAAGTTAGCTTTGTAATAAAAATGAGATAAAGGGGATAGAAGTTTTAGGGAACTCTTCAGGAATAATTATGTTTTAGGTTTTCCAGATTTGCAGTAACTTGAAACTTTAAGGTTTAGCTTATTTAAGTGATAAGAATTCATTAATTATCTAGATTATTTTAAAGTATTGAAACAATGATTGCTAGACAAGTTTAAGTTTACCTATTTTTGTCTTCTTGTAAAAGGAAAATATAGATTTGGGGTTTATTAAGTACATGTCTTGTACTACATTAAAAGAATAATTTATACTGTGAGAAAGAACATGATTTTAGAGAGTGTAAAATATATCCATAAGTTTGCCAATTAAAATGATGGTATCACAAACAGTTCACAATTGATTGTTTCTGTGATTTGTTTTGCTAGAAACTGAGGGCTTTTTAGGGTGAAAATTGTAATATATATGTAATTAAAGCTACTAGAAATAATAAGAGAAACATTTCAGTGTATAAAAAAGTAAGGTGTATGTTGTATGTAAATTGTATGTTGTTAGAAAAGGTATTTAAAAATGCATATTTTTTGTTAAGGAAAAAGAAAGTCATTTTGTCCTAGAGCTGGTTGTTTCTGGGCAGGAAAAAATAAGGGCCAAACTAATATGGGTGCAGAAGCTTGTGGACAATTTGTAAAAGGAACTCTGAGAAAAAGCTGTGTACATGGTCAAGCTTGGATAAGACTAGATTAAATTTAGTTAAATAAATATATTGTGTTATTTAAAGTAAGCTGGTATAAGACTAGATTTTGCTTTTCTCTCTCTCAAGAGAAAAGAGTTTTTGGTTTGTTTGATATCGAGCTACGTTAGTACAAATTCTAAATGAAGTATTTTTTACCTCTGGCTAACTTTAGGACAGGCTTCCCAGGTGGCACAGTGGTAGAGGATCCTGTAAAGGATCCTGCAATCCTGTCATTGCAGGAGACACAAGAGACACAGGTTTGATCCCTGGGTTGGGAAGACTTCCTAGAATAGGAAATGGCAACCTACTCCAGTATTCTTGTCTGGGAAATTCCATGGACAGAGGAGCCTGGCAGGCTACAGTTCATAGGGTCACAAAGAGTCACACAAGACTGAGCAACTGAGCACAGCTTTAGGATATTTCAAAGGGCCACAGAGTCTCAGAGAACTTAATTAGGATTATTTGGTATGTTACATTTGTTGTTGTTGTTCAGCTGCAAAGTCGTGTCCAACTCTTTGGACTGTGGTGTGCCAGGTTCCTCTGCCCTCCACTACCTCCTGGAGTTTGCTCCAATTCATCTTCATCAAGTTGGTCATGCTATCTAGCCATCTCACCCTCTGTTGCCCCCTTCTCTTTTTGCCTTCAATGTTTCCCAGCATCAGGGTCTTTTCCAATGAGTCGATTCTTTACATCAGGTGACCAAAGTATTGGAGCTTCAGCATCAGCATCAGTCCTTCAAATGAATATTCAAGGCTGACCTCCTTTAGGATTGACTGGTTGGATCTCCTTGCAGTCCAAGAGACTCTCAAAAGTCTTCTCTATCACTACAATTCAAAAGCATCAGTTCTTCAGTGCTCAGCCTTCTTTACGGCCCAACTCACATCTGTACGTAACTACCAGAAAGACCGTAGCTTTGACTATACATAAACGAAGTCAAATTAGTGGTAAAGAAAAACCTGCTTATATTATACTGTACAGATAAATGTCATTAATACAAATGTTCTGGAAATTATACATAGTTCCTGAAATTTAGATGTGTCCTGATATTATGTTATCAATCATAATTCTAGTTATCTTGAATTATTGTAATCACACATTTCTTTGTCAATTGCATTATAATAAGATCTTTAACTTTGCCTTTTTAAGTCTTTTGTCATTCACAGTTATTGTTTCACGCTGATGCTTTTGCAAAAATGCTTTATCTTTCAAAAGAATCATAGAAAAGACTTTTTGACAAGTATAAATTTCTGATACTTTTAGATTATACAACTAAACTGGATAAAAAAATTTTTAATTCTAATGAAAACTGGTTTCATAAAACTGTTAACAAAAGATTAAGATCAAGGATTAGTTACATAAAACTAAATGAACTGATAAATATGCTTAACATTTTTATGGCTTTTGCCTGAAATGTTATTGGCTTTTAAACTCTGTTTTCCAGATACAGGGGAATCTTTTCCCTCAAGCTAATTATGACTTATAACAACTTAGTAAATTATACCTTTAGTACATCATGAGAAATGCTGGACTGGAAGAAGCACAATCTGGAATCAAGATTGCCAGGAGAAATAGCAATAACCTCAGATATGCAGATGACACCACCCTTATGGCAGAAAGTGAAGAGGAACTCAAAAGCCTCTTGATGAAAGTGAAAGTGGAGAGTGAAAAAGTTGGCTTAAAGCTCAACATTCAGAAAACAAAGATCGTGGCATCCGGTCCCATCACTTCATGGGAAATAGATGGGGAAACAGTGGAAACAGTGTCAGACTTTATTGTTCTGGGCTCCAAAATCACTGCAGATGGTGACTGCAGCCATGAAATTAAAAGACGCTTACTCCTTGGAAGGAAAGTTATGACCAACCTAGATAGCATATTCAAAAGCAGATACATTACTTTGCCAACAAAGGTTCGTCTAGTCAAGACTATGGTTTTTCCAGTGGTCATGTATGGATGTGAGAGTTGGACTGTGAAGAAGGCTGAGCGCAGAAGAATTGATGCTTTTGAACTGTGGTGTTGAAGAAGACTCTTGAGAGTCCCTTGGACTGCAAGGAAATCCTGCCAGTCCATTCTGAAGGAGATCAGCCCTGGGATTTCTTTGGAAGGAATGATGCTAAAGCTAAAACTCCAGTACTTTGGCCACCTGATGGGAAGAACTGACTCATTGGAAAAGACTCTGATGCTGGGAGGGATTGGGGGCAGGAGGAGAAGGGGACAACAGAGGATGAGATGGCTGGATGGCATCACTGACTCGATGGACGTGAGTCTGAGTGAACTCCGGGAGTTGGTGATGGACAGGGAGGCCTGGTGTTCTGTGATTCATGGGGTCGCAAAGAGTCAGACACGACTGAGCGACTGAACTGAACTGAATTGACTGAAGCAAAAATGAAACATTTATCTATTTTCTCTACCTGCTCCCTCCAGAAATTGAAAACTCTCGCATTCCTAAAACATTATCAGGTGAATAATAAAGACCATCTCCTGACAGGTGCAGGAATCTCAGGATATTTTGGAGACCTTGAAAAGAGATAATTTCACTGGAATAAATAAATATTACAAGTGGAATCTGTGACTAACCTTAGTGTGGCTAAACCTAACATCTCAGCAGTGGAAGCATGGAGGCTTAACAGCTGCACCCCCTGGGAATTCCCAAGAGTCCTTTTACAAGTTCAAGCAAAGATTCCCAATGAAAAGTTCTGGCACAGCCAGTTTAGAAGAACCTAAGTGATCAATTCACCAGGCTCATTTTACAAACAATTTTGATCTTAATTTGGCTATGTTTGGGAAAATGAGGGTAATTTTAGAGCAAAAGACATCATGTTTCAGTGGATGCTAAATTCTAATTTTGTTAATCGAGGTCTATATTTATTGCAGTCATTGACACTGTTTCTCTCAGAACTGAGGAATATCAAAGAAAAGGAGGGATTTACATTGATCAGGATCCTGTGGGTTCTTCCCAGGGCAGAGGGTGGGGGTGGGGGTGGGGTGCAAATCCTGCCTCCACCATGCTCTCTGCCTCTTGATGAAAAAAAAGCTCTTACCTCTTAGGCCATCCCCAAGTTCCAAAGGACAAATACAGTCAAAGAAATGAGAAAATGCAGGAACAAAGAAAAGCAGTCAAGCAAGACAAGACAATCATAATTTGGTCATAAAATAAAGTCAGAGCCTTTAGTTCCTCCTCAGTGGCTACAGACAATAGCCTGAGCCATATCCTTGAGTTATTTTGCAGATACTAACCAACCCCCTACCCCGCTCTGACATTTCAGGTTCAATCGCTGGAATAAGAAGATTCCCTGGAGAAGGAAATGGCAACGCACTACAATATTCTTGCCTGGGAAATCACATGGACAGAGGAGCCCGGCGGGCTACAGTCCATGGGGTCACAAAGAGTCAGACACGACCCAAGTGACTTAGCACGCATGCATGTGGCCACCAGCACACAGACCCCAGAAGAGTGGCGGCCAGAAACCTGATAAAGGCGATTCCTGAAATGTCACTCTGTCACTTCACCATCAAGCAGTCAGAGAACCCCAATCCCCTCCCTCACTCCATCCTTAAAAACCCTTCCCTGAAAGCCATCAGGGATTTGGGTGTTTGGAGCACAAGCTGTCCCATCCTCAGAGCCCGAGGCCCTGCAGCAAGCGCTCTACTCTACTTCACCACAATGAGGGTCAGTAGACGGGCTTTGCTCCACTTTGGGCTAGTGGACCAAGTTCAGTTTGCTCACAGAAGTAGCGGGGAAATGACAAGTACATCAAATTACATGTAAGGATTGAAGCCAAGTCTTGTTCTAGATGACGTTATAGTACTTTTTACAGCTTGATTAAAACTTATGTGATTTAATAGTGACCTAATTAGTGCTTATAGAAATAGCATAGCTGGGCAAAAAGACATTTTAATACATGTTGTTAATTTACCAGGTTTATTGGGAATCAACCACTTCAGGCCAAAAGCCATTGCCTGGACCTCATGTGTACCCCTTTGGGCAGTGACCAAAGGGAAGCCCTGGGCACTGAGAGCCACAGAGCAGACCTTGAAACACATACTGTACTACGCATACATATGTATACATATATACACCTATATACATGTATTATATAATATAATATAATATATATGCATTCATACTCAGTCTCTTCAGTCATGTCTGACTCTTGGCAACCCATATGGACTGTAGCTCGCCAGGCTCCTCTGTCCATGGAACTTTCCAGGCAAGAATACTGGAGTGGGTTGCCAGTCCCTTCTCCAGGGGATCTTCCCAATCCAGGGATCAAACCCAAGTCTCCTGCATTGCAGGAAGATTCTTTAACATATGAGACACCAGGGAAGCCCTCATGTTTATATATATGATACACATTCATCATATATATATATGCATTTACTGTATAGCATATACATAGTATATACTTATACATGTATGTTACATGTTATATATGCATTTGCTTTTTTTTCTTTTGGCTCTCTCCTTAAAATGCAAGCTCCAGGAAGAAACTTCTGTTTTGCTCGCTGATGTATTGCTAATGCTTATAATAGGTTCCTAAGACATATCAGACCCTCAATCAATATTTGAATAAAGAAGGAAAGAGTGAAATAGAAAAAAGATGGGAAGGAAAGAGGTCAGAGGAGAGAAAGAGAGAGGTTGATTCCTGTTTCCAGCCCAGAGTTGCCTAGACATCCCCGTGTAACAGAATTTAGTGTGTATGTGTACGTGTGGACGCATGATTAGTATTAAAATCGGTTATTTCTGCAATGTCAGGAAAAAAAGATCATTTCTACACATAGCCCAGATGAAATGAATAGCCAGTTTTCTAAAGACCGGCAATTAAAGGAAATGTTAGGAAATAACTTGGAGGGGCTTTCAAATTTGGTGAGAGAGATTTTACTTGGAACAGATGGATATGAAACGTCTGGAACTAAAAAGCACAGGAGACTGAGGACCAACCAGCGAGTGTGTTAGCAGCAAATGAAAGCCCATGGTAGACGTGCCTAAATGAGCAGCATACAAAGCAAAGAACCCTGGTGAAAAGAGTGGAAACAACGCTCTGCACCAAGCCTGTCAGAAGCCAGCGCCCGAGCTGAGATGGCGCCGCTGTGTCACGGCGGGAAGCTGTGACCGCATGGTTGTGTGCAGCCCACCAAACAGCGTCCAGGGCAGAGGCAGAAGGCTCATCTGGGGAGCAAGTGGGGGGGCACTTATTTCAGAACGTCTTCCGCCAGCCACACATGCTAGCTTGATCCAGCATTACTGTTCTCCTAGATTAATTACCCATGTTTGCATGTGTGCTTTTTGGCTGCAGGCAAGGAAACAGTTGCAAGCATCACCTGGTGCCCTAAAAGAGGTGCCCTGTCTACTGTACCTTACAAACTGTTTATTCTCTTTGATTTCCGTTTCAAATAAGACGCTTTCTCCGATGACGTTTCCTTGATTTACAGTAATATATGCCTAAATCTCAGCCAGGACACGACTGACTTCTAAAGCACTGTGGATGAAGGAAAAAATGTCACAAATAACTGTCAAGTTCCGCTGACAGATCATTTTGCTCATGTCATGGGAGACTTTTTAAAAGTTTTCTCCTTGAGTCTCTTCAGGATCGCTGGCATTGTGGTATAATCGATCATGTAATACGTGCCATCAAAAGAACTGGGGGGAAAAGAAACTTTCTGAAAATCACATTGAAGTTTAAAAAGCTGTGCAATGTTTCTTCAAGGAAACTGGAACCTTTACTTTTCCAAGACTCAGTGAGCTCTGCAAGCTGCAAAAAGATGTGGTCATATCTATGAGAAAATCAGCGTTCCCTGTCCTTGACCTGAGGAAGGAAGGAACCTAGCTTCCAGTGAGCCATGAGCCCTGGTAGTCAAGGCGGTGGCTGGAGATGGGCACCCCAGTCTGGTATCACATCCCACACAGAATCCACACCAGACATTTGTGGGAGACCTGATGGTCCACGTGCTTTCCAATCAACCAATGAGGGAAGGGTATGTTTCTTTTTGGCTTCCTTTACAGAAATCGGACTCTACTTTGGGGGGCTTCAAAATCACTGCAGATGGTGACTGCAGCCATGAAATTAAAAGACGTTTGCTCCTTGAAAGAAAAGTTATGATCAACCCAGGCAACATATTAAAAAGCAGGGACATTACTTTGCCAACAAAGGTCTGTCTAGTCAAGGCTATGGTTTTTCCAATACTTGTATGGATATAAGAGTTGGACTAGAAAGAAAGCTGAGTGCTGAAGAATTGATGCTTTTGACCTGTGGAGTTGGAGAAGACTCTTGAGAGTCCCTGGGACAGCAAGGAAATCCAACCAGTCCATCCTAAAGGAAATCAGTCCTGAATATTCATTGGAAGGACTGATGCTGAAGCTGAAACTCCTGATGTAAAGAACTGACTCATTGGAAAAGACCCTAATGCTGGGAAAGATTGAAGGTGGGAGAAGGGGACAACAGAGGAAATTGTATGCCATATGCAAAAGACAGAAAAAGAAAGCAAACAAATGGAAATAAATATATCAAAACAAATAAAATATTTGCCCTTATGATCTTTCAGTGGGTGAAGTGACCTGCTTTCATGGGCCTGGTTGGAACTCGTTGGCCAAAGTCACATTGAACTCTTTCTTAGACTGAGGCAACCAAAAGCTCTTTCTGTTAGAATCACATTAGGTTAAAAAAAAAGTTAATTATTTTTAATGTATTATGTTATTTCATTTATAACCATTTATATTAATGACCTTTTCATATGATATGTTATTTTTAGCTCTAGATCTCATTTATTGAGAAATTATGAAATATCTCTCTCCTTGTCCAAAGTCCTTTGTACATTCCGTTCTTCCTGCCTTATTTTCTCTCCACGTGGGCACACCCTTCCCTGGTCATGTGAATTTTTCCTTCTTAAGAAATGAGTCAGCTGAAAGGAGGTGCTTACCCGGAGCCTCTGTAAGATAGTAGAGGTGACTTTGAAGAAAAACTGTGACCACCAATCATGTGATCTCTAAAAGAACCAGGGCAGAACAGTGGTGACTCAGTACAAGACTTAGTGGAGAATAAAAGTCCAACTCAGACACAGTCCAGGAGTCAACAGAAGAGCAGCTCAGTTTGAAGTTTCTAAGAAGAAAGGACAATCACTAGGAGGAGAGAGAGGGAACTGAGAAAGTCCCTGGAAGACTCCCAGGAAAGGGTGCTTTGTGCTGAGAATCCCAGGGGCTGAGGGATGCCCTTGACAGAGGGGTGGGTTCAGTTCAGTTCAGTTCAGTCGCCCAGTCATGTACGACTCTTTGCAACCCCATGGACAGGCTTTTCTGTCCATCACCAACTCCCAGAGCTTGCTCAAACTCATGTCCATTGAGTCAGTGATGCCATCCAACCATCTCATCCTCTGTCATTCCCTTCTCTTCCTGCCTTCAATCTTGCCCAGCATCAGGGTCTTTTCCAATGAGTCAGTTCTTCACATCAGGTAGCCAGTTATTGGAGCTTCAACTTCAGCTCGGTCCTTCCAATAAACATTCAGGACTGATTTCCTCTGGGATATACTGATTTGATCTCCTTGCAGGCCCAGGGACTCTCAAGAGCCTTCTCCAACACCACAGTTCAAAAGCATCAATTTTTCAGTGCTCAGCTTTCTTTATGGTCTAACTCTTACATCTATACATGACTACCGGAAAAGCCATAGCTTTGACTAGATGGAGTTTAGTCAGTAGGGTAATGTCTCTGCTTCTTAATATGCTGTCTAGGTTTGTCATAGCTTTTCTTCCAAAGAGCAAGACTCTTTTAATTTCATGGCTGCAGTCACCATCTGCAGTGATTTTGGAGCCCAAGAAAATAAAGTCTCTCACTGTTGCCGTTGTTTCCCCATCTATTTGCCATGAAGTGATGGGACTGGATGCCATGATCTTAGTTTTATGAATGTTGAGTTTTAAGCCAACTTTTTCACTCTCTTCTTTTACTTTCAGCAAGAGGTCTTTCATTTGCTCATAGTTTTCTGCTATAAGGGTGGTATCATAAGCATTGCTATGAACAAAGCTAGTAGAGGCAATGAAATTTCAGCTGAGCTACTTCAAATCCTAAATGATGGTGCTGTGAAAGTGCTGCACTCAATATGCCTGCAGATTTGGAAAACTCAGCAGTGGTCACAGGACTGGAAAAGGTCAGTTTTCATTCCAACCCCAAAGAAAGACAATGCCAAAGAATGATCAAACTACCAGACAATTGCATTCCTCTCACATACCAGCAAAGTAATGCTCAAAACTTTCCAGGCTAGGCTTCAACAGTACATGAGATGAGAACTTCTAGATGTTCAAGCTGGATTTAGAAAAGCCAGAGGAACCAGAGATGAAATTGCCAACATCCACTGGATCATATAAAAACCAAAAGAATTCTAGAAAAACATCTACTTCTGTTTCATTGAGTACGCTAACGGCTTTGAGTTTGTGGATCACAACTAACTGAGGAAAATTCTTCAAGAGATGGGAATACTAGATCTCCTTACCTGTCTCCTGAGAAACCTGTATCCACGTCAAGAAGCAACAGTTACAACCAGACTTGGAACAATGGACTGATTCCAAATTGGGAAAGGAGTACGTCAAGGCTGTATATTGTCACCTGCATATTTAATGCATAATGCTGGGTTGGATGAAGCACAAGCTAGAGTCAAGATTGCCAGGAGAAACATTAATAACCTCAGAGGGGTGGGTACCAGCTACCGTTTTCAAGATGAGATGCAGGTAGACCAGAACAGCATGAGCATCTGGATGAACTCAGCTCCACCAGAACAAATGATTCAGAGGGGGAAGGTGGAAGAGGCAGGTCCTGGGGATGACCAGAACAAATGATTCAGAGGGGGAAGCTGGAAGAGGCAGGTCCTGGGGATGACCAGAACAAATGATTCAGAGGGGGAAGCTGGAAGAGGCAGGTCCTGGGGATGACCCCATCCGGGTGATTTCACATGTGGCCCCTCATGCAGGAAGAGTTATCACCTTTGTTTTCAAAATCCTTAGAAGCTGAGGCTGTATAGAAAGACCCTTAATGAATTCGTCTCACAAGTCAGACTCTGCGTTTTAAAATACAAAATGCCTTTTGTTTCATGATTTTCTTGAAGTACAAGAGGGGAAAAGTGAGGAAATTTAAAATCAAAAGCATAACTCTTGGCATATACAGCAGAATTCCAAACGTAACCCTTTTCCACATGGACTCAGCTATTCTGTGGGTCAATCTCTGACCTCATAGCATAATAATTAGAACATTTTTTAACACTATTTTGGGTTTCCCTGATGGCCCAGCAGTAAAGAATCTGCCTGCACTGGAGGGCCCTGGGTTCAATTCCTGGGTCGGGAAGATCCCCTGGAGGAGGGCATGGCAACCCACTCCAGTATTCTTGCCTGGAGAATCCCATGGATGGAGGAACTTGGTGGGCTACAGTCCATGGAGTTGCAAAGAGTCAGACATGACTGAGCAACAAAGAAATCATGCACACATAACACTATCTGTCTTCATCCTGTTCCACAATGCCAGCTTTACAGAGCACTTGATGGTAAAATATGTTTAACAAAACCTGATACCTTTGGAAATACTTCTATTGCCACTAAGACAGCATGCATTTCCTGTATATGGGCTGTGCCATCTATAAGAAAGTAAAATGTGGAGGAAATAGTTGGGAACCATTTTTGCAGCCCAGCTCAAAGCTCAGAATTCATAAGTGGGAGCTAAAATTTGTAACTCCCCCCCATTAACACTTCTGCTCTCTGTACCTGAACTCTGAGCACATTCTGCCGATGACAGGGCACTTTTCTAATCAAGAGAAGTGACAGCTCAGAAATGGGACCCTTGCTAGGACATGAGGCTTTATCCCGCCTGCTATTTCTGTTGACTGCTCTACTCTCAGCTCCCTGTTTGGAGCGAAGCAAGCAGAGGCCTCTCGAGAGAGACTGGTGGGAAGCATCAGTGATTGAGAATCACTAACAAAATACTAAACACCCCCATTCCTTCCAGATCCAGAGGGAGAGAACTCACTCCCCCTTCAAACTCTCCATCACTTCTTCACTCCTCCGTGAAACTGGGAATCGTTATTACAATGCTCATCTTTCAGAGATGCCTGCAAAGAGGGGCATTCTCCTCTGCCCTGTAGCGTAAAATTGATGGCTAGTGGGAGCCTGCTGTATAGCACAGGGAGCCCAGCCGGGTCCTCTGTGATAGCCTGCAGGGGTGAGGGGAGGGGAGGGAGGAAGGTTCAAGAGGGAGGGGACATATGCATATAATTGTGGCTGATTCACATGGCTGTATGGCAGAAACCAACATTTAACATTGTAAAGCAATATTCCTCCAATTTAAAAAAAAAGTGAAAGTGAAAATCACTCAGTTGTGTATGACTCTTTGCGACCCCATGAACTATACAGTCCATGGAATTCTCCAGGCCAGAATGCTGGAGTGGGTAGCCTTTCCCTTCTCCAGCGGATCTTCCCCACCCAGGAATTGAACCGAGGTCTCCTGCATTGCAGGCGGATTCTTTACCAACAGAGCCATCAGGGAAACCCTTTAAAAAAAAAAAAAAGCAGCCCTTAAAAGAATGCCTGGCCCTCACAAGCACTGCATAAGGGTTTGCAATCATTCTTATCTTAAATAATGTTATGTCTGATGCCTTTCTGGCTCCTGTGATGATTTGTAAGTTCAGGATCTAGAGAGGAAGGGACATGGTTACTGGCCCTCCTTACCTCTAACTGGCAGGCTATGCTGCCAGTCAAAGGACATTTTAGCCATGCTGGGCAAGAAATCCAGGGAGGAAAGGCTATCGTGTGCAGAGAGAGGGATCAGGGACCAAGAGCCCAAAACCTACACTGACAAAGTGACCCTGTGACAATGTGGCCCCAGGCCTCCCCTGGGCCACTCTGCACCCCCGCCCCCCCAGCCTTTCCAGGCGTGCAGCCCCCGCGAGGCCCAGCAGACAGCCACCTGCTCCCTGAAGCCTGGCCTGCTGTGTACCCAGCACGGTGCCTGCCTGACCTCTCATAGGTCACAGCAAATACCCACTAGCTACAGAAAACAGATGAAAGGATGTTAATAGCACTGTTATTAACGATCGGCTTCTGCCCAACATTTCAATAGAAATTTAAAAGAACTGCAATATGCCAACTTTTCCCTAAACAGGATGACTGGTCACTCTTGGTGCGTGAGCTGCCAGCAGCACATACGTGGACCACACTGGTACACGTGTGCATGAAGGTGTGCCCTTCAGCTAGAGAGGAGAAGGGCACAGCTGGGCCTTCTAGAGCCTTCCTGAGTACCTTAGACTCAGTCACTGTCTCAGTAGATCTGCTCCTCAGGAAGAATTCTGTGTGGATTCCCATATTGACCCAAAGAGGACTAGAGCTTAACCACACACAAAAAACTGAATTTAGTATTTGTCTATCTCAAACTTATCTGCAATCTTCAGATAAATGAAGGGCTCCCTGGTGGCTCAGCTGGTAAAGAATCCACCTGCAATGCAGGAGACCCCGTTTTGATTCCTGGGTTGGGAAGATCCCCTGGAGAAGGGAAAGGCTATCCATTCCAGTCTTCTTGGGCTTCCCTGATGGCTCAGCTGGTAAAGAATCTGCCTGCAGTGAAGGAGACCTGGGTTCAATCCCTAAGTTGGGAAGATCTCCTGGAGAAGGGAATGGCTACCCACTCCAGTATTCTGGCCTGGAGAATCCCACGGACTACAGTCCATGGGGTTGCAAAGAGCCAGACACGACTGAGCGACTTTCACTTTTTCAGCAGGAGGCAATCAGACACAAGCCAAAAATGGGAGGAATCCCTAACAACAACAGACAACAGAAAATCACTCCAGGCACATTTCAAAGCCTCCAGAAATCAGTGGATGTAAAGGACTACCCAGTCACAGACGATGCCAACGAGAACCATCTGTCTTTGCTATTTGTGACCTAAACAGCAAAAGCTTCTAGAAATGACAGCAGCATGCATAGGGTGGGGCCATGATGCCTGAGCCTCACATGTTGCCTCAGAAAGTAGCCTGGGAAATACTCGTAATGTCCTCCCTTTGAGAATCAGCATGAACACAGGATCTGGACTGGATTCCTTTCTGTCCACTCCTGCTGGTCTGCTCGCACCTGTTACTGCTCTCCCCCCGTCTCTCTTCTTGGACCTTGACAACTGGATGCAGTAAAAGTAAAGCAAGCGGAGGCTCTTCTCTTTCAAGAAGCTGTGCTCTGATCTGAACAAGCAGTTATGGAGACTTGTCAGCAGGATCCTAATTAACCCCATTTCTTCTATGTACGAGGAAGGGACAGAACTAGCTTCCTCTTGTCAGAAACAACAGAATTTGGCATCCTGAAACATTTTTATAAAAGAAAAGACAAAAAAAAAAACAACTAACAAATCAGTACAAATTCATCATCTAACAACATAAGATGATTTGTCTCTAGAAAATCTTAACAAATCTGCACACTAAGGCTGCAGGATATAATGACAATAGTTTACAAAATCAGATGAATTATGTATACTAGCAATGAAAACTTACACATGGAAATTAATACAATACCAATTACAAGGTCATCAAAATGGGAAACGGCTAAAGATAAATTTAACAAAACCTACACAAGATCCGTATGCTGAAAAGCACAAGATATCACTGAGATGAAAAAGGACTCAATAAATGAAGATATACATGCCATGTTTATAGACCAAAATGTTAAGAAGTCGATTAGCCAGAAGTTGATCTGTACATTCATGTAACACCAATCAAGCTACAATAAGATGTTTTGTAAAGTTGATAAACTGATACTAAAATCCTTATGGGAATTCAAACAACCTAGAAAATCCAGAAAGATGTTGAGAAAGAAGAAATCGAGTTTCCTCCACTATTTGATGTAAAGGCTCTATGAGTGGTTTAGACAGTATTGGCATAAAGATAGGCACATATGACAAGAGAACAGAGGACAAAGTGGATCATACGTATATGATCGATTAATTTTCAAAGAGATGCGGGGAAATTCATTGGGGAGAAGAAAATATTGTCAACAAATGGTTCTAGAACACTCGGCCATCCATATTAAAGAAACCCGGCCCTTAACCTATACCATTAAAAATTAACTCACAGTAATAAATCAATTACAATAGCTACAACTATAAAATCTGTAGAAGAAAACACAGGAAAATATCCCTGCACCTTTGAGTAAACCAAGGATTTTAAATAGGACAAGAAAAACCAAATTATAAATGAAAAACAATGATTTATCTTCAGTTCAGTTCAGTTGCTCGGTCGTGTCCGACTCTTTTCGACCCCATGAATTGCAGCATGCCAGGCCTCCCTGTCCATCACCAACTTCCGGAGTTCACTCAGGCTCACGTCCATAGAGTCGGTGATTTATCTTAGACGTCATCAAAATTGAAATCTTTTGCACTTCAAAAAGATACCATTAAGAAAAAGAAAAGGTAGGCCACAGACAAGAACATTTTTGTAAAACATATTATGCAAAATATTTCTGACTAAATATATCACACACACACACACACACACAGAACACAATTCAATAGTTAAGAAATAATCTAATTTTTCAATCTAACTTTTCTTTGCAAATATTTTTCTAAAGAATATATACAAATGGCAAATACATACATGAAAAGATGATTGTCATTTGAGTCATAAGGAAATTGTCCATTAAACCACAAAATGATTAAAATGTAAGACGCTGACAACACCCAGCAATATCATGCGTGCTAAGTCACGTGAGTCGTGTCACACTCTTTGCGACCCCATGGACCATAGCCCACCAGGCTCCTCCATCCATGGAATTCTCCAGGCAAGAATACTGGAGTGGGTTGTCATGCCCTCCTCCAGGGTGGTGTCATGGGTTTGCACCAACTGGAACTCTCCTGCCTTGCAGATGGGGTAGAAAATGGCAGAACCATTTTGGTGAAGAGTTGGACAGTATCTTACCAAGTTAAACATACACTTATCATAAGACAAAGAAATCAACTCCTAGGTAGTTCCACAAGAGAAATAAAAGTGTATGTCCTTTTTTTTTTTTTTTTTTTTGTACATCTTCCTAATAGCTTTGCTTATTACAGAGAAAACCTGAAGAGAATCCAAATGCCCCTCAACCAGTGATGGATAAACACAGTGGACCATCCATATGATGAGACGCTACTCAATAAGAGAAACTAATAAATCACTGATACGCACTACACCCTGTGTGAATCTCCAAGGTCTTACGCTGAGTGAAAAAAGGCAGACACAGAAGGGCACATACATAGGATTCCATTCACAAGGCACTCTAGAAAAGGCAAAACTATAGAGACAGAAAATAGATTGGTGTTTGCCAGGATGGGGAGAGAGATTAATCACTAAAGGGAGCCAAGAAACACTTTGGGGTGAAAAGCTGTTCTTTACAGTGATTATGGCTAAATAACTGGACACTTCGTCAGAACTCATCAAAGTTTACACTCAAAACTAGTGATTTTAACATATGTGCCTAAGCTGACACACACAGAGAAAAAGCATAGCGGGTGGGCTCTGCTCTATTTTTTTATTACATTTAAAAGACCCCAGAAGATAAACTTCAAACTGTCAACAGTAATTATCTCCAAGGGTTTTTTGTTTGTCTGTTCATTTGTTCTTGAGTTTTATTTTGGTGTTTGTTTGTTTTTTGCTACATGTGTTTGCCTTTCTTCAATTTCTAGAATAATTGTATACTATGGGAATAATTAAAATTTAATCTCAAATATTATTATGGTTTTCAATCTATCATAAATTCTAATCAACCACATTCATATAGAGCGTGAGCAAGAAGGATGCTCCCATTTTCCCTGACCATCTTTCTCTGTCAACAACTATGTCTCCTAGAGACCGGGCTAATGACATAATGAAGACAGAGCCCTCCCACCCACGTGCCAGCTGGCACCTACTGAAATGCCCTTTGTTCTCCATGGCTCCTTGCTTGGGGCTTTAGGAAACACCAAGAATCAGGGAGAGAGGCAGTGAAGCATCAGCGAATCCCATGAGCCTTCCCAGCACAGGAGCTGCCCCACCCGTGGACTCTCCACACACGGACCTCCCCGCAGTACGGCCCTCCCCACCATATGGACCGCTCCTACCCACGGCCCTCCCATCATACATATCTCCCCACCACATGGACCACCTTACTGCAAACGGCTTCTAAAGGCTAAGGCCATAGGGGAACTACGTTTTCTGGACTCTCGTGAGTTTTGCATTCCCTCTAGGTTCCAAATGCTAATATTTAAAAATGACCCTCTTATGGGGAGCACATGTATACCTGTGATGGATTCATTTTGATATTTGGCAAAACTAATACAATTATGTAAAGTTTAAAAATAAAATAAAATAAAATAAAAATAAAAATGACCCTCTTAGACGAGAGCCGTCCTCCGGCTTCAATTTACTTTTCCGTTGTGAACAGAGTCACCTAGCGATTTCTGTCACAGAAATGGACTTAGGGGGCTTCCCTGGTGGTCCAGTGGCTAAGACTCAGTGCAGGGGGCCCAGGTGCAGTCCCTGTGCAGGAAACTCGATCCTGCATGCTGCAGCTAAAAGACCCTGCATGCTGCAGCTGAAAACAGAAAGCTCCCTCGTGCAGCAGGGAAGACTCCACGCACCTGCAACAAAGACCGCATGAGGCAACTAAGACCCAGGGCAGCCAAATGCACACATTTACTGTTGTCGTTTAGTCACTAGGTCACGTCCAACACTTTGCCAGCTCATGGACTGTAGCCCACCGGGCTCCGCTGTCCGTGGGATTCTCCAGGCACAAATACTGGAGTAGGTTGCTATTTCCTCCTCCAGGGGATCTTCCTGACCCAGGGATCCAACCCGAATCTGCTGCATTGGCAGGCAGATTCTTCACCACTGAGCCACTAGGGAAGCCCCAAAAGAAAAACATAAACATTTTTTTTAAAAGGAGATGGAATTAGGGGAATAGGATGGGAGATGTGAGCAGACACAGAGATGTCTCTCAGGAGGCAGCAGGCAGACACTTTCTGTAAAACGGATCCTGGGAGGCGGTAGCAAGTACTATTATTTTCATTCGAAATGTAGAAAATCTATGGCCGTAATAAATTACAGAATTAGCCTCATTTACACTATAATCCGGAGAAGGCAATGGCACCCCACTCCACTACTCTTGCCTAGAAAATCCCAGGGACCGCGGAGCCTGGTGGGCTGCTGTCTATGGGGTCGCACAGAGTCGGACACGACTGAAGCAACTTAGCAGCAGCAGCACATTATAATGAATTAATTTTGGTTCAACAATCTCTGTGTGCTCTTCTCGGGAAGTACAGTCCACTCCTGAAGAAAGCATGGAGAATTCAAGGGGATTGGGAGGGTCTGGGAACACACACTCACTCACAGGAGAAACCTGGGAACCTGTAATAAGTCCACAAGCAGTCTTGTTGGAAGCACATGGCTCGAAGGCTATGTGCAGAGGGTAGGGTTGTGAACTCTAGGGGTTGAATGCCCGGGGTTGCGTCCTGACTCAGCTGGTCCTACCTGAGTCCTCCCATCCATCAAGTGGCCCAGGGGATGCAGGGGGCAGGGGTTATTGGGACCCATCCTGCAAGCACCAGTGTTGACTTGTGGACTTTGGAAATCCCCCAACAGGGAACATAGACTCAGTAATCACCATGAAAAGTCAACTTCAAGGCCAGGAGGGATACGTGGGCCCTACAAGGACTGACCGGGGCTGGGCTGCCAGGTTGTCCCCTTACTGAGGCCCCTGCACGGCTGTGAGCATCTTCCCAAGCCTCTCCCCCTTAAACCAGAAAGCCCACAAACAGAGAGAGCAGGGAGGTCCTCATGGGGATATTTCACACCCTCTTGCATCCTCTCTGCCTGTCTCCAGGCCTCAGCAGCACTGGGCTGGAGGAACCCTGGAAGGGGAAGCACGCTAGGACCAGCCTCGTTCAGCCGCAGCGTCCACTGGACCTCAGCTTCCTCGCCGACCCCACTGCCGCCTTCTTCCCCAGCAGGTGGCAGAGACGTTCACCTTCCTGAGCTGGGGCCACAGAAGGCCCCCCCAGAGTCCCTCACACCTCACCTTGCCTCTGCTCTCTGCCCATCGCCCTGTCCAGGCAGCAGTCTGGCTGAATCCCTCCAGATATAAGCTAACTCAGATCCTCAAGCTCTTCCCAATAAGACAGGAAGTCAGTGGAGGTGCCAGGTCCTCTCCAGAACGAAGACTGTCCAGGCAGAGAGCAGAGCACACGGGGAAACTCTGCAGAGTCCCCTCCATTCGTGCTGAAGCCCTTTACCTGCATCATCGCTGTTAGTGGGCTGAGATGGGTGGTCCCCAAAGACACATCTAGGTCTTAACAGGGGACATGTGACTGTGACCTTGTTTGGAGAAAGGGTGTTGATATAATCAAATTATGGATCTCCAGATGAGAAGCTCATCCTGGATTGTCCTGGTGGCCCTGAAACCAAAGACAAGTGTCCTTACAAGAGACACGCAGAGGAGAGACACAGAGGAAAGAGGCCGTGTGCAGATGGAGGCAGAGACTGGAGGGATGTGGTCACGAGGACCACAGGGGCCTCCAGGAGCTGGAAGATGCTAGGAGGGATTGTCCCCTGGAGACTTTGGAGGGAGCGCAGCCCTGCTGACACCTTACTTCCAGCTTTGGGAGCTGGGAGAGAATACATTTTTGTTAATCTAAGCAAACAACACTTTGGCCACCTGATGTGAACAGCTGAATCACTGGAAAAGACCGTGATGCTGGGAAAAATTGAAGGCAGAAGAAGAAGGGGACGAGAGAGGATGAGATGGCTGGATGGCATCATCCACTCAATGGGCATGAGTTTGAGTAAACTCTGGGAGTTGGTGATGGACAGAGAGGCCTGGCGTGCTGCAGTCCATGGGGTTGCAAAGAGTCGGACACGACTGAGCGACCGAACAACAGCAACAAAGCAAACGACTGTGTGGTAGTTTATCAAGGCAGCCTCGGGATACTAATACATCGCTCAAAAGGACACGGGCTGAACTCAGCTCCCCAGGAGGACCCATCTGGGGACACATCCGTGGGACAGGTGAGAGCTGATGTGTTTATGAAACGCAACAGAACAGTAGCAATCTCTAAGGGCCCGCCCAGCCCTGCGGCTGACCCGCCTCCTTCCTAACTCAAGGCAGCAAGAGCCGAGGCGTGGGGCGCCTTGCGCGTCACGTGGGCGTCCTCACATTTGGAGGCAGAAAGACCTGAGGTGCAGTTGGAAAGGTAGAGGGCCTTTTTAGTGGGAGCTCCATCAGGCAGTCAGAACAAAGCCACTGCAGACCCCCCAGCCATGACTGGAATCCGGGTTGAGCGTGTGTGTTAAGCGGTTCTCCATGGCTCCATCCTCCCGTCACCAACTCCTGTCCTCTCGTTTTCCCAGCTGCCGGAGATGCCCCGTGGCTCCCACACATAGCCCCCTTCTTGCTTGTGGGTGCACTTGACTAGGTTTTCAGGCCAGGGTACTGCTTGCCCTGGCAACCGCATCACCCACACACCCCACTGGACAGAGGCAGGTACAGCCAAAGCTGAGCAGGGGGTCGTTACCTTTCCAGAGGAGCCCTGGGACAGCCCCCTGACCCCGCCCACTGCCGGCTGTGAGTCTGCGCAGACCTCAGCGCCTGGCACGCCTCCCAGTGTCTCCATAACGACAGTGAACCATCTCACCTCCCCAGCTTATCCCTCGCCGCCTGGGAAGAAGTCCTCATCCACGTCTTTAGCCAAAAGGATGCCTTTTCTCTGTAAAAGCTGATCCTGAGTCTCAAGTATGTCGAATCCAGTTGTTTATTTTCAGGGATAGAATCAAGCCTCCCAAATCTGCATCAAAGCCCAGATTCAGTGCATACAGGCTTGGGGGCAGAATTCCCTCAGTTCAGTTCAGTTCAGTTCAGTCTCTCCGTCGTGTCCGACTCTTTGCGACCCCGTGGATTGCAACACACTAGGCCTCCCTGTCCCTCACCAATTCCCGGAGTTCACTCAAACTCATGTCCATCGAGTCGGTGATACCATCCAACCATCTTATCCTCTGTCATCCCCTTCTCTTCCCGCCTTCAATCTTTCCCAACATCAGGGTCTTTTTTTTTTTTTTTTTAAGAATACCCTAAACACATGCTATTAGGCAGTCAAATCTGTAGATGCAACAAGGGAATAATAATTAAATCACCAGCAGAAGATGCCAAGAAAATAATCTAGATGTTAAGGAAATGTTAAGACAATAAGCAAGTCTAACAGTTTCGTGGAGCTTGGGAGTACACAGGTACAAGGTCTGTGTTGTAATAAGCACCACAGCCATCTCTGCCTTGGTCCTGCTTCCTGACCCTCTCAGGACTTGTTTTTTTTCATCCATATAATGGACACACTTGTGGTAACCATCTCAGACTCAAGTTGGGCTGGGGAGGTTGCTTGGGCAATAACTGCAAAAAGTTTGGAAAACACAAAATGTTCTTTTGCACAAATCACATTTATTCACTAAATATTTTTAAATCATCAAAGATAAATCTAAGTGTTGATTTTAAAATCCCACTGACAGGAGGGCTCTGGACACAAGCATTAACTGGTCCTATGAAAACCGTGGGCAATTGTGAGGAGAGGAGTTCCCTATGCCTGCTCCACCATCAACCATAGCAGATGTATATAATTAAAGAGCTGACTCACAGCTGATCATTATTTACCACCAGGGAATGGCGGACAGTATCTGGAGACATTTTTGATAGCCATCTGCTTGGATGAGGGGTGTTAGTGGCAGGTACTGTTGGAGAACAGTTTAGTTCAGTTCAGTCGCTCAGTTATGTCTGACTCTTCGCAACCCCATGAATCACAGCACGCCAGGCCTCCCTGTCCATCACCAACTCCCAGAGTTCACTCAGACTCACATCCATCAAGTCAGTGCTGACCAGCCATCTCATCCTCTGTCGTCCCCTTCTCCTCCTGCCCCCAATCCCTCCCAGCATCAGAGTTTTTTCCAGTGAATCAACTCTTCGCATAAGGTGGCTAAAGTACTGGAGTTTCAGCTTCAGCATCATTCCCTCCAAAGAAATCCCAGGGCTGATCTCCTTCAGAATGGACTCGTTGGATATCCTTGAAGTCCAAGGGACTCTCAAGAGTCTTCTCCAACACCACAGTTCAAAAGCATCAATTCTTTGGCGCTCAGCCTTCTTCACAGTCCAACTCTCACATGCATACATGAACACAGGGAAAACCATAGCCTTGACTAGACGAACCTTTGTTGGCAAAGTAATGTCTCTGCTTTTCAATATGCTATCTAGGTTGGTCATAACTTTCCTTCCAAGGAGTAAGCGTCTTTTAATTTCATGGCTGCAATCACCATCTGCAGTCATTTTGGATCCCCAAAAAACAAAGTCTGACACTGCTTCCACTGTTTCCCCATCTATTTCCCATGAAGTGATGGGACCAGATGCATGATCTTCGTTTTCTGAATGTTGAGCTTTAAGCCAACTTTTTCACTTTCCTCTTTCACTTTCATCAAGAGGCTTTTGAGTTCCTCTTCACTTTCTGCCATTAGGGTGGTGTCATCTGCATATCTGAGGTTATTGATATTTCTCCTGGCAATCTTGATTCCAGCTTGTGCTTCTTCGAGCCCAGTGTTTCTCATGATGTACTCTGCATAGAAGTTAAATAAGCAGGGTGACAATCCACAGACTTGACGTACTCCTTTTCCTATTTGGAACCAGTCTGTTGTTCCATGTCCAGTTCTAACTGTTGCTTCCTGACCTGCATGTAGGGTTCTCAAGAGGCAGGTCAGGTGGTTGGTATTCCCATCTCTTTCAGAATTTTCCACAGTTTATTGTGATCCACACAGTCAAAGGCTTTGGCATAGTCAATAAAGCAGAAATAGATGTTTTTCTGGAACTCTCTTGCTTTTTTGATGATCCAGTGGATGTTGGCAATTTGATCTCTGATTCCTCTGCCTTTTCTAAAACCAGCTTGACCATCTGGAAGTTCACTGTTCACATATTGCTGAAGCCTGGCTTGGGGAATTTGAGCATTACTTTACTAGCATGTGAGATGAGTGCAATTGTGCAGTAGTTTGAGCATTCTTTGGCATTGCCTTTCTTTGGGATTGGAATGAAAACTGACCTTTTCCAGTCCTGTGGCCACTGCTGAGTTTTCCAAATTTGCTGGCATATTGAGTTCAGCACTTTCACAGCATCATCTTTCAGGATTTGAAATAGCTCAACTGGGATTTCATCACTTCCACTAGCTTTGTTCGTAGTGATGCTTTCTAAGGCCCACTTGACTTCACATTCCAGGATGTCTGGCTCTAGGTGAGTGATCACACCATCGTGATTATCCTGCCCCAAATGGCAACAGTGCCATGGCTGAGAAACTGTCACTAAAGTGGCCTCAGATCTCTTCAGCCTCTGTCCTGAAAGGTCTCACTTGACCCCCAGACAGTGCTGGAGGTGGTACTTCTCAGCTGGACCAACACCAGACCTACCTGCTACCAGAGAGATCACACCCTCTCCTAGCCTTCAGGTTAAGAGACCAGTATTCATGGACATGAACTTGGGAAAACTCCCGGAGATGGTGAAGGACAGGGAGGCCTGGCGTGCTGCAGTCCAAGGGGTTGCAAAGAATCAGACACGACTTGGCAACTGAACAACAACATTCAGGTTGCATCAGCTGTAAACTAGAGAAGTTACTTGGGAAATACAAAATCAGGAGGGGAATAAAATGCAATGAATGCTCTTTCCAGACACCAGGTGTCCTGCATCCTGAGACTCTGTTCCCCCCAGTGGTACTCACTGCCCCTGAGTAGTCACACGGATGTGGGAGATTGAATTTAGGAGCCACTGGGACCCAGACAAGAAAACAGCCAAGGAAGGAGGCGGAATTTTGCATCTGACTTGGGACATTATTCACTCAACCTTTATTTATGGAGCAGCAGCTGTGCGTGTCCTGGGTCCCACAGATGAAACCAATATGGAACCTTCTCTGGGAGCTTAGGGGCTAGCAGGGGAGAGCCGCCAGCAATGCACGCGTGATGCAGCCACAGGGGAAGGCAAGCTGGGGAGGGCCCAGAGGGCGGGACGCGGTGACGGTGCGACCTCAGGGGCAGGCCTCTCAGATACAGTGGGACTGGATCTGCTGAGGACTGAATCACTGACCTACAAAGTCAGCCAGAAGCATGGTCAACCACCCAAGTCATCAACACAATGCACGTCCCTACTGAGTTAACCCACTACTTCCCGCTATGGTTCTGCTCAGGTCTGTGTCATGCAAAGGCGGCCCCCACCTGTAATATTCTGCAGGACTCCGCTCTGGGCTGGGTCATCTGAGGACCATCTGTCAAGGCCAGACGTGATTCACTGCATTGTCAGGACTCAGTCACCCAGCAGCCACACAAATGAGTTCCAGCTGGTCCCCATGTGTGGCCGGCGTTCAGTCCACAGCTTCCCTCCTCCCTAAGAGCCTGGCTAGCATTGGAAGTCTATCCAGATCACTTAGCTAGAAAAGAACACAAGGCAAAAAGAAAAGAATTAAATGCTGAAAAGAGCTTAAACAAGCAGGCATCCGTGGGGCTGATGCCTCTCCCAGACAGCTTTATCTCTGCGGTTCACGCCCTCTGGTTGTGAACAATTTCAGGGTTGATGGGGTAATAACCATCAGACATTCTCCTGCTTGTTGTGGATTTCTCCCCCTGCTGCCCTGGGAGTGCATTGTGGCCTTGGCAGAGAGAGCTTTCATGTTCATCTCCCACCTCATCAGGTCAAATCAAACCTTGCCAGGGCTGGGGCCCTGTTCCCAGCTGGCGAACAAGCAAGTCATTCTGATGCACCATGCTCCTGTTTATCAGGAGCCCTGGAGCAGAGTGTCTGCATTAGGTACAGAGAGAGCTGCAGCCTCCAAACTGTCCCAGCCCTTGTCCATCTTCCCAGGATACAAGAGATGGAGCCATTCCCTTGCAGTGTCCTATCCTGAGCCTGCTGTCTGACCTCTGTACTGACCCCTTTCCAAGACTCCCACCTGGAAAATAAGAAGTGTTAATCTTCAGTGGCAGCAGCTTGAAGCAGGATCTCAGTTCCCCAATCAGAAATTGACCAGACCATGAGGGTCTGTGGTTAGTGACAAGGCTCTGGCTTGTCTGCTTTGTAGAGATAAACTTCAACAAAGAGACACAAAGTAGTGAAACAAGTCAAGTCTTTATTAGGAGGGAAAAAAAAGAACATGTGAATAAGCGCACACAGGCTCAGAGAAAGAGTTTTGCCTTCATGGTAGTTTAAATCACGTTTATGGGTCATTTCTTCAAGGTTTCCCGTGGCGGATCACCTTGCTTTGCTTGGTTCTGAGTCCGTGTTGGGTTTATCTCAGGGTCCTCCCCGCTGTGCGCATGTGTCTATGGGAAGGTTGACATCACCTATTATGGGGTGGCACCCCCTCCCTTCTTGGCCCCCAAGGAGCCTTTCTGTGTATGTGTAGTTGGAAGGGTCTCCTTGACGTTGAGAATAAAGGATATGTTGTCTCATTATCTTCCGTCTGGGCAGGGCTCAGCTCTTTTCTGCCCCTGTGTATATTATCTTCATCTTGGAGTATCTATCCACAGGGGACAGCTCCTCAGCCCAGGGCCCATCTATCTCGTGCCTCAGTGGCAGGAGCAGGAGAGTGGGTGGGTCCTGGTTCTGTCCCTGCCCCAGTGCGGCTCCTTAGACGAGCCCCAGCCTCCTGGGCCCCGTTTCCCCATTTCACGTGCCACCCCGAGTGATGGGGAGGACTGTCTGCAGATCACGGGGCTCTGTAGATACATAACGTGCTTTCATTATGGGCACCAATGCCTCCTCCAAAGCTGGCATCGAGCCCCACACCTGCCTGCCCCATGGCCCCTGAGCCCAGTCAGGAACCCCCAGAGCAGAGTCTATGATTGCCTATTGCAGATGTAACACAACCGCCTTTGTAATACACAACCATGTGCCCACACAGAATCCCACTGCCTGCACATCACCAATTAGCGGTTTTCTTACAGCATTCAGTGACCTATTAATACCATTTAGTGAGCCCTTCCTGTGGATATTTAACTTTTATTGAAAGAAACTCAAGATGAAAATTTTATAATGAAGACAGGTCTCTGAGGACAACACCAGTGTCAGGACAGTTTTCCTCTGGGCCCAGTGAGTGGGGACAAAGGGCAGTTCTCACTTTGCACATTGTCGCACAATCGGACCACTTATGCGACAGAACTCACAGACTATACCCATAAGACACACAGACATACGCTGTTGCTGCGGTGCAGTCACTGAGTTGTGTCTGACTCTTTCCAGCCCCAGGGACTGCAGCCCGCCAGGCTCTGCCCGTCCCTCACTATCTCCTGGAACTTGCTCAAACTCATGTCCGTCAAATCGGTGATGTCATCCAACCATCTCATCCTCTGTCATCCCTTTCTCCTCCCACCTTCAATCTTCCCCAGCATCAGGGACTTTTCAAATGAGTCAATTCTTCACATCAGGTGACCAAAGTATTGGAGCGTCAGCTTCAGCATCAGTCCTTCCAATGAATATTCAGGGCTGATGTCCTTTAGGATAAAATGCTTGTGTATTTTATTTATTTTTTATTTTATTTTATTTATTTATTTTTACTTTACAATATTGTATTGGTTTTGCCATACATAAACATGCATCTGCCACGGGTGTACACGTGTTCCCAATCCTGAACCCCCCTCCCACCTCCCTCCCCATACCATCCCTCTGGGTCATCCCAGTGCACCAGCCCCAAGCTTCCTGTATCCTGCATCCAACCTGGACTGGCAGTTTGAGTGCTTGTGTATTTTAAATACCATCTTATACATGGCATAGCTTTTAAAAGGAAGACCAAAGAAGTTTTGCCACACCTTGACTGCTCCATAGAGAGCGCCTTGTCACAGGAAGCTCCATTTAGGTTTAAACAGGCTTTAAGACGAGTGACAAGGAGGAGATGTCAGAGGTGGAGCTTTCCCACTTATGGAAGTGGAACACGGGCCAAGAGACGGTTTCTCTGGCTCCCTGGGACCCTCCTGGGGGAATCAGTGGCTGGTCTGTAGCCGGTGCTTTGCCACCTGCTGGGAAGGCTCAGGCAGGGGGAGTCAGGGGCTCTCGCCAGCCCCACATGGACCCGCCCTGACCTCCCAGGTCAGGTTCTCACCTGCACTTTGTGTACAGGACGCTGGGTACCAGTCATCCTGCCTGGATCCTCAGCCTCTCCTCCCTCTCCCTCAACCAGCAGCCAGTTGCCTCCACCTGCCTTCCAGCATCCAGAGCAACTCCTCTAGGGGCTTGTCCATCTTCACCCCATGGGTTCCAAGCCTGACTTGCTCTCTGGTTGACTGGGCTTCAGACAAGCCAAGGGACCTCTCTGCGCCCCAGGTCCATATCCCCAACTTCTAAATAAACACCATGCACCATTCCCCAAGCCAAGCCCCCGCCTCCTGCAGGGGCAGCTGCCCATCAAGAGTTAATCAGGCGAAGGCAGCTCCGGAGCTCCAGGGAGGCCGGCAAGGAGTCAGAGATAATCATCTAGGTGTTTATCTAGACCTCCCTTCTGAAAGGACATCTACAATCTCTTCTTAATCCTGTTACAGGGCTGTCCCCCGGGTGGGATCACGAGGATTTATCTCTGCATCCTCCATCTGGTACCCGACAATGACTGGCGCCAATTGAAAAAGCCCCTTCCGAGTTCTCTTCCAAGGACAAAGTAAATGTCGACTAGGGCCTTGGCCAGCCTGAAACCCCGAAGGAGATGATGGATGTTGGCAGAAGGAACTGATTAATAAAAGAGTGAATCAGAGGTCCCAGTCCTGGCCAGACCATCTTTTATCACTGAGCTGCTGTGGGCAGATCAGGACAGACCCCAGGGGGACACTCAGAATTCCAGACCAAGTCTCAACTGGAGGATATCCACTTGAGACTAGGAAACAGCCCCCTTTCAGGGCTACAGCAAAAATGCATCTGTTCATCTGACCTTACGGAATCCCTTCTGTGTTGGGCATTGAGAGACAGATGCAGATATGGGGCAGAGGCAGAGAAAGGGAGAAGGAGGTGAGGACAGGAAATGTCATATCAGATAACTTGGAAGATTTGTAGTCATTGATTCACTCCTTCATTCACTCACCAGTGAGAACTCACCGAGTGCCTATGTACCAGCATCAGCTGCTCATTTATTCTGCTGTACTCTCTCTTCCCAAAAGGCTGACCATCTTCCAAAACACAGATTAATTTTCTTAATTAATTTTAAAAAGACCCATGTATCATGTCTCCTTCAGTTGTCTGCGTTCCTCTGCTGGACTTCTAGACCCCGGAAGGCAGAGACATTTGTCTCATTCCCTTACTGAGTTTTCCCAAGCACCCAGAATATGGTACATGGTGTGTCTGTGCATGCTAAGTCACTTCAGTTGTGTCCAGACTTTTTCGACCCTATGGACTGTAGCCCACCATGCTCCTCTGTCCAGGCAAGAATACTGGAGTGGGTTGCCATGCCCTCCTCCAGGGGATCTTCCCGACCCAGGGACCAAACCTGCATCTCCTGTGGCTCCCACATCGCCAGTGCATTGTTTACCGCTGACCCACCAGCACATGGTGAAGTGAAAGACTCTCAGTCATGTCCAACTCCTTGCGACCCCAAGGACTGCAGCTCACCAGGCTCTTCTGTCCATGGTATTCTCCAGACAAGAATACTGGAGTGGGTAGCCTTGCCCTTCTCCAGGGGATCTTCCCAACCCAGGGATCAAACCCAGGTCTCCTGCATTGCAGGTGGATTCTTTACCAGCTGAGCCACAGGGAAACCCAAGAATACTGGAGTGGGTAGCCTATCCCTTCTCCAGTGGATCTTCCCGACGCAGCAATTGAACTGAGGTCTCCTACATTGCAGGAGGATTCTTTACCAGCTGAGCCACCAGGGAAGCCCTATAGCACATGGTAGGTGCAAGTAAATATCTCTCAATAAATTAAGGTCACCTCTACATACACACTATTGATACGGTGCATAACTGATGGGACCTCTACTCAGTGCTCTGTGGTGACCTACATGCGATGTATGTATAGGTAAGGCGGATTCATTTTGCCTTACCCTAGAAACTAACATGACATTGTAGAGCAACTATACGCCAATAAAAGCTAATTCAAAACATAAATTAGGGTCACCCCTCCAAGGCTACAACCACAGAGACAGCATTCAGTGCTCCTGCAGGCTGAGGTGGCTTTTCTCCAAAATTTTCACTCAAGGCTGGTCTGTCTGATCCTGAGCCCTCCAACTCCAGGTCAAACTTCCTTCAATGCTTTGGCCTCCCCAAGAAGAGAAGGAAAAGGGGGTGGAAATGGTGGAGGGTAGGGAGGAGGGGGCACAGGTGGGAAGTCGGCCCCCTCTTTGGGGAGGTGAGGGATAAGGGCTAACAAAGGACAGGACCACTCTGGCTGGCCCCCACTCCCCTTCTCTTCGAGGTGCCCACTCGGCCCTGAAGGCTCTTACAGTACAAAGCCTTTTTGTCCCCTCAATCGACAGCCCCTCCCTGTTCATCCCAGCGGCAGGTTTCCAGGCTCAGGGATACCCACTATGTGCTAACCCCCTAGTCAGAGAAGAGGCTGCAGAACCGCAAAGCTCCCCCAAGCCGAGCTCCACGGAAGGTGGGGCAGGACCAGCACTTCCAGCCCAGAGTGGATGCAGGGCAGTCAGTGCATTGTCGGGGGCCACAGGGACCAGGGCTGGGGGCCTGGCCCGACGGTGCGCCCCCAGGAAGTGGGAGCAGAGCTGGACCTTGAAGACTGGGGAGAGGAGAACCAGCAGTGTGACGAGTGGCCATTCCTAGTGGAGGAAAGGGAAACCCGAGAGCTGGGACTCTCGCAGAGCTCAGCGTAGGGAGGAAGCTCCGGTGGGCAGGGGAGGCGGTCTCCAGGGGGTGCAGAAACCAGACCAAGGGGTGCCACCTGTTCACTGAGGGAATGGGGTGTTATCCTGGAAGGAGGCTCACTCCGAGAGGCACGTGATCACACTCTGCTTTAGGATGATTCGGGGCCCTGGAGCCAGGATGCCTCAGCAGAAGGAAACCTGGTGCCAATGTATGTTCCTGCCCATGAACTGGGGCGCCTGGCGGAAGACCATCTGAATGCTTCCAGGAGACAACACTGGCTGTGATGCTCACAGGGATATTGCAGAAAAAAGAGAACAACTATATGTCAACAAATATATGTTTTCACAGCACTGAGCACAATTTATAAAGCACTTTTTTTTTTAGAAATAAAAAGAAAAAAAAGAAAAAGAAAAAAATAATAAAAAGAAATTGTGCTTTAGGGATATGAGGCAGCTACCCACTCAGGATGGATCGGGTACTTCCTCATCTAACAGCAGAGATGATTTTGACCTTCGGTGGCCTATTGAAATGCGTCTCCCTACTTCATTGCCATCCACATGCAGATTATGCATTAAGCAAACTTTCAGCTATTCAGGAAGCACACCAGTATTTCCTAAGGAAATTACTGAAATTAATGAAACCTTGTATTTTACAAACTGATCTATTACTATCATCCCTTTGAATTTATTTAGTTTAATTTTTCCTTCATGAAACTTAGAGTTTTACAGAAAGGTTTTGCTATCAGACTGTTATTCCAAAATCGACCCTTGAGCTAGTTAGGATGAAAAAATAGACAAATCATAGCATGGATCATACACAGGGACATGCCTACTCTTATTTAAAATAACGAATTTTAAAAAATGTAAAACCGAGCACAAGCTTGCTTGCATATAGTATCTGGCACACAAATTTTCAGGGTAATTCTCTTAACTCTCTTGGAAACTTTGTAGGTTGGATATAGACTGTAGTCCTATACACTGTGAAATAAAATTTCTTTTTTTGCTGCTTATCATGAATTTCAAACCAGGTTTTTTTTTTAACTTTTTTAAAAATTTATTTTAATTAGAGGCTAATTACTTTACGATATTATATTGGTTTTGCCATACATCAACATGCATCTGCCACAGGTGTACACGTGTTCCCAATCCTGAACCCCCCTCCCACCTCCCTCCTCATACCATCCCTCTGGGTCATCCCAGTGCACCAGCCCCAAGCTTCCTGTATCCTGCATGAAACCTGGACTGGCAATTCGTTTCTTATATGATACTATACATGTTTCAATGTCATTCTCCCAAATCATCCCCCCTTCCCTATCCCACAGAGTCCAAAAGACTATTCTATACATCTGCGTCTCTTCTGCTATCTCACATACAGGGTTATCGTTACCATCTTTCTAAATTCCATATGTATACATTAGTATACTGTACTGGTGTTTTTCTTTCTGGCTTACTTCACTCTGTATAATCAGCTCCAGTTTCAACCACCTCATTAGAACTAATTCAAATATATTCTTTTTAATGGCTGAGTAATACTCCAGTGTGTATATGTACCACAGCTTTCTTATCCATTCATCTGCTGATGGACATCCAGGTTTTTTTTTTTTTAATTTATTTATTTTTAATTGAAAGATAATTGCTTTCCAGTATTGTGTTCAGTTCAGTTCAGTTGCTCAGTTGTGTCCAACTCTGTGACCTCATGAACTGCAGCATGCCAGGCTTCCCTGCCCATCACCAACTCCCAGAGTTAACTCAAACTCATGTCCATTGAGTCGGTGATGCCATCCAACCATCTCATCCTCTGTCGTCCCCTTCTCTTCTTGCCTTCAATCTTTCCCAGCATCAGGGCCTTTTCAAATGAGTTGGTTCTTCACATCAGGTAGCCAAAGTATTGGAGTTTCAGCTTCATCAATCCTTCTAATGAACACCCAGGACTGATCTCCTTTTAGATGGACTGGTTTGATCTCCTTGCAGTCCAAGGTACTCTCAAGAGTCTTCTTCAACACCACAGTTCAAAAGCCTCAATTCTTTGACATTCAGCTTTCTTTACAGTCCAACTTTCAAATCCATACATGACTACTGGAAAAACCATAGCAAACATCAACATGAATCAGCCATAGTCAAACCAGGTTTCAAAGGACTGACTTGGGTGAAAGCTAACTTATTAGTAACAGGCTTAAGGTTTAACATTCAGAAAAAGCAGATTCAATGTCAGGAGGGAAACAAAACAACTTGTCTATAATTTGGTGCAAAAAATAAAAAGGCTGAGACCTAGAGCGTTTTGATTCACAGAGCATCTCCCTGAATAGGTTTATGAGCACTCTGGGGATAAGTGAGACAGATGAGCCCCAGCACCCTTATGCCATGTGTGGATAGAGGTGAGGTGAGAGAGAATCAACCCGTCTCACGGCACCATTAGGCTTCTTGTTTCTGTATCAGCCCTAGAGTTGAAGAGTGAAAGGAAGGCTTCATCCATCAAGTACAACAGCTTGATATTGTTTGTAGCAAATCAACCTTGACTGGTTGTCAAGGGCTGTCTGAAGGCCAACAGGATGGATGGGATGGATGGGCATTTCCAGAGGTCCCAGGTGTGAGTCATAATGACAGTGCAATGGAGCCATAATTCAAAATGTTACCTAAACATCCTTGAACTTTTTTATGTGTTCAATGTGTTCTCAAAGCACATGAAGTGGAGCAGGAGGTGTTATTAATGTTACAAGTTAGGCTGGGGCTAGGCCGCCCAGTGCAAGCCCCTGCTTAGCCACTGCCGTGCCACCTTGGGCCAGTTACTTAATTCCCATTTGTTTCAGTTTTCTCACCTGCAAAATGGGGGTCTGGGTAGTACCTACTTCTTAGGGTTGCTCTTCAGATTGAGTTTATATAACAAGGCCTGGCACACAGCCACATCCTTAAGATGAAGGAAAAATTAGAAGACACTTGAATGGGCTTTGGGGATTCCCTGGTGGCTTAGATGGTAAAGAGTCTGCCTGCAGTGTGGGAGACCTGGGTCTGATCCCTGGATTGGGAAGATCCCCTGGAGAAGGAAATGGCAACCCACTCCTGTATTCTTGCCTGGAAAATTCCATGGACAGAGGAGACTGGCAGACTACAGTCCATGGGGTCACAAAGAGTTGGACATGACTGAGCAACTTTACTGGTGAATGGGCTATAATTCTTTTTAATATATTATTTTTTGAAAAAGATGGATCCTGAGAGGAATCAAGTTAATTCATGAGGGTAGAATGCCCATTGGGTCAGATGGTAAACCTGCTTAGGGTGGGGGTGCAGATTTCTTTCTTAATTCCTTCACAAAACTTGGCATAATGTCAATGAGTTGGCACTTCAACAGTTGATGACCAATCCCAGGTGACTGTCACAGGAATTCAGGCTTGGGAAAACATCTGCTTTGGGGAAGTGATTGGATCCATGGGTTCCAAACCACTAGGGGACAATCCTCGTGGAGATTGAGGCTTTCATGCCAACTGCTACTTGATGGCCTTCACACCCATCCTCCAACGTTTTGTTTGTACAACCATCAAAGAATCGCCTACACTCTAATCCCAGGCTCCTTACCTTGCTGGTCGTCATGTTGGGAACCACTGCCCCCATGGTTTGTCCAGGTCCCAGGTGGCTCAGGGGAAAGCATCTGCCTGCCAATGCAGGAGATTAGAATTGAATGCCTAGGTTGGGAAGATCCCCTGGAGAAGGGAATGGCAGCCCACTCCAGTGTTTCTGCCTGGAGAACGCCATGTACAGAGGAGCCTGGTGGGTTACAGTCCCTGGGGTCACAAAGAGTCAGGCACAACTGAGTAGCAGCAGCAGCAGCAGAAATGATGTCACTTTCTCTGTGCCCTCCTTGGTAAGTTGTGTACCATCATTACTGGCAATTTCATTCCTCCACATTTCCATTTGTCAATACTTTCTGGTAGAGTCCATGAACTGGACCATGTCTGGCCAAGATGGTGGACTGGACACCACACGTGGCAGGCAACAGAGGCCGTACGCATATTTGTTAAGTGAACTATGGGTGCCCTCCAGCCAAAATTCTAGAAGAGTGAGCAGAGTTGGTTTAACTGAGCTGTTGCAATAGGGGTAAACATGCAGCTTAGGGCTCCTAGGGCTCCTCAGAAGGAGGGATCAGGAAGCACATGTAGGATTTGGGCACTGGTAGGTGATCCAGGGGAAGCTTCAAGAAAGGTGGGCTTTGTATTGAATGCTGCTGGGATGGGAGGCAGTCTATGACTGGGTGCTTCATTATCTTATCTCGCAGGTCAGAGCAATGCAACAGGCTAGACTTGTGATTGTTAACCCCGGCACTCCCACTGGGCAGGACTGGGGACTCTAGTGACACATGTGTGGTTGGAAAATCTCCTTGTTGTTGACTGTGCTCAGACACAGTCGTCCTGAGGTCCTGGGATTCCTGGCTCCATCAAGGCCTCAGAGATGTGTCACTGCTGCTGGTCTGGAAGACTCATGTGTCCAGGTGGGGGACACCAGGGCCTGGCTGATAAAATCATGCCAGTTCAGGGGTCCCAACTGTCTGCCTCATCTCAGCATACTCAGCAAATATTCCTGAAGTGGGGACGGCAAACCACTTCAGCATTCGTGCCTTGAGAACCTCATGAACAGTATAAAAAGGCAAAAAAAAAAAAGACACTGAAAGATGAACTCCCCAGCTCAGTAGTTGCCCAATATGCTATTGAAGAGCCAAGAAATAGCTCCAGAAGGAATGAAGAGGCTGAGCCAAAGCAGAAGCAGTGCCCAGTTCTGGATGTGTCTGGTGATGAAAGTAAAGTCTGATGCTGTCAAGAACAATATTGCACAGGAACCTGGACTATTAAGTCCATGAATAAGGGCAAACTGGAAATGGTCAAACAGGAGGTGGCAAGAGTGAACATTGACATTTAAGGAATCAGCAAACTAAAATGGACAGGAATGGGAGAATTTAACTCAGATGACCATTGTATCTACTACTGTGGGCAAGAATCCCTTAGAAGAAATGGAGTAGCGCTCACAGTAACCAAAAGAGTCCAAAATGCAATAGTTGTGTGCAATCTCCAAACCAACAGAATGATCTTGGTTCATTCCCAAGGCAAACCATTCAATATCACAGTAATCCAAGCCTATGCCCCAACCAGTAATGCTGAAAAGCTGGAGTTGAGTGGTTCTATGAAGACCAATAAGATCTACTAGAACTAACACCAAAAAAAGATGTCCTTTTCATCATAAGGAAATTTAATGCAAAAGTAAGAAGTCGATAGATACATGGAGTAACAGGCAAGTCTGGCCTTGGAGTACAAAATGAAGCAAGACAAAGGCTAACACAATTTTGCCAAGAGAATGCACTGGTCATAGCAAGCACCCTCTTCCAACAACACAAGAGATGACTCTACATACGGACATCACTATATGGCCAATACCAAAATCAGATTGATTATATTCTTTATAGCTGAAGATGGAGAAGCTCTATACAGTCAGCAAAAGCAAGACCAGAAGCTGACTGCACCTCAGATCATGAACTCCTTATTGTAGAATTTACATTTAAATTGAAGAACTTAGGGGAAACCAGTAGGCCATTCAGGTATCATCTAAATAAAATCCTTTACAATTATACAGTGGAAGTGGCGAATAGATTCAAGGGGTTAGATCTGATAGACAGAGTGCCTGAAGCACTATGGACAGAAGTCTGTAACATTGTACAGGAGTCTGTGATCAAAACCATTTCCAAGAAAAAGAAATGCAAAATGGTGAAATGCTTGTCTGAGGAAACCTTACAAATAGCTGAGAAAAAAAGAGACGCTAAAGGCAAAGGAGAAAAGGAAAGATATACCCATCATAATGTGGAGTTCCAAAGAACAGCAAGGAAAGATAAGAAAACCTTCCTAAGTGAACAATGCAAAGAAATAGAGAAAAACAATAGAATAGGAAAGACTAGAGATCTCTTCAAGAAAATTAGAGATACCAAGGGAACATTTCATGCAAAGATGGGCACAATAAAGGACAGAAATGGTATGGACCTGAGAGAAGCAGAAGATGTTAAGAAGTGGTGGCAAGAATATACAGAAGAACTATATAAAAAGGATATTCATGACCCAGATAACCACGATGCTGTGATCACTCACCTAAAGCCAGACATCCTGGAATGTGAAATCAAGTGGGCCTTTGAAAGGAAAGCATCACTATGAACAAAGCTAGTGGAGGTGATGGAATTCCAATTGAGCTGTTTCAAATCCTGAAAGATGATGCTGTGAAAATGTTGCATTCAATAGGCAAGCAAGTTTGGAAAACTCAACAGTGGCCACAGGACTGGAAAAGGTCAGTTTTCATTCCAATCCCAAAGAAGGGCAATGACAAAGAATGTTCAAACAACTGCACAATTATACCAATTTCACATGCTAGCAAAGTAATGTTCAAAATCCTTCAAGCTAGGCTTCAGCAATATATGAACCAAAAACTTCCAGATGTTCAGGCGGGATTTAGAAAAGGCAGAGGGACCAGAGATGAAATTGCCAACATCCATTAGATCATAGAAAAAGCTAGAGAATTCCAGAAAAACATGTATTGCTTCATTGACTATGCTAAAGTCTTTGACTGTGTGGATCACAACAAAATGTGGAAAATTCTTCAAGAGATGAGAATACCAGACCACCTTACCTGCCTCTTGCGAAAGCTATCTGCAGGATAAGGAGCACCAGTTAGAACTGGATATGGAACAATGGACTGGTTCTAAATTGGGAAAGGAATACATCAAGGCTGTTTATTGTCACCCAGCTTATTTAACTTATTTGCAGAGTACATCATGTGAAATGCTGGGCTGGATGAAACCCAAGCTGGAATCAAGATTGTTGGGAGAAATATCAATAACCTCAGGTATACAGATGACACCACCCCTATGGCTGAAGTGAAGAGGCATTAAAGAACCTCTTGATTAAGGTGAAGGAGGAGAGTGAAAAAGTTGTCTTAAAACTCAACATTCAAAAAACTAAAATCATGGCATCTGGTCCCATCACTTCATGGCAAATAGATGGGGAAACAATGGAAACCATGACTGACTTTATTTTCTGGGGCTCCAAAATCACTGAGGTTGGTGACTGCAGCTATGAAATTAAGAGACGCTTGCTCCTTGGAAGAAAAGCAATGACCAACCTAGACAGAGTATTAAAAAGCAGAGAAATTACTTTGCGAACAAAGATCCCATGGTTTTTCTGGTAGTCATGTGCCAGTGCTTCATACTGGAAGCCTGTTCGATGGCCTTTCTGAGGGCAGGGGTACGTTCAATTTTGGCAGCAAATTCTGTTGGATTTGTTGCTCAGGGCAAGCTCCATTTTGAAAGCTTGAGAAGGGTTGTACCGCTGCCCGTGGACAGCTTCTACGCCAATCTCCCTTCTTCATGAGGGGCAGACATGTGAGAGCCTGCAGACTCTTCTCTCCACCCTGCTCTCACCTTTGTGAGACTTTGTGAGGCTGGAGAAAGGCAGGGAGGCAAAGGAGAGCTGGAGAGTTGGGGGGAACAGAGGTCTGCATGTGTCTCTAGGACCCTCGCCTTCCCATCTTGAATGCAAAGCAATCCACTATGGACGGTGCACTTACCACCTTCCTCAGGACTTGTGGCCATGCCCCAGGGTCACAGAACCACAGGACAGTGAAATAGATTGCTGCCGCCACTGGGAAATAAGAGAACTGGTCAACCAGCTCAGCTCCGCCAGGAGGAAAGGCAACTGCGTAGAGTATGTTATGTGCTTTAGAATTGAAATGGGTTAAACGCATTCACTTGAGGTTGTCTCTTTTCAATTTCCTAAATGTAAAACCAGCAAGAATAAGCCACTTAAGAAAGAAACCTGAGTGACTGCATGATTTGCAAGAGAATAGAGTACATTAACCCTCACACTTTGAGACATGGGGAATGTTCCTCTTCACAGACTCATTTAGATGGAAAATGAGTTTCTTCGCACATTAGCACCCTAAACATACCCTGCAATAAAAAGATAAAATAATTTATGGAGATGTGTTCCCACTCGAAATTCACAGCAGACCATGTGTCTCTGGCAGCCTTCCAGAAGGTTTTTGCTTATTTAGATTTGCAAACACTGTTGAGGTGGCTAGTGTCTGACCCAGAGGGGAGGAGAGGGACTGGGGCTAGAACCCTGCGAGATGAACTCTGAAGATAACGGAGATAAAGCTCGGCTTGAGTTCATGCATAACATATGCTGCTTCTTCCAAGGCTCCTAAAACTAGCTATTCATTTCAAATGGAAATGAAATTTTCCAAACGTGCTGAGCCTGGCACGATGCTCGTGCTTTTGTAGAGTATTACACTCTTTGGTGCCTAACTTCACAGAAAAAAAGCAAAATAAAACTCGCTTTCTGTAATCAGATGGGACTTGCATCTAAGCTGCTACTTTCCCCCTGTGTGGCAGTTGCTTCATCTGCATTTTAGTTCATGTGCTTTAGCAAAATATCTGGTTTCAATAGCCAGCCAAAAGCAGACAGTTATATTTAGGGAAACTAATTCACACAGCATTTATATATTATATCCATCTCCAATCCTTTGGCCACCTGATGAGAAGAGCCAACTCATTGGAAAAGACCCTGATGCTGGGAAAGATTGAGGGCAGAAGGAGAAGTGAGCAACAGAGGATGAGATGGTTGGATGGCATTGCTGACTCGATGGACATGAGTTTGAGCAAACTCTGGGAGATGGTGAAGGACAAGGAAGCCTAGAGTACTGCAGTCCATGGGGTTGCAAAGAATCAGACTTGACTTAGTGAAGTGAAGTGAAAGTTGCTCAGTTGTGTCTGACTCTTTGCGACCCCATGGACTGTACAGTCCATGGAATTCTCCAAACCAGAATACTGGAGTGGGTAGTCTTTCCCTTCTGCAGGGATCTTCTCAACCCAGGGATCGAATCCAGGTCTCCTGCATTGCAGGCAGATTCTTTACCTGCTGAGTCACAAGGAAAGACCCTTAAGTGAACAACAACAACAGCAAATCTTTCATTATTGATTACTCGATGTATAAAGTGTTTGGAAAAACAAATTCAGAGATCAGCATTAGGTTACCAGCACTATAACGATACTCAAATGCAACGGAACCATTTTAAAGTGAGATGGACATTTTAATAACTTAGACTGTGACCTCTGTGTTTTGTTTTCAGTTGTGTGTGTGTGTGTTATTGTGGCTGTTGTTTTAATTTGGAAGGAGATCTTTGAAATCTCAGAGAAAGCACAGTATCTCTCCTGTCTGCATCAGTGTGGTTGACCTTGTACTCTTTTGGGAGAAGCTAGCCCTCCATTATTTGGTTCACAACCATCTTCATTAATTAAATACACCATTAGGGAGAAATTCACATCATCTTCATAAAAGCAAGCCAAAATGCCAAGACAAAAGGACTGGATTTATGCTGTAAACATCCACTCAAGTGCTGAAGGAGTTTCTCATTAAATAAATCCTTTGCGATCATTAAGGAACATTTAACACTGAAAGTCTATGATGCTAAGCAAAACCAAACAAAAAGTATACATTGTTATAAATTAAAGCCAAAGTCTGTTCATAAGTCTGGATTTCTATGCAATTCTTGCCATCAGATCAGATCAGATCAGATCAGTCGCTCAGTCGTGTCCAACTCTTTGCGACCCCATGAATTGCAGCACGCCAGGCCTCCCTGTCCATCACCAACTCCCGGAGTTCACTCAGACTCACGTCCATAGAGTCAGTGACGCCATCCAGCCATCTCATCCTCTGTTGTCCCCTTCTCCTCTTGCCCCCAATTCCTCCCAGCATCTTAAATGTAATTAATGCATCAATATATTCCTATTAATTGGAGGTACTGTTATTTTGAAACAAATATTGCATAAGATGCATTGTGAGTGTACAAAGCACACTGGGATAGGTCTCCCCTCAGAGATTATATGCATCTTTAACCTGTTCCTTGAAGAACAACGTTTCCTCCCAAACGTGCTGGGCTCCCATCCCAAACCCCAGGTGCCTTTGCCTCTGGCCTCTCCCAAGCCAGAGGGGGAAGAAATGTGCCCTGCCCTCTGCCTTTCTCTGTTTTCTCTGGAGCTTATCTCCCTGCTGCACTCTGTGATCCTGCTTCCTGTCTTCCAGGAGGCAAGAAAATGCCTCCTAGGCTCTACTCGGTGACGGGCCCTTTGATCCACCTCTCGAGGGTGCTGGGGGACGAAGGCTGAGTGGCAGTAGCTGCTGACACTGCCACACATGGGGAAAGTTTCGAGATGTTCCCCATCCTGTGAACACTGGTCATATCCACCTAAAGGTTTCATCCAACATGATGAAGGACGACCTGTGACTTCTCTCCATCTGGAGTCCTGCATTGCTTAAAGTAGGGAGCCTACGAAGATTTGGGGTTGTATAAAAGGAAACTGGCTCCATCCCTTCATTCTTTCTGGGGTTATTTCTCCACTGAAGAACTGTACAAAAAAGATCTTCATGACCAAGATAATCACAATAGATGATCACTCACCTAGAGCCAGACATCCTAGAGTGTGAAGTCAAGTGGGCCTTAGAAAGCATCACTATGAACAAAGCTAGTGGAGGTGATGGAATTCCAGTTGAGCTATTTCAAATCCTGAAAGATGATGCTGTGAAAGTGCTGAACTCAATATGCCAGCAAATTTGGAAAACTCAGCAGTGGCCACAGGACTGGAAAAGGTCAGTTTTCATTCCAATCCCAAAGAAAGGCAATGCCAAAGAATGCTCAAACTACCGCACAATTGCACTCATCTCACACGCTAGTAAAGTAACTCTCAAAATTCTCCAAGCCAGGCTTCAGCAATATGTGAACTGTGAACTTCCAGATGTTCAAGCTGGTTTTAGAAAACGCAGAGGAACCAGAGATCAAATTGCCAACATCCGCTAGATCAGCAAAAAAGCAAGAGAGTTCCAGAAAAACATCTATTTCTGCTTTATTGACTATGTCAAAGCCTTTGACTGTGTGGATCACAATAAACTGTGGAAAATTCTGAAAGAAATGGGAATACCAGACCACCTGACCTGCCTCTTGAGAAACCTATATGCAGGTCAGGAAGCAACAGTTAGAACTGGACATGGAACAACAGACTGGTTCCAAATAGGAAAAGGAGTATGTCAAGGCTGTATATTGTCACACTGCTTATTTAACTTCTATGCAGAGTACAGCATGAGAAACGCTGGGCTGGAGGAAGCACAAGCTGGAATCAAGATTGCCGGGAGAAATATCAATAACCTCAGATATGCAAATGACACCACCCTAATGGCAGAAAGTGAAGAGGAACTAAAAGGCCTCTTGATGAAAGTGAAAGAGGAAAGTGAAAAAGTTGGCTTAAAGCTCAACATTCAGAAAACGAAGATCATGGCATCTGGTCCCATCACTTCATGGGAAATAGAAGGGGAAACAGTGGAAAAAGTGTCAGACTTTATTTTTCTGGGCTCCAAAATCACTGCAGATGGTGATTGCAGCCATGAAATTAAAAGACGCTTACTCCTTGGAAGGAAAGTTATGACCAACCTAGAGAGCATATTCAAAAGAGAGACATTACTTTGCCAACAAAGGTTTGTCTAGTCAAGGCTATGGTTTTTCCAGTGGTCATGTATAGATGTGAGAGTTGGACTGTAAAGAAAACTGAGCACCGAAGAATTGATGCTTCTGAACTGTGGTGTTGGAGAAGACTCTTGAGAGTCCCTTGGACTTCAAGGAGATCCAGACAGTCCATTCTCAAGGAGATCAGTCCTGCGTGTTCATTGGAAGGACTGATGGAAGTTGAAACTCCAGTACTTTGGCTACCTCATGCGAAGAGTTGACTCATTGGAAAAGACTCTGATGCTGGGAGGGACTGGGGGCAGAGGAGAAGGGGACGACAGAGGATGAGATTGCTGGATGGCGTCACCGACTCAATGGACATGGGTTTGAGTGAACTCCGGGAGTTGGTGATGGACAGGGAGGCCTGGCGTGCTGCAATTCATGGGGTCGCAAAGAGTCAGACACAACTGAGAGACTGAACTGAACTGAACTGAACTGAAAAGGAAACTGGAGACCTGAGAAGAATCTGGAATTAAACAAGAGCATGCCTGGGACATGGAGCTGAGGGTGGGTAGAGCTACACTTCACGTCGAGACAGAGAAATGTTCACTGGTGGATCGGAGGACGGGGCTGGCTGAGGAGTGCCAGGAGCTTAAAGAAAGCATCCAAGACTCTGCAAGGAGCCAAGACTGAGAGGTGGATGTGGCCAGTGGGACATCCCCGGCAGCAGTGGGAGCCAAAGAGGCTCTGTGGTAAGTGAAGTGTCCTCATCAACTTGAACCTGTTTGCTGTGCTCTGACGTGTCTCCTTCCCTTGTTAAATCTACCTCTTGTTTAATTTCTGAAACAAAAAAATCTTGTAAGGTTTGGGGGATACACCTATTAGGGAGGGTTTTCCAGCTACATGAACAGTCATGGCACACTGCCAAGCACAGGCACACCACTGCATACAAGATAGTGAACACACGACTCACACACACCACACACTCACCTGTTCACACTCTCACACTCATATATCACAACTGACCCACAACCATATTCATTTACACTCACACATTCATGCACAAACACACATGATCATATGCTAAAACACACAGCTAATAACACATTCACACACTCATGCACACTCACAGCACACATTCACACACTGATGCACACTCACATTAATACTCACATTCATATGTATACATACACACATACTCTTACAAACACACACACACACACCCCAATTAAATTTATTTGCATGGTCCTAACACTACACACCGGAGAAGGCGATGGCACCCCACTCCAGTACTCTTGCCTGGAAAATCCCATGGACAGAGGAGCCTGGTGGGCTGCAGTCCATGGGGTCGCACAGAGTCGGACACGACTGAGCGACTTCCCTTTCACTTTTCATTTTCATCCATTGGAGAAGGAAATGGCAACCCACTCCAGTGTTCTTGCCTGGAGAATCTTAGGGATGGGGGAGCCTGGTAGGCTGCCCTCTGTGGGATCGCACAGAGTCGGACACGACTGAAGCGACTTAACAACAGTAGCAGCAACACTACACACTGCTGGGAATGATTGAAGGTGGGAGGAGAAGGGGGCAACAGAGGATGAGATGGTAGGGTGGCATCACTGACTCGATGGACATGAGTTTGAGAAAGCTCAGGGAGTTAGTGATGGACAGGAAGGCCTGGCGTGCTGCAGTCCTTGGGGTCACAAAGAGTCAGACACGACTGAGCAACTGAACTGAGCTGAACACTACACAAAACACCGAGCCACCCCTTGTGAAGCTGTGATCCCAGGCTTCTGCTGTACCCATTTTATAGGATGAGCAGTTGAGACAGAGAGTGAGTCACCAGGCAAGGCTATGCAGAGGTCATGGAAGCTCTGAAATCAGCCACCAACAGCAGACCCAGACCGGGTCCCCTCCATCCAACTCCCCCTGCCCTCAAACCTCATGTAAGATTTGTGATAACCGCACTGTGTGGATGCTCATCTAATGCAAAGTCAGAAGGGCAGGGATCATAATGTGACTTGCCGCCACGTAAAGAAAATGCTTCCGTGTGAATTCTTATGTGTTTGGGGTCAGCAGAGGCCTGTTCTGTATTCAGTTCCACCTCATAAACAGAGACCTCTGTGCCTGGCAAGTCCATTCAAAGGGCAAGGTCACTGAGCAAGGGGCCAAGCGATGCCTGAGATCACCTTCGGGCAGCATCTTCCCAAGGAGGACCCAGGAGGTCCCACGGGACTCACCTCCAACCCCCAGCTTCTGCAGCCAGTTCTGGCCTATTCCCTCCTGCCAGCAGTAAAAGTCCCACTGCTCCACGTTCCTCCGAGCATGTCCTGGGTGAAAGAGTCCCAGCAGCAGATGGATGTCGGCACTGTTGCTGACCAGCTGCCCCTTCCCCAACAACCCCAGCCCTAAATGTCTGGTGTCACCCCATGGGCCAAGCCCCGTATCAAGATGTCAAGGCAGAAACTGTCAATTCTGACGCCCTCAAATGAAAGAAGAGAAGATTACTGAGTTTCTCTGCCCATAATTACCTGTAAGTCACTTTTATTCCTCTGGTCCTCGTTCCAGAAATACCATATGGGATAGACCCCGAGTGATCAACAGGCAGCAGCAGATGCTGCCTTTCCAACACTTGTTAGGAGGCCTTAACTTGAGAACCGTGAATCTCTGCATTCATCACTCATGCCTGCCACGATCATCTTGCATCTCTAACTGCTAATCCATGGGGGAAGGGAAACCTCTCCCTAAAGTGATCCATTTTGACTTATTGGCTCAGTCTCCTTGCCAACGATCCACATGGATCAGCCCCAGCAGTTGAAGGTCTCGGGCCAGTATCTCTCTGGCACTGCTTCTGATGCCAGATCCCCTAATATCGCTGATCTTTCTGATATGGACATGGACAGTAATAGAGCTTGTCTTCTGGACAAGCTCACCATGGACAATAAGAGAGCTTCCTGCATGCTCTCACCATGGAGGAAGGAGGAGGAGAGGCTGCCCTTGCCCTCTATAAGGTTCCAGGTGCCTGGGATGTCGTGATCATTCCTCCCTACTCAGAGAAGGTGAGTGGTTGTCCCAAGGTCACACGGCTGGTTGGTACAGTGAGTGTACTTTGACATCTGGTCTATGTAACTCCAGTTCTCCTCTCTTCAGTAGTGCTTCCTGGACCACAAATTTCTTCAGTGAAGCAAATGCATGAGTGATGGTGACATCCATTTGGTAAAAAAGCAAAGAGGAAGCCTGAGACCATGGAGAGCCCAGGTGTCCCTGCCCAGCTGGCCCCCTGCATTTAGCAGTCATGATGAGCAACTGGTCAGAACCACACAGCCAGCCAATGGACAAGAATCTTAAAGCCAAATACCACTTTTCTCCCCACATCAAGTCTACTGGGAAGGAAAAGATAGCATCTCCTTTGGTGGCTCAGAAGGTAAAGAATCTGCCTGCGATGCAGGTGAACCCAGGTTGGGTTCCTGGATCAGAAAGATCCTCTGGAGAAGGAAATGGCAACCCACTCTGGTGTTCTTGCCTGGGAAATACCATGGACAGAGGAGCCTGGCAGGCTACCGTCCATGTGGTTACAAGAGTCAGACATGACTGGAGAGACTAACACTTTCACTTTCTCTCCATTAGCTATCTCTCTTTACGGAAGCAACGTTTTGGACAGGATGCAACTCCTTAACTCAGAGTCGCTGTTATGGGCCTCCCCGGTGGCACTGGCGGTGAAGAATCTACCTGCCAGCACAGGAGAGGCCGGCTTGATCCCTGTATCAGGAAGATCCCCTGGAGAAGGGAATGGCAACCCACTCCAGTATTCTTGCCTGGAGAATCCCATGGACAGAGGAGCCTGGTGGGCCGCAGTCCACAGAGTCACAAAGAGTTGGACACAACTGAAGTGAGCACACACATTCTATACAGACACACTGTCCATTTAATGACAAAATCAGGGGGAAAGTGCATAACTGCAAAGATATCTCTATTTTTGAAAGGTTAATATGATACTTATTAAAGACGTGCATCTGAGAACTGGGGAACACTCCGGCACAGTTTTGTGTAAGAGGAAGACGGCCAGCCCGGGAGGCCACTGGGTGCTTTTGTTAATGTCAATGCTCATACTGGGGAGGTTTAGCTCAAAGAAGGAAGTATGGCCTCTCCTGAGAGATGAAGAGTTCCAAGAGGTGGAAGGAAATGTGAGTCTGCTTTTCATATGGAGATGGGTTTCTGTGAAGCAACATTCAAGCCAGACTCCGCAGTTTGGAATGAAGAAATGAAGCCTAGTGATTTCCCTGGCAAAGCAATGTGCCGGGGGTTTGGTTGCACCTTGTTCACAGTTGGTAAGACTTGAAAGTTGAACATAAAACAAGTGTGTGTGTGTGTGTGTGTGTGTGTGTGTGTGTGTCTGGGTGGTGCCTCTTGACTCTTCCAACCTCCACTGGACTCATTATTTATCAGGCAAATTCTACTGAGCACCTCTCCTGGTACCCTACTCAGCATCTTCTGTAGAACAAGGATGTTTTTCATGTGCTGCTTTTACTCAGTACCTGCATTTACTCCAGGCAGCAGGCTAGGTTTGGAGACACCATGGGAAAGAAACTGAGGCACCAATTGAGCAGATTGAAAGAGACTCTAAGGTCTATAATGTTCCAAATTAAGTTCTTGACAAGTGAGATGCTTTTGACATTAAGTTTAAGTGGGAAAAAAAAATCAGACTTACTGGCTTTCAGCTCAACAATTCAATAGAATGCTTTGTTGGAATTATTTTGCCCAAACTTTCCTCTTTAGCAGTCATGATCATAATGGCTCCTCTCCATGCTGCTTGTGGCTGGGGTAAGTGAAGACACCGTCCATCCTGAGTCACGTGGTGATACACAGAAGGAACGCTGAACACATTTGTGGGTGGTACAGACTACTCTGAGTGGGCATCCACAGGTGGCAGGTTTCCAGTGATGTTCTGGTTTTGCTTTTGATGTTTGAAGCCCAGACATCTTTCAGGCTCCAGTCTTCCTTCCCTGACCCTCAACAGTGAAGCTTCTTTAGCACTGTCTCCTAACCCTTCATACCCCATCACTTTGCATTAAATGTAAAAGGCGGGGTGGGGGGGGGGTTGCGGTTGGTGCTTGGCTTAGTCTTAGGTGGACTGGGAGTTCCCCAGGGATGTTTTGATCATCTCTGCATTCCCTAGCAGATGGCTTTGTGCCCAGTGCATAGCAGATATTCAATGCATATCTTGAATGGATTAAAAGATGATGTTTAAGTCCAAATAAGCAAACTTCCTCTGCTTTATATTCATTAATCTGTGGTATGAGTCTCAAGTACAAGGAAAGAGGGACCTGCCCAAGTAACATCTGCTCACCTGTGGGAAGAAGTTACAGGGACTTCACATGGTCATCTTCTGTTAGTCTTCTGAAGTGTGGTCAACAGACATACATTTCTTCTCCACACACTTGTCTAGAAGAACATCTCACAGGCACTGGGGGACATGACAGAGATTCAGTGTCTCCTCTGGAATCATGGAAGTCCCTCTCAGAGCCACCAGTTCAGAAATCGAACTCACATTCCCAGTAGAGTGCCCTGCACATTAAGGGACATTGGCAAGACGAGTGTCACTCTCACAGCTGGTGGGGGTAATTACCAGACACAAGTGGGGTTCAGGGCTGAGGAGGGGGCTGAACTGTAGAATGCATTATTTTCTATGACATAAATTCAGAAGAATTTGCTTTAATTTGCCTTTAGCTGCTGGAAATAATCATAAAGGTGAGACCTGAAGACTGAGAAGCACTTTGCACATGAGGGCTCCGAGTATACATGGTAGACACAAGAGGATGCGTTAACAGTGGAGCAGGGGGTCCGAGAGCACCCCCAGCCCCACCAGGGGGAGGCCACCTCTGGTGGTGATGCTGTCAGAACCTCATGGGAGACGCCTCGGGCTTCCCTTCAGCCAAAAATGAATGTGGGAATTGATTTTCTCTTACATCCAGACGGAATTACTGATACTATATGTATATTAAATATCATGAGTACATCATCTGTATTACATATACGTATATATGTGATGTGTATATATATATCAGAGAAGGCAATGGCACCCCACTCCAGTACTCTTGCCTGGAAAATCCCATGGACGGAGGAGCCTGGTAGGCTGCAGTCCATGGGGTCACTAAGAGTCGGACATGACTGAGCAACTTCACTTTCACTTTTCACTTTCATGCATTGGAGAAGGCAATGGCAACCCACTCCAGTACTCTTTCCTGGAGAATCCCAGGGACGGGGGAGACTATGGGGTCGAACAGAGTCAGACATGACTGAAGTGACTTAGCAGCATATATATAAATATATATATATATATATATATATATATATATATATGTAGTGTGTCTGATATATGTGTGTGTGTGTGTGTGTGTATATATGTGTGTGTGTGTGAGGACTTCTCTGATAGCTCAGTTGGTAAAGAATCCACCTGCAATGCAGGAGACCCCAGTTCGATTACTGGGTCAGGAAGATCTGCTGGAATAAGGATATGCTACCCACTCCAGTATTCCTGGGCTTCCCTTGGGGCTCAACTGGTAAAGAATCCACCTGCAATGCAGGGGACCTGGGTTCAGTTCCTGGGTTTTGAAGATCCCCTGGAGAAGGGAATGGCTACCCACTCCAGTATTCTGGCCTGAAGAATCCCATGCAGCCTGGAGGGCTGCAGCCCATGGGGTTGCACAGAGTCAGGCACTGCCGAGCAGTGGACACAGCACAGCATATACTGTGTGTGTGTGCGTGTGCTAAGTTGCTTCAATTGTGTCTGATCATTGCAACCCTATGGAGCGCAGCCCAACAGCTCCTCCGTCCATGGTATCCTACAGGCAAGAATACTGAAGTCGGTTGCCATTTCCTTCTGCCAGGCATCTTCCTGATCCAGGGATCCAGCCTGGTCTCTTAGGTCTCCTGCACGGCAGGCCCCACCACTGGGGGTGCTGCATCACCACTAGCAGTGACTGGGAAGACCTTCCAATACTTAAAACTGTCTTATCCACTCATCTGTATTTTCAGCTGTTTCAGGGGGAGTATAGGAATCATGTGGTGGGTTTCCGCTCCGTTTCCCAGATGACCTTCTTAGTGGGTTAGTGGTCAGTCTTGCCCACTCCACTTCACCAAGTGCCTTTTCAAGGCTTGTGCCCATTTTTTTTTAAATTGGGTTATTGGCTTTTTGCTTATGAATTTGTAGCTATCTTTATACATTCTTGAGACAAGTTTTGCCAATGTCTTCTCCCTCTCTGTGGCTTTCTTTCCTATTCTCTAACTAGTGTCTCTTGGAGAACAAAATTTCTTTATCTTAATATAGTACAATTTATTGGCCTTTTATGTAATAATCAGTGCTTTCCGTGTCCTGCTTAAGAAATGTGTCTATCTCACGATGTTAGAAAATAAACAGTAAATTAAACTCCAGAAAACAGAAAAAGAAAATAATAAAGATAAGAACATAAACCAGTATTATTTTCTAGATTCTATGTATAGGTGTTAATATACAATATTAGAAACCAATACAACACTGTAAAGCAATTATGCTCCAGTTAAAAAGAAATAAAAATTTTAAAAGAGCATAAATCAACAAAATATAATCAAATAAAAAGTTTCTTAGAAGAACAAAATTAATTTTCTAGCATGAATATTAAAAAACATAAACAGAGAGTGTACAAATACAAATACTAGGAAAGATAAAAGTGGTGGCTATGTAGGTTCTACACAAATTAAAAAAATAAAGATATGTTAAAATCGCTCAACCATGTCCTACTCTTTATGACCCCATAGACTATATAGTCCATGGAATTCTCCAGGCCAGGATACTGGAGTGCGTAGCCTTTCCCTTCTCCAGGGGATCTTCCCAACCCAGCGATGGAACTGAGGTCTCCCACGTTGCAGGCAGATTCTTTATCAGCTGAGCCACAGGGAAGCCCAAAAATACTGGAGTGGGTAGCCCAGCCCTTCTCCAGGGGATCTTCCCAACCCAGGGATTAAACCAGGGTCTCCTGCATTGCAGGCAGATTTTTTATCAACTGAGCTATCAATGAACACATCTATAAATTAGAAATATATTTCAAAATTTGAAACTTTAGATAAAATGGAAAGGTTGTTAAGAAAAATATTTCCAAAACCATCATAATATGGAAAATAGTAATAATTATATATTTATTAAAGGGAGCCATCACCATATCTAGGGGCTTCCCTGGTGGCTTAGACAGTAAAAATCTGCCTGCAGTGCAGGAGACCCATGTTCAATCCCCAGGAAAAGGGAATGGCAACTCACCCCAGCATTTTAGCCTGGAGAATTCCATGGAAAGATGAACCTGCTGGGCCGTGGTCCAAGGGGTCACAAAGAATTGGACACGGCTGAATGACTAACACTTTTACCATATCTATAAATATTTTATTTAAATGTTTTAAAAAAGTAAGTTAAAGAGGCAGAATTAAGCTGTCGTTTCATTATTAAAAGGTAATATCTTTTTTAAAAAAGAAACTAAAATAATCTACAGATAAAAAATACTAAAAGTAATAAATCAGTTTACTAAGTCTAGTGGATACTACACCATCAAAGATGATTAGAAAAAATTTTTAAATGCTTAAATATACTTTATAATCTTAAAAACACCAAAAAAGAAGACTTCTACACAGAAAACTACAAAATTACTACTGAAAAAAAAAAGAAAGAAAAGAAAACCAAAACCCGAATAAATAGTGGGTTCGCTTTCTCTGTGGGTTAGAAGACATAGATGATGATGTTAACTCTCCTCTAAAATTATCTCAGGATTTTATGTGATTCCAATTAAAACCAAGTAAGTGTGCCTTTTGTTATTTATTTACCCTTCTGAAATTTTGACTGAGATTTTATAAACATTATAGGACAGCTGACTCATTGGAAAAGACCCTGATGCTGGGAGGGATTGGGTGCAGGAGGAGAAGGGGATGACAGAGGATGAGATGGCTGGATGGCATCACTGACTCAATGGACATGGGTTTAGGTGGACTCCGGGAGTTGGTTATGGACAGGGAGGCCTGGCATGCTGCGGTTCATGGGGTCGCAAAGAGTTGGACACAACTGAGCTACTGAACTGAACTGAACTGAACTGAACTGATGAAATAGTTTGGAGAGAGTTAAAATCCTAAGATATTAAATTTTCTACTCCATGGATATAAGCTGTATTTGAACTGCTGCAGAGAACTGAGAATCAGGGAGGCAGAGACACCTGATCTTGGTTAACAACAGAGAAATCACTACCACACTGACTCAGTGAAAGGCAGTGTGACTCATTTTCATGGCCAAATGTGTACATGTAGGGGAAAGGAAGTAGAGTGAAAGAACAGTGGGTTCCCCGGGGAGACCCAAAATGAGCTGGCACAATGGGTGATCAATGGCCCCATCAATAACCACCAGCCCAGCCCAGGAGCCTGGGCTGAGGACCCTCCTGGGGACCGAGCACTGGCCATTACTGCCACTGCACAGACACTTCCTCAGTTAATTGAATGTTCACAGAAGGCCCTGATCCCCTCTCTGTGTTCATTAATTCTTTAAGGCCAAGACCAGGGTCACCAGCAGATTATTCACACAGCAGGTAGAAACAGTGCCTTGACATTGGAAACTGCTGACTGCAAAGTGCCATATACTCAGACTCAGAAGAGACTCCCAGGAGGTCACTCTGAAATGAGCAGATCTTCTAAAGCTGACACTGTTTTCAGGAATAAGAAGGCACAGTGAGTGAAAGGTTGAATTTTCCATGATTACCCGTCCCCCGGGGGAGTAGGGGGAACCAGAACAGGAAGCCAGGTTCCGGATCCCAGGACTTCTGTCCTTCCCCCCTCCCTCTGTGCCAACCCCAGGCCTCAGAATCCCGGGGCAGTGCAGGATTTCCTGCACCAGTTGTGTATTTCCTTTGAACTGAATTAGGCTTCCCTGGTGCTCAGAGGGTAAAGAATCTGCCTGAAATTCAGGAGACCCAGGTTTGATCCCCGAGTTGGAAAGATCCCTTGGAGAAGGAAATGGCTACCTGCTCCAGGATTCTTGCCTGGAGAATTCCATGGCCAGAGGAGTCTGGTGGGCTACAGTCCACGGGGTCACAAAGAATCGGACACAACTGAGCCATTTTCACACTTTCAGAAACACACACACACTTTCTGTAACACACATATACTATACTTTACAACTATATTGATGCTACTGTGATTAATAAAATAAAAAAACTACTCCAAGCTGTTACTGAATTCATATCTTTTACAATAATGTGTTTCCTCAATTAGTGTTTGTTAAAAGTACAAGCATCTCATGAATTCTCACTGCTGCTGCTGCTGCTAAGTCACTTCAGTCGTGTCCGACTCTGTGCGACCCCATAGACCGCAGCCCACCAGGCTCCCCCGTCCCTGGGATTCTCCAGGCAAGAGCACTGGAGTGGGATGCCATTTCCTTCTCCAATGCATGAAAGTGAAAACTGAAAGTGAAGTCGCTCAGTCGTGTCCGACTCTTCTCGACCCCATGAACTGCAGCCTACCAGGCTCCTCCACCCATGGGATTTTCCAGGCAAGAGTACTGGAGTGGGGTGCCATTGCCTTCTCCATGAATTCTAACTAAATTAATGAAATTACAAAAGACATCCTTTATTGGAAGCATTGAAAAGCCACTGCCCTGCTGTACCCTCCTCTTATGCTTTTTAACTTTCCATGCTGAAAACAAACAAACAAACAAAAAAAAACGAGACAAAGCTGAAAAGAATTTGAGACTCTCTTTCTTTCATGTCTTAGATGATAAGAATGTCTTTGAGAATTCTGTGCACGAGCCCACACACGTGGTAAACAGTGAGCACTCTACATTTCTTCTTGAAAGGTAGCAATTTCTAGATTGACTTGTTGCCACTGGCATTAGACGTGTGAATGATGTGCGGGGAAAAGTCGGCATTCCATTACGGATAGAATTTGAAGCTCCAACTACTCAAATGCTTTCTCAATCACAAATTACTTTGAATGAATCTTTAAAATAGGACAAAGGAGCAAATTCATAGGTGTTTTAGGTATTTGGCATTTAAAATCTACAGCCCTGTCTTCTACTGTAGACAGAAGGATTACATGCGTTCACATAGAATATCATCTTTATTTTCAGCAGACAAAAGTAAACCCCATTGCAGCACAGAATGTCCTTGGATTGTGCAGTCTCAGATGTGTATTCTAACTGAGGCTACCCCCTTTACAGGTTAGGAATATAACATTTAAATCAGCCTGATGGCTCATTGGGTAAAGAATCCGCTTGCCCTGCAGGAGACATAGGAGACTCAGCTTCAATCCCTGGGTTGGGAAGATCCCCTGGAGGAGGAAATGACAACACATTCCAGTATTCTTGCCTGGAAAATCGAATGGACGGGGGAGCCTGGCTAACATCCATGGGGTTGCAAAGCATTGGACATGACTGAGTGACTGAGTACACACAAATAAGAAGCACAGCCTGATAATCTCCTGTGTTTCTTACAGAGAATTCGTACTGCTTCCAAAGTCAAACTCAACAGACAGAGAATGCAGCAATTTGCTCATGTTGCTGAACAAACAGTGTTGAGCCATTAGGTGAACTAACAGTTATATAAAATCACAAGAATTTCTGTAGAACCTGTTGTTCTCTCACAGACCCTGTACTTGTGCAAATTCAATTTTGGAAGATCTAAATGTGCGCACGTGCACACACATATATGCAAGCATGTCTGTGTGTGTGTGTGTGTGTGTACTTAGTCACTCAGTTGTGTCCAGCCCTTTGAGACTCTGGACTACAGTCCGCCACACTCTGCTGTCCAGTGGACTTTTCAAGCAAGAATACTGGAGTGGGCTGCCATTTGCTTCTCCAGGGGATCTCCCTGATGGAGGGATTGAACCCACATCTCCTGTATCTCCTGCAATGGCAGGGGGATTCCTCACCTGCCGAACCGTTGGTGAAGCCGAACCTAAATGCAGGCTTCGTATTTACTCTAAGGTATCAGACTCTCCAGGGAAACAGACTCAGAGACAGGGGCATGTGTGTAGAGGTTTGCTGAAGACCATCCTGGGGTGAAGGGAGGAGGATGCAGGACAGTGTAGAGGGACAAAGTAAGACCGTCACTGTCACAGTGGCCTCAGGTGACCCCTGGGGGCTCAGGAGCTGGGATGACCCTGCAGAGGGGTCCCTCTGCCTACCAATCCTAAAGGAGGGGCCCACTGATAACCTTCAACGAGTGCTCCTGCCACGGCGCTCATCAGCAGCTGAGTCAAGGACCAAGAGGAAGCCAAGCACAGACCACAAGAATGACCTGTAACAGTCAAAGGAATGAGGTTAAGAACAGTTTCCTTTTACTGAGAATCTGTACACATCAGGCACCAAACTGGACTCCCTACAATCCTTGTTTACTGCTCATGAGTGATCCCTAAGTTAGGTGCATTCTTACGGCTGCTGTTGCAAAGGCCCACAAACCAGATGGCTTAAAACAATGGAGAGCAGTTTCTTCAAAATTCTGGAGGCTGGAAGCCCAGCATCAAGGTGTGGACAGAATCATTTCTTCCTGAGGCCCCTGGGGGGAAGGTCTTCCGTGCCTGTCTCCTGATTCTGGTGACAGTGGCAGCCCTGTGTCCCCTGGTTTGCAGGCACGTTGCTCGTCTCTGCCTGTCACTGAAGGGTGCTCTCTACTCGTGTGTCTGTGTCTTGATGTCCTCTTCTTACAGAGACTCCAGTCATACTGGACTAGGAGCCTGATCACTCCAGGAGCGCCTCCTCCTCACTGGTCGCATCCTCAAGGGCCTTATTCCCAAGTAAGTCCACATCCCGAGATACTGCAGGCTAAGACTTCTACATATGAATGTGGAGGGAGTCAATTCAACCCATAATAACAGGCGAGTATTTTTACCACCATTTCATATATGAAGAACTTGATGGCATTAGCTGAGGTCCCCTCGGGAACATAGAAATTCCACTAGTCACCTTAACAAAGAGAAATCAACATACACATTTATCTAACTAAGAAGCAAAGCCACCTGATGTGAACAGCCAACTCACTGGGAAAGACCCTAATGCTGGGAAAATTGAGGGCAGAAGGAGAAGAGGGTGACAGAGGATGAGATGGTTGGATGGCATCACCAACTCAGTGAACATGAGTTTGAGCAAGCTCTGGGAGATAGTGAAGGACAGGGAAGCCTGGCATGCTGCCGTCCGTGGGGTCACAAGGAATCAGACACAACTTGGTGACTGAACAACAGCAAAGCATTGAAAAGGAACCAGATTGTAACATGAAGATACAATGTGCAGGGAAGAGCTACTCTCTGAGCTGGGGTCACCAAGGGAAGAGGGTGAGCTGATCAGGGTTCAGAAACTTGGCTGAGCACGTGCGGAAGTTGCATCACCAGCACTGATGGTCAAACTCAGGAAGCTGACACTAAAACTTAGCTGTGGGGGTGTTTGTCCAGCTGGTATTATCTCTGAGCGGGTGCGCTGGGGCTGGTTTGGGGGCGTGGGTAGAACTGGAAACGGGGGCCAACAGGCCCTGTCATGGTGAATGCAGGTTCCTAGAATCATCACACTGAGCAGATTAAGTCCTACCCTGACCCCCAGCCTAGTGCTCTCTCCCTCCAGCATCCTCTTTGTTAGAACCTCACGGGAACCAACTGGCCAAGCGGCGTCATGGTTGGAAGAGCCCCGGCCTCAGCAACACTAAGCAGGGTCCAGAAGAGTGAGATCCTACCTCCTTTCCAACCCACTGGGATCCAGAAGATGTCAGCATGCAGGAGGGGCTCAGGTCTGCGACACCGTCGACTCAGATCTTGGTCACTCGATTTTCATCGCCTTAAGGTGGACGTTCAAGAACAGCTGCCCATACACTGCTTTTATTCTAAAACCAAAACCCAGGAACCAATGGTTTTTCAGTGGCTAAGTCGTGTCTGACTCTTTGCGACCCCGTGGACTGCAGCATATTAGGCTCCTCTGTCCTCCACTGTCTCCTGGAAATTGCTCAAATTCGTGTCTAATGAGTTATAATGAGTTGGTGATGCTATCTAACTATCTCATCCTGCAATTTCTGATAAGGACCAGCCTCGTTAGCCAAATGTAGATCATAAGTAAGGAGTCAACTGTGCTGCCTTACAAATACATTCACTAGCAGGGCTTAGTAAAAATGGTTTTTAAATGTTCCAACAGGGGAACAGCAGGTGCAATGGCTGAACCTCAGAATAAGGAAGGAAATATGGGATATAAAAGCTTAGTGAAGTCCATCAAATAAGAAAATATTGAATTTAGGATGGCAACATGTAAAATGAAGTTAATAATCTAGAAAAAAAATATCCTTATGATTGGAAACCAACTAACAAGTCCTTTGGTGAAGAATAAAGGGATGCTGGCTTCTGAAGCAATAGTCCAGGCATGTTTCTGGGGCAGTCATACCTCTGATCTGTAAACAGATATTTTCTAAAAATATTTAAGCTGAATGTCTATAAATTGAATTATATTTTGCTTACACTTCTGTCTCTCAGGCTCTCTACTTCATAAAAGAAAATGAACAAATAATAGAACAATTTCAATGTCCTAAGTAAGTGCAACTTTATAGAACCCTAGAAGTCTCTATTTTTTTCTGAATCGGACAATCCTAAAGTGCAGCATTTATGTGACTGCCACATTTTCCCATTGCTTTTCACACTTTATAAACCTTTTCTGAATTTGCAGGATCATGACAGAGTCTCTCTGGGTCCCAGTTGTTTAAGGAAATTAAACCAGAGCAGAAAACCAGTTGCATCTTCACATAAAGGAGGCCATGGGAGTCATTAACAGAGGCAGGTGGAAAGGGAGACCCTTTGCTTGATCTCCGAGCTTCTGGATGTGGTGGAAGCTCGGCCTTGACTTTCCGCAGGCTGTCCAGTTTCTTCTTGTTTCTGTCCCAAGACAAACATGCTGGCCACCAACCACTCCTGTGTTCCCATCAGGGTCGAATCAGTGGCTCTGGGCCCTTGACTCCACCATCCTCTTCCCCAGGGACCCCATCGCTCCATCTGTATTCTCCTCTGGGCCCCTGACTCATGACTCCCAGTGCAGTGGTGAAGAGGAAACGCAGGGATCAGGGTCAGGGGGAAAGGACTCAACCTCTGCACTCTGCTCCTTTCTGCCCATGAGACCTACGTTCATCTGCAAAACAAGAGATGCTGATTTTCCAACCTTGGAGGGCTTTGCACATGATTCAATGAGACCGTATGAAGATGTCTAGCACATAGTAGGAGTTTCACAAAGAGCCCCCTCACCTCAGCTCATGATTTTGTTATTGTGACCCTCTGTGACTCAGGTTCCTGGCTAATCAATCATTCAAATAGACAAAAGGGAAAAAACCCTTCAGACAGATGGCTTGGCTATCATCTCTCTGTCTTTTGAGCCTCCTTTGAGATACTGAAGGAACATTTCGAGATAAAATCCAGCTACATTTGTACAAGTCACACTGGTAAATATAGACATCTAAAGTCTGATACTGCAGTATTAAAGTCAGAATGTGTAAGCACCAGAAAAAAATGTCTAGACCGCTTGCACCAACATCCTTGTTTCTTAGCTAGCAAGGAGCAACCTTTGGATTAAACTGGTACCGTGTTTCTCAGTTTATGGGGATGGGGGTGCTATAGCTAATGATGTCAGATAAAGAAAAGATACATTTTTCTCACCGCTCTGGAGGCTGCAAATCTGAGATCGGGGCCTCAATGGTGCAGTGAGCACCTGCCTCTGGGTTGCAGACTTCTCGTGCCCCCACGTGGGGGGAAGGGCAGAATGAGAGCAAGTTCTTGTGTCTTTTCTTCAAAGGGAAGTAATCCCACTCATGAGGGCACATCCGCGTGACCTGATCACCTACAAGAACCCGCCTCCCAGTACTGTCACACTAGGGTTAGGGGTTCAGCACATGAATTTTGGGAGACACGGACGTTCAGTCCATTGTATCATTTGCCGGACAAGTGCTGAACGTACATTATCCCATTTGGCTCTCGCAGCAACTCTAAAAGGTAGGAATCATCCCCAGTTCATGTGCAGCAAAACTCCGAAGGATCATCCAGCCACTGAGCAGCAATGTCAGGACTGAGGGTGGTCCACGCTTTTTCCATCCTACTGCACCACAGCCTTTCAGCCTTCTGTAAGCTCCAGACAGAGCGGCCTTCACTGTCATTTTCCAGGGCTGGACACTGGAATTTAATCTTGTCTGGTGCTTCTGATAGTCTAAAACAGGATCAAGTGAGAATGTGGAATGGATCCCATGCAGATCCCCTATAAATTCTGCAGCTCAGACTGTGAAACAAGCAGGCCCTCATGCGTGCCTGCACACATACATAAGGTAAATTCATGCTCATTGCAAGCCTGAGTAGGTACCTAGTACCGTCGAATACACTTTGGAACAGCAAGTCTTACAACATTGCTCCCGGTGAGTTTGGATCTATATAAAATACTCTTCTTAGCCAGTATCAGGGCCCTGAGGCGGACATCCTCTCTAACAGTGAGAGCACTTTTGGGACAAAGAGGTCAACCAGGAAAGAGTGGGTGCCCCAAGTCCAACCCCCAAGCCAGCCTTGGGGTCTATGGAGTGCAGAGGTCACAGAGCTCCCCTTATGGCTGGAAAAGGCTCGAGAACATTTATCTCTCTGGAAAGTAACGGTTTCTCTCAGTAGCCTGGGAAATACTAGAGAATGAAGAGATAAGCGGAGTCGACAGGGAGGAACTTGACAGACTGCGAGCACCCTGTGGGCCTCTTACTGCTTCTTTATTAAGCAGGAGAAAAGCCAACTGCGGAAGCACAGGCTGAGTGCTGGGATCCTGGAGTGTCAAATGCAATCGGCTTCAACAAAGGGGCCGGCGCGGACTGACGGATTAAAACTGCTCCCCGTGGGTCGGCTTCCCTGCCTGTCTGCATCCTGGAAATCGATGGGCACTCTGCACGGCTCACCAGGCTGTCTTTGAGCATAATTAATTAATCAGGGCATCAAGCTACTGGGAATGAAATCTACTTTTCATTACTTGCGTTCTTAACAAATAGCGACTCCAGGGTATTTGACACTTGTAAGAGTTTTAAGGTAACTGCATTTTATGTAATATGAAGAAAACTGATGTCATGCTTCTGATGTTCTCATTTTACACTAATTTTCAAACAACGTGTTCAAATTATATGAGACAACCGAAAAGTTAACATTCTTTTTAGTTCAGGGAAAACTCCCAAGATCACTGTGACCTCATAGTTCAGCATTATGCTTCCAAGTTATCACCCTGGTTATAGAATTTAAGAATTAATATTAGAAATCTCCTTTTTAAAACTTTCTACTAGGAATTCAGTGAGACGTTGAGAAGAAAGATAATTTATACAAATTTTATGTAGCCTCTGAGTTTCATTCAAGTGTGACCATCAACCACACACACATACACACACACACACACTCACACACGTCACTGCTCCTTTTCTAAGCATCTGGTCCTGATGGCGTGTTTCTATTTTCTCCTTCTCCCTCTCACACCTTCTGAATCTGACTGCTCCTTTCTTTGTGATGTCTTTCTCATAATCCTCCCTACTCTCACAAGCTGTTTTGCCATAGTTTATCTAACGATTCTAGTTCAAAAGTGCAACCAATTTCAAACAGGAAAAATGAAAACAAATTCACATGAAGACAGATTAAAACGAAACTCCAAAAACTGAAAGGATAATAAAAATCGTAAAAGCAGCCAGAAATATATATATATACACACCCACACGTGTATGAGTATGCGTGTGTGTGTGTGTTTGTAGAAAGAGAGACAAAGACAGTCCTTCAAAGGAATGAGAATCCTAGTTGACTTCTTGTTGACAACCATTGAAGTCAGAAGACAAAGAACTGACATCTTCAATGAGTGGGGGAGAAATAATCTATATCCATTAGATAGATCCTCCAAGAACGAGGGCTAAACAATCGCTATTTATAACAAAGACTGAAAGCACTGGCAACAGCAGGCTAAAGGAAATTCTTAAGAACATAGGTCAAATAGAGGAAAAATTAGCCCAGGTCGAAAGTTTGAAATGCAAGAGGAAAATAAGGGCAAATAAAGTAGAAGTGTCAGTCACCCAGTCATATCCGACTCTTTGCAACCCCATGGACTGTAGCCTGCCAGGCTCCTCTGTCCATGGGTTTCTCCAGGCAAGAATACTGGAGTGGGTTGCTATGCCCTCCTCCAAGGGATCTTCCCATCCCAGGGACTGAACTGGGGTCTCCTGCCTTGCAGGGAGATTCTTTACTGTCTGAGCCACCAGGGAAGCCCCAACAAAGTGGAAATACATGGATAAACCTAAATAAATTTACTATACAAAAATAATCTCTTGAGGATTAAAAAAGCTTTAACAATAATAAGTTAAGCAGGCAAGGATAAACAGTCAAGTGTTATAATCTTCTTGCATTGTTCTGAAAAAAGGATGAAAGTAACAAATTGTTTTAAAAGTAGTAAGTTAAGTACTCTTGCCTGAAAAATCCTATGGACAGAGGAGCCTGGAAGGCTGCAGTCTAAGAGGTCGCTGAGGGTCGGACACGACTGAGCGACTTCACTTTCACTTTTCACTTTCATGCATTGCAGAAGGAAATGGCAACCCACTCCAGTGTTCTTGCCTGGAGAATCCCAGGGACGGGGGAGCCTGGTGGGCTGCCGTCTCTGGGGTCGCACAGAGGCGGACATGACTGAAGTGACTTAGCAGCAGCAGCAAGTTAAGTAGGCATGGTACAATTTCTAGGATAAGTATTAAAAGAACAAAAGTAGAGTGCCTGACTTTTATACCAGTGAAGAGGAAAATTTGATTTAAAAAATACTCTGTTAATAGCTAATGGAAAGCTGCTATATAACACAGAGAGCCCAGCCTGGCACCCTGTGAAGACCTAGACAGGCAGGATGAGGGTGGGAGAGGGACTCAACAGGGAGGTGTTACAGGTATAATTGTGACTGATTCATGTTGTAAGACAGAAAGCAACACAACATTTTAAAGCAATTTTCCTCCAATTAAAAATGGATTTTAAAAAATACTCTTTTAAACGAAGAGACAACAAAGGAGAGAAAAATACACAGAACGTGTGGGGAAAGTTCAAACTACAAAGTAAGATGGTACATTTAAACCCAAATATACCAGTAAATGTATTAAATAAACAGAATATTTCCATAATAAAGAGCTTAAAAAAAAAAAACCTTGTAAGAAAAACTCTAGGTCCAAGTGTCTTATCACAGAGCTTTCCTCTGTAAAAAAATAAATACATACATATAAATTCATTTGGAGGACAGAAAAAATCTCATGTCACTTTCTGAAATTAGTATAAAACCTTAATATAAAATCTGACAAGAACGGTAGGTAAAAGGAAATTACAGGTCAATATTTCTCAAATATCCCCTGGAGAAGGAAATGGCAACCCGCTCCAGTATTCTTGCCTGGAGAATCCCATGGACAGAGGAGCTGGGGGGCTACAGTCCATGGGGTTGCAGAGTCGAGCACAACTTAGAGACTAAGCCACCACTATATACAAAAAGTCTAAATAGAATATGAACAGATTGAATCTGGCAAAAAGTGTAATTATCACGAATAAATTAGGTTTCACTCCACAGTGCAAGGTTGGTTTGATTTTGGAAAATCAATTGATGCAATCCTACATAATAACAGAACAAATGAAGAAAGTCACAAATGCGGAAACAGCACTCGATAAAAGGTTTTTTCATGATAAAAATCACAAACTGCCTAATAAACTAGGAACAGAAGAGATTTTTCTCAGTCTAATGAAATTATTCTACAAAAGAAAATTATAGCAAATATTGCAATTAATCATTTAAAAGTTACCTTTTTTGTTCTGAGATTAGGAACACAAGAAAATGATGCTTTATATCAGAAATTTCTTTCCACAGTGTACTGGAGGGCCCAGCCGTCAGGACAGGCAAGAGTAACAAAGAAAGGAAAAACACAAGAACTGAAAATGGAGATGATATGAATTTCATATATAGAAATGAATTCATAAAAAATCCATTAGAATCAAAAGGAAAATTTAGCAACATTGAAAGTTTACAAAAACACAGCATATAAAAATAAATTTCATTTCTACATACCAACAGTGAAAGGCTTCTAGAGGAACTTCAATATCCAAGTCACTCGAAGAAGAATGAATTAGGAAATGGAAAAACTGTTTACCACATCAGAAGCATTATTATAAAGTACAGTAACTAAGGCGCCATGCCATTAGTTCACAAAGAACCTAGTGGATTAAACGGAAACAAATCCGTATATGCATGTGCTCTCGATCCAAGCCCATGGTGACACTTAAGACCAAAGGATGCGTCCTTTTGATAAATGCTGAGGTAGTTATTTACATGGAAGAAACATGCGTGAAGTCAGAGCCCTGCCTCATCTACTATACATCAAAAGTTTATTTTCAGGTGGATAAATGCCACAAATGTGGAAAGAAAATGCTAAAGTGTGTACATAATTGCATAGAGAAATATCCTCATGAGCTATGAATAAAACTTTCTTTAATGAGACCAAAAAAACCCACTAAACATAAGGATTGACTACATTACATTTGAGCACTTACGTTTACTAAAAGTCATGGCAGAGGGTGAAAAGAGAAGTCCAGATGTTCCCCGGGTTTCCTGTTTGCTGGCTTACCTGGCTGCTGAGTGCCTGTATTCAGTCTCTTCAATCATGTCCAACTCTTTGCGACCCCAGGGACTGTAGCCCACCAGGCTCCTCTGTCCACGGGATTCTCCAGGCAAAAATACTGGAGTGGTTAGCCATTCCCTTCTCCAAGGGATCTTCCTGACCTAGGGATCGAACCTGCATCTCTTAGGTCTCTTGCATTGCAGGTGGATTCTTTATTACTGAGCCACCAGGGAATCCCTAGCTGGTTGTTATTGGCACCAAAAACTGAGATAAGAACCAGAGGATGATGAGGATAAAGAGGACTTGGTCTGAACATAATGGAACTGGAGGTGCCGTGAGATGCCCTGTAGGACCTAAACTCTTGCAAGGAGAAGAGTTCATGCATTGGAGTCTCCAGCCTCTGGAGAACAAGCTTTCCTAAAATTATTTTTCTTCCCCAACTGGAATCTCACCACACAGATGTAGCTTTCCTGCACCTGCAGAAAAGTGACTCATATTACCCGTCTAGAGAGGTACCTGTCTCTTGCCACTCACCCCTTGCATCTGCTTATTGGACCTTCAGCTCCTGAAACACACAATAATTTTCCCTCCCAAACCACCCCCTCCTCCTGACTTCGCTTTTCATCATGTTTCTAATTATGCAGACATGAAATTCTCCATTCATTTTTCATTCTTTCCTCTCTTTTTCACCTCCCTGCATAGCCATGGAGAAGGCAATGGCACCCCACTCCAGTACTCCTGCCTAGAAAATCCCGTGGATGGAGGAGCCTGGTGGGCTTCAGTCCATGGGGTCGCTGAGGATGGGACACGACTGAGCGACTTCACTTTCAGTTTTCACTTTCATGCATTGCAGAAGGAAATGGCAACCCACTCCAGTGTTCTTGCCTAGAGAATCCCAGGGACGGGGGAGCCTGGTGGGCTGCCGTCTATGGGGTCACACAGAGTCGGACACGACTGAAGTGACTTAGCAGCAGCAGCAGCAGCAGCAGCATAGCCAATCAGTTGCCTGGCCTTGGGCAGTTTTCTCCATGTGGTTCAGTCTGCATTTCCAGCCCTTCCTTCCTGCTTGCACTGCCCACCCTCTCAACCGCCATGCCTTCAGCATCTCGCTCCCGAATTCCCTGACCATGCTCCTGATCATCTCTCTGCCTCTGGTCCACCCATTACGAGACCATTTCTCCCACGACTGTATCGCTTGGTGGTGGTGGTTTAGTCACTAAGTCGTGTCCAACTCTCGTGACCCCATGGAGTCCACCAGACTCCTCTGTCTGAGGGATTCTCCAGGCAAGAAAACTGGAGTGGGTTGCTATTTCCTTGATCACTTTGCTTGATCACAGCATTTGCTAAACGCTGGGGAGTGTGGCTATGCCCGTCACATTCTGGATCGCTCATATGAGTCCTAGAACGGTGTGCGGTCACCATTCTCCATCGGCTGCTGTCCCTTCCTTGTCCGACCTCTGCACCTCTGCCCAGGTACCCCCTCCTGAATGTTTTCCTCCATATCTAGTGTCTTAAATTCTATTTATTTTCTCATCATCTCACTTAAATGTGACTTGCACTTGAATCAGCTGAGCTTAACGTGCTTTCTTCTGAAATACTAGCCTTTGTGGCCTCTCCTTATAGGACTGCTTTTCCAATGATTTGGTTTCGGTTTCCTGTACAAGTTTTGGGTTATATTATTATTATTTTGCCTTACAGTGGTGTGTTAGCTTCTGCTGTACAACGAAGTGAATCAGCTATATGTACACATATATTCCCTCCCTCTTGGCCCTCCCCCCACCCCCATCCCAGCCCTCTAGGTCATCACAGAGCACTGAGCTGAGCTCCCTCTGCTATACCCACATGCATATATGGATCTAACCCATTTAACTCATTAGGGTCCTCATGAGCTAATGGCATGATGCCTTGGCTTCCCACTACTATCTGTCTTGCACGTGGTTGTGTGTATACATGTCAAAGCTGGTCTCCCGATCCAGCTCACCCTCCCCGCCCCCTCCATGTCCGCAAGTCCATTCTCTATGTCTGCATCTCCTTTCCTGCCCTGCAAGTAGACTCATCTGTACCATTTTCCTAGAGTTCACATATATGCATTAATATACGATACTTATTTTTCTGTTTTGGACTTACTTCACTCTGCATGGCAGGCCCTAGGTCCATCCACATCTCTACAAATGACCCAGTTTCCTTCCCTTTTATGACATGTCCCCTGAGAAAACCATAATTCAGAAAGACACATGCACACTCAGTGCTCACTGCAGCAGTATTTACAGTAGCCAGGACATGAAGGCAACCTGAAGGCCCATCGACAAATGGACAGGTGAGGAAGATGTGGTCCGTATGCACCATGGAGTATTACTCAGTCCTTGCACGTTTTAATTTTGACTCACTAGATAATGAGCTGTCTCTGATCACAGACATGAGGTCATGTTATTTTGCAGCCTCGGTGATACTTAACAAGGTATTTTTGTCATAAAAGACGATAAATAATGAAGCATCCATGTTTTCACTGTTTTTTTTATGCCAAAATGTCCACTTAATAGTAAACTGTTCTAAAAATTCAACTGCCACCTGTTTCTCCAGGAAAAAAAGTATATTATCAATTCCTCTGAGTAACACATTGGACACAGAGAATTGATTAAATGTGTCCAGTTTTAAAAGCTTTCTTATTCTGGATTTCTATATCTTCGACATGTTCACCTCACCATATGGTTTCCTCTAGATAATTAAAGGTCTCCAGAAAACTATCCAAGAAAACTCAACTTCCTCTAAATATGGAGCAAGAAGACCAGAAGTGAGATATTTATCACCAAAGAAAACACTAACCAAGAGATCATTTACACTGGTTCTTGAGATAAATTAATCTTTCAATCTTCTCTGGTGGAGGATAATGCCTACTTTTAAAATTAGGAAATGAAACATTATTTTGTCCAATGGAGAAGACAAGAAAGAGGAGGAGGAAGATGAGGGAGATGAGGAGGAGGAGAGGAGGAAGAAGAAAGGAAACAAGCCATGAAGCATGAGCTCTAACCGCAGGGTACATCAATTTTACTGTCTCTATCCCTTCCTCGGAAACTAAATACCTGCTGCAGAAGAGCAGGCTTCTCAGTGACAGGCTGACTGGACAGCCACGTTTAATTATCTGAACAATCAGAATGGAGATAAAAAGCAAACAAAAGTCACAGGTCATCCAGAACACCCATTGTAGCCATTCATTCTGAGCTGGTCACGTCTCCGCTTGTTGCCTAGCAACTCTCAACCCGACTATCTTCTGTCCTGTATGACCTATGAGTCAGCTCACCGGAAGGTACTTCTTGTGTCCAGGGGTGGGGCTGGGGGTGGGGCTGGGGGTGGGGGTGGGGTGGGAACTGGTATAGAAGTCAGGATTCTCACATGTTTGAGGTCATCTTGTCTACTCCCAAAGGAGTGATCCACATGCACCCACTTCTATTTTTGACTCTTTGGAGACCCGCATGGACTGTAGCTCTCTGGGCTCCTCTATCCATGGAATTTTCCAGGCAAGAATACTGGAGTGGGTAGCCATTTCTTACCCACTGGAGTGGGGAGCCTCCCTTTCCCGGGATCAAACCCAGGTCTCCTGCATTGCAGGCAGATTCTTTACTGTCGGAGCCACCAGGGAAGCCTTTATTTTCAAAAGTCAGGGTAGCTCTGGGGCTGTTCGGGATTTCAGGCAGTCCGGCCACAGTAGACAACCCAGCCATCTCTGTGGCCTCTGACACTTCAGAGGAGGCTCCCAGGGCTCTAAAGCCATCAGGACACCTCAAGATTCTTCTGGAAGAGTTCATGTCTCCTGGGTTCATTTTTCACTTCACTAGGGAAACCCCACACCCCTAATGCAGACCAGCTCTACCTGTTCACTAAGTAAAGAACAGATTCTTCAGCTTTTGGGAGGTCCAGACTGTCCTGGTGCTCACGGAGATGGGCAAGAGACTGACATGGATTTTCTTAGGAGCTACACTGGGGCAGCAGCAGTCCAGTCACTCCCCAGCATCCAGCAGCACCCAGGATGCTACTCTAGAGTCTCCATGGACCAATGTCCCCTCTGGCATTTCTCAGAAAAGTCGCACAGCCTCGTTATCCTACCCCTGAACATGGCCAGAGGAACCATCCCCACTGGGACTAGCTGAGTGTGTATGGAAACACCGGATCCAGTCTCACTGAGCCCACAGAATCTCACATCCCACATCACCCTAGTTCAGTTGAAGGGCACTAGCTTTGACCTAACGCCTAAATTCTTGGCAGAATCGAGGCAGCAAAATTGCTCCCCAAGGGGAAAAGTTGATTGTTGGAGGAAATCTTATATATTGCAGTGACTTGGGGCCTTTTAAAGCTGAAGGCTGTTTAACAAAAATCTGTCCCTTAACTTTTAATGCATCTTGTCAAATTAAATTAGAATTTTCTCCTTAGTGGAATGATACTGAAAACAAGTTCAGAAACACTGACCCAAGACTTTTGATTAAAGTTGACCAAAATGTTCATCAAAATTAAAAACTATGCATATCAAAGGAGCACTCAAGGAAGTAAAAGGACAATGTAGAGAAGGGGGGAAATGTTTGCAAATCATGGATCTGGTATGAATCTTGTATCTAAGATACAAGGAGACCCAGGGATATTATGAGTTCATTTCCAGATCACTGCAACAAGGTGAATATAGAGATAAGGTGAGGTACACAAGTTAACTCACCTTATGGAGATAAGGTGAGGTACACGGCTGCCCAGTGCACATAATATTCATTGTGTGAATACTCAATGGAGGGACTGATGCTGAAGCTGAAGCTCCAGTACTCTGGCACTTGATCTGAAAAGTTGACTTATTGGAAAAGACCCTGATGCTGGGGAAGATTAAAGGCAAAAAAGAAGGAGGCGGCAGAGGATGAGATGGTTAGCTAAGATCACCAACTCAATGGGCATGAATTTGAGCGAACTCCAGGAGACAGTGAAGGACAGGGAAACCTGGCGTGCTATCGTCCATGGGGTCGCAGAGGCAGGTGCAACTCAGCAACTGAGTATAGTGAACATAAAAACTATATTTACATTATAGTTTAAGTGTACAGTAGCATTATGTATAAAAATAATTTATAGGCCTTAATCAAAAAATGCTTTATTGGAGCTTCCCTGGTGGCCCAGTGGTTAAGACGCTGAGCTCCCAATTCAGCGTACCTGGGTTTGATCCCTGGTTTGGGAACTAGATCCTGCATGCCACAATTAAAGATCCCGCATGTGGCAGCTAGGACTCAGTGCAGCCAAATGAGTTAAAAAAAAAAAAAAAAAAACCCTTTGTTGCTAAAAAAATGTTAAATATCCTCTAACAACATGGGGTTGCCACTACCTTCAATATATAAAAACCACAATATCTGTGAAGCACAATAAAGTGAGATCTGCCTGCATATAAAGGTGTTTTAAAACTCCACATTAAAAAAGATAAATAGTCCAATTAAAATATGGGCAAAGAATTTGAATAGATATTTTCCCAGAGAACATATACAACTACATAAAAAGATGTTCAACATCGTTAGTAGTCACCACAGGGACATACCACTTCACACGCACTCAGGCTGACTTTAATCTGAAAAGGAGAAAATCACGAGTTGGCAAGGATATGGAAAAACAGGAATCCTCATCATTTCTGCCAAGAGTGTAAAACAATGAGCCCACTGTGGAAAGCGCTTGACAGGTCTTCTAAAACTTGATATAAAATTACCGTATCACCCAGCAAATCCATTCCTAGGCAAATACGTAAAGCAACTGAAAACACGTGTTTACACAAAACTTGGATACATAAAGTCAAAGTAATACTACTTACAACAAACAAACCACAGCAAGGAGTGCAGACAACCCACATGCCCATCAGTGGGTTGCGTGGATCAACACAAAACATTCCAGAATATGTAGAACACTCCGTAAGATGGAATATTATTCAACCATAAAAAGAAGTGAAGGCTTGAAGCTCACAAATGTGCTAAATGGAAGGTCCCGGACACAAAAGGGGATACATTGTATGACTGCATGTGCATTAATATGAAATGCCCAGAACAGGTGGAGCTATAGCCTCAGTGACGGGCTGCCAGGGGCCGGTGGAGGGGTGACTGCTGCGGCACAGGGTCTCCTTTGGGAGCGGTGAAAGCGTTCTGGGGTTGAATGGGGTTATGTTTGCACACCATCTACTGAAAACCACTAGAATGTGCTGAATTTCACCACAGGCGCGCTGTGTGCTCAGTCGCTCAGTCGTATCCGACTCTTTGCGGCCCCATGGACTGCAGCCCGCCAGGCTCCTCTGTCCATGGGATTCTCCAGGCAAGAATACTGGAGTGGGCTGCCATTTCCTCCTCCAGGGGACCTTCCTGACCCAGGGATCAAACCCACGTCTCTTGCAATTCCTTCATTGACAAATTCTTTACCACATCTGGGAAGTCCATGTGACTTAAATGCTATTTTTTTAAAAACTGGCCAAAGTGTTTTTCCCGGAGAAACCTGTAAGATGCAGGTTTGCATCCTATTTAAGATGCAGAGGTTAAAGTGGGGCCATGATCTTTTGATCTCAGTTCTTGGGCTGATGTCAATAAGAGACGTCAGCCTGGTTATAACATCCCCAGGCCACCGCTCCCAGATGCCACGCCCTCCTAGACCTTGCAAATTATTTTTTTCCCCAAGTGGTTGGCCATTTATCTTTTTAAAAAACCAGAAAACCCGGTTATCTTATTTTCTTCTTTGTCCATCATTTTCCTTAACAGAACAAGCTACAAAAATATCTGGGGAAGGGGGTTGTATTATCTTTGTAGACTAACATATTTGAGGAGGACCTATGAATAATAACAAGGATTCAGAAGCTCCGAGGTTTACTCCTGAATCAGGCAGAGGGCACAGGACAACAGAAGAAGGAATTTTGTTGACAACAATCGTAATACGACCTTGACTACAACAGTGCAGTGGTTACGATTTTGTTCATGATGGGATATTCCTTGCCAAACACCAGGCAGGCTAAAATCACCCGTCTGCTTACAAACTGGAGGAACCAGTGCAAACAGTCAGCTGAAGAGCAGAATGGGTGAGGCTTCTCTGGAGGTGAGACTCTGACATCAGCGGCTCCTCGCCCAGGCCACCCTCCCTCACTTTGAGTCTGGTCTTTCATCTAAGAGGGCGGAGCGGATGCCCAGCTTTTTCAGTTCTTCCACCAGGTCCCCGATCTGGTGCATCTGCAAGAGAATGTCACAGCCCCCCACGAACTCACCATGGAGGTACACCTGCAGGATGGTGGGCCAGTTGGAGTAGTCTTTAATGCCTCGCCAGAGCTGGGGCTCATCCAGCACGTTGTAGGCTGAGTAGTTGCAGGATCTGCAGCAATGCATTGCTGAAGCCGCACTGGGGCTACTCCAGCATCCCCTTGAGGAAGACCACCACCTTGGCCTTCTTCACCAATGCGTCCAGGTGCTCCAACCAGCTGCATGCTGGGGCTCTGCAGGCTGCCGCCCAATCCCTGGCCGGAGCCCTGGACCACCGGCGACCTGGGCCCAGCCCACAGCTGCAACTTTTCCATGGAAACAAACAAAACGATCTCCAGTGAAAGAAACGTTTGGCCAGGTAGGGTGTCATTTGTATCATCTAATTGCACAAAGCTCAGTGATTAAGCCACTGATTGCTCCCATTAGGCAAGCATGATGATGCCTGGTAACTGCTGGGAAGATTAATCATTGCCCGATTCTGGTGATACTCATGATGAATACCTATGAAATCAGAGAAGAGATGAACTCAGATTTATATGAGGATTTGGCATGGAAACCAAGCAGTGGCTCCTCTCTGCCCATCTTAGCAAAGGTTCAATAAGTGGAGTTTCATCTTCCATTATATTGCTCCGAGACAAGAAATATTAATATAAGACAAGTACCATCACAGACTGATAGCCATCGAGAATCTGGGAGGAATTCTCTGCTAATAACAATCTCTGAGGCAGACTTTGCGGCATTACACGAACTGAATTTACAGCCTCTGCTCTCAAAAGATTAGAGAGAGATTATTCCTAATATAGTCAGTAGCTATCCCCTCTAGAATCAGAGAACTCCACACTCGATACTTCAAAAGAGATTCTGAGAATGGGTCTATGACTGCGTTTGTTTGTTTGTTTGTTTGTTTTTTTTAAGTAGAATCAAAGTCTTGGCTTGTTTTTGGTTGGGCTGCTGGCATTATTACCGAATTACTTGGAAGCGTGTGCCGGGGGTGGGTCTGGCTGGTGGCAACAAGGTGGGTGAGTTGAACTGGCCCTGGTCATGGAAGTGGGGCAGGAAGGAGGCAGAAACACAGGTGAGAATCTCAAGGTAGCGGGGAGGCTTCATCTGGAATGGGAGGGGAGGTCTGGACTGCCCCCCGCCAGCCCAGCCCCCTGGCCCCATGCCCCCAACAGCTGGGTCAGCCTTGGGGGCTCTGGGTCAGCCATCCCTGAGACCCAGCACACTGAGAACAGTGCACCCCTGACCATCAGGGGGTGCTCTGCCCTCCTGCTCAGCACAACCAGTTCCGCAGGGCGTCTTCGTGGGGGAGGGCTCCCACCCCGACTGGCCTTAGTCCTAAAACCTCCAGGCATGATAATCTGCAGGGTCCGCTCTGAGAGCCATCTCCAGGCTTCATCATTCTACTCCTGGGTATTCACTCCGCCTGCGCTCAGCAGTCCGTGTCCCCCCGCCCCCCCATGCCACGTGCCACCTCCCACTTCCCACCCGGTCGCCCACCCCGCCCTTCCCTGTCAACTCAAGCCCCTTTGTTCCAGCCTCACTGGAGAGAGGGGACAGCTGGCCACCCTCCTCAGCATAACAGCCCCTTTGATTCTTGAAAACGGTTATTACATCACTTGACTAAATCATCCTTTTCCCTCTTCTCCAATTCACAGTTCTGCAAGCCCTGAAGCACTGTCACTGCTCTCTGCAGGATCCCCCCCCACCCCCCGTCACCCCTGCACGCAATTTGCAGACTCTCTGGTGGGACGCCTCTATTTACTGGTCTCTCATTATGGGAATGAGCATAGTGATTTAGCAGAGGCCTTTCTATCTGCGTTTTAATACTAATTTGTTGCTAATTCCCCTTGTCGCTTCCCTTTTAGCTTCCCAGCAGACACCCCCTGGCCACTAACGAGCTGGCTCCTCCTGCTAATTAATCTCCACCAGCCCCCTCCCGCCCATCTGACTCTTGGCCTAAGTGAGAGATGCTGGTGGGGTCCCTGCAGAGGCAACAGCAGCTGTTGGCGCACCCAGGGGAGCCTGCCGGCTGCCACACTGAGACCTGGTGGCAGAACAACAGTTCGACGTGGCAGGATACCCTCAGCTTCAAGCCCTTCCCCCCAGATCTCCTAAAAACGAGAAGGAAAGTGAAACGCCAGCAAGAACTATCCCCTCATATTTCAAAAGTAGTTTAAAAAGAATGATGGATTTACGAGAGTTATAAGGGCTGGAAAAAAAAGTCTAGATTCTTCGGGCAATCATTTGCATGATTTCTCCTGTTATTACCAAGAAAGTGTGTCATCAACTCTCAGATCCCCTCGGCCCCCAAGAGGACCACCTGGCGTGCTGCCTAGCCGATTCCCCTCGTGATGCACCGAGACCCACAGCCTCTCTCCAAGCATCCTGCGTCTTGTCCAGGATGCCTTCCGTCACCTTCCATCACGCAGTCCTTACAAAACACAGAAGGAACCTCTTCGCACTCAGTGTATGTTGATATCCTGCCTCACAGACCAATGTTTTCTCCAGTGATGAACTGTTCTATTTCAGGCTCAGTGACGTTTTTCCTGAAATTTATCTAATCTCTGTAATGACACAAAGTGTGTATCTTTAGATAGCCCACACTCTACAGTCTACACAAGCACCTTCCCCACCTTTTCTTCATTTCCTTAACACCCAAGAAAAGCTGCAACTTAGTTCTGCTGACATCCATTTTTTCCAAAGCCTTGAGCGTGGCAGGTCATTCTTTTTATGAAGTCTTCTGCTCAGGGCTTTCCAACTTATTCAGATGTGGTCGGCAGAATAACACAACCATTGTTCACAAGAACATAGCCAGGTATTAATAGGAAGGTCTGCTCATGAGGGTGTGGTTAATTTGGGTTGGTTTTTTTGTGCATTCTTTTGCTTTGCTGAAACTGAAGTCATTGGCAATAAACTGGCCTTGGGTGAGATGCAGTCTTTGCACGGATGGCTATAGAGTGTAACTGACCCGATAAGGTAGGGTCCTGGATGGCCCCCACTCCAGCCAATTAATTAGCTGGCATCCAGTCTCGCTTTGTCTCACAGGCTGGAAAAGGCGTTATAATTAGATTTTCCCATCCTTGCTGCAAAATAAGGGTCGATTGTCTCACATGCCCAATCACAGCTGCACCACGCTTACTGCAGGTTGAATCCATGTGCTGAGAAATTACACGGGAATCAAATGCACACTGGCATCAGAAAACAACTCCAGATTGCCCTCAATGGTCAAATTTCATCTGAAATTAAGTGCTGATTTACATGAATTTACATCTAAAATGCAAATCACAGTGTTCCCCAGAGACAGCAGAAGGAAAGTTTGAAGGCAGCTAGCTTCTCCTTTATCTCAAAAGCAGAAGTCCTGTTGGTCTTTAGATTGGAAACCCCCAAACAGGTTTCCATCAGCAGCCCCACACGCAAAATATAAGCGCCAGATTATGTGAACACAGGCCCCTTTATGCTCCCTGTGGCAACTCTGAAGCATGAGCTTCCATCTGCGCTTGATTTGCATCAGGCTCCACTGCCTGTTAGCAACATGGGAGAGGCATTGCTGGGGGAATGGGGATGCTTCTGTTTCAAAGCAAACCGTGGCTAGGGGGCAAGTGGTGGGGCTTCCCTGGTGGCTCAGAGGTAAAGAATCCACCTGCAATGCAGTAGACCTGCATTCCGACCTTGGGTCGGGAAGATCCCCTGGAGAAGGGAGCGGCTACCCACTCCAGTATTCTTGCCTGGAGAATTCCATGGGCAGAGGAGCCTGGAGGGCTACAGTCCATGGGGTCGCAAAGAGTCAGACACGACTGAAGTGACTTAGCACAGCACAGCACACAGGGGGCCAGTGGAAACAGTTGGCCATGTCATCCGTCGCTCCTGGGAGTGGATCAGGAGAAGTCAGTTTGGGTGTTGAGTTCAACATTCACCCAGCAGCCTAGGAACAGGTTCCTGTGTCTGAAATGAGATATGACATTCAAGGTAAGGGGCAGGCGTGGGTGCGAACATACATGTGCGTGCACTGCACTCAAGTGTGAATATGTAAGAATGTGAGTGTGTATGTGCATGCAAGTAGGTGTGCACAAGCACTTCTAGTCAAAGTCCTCTGTATGTTAAGAGATGTTGAACTTATGGCAAGTGAAAAGAAAATCTAACTGTAAAATGTTTTTTGTTAAAGAAAATAACCCACGTCCATGACGTGTTACAAATTGGATTCTGCACCCCCTGCCTGAGACCCACTAATCCAGGCTCTCCAGGCAAGGAACTCAGGGCCATTAGAGAATTCAGCCGGGCCTTACTGGACAATACAGGAGGCAGAAAGCAAGCATGGCATGATGACTGTATTATTCTAGTAGACATGGGAAGAGATGGGGGAGGCCTGATTAATAAGGCACCATTTCTTCTTCAATATAGATTTACTGTTTAGACTGAAAATCAATACCTGACCTTGAAAGATTGTTTGTGGGCTTGTTCTTAGCGGCTGAAGAGTTACAAACAGACAAGCATGAAGATGCAGCTCAGACTGACAGTCTTGGTGAATTTAAAGGGCACTGCTGCCCGTGAGGGAGGGAACCTCTCCCCTCTTGCACCCCATCCCCATGGAGACACAAGCAGCGAGAAGCAGCATCCTCTATTGGGCTGGGGTCCCAGCAATGGGCACTGTCCTGCAGACCCACCAGGAGCTGCGGGAACAGACGGCTGTCTTGTCAAGTTGTCCCTCTCTGGAAGGAGTCTGCCAGAGTGTCAGGGGTCTCCTGGGCTGTGACACCAAGAGTTCATCCTGCTTTGCCCAGATTTCAGAGACAGCTGCCCTCTGGGAGCAGAAGAAACCCGATGTTTGGAACACACGTGCACAGAACAAAGATGAGATGACTTGCAGCAAAATGTACTTTTTTATGAGTCATGGCATTCCACAACTTTCTAGCTCGAGCTTCTGTTATTAAAAAAATAACGGCTTAAAAAATATCTATGTTCTGTGACTATGTGTGCATGCGTGCTAAGTCGCTTCCATTGTGTCTGACTCTTTGAGACCCTTTGGGCCATAACCCGCCAGGATCTTCTGTCCTTGGGATTCTCCAGGCAAGAATACTGGACTGGGTTGCCATGCCCTCCTCCAGGGGATCTTCCCAACTCAGGGGCTGAACCAATGTCTCCTGCATTGCAGGCAGATTTTTTTTTACCATCTGAGCCACCAGGGAAGCCCTGGATTGTACTATTATCCTAATTTAAAGGACAGTCTTTTTCTCTTATTTTCCTATACTTCCCCCTCCCCCCAACTATGGAAGCTCTCTCTCTCTTCCCACCTGAGGAATCAGGTTGCAACACTGCATTCAGAGTAAGGCAGTTGCAAGAACACAGAGAAAATATGCATCACTTGTTTACAGAAATAAAAACATACAGGTTTCTCTGCAGCTCACCTTCCCACCTCCATGGTACTTTGTAGAAATCTTCCCAACCCATCGATGTACCTGCTACTGAATTTAGCAGCCACGTACTAACTTATGCAGTGCATACATCAGGAATTATTCAACCATTCAGAAATTCCCCTACCAATGGGCAATTCGATGCTGATCAGATTTGCCACCTCAAAATAATACATTTGTCCATATGTGCCTGCAAAAGTCCTGCGTTCACACCTGGGAACTGGGTCTCCGGGTGACAGACACCAGTTAGTGAGCTGTAACAGCCCTCAACAAAGGAGGCACCTCATAGCCCATCAGAAAGGCCCTTCTCACACTCTCTACACCTGCCCCAGCAGTGGGTCCCTGGTGCTTTGTGGGTCTGGATGTCAGATGTGGGTAAAGTGGGGTTGCTTTCTAAGCTAATTTGCATTCCCCCGAGGTTGGTGAATTTGATCTCTTCACAGGCTTCTAAATCATTTTGCTTTGCTCTCCTCTGGATTTGTGATTCAGATCTTCACCCATTTGTCTTTGGAGCTGCTTGATTTACAAAGCCCATCATGCTATCTTAGGATTTCCCCAGTGGCTCAATGGTAAAGAATCCGCCTGCCAGTGCAGAAGATGCAGGAGACGCGGGTTGGATCCCTGGGTCGGGAAGATCCTTTGGAAGAGGAAACGGCAACCCGCTCCAGGATTCCCGCCTGGACAATCCCATGGACAGAGGAGCCTGGCAGGCTACGGTTCATAGGGTCGAAAAGACTCGGACACGACCATGCACATACCCACGCCCAAACACTGAGGCTCAGCTGGGAGGGGGTGCATCTCGGCTCTGTGTCTGGAGGACTGTGCTGCCCGCTCTTACTTCAGCTTCCTCACATTTATGCTGCAGATAGAGATTCTATCTCACAGGGATACAGAAAGCCATGTTAGGAAGATACGAATATTTATAACCCAGATGTTGGTTAACTCAAACTAATCTCTATTTATTCAGTATACAATATCACAGGATTTACAAACTTTTCAAAAATTTTATATTATAAAAATGTGTACTTATTTTCTATTGTATTTTTTTTAAATTTTTACTAGAGTATAGTTGATTTACAATGTTGTTAGTTTCGGGGCACAGCCAAGTGATTCTGTTATACATACATATTCTTTCTCGGATTCTTTTCCATTACAGTTTGTTATACGATATTGAATATAGCTCCCTATGCTACACAGTAGGTCCTGTTGTTTATCTATTTTATTTATAGTGTGTATATCTGTACCGAGAAAGACAAATATCATATGATATCACTTACTTGTGGAATCTAAAAAAAAAAAAAGTGATCCAGATCCAGTGAATTTATTCACAAAGCAGAAATGATTCACAGGCATAGAAAACAATCTTTTAGTTACTGAAGGGGAAAGAGTAGGGAGAGAGAAATTTAAAATGTGTCTTTATTTTTAATTTTAAGGCTTCCATTTTTCCTGACTCGGTTAGGGAAGTTCCCATCTTCTTTCTGTCCGTGACACAGCTGTCCCAGAGGGTCACAGACTTTTTAACCCCAGAAATACAGTTTTCTCCTTTTCAGATTGGAGGTGCCTCCAGTTCCTGCCTGCTTCTGCTTCCACCTAGAAATGGGTTTGGGGTTTTGTCGCAAGCTGATCAGTCCCCTGTGGTTGGGCTGGTGGAACCCTGTGCCATCTCTTTGTAACCAGGGTCCTGGTGACAGAGTCAGTTACTAGGTGGGTTGATAAGAAGTCCAGGGTTCCCTACTAGGAGGAAGGGGTCTGAGGCTCTCAAGGAAGAGAAAGGGACAAACTTTTTTTTTTTTTTCTACTGGGTCTGGTCAGACCTTTCTACTGTTAGTTCTCATCTTGTTAATTTAAGTTGTATGTTGTGGGAGTGGGTCTGGGAAAAGTATGTAAGGCCCTGGTAAGATTGGTGAGTGGGGACACTCTCCCTCTTCTGGTGTCTGTGTCAGAAGCTTTCCCTGTCCCTTTTCACTTTAATAAAACCCTGCTACATAAAAGCTCTGGAGTGATCAAGCCTGGTCCTTGGTCCCGAAGCTAAAGCTTCTTCTTCGGAGATCGTGACTCCAACACCATCACCGTGAGCAATCACTGGGAGAGGCTGAAACCCTAAGATCCTCAGGCGGCACTGCACGCAATTCAGCAACTGCCTCCCACCGGGCAGGCGGCTTTGGTGTATAAAGGGTATGCGATCCAAATTAATTTAGAGGATAACTTTATTTCTTTAATGCTTCCCAGGTGGCTCAGTGGTGATGAACTCACCTGCGAATACGGGATTGGAGTTTATCCTGGAGTAGGAAGTGGCTACCTACCCACTCCAGCGTTCTTGCCTGGAGAATTCCGTGGACAGAGGAGCCTGGTGGTGTACAGTCTGTGAGGTCACACAGAGTTGGACATGACTCACCAACCGAGCACACACACACCAACGGTTTAAAGTTTTACTATTAAATAGGTGGCTGACGTCTTAGTTTTCAAGCATTTAAAAAGAAATTTGCATTTTATTTTGAAAAGTGCTTTCCAATTATTATTATTCTTTCTGGTATTTTATGAGATTAAAGAGTGAAAATCCCCCTTTTGCCATAAAATATATTAGAAACTAGATTACTTAGTTTTATCAACAATTCGTCCTTTGGCAATGACTTTGTCATGTGCTTCCTTGGGCATCTTTCTCGCTGCAACTCATGCTTTGATTAGTATCGATTTCTGACTAATTATTCTACTTTCTAATTAACTGCTTTGGTAAGTTAAAACAAATTAATGGAGTTTCTTTGTATTCAATTGCTGAATTATTGTCTTTAGTGAGACTGCAAATCATTTGGGCTTCCCTGGTGGCTCAAATGATAAAAAATCTGCCTGGAATGCAGGAGACCCATCCCCTGGAAAAGCAAATGTCTACCCACTCCAGTATTCTGGCCTGGAGAATTCCATGGTCAGAGGAGCCTGGTGGGCTACAATCCATGGGGTAGCAAAGAACTGGAGACGACTAAGCGACTAACACTTTACTTTCACTTTGGCAGATATACATCATTATGCTTTTTATTGCCAATGACTCAATAAATTAATGGTTTAATTGATTAATTAATGACAGTCATCAATATTGGCTTCACAGTCCAAAAATGAGTGGAGAACACATCTTCCCATCTCACTGGCTTTCATCATATTCTCTTCCACACTCAGAGTGGGAAAAAAATACCCTTTTCCAAAACAAAAGCTGCTTATCAGCCATTCTACCAGTGCCGCAGAGTCTGTTCTTTTGAGACTGGAGTACACGTCTGCAGTCTGTACCTGTTTGGTATTTAATTCTTCATGACTTCAGAAGATAGATGGCATTTGCCATCAAGACCAGAGTCTGGGATTTTACTATCCTCAGGGCACTCAAGTGGAGACTTGAAGGATGTGTTGTTCCCTAACTGGAACACTGCTAGAGCTTTGGACCATTTTGTGCTGACGACTCTTGCCACTCCAACGCCCTTCTGGGTCATGGTCTTCCAGGTTCAAAACCTTGAACAACTCTGCTTTGGCGTCACACGGATCCCAAACCATTAAGTCAGGCATGTGAGTGCTTTAGCCACTCTACCTCCACCCATCTTTCCAATCCCATCTCTTCTACTTGGTGTGTTTTGTACCCAGGGCTCCAGAACCCCCAGCTAACTCGTTTCTCTGCTTCCCCCTGCCCAGGGCTGACACCCTGCTCTGGCCCCATCGCTTCACTCTGAGTGGGCTTTTCACGTCTCTCTACGTCCGGTCTCCTTCCGCCTCTCCAGGATGCTCTCTCCTCCACTAGCCCTGTCTCCACGGTTGCTCAGGGCATGTGTGTGGTGCGTGCTAAGTCGAGTCAGTCCTGTCTGACTCAGTGCAACCCCATGGACTGTAGCCCGCCAGACTCCTCTGTCTGTGGGATTCTCCAGGCAAAAAGACTGGAGTGAGTTGCCATTGCCTCCTCCAGGGGATCTTCCTGACACCGTGTTCTTCAGCACCAGTGCCCCCTGAGAAGCCTGCACTCAGGGTATGGGACATGAAAAAACAGTTCTCAGGGTCCTGGGCCCATCTCAGAAGCTGGCCCTTATTAGGCCTTTCCAAGGAAATTCTTCTCCGGCTTCGAGGCCCCCAGATCTCCTCTGGGAGACATGCTTATCATGCTTGCATCATAACACGCCAGGCTACAGTGAACAGCCATGTCACTCCTGGGATGGTGGCAGCTGGCAGCTCTCAGCAGAGTCTACCTTTGGAACTTGCTTTTGGCTGAAAAAAGACAGCTCGTTCATAGTCATGTCTCACTCCCAGGGATGGCCCATGAACAATGACTGGGCAGGAAGCAGGACCAAGGCCCAGCCCTCTCCTCCAAATGTTTGTTGCTGTTCAGTCACTAAGTCATGTCCAACTCTTTGCAACTCTATGGACTGCAGCACGCCAGGCTTCCCTGCCCTTCACCATCTCCTGGAGCTTACTCAAACTCATGTCCATTGAGTCAGTGATGCCATCCAACTATCTTGTCCTCTGTCGTCCCCTTCTCCTCCTGCCTTCAGTCTTTCCCAGCATCAGGGTCTTTTCCAATGAGTTGGCTCTTCGTGTCAGGTGGCCAAAGTATTGGAGCTTTAGCTTCAGCATCAGTCCTTCCAGTGAATATTCCAGATTGATTTCCTTTAGGATTGACTGGTTTGATCTCCTTGCTGTCCAAGGGACCCTCAGACATCAGTTCTTTGGTGCTCAACCTTCTTTATGGTCCAACTCTCACACTCATACATGACTAATGGAAAAACCATAGCTTTGACTATATGGACTTTTATTGGCAAAGTAATGTCTCTGCTTTTTAATATGCTGTCTATGTTTTTCATAGCTTTTCTTTCAAATAGCAAGCATCTTTTCATTCCATGGCTGCAGACAGCATCCGCTGTGATATGAGACCAAAGAAAAGGACCTTCTCTGCTCCAGACCTGCCCCCAGGATCCACTGAGGCCTGTGTTGTGACTGCATAACTCTCCAGCACTCCATTCTGCCCAACCCTTCAGCCTTCCTCCCCTTCAGATGTGGGTCCCCAAAGGGCTTCCCAATCAGCTGTCCGCACACAGAGCTTCTCCATCTCAGAGGTGCTTCCTAGGAAACACAATCCAGGACACAAGACTCCGGGCAGAACTTGAGGTCACAGAACATCTCAAGGTCAACCTTTTATCCTGCAGAACAATGACTGCCTTCAATATTGGAAGATCCTATCGCTGTCTGTCAAACTGAATGGCTCATTATATAATGAACAAAGATGAAAAGTAGTTCATCTTTAGGGAGCAATTGCAGACTGTGCTCCCTCTTCTCACAGATAAACCAAGAAGCATCAGTGAAATGATAGAAAGATCCAGTGATTTTAAGCAATTTTTCCACTTCTCACATATGGCACTCAGAGAGTTTATAACAATTAGTAATGTCATCATAAAGCAAGACAGCTTCTTCAAAACACGCAGTTAAGAGTTGGGCCATAAAGAAGGCTGGGAGACAAAGAATTGATGCTTTTGAACTGTGGTGTTGGAAAAGACTCTTGAAAGTCCCTTGGACAGCAAGGAGATCAAACCAGTGAATCCTAAAGGAAATCAACCCTGAATATTCATTGGAAGGACTGATGCTGAAGCTGAAACTCCAAAACTTTGGCCACCTGATATGAAGAGCCGGCTCATTGGAAAAGACCCTGATGCTGGGAAAGATTGAAGGCGGGAGGAGAAGGGAGTAACAGAGGACAAGATGGCTGGATGGCATTACTCAATGGACATGAGTTTGAGCAAACTCCAGGAAATAGAGAAGGACAGGTAAGCCTGGCATGCTGCAGTCCACGGGGGCACAGAGTCAGACCTGACCGAGTGACTGAACAAGACAGCAAAGCCAGATCCCTCATTACGAAATAAAGCTCATGCACCGACCACCAGGTGTTCATCTGGTTTTCCAATTTCGTGTGTGACAAATAGGCTTTCTGTAGAAGTTCATTCTTATTTCATCTGTAGAAGTTCATTCTCATTGCATCCAGGGAGGCAGGGCTGGAGTGGATTGCACTTTTAACCAAGGCTGACTGAGCTCCGTAGAGCAGAGGGGGAACACTTGCTGGCTTCAGCCTCCTGTTGTGAAATACGATGTGTGCAGGATTGAAAAGTAGCTGTGAGATTCATCCACGTGGCCACGCACCTGGGAGCTCAGTGGTCCAGGCTATAGATAGCTGTTGTCACACAAGGAAACTTGAAAGGACTCACAGTCTGTAGAAGATGAGGAGGCATTTAGATGAAAACACCCATCACTCCGCAGCGTCAGCTGCTCCAGGTGTCACAGTCTCCTTCCCCACCAAACGCTCAGGTGGACTCTCAAGCAGCGTCCCTTCCACCAGCTGGACTCAGCGTGTTCTGTTGCAGTCATTTCCCAGCTGCCACACTGAGCAGTTTCCAAGGGCCAGGAGCTGTGCTGAGTGTTTTACGCGCATCTACCTTGGCTCATTGAATCCTCACAAAAGCCCTGTAAGATTGGTGTAATTATCGCTATTCTGTGGATGAGAAGATTGGGTCTTAGAGATATCCAGTAATTGACTCAAGTCCCCACTGCCGTTAGGTGGAGCAGGGGCGATGCCCGTGTGATACCTGAGGCTCAGCTGCACTGCCTCATGGCTTATTAAGTTCCCTCCACCCCTGGAGCCCAGTGCCCAGCAAGAGAGTGCATTCCTCACGCAGCAAAAGTATCACCTCGGTCGTCTCCATAGTATCTCCTCCCTACCCAGCACCTAAAGCCCTGCAGTAAAGGAGCAGGGGTAAAGGGTGTGTTGAAAGAATGAGGAAAGGAAATCCCCTGCCCTTACACACATTAATGAATATATAGAATTAACCTTTGATATTAATCACGTTAGACCTTAGGCTAAGTAAATTCTTTCCTTAACTGAAACCCACTACACCCTCACCCTGTAGGAATGTAACTTTATTTGGGTGGCGTCTGTTTTGAGAATAATCAGCCCTGGAGAAATAAGTGTCCTGATTGACTGACCGCTGTCACAAGGAGAGGGTCGTAAATTGTCAGCAGGCCCCCCTGGCCAGAAGATGATGTAACACCCCTAAGACCTCTGTATACCTTTGTATGAAGCACCTGACTTTGATAAAAGTCAGGACTGCTGACCCCGCGTGACTTTTGCATAACATCTCAGTGTATAAAAGTAGACCATGGAAAATAAAGAATTGGGATCAGTTTCTCGAAATACTGGTCTCCCCATGTCGCTCTCTCTCACTCTGGCTGAGTCTCCATCTGGAGCGCGGAACCCACCATGCTTACTAATTATGCCTGGGCTTCTAAGACAGCAGAGTGTCTTGGTTTAGTTTTAAGGGAAAACTCCATGGTGGGGAAATATTATCAGTCACCTCCATGCGTGTGGACTGAGTCCCTTCAGTCGTGTCCAGCTGTTTGCGACCCTATGGACCGTAACCCGCCAGGCTCCTTTGTCCATGGGATTCTCCAGGCAAGAATTCTGGAGTGGGTTGCCATGCCCTCCTGCAAGGGGCCTTCTCAACCCAGGGATTGAACCCCCGTCTCTTAGGTCGCCTGCGTTGGCAGGTGGGTTCTTTACCTCTAGTGCTCCCTGGGAAGGCCCGTCAGTCACCTTTGGCCATAATAATACTGTATAACCAGCACAAAAAAACCCTGACAACAAGCATTTACTTACCTTCATATACCTGTGGGTTGGTGGATTTCCAGCTGGGCTCCACGCATCTCTCATTCTCTTGCTGGGACCAGGGCTGACTCAGCATCTTCTTCTGCTGGTGAAGACAGACGGGTCAGGGAGAAAGCCCCAGAGCACCTTCCTAGGCTTTGGCCACACCATGTCTGCCAGTGTTCCATTGGATGAGAGAAATGTCCAGGCGGGGCAGGGAAGAGCAGAGTGTAAGCACCTCCAAATGACGCTCTCACATCCCGGGAAAGCGTCCCGGGAGCCAGAGCTGCCTCCTCCTATGGAAATTGCTGCTGCCTCCTCTCCCGCCCTGCAGAGCACCCTCAGAACCCTCCTGGGCCCGTGACACCCAGCATCTTTACCCACAGGGGAGTCAATCAGTCTCTTTACATGGAGTAGAGTGAGAAACACTCACCAGTTGCAAACGCAAAGTAAATATTTCAACTGGACGCATAAAATACTTTTTACTATTCATGGCTTTGGGTTGTCCACGCTTCTGGTCCCCTTTATCTATGTGATTAGTCAAGATCTGCTCTAGTTTTGAGTTAGCCCCTTGTCCCGTGTGAGGCCAGTTCTCATACAAACACATGGGCTGTGGTCATCCCTTCCAGAGCAAAACCCATGTGGAGGAGACTTGTTTATAGGGTCATTTTTCCAGCATCGAAGGCTCCCTATTTTGGCAACTCTTTAAAATGCTAATGGTAGATACATGGTATATATAAAGTATTAATTAAAAAATCTTTAGACACATAGTAAAGAGATGGCGATACTTGTGTAGATTTGTTGGCATAGTGACATTTATAAAGGTCTCAGTGTTCCAAGTTTACATAACAAGAATGCCTGTGAAAGAAAGTGAAAGTTGTTCAGTCGTGTCTGACTCTTTGCGACCCCATGGACTATACAGTCTATGGGATTCTCCGGGCCAGAATACTGGAGTGGGTAGCCCTTCCCTTCTCCAAGGAATCTTCGCCAACTCAGGGATCGAACCAGGGTCTCCTGCTCTGCAGGCTTATTTTTTTTACCAGCTGAGCCACGAGGGAAGCACCAAGCAAAGAAGAGAGGATGAAATGCATCCAGCCAACTTGCAGCCAAACCCATAGAGAGCAGAGTTGCAGCCTCCTGAGATTTTCCAGGTGTCACCTGGTCACACCAGGCAGTGCCAGCAAAACAAAGGGAGCCCGTTGCTCGTAACACAAGGAGGCCACGGGTGAGAGCCCGACAGACAGAAGCTAAGACTCTGTCTTAACAGGTCCCAGCTCAGGAGTCAGTGCAGCAGGGAAGCAGGAAGGGCTGGCTGTGCACACATGGAGGCTTGCTTCTTTTGGGGCTCACGGGGGTTTGGGAGAAGCCAGAGGGCATCCCAGAGTGTCCCCCTGCTGCAGAGAGGCCAGGGCCCAGAGGTCCAGCCTGGCGGCAGCTCTGCCTAATCCACCTGGGAGCCATGTCCGTTCCCCCAGTCGGACCCAGATCCACTGGAGGGAAGGACGGATCACCTAGGACTGGGAGCGTCTGGGGAGCAACACAGAGCTATTGGGGTGCATCTGAAGCGGAGAGAAGGAAGGGGGTTACTGCAACCCCATGGTTGTCATTAGCAGCATTCACCTTCCCGTAACTTTCCTCGCCCTGAAATGGCATGAGTTGTGAGTTTTATTTTATTTGTGAGGCTTCATTACACACTGTGGGCTTCTCTGATGGCTCAGCTGGTAAAGAATCCACCTGCAACGCGGAAGACCTGGGTTTGATCCCTGGGTTGGGAAGATCACCTGGAGAAGTGAAAGGCTACCCACTCCAGTATTCCTGCCTGGAGAATTCCATGGACGGTATAGTCCATGGGGTCACAAAGAGTTGGGCACGACTGAGCGACTTTCACTTTGGCTATTACACAGCATTGCACAACAGGAAATTGCTCCACCCCTCCCCCTTCCCATTCCACCCCTCTGGTCCTCTGAGGATCACACTCCAGTTTTGGGGGGTTTTCCTGAAGTATCAGATGGTAAAGATCCACCACCAATGCAGGAGACCTAGGTTCTATCCCTGGGTCTGGAAGATTCCTTGGAGAAGGAAATGGCAACCCACTTCAGTATTCTTGTCTGGAGAATCCCATGGACAGAGGAGCCTGATGGGCTGCAGTCCATGGGGCCGCAAAGAGTCAGACTTGGTTTTTCTCTGTTGTGTAACAATTAACCCTGGGGTCCCGAAGTCTCTGGGTAGAGAGATGGGAAGATCCAGGAAGATAGTGCAACCAGCTCAGACAGGGGAGGAAAAGCCGCCACGTCGCCCCAGAGGGCGAAGGAGCCTGGCTGTGCAGCAAATGAGGCTGTGGAGGCAGGACGTGCCGACCTGGTGGATGCAGCTCTGACAGAGGGACACGCAATGCTGATGAAATAAATGTGTGCAAAGCCACAGGTTGCTCCAACTGCCTGGAAGGGAAGAAAGGACTGACAAGCAAAGGGGCTGAGTCAACAGCTCTGTTGACTGTACATTGACATTTCCCTTAACATAAAGGGCTAAGGTAAGAGGTGTCCATATACCAAGGTTTGAGCCCAAGCGATACAGAAGATGGATATAGATGCTCTGGGAGAAAATTATGGGCATACTGTCTTACAAACTTGGACTATACAATCCAGGGAATTCTCCAGGCCAGCACACTGGAGTGGGTGCCTTTCCCTTCTCCAGGGGATCTTCCTGACCCAGGGATTGAACCCAGGTCCCCTGCATTGCAGGCAGATTCTTTACCAGCTGAGCCACAAGGGAAGCCCAAGAATACTGGAGTGGGTAGCCTATTCCTTCTCCAGGGGATCTTCCTGACCCAGGAATTGAACCAGGGTCTCCTGCATTGCGGGTGAATTCTTTACCAACTGAGCTATCAGGGAAGCCCATAGGGTGATATCCATGAGTGTAATTCTAAGATAAAAAGGAAAAAAAAATTGGATGTGGGGATGAAAAAGCATTAGAATCACCTTTACCTGAAATGTTTTCAGATGTAAATGCTGGGTAATGAAATGATCTGTGTGGGTGTCACAGGAAAGCTTGGGAATCTATCCGCGTGGTGCTGGGACCCTTCCCTGGAGACGGCACAACCTCCCACACCCTGAAGCAGGGACTCATATCCACCTGCTACCCCCAAACTCTTCTAAACAGTGTTGACAAGGGCAATTTCTTTCCCAGGAACAGAACAGATAAATCTAAATTTCAGAACTGGACAGATACAAAGGACAGAAGATTTGGTGTGAATAAATGAGTGGCAAGATAGCTAGGGGGGAATGCTCAGCCTCCATCCAGAAAGAGGGGCTGCGTTTGGAAGAAAAAAAAAAAAAACTCGGAAAATGCCCTGGCAGGTAGGGAGGGTGATGAATTGTGTGGGAACACAGCCCAGCTCTGCTGCCAGAGAAGATAAATTCCCTCCCGAGTCAGGAGGGGAGGCGTTCAGAATTAATGTGCGATAATGGCCCTGTTTTGAGTCTTAGTAAATCCACGTTGAAATGGTTTGTTCTCTTTTTGAATCTCCTGCTATCAGAGGGAGCTTCCGACATTAGTGGAAAGGTCAGTGTCCTGGGAGATTATGGGCAACTTGGATCCAGCCAGAGCAAACATCCCCAGAAAAAGATTTGATGGCGAGAGAAGAAGGAGCAAAACTGCTCTTTCAGAATAAAGATAATGTGACGTGGCCTTAGTGCTCTGCTGTAATCAGGACATACTCGAACTGTGCCCACACAAGAGTCTGGCTGTCAGTGCAGTGAGGTTAGCAGTTCCCAGGGCCCCAGGAAATCCGAGACGGTTGGTTGGCATCACCAACTCAACGGACGTGAGTTTGAGCAGGCTCCGGGAGACGGTGAAGGGTAGGGAAGCCTGGTGTGCTGCAGTCCATGGGGTCACAGAGAGTCGGACATGGCTGATCAACAGCACAGCCTATCCTGGCTTCACCCCATCGGTGCCCTGCTCCCGCTGTTCTCCTGCGTCCTGAAGATAGAGAGGGCAGCCCTGCTCTCAGCTGAGCGCTAGGGCCATCGTTCTGTGCAGCTCTGCCGAGACCAGGAACTTCCCAGCCATCACCTCTGTTGGCTCGCCACACTGAGGCATTTCAGGCCCCTGAGGTCTCAGCCCTCTGATCTGTGGCCCGTGTCTCTTGTTCCCACTGGTTGAAACCACCCCTGCCTCCATCTCTGGGTCCAGGGAGGGCTGAGTGGCTATGATCCTCCGGCCTGTGCCTGGTGGCCTCTGGGCCAGTGAGGTGATACTGAGCCTGCATCCCAGGGCCAGTCCCTCTGCACGAGAGCTGGCTGGTGTCCAACAAAGAATGACCTCTGCCTGTCCTTCTCTGGACCAGAGCATCTGCCCTGACGGGAGCGTCCTTGCTAGTCGATCTTCCTGTGTTTAACCAGAGAATAGGAGATTTAGCCTTTAATTAATCAGGGCAGGATTATGCCATGTTGTGGTCTGCACAGCCCACTTGAAAACTGAAATCCAGCCTTCCGTTTGGTACACCGTACTGCTTGCTGAAACCAATTGACTTTCCTTGCAGCATCATCTATTAAGAGACCGAACCTGGAGATGGAGTCGGGGTATGGATATGCCGAGCTCCCATCAGAACCAGGGCGAGACACCAGGGCTCACAAAGTCCAGGGCGGCCAGCGGTGGAACCCTGGTGTGGAGGGGGCAAGGATGGCAGGGCCCTTTGGATCTTGTCTTCAGAGAAGAAACTCACCCTGCATCCGAGACTGAATTCAAAACCAGAAAAGACTCCAAATAGGTGGCGCTAGTGGTGAAGAAGGGACTCCCTGGCGACTCAAAGGGTAAAGAGCCTTCTTGCAGTGCAGGAGACCCAGGTCCAATCCCTGGGTTGGGAAGATCCCCTGGAGAAGGAAATGGCAACCCACCCCAGTATTCTTGCCTGGGAAATCTCATGTGCAGAGGAGCCTGGTGGGCTACAGTTCATGGGGCCACAAAGAGTTGGCTGCGACTGAGCAACTAACACTTTGATTTTCAGGAAATACAAAGAATAATAAAACTAATGAAGAAGAATATAATACAATAACTGAAATGAAAAATACCCTAGAACAGCAGTCCCCAACCTTTTTGGCACCAGGGACCTGTTTTGTGCAAGACAGTTTTTCCATGGACTTGGGAGGGAGGTATGATTCAAGCACATTACAATCATTGTGCCCTTTGTTTCTATCATTACTACATTGGCTCCACCTCAGATTGTCAGGCTTTAGATCCTGGAGGCTGGTGAATCCTGCTCTAGAAGGAACCAATAGTTGACCAAATGATACAGAGGAATGAACCGGTGAGCCAAAGGTTGGAGACACCGAAATCACGGATGCTGAACAGAAGAAAAGAAAAAAGGATAAAACGAAATGAGGACAGTTTAGGAGATCTTTGGGACAGCATCAGGTATACTAGCATTCACGTTTTGGGGGTCATAGAAGGAGAAAAGAGAGAAAGGAGCCAAGAAAATACGTGAAAATGAAATAGCTGAAAACTTCCCTAACCTGGGAAAGGACACAGACATCCAAGTCCAGGAAACAAAGGGAGTCTCAAACATGATGAACCCGAAGAGGAACACATCAAAACACACTGTCATTAAAATGGCAAAAATTAAAGATAGAATACTAAAAGCAGCAAGGAAAACCCACAAGTTACATACAAGGGAACCTTCATAAGACTCCCCACTGACTTTTCAGCAAAAACTTTGCAGGCTAAAAAGAAGTGATGCAATATATTGAAACTGATAAAAAGGAAAAAACAACAACCAAGAATACTTTACCCAGAAAGCAGGTATAGAAGGAACGTACCTCAACATCATAAAGGCCAGGCGGCGCTAGTGGTAAAGAACCCGCCTATAGCGTATGGATGTGAGAGTTGGACTGCGAAGAAGGCAGAGCACCGAAGAACTGATGCTTTTGAACTGTGGTGTTGGCGAAGACTCTTGAGAGTCCCTTGGACTGTAAGGAGATCCAACCAGTCCATTCTGAAGGAGATCAGCCCTGGGATTTCTTTGGAAGGACTGATGCTAAAGCTGAAACTCCAGTACTTTGGCCACCTCATGCGAAGAGCTGACTCATTGGAAAAGACTCTGATGCTGGGAGGGATTGGGGGCAGGAGGAGAAGGGGACGACAGAGGATGAGATGGCTGGATGGCATCACCGACTCGATGGACGTGAGTTTGAGTGAACTCCGGGAGTTGGTGATGGACAGGGAGGCCTGGCGTGCTGCGATTCATGGGGTCATAAAGAGTCAGACATGACTGAGCAACTGAACTGAACTGAACGATAGAGGACACTTAAGAGGTGCAGGTTCGATCCCTGGATCAGGAAGATTCCCTGGAGGAGGGCATGGAACCCACTCCAGTATTCTTGCCTGGAGAATCCCATGGACAGAGGAGCCTAGTGGTCTATGGTCCATGGGGTCGTAAAGAGTTGGACATGACTGAAGCAACTTAGCAGCAACATATTCAGTGATGAAAACCTGAAATCATGTCCTCTAAGATCAGAAACAAGACAAGGATGCCCACTCTCACCACTTTTACTCTCCACCAAATTTCCCTCCCACGTTCCAGCACATCCCCATGACTCTGGCCCAGAGAGCCTTGGAGGTTTCTAGAGTCTGGAGAGTAAATGTACAAAGGCTCAAACTCCAGGTACTGTAACTAGACCAGGGTTAAGTCGGGTTCAGCTGGCTGTCCTGCCTCTGTCTTTACAATAACTGACTCCCAAAAGGCCCTCTTGTCCAAGTCCTGCCCATCTGGGGTCCTGCTGAGGGACACTGGGTGTCTATCCCATGGGCATACTTAAGGATACAGGCCATAGGACCAACTTTATTCTTGTTGGAATTATTAACTTTCATTCCTCTGATCCACAGAGAGTGATTACCATTGGCACCCTCAGGTAGCCATGTGGGAGGAAACCATCTTTGGTCAACATGAGCTGCAGAGCCTCTGGATCAACCAGGGACATCTAACATTCAATCCTTTAAGGAGAATGTTGAAACAAGAAGATGTGTCCTGACTGTGTTCTCACGGGATGCTTCTGTTCTCTCCTGGCAGGCTTCCTGGCTCCTGCTGAGACCAGGGTTTCATCTTTTGACTTCAGAGATGGAAAAGCTGACCCTCATCTGCAGCCAAAGTACAGGGACTCAGTAGTGACCTGAGGTTGCTGGTCAGCAGACCAGGGGATCTGCTATTGTGACACACACCAGAAATCAACCACTTTTTAAAGAAAAATTACCTTTTTACCTTTATCAAAAAAGAGGAAGACCGAAAGGTAAGCAGATATTAATGTTTTCCAAAAATGGCTACAACGTGATTTCCAATTTCCAAAGGTGCTCTTCCAGAACTTTTGTTTTATCAAGAGAGTTAGACTCGATTCTCCCCTCTCTCTGTTTGCAGTAAGTTGCTTCAGTCGTGTCTGACTCTGTGCAATCCCATGGACCATAGCCCTCCAGATTCCTCAGTCCATGGGATTCTTCAGGCAGGAATACTGGAGTGGGCTGCCATTCCCTCCTCCAGGGGATCTTCAACCCAACTGAACCCTTGTCTCTTAACTCTCCTGCACTGGCAGGCGGGTTCTTTACGCCTAGTGCCATAACTGTTGGTCACTCAGTCCTGTCCGACGCTATGGACTAGTGCCATACTTGGGAGTATATTCACAAATGTCTCAAGTTAAATGTGGTATCAATGGTGGTTGTGACGTCCGGGGCCAGGCCATGAAAAGCCACACAGATCCACTTCCTTGTCTGTCTGTCTCTCCCTCAGGGTAAGTACCTCAGCTTGGCTGTGCTAGAAAGGCCATATGGAGAGATCACCAATGCCTGAGGGGCCCCAGCTGTCAGGGTGCCCCCAGCCCAGACACCGATATGTGAGTGAAGAAGCTTTTGAGGTGACCCCTCCACAGGGACCGTCTGACCACAATTTCATGAAACACTGCAAGCCAGAAATTCCCAACTGAATCACTCCTGAATTCCCAACTGAACCATTCCTGAATTCCCAACACAGAAACCAAGGTCAGGGTTGTTTTACCAGTGTTTGTCACATAAGAGTAGACAATGAACGTGAGGCAGAAGTGTCTTTGCTGATGCACCATTTGTTTAGGGAAAGACTGGAGACTTCCTCCCGGCTTCCTAGCACTGCCTTTCCCCATCTGACTCACAGAAGAAGGTCATTCCCCCCAACTAAGTTCTCCTCTGAACCATAAAAGTCTTTAAAATACCCATGTGTGGACAGGGAGCCCAGAAGCCAGCAGGCACGTGTCACTCTGCAACACACACGTTGCTGACACACGAGGGTCACCCCCTGACCTGGGGAACTGTCGGCCTCATCGCAGGCAGAGCTCAACAAAGCACATCCCCGTGGGAGCCCAGTGCAGGAGAGCCGTCTGGCGCAGAGCTGTGGGGACGGCGGGGCGGGGGTGCTGGGGAGGTGGCCATGACAGGACTGTTGAGGGCAGAGGGTCAACATTACCAGGGAACAGGGGAGTTCTCGTCACACAGTTTTGCTTCCGGTGTGATTATGGTATGCTGCTGAGGACCCAAGGATCTAACTTCCTTTTCTTCCATGAAACCTCTCAACTACTCTGCAAACCAGTGGCATGATTGGCTTTTCCTGTTTTCCAGCTAAAATTCATGGAATAAGGAGCGACTTGGTGCAACGCAGTTCCTTAACCTGCAAATGGGAATAGTGTTGTACTGGGATATATTATCTGTGCAGACATACTGTCTGTGGTGGGTCAGTTATTATTGTGATTTAACCTTCAACTTGGTAATGAAAAGTATGCTATATGAAAATGCTTTGAACGTCTCAAGACGCTCAAATATGTTGCAATGATCTATGGGCCCGGTGGAAACAGCTGACGCAAGATGACAGCTTTCGTAAAGTTCAGACAGACAGAGTGCGGAGCAGGCAGGGCTGTTGAGGAAGAAGCCTGGTTGTTGTAGAGCTCAGTGCCCCCCCAGCACACCGCTCAAAGAGAAGCTATTCCACCTTTTTAATGAAAAGGGCCCAATCATCTTAGGTGACTTGGAACTCCCCAAAATAAGAAAAGGTGACCAAGCACCTACCTTCATCTCTCCTCTTCCTACTGAGACATCAATAAAATGAAAGCAAAATGATTACCAGAAAGACAGAGATGGGGGAGGGAGAGGCGGGGTGGAGAGGGAAGAAAAGGACAAAAGAGAAAGAGAAATAACTCACAACGGCAAAGAGAACAGAAAGAGACTTGTCAACAAATGAGAAATTTCAACATATTCCAAGAAGCTTAAAAACTGATAAATTAGAGAAAAAATCATTCTCTGAAATTCACAGAAACTGGATAGAGCAGAGAATAAAAATAACAACCGTTCTAAGGACAATGATCACAATGACCATAATGTCAGCTAGCACGCGTTGAGTGGGGCTCGTGTGCTAAGCCCAGGAGAAAACCTTTGACACGCATTTCACATCCAGTGTTCACAGCAACCCTGAAGCATCAGTGGGCTGCTATCTCCACTTGTCATTGAGGAGCTGGAGTCGCAGAGAGGTGACATCACTTGTCTGAGGTCACAGAACTGGGTACCCAGGGAGTTTGGTTCCAATCTCATGCCACAGCACACATCTTATATCATATCTCACATATCATGCCCCCAAAGGGGGATAATCTGTCATATTCAGAACCCAAGAGAAGCTTTGGACCCAAAGATGGCAGGGATTATGGATGGGTATGAAAGGGGAACCGAAAATAGGTTTGGAGGACAGAAGAATTGAAAGCATAACCATGAAATATTTGCTTGAGTTGGCCCTCAAACTCCCTGCTCCTCATCCTCAGGTTTTGGTGAACACAGGGCCCCAGCATTTGCTCCTCCAGGCAAAGTAGGTGCGATAGATGCATCGGGGATGGATGGACATGCTGACAGATGAATGAATGGAAGAATGGATGGATGGATGAATGATAGGTGGATGAATGGATGGATAAGATGGACAGATGGATGGATGGATGATGGATGAATTGATGGATAAGATGGACAGATGGATGGATGGATGATGGATGGATGGATGGAAAAGATGGACAGATGGATGGATGGGTAAATGGACAAGTGGATAGATAAACAAACAGATGAATTAACCCTTTCTTCAAAGTCAGCCATCCCCTCACTTACTCCAAAGTAAGCCCATCAGTCAAAGTCCTCCCCCCATACACAGAACTCTCCAGAAGTTTTCATATTCAGGGGCCAGATTTCCACACTCCACAGCAGAGGCACTCTCACCAGCCGTCAGGATATAGGAAATCCTCCTGCCATCCTTGAAATAACTAGACAGCAAGGATCATGAGACACATCAAGCAAAACATCAGAAAGAAAGAAAATGAACAGATTGGAGAAACTGATGATTCAACTGACCTTTGGCTGATGTGCTATTTCAGAGAAGACCCTTGCAAAGTGAAACACCTTCTTCTGATCGGATTCCTCAGAGTGCTTTGTAAAATTACTGCATCCATCATATATACCGTCCTGACTTTCTCCCTATCCCACTTCCTTCAGACCAGTGTTTTCACGTCACCGTATTATCAGGGCCTTTCCTGCCTACAGTCTATGAAGCAGCCATCCCCCTGCCCCCTGCCCCCAGTCAGCCCTGGCACTCCTCACCTGTCTCACCTGCATGGTTGCCCAGAGGGCTCAGCACCAGAGTGCACACCAAGTAATGCATTATCTGTTCGCATCCCGTGGGCCCCCACCTACGATATCTCCATGAGAGCAGGGGGTCTGTGAGGCCAGTAGGTCTGAAACCTTTAGGGCAGGCAGAAGGCTGGAGACCCAGAAGAGAGCAGATACTGCAGCTGAAATTTAAAGGTGCTCGATCAGGAGGCAGATTCCATTCTCCTTAGGGGTCACCAGGCTTTTCTCGTAAGGCCCTCAGCTGATTAGGCCAGGCCCACCCACAGCATGGAGGGTCACGTTCATTCACAATCTACTGCTCCAAATGTTAACAGTGGCACAGTGGTAAAGAACCTGCCTGCCAATGCAGGAGACACGGGTTCGACCCCTGGGTTGGGAAGATCCCCTGGAGGAGGAAATGGCAACCCACTCCAGTATTCTGGCCTGGAAAATCCTATGGACAGAGGAGCCTGGAGGGCTACAGCGGGCTACATGGGATTGCAAAGGGCTGGACACTGACTAAGCACGCACGCAGACAGGCGAGGCAACGTGAAGACCCAAATCCTGAAGGACCCTTTGTGCCTTCCAGGGCAGAGACTGTGGGAACGCTCACGAGACATTTCTGGGAGCTTTCAAGTCCTACCACAAGCACAGAGTCTAGACCCAAAGCACAGTCTGTTGACTGTCACGAGGAAGCACGTGTCATCTGTCTCCCCCACCGCACTCCAGTGCTGCCCCTGCAGTCCAGGCCTCTGACGTCTCCCTGTGCTGGGCCAGCCTCCCCTGAGCTCCGGGCTCTCGGGGCGTCGGTCCCCCTTCCCTCTACCCACCAGCCTACCACCATAAGGAAGCCGCGTGTCCCGCGCAGCCCCGCCCCTCGCTCCCCACACCGTCACACTGCCGCTTTCTTCAGAGCATCCTCCAGGCTGAAATGCCTCCCTTCTCCCGCCGTGTCCGAGTCCCTGGATGCCCACAGCGCACACAGCCTGCGTCACCGCGCTAAGCGTTTCCTCAGGCGCTGTTCTGAGTCCTCGCCAACTGCCACACACATGCTAGTTTGCTTCCTCCAAGCCAACCGACGTGTCTTCCCTCCTGCTGCACTGGCCATCATCCTATTAACACTTGGAGCAGAAGCAGCTGAAAAGACTAACCACTGCCTTTTTATCTTGGTCTTGGTGTCTCCTAGAACCCGCGTTTATGTTTACTTGGGCAAATGCATTAGATGAACGTGTGTTTTTCTATTTCAATTACAGGTTTCACCTCTAATCTCTGCCATTTTTATAGCCCTACTTAAATGCTATTTTGATGTGTGTGTTAGCTACTCAGTCGTGTCTAGCTGTTTGTGACCCCATAGAACTGTGGCCCACCAGGCTCCCTCTGTCCATGGAATTTTCCAGACGAGAATACTGGAGTGGGTTACCATGTCCTCCTCCAGGGGATCTTCCCAATCCAGGGATGAAACTCGGGTCTCCCACATTGCAGGCGGATTCTTTACTGTTTGAGCCACCCGGGAAGTTATTTAGATATGACTAAATAATGAAACTCCCTAAAATGATACCATGCACTGAAGTATTTTTAGATGGTAGGAAAACACACAAGAGGGGAAGGAGAAATACAGGCAGCCGGGCTTAGAGCACGCTGTCTGGTTCTGGCCATCAGATTGCAAGTGGATGAGTGTGAGTCACAGAGTGAATTGCAGACACCAAATGTCAGCCTCCTAATTCCCCCATTAGCGCGGGCTGCAAGGCCTCTCCGTGGCCCCGACCGTGTGTCTTACACCAAGGATGTTGAGGACGGCCGGTTCCTCCCAGCATCTCTAATGAGCAGCTCTGGGAGAGGGCGAGAGAGAGCCTGATCCCCTCACCATCGCCTACAGTGTCTTTAATCAGGGCTGAGAAGCCTGCTGCCAAACCTGGCGCTAATTACACATTCTTCAGAAAAAGGATTGGGTTTACTGCAGCCCTGCGCAGACGAGGCTGTAAACAAGAATGCTTCTTCCTTCTGCACTGAGAAAATACCTGTCTCCATGGTCAGACAAAATGCAGGAGCACCAGGGATCCAGAGGAGAAGGAGCGATGGGGTGAGGACTCCTCGGATGGAGCGGGGAGAAGCTGGAGTCCTTAGACGACTGCAGTGTAGCCTCAAGGCGGGGCTCTCACCACCCACCCAGGCTGCCCCCGGTCACCAGGACCCAACCCAGGACCAGGCAGCGTCCTCCTGGGGTCCAGCTCCAAGCTGTTCAGTGCCCCAGCCCCGCAGACTGCCAGAGCTTTTCTCTGCCATGAACCTAAATCCTTGGCCCCTGTGTCTGTGGTCCCTACACTTGCTGGCTTGGCCACAAGGGGCCCTGCACCCCCATTTACAGTCCTTAACTCTCCCCTTCCTACCCACATGCTCCTGGAACGTCTTAGATGCTGGCAAGTTCACTAGACCCAGAAGCAGGGATTGCCAACTAGAAGACGGGTCTGTGAACCTAGCCTGAACCTTTCCATTCAGCAACATTAAAAGTAAGACTAAAAGGAGGCATCTTCCTGTCTGCCTCTCATTTCAGTCTAACCCACCACTGGTCCTGTTTGCAATCTGCCCATTGACTATCTTAGGGATCAAGTCTGATCACAGCTGCTTATTAAGGTAACAGACAAACTCTCGCTGCGATGTTCCATGTGCTCTAAAAGGAACCCCAGCACAGTGTCCAGTTCCTTCATGTTATGGACTGAATTGTGAAACCTGTGTTTCGAAGCGCCCACCCTAGTGCCTTAGAATGTGGCTGTGTTTGGAGGTGGGGCAGTTACAGAGGAGAGTCGGTTAAAGTGAGGTCATTGCGGTGGGCACCAATCCAATGCAGCCAGCATCCTTATAAGAGAAGGAGATGAGGACATGGAGAGAGACCAGGGGCGGGACCACACGGAGAGAAGACCTGTTGGGAGGCATCTACACGCCAGGGACACAGGACTGTGGAAAAACCAGCCCTGCCTGCTGCTGATCTTGGAATTGCAGCCTCCGGAACTGTGGTTTACGCTGCCCCAGGCCTCGGTGCTTTGCCATTTTCCCGCACACCCAAACCGCAGCTCGTCATTTCCTTCCAGGTGATCCTCAGGCTCCTTCCTCTTGTCACCCTTTCTCAAACCATCCTCCCCCCTGGAGTCCCCTCCTCTCTGCTGCCCTCGCAGCCCTACAGGTCAGAACCTTTGCCCCCCAGCGTGTGTCGTGACTTGCCACTTCTTCATGTTGTCCCCTCATCCGGGGAGGTGTCTCACTCCCCCACAGGACACCTGGGAGCGTCTCACAGGAACGCATTCAGGAATAAACACGTGTCACTCACTCACGGGACTGGGACCCACAGAGTCTGCCTCTCAGGCTCAGTTCAGGTCTCAGATTAAAGCTACAAGTTATTGGATCACTTGGTTCATGTGACACAGTTCTCCCGCGTGGATCCTACACCTCATTCTCCATTCTACCTTTGCTCCCCCAGCTCTGCGCTTTGCACTCAGGTAGGCGTGCTCATCACGGGCTTCTCTGGTGGCTCAGACAGTAAAAATCTCCTTGCAATGTGGGAGACTCAGTTTCCATCCCTGGGTGGGGAAGATTCCCTGGAGAAGGGAATGGCAACCTGCTCCAGTATTCTTGCCTGGGGAATTCCATGGACAGAGGAGCCTGGCGAGCTACAGTCCATGGGGTTGCCAAGAGTCAGAGGGGATTGAGCAACTAACACACACATGTTGTATCCTCATCATGGGCCTCTCTCACTGCCATCATCTGCGGCCCCTTCTTCTGAGAGCAGCAGCCCCTTGAGGGACCCCTCTTCCTTCCCCAAACGATTGGCATAGGACTGGCCGTGTCTATAGCTGCCCTGTCCCCAGGCGCATGCTAAGTCGCTTCAGTCGTCTCTGACTCTTTGCAAACCCATGGACTATAGCCAGCCAGACTCCTCTGTCCATGGGATTTCCCAGGCAAGAACACTGCAATGGGTTGCTATTTTTCTCCTCCAGGAGATCTCCCCGACCCAGGGATCGAACTCTCATCTCCTGCATTGGCAGGCAGCTTCTTTACCACTAGCACCTCCAACAAAGGACACCCTGAATATAATTAGCCTGATGACTCATGTCACAGTTTTATTGCCATTATTTTTGCCGCCCCCCCTCCCCATTGATAATTTTGAAAATACTGAATTTGATCATTGAAGAATGTTTTTCCAGGAAACATGGATGTGACTGACCCACGCCTGTCAAGTCGGACCCCTCATTTTACAGATTTCTTCCCAGAAACTATCATCATGAAAGGCCTGCAATGGAGGCATAAAATCAACAGACTTGAAACTTCAAGTTGAGAAGAAACTCTTTGATGCCTCCACTTGGGCAGCAGTCAGTTACTGTTCTTGTTACTGAGGACCAGAGGCCGCAACTGATGGCCTCTGGTGGTGGCTGAAGTTGCAGCCTGAGTGCACAGGTGCCCTCATTCACAGGGATGCTGGAGGCAGGGGCTCTGAGAGAGTGGGAGGAGGAGGGGAGTGTGGCGGGGGACAGACCCACAGGCAGAGGCAGACATCGGGGCTGCAAGAGGGGTCCTGCGAGGCTCTCCACCCTCCAGCTCCTGCAGAATTTCTGCTTCTCGCTGCTCCTCCGGCATCGGGGAGCTCCCGGTGACTCACTCTTTCTTGTAAACTAGTCTTGTGGGTTTCTATCACTTCTAACTAAAAAAAAAATTCATTCCTATGACAAAGCACTCAGTGTAGTCTTTAAATTGGATGGAATTATAGCTGGGCATCGCTGGTGGCTCAGTGATAATGAATACGCCTGCAATGCATGAGATACAGAAGATGTGGATTTCATCCCTGGGTTGGGAAGATCCCCTGGAAGAGGGCATGGCAACCCACTCCAGTATTGTTGCCTGGAGAATCTCAATGACAGAGGAGTCTGGTGGACGGCAGTCCATAGGGTCACAAAGAGTTGGACATGACTGAAGCAACTGACCACACAGGCACATCACTGATTTGGAATAAATGCTGTGGTGTATACAAAAGTAATGAAATGCGTTTGGGTAGCAGCCACTTCCACAACCCCGCTAACCTGAGGTCCCTGCGTGTACCCCCCACTAGGCGGCATAGGAAGTCTCAGACACCACTGTTACTGTTCATATGCAAACGGAGGTCCTAAGACACTCGGGAAGCTGTGAATAGACAGCCCATTCGTTGGACTGGCAGCATCAAGCTGATTATCAGCACCACCCTGATGGATGGTGCAAAGGGGAACTCTCCACCCCCAGATGCGTTCCTGCAGGCATGGAATTGGTGGGCGCGGGGACAGCATCCCAAGAAAGCGGTTTATTCCAGGCACCTCTTCCAATTCCTGCTCAGTCAGTCTGGAACAGGCGCCCTTTCCAGTTGCCTGCCTGGAGGGGACTGGGCAAATGAATGAGTTCCTGTCTAGAAAACGTCTCAGAGCTTCTCATGAAAGGTGGGAAATAAATAGTTGCTCTTCCCATTTGGTATTGAGGAAAGATCTCTTGGAGAAGCAAGCTCTCTTTCCTCAGCTAAAATCTGGAGTGTTTCCCAGAAGCTGCCGAAGTGGGGGAGTCCAGGGGAGTAGGGGTGAGGAAGGTGGGCCCGGCAACCCTTGCAGACTTGGAGGATGGCACGGCAGGCTGCATGCCCCGCTTCTGGCCAGATGCCAATCCATTAAAAGCAAAGAGTAAAGATGTATTCCTCCGCTGGCGTTATATCCGCACATAAAATCTGGCCCCGTAACTGCAGACCAGTGCCAAAATCTGTTTTGTTCATTTAAATTTCTGTATTTATTTTAATTAAGCACTAGCAGAATGCCATTTGCACTGGCATATTGAATACCTTTGTAATTAACAGCACCGAGCTGGAGAGATGGGCTTCATTCGCATTCTTTTAATTAACTTAAATATTTCAAGGACAAGATCAGAATCAGCAATAACTTCTTTACGGAGGCAGAATGCGGGGGCTAGGGACTATGCCATTCATTGACAGTAACTGTAAGTTTTAAAAGTCAAGGACTTATCAGAGTGTATTTCTGCTTTTAGAGTCATTATTAGGAGTAAGAAAGCTTAGCAGTTATGTTAAATATTCTGAGTGAAAAAAAATAAAAGTCTTCATTCAATATGGAAAAAAGGTAGAAAATTCTAATTTGCTTCAATGGGGAAAGCAACAGTGACCATTCAAAGTGTTAATAAGTCACGTGGTCCAGCTCACCACCTGACACTAAAATGCCGGTCCTGAGTCTGTTTTCAAGGCTTCCTTCAATTAGACAAGTGGTCCATCTCTCTACTTTGCCGTTATTCCTTTTTCTAACACCTCCCAAACGCCCCCAACACTGAAAGCATTTAGAGGAATTTTTTCTGTTGGTTTGTTGAACTGAAATTCATTCCTCTATGTACATCAGGTGTGTGTGTGTGCAAGTTCTCAGTCATGTCTGACACTTCGTGACCCCATGGATTGTAGCCTGCCAATTTCCTCTGTCCATGGGATTGTCCAGGCAAGAATACTGCAGTGGGTTGCCATTTCCTTCTCCAGGGGATCTTCCTGACCCAGGGATCAAACCCATTTCTCCCTGCATTGCAGGTGGATTCCCTACCACTGAGCCACCTGGGAAGCCCATATACCTCAGATGCCATTCCTTGTTACTCCAAAGAGCAGCCGTGGAGACATCTCCTGCATGGCCGGTAGGTACAAGCTTGCGTTGACGCTCAGAACTCAGGGCAAGAGGGTCCCTGCCTCTCCTTCACGGCCCAGCCTGACTCTGCTGCATCTCCATGTAGCCCTGAAAGACAGGAGTTACTGCCTCATTGAAAGCTGGCAGCTGCAGCTGAACACAAAGAAATCAGCCTGTTCATCTGCAAACGACATCCTTCCCGCTAAACTGCACAAGTGCACTTGTGCTCTCGCTGCTATAAAAGGTAGGGGTGGGGCATCGAGGGCTCTTGGTGGCGGGCGGGGGGTTGGGGGGGTGCTCTGATTGACATGCTCTGTGCTACATATAAACTCCTGAGACTCAGCAAGATTTCTTGTTTCATTTGCTGAGTTGAACAGCCTTGTCTTTTTCTCCCTTTTATGCACCTCAGCTCTGAGCTGAATTTTCACAGATGCAAACTGCCAAGTGAAATCCCTTCGATATTAAATTCCTCAACCATCGTAAAAAAGGGGGAATTGTCTGCCATGCTGAGGAAATGAAATACATTTTAGATTGAATAATCTGATGAATATGCTATCCAGTCCCAAACAACTTAATAAAGATCATCCAGTTCAATTCAGTTGCTCATTCATGTCCCACCCTTTGCGAACCCATGGACTGCAGCATGCCAGGCCTTCCTGTCCATCACCAACTCCCAGAACTTGCTCAAACTCATGTCCATTGAGTCAGTGATGCCATCCAACCATCTCATCCTCTGTCGTCCCCTTCTCTTCCTGCCTTCAGTCTTTCCCAGCATCAGAGCCTTTTCCAATGAGTCAGTTCTTTGCATCAGGTGGCCAAAGGATTGGAGTTTCAGCTTCAGCATCAGTCCCTCTAATGAATATCCAGGACTGATTTCCTTTAGGATGGACTGGTTGGATCTCCTTGCAGTCCATGATGCAAGATGATCTTTTCTCCACTCAGCCTCTTTCCCCCCAGTAAAGACTTATAGCACTTAGCAGTGGGGTAGTGAACATGGCCACCCCCATTTCACAAAACGACAGTCATCGATCCAGCTGAAACAGGCTGCAGCTCTAGCAACTTGTCCATTTGGGTTCTCAAAATAGCAGGATGGGGACTTTGAGCTTAGGAACCGTCTCTCTGTTCAGGACTCCTATGGCAGCTCAGAAGGCAAACAGTCCGCCTGCAATGCAGGAGACCTGGGTTTGATTCCTAGGTCAGGAAGATCCCCTGGGGAAGGGAATGGCAGCCCACTCCAGTATGCTTGCCCAGAGAATCCCATGGACAGAGAGGAGCCTGGAGGGCTACAGTCCGTGAGGACACTAAGAGTCAGACAGGACTGAGCGACTAACACGCTGTTCAGAAAGCACTTGCTGGGGCTTCTCTCCTCCCTCTAATCCCAATTAACACAGCTCTGGGAACAACTCGAGTATCAGCCCAAGGACCAGCCCGAGTACACGGGATGGGTCTCAGCTCAGCTAGGTGGTCAGCGGAGCCTCCTCCGAGCTGCCCCCAGGACACATGGCCCGCCACGTCTCTGGGCCTCCTCCTCACCAGCCGGTCCCCAGCCTGCCTCCCTTTGAGGGAGGGCTCTGCTGGAAATCCATGTGACTGGCGGAGGGGCAGAGCAATAGGCAGAAAAGTAGAAATAAAAAAGACTGGTTTAGCTCTAAAGAAAAGCCATGGAAGTCAGAGAGGGGGGAAGACGCTGATGTTGGGAAAGACTGAAGCCAAAGGAGAAGGAGGCGACAGAGGATGAGATGGTTGGATGGCATCACCGACTCAATGGACATGAAGGTGAGTGGGAGATAGTGGAGGACAGAGGAGCCCGGCGTGCTGCAGTCCACGGACCCCCTACCCCTGAGCTGGTAGGACCCCCACCATCCCTGAGCTGGTAGGACCCCCACCATCCCTGAGCTGGTAGGACCCCCCTGACAGTTTGTTGCTGAACCACAGAAAGAGACCCCTGGCCTTCCTGCCTGTTACCCTCTCACCCTCCACCCCTGAGCTGGTGGGACCATCCTCCCCACCCCGTTCCCTGGGCTGGTAGGAAACCCCACCCCTTACCCCTGACATCCTGGAAACTACCTCCAGTTCCAAGAGAGAAGGTAGGGTTCACAGAGAAGTGACCAGAGTCTCATTGGTTGTAATGTGTCAGCTGATTGACTTATTTTTCCTTTTGGGAAAAGAAGAGAAAACCAACTGAAGGCTATGAGCCTTAAGGAGACACTTCATGGTATATCCTGTATGTTGGCTGGTCCAATCCTTCCTTTCAGACACTTTATAAACCATTGTAAGGAGATCAAGGGATTCAGAAACAGAAGGGGAGAGCCTGGGTCAGGCAGAGATAGAGACAGCGATCATTATGACTCGACAGTGGTATTTCTGGGCATGTTTACATCTTTTTGCTCTTTCTTACTCCAGAGATGGCACAGGTCCAGAGCCCACCATCCATGAGGGTAGGGAAACATCTCAAGTGAGTGCAGACCCATCCAGCTTTGGAGGCAGGGAGACACAGGGAGTCTGAACCCAACACGCACCCCCTGGGATGGACGGATGGTCCTGCCTCCACAGCAGGAATCCTTTTGCCCACAGCCCACCTGCTCCAGAGAGCATCCATCCACCTGCCTATTCTCACACACCCACAACCAGTGAGATAAAAACCAGAAAGTCAAGGCTGTCTCCTCCCCTGCATGGCCCTCTGGATGGTTTCTGACAAAGCCAGCCTGCCTGGTACTCACTCCTCCATCCACCCTGGAAGCCGGGAGGCTGGCCCAGGCCCCCTGGCACAGCCTGAGAGCCTCAGTGGGAGCTGGACCCACCACGGCAAACAGTGGATAGTGGTGAACGGCTTTCCTCTGAGCAGGGAGGGCATGCAGGCATCAGTGGCCTGCCAGATTCTGGCCCCAGCAGGCAGCCCGCCCACACGCCCTTAGGGTCCCCTGTATCCTCACTGGGTGCACCTCATCCTGTCCATTCTGGGGCCACCCTAGCACCCCGACAGGGGCAAACACACCCCAGCCGTGGGAAGGGGCAACCTCGCGGCCGCTGAGCTGGTCCCAGATGCTTGTGTGACATCGAGCAAGCGAGGTGGCCTTTGAAAGCAGAAGTGGGCCTTTTTTCTTAAAAAAAAAAAAAAAAAAATAGTATCATTTATATTCCTCATCGCTTTGAAAGTCTCACTTCTGAAGTCTCACATTTTATTTATTTTTTAATAAATTTCATTTATGTATTTCTTTTGGCTGCGCGCTGGGTCTTCACTGCTGCACGCAGGCTTCCTCCAGCTGCGGCAAACGGGGCTACATTCTAGTCGCGGTGCACGGGCTTCTCGCTGCAGCTGCAGAGAATGGGCTCTAAGGCACAGGCTTCGAGTCACGGCACAGGGGCCTGGTAGATTCGCCCCCCAGGTTCTAGGGCACAGGCTCAGTGGCTGGGGCCCACAGGCTTAGCTGCTGCACGGTGTGCGGGTTCTCCCTGGATCAGCGATGGAACCCGGGTCTCCTGCATTGGCAGGTGGATTCTTCACCATTGGACCACCAGGGAAGCCCTGAAGTCTTACACTTTAAAAGATCAGATTGATGGAGAAGGACCAGATACCTCCGCTTCCAAGGGGCTCATTATGGCCTTCCAGGGTGCAGTGGGCCCCAAAGGTGCCAGCTCTCGGGGCCCCGAAAGCCTGACTGGAGCTGCTTTTTCATCCACTCCCCGTGTCCTCTCTGGTGATGGGGCCACACTGGAGCAACTGGAAAGCATTTGACCTTGGACGGCAGGTCTCAGGCCGCTTGCAGGGCCCCTGTGTGATGACTCTGGCATCTGACTGGTTCATCTGTAAAGCCGATAGACGTGCCTCCTGCCTCTGTGCTCACCGGCCTGGTGTGAGGGTTAACAAGCTCCTTGTCCAGATCTGAGAGGTGCCCAGGTAACACACGGCTCCCGGCTTCAAGCAAAAAACTTTTCTTTGTTACATGGAGTTACTGAGGTCTCCGTGGGGGGAGAAGTGTCATCCCAACTCGCACAGGATTAAAGAAATGCCTCCAATACTCTTCCTGGTTTTACAGTTCTCTTTTTTAAAAAATTATTGTCCCATCTCAATTTTGTGATGAACGTTAGGAAGACATCTCCTATGAATTATTTTTTTTACACCAAACAGATCTCTGATTTTTTCAGTGGTCGCCCGCCCAGTGTGCAGATTAGGCTGTTGCTATCAGTAGCGGCTTAACGTGCTAGCGTTTTCTTACACGAAATTGGAGTTTGTTTCGATTGATGTTGACAAGGAAAGTGTACCTCTTTCACTTCTCCTTTGCATCAGAACATCGTGTGGGTATGTACGGCTCAGCTACAAGCAATGGGGACACCCCGCTGATGCTCCACAGCCCGGGTCCAGGCTCCTTAAGCAGCATGTCTTCTCAGATGCCACAGCTCACATGATTATAATGCCAGCCAGCACAGGGGTGGCATTACATTCTGTTCTTCCTAGGGTTCTTGGCAGCCGAGACACAAAAGCATGGGCTGATGAGGGTGCCCCGTTCACTTGGCAGGCAGTTGGTTCTGTTACGGGAGACATGCATGCAACAGGCACATGCAGACCTAAGAAATTGGTGAGACCCCACAGCTGCCCCGGGGCGAGGTCAGGGGGCTTTCCTGGGAGACCCCAGGGTGATCTCGAATCCTCACACCTCAAGGGAAGAAGCTGAGACTGATTGGCCTTGTTTTGGAACCACCCAGAGCCCTTTGGGTCAACTCTGGGCCACCCTGGACTCCAAGCCCATTGAGACCAGGAGTGAGGAGCATGTGGTATAGACTGATTCCCAGCTGGTGAAAAAAGTGAAGAAAACTCGAACACAGCCAAGCCAGATGATTCTCCATCCCCACCTCCCTCCAGATCCTTCTCCCATTATCGGCAATGGGCATCAAGAAGACATTGCTGGGAACATGTACGAGAGCAGAATCTCACATCAGGAAGTAAAAGTGAAAGTGAAAGTCACTCAGTCATGTCCGACTCTTTGTGACCCCCTGGACTACACAGTCCAGGGAATTCTCCAGGCCAGAATACTGGAGTGGGTAGCAGTTTCCTTCTCCACAGGATCTTCCCAACCCAGAGATCAAACCCAGGTCTCTCACATTGCAGGCGGATTCTTTACCAGCAAGGGAGCTCTCCCAATACCTAAATTCTGGAAGAGTATAGTCAACACAGTGGGAGACAGACTATGTCTGGAGCCACTGATTCAGGAAGCATGGCCAAGGCTGATTGCTTTTCACCCTCTCAAGTCTAAATTATGACCAGAATTCTTGTTTTGGTTTGATTTTTTATTTGGTTTTTGTTGTTTTACGTTTTGCAATAAGTTGTTCTTGCAAAAATACTAGCTTTTATTTCTTTGCCTGTGTCTATGTCCTTTTGCGATATGATTTTTCACCTTTCATCAAGAGGTGAAGTTTATCGCCCTAATCTTTGCTCTGCCTTTGTGATGTAACGATGACAGAGCGGTGGAGTGCCAGCCCCACGTCTAGCACCTGTCTGCCTGGGTCCCCAGACAGACACTCCTGGAACAAACCTGCACTCACCACTCACCTGGCAAAGAGGAGAGGCTGTGTGGATGAGAGCGTCCTCCTATACTGTCTACTGTCTCGGTGGTCCACATGCCTGAGCCTCGCCGAGACTGGACAACGCAGAGAGGTAGAATCATTTCACTGAGGTCACACCGCTAGTGGCAGAAAGCAAAGAGAAGCTGAAGAGCGTCCTGATGAAAGTGAGAGAGGAGAGTGAAAAGGCTGGCTTGAAACTCAACATTCAAAAACTAACATCATGGCATCTGGCCCCAACACGTCATGGCAAATAGATGGGGAAACAATGGAAACAGTGATAGACTTTATTTCCTTGGGCTCCAAAATCACTGCAGACAGTGACTGCAGTCATGAAATTAAAAGACACTTACTCCTTGAAAAAAAAGCTATGACAAACCTAGAAAGTCTATTAAAAAGCAGAGACATTATTTTGCCTACAAAGATTCGTCTAGTCAAACCTATAGTTTTTCCAGTAGTCGAGTATGGATGTGAGAGTTGGACCGTAAAGAAAGCTGAGCACCAAAGAAATGATGCTTTTGAACTATGGTGTTGGAGACCCTTGAACTGCAAAGAGATTAAACCAGTCAGTCCTAAAGGAAGTCAATCCTATTCATTGGAAGAACTGATGCTGAAGTTGAAGCTCCAATACTTTGGCCACATGATACAAAGAACTGACTCAATGAAAAAGACCCTGATGCTGGAAAAAAAAAAAAAACGGAAGGCAGAAAAAGAAGGGGATGACAGAGGATGAGATAGTTGGATGGCATCACCGATTCAATGGACATGAGTTTGAGCAAGCTCTGGTACTTGGTGATGGACAGGGAAGCCTGGCATGTTGCAGTCCATGGGGTCATAGAGTCAGACACAACTGAGCAACTGAACTGAACTGAACCCCATTTGTAGGTAACTTGGCCAGGCACTAAAACTCAAGCTACTCTGATTCAGTTGTAAAATGACTCTGCACCCAATTCCAATGTCATCATTCCCAGATGAGCAAGCAATTTTCAGACATCAGCTAGGTCTCCTGTAATCCAACTTTATTCTGAATTAGAATTCATAACCTGGAGATGTCCTTTGTAGCTCAGCTGGTAAAGAATTCTCCTACAATGCAGGAGACCTGGGTTCCATCCCTGGATCAGGAAGATCTGCTGGAGAAGGGATAGGCCACCCACTCCAGTATTCTTGGTCTTCCCTTGTGGCTTAGCTGGTAAAGAATCTGCCTACACTGCAGGAGACCTGGGTTCAATCCCTGGGTTGGGAAGATCCCCTGGAGAAGGGAACAGCTACCTACTCTAGTATTCTGGCCTGGAGAATTCCATGAACTGTATAGCCCTTGGGGTCACAAAGAGTTGGACATGACTGAGCAACTTTCACTTTCAACCTGGAGGTAGCATCTGATCCTGCAAGTTGAGGGCTCAGTCCTAAAAGACTGCCCCCACCCCCACCCCCTAACCTCAAACCCCAGTCTCAAGCCCAGGAGTTTTTATAACAGAGCACAGTGAGTGTAGCCACTGCTGTAAGGCCACTATTTGAACCCTGTTACCAGGCAACGGGTCCCACTCAGCCATTGGTTGGGGCTGTAGTTGTTCCCGCCCACAAGCGAGGAACTGTCAAGGAGCGACAGTGAGGACAGTGAGTGAGGGGATTCAGCCAAGAGTTAGCAGAGTGCTGGTGGGGAGATGGAGAATGAGGAAGGAGGTGGGTCCAGCCTTCTACCCAAGGCCCTCTAGCCTATTCTCTGGCCTTGGCCAGATGGCAAGCTGGGGTGGCCCAGAGGACAGGCTTGGGGCTGTGTCCTGCAGGGCTCCAGGGCCCTCCCCAGAGTTCCCCACCAGCCTCGGCCCAGGCCTTGAGACAGCAGTGAGCCTCTCCCCATCCCTGTCCCTGTGACCTAATAGCAATGGCAGCCTACCTGGGGCACAGTCTGCCGAAACTGCCCCCCACCCCTCATTGCTTTGCTCCCCAGTGACAGCTGCTCCAAACCTGGGAACCCAGCCCTGAGGGGGAGGAGCTGCCAACTGAGACCTGCCTCCTCTTAGTCAGCACTGGGGTTGGCTCAGCAGTAAAGAATCCACGTGCAATGCAGGAGAAGTTCAGGAGATGCTGGTTCAATCCCTGGGCCAAGAAGATCCCCTAGGGTAGCAAGTGTCAACCCACTCCAGTGTGCTGACCTGGGAAATCCCATGGGCAGAGGAGCCTGGTGGGCTGCAGTCCACAGGGTTGGAAAGAGTTGGACACAACTGAGTGACTCAAAAACAAAACTCCAGGACTGGGACCTTGGAGGGTGAAAGTTGTGCCTTGGGACCTGGCCCTTTCCTATAAGAACAGAGAATAAAGTCTTTCTGGTAAAGATTTACAGGAACATCATTACCTGACCACAACCTGACCCGCAGAACAAAGGCTCTAACACCATGAAGTTTGCAACAACAACAAAAAAAAGAAGTTTGCAACAACTAACCACACCCCTCCCTCACCTTTTCTAGACAAGGGTTTTGCTGAGAGTTTTTGGGGAGTCTGGGGTTTCTATGGCATGACCCACCTGTCTCCTTGCATGGCCCTTTAATAAACTTTTCTCTGTTCCAAACTCTGATGTTTGGTGTTGTTTGCCTCACTGTGCATTGGGCTCAAGAACTTGCATTTTTGGTAACATTCTGGCTGATCTGCTAAAGATCGGAGATTCCGAGGACCCGTTCCTTGGGTCTGATTAGTTTGCTAGAGTGGCTCACAGAACTCAGAGAATCATTTTACTTACTAGATTACTGGTTTATTACAAAAAAATATAACTTAGGAACAACCAGATGGAAGAGATATATAGGACAAAACATGGGGAAAAGGGGTGGAGCGTCCATGTCTTCTCCTGATATGCTTTCCAAAGCTCCATGGATTCACCAGCTGGGAATCTCTCTGAACTCCACCTTTCTGTGGAGTTCACCTTTCCTTTCCTTTATTGCGGTTTCGTCACACAGCATAATTCATCACATCATTGGCCACTGGTGACTGATTCAATCTCCAGCCTGTCTCTCCTCACTAGATGTCAGGTGAAAAGTGCCTGAGTGCCTGCTAAATTGCTTCAGTCCTGTCTGACTCTTTGTGACCCTATGGACTCTAGCCCTCCAGTCTCTTCTGTCCATGGGATTCTCAAGGCAAGAATACTGGAGTGGATTGCCATGCCCTCCTCCAGAGGGTCTTCCCTAGCCAGGGATGGAACCTTACTCAGGGATGGAATCGTACTCAGGGATCGAACCCACGTCTCCTGCATTGGGAGGTGGATTCTTTACCACCTGAAAGATCCAACCCTCTAATTCACAAGGTTGGGTCCCCTGACAAACAGCCTCCATCCTTAGGTGTTTTCCTGACAATCACCTCATTGACATAGCAAATGACAACTTTATTCTCATCACTTAGGAAATTCCAAAGGTTTTAAGAGCTCTGAGCCAGAACCCAGAATGAAGAGCAAGTATATATTTCTTATTATAAATAAAAATATCACACATGACCTATATTCTCTCCACTTACTTCAAACTACAGACATCTGGACCTCAATTCTACAAGCCAGTCTGGGGTCTGAAGCTTGTTCTGAGTTTCCGGATCCCAAAGACAGTTATTTTGTAAAATATCTCAGCTTCTAGAGATTGAAATAGGGGTATCTCCCTGGGGAATTCTTATTTCTAACAATTCTCTTCAGATCTTTCTCTGTCTCCAGTGTGTGGATTATTTCATTTCTAGTGAGATCACCTCTTTTAAATTCTCACTACCAAAGCAATTTCCCAAATTATATGGAAATAGTGCTTCTGATGGGGTTCCCCGGTGGCTCAGAGGTGAAGAATCCACCTGCAATGCAGGAGATGTGGGTTTGATTCCTGGATGGGGAAGATCCCCTGGAGAAGAAAACAGTAACCCATTCCAGTAATTTTATTTGGGAAATCCCATGGACAGAGGATCCTGGTGGGCTTACAGTCCATGGGGTCACAAAGAGTTGGACACGACTGAGTGACTGAGCAGCCGCAACAACAGCAGTGCTTCTGATGGGACACCAAAGTGGTGATCTTGTGTTTTACTGAAAATATAGTTTAGTTATTAGTTCAGTGAAAGTAAAAGGCTTTGCCTTCGCAGCTTTAAAACTAGAAGGAACCAGTGGACTTCTCAGTGAAGCAAATTACTTTGAGAACCACCAGAACCTAAGAGCTTCTGTTCTGAGAATGCACGTGATGTGTCCGTAGTGTGCAAGAGGCTGGACCCCTCCTTAGAGCTTGCGGCTCTCCTAAAAGGCAAGACCATTATCAGCTACAAACTGGCACTTGCCAAGAGCATTGCCAGGTGGCTCAGTGGTAAGAATCTGCCTGGAGAGGGTGGTTGTAACCTAAGGATGGAGTCCATAGAAGAACAGGTGGGTTAGGATAAAGTCCAGACACAGCCTCAACCGTCAAGGTTTAACTGAGAAAGTAAAATCTAACACCTGTCGAATTCTGAAGAGCTCATAAAATATTTTCTTGAAAATGCTATCTGTGATCCTGCTAACAACACTAAATACAAGTGTAATTATAATACTCTCACTTTACACAGAAGAAACAAGAATCTTACCAAGGTCAAGCAACTTCCTTGCAGCAAGTAATGAGTTACTATTTTCTTTTCTTCCTTCGCAAGAAAAGAACAGAACCATACATACTTTCTCAACCTGCAAACTTACATATTTTTCTCCTAACATGAAGCTGAAAAAAATCAGGTTGAGACCTTCTAAAATTAACTGTCAGATCAAACAGCAAGGAACAGCCACAGCCCACAAGTGAGAAGTTACAGGACAATGACTGGGAGACAGCTGAGAGCATCTGGAAGGGAAAACGGTACTTCTGCAGGATTCCAGCTGCATCATGACATGTTTGGTGATGGTCCTTGGCAGGACAGGCTGCTTCTCTTTGTGCATCCAGCCACATGAATCCAAACTCCTGCTCTCCCCAGGGCAGGCTGCTTGTTCCCTGCCAGCATCTAACCTCCACCAGCCAGCATCAATTCTGGAGCATTAGAGCTCTCAACTTGGTTCTTTGTTGTATAATAAAATACCTCTGGGCTTTCCCAGTGGCTCAGTGGTAAAGACTCTGCCTGTAATGTAGAAGACCCAGGTTCAATCCCTGGGTCAAGAAGATCCCCTGGAGGAGGGCATGGCAACCCACTCCAGTATTCTTGCCTGGAGAATCCCATGGACAGAGGAGCCTGGTGGCTACAGTCTATAGGATCGCAAAGAGTTGGACACAACTGAGGGGTCTTAGCATGCATCCTCACACTCATGCAAACTACCTCTACCTAAGACTTTTCTTTCAACCTACCGGCTAAATAACAAGGGAAATGTAGTCACAGAATATGGAGGAGTAAATAGAAACCCACTCCAGTATTCCTACTTGGAAAATCCCATGGACAGAAGAGCCTGGTGGGCTACAGTCCACAGGATCACAAAGAGTCAGACTCAACTCAGTGACTGAACAGCTGCAGCAGCAGTCATAGAATAACTGAAAATTATTTCATCCCCACTAGTTGGTCTTGTGAAGATCCTTTTGTCTCACCAATGAGTTGGCCAACAGCTAAAAGCTGGAAAATAACACTGCCATTTTACTCAGCAACAACTACATCTTTTTCTGAATGTCTCAGGCAGCCCCAATGTCCTTTGTGCCAACACAGAGAAAATTCCAGCCCTGCTGGAATCCCTAGGATCTTCATACTCCACCTGTTTCCTTTGATTGAGATGGAGCAGATGTTAGGAATGGTGTCTTCAACTTCTCCATGAGCTGGCTCCTCTGAGTCACAAAGCCCGTCAGTCCTTCCAACCCACACCTACATCTAAAAAGGAAACTAAATACCTGTTCACACCTGGCGATTTGAACTCTTTCTTCAAGGAAGAAACTAACTCTACAGAAGATTGCAGTTACCTGGTACAGCTATGCTGCTCGTGAGTCCCTGAAGCTTGCATCATGTTAGTTTCTGTGAGCCTGACCTCTTCTCCCTAAAACAACCGAACCCTCTACTTCCGGTTGTCTTGAGCATTCTGTTTTGAGTATGGATGCTCTAATCCTCACGCTGGTCCCAAGTGACTAGCTCATCAAGCAGACCATTCACCGCATTGAGGTTTTCATGACCTGCTAACACAGATGCTCTGACACCTCTGTAGCTAGCAGAGGGTCCCCTCATTCCACTCCATCTCTTATTAATGTTGTCATTCTCCCATGGGCCCTGAGTGCTTGATAAGACATCTGTTACTTTGGGGATGTTAATGGCACTTGCAGGTCAGGCTTGTTCAGCAGCGCAGAGTGGGCAGTGTGGGGTGACAGCCACCCATGCCCTAGCCACAGCATCCTGCCTTCCCAGGTGCTTCTGTGCTGGGCCTTCTTCCTAGGACTCCCACTTGAGGAGGGAGTCCTCCAAACTCAGGTCTCCTATGCCCACAGTTAGTAACACAGTTATCGCTCTCACGTCTGTGAATGATGCTTTCAAGTCACAAGAATGGCCAGGGACCCTCCCTTCTCGGTTTGGGGTTCCCCAGGAACTTATTGTCCCTTCAACTGCAAATCCTGTGGACTTCAAGGAGATCAAATCAGTCAATCCAAAAGGAAATAAGTCCTGAATGTTCATTGGAAGGACTTATGCTAAACCTGAAACTCCATTACTTTGGCCACCTGATGCAAAGAGAGGACTCATTTGAAAAAACCCTGATGCTGGGAAAGACTGAAGGTGGGAGGAGAAGAGGATGACAGAGGATGGGATGGTCGGATGGCATCACCAACTCAATGGACATGAGTTTGAGCAAACTCTGGGAGATAATGGAAGACAGAGGAGCCTGGGGGGCTGCAGTCCTTGGGGTCACAGAGTCAGATGCCACTAAGTAACTGAACAATAGCAAAGGAACTAATTTCTTGAAGTCAGATGTTTTCCATCAGTGGAACATTCTGAGAAGGCAGACTCTGGCTGGGTGCGAGACATCAGATCTCTGACAGGGAAGCAAAGGCCTTTTGGGGAGTGCTGAGGCCAGCTAACCCCTCTTCAGCAGCTCTGGGCTAATCCACCCAGGATGGCCCCATTCACAGCACACCTGCTGTCGAATTGAAATCATGATGAGCTGGAATAAATGAAAGCCAGGCCAGAATCGCTTCCCCGGCAGGGCCAGTACACCTCGGGAAACACGCTGGGATGGACAGCTTGTGGACCTTTGCTCCCACCGCTGGTCTAAGATGAGCAAAGGGAGACACAGAATGGACAGAACATGCCCTGGGGCTCAGTGGCTGGCAGCCAGGAAGCAGAACCCGTGTCTCCCATCTGCTTGCCCAGTGCTCTTGCTGCTTCATCTTCTATGACATTGCTACGGAGAATTGGGTGAAGTCTGATAAATCGCCATCTTCACCCTCACCCAAAGCCCCAGCGAACAAGGTCCCATGAAACTAAAAGATGCTTACTCCTTGGAAGGAAGTTATGACCAACCTAGACAGCATATTAAAAAGCAGAGACATTACTTTGCCAACAAAGGTCCGTCTTGTGAAGGCTATGGTTTTTCCAGTAGTCATGTATGGATGTGAGAGTTGGACTATAAAGAAAGCTGAGAGCAGAAGAATTGATGCTTTTGAACTATGGTGTTGGAGAGTCCCTTGGACTGCAAGGAGATCCAACCACTCCATCCTAAAGAAAATCAGTTCTGAGTGTTCATTGGAAGGACTGATGCTGAAGCTGAAACTCCAATCCTTTGGCCACTTTATACGAAGAGCTGACTCATTTGAAAAGACCCTGATGCTGGGAAAGATTGAAGGCAGGAGAAGAAGGGGACGACAGAGGATGAGATGGTTGGATGGCATTACCAACTCAATGGACATGAGTTTGGGTAATCTCCAGGAGTTGGTGATGGACAGGGAGGCCTGGAGTGCTGCAGTCCATGGATTCGCAAAGAGTTGGACTTGACTGAGTGACCGAACTGAGCTGAACTGAACAAGGTCCCTGAATAACTTGGTTGTAAGTGGATTTTCTAAGAAATTTTGACATCACGGTGCTTTGAGGATATTATAATGACATAATCTGAGTTTTTATTAAATAAATAGTAATTTTATGGTAAAATCATTTTTTAATTTATCAAACTATACACTTTAATATCACATATCAACTGTACCTTGATAAATCTGTTGGAAACTTCTCAAGCAGTACACATGATTTATTTTAGTTTTCTTTTTTTTGGCTATACAGCATGTGGGATCCTAGTTCCCTGCCCAGGGATCCAACCCATGCCCTCTGTATTGGAAGTGCAAAGTCTTGACTTCTAGACTGCCAGGGAAGTCCCTTCAAAATCACTTTTAAAGGTCAAATTTAAAATATGTTTTCTTGTGCACTTGAGAAAACTATGAAATAAGTAACATGAAATTTTACATTATAAGGCTTCAGAATAAAAGAATTTTCTAAAAGCTCAAGTGGTAAATGGAAAGAAGACAAATTCAGAAATGCAAAAATATGAAATTTAGTAAATTAACATGCACTTTTATGGTACGTCTCTGTTAGATGACAGGATAAATGTCAGTAATATAGAAGTACCAGCCAGCCAGAGTTTTCCTGATTTGACAAAGCTTAGAGCTTTCAACTGCATAATGAAAACAAAATTTAGACAAGTCAGGAATTTCCCAAGCTCTCAGCAAAGCTGTGGAGTTGACTATCACAACACCCTCTCTGTCACTCCGTTGTGTGGATGTCACCTGCGATGGCTCACTCCTGGGTTGAACAAAATCTCAGTAAAATTCGTATGTTGAAGTCCTATGCACTCATGACCTCAGAATGTGATCTTATTTGGAAAGAGCATCATCACAGATGTAATTAGTTAAAACGAGGTCATTAAGGCAAGCCCTGCAAGGCTAACTCCACACAGCAAAGCAAGTCTGGGACACAATCCGTATATCCTACAGTTCAATTCAATTCTGACACTCTCTACCTGGAAGTGGCATCAGATACTACAGGGTAAGGGCTCAGTGCTACAAGACTATCCCCCTTAACCACTTCAGATGCCAATCACAAGTCCAGGCTGCCCCGCTAGCTTCTGGTCAACTGTAGATTGGGGGTTCCAAGGACACCAGCCTTCAGTTAAATTCAGTTCAGTGGCTCAGTTGTGTTGGACTCTTTGCAACCCCATGGACTACAGCACATAAAGCCTCCCTGTCCATCACCAACTCTTGGAGTTCACCCAAACTCATGTGCATCGAGTTGGTGATGCCATCCAACCACCTCATCCTCTGTCATCCCCTTCTCCTCCCACCTTTAATCTTTCCCAGCATCAGGGTCTTTTCAAATGAGTCAGTTCTTCACATCAGGTGGCCAAAGGATTGGAGTTTCAGCTTCAACATCAGTCCTTCCAGTGAAGATTCAAGACTATTTCCTTCAGAATGGAGTGGTTGGATCTCCTTGCAGTCCAAGGGACTCTCAAGTCTTCTCCAAAACCACAGTTCAAAAGCATCAGTTCTTCTGTACTCAGCTTTCTTTATGGTCCAACTCTCACATCCATACATGACTACTGGAAAAACCATAGGTTTGACTAGATGGACCTTTGTTGGCAAAGTAATGTCTCTGCTTTTTAATACACTGTTTAGTTTGGTCATAACTTTCCTTCCAAGGAGCAAGTGTCTTTTAATTTCATGGCTGCAGTCACCATCTGCAGTGATTTTGGAGCCCCCCAAAATAAAGTCTCTCACTGTTTCCACTGTTTCCCCATCTATTTGCCATGAAGTGATGGGACCAGATGCCATGATCTTCATTTTCTGAATGTTGAGTTTTAAGCCAACTTTTTCACTCTCCTCTTGCACTTTCATTGAGAGGCTCTTTAGTTTTTCTTCACTTTCTGCCATAAGGATGGTGTCATATGCATATCTGAGGTTATTGATATTTTTCCCAGCAATCTTGATTCCTGCTTGTGCTTCATCTAGCCTGACATTTCTCATGATGTACTCTGCATATAAGGTAAATAAGCAAAGTGATGATATACAGCTTTGACGTACTCCTTTCCCTATTTGGAACCAGTATATTGTTCCATGTCCAGTTCTAACTGTGGCTTCCTGACCTGCATACAGATTTGTCAGGAGGCAGGTCAGATGGTCTGGTACTCCCATCTCTTTAAGAATTTTCCACTGTTTGTTGTGATCCACATAGTCAAAAGCTTTGGCATAGTCAGTAAAACAGAAGTGGATGTTTTTCTGGAACTCTCTTGCTTGGGTTCTATCAATTTGCTGAAATGGCTCACAAAACTCAGGAAACAGGTTTACTCACTTGATTACTGATTTATTATATAAAGGATACACTTTGGGAATAGCCAGATGAAAGAGACACTTAGGGCAGCTATGGGGAAGAGCACGAGGCTCCCACGCCCTCTCCAGGCAGCACTCACCCAGGTGTTCACCAACCTGTGGCTCACCAACCTGGCTTTTTGGATTTTTATGGAAGCTTCATGACATAGATATAACTGATTAAATCATTGGCCATTGGCTATGGATTCAGTCTCCAGCTCCTCATTTCCACCCCAGAAGTCAGCAAGTGGGACTGAAAGTCCCAACTTCAAACCACGGGGTTGGGTTCCCTGACAACCAGCCCCCATTCTTAGGTGCTTCCAAAAGTCACAGGACTAACAGGACAGCTCTGTTGTTCTCATCACATAGGAAATTCCAAGCATTCTAGAAACTCTGTGCAAGTACCAGGGATGAAGACCAAATATAAATTTCTGGTTACAATATTACAGAATCACAGCCCTAATTCAGTATGACTGATATTCTTATAAAAAGTAGAAATCTGGGCACAGAGACAAACACGCATTGAGGAAAGATAAAATGAAGAGACCACAAAGCCAAGGAGAGAGGCCAGGAACAGATCCTGTCCTCAAAGGAGAAAAATTCTAACACACTGACCTTGGACTTTCAGCCTCCACTGTGTTAGTCACTCAGTTGTGTCCAACTCTGTGGCCCCATGGACTTTAGCCCATCAGGCTCCTCTCTCCATGGAATTTTCCAGGCAAGAATACCGGAGTGGGGTGCCTTTTCCTTCTCCAGAGGATCCTCCCAACACAGGGATCAAACCCTGGTCTCCTGCATTGCAGGAGGATTCTTTACCAGACTGGGCAATAAATGTCGTACATCCTGGGCTACCTTGCTAAGCATCCTGGGCTACCTTGTTAAGCATCCTGGGCAATCTAATATGCCTGGTGATTCCCTTGGCTTCAGAAAACAGCTGCTCTGCCCAAACAGCACTCCCTAGGTGTGGTTGAATGCCCACTAGCTCACCTCCAATGGTGGTTGCTTGAGGGATCACCCAGGGTGACAGCTCTGCAGGGGGTGGGTGGGAGCGGGGCTCAGCTGAACTCGCTCCGTGAGTCAGCATCTCTGGGCCAGTCCACACCCTCGCTTCCTTAGAGCCCCACTTCCAGGGCAGACAGCTCTGCAGACAGTCCTCTCCCAGTCTGTCTGGGTCCCGGAAACCCACCCGCTAAGAGCTGTAAAACCATAACCTTATCATTAAGGGTATTCGTCCCCACGGGGAGCTGACTTTATTAGACTTTTGTAGATGCAACGCTCTGGAGCAAAACGGCAGGATAATGGGTCTGAACTCACAGAAGACAAGTCCCAAGGCTGCTGGACACCCTCCAGAGTCTGAATCCTGAGGTTTTGGCCGTGACTGGCGCCCTAAGGACAGCGGTGAATCAGCAGCTCTGATGCTGGAACTGGGGTGTTTCTGGAGGCTGACCGATAGGGAGGGGGGTGTCTCGGTGCTGGGGGAGCCAAGACAGATGGCTTCATGTTGTCAGGTTCTGTCAGGGAAGCATCTCACCCTCTCTTTAACCTAACCCCAGGATGCAGCTGGAACAATACTGACCACTGTGGGGCACCAGGGGATCTGGGAGGGAGGGTGGGGTCCCCTTGGAGCCCCGGCAGGATCACCTCTAATCCCGGGGCTTCATCAATGGGGTGCTCAGCCCTTCCTTTTCAGCGCCCAGCTCAGCACCTGCCCTTAGAAAGGAACATGTCCTTGTTCTTTGGGTTCACAAGTGGAGGAGCTGCTCGGGGTCTCGGGAAGGGAGTTGGGGGCCAGAGGGAGGCAGGAGGGACTGCAGAGGGCAGCTGACCTGGACTCAAGCCCGGAGGCAGCCTGCTCACCTTCTGCTTTCCACACTGGAGCCCCCTGAGCCACGCCCTCTGGTTCCCCAGTTCTAAGACAATGCAGAAAGAGGAAACCCTATATAAAGAAGTTTCTGTGAAAAGATGGTCCCCTTCGTGATAATGACAGTTTTCACATTTCAAATGATTCTACCTTTGTAAGCAATGTTTATTAAAGCATTGCTCAATTTTTTTGCAATAAGCTTGAATCAATTATATGCCCAAGGAGATCCAACCAGTCCATCCTAAAGGAAATCCATCCTGAATATTCATTGGAAGGCCTGATGCTGAAGCTGAAACTCCAATCCTTTGGCCACCTGATGCAAAGAGATGACTCATTGGAAAAGACCCTGATGCTGGGAAAGATTGAAGGCAGGAGGAGAAGGGGACGACAGAGGATGAGATGGTTGGATGGCATCACTGACGTAATGGACATGAGTTTGAGCAAGCTCTGGGAGTGGGTGATAAACAGGGAAGACTGGCACGCTGCAGTCCATGGGGTTGCAAAGAATTGGACACGACTGAGCAACTGAACTGAACTGAACTGAATTATATGCCCAGAAAAGCCAAAGAAAGCTACTTTAATAGCGGGGAGAGGAAGGTAATTAGAGAGCGACAAAGCTACTCCAGATGCTGCATGAGACACGTGTGCCCCCATGCTCTGCCCCCTGGGTACGTGGGTTTTGCCTCCAAAGCCCACATCACACTGATGGCAGGGAGGAGGTCAGACTGGAGCGGGGCCAGGATGAGGGCGCTGATCATTGCTGCAGAGGAGCGGGAACTGCTGAAAGCGCGTCCAGGCAGGAGAGAAGTTCAGTGAGGGGTAGGAGCAGAGCCCCTGGCTCTGCACTGCCTGGGATTTGACAGCAGAGCCCAGCCCTCCCGGGAGCACAGCCACACCCACGGTGCACTGCACAGCTCTCGGGGCCAGGTGAGCAAGCAGCCCCTCTCACCCACCACCAGATGCAAACCTTTTCTACCCACTGCATTGTGGCATCAGAGTCACCAAGGAAAAGCGCACAGCCAAGCCCGGGATGGGAGAACACTCTACTCCCATTGAGATGAGACAGAAGAAGGCTATTCCTGCAGTAAGGACTGGTCCCGCAGGCCTCTGGGTCCCTCATGCAGCTGACACAGGATGGAGGAATGAACTCCTGAGTCTGTCTGTCCCAGTTCAGCTCAGTCTCTCAGTCGTGTCCAACTCTTTGTGACCTCATAGACTGCAGCATGCCAGGCCTCCCTGTCCATCACCAACTCCCAGAGTTTACTCAAACTCATGTCCATTGAGTCGGTGATGCCATCCAACCATCTCATCCTCTGTAGTCCCCTTCTCCTCCTGCCCTCAATCTTTCCCAGCATCAGGGTCTTTTCCAATGAGTCAGCTCTTCACATCAGGTGGCCAAAGTATTGGGGTTTTAGCTTCAATATCAGGCCTTCCAATGAATATTCAGGACAGATTTCCTTTAGGATGGACTGGTTGGATCTCCTTGCAGTCCAAGGGACTCTCAAGAGTCCTCTCCAACACCACAGTTCAAAAGCATCAATTCTTCGGCACTCAGCTTTCTTTATGGTCCAACTCTCATATCCATACATGACCACTAACTGTCGTGTCTCAGTGTACCTTGCCCCCACCACCCAGGCTTGTGCACACGATGGCCCTGCAGATGCATCACGTGGTCTCTGTGCCTGGGGGCCTGGAGGGCGCTGTGCTGCTGGCAGGCAGGGAGGCAGGATTCTAGGCCCCTGATCGCTGCCTGCACAGAGCCGCCCTTAGTCCTGTTTGAGGCAAGGCAGGTGCGCTCACAGCCAGGCCTGCTAGCTGCAGGGAGAGGACGAGCACTGCTTGGGGCCTGGGCTGCCTGACAGGAAGCAGCCGGAATCAAAGGGGTCCAGGTGTCTAATGTCGGCGAGGCCCAGCTCCTGGCCGGGAGCGCAGACAGCAGTTCTTGAGAGGCACAGAGACAAAGTGCAGTGCCTGCCGGGTCACTGTGGGCTCTGCCTAGCTGGCTCTCTCTCTCTCTCTCTTTTTAATTGGAGTATAATTGCTTTAAGGCTTCCCTGGTGGCTCAGACAGTAATGAATCTGTCTGCAATGCAGGAGACCTGGGTTCGATCCCTGGCTCAGGAAGACTCCTGGAGGAAGAACATGGCAACCCACTCCAGTATTCTGGCCTGGAGAATCCCCATGGACAGAGGAGCCTGGAGGGCTACAGTCCATGGGGTTGCAAAGAACCAGACATGACTGAGAACTAACACACACACATTCTTGTTTTGCAATGTTAGTTTCTGCTGTACAACAAGGTGAATCAGTTGTGTGTATGCATATCACCCCTCCCTCTGGTGTCTCTCTCCCACCCCCCTCCCCACCCCAGCCCTCCAAGTCATCACAGCCCCGAGCTGAGCTCCATGTACCCTATAGCAGCTTCCCACAACCTCCTCCACACACATCCCCAACCCTGGGAAGCTGGTGCCTCTGAACACGCATCCATTGGAGGACGGGACATGCCACGGGCTGGAAGGCTTCCTGGAAGCTACCTGCTGTCTCTACCCTGGCCAGGGCCCTGCCCTTGACTTGGTGACCACAGTGGGACTGACCTCTGTGTTGTAGAACCCCTCCAGAGCCACCCAGGGCTCCGCTTCTACATGGCACCCATCACGAGAGATGGCGCTCCGTCCCTGCCTCACACCCTCTGAACGCTGGCAGGAGGCTGGTTTTCTCAACTCAGTCCAGCTGGGGTTGAGGAAAGAGGACACTGGGAAGGTGTCAAGGCAGCCCTCTAAGCTGGCATTTGCTACCAATAAGAATTTGGTTAAGAATTTGGTGGTGGGGGACAGCATTTCTAAGGACCAGTGAGTCTGGCTCCAGTGGAAGGGGGCGTCTCTAAGGACCAGTGAGCCTGGCTCCAGAGGAGTGGGGATCGTCTCTAAGGACCAGTGAGCCTGGCTCCAGTGGCGGGGTGGGGGTGGGGGTCGTCTCTAAGGACCAGTGAGTCTGGCTCTGGTGGGGTGGCAGGCGTCTTTAAGGACCAGCGAGCCTGGCTCCAGTGGGGTGGGGGTCGTTTCTAAGAACCAGCAAGCCTGGCTCCAGTGGTGGGGTGGGGGTGGGGGTCGTCTCTAAGGACCAGTGAGTCTGGCTCTGGTGGGGTGGCAGGCGTCTTTAAGGACCAGCGAGCCTGGCTCCAGTGGGGTGGGGGTCGTTTCTAAGAACCAGCAAGCCTGGCTCCAGTGGCGGGGTGGGGGTGGGGGTCATCTCTAAGGACCAGTGAACCTGGCTCTGGGGCCACATGCGGGGTAGCTGGCTGGCGTGGTCCTCTCTTCCCACCGTCTTGGGTGCAGCACAGCCCCACTGTCTGTAAACCACTCCCAGTGCACAGGGGAAAGCAGCACCCAAGCAGGAAGCAAGTCAGCTCTGACACCAGGGAGACAGATGATAAATGGAAATGATGAATCTCATTCCGGCACAAAATCAGGTGGGAGGCACCATTTATCAGATTTCCAGCACAGCCTCCAAAGGAAAGACCTTGGAGGTTTTCAGTTGTCCAATGGTGAAATGGAAACCTTAACCAAGGGTTTAGATAAAAATCCAGCGTGAGATGTTAATATAGGAACCCATGCTTAGGAAAGGATCAGGCCAACTTGTCCTAGCCAAGTGCCATTCCTTTGCATCTGTGGTGCTGCATAAACCGTTGATCATGTTTGCTGGTACATGCTGACATGTCGTTTAGCACAGCACAACCTGGCCACCTAAGAAGTGCAGTTCATTGTAAGCTTGAAAGATGGTCCTTGCCTCCACAGTGCTTCTATTTCCACGGCAGCTCCAATCCAAAGCAAGATCCCAGAATCTCTGGCGATTTTGGAGGTGTTGCTCGTGCCTGGTGGCCCACCCCCGCTGTGGATCTCCGGCCCAGTCTCCATCAACACCTGTCAACAGGCTTTCGTGTTTAGTGATGATGTGCTTGGCCTGCCCGATGTACGTGGGGCAGGGGACAGCGATGTCCTGTGATGCAGTTTTCGCAGCGGGGTCCCCCTCTCAAGCTGTCTCCATCATGCCCTGCCCTGGCTGGACCACACGCTTGTTGATATCCCCTCCCCAGGTCAGGACACTTGGCCTTTGGTTGGCTTTTAATCTGTATCTGAGACACAAAGGTGTGTCTCTTGGTTGTGCCTCGATTCCAGTCTCAGAGAAGAACCAGCATCTAATAAAACCGTGGAAGGTTAAACCGGAAGTGGTCTTGCCGTACAACTGGATAAACAAGATCGATTGAAAGCGGCTGAGAGCTTGTGGGCTGGAGTGCAGGTCTCTGGACTATCAGCGCTGGGCTCGTTCCACAGCTGGTCAATGTCCTTATTCCTGAACACCTGCAGACCTCACACTGCACACCTCTTCCTCAGCATACACTGGTCAATCTGGTTCGGTGGAGCAGTAAGCCCCCTGACAGACTTCAAACCCTCTGTGTACAACCACTCTATGCTGAGGATACCACTCTATGCTGAGGATTCCACTCTAACAGCAGAAAGCAGAGAGCCTCTTGGTGAAGGTGAAAGAGGAGAGTGAAGAAGCTGGCTTAAAACTCGACATTCAAAAACTAAGGTCATAGCATCCAGTACCATTACTTCATGGCAAGTAGATTGGGACAAAGTGGAAGAAGTGACAGATTTTATTTTCTTGGGCTTCAAAATCACCATGGACGATGACTGCAGTCATGAAATTAAAAGACACTTGCTCCTTGGAATAGAAGCTATGAATAATCTAGACAGCATATTAAAAAGCAGAGACATCACTTTGCTGACAAAGGTCTATGTAGTCAAAACTATGGTTTCTGCAGTAGTCATGTACAGATGTGACGTTTGGGCAATAAAGAAGGCTTTCAAATTAAAGGGCAGGAAAAGACTCTTCAGAGTCCCTTGTACTGCGATGAGATCCAACCAGTCAATCCTAAAGGAAATCAATCCTGAATACTCATTGGAAGGACTGATCCTAAAGCTGAAGCTCCAGTACTTTGGCCACCTGATGTGAAGAACTAACCCATTGGAAAAGACCCTGATGGTGAGAAAGATTGAGGGCAGGTGAGAAGGGGGCGACAGAGGATGAGATGGTTGGATGGCATCACTGACATGGACATGAGTTTGAGCAAACTCTGGGAGATGGTGAAAGACAGGGAAGCCTGGCGGGCTGCAGTTCCTGGGGTCACAAAGAGTCAAATGATGACTGAGCAACTGAACAATAACAGCTATTCTGGAAATCTTGGGTGATGCCTTTCTCAGACATTTAAGAGAGAAGACAGGCTTTTTGTAGGATGTATGTGCATGGCTTTGGCTGGAACTCTGAGCTCTGAAGTGTATTAAACCTTTATAACGTAACTGTGAAAATGAATACACTCTGTTTGCACCCATGCTTTCGGCCGGGTGTGTTCAGCCCGGCATTCCCACCCGTTCTCTCTTGTTCAGCTCAGCAGCCTGTCTAAAGGAAGAGGACCCCTCAGTGGTTCTCCCAAGATGGGGAAGAAATCTTTGCTGTATGTCTGAAGCCAGCACTCAGGTGTGAGTTCCCCAGGCCCAGCAGGTGACCCAGGTCAATCCATCTAGAAAATGCAGGAGAACAGACAGCCTCAAGGAGCATGTGTTCTCTGCAGGGAGTCTTACTTTGCTAAATAAATTGATTGTTTTTTTAATCATCGAGCATCTACTAGGGAATGCCTCTCATCTTCATGTTGGAAAACCAAACTTTGTGCACTTGCCTGAGTGCTGTGAAGCCAATCTATGGACACAGGATTGTAGTAAAGGAAAAGTGAGGTCGCTCAGTCGTGTCCGACTCTGCGACCCATGGCCTGTAGCCCACCAGGCTCCTCCACCCATGGAATTTTCTAGGCAAGAGTACCGGAGTGGGTTGCCATTTCCTTCTCCAGGGGACCTTCCCAACCCAGGGATCGAACCAGGGTCTCCCACATTGCGGGTAGACGCTTTACCATCTGAGCCACCAGGGAATCCCAAGCAAGGAGTCCAGCAGCTAGTGCTCAGAAGACACAAACTCCTTGATGACTTTCAGGAAAAGGTTTTTAAAGACAGGGAGAAGAGTTGTGGGGTGCAGATCAGCTTGTCGACATTCTTCTTGATTGGTTGGTGGTGGGGTAATCAGGAGTCGGGCTTCCCTGGTAGCTCAGTTGGTAAAGAATTCACCTGCAATGCAGGAGACCCCGTTTCAATTCCTGGGTCAGGACGATCCTCTGGAGAAAGGATAGAGTACCCACTCCAGTACTCTTAGGCTTCAATGGTGGCTCAATTGGTAAAGAATCTTCCTGCAATGCAGGAGACTGGGGGGTTCAATACCTGGGTCCAGAAGATCCCCTGGAGGAGGATGTGGCAACCCACTCCAGTATTGTTGCCTGGAGAATCCTCACGGACAGAGGAGACTGGTGGGCTGCAGTCTATGGGGTCACAAAGAGGCAGGCATGACTGAGCAACTCAGCATACACACTCAGGAGTCAGCACCATCAACCTACTGGTTCCAACTGATCTGGGGTCTCCATCCTTGTGGGCAGCACACAGTTAACTTTTCCCACCTGATGGGGGTCTCAGTATCTGCAAAACAGCTCAAAGGACTTGGCTCAGGATATCATCTATAGTCTTTGAGAAGGAGTTAAAGGTACCTGACTTTGTTTAGTGACTAAACTATCACTATTATTATTATTTTGTTTTGCTTGACTGTTTTCCCTTATTTCTATATTTTCTCACTTATCTGATTAAATGTATTTTTTGAAACATGGGAAAGGTCTGTAGGCTCAAGTGTTTCTATAGACGAGAGGCAGGTGGAGGACTCAGAGGCAGGGGTGCTGCCCAGTTTCATTCTTTCGGCTCCTCTCTGGCCGTCTCTGCTCCCACCATGACCTGGACCAGGAGTGTCTGTAAATGCTTCCCAGCTCTCACTCAGGAATGAGATGGCGTCTTGCTATAACTGAGGATGCCGACTGCCTATAGCCTCCTAGACTTTGGCACAGGCAGGAGCTAGGAGAACAGGCAGGCTCAGCAGCTGCAGGAGCATTCCAGGAGCGGCTCAGTACCATCATCCGGTTTGCTTCCCCCAGCATCCCCCACACGACACCCAGCCTAGTCCCGTGGAAGCATGTCCTTTCCAGAAACGTTCTGTGAAAAGAGGAGCTCAGAGAGCTTTTGTTTTTTAAAGCATCCCACCAGTTTTAAAGCATTCTACCCTTCCCTCACATCATTTAGTTCCCTAAGGATGGTGCTTCTGAGTAGGTTTAATTGCTTTTTTACCTTTAGCTACCAAGACTTTAATGAAATCATCGAATCAAACTGTACCTTTTGCATCCTAACTATGAGTGTCATACATAAGAGAGCCATGATTTATTTTTTTGTTGATCAGATACATACACCTTCCCGTAACAGCCTGTGCATTTTACATTAAGCAGTGGCTGGGTCTTGTCTGGGCTGAATCACACTGTACCGTTTACCCAATGATATTTCCTTCTATTTATTAAAAATCCATTTGTCTGCATCTGGAAATTGGCTAGGTAACTCGACAAATGTGTTTATCCAATTTATAAAGGCCCCTCGTAATATCTTGCTTCTGTGCACGAAGAGAAGACTCTCGGTTTCTCCTTATCCAGCCCTGTTTTTGTTGCCATTTGCTGTATCACGTTTTGCATTTAGAATTGTCACTGGAAATGGCCCTGTCATAGGCATCAATCAGGTACTCTTTCCAGTGCTTCTTCTCCAAGAAGAACGACTCCAAAACTTTCCTTGTAGAATTTTGCCCCAGGAATCTTCCAACCTGAGTAAATATCCCAGATCTAGAACAAACTATCCTTTAACAACAACAACAAATATATGTGTGTGTGTGTGTGTGTGTGTGTGTATACACACATAAACACAAACACACACACACACACATATATATAGTACAGCATCATTTCTCAGTATTCTCAAGAAAGAAGCGTGGAATTTACTTACTGTATGAATTATCCTTTTCTAAAGTAAATTTAACCTACTAACTAAGGAGAAGAAGGCCACAAAGGATAAGAGGGCTGGATGGCATCACCAATTCAATGGACATGAACTTGGGCAGACTCTGGGAGATGGTGAGGGACAGGCCTGACGTGCTGCAGTCCATGGGATCGCAAAGAGTTGGACACAACTTGGCAACTGAACACACACACAACTGAAAGCTCATTGAATAAAAACTCCAAATAGAATAAAGGTGTTAGCTTTTGAAATGATTTCTTGAACTTGCCTTTCTGGGGAATAAATTTCAAGCTATTTTTAAGTAATCTTTTCTAACGCAAACATAATTTCTTAGGTTAATGCAATTAATGCCTACACCAAAAGCTAAATATTTTGAATAAATAATAACTGGCCTATGGTTCTGAAAAACAGAAAAAGGAGAAAAAATGAGGATTGCTACATTTTGGTCTATACTTGGAAGGCAGCCAGCATTTATTCATTCTCATTCACAGTTTTTATTCATTGAATCTTTTGATCTAAGCCACACACACATACTTCTAAACTAGATGCTACTGAAACGTTAATTTTGCACTTAGAGTGTCTTTTTCTTTTTGTTTTTAGTGAAGTGTGTGGAGGCTCGGTTATGTTTAAAGAGCATGAGGGCTGTTGTTCTTCAGCTGTTGCTAAGTTGTGTCTGACTCTTTGCGACCCCATGGACGGCAGCGTGCCAGGCTTGCCTGTCCTCTGCTATCTCCCAGAGTTTGCTCAAACTCGTCCATTGAGTCGGCAATGCCATCCAACCATCTCTTTCTCCGTCTTCCTGAGTGCTGTTAGGTTAATATTAACATTACTTCTCAATGACCGAATCTCGGATTTTAAACTATAAAGAATCTGCCTGCCAATGCAGGAGACGCTAGAGACATGGGTTTGATCCCTGAGTCAAGGAAGATCCCCTGGAGAAGGAAATGGCAACCCACTCCAGCGTTCTTGCCTGTAAAATCCCATGGACAGAGGAGCCGGGTGGGCTGCAGTCCATGAGACTGCACAGAGTCAGACGTGACCGAGCACACACGCACACCCACGTAAGCAGCAGAGCCGGTGTGAGCTCACACCCAGCCGTGCTGTGCTGTGCTGGCTGTCCTGTGTGACTTCCTGAGGGCCTGTCTGGGCCATCTGCAAAGGGTCTGCCGGGCAGGGCTTTGGCCCCTGCAGCTTATTTGGAACTCTGCTCAGACATTTCTGAACACGCACATCCCTTAGATTAAGGCTGGTGACAACACTGGCAAATGGAGCCCAATCTCATAGCACAAGTGGTACAGGTATCTCCAAGGTCCCCGGGGCGTCTGCACCCCATCCCCACACTGTGACTGTTTCTGGACACCACAGTAAGGACGCCCCTGTGAGCGCCCTGCCTGATAGGTGCCCCGCTAAGACCCTCACGGCACGGAATGGGTATGTTTCAACCTGGACCACCAGTGAAAGATGTGCCTGTGTCACTCCCATCTTCACTGCCGTCTCAGGGGCAGCAACAGGAACCAGATGGAATCAATGTGTACTAGCAAGTGAACGGATGAATGAATGGACCGAGGGTGCTGTCTGGAAAACAGCGGAATTTTCTCAGCCTTTAAATTATTTTTTAGAAACTCACTTATGAGCCCAAACAATCTCACTCCCCAAATTTTAATCAGATGTTATGTCTGATATTGGGACTTTTTTTTACTTTTAAAGTCGTTCAGACATGTCTGACTCTTTGCGATCCTATGGACTATAGAGTCCATGGAATTCTCCAGGCCAGAATACTGGAGTGAGTAGCCTTTCCCTTCTCCAGGAGATCCTCCCAACCCAGGGATCGAACCCAGGTCTCCTGTATTGCAGGCAGATTCTTTACTGTCTGAGCCACAAGGGAAGCCCTAGAATACTGGAATGGGTAGCCTTTCCTCTCTCCGAGGGACCTTCCCGATTCAAGAATTGAACTGGGGTCTCCTGCATGGCAGGCAGATTCTTTACCAGCTGAGCTGCCAGGGAAGCCCCTGATGTCGGAAACAAGGACACAAGTGTTGGGGAAATTCCACAGCTAAGACGGTAATTCTGCACTGCTCTCACTCACTGCAGACCCCTCCTCTGTCCTCCTGTGCCCAGCTCTGTGCCGGGCACTCAGGTCTTCAGCTGCATCACCAAGCCTGTCTCGGCCTCTGGCTTGAGATGAGGTCCAGCCATGGAGTCACTGACAGATCTGGGCCTCAGAAGAGAGAAACACTGAGGTCTGTCCTCTCGGCTTTCCCCCTGCCTCCCTCCCATAGCTCCAGCCATCCACGTGGAGCGATGGTTGAGGATGGCACCCTCCTCCCTGGGGGCCTCCACGCACTCGCTGGCTGTCTTCACCTTAGAAGGCACTGCACCTCTAGAGCCTGTTCACCTAGGACCCTGCTGAGCTCAGATCCCTCCCTCTCACCTGACATCCAAAGGAACTCAAGATTTAAAGTGAAAACTTTGGACCATATGAGGACTAACCGAGAATGTGAGCGTTTGGGGACCTTAGGCACCAAAAAGTCCCTCTGCCAGTGGAACTGGAAACCATAAAGGAAAACAAGACAGCTGTGTCTAAGAAAAGTTAACTTCTTCACTCTAAAACTACCATATGTGAAAAATATATTAATAGCAAAAACCATCCCAGGTGGCCTTAGCGGTAAAGAATCTGCCCACCAACGCACGAGATGCAAGAGACTCGGGTTTGATCCCTGGGTCAGGAAGATCCCCTGGAGGAGGAAATGGCAACCCACTCCAGTCTTCTTGCCTGGTGAACCCCGTGGATGGAGGAGCCTAGTGGGCTACAGTTCATGGGGTCACAGAGAGTTGGACATCACTGAGCGACTGAGCATGCACGCATTTACCCCCAGTCTAAATCTCATCCCTCCCTACTCTTGATTATAAGAAGAACCTGGTCTTGTTCAGGGACGCACATAGCCAGGTGTTCCTGAGGAGGTGACTGGTCCCAGACCCTGGTCCTGGGTACCAGTGCATCTATGCCCACCACCCGGATCTGTGGCCCTGGCCGGTGCTTCGTTCTGAGATGACTGTGCACCCAGCCAATGAGAAATCACCCCTCTCCTCATCCTCAATGTTGGGTTTCTCTCTGTCCTTTCGCTCAAAATGATGGCTATTTATTCTTCCATCACTCATTCGCTGGTTGACCCCATCTGTGCATACATTCAACACTATCAACTTTAGTATCTACATCCAACACAGTATTTAGTTAAAACAATTTGAGAGCAGACTTGAGTTGAGACAAAGGCCTTCTCCATCAGTGGAGATCAATCCTTTAAAAAGAAAGCAGCCTGAAAGATCAGGGAAGCCCCAGCATTGCTCTTGACTGTGGCCAGCTGGGTCAGGGGCTGCTCAATATTACTTAACAAGATCAAAATACAAAGAGAGGAGAAAAAGAACACTAAGAGCTGCCCAGATGCGGGGACCCTCCATGATGTCTGTTTAATATGATAAGAAAAAAAAAGACCCAAAGAGAGACATATTCTATTATTTATCAGCATCCCTCAGGCAGCCGAATCAAAGCGCCAGCTTCCTCTAAGAAAGAGCAGAAGCACCAGCAGCAAACTTCCTGACCCACAGAAGCAGCTGTGGCTACCTGACTTCGACAAGTGCTCACCTGTGGTCAGCACAGAGCCCTTGGGAATACCGTATTTCTCCACATCGGCAAAAAGATGCAGTTCCTCCTATATCGGAGGACCTCCAGCTTCCAAGCAATGGAAACACACAAAGCAAAGTCAAATTCAGAGTTCACTGTTGAGGTCAACGAACTGGCCTAGGAAGAGGATGAAACCTGTCAACCATACACATGGTTCTGCAGAAAAACTCTGGCTACTCGATTCTTCTCCTTAGATCGGAATTCCAAAGCTACCTTGCCACATACTGCATCCTGTCCTCTCCAGGTTCCCTTCTGAGGACAAAGCCTCTCTACCTCCTTCTGCTCACTAGCTCCCCTTCTTTCAGGACACTGCTCATGGTCACCAAGAGCGTTAGCCCCTCCTAGCTTTACCCAAAGTTCTGTTTTCAATCCTGGCAACTTGAATATCTGTTGCATGACACCAGGACAAATGGTTAAGAAGCGTGTATATTTAGCAGATGATTTTTAAAAGCCGTAAATAATCAATAGGTACATTCTCACAAATTATGTGTATGTTCTCTTAAATGTAATAATTATCACTCATTTATCTTTATGTTGTTAACATGCCTAGATATTCTAAATATCCACATTAGTTTACTTCATTGATCAAAAAGCTGATACCTGTGGCATGCAGCTAACATCTGCTGCTTGCTTGTCTCTCTCTGGGAACAGCGTTCCCTTCTTTCGGCTACCTGACGCCCCCCCCATGTGGTTCTACTGAACACACTTAATCAGAGAGAGGCGACCACAGTGCATGGTTCGGTGGCAGACCCCACGGTGTTCGGCACTGTTATTCTCGTGAAACTCATGAGGAAGTTGACACCAAGCGAGGTTACAAAAGCCTCCGAACGTCAGACAGTGTTTTACTGTATTTGCAAGAAACCGATACAGACTCTGCTGCTCCCAGCGATGAAGGTCTATTCAAGCCGTATCTCTTTGTGTTCAACCCAAGAGGCAGAAAAATAAAAAACCTTACTTTTTTGAAGCTGCTGGATTATTCTCCTAGGGCTGCCTCAATAAATGATCACAAAACCGGTGCCTTTAAACAGCTGATCTGTGTTCTCTCACAGTCTGGAGATTAGAAACCAGAAAGCCATGAAGACTCCAGAGGAGAACGTGCTCCATGCCTCTCCCAGCTTCTGGTGGCTCTGGAAATCCTCCAGGCACCCCAGCTTGGAGATGTAGCCTCCACTCTGCCTGGTCTTCTCACTCCTCTTCTCTGCCTCCCCATGTGTCCTCTCCTGGTATCATTCAGTCATCAGTTGCCGGACTTGGGGCCCATCCTAAATTCAGGATGATCTCATCTCAAGATCTGTAACTTATTTACAGCCAATTTCCAGTAAGGTCCTGATCTGAGTTTCCAGGTGGACGTGAATTCTGGTTGTTCTTGTTGTTCGGTCACTAAGTTGTGTCTGACACTTTGCAACCCCATAGACTGCAACACGCAGGCTCCCCTGTCCTTCACTATCTCCCAGAGTTTGTTCAAATTCATATCCATTGAGTCTGTGATGCAATCTCTCCACCTTATCCTCTGCCACCCCCTTCTCCTTTGGCCTTCATTTTTTCCCCAGGATCAGAGTCTTTTCCATCGGGTGGCCAAAGCTTTGGAGCTTCAGCTTCAGCATCAGTCCTTCCAATGAATATTCAGGGTTGATTTCCTTTAGGATGGACTGGTTTGATCTCCTTGCAGTCCAAGGGACTCTCAAGAGTGTTCTCCATTACCACAGTTCAAAAGCATCAATTCTTTGGTGCTCAACCTTCTTTATGGTCCAATTCTCACATCTGTACATGACTACAGGGAAACCCATAGCTTTGACTAGACAGACCTTTGTTGGCAAATTAATATCTCTGCTTTTTAATATACTGTCTAGATTTGTCATAGCTTTTCTTCCAAGGAGCAAGCATCTTTTAATTTCATGGCTGAAGTCACCATCTGCAGTGATTTTGGAGCCCAAGAAAATAACTGTTTCCAGTTCTGGGGGAGAGGCGCTATTTGCCTCACTACAAACACTTGGAGCTGAGAGAGATTTCGCAGTCACCCTGTTTGCCCCGTCACACCAAACTCAATTTCAGGGAGGTGGCACTTCCTGGAAATCACACCCCTTCTCTGGGGCCCCTTCTCTGACCGTCTTTGTTTCACACTCACTCCCACACTTGTCTAATGTTATCGGGCCATGCACAATGGCTGATTGTCCCCCAGACGGACTGCTGGGCCTTCAGCCCTGTAGACCTGTGTGGACCCCTCTGCTTACACAGTTTGTGGAATCCCATTTGTCTTTCTGCATCTCATTGTGACATACAGAATTCCCCTTTGGTATTGTAATCAAGCCATGTGTGCTTATGCTCATTTGCTTGGTCATGTCCTGCTCTTTGCGGCCCTATGGACTATAGCCATCCAGGAACTGCCCATGCAGGAATAAAGGAGTGGGTTGCCATTTCCTCCTCCAGGGGATCTTCCCAACCCAAGGATCAAACCCATGTCTCTTGAGTCTCCTGCATTGGCAGGGAAATCCTTTACCGCTAGCACCATCTGGGAAGCCCAAGAGGTGCTGAAAACAGGGAGAATGCAAAGAATAAATGGGCTCCATCTGTCTGTCTACCTATTTATTTATCCATTCATCCATCTACACCTATATACATACACACATACATTTACACATCTACCTAAGTATCTAAGTAATCAGTTACTTATCTTTTGGGTTCAAGAAATGGATGCAGTATGTTGTAAAAAAAAAAAAAAAAAGATACATATAAGCTTTGTGTAAACAGGCTTCCCTGATGACTCAGACAATAAAGAGTCTGCCTGCAATGCAGGAGACCTGGGTTCTATTCCTGGGTCAGGAAGATCCCCTGGAGGAGGTAATGGCAACCCTCTCCAGTATTCTTGCCTGGAGAATGCCATGGACAGAGGCGCCTGGCTGGCAACAGTCCATGGGGTCTCAAATAGTTGGACGTGACTGAGCAACTAATACACACAAAGGGGGATTTTGGCTTATAATAGTGCCTGGATTACAAGAGTTGCTTAGCAAATAGTGTTGAATGAATAAGCTTGCTGTCTCAGATTTGTGAATTTTATAAACCTTTCTTTTTCATTGACTATCTCTGAACCACAACAAAAGATAAGATCTATTAAAATTCAGATGAAAAAATGTCCTAGATATAGATAAAAATCGTAATTCTGTATCAAGGTTAATAACCTATGTTATAAAACTTTTTTTTCAAAATACCTATAGATAAAAAGTTAGAGTGGTTGTTTGCTTAAGAAATTGTTTTAAAAACAACAAATACATCCAAATATTATTTCTTTGGAAGAATTCCTTTGAAAATCGATTGGCCTCAGATGATGTTATTTAATTTCACGGGAACAGGACTGAAGAGGAACAGATAAATGTATTCTGTTTATTTTATTTTTGATATTCAGGCAAGAATGAAATGGGGCTCTCTGATGAACAAAAAGCAATCAAAATCCATGAGTCAGGGATAGAGCTAAATAATACATTTAAAAAGCTACTAACTGATAGGAGACATGAAAAATACATAAATATTGCTTGACCATCATTGCTAGTCTTTCACAATAGGATTCCTCCTCTCAGAGGGACCATTGACTATATTTGCTGTGAGTTTTATGGATTTTGTGATCCAGCAGTCTCTTCCTAAAAGAACAGACAGCATCGTCTGGTGGAGGGGTGAAGCCCAACGACAAAGAATCTACGCCCTAGCATTGCTTTCTCTTAAGGATTTCTTCCCTCATCTACACTTTGTCCCAGGACCTGGGGCTTTACACAGTCTAGGAGGGAGAATCCTGCTGCCCACCTGCCCATCAGAAAGAGACCCACCTGGTCGGGGAGGGCCCTGCCATGAATCGGCTCTGCCCTCTCTTTTCAGGGCTCCTCGTGCGTTCCTGGTGAGTCTGCGCCCTGATCCTTGCTTCTCACCTGAGCTGAGATGTCTTCTCCTGTTGCCCTGGGTCCACATCTCTGCTGTTTCCTTCACCGCAGACACCCCACCTGCTCTTACGCATAGGTGTGTCTACCTGTATCCCTCACTCAGATCTAAATTCCCATCCCCAGAGCCTAGTAGGCTTGGCACAAGAGAGGAGCCCAGTGAACACCTGCTGGGGGAAAGATTGCTGTGGGGAGCAGGGAGGGAGCTGGGAGAGGTGCCCAGGTGGCTGAGGCTTGTGGCAAGGCAGGCGGATTTCAAGTCCTGAAGATCACGGATCACGGTGATGAATTTGGTTTTTCTCCTGATGGTGATGAAGGCACTAGACATTTTGAACAGAGGCGTAAGTAGGAGGCTTATGTTTAAAAAGATCACTTTGGCTGCTGTAAAAGGCACCACAGGAAGTATGGGTGGAAGCAGGCAGGCAAGTTGGAAGGTTACCACGGTAACCAGGTGAGAGACGCCAGCGTCCTGTGGGAGGAGACGGGTAGGAGGAGCAAGATGGTCCGGACCCGGGTATGTTTCAAAGCTGTGGTGGAAAGCCTTGCTGAGGGATTGAAGGTGGTATATGAGAAAACTCAATCAAGGAGAACTCCGTGGTATTGGCCAGAGTTTTTGGCCACCAGAGGATGGGCCATCGAGGGGAGAACTGGCTGGAGTGGGAGGTAATGGGAGCCTTTTCAGTCATGTCACAGCAAGACATGCAAATGGAGACATGCAGACGTGTAAACGGAGATGGAATTAGGAGACGGAATTGGACATCTGGAGCTCAGGGGAGAATGGAGCTGAGGAATCATTGTGGGGGTGGGGGGCACGTCATGAGCAGATAATGATATTAAAGCAAAAGTGTTGGGTAAGAGCACCTAAGAATGAGAATAGATGGAGAAATCCCACAAGGTCCCACAAGGATAAGCCATGGGGCTGAAAAGAAGGGGAAACGCAAGTGAGACTGAAAGAGAGCCCAGGGTGAGCATGCCAAGTCCTTATTACGCTCCACTAAATAAGGGAGAGAAACACAAATATTGTAAGATATGACATCTGCGGAATCTAAAAAGTAAAACAAAGTAGTGACTATAACAGGCTTCCCTGGTAGCACGCATGGTAGAGGACCCGCCTGCCAATGCAGGAGACACAAGAGACACAGTTCCATCCCTGGGTCGGAAAGATCCCCTGGAGGAGGGCACAGCAACCCCCTCCAGTATTCTTGCCCGGAGAATCCCACGGACAGGGGACCCTGGCAGGTACAGTCTGTAGGGTCACAAAGAGTGACTGACTATACGACTTAGCAGGCACACGGCGACTATAACAACAACAACAAAACCTTACGGATACGGGGAACGAGCTAGTGGCTGCCGGGGGGAGAGGGAATGGGGAGGGGCAAAATAAGGGCCGAAAAACTCTATGGATAAAATAAATAGGCTGCAGTGATGTATTATACAACACAGGGAAATAACCAGCATTTTGTAGTAACTATAAGTGGAATGTAACTTTTAAAAATTGTGAATCACCATGTTGTACCCTGTAACTTACATAATATTGTACATCAACTGTATTCCAATTTTTTAAAATGAAAAAAAAATCTTCCTAAGAGAAGATTAAGGAGCTTGTTGCAATGGTAAGCAAAGATGTACAGAGGAGAAGGGTACGCAGAGTCTCAGGAGGTTTTATTTCTCTTTAAGATGAGAGTGAGCACAGTCTAGATTTTGGCTTGGGAATGAGTGAGAAAAGGAGACATTCATGCAGAAGAGAGAAAGGAATCTTCCAAGCACATGACTTCGGCTTTAGAGTGCAAACAAGTAGAATCACAATGAAGATGAAATAGGTTCTTAAGTTCACAGGCTGACAGACTCTGAGACCGAGAGGCCTGTTACAAGGATGAATGGATAAGAAGGGAAGCCCTGGTGACCGAGGAAAACAATAGACTGGAAACAGTATGAAAATGCACTGCATGTGGGATCTACAGTTTCTCTCAGGAGCAATTCAGTGTCTGCCCAGAAAGCCCTTGTTCCACGTGAGTCTCCTTAAGGGACAAAGCCACGCTCCCGTTCCTCTGGATAAGCGCCTCACATTATTACCTGTGAGTGGACGTCCACCAGTTTCCAAACATGTGACTCGCAGGACAGGACATGCCTGAGGATAAGCACCCATGGGCAGACAGTTCTGCGTCCTTTCTCTGTGATCACATCCGGTAGAGCTCCTGGTGGGGGTTGGAGAATGACTAACCACTCTCATGAACCACATCTTTAGCAGTTGCTCACAGTTTCGTGTTTCAGGAAGATATTTGCCCCATGGCAGAGAAATGTAATTACACCGTCTTATAACAGGTTTCCTTAAATCTTTATTTCTCCTAGAAATACTCTCATATTCTTCTGTTTGTGGCTAGAGAAGGCACACTTTCAGAAAACCTGGGTTTGAAAATGGTTCATCTGCTTCCTGGCTCTGCGCCACCACACGAGTGATCCTTCTCTCCTAGCTCTGTTTGTTTCTCTATAAACAGGTGCAATAGCACCTGCTTCCTAATGCTGTCATTTAGATTAAGTGAGACAAAGCATGTGAAAACACCTGATGGAGTGCAAAAATATGTATATAGGAGTTACCAAATGAGGGAAATATTCATTTCTTTAAAGAGCTGTCAAGGCTGGAACAGTCCGATCATGTTGGACATGCTGTTCCAAGGCTAGAACAAAGCAGATCATGCCTTATCCTCACCAGTCGCTCATCAACATGGCAGTTTTCATCTTTGAAAGCAGTCCTTCTTCTTGCGCATGTCTGATAACCTCGTCGCCATGCCTAGAATCTGACGATCATCACACCCTTCCTACCCTGCATTTCATTTTCCATATAAATGTTTGAGTGTTTTCCATATAAATGATATTTATGTTTCCCAAAAACTAGTTGGAAAGTTGAATTCCTTTGTTTCAGATTTTTAATTAAATGGCTTATTTGGCATCAGGCGTTAGATCTTGAAATCATTAACATAAAGTGTCAAGAAAGAATTTGAATTGTTGGCAGTGCTGTTTGTTTTGTTGTGGTGACATTTACCTCTTCACCTGGAAGGTATGCTAACCCCATGGAGCGACCATCGCAGGCGGGATGTGGGACGAACAACTGCTTCTGTGCCTGGAGCCTGGGAAAGGCGTGTGGGGAGCAGCGCCTGAAACTCTGGGGACTGAGTTGAATTTCCAGTTCTCCCATTCCTTCTACTCTGTCCTGCTCCAACATGAAATAGAAGGCACATTGGAAACCGGGGCATTTGAGGAGGAGGATTTCTTTACCCAGGGATTGTTTACAAAGGTTCAGTATAAGGAGGACCACAGGCAGCTTTCAGCAAATCAGGGCGTGTCGCAGACGGGCTATGGCCAAGCCAACAAAGGCAGAGAGGAGGTCGGGAGAGCGGTGGCCTGACTGCAGGAGGGACTCTGGTAGACTGCTCACCAGGAGAGAAGCCTGCCTGCAGGGACTTCCCTGGGAGGACCCCAGGAGATGCCCTGATCTCCTGTGACACCTCCCTAGTGGGTAAAGTCCAGCGGGAGCCCAGCCAGAGAAGGAGGGAACGGTGACCGACCGGGGCAGATACAGAGGGAAACAGAAGCGATCCAGAGCACTCCCTGGGAGAAATGAACCTTCTGAGCCTCAGTTCCTCAGCCGTGAAGTACGACTGATGGCCGTGCCGCCTTCAGAGGGTTAAAATTAAACTACCTTAAAAAATGCTTTTAAACACAGACCATAGATCACAAAAAAAATCATTAAATAATGATACTGTCATCGTCTACCTCCCCAAAGAAGGAAAACAGCACCATCTGTCCACTGCTGCAGGAGGAGAAATGGAGAGCCGGCAATGAAGCAGGGAAGTTGCTCAGTTGTGTCTGACTCTTTATGACCCCATGGACTGTAGCCCGCCAGGCTCCTCAGTCCATGGGATTTTCCAGGCAAGAGTACTGGAGTGGGTTGCCATTGCCTTCTCCAGGGCATCTTCCCGAGCCAGGGATTGAACCCGGGTCTCCCCCATTGTAGGCAGACGCTTTACTGTCTGAGCCACCAGGGAAGCCCAATCACGAAGTTGCTGCCTGATCAGGACTCACCTTCTTTTCTGCTGCTTCTGCCTCTGGGCTTCTCTCTCTCTTTTTTTTTTTTTCATTTTTTAACATTTTTCTTGGAATGTGGATGATTTACAATCTATACTTCTTAAAGGGAGTAATAGTGAGATGAATCCTCGAGGAATTAAAGCAAAGGAAAAACATGGAGTTAAAGGTTGGAAGGAAAGCAACCTAAATGCCCGTCGACAAAGGGCTTGATAAAGATGTGGGACATATATACAGTGGAATACTAGTCAGTCATCGAAAGAATGAAGTAAATCCATTTGCAGAGACGTAGACAGACCTATAGCATGTCGTACAGAGTGAAGTAAGTCAGAGAGAGAAGAAAAAATATTGTATATTAACACAAATATGTGGAATCTATAAAAAGGGTACAGATGAATCTATTTGAAAATCAGAAATAAAGACACAGACACAGAGAACAAACATATGGGCACCAAGGGGGCCGGGGGAGAGGGATGAATTGGGAGATTGGGGTTGACATACGTAATCTACTATGTACAGAACAGGCAATTAAGGAGAGCCTGCAGAACTCGCCTTTAAGTTCCTTGCCCAAGTAAATTGGGATTTTCTGTTTTTGCTTTGTGCAACTGAGTGGTGGGAGTTCCTTGCAAATTTGCAATATTAATTCTTTACCAGATATATTAGTTGCAAAATGTTCTTCCATTTTCTCCCACAAAGGTTGCCTTTTTGCTCTGTTGATAATTTCCTGTGCAGAAGCTTTTACTTTGATGTAGTTCCATGAGTTTAATTTTGCCCTTCTTCCTCGTGTTTTTGGTGTCATATCCAAGAAATCACTGACAAGACCAATATAATGGAAACTTTTCCTATATTTTCTTCCAGGAATTATACAGTTTCAGATATTACTAACCCATCTGTGGCTGATTTTTTTATATATAATACAGGATCCAGTTTCACTCTTTTGTACACGGATGTGTTGTGTTAGTCACTCAGTCAAAAGGTCAGAGGAGCCTGGCGGCCTACAGTCCACAGGGTTGCACAGAGTCGGACCCGGCTGAGCGACTTATACCTTCACTTTCACAGAAGAGGCAGGGAAAGTAAAATGAGGAATTGTTAGACGATAAACATAGTTATTCAAGATGAATAGCTTCTAAAGACCCGCTGTACGCATAGCATCCACAATAACAATACTGGATTGTGCACTTGAACATTTGTTAAGAGAGTAGATATCATGTTAAGTGTTCTTAGTGCAAGAAAGGGGAGAACTAAGAACCTGAGTAAATGTTGGCAGGTGACGAATGAATATGCTTAGTACCTTGATTTGTGTGATGTTAACATGCATGTTGATGTATGTCTGAGCACATCAAATTGTACAGTTTCTATATTAATTATACTTCTTTAAAAGCTATTATTTATTTATAGTTTGGAGTTTTAAAATTCTAGCCTATAAAACCAGTAGAAGAATAGTGGGATGCTGGATGTAGAGGGGGGCTAGTTATTGTAATCAAGTGGAGAGGAGGCAGATGGTGACTGCAGCCATGAAATTAAGAGACGATTGCCCCTTGGAAGAAAAGCTATGACCAACCTAGACAGCATATTAAAAAGCAGAGACATTACTTTGCCAACAAAGGTCTGTCTAGCCAAAGCTCTGCTTTTTCCAGTAGTCATGTATGGATGTGAGAGTCAGACCATAAAGAAAGCCGAGCATTAAGAATTGATGCTTTTGAACTGTGATGTTGGAGAAGACTCTTGAGAGTCCCTTGGACTGCAAGGAGATCCAACCAGTCAATTCTAAGGGAAATCAGTTCTGAATATTCATTGGAAGGACTGGTGCTGAAGCTGAAATTCCAATCCTTTGTCCACCTGATGCAAAGAGCCAACTCATTTGAAAAGACCCTGATGCTGGGAAAAATTGAAGGCAGGAGGAGAAGGGGATGACAGAGGATAAGACGGTTCGATGGCATCACCAACTCAATGGACATGAGTTTGAGCACGCTCCTGGAGCTGGTGATGGACAGGGAGGCCTGGCATGCTGCAGTCCGTGGGGTCACAAAGACTGAGTTGGACACGACTGAGCGCCTGAACTGAACTAAATGAGGACACCAAGTGCCACCAAGGACAGCTAACAGCCGCCAATGGTGTTACTTTGTGTTACTTTATGCATCAGCCACAAGAGACCCATTTATGGTTCTACCCAACTTCAAGGGGCTTGCATGGGCCAACCCATGGAAGAGTTTAACCGGTATCTCCAACATTACCCTTCTGTGGTGCCGCTGGGCTATCCAGGCGATTCTGCTGTTCTCCTTCTTTCTGGACTGGCTGTGGCTCATCAGAACTTCCCTTCACTTTCATGACTGCACGTCTGTGCAGCTTGGATGTATGTTCTAGAGTTCAGACCAGTGATAGCAAATGCGGCTCACCTCCATAGAGAGAGAGGAGAACATCACCAGGGTGTCATGGAAACTGCAGAGGCAGAAGGATCATGGATCCCAGGCTTATCCTGTGTACATAGCACATGCACACACTCACTCACCTCTACCAACTGCACCTCAGAGTTCAACAGCTTGATCATAGGATGTGCATGTCACCTGGGTTCACAGCCCCCGTGGGCCAGGTTCAGCAAGCATGTCATGGGCTCATGTCCTGCTCCTAGGGCTACTGTCAACAGGTAGCCTACAATTTCAGGCTTTGGGATTGCTGAGTTCACACTGTGCCATTCACTGCTGCAGCAAACTGTTTGGAACTGGATGTTTGGTATGAAGGCTCTGGGCTGAACTCAGTAGTTCAGTGGTAAAGAATCCCCCTGCAATGCAGGAGACACATGAGACACTGGTTTGATCCCTGGGTTGGGAAGATCCCCTGGAGGAGGTCATGGCAGCCCTGGAGGAGAGCATGCAGTATTCTTGCCTGGAGAGACCCACGGACAGAGGAGCCTGGTGGGTGACAGTCCATAGAGCAGCAAAGAATCAGACACAACTGAGCATGTACTCATGAAGGCTTTTATGACCCCAATCCATAAAATAATCTCTTGCCGTAAAATAATCATGTGAGCAATTCAGAGAAATACCACTGTTAACAATTTAACATTTAGTTTTAATAAATAGGAAATGTTTCACAGACTATTATGGAAATCATAATTTGTGCTTGGTGTCAGGAACATGCATTCTCAATTTCGCTGCACCCTGCGCCCAGCTATGAAAACTGAAACTCTGTCTGCATTATATATGATCATTAGGATAGATTGTAACAAATCTAGTGGGAAAGTCCTGTTGAACACAGCATGCACCAGTTTAAATGAAGACAGCAAAACATGTCAGTCTTTCTTACAGAGATGGCAGAATCGAAGTTGCCCCTCATTTAGACAAGGCAAATGTAAATGCTGAAATACAGATTATCATGCATCCGGAATGAACCTGTCTGTATACTTCCCCTGCTAATTTATGCATTTTGCAGTGCCTGGTACAGCAAGCCTCTTATCTTCTGAACTTTTCAGAAAATACCAGTATTTGAATCTTAAAATTAGATTGCATTTAAGTGACAGCATAAAGCTCTTTCCCATTGCACTTACGACTTGCATTTATGATAATCTGCCCAGATCTGTCATCTAGTCTGGAATTCAAACGTAAAAAGACCTCAGACTTCAATGACGCAAAGGCAGCAGCCTTGTTCATTTCACAGTTAAAGCAGTAATAAAAAGACGTCAAGTGACACAAATACCAGTATTTCAATAAATTTGAAATAGAGGTGAGGAATGAGTCAGCTATTTATTTTACTGATTAAAGAAAGAGCTTTTCCCTACATCCAAGTGAGAAGCAGTGTTCAGACACCATATGGTCATCAGTGGGGTGGGGGAGGGGGGGGAAGTGAATTAAATGTTTAAATGTATGATTGCAACTACAAAGAAATTCTCAGCCCAAGTCACACGCACTCTATATTAATAAAGGATCCAAAGCTGATTCTTTTTTAATCAATGTATTTTTTAATTGAACGATAAATGCTTTACAGAATTGTGTTGGCTTCTGCCAAACATCAACATGAACCAGTCATAGGTAACATATGTCCCACCCTCTGGAACCTCCCTCCCACCTCCCTCCCCTTCCCACCCCTCTAGGTGGTTACAGAGCTCCAGTTTGAGTTTCCTGAGTCATACAGCAAATTCCCATTGGCTGCCTATTTTCCATATGGTAATGGAAGTCTCCATGGCACTCTCTCCATGCTATCTTTCAGAGCAAACTTGGAGAGATGAAAGAACAAATATCAACAACAATGATTTCCCTGTAAAGGAAAATAGTTATTTTATATTTCTTCACTAGTTGAAAGGGGGTAGAGTAATAGGAAAATAGGGGAGTTCAATTGGTTGAATTCTACACACAGAGCACTTCTGTGCCTTGATGTTGCAGTGGACATGCCCCTTCATCTGCTGAGTTCCCTTCACAGTGTGAAACTGAGCTGTCTATTTTACACATGGCCGTGTATAGTGGGAAGCAGCTGTGTCGCATGCGAGCTCAGCTCGGTGCTCTGTGATGACCTAGAGGGGTGGCAGGGAGGTGGGAGGGAGGCTCAGGAGGGAGGGACATGCGCATACCTACGGTTGATCCATGCTGTTGGACGGCAGAAACTGACACGACATTGCAAAGCAATTATCCTCCGATTAAAAGCTTGAGGACTAGGTTGCTCCGTACACCCTTGCTGAGGTCTCCATGGGTTAAACCAGTCCACACACTACTTGCTCCAAGATTGAGACTGAAATATCCCCCAGTGGGTTTACAAAGGGTGGTGATAGAAAGTAAAGACTGAACTAGGCTTGGAGACAGGGAGGGTCTGGGCCACAGGGCTGAGGGGAGGCTGGGATAAAACCTCTCATCTCTTGGTTAAGGATGACCTTGCATTTGGCTTTGCCCTTTTGAATTTGCCCTCTCCTTCCGTCTATGTGTCTACCATCACCTCCTGTCTCGCCCATACTTGAAGCTGAAATCACAGAACTCCGAGCAAACTTGGCCAGAGGGCACTTTGTTTCGCCCGTGTTCACTGAAACTGAGTTCCTAATCCAAGGCTGAGCTGGGGTGGAGATCTGTTCTGCTTACCAGTGAGAAACAGCTGAGGAGCCTGGGGAAGGGTCTCTAACCCTATCACCAAAACACCATCCCAGTCGTGTGTATTGGCATCATGCAAATGCTGGGCTAGATGAATCACAAGTTGGAATCACTTCACTGACAAAGGTCCATACAGTCAAAGTCACGTTTTTTTCCAGTAGTCATATATGGATGTGAGGGTTGAACCTTAAAGAAGGCTCAGCACCAAAAAACTGATGCTCTTTAACTGTGGTTCTGGAGAAGATTCTTGAGAGTCCCTTGAACTGCAAGGAGATCAAACCAGTCAATCCTAAAAGAAATCAACCCTGAATCTTCATTGGAAGGACTGATGTTGAAGCTGAAACTCCAATCCTTCGGTCACCTGATGGGAAGAGCTGACTCATTGGAAAAACGCTGATGCTGGAAAAGACTGAAGGCAATAGGAAAAGGGAACAATAGACGATGAGATGGTTGGATAGCATCACCAATCCAATGCACATAAATTTAAGCAAATTCCAGGAGGTAGTGGAGGACAGAGGAGCCTGGTGTGCTGCAGTCCACGGGGTCCCAAAGAGTCAGACCCAACTTAGCAACTAAATAACAACAACAATATGTATTGGGCAGCAACACAGTTCTGTGTGACTATAAGAGCAGGACAGCCACGGACAAGAGAAGCTACAGGAAGGAAGTTTTAGCTGACCATAAAGGAAGAGCTTCCTCGCACTGCAAATGCAGTGGCCTTTGGAAGGAGGGACAGGGTTCTCTGACTCTGGGAGAGTGAAAGAGTTTCCATGTTTGGTGTCATATGAGTTCAAGATCTAGCCATCAAGGGGGAGAGCTTCTGCATGTGGACAAGGACTGCAGGGGTGTTAGGATTCCCAGGATGTCCTGAATCAGAAGTTGTATTAAGAAATGGAGCAGGAATACCCACTGACGACACATGATGTCTCTTAGGTGAAGGAGACACCTCACTGTAGCATTTGGCTCTGTCCACGTTTGCAGCATCACTTCAGACTTTGGAGTAAAGCTGCTTGGAGGGAGGCTTGGTGTGCTGCCAGTCCATGGGGTCACAAAGAGTCAGATATGACTGGGCGAATGAACAACAAATAATTGCTTTACAATGTTAGTTTAGTTAGTGTTAGGTGTGTTAGTTAGGCATGTTAGTTTCTGCTGTACAACAAAATGAATCAGCTTTGTGTATATGTATGTCCCTACCATCCCCCATCTAGGTCACCACAGAGCCCCAGGCTGAGCTCCCTGGGCTATACAGCAGGTTCCCATTAGCCATCAGTTTCACACGTGGTCGTGTAAACCTTGAGACTGTCATACACAGTGGAGCAACTGAGAAAGAGACAAGCAAATATCACATATGAAGGCATATATGTGGAATCTAGAAAAACGGTACAGATGAACCTATTTGCAGGGCAGGAATAGAGATGCAGGCTTAGAGAATGGGCTTGTGGACACAGCAGGGGAGGAGAGAGTGGAACAAATCGGGAAAGTGGTACCCAGACTTCTAACAGCTAAAGCAGGCCCTCCTGGAAGATGGAGAGTGAAATCTGCCAAGTGGCTTACACAGCCCTGGATGGCTGAGCTGGAATTTCCCCCTGCTGAGTCAGATGGACTGGAAGCTACAGGGAGGCAGGGAGACAGCACCAGCCTTGGAGTTTGGCCAGAGGAGAGCTGGGATCCCCATGTTATTTATGCACATCAGATAGACCTCTGGAAAGTCACTCAACCTCCCTGAGCCTGCCTTCCCTCACTTTATTAAACATCCTACCACCTAGAAAATTACACTCAGTAAATTACAGATGGCTCAGCAGTAAAGAATCTGGCTATAATGCCAGAGACACAGGAAACTCTGGTTAGATCGCTGGGTCGGGAAGATCCCCTGGAGAAGGAAGTGGCAACCCACTCCAGTGTTTTTCCTGGAGAAGTCCATGGACAGAGGAGCCTGGGGGGCTACAGTCCATGGGGTCACAAAGAGTCAACAGGACTGAATGAGTAGGCATCATAAGGTTAACTGGGAATGCTATATACTGAACGTGCTTGAGATCTCTACACAGAGAAGTCTCCCCAGGCACAGTGTAGGTGTCACTCGGTTTGACATCAGCCTCTAGGTCAATCACAGGAGAAGCCACTCACCACCCACAGTGACAAGACTCCCCAGAGATGATGCAGGAAGATGCACCCCCTTCTCGGAGTTTGAAGTTTTCACAGTAATCTTTCTTCAAAGCCCTGCTGACCAGCAGTAACCAATAGCACTTGAAAACTGTCATGGTCCAGCCAGAGCACTCAGCCAGTGTCCTAATTTTCCATCAGCTTCAAAAGAAGATCTTGAAGAGCCAGCTGCCCAATTCAGCTCTCACCTGTGTGTACATCCATCTTAAGTAACTACTCAAAGCCTTGCTCAGCTCTACGCAAAGAGTCACAAATATGCAGCTATGTGCAATTCAAAGTGGTGATTCTTCAGTAATCTTGTGGAGTCTGTTATAACTTTGTTCAACTACATGCTTTTTCTCTTGTGTATTTTTTTATTGTTTTGTTGCTTAGTTGCTAAGTCACGTCCGACTCTTTTGCAACCTCATGGACTGTAGCCCACCAGGCTCCTCTGCCGTCAAGAATACTGGAGTGGGTTGCCATTTCCTTCTCCAAGCGATCTTCCTGACTCAGCAATCGAACCATTCTTTACCGCTGAGCCACAGGGGAAGCCCAATTTCTTAATTAATAAACTTTAATTTTAAGAGATGTTCTGGGTTCACAGCAGAATCCTGTGAAAAGTACAGAGAGTCCCCAATACTCCTGCCTCCACACACGTATAGCCTTCCTCCATGCACATCCCACACTGGAGGGGTATGTTTGTTACAGCAGAGGACCTGCAATGACTCGCCATTGTCACCCAGAGTCATGTTATACCTTCTATAGATTTGACAAGCATGTAATGACGTGTACATTTTGGGCTTCCCTCATAGCTCAGTTGGTAAAGAATCTGCCTGCAATGCAGGGGACCCAGGTTCGAATCCTGGGTTGGGAATATCCCCTGGAGAAGGAAGTGGCGACCCACTCCAGTTTTCTTGCCTAGAGAATCCCCATGGACAGAGGAGCCTGGCAGGCTACAGTCTGGGGGTCGCAGGAGTCAGACACGACTTAGCGACTGAAGCACCTGCAGTGACATGTACCTGCTCTTACAGCGTCCTACAGAAGAGTTTCCCTGCCCCAAACGTTCTCTGTGCTCTGCCTGTTCACCCCTCCCCCGTCCTAACACCTGGAAACAACTGATCTTTTTAGTCTCCAGAGTTATGCCTTTGCCAGGACGTCACATCGCTGAAATCATGTACTCTGCAGCCTTTCCAGGTTGACTTCTTTCACTTAGTAATAATGCATTTCAGGTTTTGTAGCTTGGGGACTGATAGAGCATTTGTTTTCACACTGAATAATATTCTGTTGTCTGGATATTCCAGTGTTTACTTACTCATTCACCTACTGAAGAACATCTTGGTTGCTTCCAACTTTTGGCAATTATGAATAACACTGCTATAAACATTTGTTTGTAGGTTTTTGTGTGGACATAAATTTTTAACTTCTTTGAGTGGATACTGAGGACCTTTACTGCTGGAATGGATGGTAAGTTTTTAAGAAACTGCCAAACTGTCTTTCAGAGTGGCTGTACCGCTTTGCATTCCCACCCACAGCAAATGAGAGTCCTGTTGTTCCAAGTCCTCACCAACATTGGGTGTTGGCGGTGTTCTGGATTCAGCCACTGTAATACGTGTGTCGTGATTTCTCAAGGGCATCCCGGGTGACTCAGTGATAAAGAACCCACCTGGCAGTGCAGAAGATGCAGGAGACCCAGGTTCCATCCCTGGGTCGGGAAGATCCCCTGGAGGAGGAAATGGCAACCCACTCCAGTCTTCTTGCCTGGAGAATCCCATGGACAGAGGAGCCTGGTGGGCCACAGTCTATGGGGTCACAGAGAGTCAGACATGACTGAGTGACTGAGCCCACATGCAAGCGATTTCTCAGTGTTGTTTCAGTTTCTCTCTCCCTGTTGACATGTGATATGGAACGTCTTTTCGTATACTTATTAGCCACCCCTATTTCTCTTATGGCTAGGTGTCTATTTAGGTCTTTTTCCATTTTTAAATCAATCTGCTCATTTCCTTATTGTTGAATTTTAAGGGCTCTTTGCAAATCTTGGATAGTTTTTATAAGACATGTCTTTGGTAAATATTTCCTTCCACTTTTTGGCTTGTCTTCCTCTTGTTAGGAAAGTTTCTTTCTCAGAACAGAAGTTTTAAATTTTATCAGCCTTCACCTTCAAGCTCCCCAGGTGGCCCTAGTAGTAAAGAACCCGCCTGCCAGCGCAGGAGATGTAAGAGACAAGGGTTCAATCCCTGAGTCGGGAAGATCCCCTGGAGGAGAAGATGGCCATTCATTTCAATATTCTTGCCTGGAGAATTCTATGGACAGAAGAACCTGGCGGGCTACAGTTCATAAGGTTGCAAGTCGAACACCACTGAAACGACTTGGCACACACATACTTTCTAGCAATACTGGCCCACTGGAAAATGTAAAATATGGCTTTGCCTTTCCACCTCCTATGGCCTTGACCACCTGGGGGCTTTGACTGTGACATTCACTGTTGAAGATGGTCTTGCCCCTTACACCCAGAGACACTCATGGAGATGCCACCCAAGTCCCCCATGACCTGCAGACACACAGAGAGAGAGGCAGCTTGCAGCCGCCCTGCTAAGACCCAGCCAGCGTTCATCTGGATTTGGAGGGTGTAACGTGCAGAAGAGAATGAGGCCTCCAGCTGTTAGACCACATCAGATGAGAGAAGGAACAGGAGCATGTTATTACCAGCTCAGAACCTTGGTGATTATGCCTGTCCTCTAAATGACAGCATTGATTAAATAGCAATTAATTCTTCAACAGGCTGAATTAAGTAATCAAGTAAGCTGCAGGTAATACAATTACAATAGTTATTTAATACTTAATGAAACACTCCTATAAGTAGCAGGATGAAAAGTCTTCCCTCTGTCTTGAAGCAGCCCCATTACTATGGAAAGACTTTCCCGCCAGGATCTAAGGATCCAACTATCCATGGTCCTCTTGTGGGACTAAATAAGCAAGTTTAAAGGAGCCCAGTTTCCCATCCACTGTCCAGTGTGGCCCTGCCCCCCAGCTTTGGGACCAACATGGACCTGATGGGCTTCCTTCAGGAACCCCAGACCCAAGTGACCAAAGAGGGGAGAAAGAGGAGGAAACCACAGCAGCAGGTGAACACATAGGACCTTGATGGGGACACATCCCAGGCTCAGTCAAGCTGGTTTAAAAAAGAGAACCAGGGTCCTTCAGCATCTGCAGTCAGGTTCTGGGGACAAAGTGCTCAAGACCACTTCCAAGGTTTTCCTCGAATTTGTCTGTGGCTGGTGACCACTCTCTTCTGTCCCCATGAACAGGATTGGGCCAGCAGTGCCCTGAAGAACTCTTCTTCATAGATGAAGCATCTGCCCGCAGATTTATTCATCCTGAAACGTCCTCACAGGAAGATGGAAATATGTTCATAAGACCAACTGTGCCCATCCCATTCAGAAGACTATTCATTTATATGTTGATGGGATCTCAGGTTTTTAATAACGTTACCTTATAACATAGTATTATTAAACCAACAGATTGGGCAAGACAGTATTATGGTAATATCATACGTTAATAAAAAGAGCCCTATATTCTTTCTCCATCCATGGAAGATTTGAAGTTCAATCATTTAGTTCAGTTCAGCCGCTCAGTCATGTCTAACTCTGAGACCCCATAGACCACAGCACACCAGGCCTCCCTGTCCATCACCAGCTCCCAGAGCTTGCTCAAATTCATGTCCATCAAGTCAGAAATGCCATCCAACCATCTCATCCTCTGTTGTCCCCTTCTCTTCCTGCCTTCAATCTTTCCCAGCATCAGGGCTTTTGCCAGTGAGTCAGTTCTTCGCATCAGGTGGCCAAAGTATTGGAGTTTCAGCTTCAGCATTAGTCCTTCCAATGAATATTCAGTATTGATTTCATTTAGGATGGACTGGTTGGATCTCCTTGCAGTCCAAGGGACTCTCAAGTCTTCTCCAACACCACTGTTCAAAAGCATCATTTCTTCAATGCTCAGCTTTCTTTATAGTCCAACTCTTACATCCATACATGACTACTGGAAAAACCATAGCTTAGACTAGACAGACCTTTGTTGGCAAAGTAATGTCTCTGCTTTTTAATATGCTGTCTAAGTTGGTCATAGCTTTTTTTCCAAGGAGCAAGCGTCTTTTAATTTCATGGCTGCAGTCACCATCTGCAGTGATTTTGGAGCCCAAGAAAATAAAGTCTGTCACTGTTTTCATTGTTTCCCCATCTATTTGCCATGAAGTGATGGGACTGGATGCCATGATCTTAGTTTTTGAATGTTTTTGAGTTTTAAGCCAGCTTTTCACTCTCCTCTTTCACTTTTCATCAGGGGCTCTTCAGTTCCTCTTTGCTTTCGGCCATAAGGGTGGTGTCATCTGCATATCTGAGGTCATTGATATTTCTCCTGGCAATCTTGATGCAAATGACATCAAAACGCAACAGCTGAAGAGTGTTGACACTTCCTGGTTATTCTTTAGGGGGAAGGGCTGTGGTACCTTTGCTTCTGTTTTAGCCTTAAGTTAAGATAAATAAGCCTTCCATTGCCTCCCCCAGCATAGAGTTACACTGACCGAGAATTAATAAAACTTATTGACAATGCAGTTTTAACCTCCTGGTATTATCATGAATATTTACTATCTGGCTGGGAGTTGGCACAAGGCTGTGCCTCTCAGCTTCTCTCCCACTGCCATAATCCATTGTTAGGAGAGTGTTGCCATGGCAACAGGAGGCCGCAGAAGGCAAAGAAACTGACAGTCACCCACACAAAGCGACGATCTGTGGGCTAATTAAAAGGTTCTGTGCTCAGGGTCACCTTGGAAAGGAGCAATGTCAGCCAGAAACCCGTGGTCACAAAGGGGTCCGTGGAGACGCCCCAGGAGCCCCCGGATACGCCAGTCAATGTCCCCAGTGACCAGTCCACTGGTGAAGAGCTTACAGGTCACCGTAACTTGCTGGCTGCGTCAGGTTAGGAAACGATCAGGATGCATTTTTTTTGCCAGTAGGTGCTTGAAGCAGCGAACTGGAGTGATTCTTTAAAAGCAGGCTGCTTTCCTCAGATCCTGATTTAGATACGATGCCATTTGTAATTAAAAATTGTTTTCAAAACTCAGGGGCTGAGAGTGGCATGCAGGGGAAGTGGGCAGTTTAAGGCTCGCCCTCAGAGTCTGGAAATGAGGTAGACTGCCATCAGTCTAAACGAGGTGGGAGCAGGTTCTCTCCTTGGACCTTGGTCAGTGGATGCTCCTTCAGGGGGTTCTTGGGACAAGCTTCTGAGCCTGTCCTGAGCTTCTCCAGGAAACAAAGTAGCTTCAAGAACATGGAGTCAGGATCTGGCCCCCAAACCACCCATAGCTGCCCCTTGACACGTCAGCTCTCCCTTATCCAGCTCCAACAGGCCTCTGCAGCCACACCTCACACTGTGCCCTATAAAGGCATTCACCTCCAGGTAAACAGCTTTGCCACAAACCCAGAAGAGCCTGGACTCCTCCTCTGACCCTTTAGACATCGACAGATGCTATGTAGGAGCAGAAAGTGAAGTTCCTAGAGAAACCAAGGAAGTCACAAGGAGGGGCATAATTTTAACACAAGGGCATAATACCTAGAAAGAAAATCCCACAGTGAGGCTCTGAAGACCAAAACCTTCACTGTAACCTCATGGGCCTCCTGAAAGACTGAAGCCACACACTCCTAGCCCACCCACCTCTGTGAGCATCCTGGTCTTAGAATCTCCTTTCAGACCGCGAGGCAAAACTTTTCCAACATCTCAAGTCATCTGGAAATACTCTATGGGACTGAGGAAAAGTCAGAAGAGCCAGAGATCAAATTGCCAACATCCATTGGATCACAGAAAAAGCAAGAGAATTCCAGAAAAATATCTACTTCACTGACTACACTAAAGCCTTTGACTGTGGATCACAACAAACTGGAAAATTCTTCAAGAGATGGGACTTCCAGACCACCTTACCTGCCTCCTGAGAAACCCGTATGCAGGTCAAGAAGCAGCAGTTAGAGCCAGACTTGGAACAACAGATGGTTCCAAATTGGGAAATGAGTATGTCAAGGCTGTATATTGTCACCCTGATTATTTAACTTATATGCAGAGTACATCATGAGAAACGCTGGGCTGGAAGAAGCACAAACTGGAATCAAGATTGCCGGGAGAAATATCAATAACCTCAGATAAGCAGTTGACACCACCCTTATGACAGAAAGAGAAGAAGAACTAAAGAGCCTCTTGATGACAGTGAAAGAGGAGAGTGGAAAAGTTGGCTTAAAACTCAACATTCAGAAAACTTAAATCAAAACCTTGTCCCATCACTTCATGGCAGATAGATGGGGAAACAACAGAAACAGTGAAAGACTTTCTTTTCTTGGGCTCCAGAATCACCACAGATGGTGACTGCAGATGGTGACTGCAGCCATGAAATTAAAAGATGCTTGCTCCTTGGAACAAAAGTTATGACGAACCTGGATGGCATTTTAAGAAGCAGAGACATTACTTTGCAACAATGGTCTGTATAGTCAAATCTATGGTTTTTCCAGTAGTCATGTATGGATGTGAGAGCTGGACCATAAAGAAGGCTGAGCACCAAAGAATCAATGCTTTTGAACTATGCTATTGGAGAAGACTCTTGAGAGTCCCTTGAACTTCAAGGAGATCAAACCAGTCAATCCTATAGGAAATCAATCTTGGATATTCATTAGAAGGACTGATGCTGAAGCTGAAGATCCAACACTTGGGCCATTGGATGTGAACAACAGACTCATGAGAAAAGACCCTGATGCTGGGAAAGATTGAAGGCAGGAGGAGAAGCAGAAGACAGAGGCTGAGATGGTTGGACGGCATCACCGACTCAATGGACATGAGTTTGATCAAGCTCTGGGAGGTGATGATGGACAGGGAAGCCTGGTGTGCTTCAGTCTATGGGGTCACAAAGAGTTGGACACGACTCAGCAGCTGAACAGCAACGAGATGCCCAGAGACAGGCTCATCCACTTCCTCCTCTTCTTGTCAGTGGCCAAGGCTTCTTTCTGAGAGACAAAAAAGACTGCAAGTTGATTCTGGACTCAGACTTGTGTTTCCATTTCAGCTCACCTTCAGTCTCAGTGTGACCTGGAGGGACTTGCCTTGTGTTTCTGCTCCCCTTTTTCAAAATCTTAAGAACAGGCAGCAATGGTGCTTCCTTCCCAAAGTTATTGTGATGATTAAATAAAGGAATCTTTTTAGATGCTTGGCAAGACCCGGGAGTACAGTAAGCCCTCAGTAAACAAACACTGGTGGGTGTCAGGGGTTGATTTGTCTCTCCCGATAACATTGAAGTCCCACCTCCAGGACTCCAGAATGCAACCTGATCTGGAAACCTGGTCTTAATAAAGGAATTAAGTTAAGATGAGACATCAGGGTGGGCCCCTAACCACTATGACAGTGTCATTTTTAAAAGAGGAAATGTGGATGCAGAGGCAGACACGTATAGAGAGGAGGTGATGCAAAGACCCAGGGAGGGAACCACGTGAAAAGAGGAGTGAAGGGCTGTGTCTATAGCCCAGAAAGGCCAGAGGTGGTCAGCAGACCCCCAGAAGCTGGGGGCAGGCGAGGAAGATTCCCCGACAGGTTTCAGAGGGTCATGTCATGCTGACACCTTAATTTTGGACTTTTACCTCCAGAACCATGAGATAATAAAATGCTATTATGTAAGCTATGGTCCTTTGTAAGGGAAGCAATAGGAACTGCTTCCTATTAGAGTACATGTGGATATACCCTAACTCAGGAAGCCCAAAACTGCAGTACCTTTATGTTTTTTTAATTTCTATTTTATACTGGAGTTTAGGTGATTTACGATGTTGCCTTCGTTTCAGGTACACAGCAAAGTGCTTCAGTTATACATTCATGAATATCTATTCTTTCTCAGATTCTCTTTCCATATAGGATGTTACACAGTATTGAGTAGAGCTCCCTGTGCCATATAGTAGGTCCTTATTGATTCGCTGTTTTATATATACAGTGTGTATACGGGATTTCCCCAGTGGCTCAGCAGTAAAGAATCTGCCTGCAATGCAGGAGATGCAGCTTTGATCCCTGGGTCAGAAAGAAACCCTGGAGGAGGGCATGGCAACCCACTCCAGTATTATTGCCTGGAGAATTCCATGGACAGAGGAGCCTGGCGGGCTACCGTCCATGAGGTCGCAAAGAGTGAGACACGACTGAAGCACCTTAGCACACACGCACACACACGGTGAGTATATGTCAGTCCAAACTCCTAATTTACGCCCCTCACCTTTCCTCTTCAGTAACCGTAAGTTTGTTTTCTATGTCTATGAGTGTGTTTCTGTTTTGTAAAGAAGTTCTTTTGGATCATTTTTGAGTTTCCATATATACGTGATATCGTGTGATGTCATGTGGTATCATGTCTTTCTCTGTCTGACTTATTTCACTTAATATGATCATCTCTAGGTCCATCCAGAAAATGCAGTGCCTTTAAAAAGAAGCTTCTCATTGACTGGTCAGGTTGTGTTAAGTTCTGGGCAGGCAGAACCCCTCTGCTCTGTGGGTTCACTGGGAACCCAGGTTCCTTCTGTCTTGTTGCTCCATCACCTGCATTTCAATCAGTGTGGAAGGGCAGGAAAGGGTCTAGGACACTTGATGTTGGGGCTTCGGAGCTCAGGACATGACCTGGAGGTGCAGGCATCGCTTCCACCCACTTCATATCAGCAGGAGCTGAGTCACACAGCCACACCTGGCTGCAAGGGGTAGGGGATGGATGGAGCCTCCAGTGTTCCTTGTTGTAATTTGTTATTTTTGTTGTTGTTTGGTTGCTAATTTGTGTCTGACTCTTTGTGATCCCATGGACTGGCGTGATCCCATGCATCACAGGCTTCCCTATCCTTCACTATCTCCCAGAGCTTGCTCAAACTCATGTCCCTTGAGTCATTGATGCTATCCAACCATCTCATCCTCTATCGCTCCCTTCTCCTCCTGCCCTCAATCTTTACCAGCATCAGGGTCTTTTCCAATGAGTCAGGTCTTCACATCATGTGGCCAAAGAATTGGAGTTTCAGTTTCAGCAAGAGTCCTTCCAATGAATATTCAGGGTTGATTTCCTTTAGGATTGACTGGTTTGAACTCCTTGCTGTTCCAAGAACTCAAGAGTCTTCTCCAGCACCACCATCAATTCTTCAGTGCTCAGCCTTCTTTATGATCCAACTCTCACATTCATACATGACTACTGGAAAAACCATAGCTTTGACTATATGGACCTTTGTTGGTGAAGAGATAATCTCTGCTTTTTAACATGTTATCTAGGTTGGTCATAGCTTTCCTGTCAAGGAATAATTATTATTCAGTGACTGAGAAACCCAATATTACATTTGATGAGAAAACAATGCAGAGATTCAATTATGTCCAAACCAGGAACCTGGGCATGTGCCACATAATGGCTGAAGTTTGACAGAATCAGTCCATTCAGAGGAAAGGCCTTCTCCCAAAATATCTGGGCAGAATCTCCCAAGACAGACTCCTGGAGGATGGCCCCAACTGAGCAGGCCATAGCTGCCCTGAATTCAGGGCTCTCAGTGACCAGTTGAATTGCTCTCTGCAGCTGAATTGCCATTTCTTTAGCTGTGGCAAGGTTTGGGTCATCCATCTGTCTGGCGGTTTCATTAGTATCTATTTTTGCTCATAACGAAGAGATAAATAGGCAAGAACTTCATGATTGATGTAAACCTCTTTGTTAAAAAGAGTCATTCATCACTAACTGCCTTAGAAATTACAGCCCAACTGTGCACCTTCAGAAATAATTCTAAGCATAAAGATGCAACTATTTATCAATTAATTTAAACTCCAGTGAGAGTTTTGCAGACACAGGCACTTTAGGATTTGGTCTAATGGATTGAATTTAGACTTACTCTACAAATGGATTCTGAGATCAGGGTTATATATATTCACAAGCTGAGACTTTGTGAAGTATTCTTGGCAGAATAGAAGAATATATTAAAATCTGGACTCCTTGTGTGTTTCCCCGGAAGAAATCAGCAGTCAGTTTCTTCTACCATTAAATTAATCCAGAAAGTAAATGAACATAATATAAGAAACAACTCTGTTGAGGTACCCAGGTATTTCAATGCCAGCTGTGGCCAACAAAGTTTTGGCCCTATTATGCTGGAGCCCTTTGAAAAATATGTCAAATCTTATCAAATTGAATTTGAAAGAGACTATTAAAGATTTCCAGGAAGCTCTTTTGAGGATCAAAATGAAGGTTTATAGCAATAGAAACAAATTTGATTTCTAAAGTGACTTTTGATAACATCGCGTTAATGACCTTTAGGGAAAATCTTCTCAGGAGAACTATTAGGTCGTGGGGTATTCAATCAGCGAAGCAATGTTAACGCAGGAAATGTGCAAATTAAACATAGCATCATTGGTCTTAGATTGATAAGAGACAGATCACAGGAACAAAGTCTCCAAAACGTACAGCAGAAAATCAAACCTGATTTAATTTGATGACTGTCACCCAGCCTCATGGTGATGTATATACCATAGGACTTTATTCCCAAGATTTTATAGGTGAAATTTGTGGCCAGAGGAAAAAGGTAATGATTCTACAGAAGGAAGAGAAAAAGGAGGGGGAGGGAAAAGTGTGAAATGCCTGAATTTATTCTCCCCCAAATGGTAAGAAATCATCAAATGACATGGAAATAGGGTTTAGGTCAGGACCAGAAACTGGCAGAAACAGGCCATCTCACGTGGATATGTATGACTGCCCTCAGCCCAGACACTGCCCGAGGCCTTGGACACAAGGGCCAGGGAAGAGCTAGAGACTAAATCTCCCCACCTCAGTGGCCTTGCACTGCTGGACAACCCGTGGCAAACCCAGAGACAGAGAGAGGGCTTCACCCAGAGGGGACAAGAGACCACCCCGCCCAGAGACTCAAAGCTGCAGACTCCTCAGCTTCCAAAGGGCCTGTCCCCTGCACCCAGTTCTGCCCAGGTCGAAGGCAACACCTCAGAGTAGACAAAGGTGGCTCCAGCTTTACGGCCCCGAACTCGGGCAGCCTCTTCCTCCTTCAGTGTTCCTCTTGGTTCTCAACAGCCTCAGATCTCAGTCCTTCATCCTCAGCAGCCAACAGACTCCAGCAGCCAGCCCTCTTCTTGACATCTCCCTGATGTACAGACAGGCATCTCAAACATGATACGCCCCTCTTCAAACCTGCTACTCCTCCAGCCTCCCCCTACCTTTGTGCATTGGAGCATCAGAGCCCCAGTTGCTCAGATAAAACATCTAAGAATTATTCTTGATTTCTCTTTCTCACATCCCACATTCAACCCTGTGGCAAGTCCTATTGATTCCACCTACAGAACATAGCTCAAAGCCATTCTCTTCTTGAAACACTACTCTTGCCAAGAGTCCCAACCAACAATTTCCCTCACCTGGATTATCAAAATATCATCCTATCCTTCTCTCTGCTCCGATGGAACCTCTCCAACCGACTCCCCTCACAGCAGTCGGAAGAGTCTTCAAGAAGCACAAATCAGACCATGTCACTTTCCTCCCTAGACCCCTGCTCACAGAAATTCTGGGTCCAGTGAAACTGATAACTACATGTTATCATAATGTAGTGACCGTATGATAACGCGGACTCTGTAGGCAACTCTGTGCTTGCGAGTGGCATCCTTCAAAGACCCCCAACTGTTAACCTTCAGGTGCGGACCTCCCCACAGAGCTCCAGACCCTCACACTTGAGTGTTCACTTACTACCTTCACACTGCTGTCTCAGCACTGTCTTAAGCCGAACATGTGGGATGCTGAATTCATCATCACCACCCACAACCTTCCCATCACAAATCTGGTTCCTCTTCTGGTCTGCTCCTCAATGAATGGTACCAGCTGCACAAGCCACAGCTTAGGCATGATCCTTGGCATCTGCCTCTCCTCCCCCAGGGGCATCTGGGCAACTCAGCTCCTCAATATCTCTTTAAACCAGCCACTGCAATCCTCACTATGGCCACACACCCTCACTCGTCAGTGAGAACCTTACCTTTCACCTAATCAGCCTTCCTGAGTCCACTGTGGCCTCCCAAGCCGATCTATTTCCAAACAAGTGGCCCTTCCCCTCTTCCCGGGAATCCCAGCTCCATGCTACATATTCTCAGTGCAGTGTCTCCATCTCTTCAAGGGATGTAGCTAATGTATATTTTTTTCATTTCTTTCTTTTTTATTTATTTTTAATGGGAGGACAATTGCTTTACAATATTGTGTTCATTTCTACCATAGATCAACATGAATCAACCATAAGTATACATATGTCCCCTCCCTCTTGAACTTCCTGTTCAAACTCCCAGTCCATCCCACCCCTCTAGATTATCACAGAGCCCCGGTTTTGAGCTCCCTGCATCATAGAGCAAATTCCCGCTAGCTATCTAACTTTCTATATGGTTATGTATATGTTTTAATACTACTCTCTATTCGCCCCACCCTCTCCTTCCCCCACGGTGTCCACAAGTTCGTTCTCTGTGTCTGGATCCTAACTGCTGCCCTGCAGATAGGTTCATCGGTGCCGTATTTCTAGATTCCATATATATGGGTTAATATGCAGTATTTGTTTTTCTCTTTCTGACTTACTTCACTCTGTATAATATCCTTTAGGCTCATCCACCTCATTAAAACTAACTCAAACACATTCCTTTCTATGGCTGAGTAATAGTCATTGCAAATATGTACTATAGCTTCTTTATCCATTCATTTGTTGATGGACATCTAGGTTGTTTCCATGGCCTAGCTATTGTAAGTAGAGTTGCAATGAACACTGGGGTGCATCTGTCTTTTTTGATTATGTTTTTCTCAGGGTACATGCCCAGTAGTGGAATTGTTGGGTCATATGGTAGTTTTATTTCTAGGTTTTTTTAAATAAATCTCCATATTTTATTATGATAATCTGGTGGACCATCAACTCAACAGAGTGTGAGCTGTTGGCGAGGATGAAGCCAGGACATGACTGAAGTGACTTAGCACACACACACATATCCAAGAACCCTGAGCCGTGCCTGACTTGATGACCAATTTTTGAGTGAATGGCACTGCCCTGCCCACATATCTTCATGGAGAATCAGAAGGCTGAAACAAAGCACTCTTGTGAAACAAAGCCCTGGAGGACTAGGCTGGGGTGGCAGAGTACATGTTCGGGTACAAGTAAGCCTTCCCTTGTGGCTCAGCTGGTAAAGTGTCTGCCTGCCATGCAGGAGACCTTGGTTCAATCCCTGGGTTGGGAAGATCCCCTGGAGAAGGAAAAGGCTACCCATTCCAGTATCCTGGCCTGGAGAATTCCATGGACTACAGTCCATGGGTCGCAAAGAGTTGGACACGACTGAGCTACTTTCACTTTCACTTACTTTTCACTTTCAAGCCTTCTCTTTATGGAAAGGAGTTTTGGGTTCTGACATCAACTGCATCTGAGAAAACTCTCTGTAAACTTGTGTAGAAGGGTAAATTAAAATAATAAATTAAAATAAATTTTCATTTAAACATTAAAATAATAGTAATAATAATTATTACTAATATTATTTCAGAACTTCAGAGTCCTTGAGGCATTTTACTTTGCATTATTTTGCATTATTATTATTTATTTTGCATTATCAAATACTGCAAAGACATCTGAGGGAAGCCTCAGCCACCAAGCTGAGTCGCTGCAGCTCTATTTGCTAAACGATTTGCAATCTTGGAAGAACAAGGAGTGGAAACAGCCCAAGGAATGCACGGAGCTGACTTGAGCTCAGCATACAGCCTCAGACAAGCCAAGAGTGAACTGAAGGAGTTTTATGATTCAGTGAAAGGTGGCACGATCCCCTAAAGATGGATTAGAAGTGGTCCAAAGAATGACAATAGCTTCCTCTTCACACTTTCTGACCTGCCTTTTCAAGCTCCTCACGTCCTCCATTATCCCAGATGTCACCGTCAGGACCCCCTTTACATCACTGTGTGAGTCCTGATCACCTCCCCTTATAAACTGCCCCTGGCTAGAAAGTCCATTATGATTCCCGGCGCCTCACACCTGTGAGGAGGCGACACTGATGGGGTAATCTATCGCCAAGCAACACGTCATATGCTGTGCATCAGGAGTGACTTGCTCTGTATTCCGAACAGCCCTCACGCAAGCGTTCTCATCTAAACAGTGAGGGCTGCAACCCCAGCAAAGCTGAGCAGTCCTTGCCCTGCCTGAAAGCTCCCCTCCCCACAACAAAGCTGTCTGTCTTACTCTCTCACGGAAAAGCAGAAAGGGCTCTGAAATGCGTCTTGCATGCCTGATTTTAACTTTAGAGGGCTAGAGGTTGGCCTTGCTGAAATTCAAATGCAGCTGCTCATTTCATCATTTTATTTGAGCTGGTCTGTTTTGTTTCTTTTTGATCCCCAGTGGAACCGTGTCGGTTTCATGTAGCCAGTGCTCAACGGTTTCGTAGGAAAGAGTCTTACATATGCACACATACGCAGCACACACACTCTCTCTATAGCTACATAATATGATACAAATAGAAAGCTGCCTTGTAAAATACCCAAGACATTGTTCCGCTTAGAGAAAGGTCAAAAGCAGCAAAGAGTGATGGGGAGTCAGGGCGGGGAATGTCTTTGTCAGCGGATTCCAAGTTATTTCCCCACAGACTCCCAACCAAGGTTGATTCTCAGTCCCAGGGTGCCTCCAAATGGCTTGGAGATCTTGTCAAAGATTCCTGAATTCAACCCCAGGAAGTCTTGATCTAGCAGGTCTTGTGAATGGCTGTAAGTCTGGTTTAAACCAGCAGCTTGCTTGATTCAGAAGCTGTTTGTCCAAGGAGCAACCTGGACTATGATCCAGAAGCCGTCCTCCTTCAGCTCAGAGCCCTTCCATCATCCCCAGAGAAGGTGCCCTGACTCTGCCCCAGGTGGGTCTCAGGTTCCCCTTACACGGGTCATCTTGTCCCCCAGCCCTTCAGCTCAATGTCCAGCTCCCCTCTCTCTTGAACTCACCCCACCCTCCTGGGAGATCACGTTGCACCTGCTCACTGCCTCCCTTACTTGCTGAACTTTCTCTGGCTTCTAGAATGGCCCCACCAAGTCACTCTAGCACACGCCTTCCTCAGCCGCCACTATGGTGGCTTTGTCCCAGGCAAGCCTCCTACCCAAGCGGAGCCAGTCCAAGCCCCGCCTCGGAGATTCTGAAGCTTAAATCAGGTAAGGATACCAGTATTCTCTCTAACACATGGGGCTGTCCATGAACACGTTTCCACGCGTTCTCTCTGGTGGCTAAAACTCCACCTTCTAACAGTATTCGCTGAAGAAAAGAAGGCTTTCTTGTCTCTCCTAGCTGTTCTCTGGAACTCTGCATTCAGTTGGGAATATCTTTCCCTTTCTTCCTTGCCTTTCATGTCTCTTCTTTTCTCAGCTATTTGTAAAGCCTCCTCAGACAATCACGTTGCCTTCTTGCATTTCTTTTTCTTGGGCGTGGTCTTGATCCCTGCCTCCTGTACAATGTCACGAACCTCCGTCCACAGATCTTCAGGCACTCTGTCTACCAGATCTAATCCCTTGAATCTATTTGTCATCTTCACGGTATTAATCATAAGGGATTTGATTTAGGTCATACCTGAATGGTCTAGTGGTTTCCCCACTTTCTTCAGTTTAAGCCTGGATTTTGCAACCCGGAGCTGATGATCTGAGCCACGGTCAGCTCCAGGTCTTGTTTTTGCTGACTGTGCATGGGGCTTTCCATGGACATGTTTTCCCTGTTTGCACAGAGGAGAGGAGGAGGAGGGTGGATGGAGAAACCCGGGAGAGGGGAGGGGCGCCTGGGGGACCTCCTCCTCCCATACCTACTCCTACCCGAAAGTCTTTCCCGAGGCCAGATCATTCCTGTCTGCACGTCTCCATGATACATCCTGTGTTTGTTTGCTAAGACTGCCATAACAAAGCACCATGGAACTGCTGCTTAAACAACAGAAGTTAATTTATTTTCTCAGCATTCCCAGGTCCAGACGTGTAAGAGCAAGGTGCCGGCAGGTCTTCTCCCTGTATCTCCACATGGTCCTCCCTGTGTACCTTTCTGAATTCTAATGTCCTCTTCAACACAGCACCAGTCATATTGGATCAGAACCTGCTATAATGACCTTATCTTAATTGCATCACCTCTGTTAAATACCTACCCCAAAGCACAGTCACGACACAGTACTGGGATTAGGACTTCAGTATATGAACTTTGAAGACACACAATTCAGTTCAGAACCTCCCCCAATATTGTCATAATAAACCCATTTTTTGGTTGAAGCTCTGAGTTGGAAGCTCTCCTGCCTGCAAACTGTAGCCCTCCTCACCTCCAGTGTGTCCCCGGGCAGCTCTCCAGGCAGGAGAGCTTGGGCACTGCTGGTTTGCTGTTCTTTGCCCTCACTGGACAAAAAAAAAAATGTCTCGTCTGCTGAAATGAGTCTTCCCAGGGTTAGAACATGGCACCCAGCACAGGTTCTCTGCTTAACATCTGTACCACACGTGTAAGTGGACATCACACGCTCCTCTTCCCATCACAGGAAATTCAGAGGAGGGAGCCCCCTTAGAAAGCTTTGCTCAGGTTTGCAAGATATATACTTTTGCCTTTCGGTTGCCAAGTTGTGTCCAACTCCTTATGAACCCATGGACTGCAGCACACCAGGCTTCCCTGTCCTTCACTATCTCCTGGAGCTTGCTCAAACTCATGTCCATTGAGTCAGTGATACCATCCAACCATCTCATCCTCTCTCATCCCTTTTCCTTTGGGCCTTGAATCTTTCCCAGCATCAGGTTCTTTTCCAATGAGTCAGCTCTTCACATCAGGTGGCCAAATTATTCTGGCCTTATTCCTGGTGCTCTTCGGCCAAAAAGAAAGTACTGTGAAGAATTATTGCCTAGATATGAAGAGTTTTTATTGGCATTCTAGGAAGCCAGAGACTTCTGAGTAGTGTATGAATCACAGGAAGAACGATGATTATTTTTTACCCAGAAACTGACAGTATTTGATGATGAATAAATGTAATAGTTCATGATCTGTAATCTCCTTTGATGTCATTTCAAGATTACTTGAGAAAAACCTTGCAGAGAAGGACATGATTAGGGGGGAAAATGTGAAAAAAAGTGGAAGTGTGAGTTGCTCAGTCTTGTTTGACTCTGCAACCCCATAGACTGGAGCCCACCAGGCTCCTCCGTCCATGGAATTCTCCAGGCAAGGGCTTGCTGTCCCCTTCTCCAGGGGTTCTTCCCGACCCAGGGATTGAACCCCAGCTCTTGGTGACCACAAAGTAGATGTAAGCAAAACAATGGCAGTTAATATCATACAAGTAAGAATATTTATTGTTGATGGAAATACATCAAACTATAAAAGCATGCCCAGCAGTGATAAATGAGTGGAGAGGGAGGAAAGTTAATAAAACTCAACTGGAATATTGTATCCCTTTAAAGGGATGAAGTATTAAGATTTGATGTAGCCGTGTCATAGTTCTTGGTGGTCTCTCATATTGTCCTCTGTATTTTTCTATCTGTTTCAAATATTTTCATACTAAAAACATTGAAAAGGAATGAAGTGAAATATGAATAAGGCATCCCTGAAGAAATCTACATGGGTGAGTTTCAGCTGTACTTCACTTTTCTCTGATTGTTGTTGATTCCAGGGCTTTCCTGCAGAATGGCTAACAGCCCAGACGTGGAAGCCAGAGACTGGAAATCCAGGAGGTGTCCACAAAAACCTGATGTCCACTTCTTTCCTGAGTGGGAGAAGAAGCCCCCTCCATACCTAAAGAAGGTTGGAGGCAAGGCAAGGAGCTCCAGGTCAGGAAAAGATTGCCCATCCTTTATCTGATTACCCACCGCCAGCCATCATGTGAAAACCCGCACTGGGGTGTGAAGCCCAAGCTTTCCCACTCAGCCAGTCCCTCCCGCTTCTTGTTCACAGAGTCAGACATGCCTTGCAGCTCTCTGGCCTTCTCATGCTCCCTTTTTCTTCCTTCACAGAAATTTCCCTGATAACCTCTCAGATGTGTAATCCTACTTTAGTGTCCGCTTGTCCGAGGACCCAAAGTAGCATCATTTATTTCCAACACCAGCAAAGGACAAAAATATAATAAGAGCTAGTTGTTTTTCAATGAATATAAATAATGAGGAAAAAATAATGTTGAAAATTTAGAAGTTTTCTACAAGGAAAATGCAAAAATTCACTGGTATCTATAATTGAAAAACCACTTTAAAATAAATTTTATGATCAGTGCATTGTTTGTAAATTAATTTTTGTCAACATTTTTAGATTCGTGAATGATTAGCAATCAGTAAGGAATCACAGTTGATGAAACTACCAAATTATAGAGATAATTTATAACCTGGTTTCTGCTTCATTAATTTAGCCACTCTGGGATGCACTGAGGTCCTTGCTCAGTGGCTGAGAATTACTCTAAGAAAAAGATGGCCCAGATCCTTGTCAACCTGTGCTCATTGTGGCTTCATCTAGGACCTACACCTTCTCATGTTTGCATTTATCAGCACGTAAGGGTGGTCTGGTATGCCCATCTCTTCCAGAATTTTCCACAGTTTATTGTGATCCACACAGTCAAAGGCTTTGACATAGTCAATAAAGCAGAAATAGATGTTTTTCTGGAACTCTCTTCCTTTTTCCATGATTCAGCAGATGTTGGCAATTTGATCTCTGGTTCCTCTGCCTTTTCTAAAACCAGCTTGAACATCAGGAAGTTCACGGTTCACATATTGCTGAAGCCTGGCTTGGAGAATTTTGAGCATTACTTTACTAGCGTGTGAGATGAGTGCAATTGTGTGGTAGTTTGAGCATTCTTTGGCATTGCCTTTCTTTGGGATTGAAATGAAAACTGACCTTTTCCAGTCCTGTGGCCACTGCTGAATTTTCCAAATTTGCTGGTATATTGAGTGCAGCACTTTCACAGCATCATCTTTCAGGATTTGGAATAGCTCCACTGGAATTCCATCACCTCCACTAGCTTTGTTCGTAGTGATGCTTTCTAAGGCCCACTTGACCTTCACATTCCAGGATGTCTGGCTCTAGGTCAGTGACCACACCATCATGATTATCTGGGTCATGAAGATCTTTTTTGTACAGTTCTTCTGTGTATTCTTGCCATCTCTTCTTAATATCTTCTGCTTCTGTTAGGTCCATACCATTTCTGTCCTTTATCGAGCTCATCTTTGCACGAAATGTTCCTTTGGTATCTCTGATTTTCTTGAAGAGATCCCTAGTCTTTCCCATTCTGTTGTTTTCCTCTATTTCTTTGCATTGATCGCTGAAGAAGGCTTTCTTATCTCTTCTTGCTATTCTTTGGAACTCTGCATTCAGATGTTTATATCTTTCCTTTTCTCCTTTGCTTTTCGCTTCTCTTCTTTTCACAGCTATTTGTAAGGCCTCCCTAGACAGCCATTTTGCTTTTTTGCATTTCTTTTCTATGGGAATGGTCTTGATCCCTGTCTCCTGTACAATGTCATGAACCTCATTCCATAGTTCATCAGGCACTCTATCAGATCTAGGCCCTTAAATCTATTTCTCACTTCCACTGTATGACCACCTGATCTGCCTCTTGAGAAATTTGTATGCAGGTCAGGAAGCAACAGTTAGAACTGGACATGGAACAACAGACTGGTTCCAAATAGGAAAAGGAGTTCATCAAGGCTGTATATTGTCACCCTGTTTATTTAACTTATATGCAGAGTACATCATGAGAAACGCTGGACTGGAAGAAACACAAGCTGGAATCCAGATTGCAAGGAGAAATATCAATAACCTCAGATATGCAGACGACAACACCCTTATGGCAGAAAGTGAAGAGGAACTCAAAAGGCTCTTGATGAAAGTGAAAGTGGAGAGTGAAAAAGTTGGCTTAAAGCTCAACATTCAGAAAACGAAGATCATGGCACCCAGTCTCATCACTTCATGGGAAATAGATGGAGAAACAGTGGAAACAGTGTCAGACTTTATTTTTCTGGGCTCCAAAATCACTGCAGATGGTGAGTGCAGCCATGAAATTAAAAGACGCTTACTCCTTGGAAGGAAAGTTATGACCAACCTAGATAGCATATTCAAAAGCAGAGGCATTACTTTGCCAACAAAGGTCCATCTAGTCAAGGCTATGGTTTTTCCTATGGTCATGTATGGATGTGAGAGTTGGACTGTGAAGAAGGCTGAGTGCTGAAGAATTGATGCTTTTGAACTGTGGTGTTGGAGAAGACTCTTCAGAGTCCCTTGGACTGCAAGGAGATCCAACCAGTCCATTCTGAAGGAGATCAGCCCTGGGATTTCTTTGGAAGGAATGATGCTAAAGCTGAAACTCCAGTATTTTGGCCACCTCATGCAAAGAGTTGACTCTTTGGAAAAGACTCTGATGCTGGGAGGGATTGGGGGCAGGAGGAGAAGGGGATGACAGAGGATGAGATGGCTGGATGGCATCACTGACTCAATGGACGTGAGTCTGGATGAACTCCAGGAGTTGGTGATGGACAGGGAGGCCTGGTGTGCTGCGAGTCATGGGGTCACAAAGAGTTGGACACGACTGAGCGACTGATCTGATCTGATCTGAAGGGTTCCTAGTTTTCACTCTGATAGCCATTTGTATGAATGTCCTGATCTCCAAACAACTGGAGAAAATAAGTACAGTCGATCCACGCAGAGTTGTTAATGCTACCGTGTTCCTTGGACAAAGGAATTCAATCCTGCTTCCCAGGAAATCTGCAGGGAAGAACCAGTGGCAACAGGTAGCTACTTGTAACCCATAAGCCTGTGGGTGTGATTCTGATTTTGTGTTAGCCTGATTTCCCAGCTGCGCATGATGCTACGAAGCAGCAACACTGCTGTGTTTGCTCTGTAAACTTCAACACCACTGTCCAGCACTCTCCTTTAAATCTAAGATTGTTCTCTTCACCTGCCTTAAGTAAGAAACAACATTTGTCACCAAAAGCACCTATTGAGCGTTAGTTGTGTGCTAATGTTAAATTCTCACAGCAACCGAATGAAACAGAACTACTATTATGGCCATTTTCAGACAAGAAACTAGGCACAGAGACGTTAAGCAACTTGCCCAAGGTCACACAGCAAAGAGAGAGACAAGACAAGGTCTGAAACGGGGCAAACTACAAGCAAGGTGTGAAGCTGAGTAAACAACCCTTCTGAATTTCAGCTTTATTTTTAAAAGGCCAACAACCTAAGATGATTTTCTAAATTTAGTTTCATGATTCCAAGAAGACAAAAATGACTTTTGGTATATGTCCAATCAGCATAACGTCATCATGGAGAAAAAAAATCTGCCAACACAACACATGCCTTTATAAGCAAGTCAATGCCTTTGCAATAATGTTCTCTTCCTTTGACAAAGAGAGTTTTACATTTTTCTAGAAGCAGACAGCCTGCTGCTCAAAATTTATTAAAAACATGTTTAGTATTCTGCCCCAGTCCTTTTTCCAGTTCTGAATGTGAAAATGTTTTTTATTGCTCTGCATGATTGCCACGTTGATGACCAAGCTTGGGGTCAGTGGTCAAGCTTGGGGTCAGTGGTCAAGCTTGGAGTCAGCAGGGAGTGATCATTGTGTACTTTCTCAGCAACAACACGATGCTTAGAAAGCTTAGAGAAGCTGATAATCTGGATAATGTGCTGTAAGACCTGTAACATATAATAGATATGACCATTAGTCAACTCTCTATATCACAATTCTAATGAGGATCTGAAAGTGTTAGTCGCTCAGTCATGTCTGACTCTTTGCGACCCTACGGACTGATAGCCCTCCAGGCTCCTCTGTCCATGGAATTCTCCAGTCAAGACTACTGTTGTGGGTAGCCATTCTCTTCTCCAGGGGATCTTTCTGACCCAGGGATTGAACCCAGGTCTCCTACATTGCAGGAGAATTCTTTACCATCTGAGTCACCAGGGAAGCCCTTAATTGGGAGAGGTGGTAATTTTTTTAAAAGCATTTTCGATATTTTAAACAATTAAGTTATTTGGCAGTACAGCTCTCAGTCATGGCATATTTGCTCATGATACCGTGAGCTCTTGAGCACTTTCTTCTATTTGCTCTCACCTGTCCAACCCAAGAGCAGTTCATGGACAAGAAAGTGGTGAGAGGAGGGAGGCAGGAAGGCACCCCAGAGGCTCTGGCTTCACTTGGCCTGGGATTCTCATTTTTTCTTAAGTCAACAGGCTTATAAGAACAGCTCACAGAAGGCTCCTCCCGTAAGCATCAACGTTTGCACTGAGCAGAAGATGTCTGAATCTCCTCATCACGACCCTACATTCTGGGTCCAGCCAGCAGTCTGGACTCTGAGCAAGTGTCTTTAATCTCAGAAAGTCAGTCACGTATTCTATAAAATGGAACAAATGAATCCTGGGATCTTAAAATAGACAACAGGTATGAAGTGTTGTGTTCAGAAAGTGTGGGAAAGAGTTTTCGTTCAGAAGATGTTGGTTCTGCCAATTAGAGAGCTGATGGAATCGGTGATCTGGAAGGTGTGAATTGCAGTTGGGGATGGGCTCTTTTTGTTTCCTGTTTCCAAGTTAGTGGCATTGCACAGTCTTCACTTAAATGGGAGAAATAGTGTCCACTGGTAATTATTTTGCTCTCAGTCCTTTTGAGGAGGAGTATCAAGATAAGTGGGCTTCCCTGGTGGCTCAGACAGTAAAGAATCTACCTGCCAATGCAGGAGACCCAAGTTCGATCCCTGCATCAGGCAGATCCCCTGGAGGAGGAAATGGCAACCCACTCCAGTATTCTTGCCTGGAGAATCCCACCAACAGAGGAGCCTGGTGGGCTACAGTCCATAGAGTTGGAAAGAGTGAGACACAGCTGAGCAGCTAACACAACACACGCATCTAGCAAAGGCGAGAAATTGATGGGAGAAGAAAGGACTCAGCTGATGGGAGCACCAGTCTTGAGGGTATCTCTAGTGATCCTAGACCAGAGGTGCCCACATCTGTTGAGGACTAGGCTCGTGTCCAGAACTCACTGTGGAAACAGTGGAGGATCACTGAGTCCGGTGCTGAAGAACCCAAGTTTGAAAACATGTTTCTTATACCAATGAACAGGCCAAAATCCAGCATAACTCAAAAGAGTTGTTCAAGGGCACGTGGCCATTCAGAAAGAGAGGTACAAATCTCGTGACCTCCACGAGGGTTTCCCAACTAGCTTCCATCAGTGACTTTATGGTCTGTGTAGGTTGGAGCAGGAAATCCAAAACTGTTTTGTTATCCTAGCCTGGATGTATTTTGTACTAATTTCAAATACATCCAATTGAAAACTGATGCTGAAGCTGAAGCTCTAATACTTTGGCCACCTGATGTGAAGAGCCAGCTCATTGGAAAAGACCCTGATACTGGGAAAGATTGAAAACAAAAGGAGAAGGGGGCAGCAGAAGATGAGATGGTTAGATAGTATTACCAACTCAATGGATGTGAATTTGAGCAGACTCTGGAAGATGGTGAAGGACGGGGAAGCCTTGTGTGCTGAAGAACAACCACCAGTGAAATAAGTAAAAGTCATGATGTTAGCCAACAAAAATATTTATGTTGGTCTTCCCTAGCAGTTCAGTGGTTAAGACTGAGCACCCTCTGCTTGGGGCATAGATTCAACCGTGGCCAGGGAACTGAGATCCCATATGCTGCCAGGTGAAAAAGCATATTGTGTAAAATACAGTTATTCTAATTGCTAAGATCACTTAACTACTTAAGACTTAGATATAGAAAAATGCAAGAATTTTAATTCTACAGGCAAAATTATATAGGATATTAAAGCAGAGTCCAAAGGCACCATTCAAAATATAATGTCAGAAAAAAAGTATAGAAGACATTAAAATAAGCAAATTTAATTACTGTCTAGGGTATCTTTCATTGTCTTTGAGCCATTAAGCAACCGTGTAAGTGGTAGGCAGCCAACAATAATGAAGATGGCTCTTGTCCATGTAAGGCACCTTCTGTCTGGTGGAGATCCACTAGATTATTGCACTGTGGATTTGATTAATTTTGTATCATGTTTAAATTCATTTCTATATTCCTTTTTTCTTGATGGTCTATACATGTGTGAATGTGCATGTTTATTTTAATCTTCCTTTGAACCATTTATAACATCATACTGAATTCCTGATTAATTACGGTGCTGAATAAAATCCTTGATATGTGTTAATTTTATAGGTTTCTGAGGGTCATTATTTTGTTGTTGTTGTTTAGTCACTAAGTCATGTCTGAATCTTTGCAACCCATGGACTGTAATCCCCCAGGCTTCTCTGTCCATAGAATTCTCCAGGCAAGAATACTGGAGTGAGTTGCCCTTTCCTTCTCCAGGGAATCTTCCTGACCCAAGGAATGAACCCTTGGCTCCTGCATTGCAGGCATATTCTGTACCACTGGGCCACCAGGAATGTCTTACCGCTTAAGAGCACACACAAAAGACAGTGGCCAGTTTCATCCAAAAGGCTAGAATGCAAGCTTTATCTCTAACTAATACATGAAACTCTATGTCTTCCCAGAGCCTCTGCAGCCCAAAGCTATCTCAATACCTGTGTGTTCACCAATCCCCTCCCAGCTGGCACAGCAGTAAAAAATCCACCTGCCAATGCTGGAGACCCAAGTTGGATACATGGATTGAGAAGGTCCCTTGGAGTGAGAAATGGCAATCCACTCCAGTATTCTAGCCTGGGAAACCCCACAGACAGAGGAGCCTGGTGGGCTACCGTCCATGGGGTTGCAAAGAGTAGGACACGACTGAGCGGCTGAACAGCAACAAAGCAACAACAACGAAAGCTACATGAAGCAGCCACCAATCGGAAGTTCACCACAGAGAACATGTTTAATGGAAGTAGAAGGTTAAGCTAGAATAAAAAAATTCAGAGGTAGAAGTACTCCAGTTGGCATTTCCATCAAGCTTCACACCACCCGGGGAGGCAGGCACAGCTCCTCCCTCCTTCCTGTGTTTAAAGGTTGTAAATGTCACTCACTCAGATGGAGGCAACAGGAAGTTGACAGCAGAAGTTCCCTGAGAGCCAGCAAAGACGATGAATGCCTGGAACCGTGTTCATGCATCGTGTCAGCTCTGTGTTTAAACAGTTAGGGAGCGGCTTTGACCTCCTGGAATCTTACTGATAAGTTTCAGTCAGTGTAAGAAGAGACTTCCTGGTTTTATCTTAATCTCCTTGAATGTGACTGATTCACATGATACGCGTTTGATGCAAATGCATGGGAAGGAAATCAGTCCACGTGGAAACATAGAGCAGCAGAAGTAAGGCCCTCCCCACCTCAATAGGGGACAAATTATACCTTTTTAGGGAAAATTATGAAAATATATTGCTGCTGTTCGGTTGCTAAGTCATGTCTGATTCTTTGCAATGCCATGGACTGCAGTATGCCAAGCTTCCCTGTCCTTCACCATCTCCTGGAGTTTGCTCAAATTCATGTCCTTTGAGTCAGTAATGCCATCCAATCATCTCATCCTCTGTCATCCCCTTCTCCTCCTGCCTTCAATCTTTCCCAGCATCAGGGTCTTTTGCAATGAGTCAGCTCTTCATATCAAGTGGCCAAAGTGTTGGAGTTTCAGCTTCAGCATCAGTCCTTCCAATGAGTATCCAGGACTGATTTCCTTTAGGATGGACTGGTGGGATCTCCTTGCAGTCCAAGGGACTCTCAAGAGTCTTCTCCAGCACCATAGTTCGAAAGCATCAGTTCTTCAGGGCTCAGCATTCTTCATGGTCCATCTCTCACATCCCTACATGACTACTGGAAAAATCATAGCTTTCAACAAATTATTTACTAAGGCATTTCTAGGATGAGTTCCTCTTCAATGGGAAGAATGAAGGAAGCATTTTAGGAGAATATGTAAATTGAGCAGAGTAGAAAGGAAAGCAAGCCCAGGGAAGCTGATTTTTCTGGAGCAATCGTGGGTTGGGGGTCAGGGACTGGATGTGAAGGGTGGTTTGGAATCAGATTGGAGAGGGCTGCATCTCGCCTGCTAGGACTGGAACCAGAACAGGCACAGGAGCAGTACTGAAGAGTTTTGATCAATTACCTGATGTTATTTGAGGTTGTCAGAATGAAGAATTAATTGGAATAAGCTTAGCTTTGGAGAGAGAAACTAAACAAGCCATAAAGGCAAGTCTTAAACGGGAAGTAATCAGGCTGGTGCCCAGCACACAGGGTGAGATCAAGAAATAGTTGTTGGGAACTGGGCTATGAAGCAACAGTAGAAAAGGAGACAGATTCAAGAGAGACTGCGAAACGAAAATGTGTAGGACTCATCAGTGCATTGGATCTGCACCATCCCCCTCCCAAAATGAGCTTCCTGGTGGCTCAGACAGTAAAGAATCTGCCTGCAGTGTGGGAGACCTGGGTTTGATCCCTGGGTCGGGAAGATCCCCTGGAAGAGGGCATGGAAACCCACTCCAGTATTCTTGCCTGGAGAATCCCCATGGACTGAGGAGCCTGACAGGCTGCAGCCCATGGGGTTGCAAAGACTTGGACATGACTGAGTGACTTAGCACAGCACAGCACCCCCAAAATAACACAGTCAGAGCGACTTTGACTGGGGGCAGGGCCAGCCTATTCAGACACCACATTCACCTTGGAAGACTCAGTGCTGACAGTGACCCAGTGGGTCCTATTTTCCTCAGCCAACCACGGAGAAACTCTTCTAAACTCATTTTCTGTTTCAGAGCCTAAGTCCCAACCTTCTGTTACTGGTGTCGTTTAGGGGCTGTTTTTCCCCTCAGGGTTCCCATTTATCTAAAATGCTATATGAAAAATAACCACCTCATGCAAAAAGAAGCAACAGTTTTTGCCCAAAATATAGCCTGGAAATATTTTCTTAGGAACAGCTGGAATGTCATAATTCACTAAGCAGCAACCTCGTCTCTGGGACAGTGTTCTCCCCCGAGAAACCATCCTTGTTGTTGTTCAGTCTGGGCAGTGGGTCTCTAGATAGGAATCTGGAGCACACAAATGCTAAGACAGATATCCAGAAGGCAGCTGAGTTCACCTGTAGCTTTCCAAGGAAATGAATGTGAATCCAAGGGACGTGTGTCACTGGCACAGGAAAACTGAGCAACTGAGGATCCAACCAGGACTCATTAAGGGTGTGGTGGACAGAATCCTAACGTGACCCACGGGTAAGCCACACGCCCTGGTAGAATCCCCTCCTCTTAGAAGGGCCCTGTGGATGTGGGGGGACATTCCACAAGTGATGAGGTTCGTCGTGCGGTGCAGGTGACTTGATCAGGTGAGCGTTAAGACAAATGTGGCTCTTCAAAGTTAGAGGGATCTGATGCAAGAGGAACTCTTCATTGCTGCTGTGAAGACAGACAGGATCGAGTGGCAAGGAGTATTCACTGCTTCTGGAGCTGGGAGCAGCTCCAAGTCAACAACCTGCAAAAGAGTGGAGACCTCAGTCATAAAACTGTGAAGACTGAATTGTGCTGTCAACAATTCCTGAGTGGGACAGCCAAGCCAGCCAAGACAGCACCTTGATCTCAGTCTTGTGCTGAGTGTGGGCTTCTGATGTTTATATTATGAATGAGTTTTGTTCTAAACTTTGTTAGGCTTGTGGTGCTCCATCATGAGGCACTAGGAAATGAAAACTGAAGTCTCAAGGCAGTTCATGTCCCTTTGCTATAATTTATTATCACTGTTTTTATTATTCTCAAGTATCCCAGCCTGGGTCCCAACAAGAAAGAGCATGTGATTAAGTCAACTGAGGAAAGTTAATGGAGGGGGTGTCTACAGAGATGTGTGTTAGCTGCTCATACATGCATGCATGCTAAGTCGGTCAGTCATGTCCGTCTCTTTGTGACTCCATGGGCTATAACCCACAAGTCTCCTCTGTCCATGCAATTCTCCAGGCAAGGATACTGGGTCACCATTCCCTCCTCTAGGGGATCTTCCCAACCCAGGGATTGGACCAATGTCCCTCGTGTCTCCTGCACTGGCAGGTGGGGGTTGTTTACCACTAATGCCACCTGGGAAGCCCGTGTTACTTGCTCAGTCATGTCCAACTCTCTGTCACTCCATAGACTGTAGCCATCCAGGCTCTTCCATCCATGAAATTCTCCAGGCAAGAATACTGGAGCAGGTTGCCATTCCTTTCTCCAGAGGATTTTCCCAACCCAGGGGTCGAACCCAGGTCTCCTGCATTTCAGGCGGATTCTTTACCATCTGAGCCACCACCACCTATGAGATGTGAATGTGGACCGAGTAAAAGAAATCCACAAGGGAAGGTGGAGTGCCGCAGGGCTGAGGGCTCCAGGGAGACCCAAAGGCTCAGCAGAGGGAGCTTCCAGAGCCCAGAGGGCAGCTGCATTAAAAGGAACCACGGCTTCAGGGCAGGAAGTAACCAAGACACTGAGATCTCACAAGTGGGAACATCTGCCCCAGGACCACAGACCAAAACCAAGAGCAAGACGCAGGGAAACTGGTCCTTGTGCTCACCGGGAGGGACAGGGTGGAGAGCAAAACGGAAAAGCAGACTCGACTCTTCAACACAGCAGAAACATCGATACCAAAGGGGGCCCTGGACTGGGGCAGTCAGAGCTTGCGTGACATCTGGCCTCTAGAAGGAAAGGTGACGTGTTGTAAACTGGAGAATCGCAGTGCCCGTGACACATGTAACTCCTCTCGAGCTGGGACAGACTCGGGATGAGGCAGAGATGAAGGCCAGGCCTCAGTGACGCCAGAAGTGGTCATCATCAGTTAAAAAGACACTGGTTACCACTTTTATGGGCTTCCCGGAGGGCACTAGTGGTAAAGAACCTGCCTGCCAATGCAGGAGACATAAGAGACGTGAGTTCAATCCCTGGGTTGGAAAGATCACCTAGGGGAGGACACAGCAACCCACTCCGGTATTCTTGCCTGGAGAACCCCATGGGCAGAGAAGCCTGGTGGGCTGTGGTCCATAGAGTTGCAAAGAGTCGGACATGACTGAAGCGACTTGGCACAGCACAGCACATCCCTTTTATACCGTCCTAGTGACTGCTTTTTAAATGGATGGACGGTGGTGGACAGTTTTGACTATGTGGCCACTGGTTTAAAAGATGCTGACTTTGTTTTCTCATTCAGATGTGTGGGACAAGGGGACTTGAACGTAGGCTCAGTCATGCCCCCTCAGAATCGTGGTAAACATGGCTAACAGTGTAGGCACAGAACCACAGTTAGTTGTACATTTGTGATTTTTATCACTCTGTATGTTTGCCAAGGGAATGCGGAGCTTCCGAGTCTGGGTAGAGGTAACTCCCATTTCCACCTGCGCAGGAACCGCGCACAGATGGCTGAGAGGAAAAGCAATTCTCTGTGAATGAGCTGGGCCTTTGTGCTGGGCCTTGAGTTTGCAGGAAGGAGCAGTGAAAAGTACTCTAGAGGCAGGGGCAGTGTCTGCAAAGGCACGAAGTGAGTCTATTCAGGCATAGAGACGTGGTCCAGCGTGACTGGAGTGCAGAGCATGTGTGTGCACCTCGTGAGCAAGGACATTGAAATTGCAGACGGGGGCAAGGCAAGGTGGTGTGAAGAGAGTCACTGCCCACAAAAGCAACTAGTATGGTCTTTCCAATAGTCATGTTTGGGTATGAGATTTGGACCATAAAGAAGACTGAGCATTGAAGGATTGATGCTTTCCAACTGTGGTCTTGGAGAAGACTCTTGAGAGTCCTTTTGACTGCAAGGGGATCAAACCAGTCAATCCTAAAGGAAATCAACCCTGATAGTCACTGGAAGGACTGATGCTGAAGCTCCAGTTCTTTGGCCACCTGATGCAAAGAACCGACTCATTAGAAAAGACCCTGATGCTGGGAAAAATTGAAGGCAAAAGGAGAAGAGGGTGGCAGAGGATGAGATAGTTAGATAGCATCACCAGCCCAGTGGACATGAATATGAGCAAACTCTGGGAGATAGCAGAAGACAGGAGAGCCTGGCATGCTGCAATCCATGGGGTCACAAAGAGTTGGACACAACTGAGTGACTGAACTACAATAAGAAAATGTCTACAGTGCAGAGATGCCTCAAGTTTGAATATAAACCCTTTCACTTGACAGCTTCTCAGGATTAAAATCCAAAGATTAAGTTCCCCTTTACTCATAAGTTAAAATCTAAAGAAATGAAAATGACAAATTTCTAAGCCAAAGGAATTCAAGTACAAAATCTAAAAGCTAAAGAAAAAAATGTAAAGCCTAAAAATATTTTAAGGAAAAAAATTTAAAGTTTAAAGAAATTAAAATGAGGCAAAAAGTACTCTAGCTTTTTCTCTCCCAACTTGGGGCCCCTCTCAGGTGCCTGGCCTACACTCAGCTCCCTTCTGCAGCTGCACCTGAGTCGTCTCCCCAACTCTGGCATGAAGCCTTCAAGACCTAAGAGGTTTCTCTTACTCATCTGACTTACTTCACTCAGTATGACCATCTCTACATCCATCTATATTGCTGCAACTGGCATTATTTGATTCTTTTTGATGAGTGAGTAATATTCCATTGCCAAAAATTGATGCCTTCAAACTGTGGTTCTGGAGAAGGCTCTTGAAATTCCCCTGGAAAGCAAGGAGATCCCACCTGTCGATCTTTATAGAGGTCAACCCTGAATATTTACTGGAAAGACTGATGCTGAAGCTGAAGCTCTAATATTTTGGTCATCTGATTCAAACAGACGACTCATTGGAAAAGTCCTGAGGCTGGGAAAGATCAAGGGCAGAAGGAAAAGAGGGTGTCAGAGGAAGAGATGGCTGGATGGCATCACTGATGCAATGGACGTGAACTTGGGCAAACTCTGGGAGATGGTGAGGGACGGGGACACAATGCATGCTTCTGTCCATGGGGTCACAAAGAGTCAGACATGACTGGGTGACTGAAAAGCCAGAGCAAATATATCTTTATCCATTCCTCTGTCAAAGGACATTTAGGTATTTAGGTTGCTTCCATGTCTTGGCTATTGTAAAAAAAGTGCTGCAATGAACACTGGGGTACGTGTATCCTTTCAGACCATGTGTTTCTCTGGATATATGCCCAGGAGAGAGATTATCTCACTGAGTCAGACAGAGAAAGAGAAATATCATACCATATCCCTTATATGCAGAATCTAAAAAGAAATTATACAAATGAACTGATTTACAAAACAGATACAGACTCACAGATTTAGAGAACAAACTTTGGTTACCAGGGTGAAGGGTGGCGAGAAGGGATAGTTAGGGAGTTTGGGATGGACATGTACACACTGCTGTATTTAAAATAAATAAGCAACAAGGTCCTACTGTATAGCACATGGAACTCTGCTCAGCGTTAAGTGGCAGCTTGGATGGGAAGGGAGTTTGGCGGAGAGTGGATTATGTACATGTATGACTGAGTCCCTTCCCTGTTCACCTGGAAGTATCACATTATTAATTGGCTACACCCCAGTACAACATAAAAAGTTAAAAGACCACAGAAGTGGAGTACATCCAACACCATGGCCCCCACGAGCCCAGTCTTTAAAGAATCTGAAGAGTTCTTTGGAACAGTAAGACATCTCAACGCTAGTGGCACATCACGAGGTGTAGAGAATTGAAGTCCTACGCGTTACAAGTCCATGGGGATGCTACACACGTGGGTGTCAGGAGCACCATATGTGAACAGGATGGCAGGGGTTGGCGGCCACGCATTTTGCACAGACTTGCCAGTTCTCCACATCATGCTTAAGAGTGCTCTCTTTTCTCTGTTCACATGCATGCTCCATAAAGCATGTATTGAGCCCTTCCGAGTGCAGGCCCATGAAGCAGCCCTGAATGCGGACTCCACAACTTCTGATCCAAGCCCAGGCAAATCTCCCCTCATGCCTGGTCTTGACACGATGATTTACCGTACCTTGGAAAGAAAGGAAAAAATGTGCACTATCTCTTCCTCTCAGAGAGTCATATTTCAGACATCTGTACCTGGTGGCTTAATAGTAAATAATCCACCTGCCATTACAGGAAACACAAGAGGCTCAGGTTCAATCCCTGAGTCAGAAAGATCCCCTGGAGGAGGGCATAGCAACCCACTCCAGTATTCTTGTCTGGAGAATCCCATGGATGGAGGAGCCTGGTGGGTACAGTCCATGGAGCCACCAAGAGCTGGACAACGATTGGGTGACTGAGCACGCAGCAGTACCTTCTGCAAAGGTGAAATTTGCAATCATGTCGCGCCCGTCTCCAGAGTTCATTTAAGAGGGCCCTCCTCTGCATCTGTGTATTGCAATCCTCTCAATCCCCATTTCCCTGACCTCCCCATTTCCTGCAGGTCCCAGGTTTCCAGGGGTGATGGGCTCTGTCTAAAGGCATCACCTTTGCTTTCTCTTATGAGTTCCCCTGGGTCACAGTGGTGGCCGCCACCCTGTCCTGCTGAGGAATCGTGTAAGTCTATGAACGTTGCCCCACCGGACACTTTCCCTCCATCCCCACCCATATTCCAGCTCCAGACCCAGTCTCAGCAGACTCAAGAACAAGCACATTGGTGCTTCCAAAGTTGGACCCCTCTGAACCTCAGGAGAACCTGCCTGCAGTCTCAAATCACGTTTATCCCTCTCCTGTAATGCAGGCTTGGCTTAGCATATAGTCTAGGACATCAGAGTTCTTCTCCAAATGCCTCTAGTGGCTTATCTGCCCCTACGTTCAGTTTTTCTTGAGAGTCCCTTGGACTGCAAGGAGATCCAACCAGTCCATCCTAAAGGAGATAAGTCCTGGGTGTTCACTGGAAGGACTGATGCTGAAGCTTAAACTGCAATCCTTTGGCCACCTGATGTGAAGAGCTGACTCATTTGAAAAGACCCTGATGCTGGGAAAGATTGAGGGCAGGAGAAGAAGAGGATGACAGAGGATGAGATGGTTGGATGGCATCACCAACTCAACGGACATGAGTTTGAGTAAACTCTGGGAGTTGGTGATGGACAGGGAGGCCTGGCGTGCTACAGTTCATGGGGTCGCAAAGAGTCAGACACGACTGAGCGACTGAACTGAACTGAACCAAACTGAAGCTAAGCTGAGCTTCTAATAGTGAGATGTATTTCTTAAGCTACAAAAAATTCTGCCTTCCCCACGAAATGGAAGGTTAGGATCATTTGCCAGAATTCAGTACCTCCCTCCCTTTTATCTTCTTTTAGCTTTCCAGTCTGACATTTGTGGTTCTAGCATATCACACTAGATTTTACCTTGGGAAGTATCCCACAGTGAGAGGGATTCAATCTGGAAGTTCTAAACCTGCCAAAGGCATTCACCACACAATGCGATATTGCCTACGTGTCCCCGAGTGACATAATCCTTCCTGGAGGCAGTCCCCATCAGAGCCAGCTGAATCTACTCCCAATCTTGTGTTGTATATCCTGCCTCACCCTGAATAGCTCTTCGTTGACATGCCTTCTCTCCAGGTCTTAATTCTGTACCAACTGCCTGGGAGATGCCATCATGGGGTACAGACATCAAAATAACAATTCCACCCACTTGCTCAGATGTCCTTTGCCTACTTTATGCTGACTCTTCAGTGTTGCCCTCTTTCACTTCGAGTTCCTGGCCTGCCAGGCTGGCCCAGTCCTCAGGGTGACATACCTGTCCCCAGTGGCTCCCAGATGGTGGCCCAGATCCCCACACCCTCCCGGGAGTCATCCCAGGCTGTTTACTGAGACTGCCCTTCTCTGGTTAGACTTTTCTCGTCCCTTGTTATCCTTACTGATCTGACAAAAAAACAAGGAATCTCCTTTTCAAAGCTTCCTTTAAGAGTACTTGGATTAAATCCATCTCACTTTCCCTTTCTAAAGACCTATCCTGATAGGTCCTTTCTGAAGGTCCCTATCTGAAGACCTCAGTGTTTCTCCAGCCTTGTCACTTGGCTTCTGTCCCTGTTCTAAGTCTGAGGAATAGGCTTAATACCATTGCCATCCCTCCTTGATTCCCAGAGACAACCAGATAAGTTCATGTGGACAGTTTCCTGGGCTTCGGTTTTACAGTAACTTAGTTCCATTTTTTTCTCCATCTTAGTCCAGATAGAGAGCATATTCTCTTTATAATCAGGTCCTTATTACTTTACTTATATGTTGATAAAATTGGTCACCTGTGTGCACAGAGCATCACTTGGGGTCTGGGACTCTGAAACCTCAAGCCACATTCTGTGCTTGCAAGAGACACAAAAATCAGGCACCCAGGAGCCTGTCTCCACTTGCACTCTCTCTATTGGTGATCCTTTCCAGCCCCGAGGCTTTCAGTTCCACCCCCAGACTGACGACTCACAAATTAATATTTCACGTGAGCGCCGAACTAGTTCTGCTTCTCAAAATCTCCATGAGGGTTTTTAATCAGCATCACAAATTAATATATCAAACTCTTTATTCCCCGACTGGAAACTGGCTCCTGCCATGTCTCTCCCTCTTCAGTAAGCTGTCCCCAGCTCCCAGCTGTGCAAGCTTAAAACACTGATTTCATCTTTGATTTCTACCTTGATTTTCTTTTCTCTTTTTTAATTTTTAATTAAATTATTTATTTTAACAGGAGGCTGATTACAATATTGTGGTGGGTTTTGGCCATATGTTGACATGAATCTGCAAATATTATTGTTCCGCCTGCACAATATTACCCTAACATGCCAAATTCCCTTCGTGTGCACCGCTATAACCATGTTCCAACCCATCACCTCTCACTCGATTGTCTTTCTGCATCTGCTCCTGCCTTCCTGTAGTGCTAAGACCACAGAAGCTGGAGGGAATCAGGGCATTCGGCTCCTCCAGGTAAAAGTCTTGCCACTCCTCCTAGAGTGTAATTCATCTTCTTCCTGTGGCCAAACAACTCACACAAGTCTCCCCTCTAACTCCACCTGCCCCCTCCCTCCCAGTCCACCATTTTCCAGCCACAGGGATTATCTCTCTGCTCCTAAATGTGCACCCAAGCTTGCCCCCTTCTCGGTGCTCAGGCACTAGCCAGTCCTTTGTCTGGAATGTTCTTTCCTTGGATCTTCACATGGCTGACTCTTCCAAGCAGATCTTAGCTCAATGCCCCTCCTTAATGGACTTTCAATGGGACTGTCCAGCCAAAATTATCCCCATCCCTTCCTCTCTTAGCCCCTTTCCATCAGATTACCCCATTACATGTCCTGCATTGTACTTATCCCACTATCTGGGATAACCTGGATTGTTTATTTATCCCCTTGTAACCTAGTATTGTCAGCTTCATGAGATCAGTTACCTTAACTGGGACATTTTCCTCTTGGTTCCCACCAGAGCACCGGTGGAACAAGAAGAAACATCATCTTTGCGCATCTCAAACCACATGGGCTGCCTGAGAAGCACCCCCCTTGTCAGAAGCGAGGTGATTTATTTAAGTCTTGATAAGAAAGGAGAATTAAAACTCAACATTCAGAAAACTAAGATCATGACATCTGGTCCCATCACTTTATGGCAAATTGATTGAGAAACAGTGGCAGACTTTATTTTTGGGCTCCAAAATCACTGCAGATGGTGAGTGCAGCCATGAAGTTAAAAGATGGTTACTCCTTGGAATAAAAGCTATGACCAACCTAGACAGCATATTAAAAAGCAGAGACATTACTTTGCCAACAAAGGTCTGTCTAGTTAAGGCTATGATTTTTCCAGTGGTCATGTATGGATGTGAGAGTCGGACTATAAAGAAAACTGAACACTGAAGAATTGATGCTTTTGAACTGTGGTGTTGGAGAAGACTCTTGAGAGTCTCTTAGACTTCAAGGAGATCCAACCAGTCCATCCTAAAGGAAATTGGTCCTGAATATTTGAAAGGACTGATGTTGAAGCTGAAACTCCAATAGTTTGGCCACCTGATGCAAAGAGCTGACTTATTGGAAAAGACCCTGATACTGGGAAAGATTGAAGGCAGGAGGAGAAGGGTCTGACAGAGGATGAGGTGGTTGGATGGCATCACCAACTCGATGAACATGAATTTGAGTAAGCTCCGGGGGTTGGTGATGGACAGGGAGGCCTGGCATGCTGCAGTCCATGGGGTCACAGAGTCAGATATGACTGAGCGACTAAACTGAGCTGACTGAAGAAAGGAGAGAAGCCAGAAAACTGGGGAGACAATGCAGAGAAAAATACCATTCCTCTCCCCAAAACAGCCCAGAGGAATAGAGTGGGAAAACTTGTTCAGGAACACTGCTGCTGGACGCCAGAAAAGCAGAGCGAAGCCCCTCCTGTGCTTCTAGCCCAGGGGACCTGCCCATCCACCCATCATCTCAGAAGCTTCACATCGCATCCAACCCTCCTTTCACTCCACAGAGCAGGGAGCCTCCTATGGGTCCTACTCCTCTTATGCCCATCTGTGGTCCCCTTTATTCCAGCTGCTCTGGGCTGCCACAGGCTTGGTTCCAGCCTCACCATCCTCAGCTTGATCATCACAGCACTCACACCCTCTACATACCCATCATCCTCCACAAAGGGGATCTTTCCAAACTGGGCTCTTGTCATGCTACTCCCTGCTTTAAAAACCAAGCTAGTTCGGGGCAGGGAAAATATGAGATGAGTCTGGAGCATTTTGTGGTGGCCTGAAGTAAGAAAATGCTCAGAAATGAAAGAAAGAAAGAGAGACAGGAAGGAAGGAATAAAGGAAGGAAAGAAGGGGAAGCAGAGACAAAGGTAGGCAGGAAGGGAGGGAAGAGGGAGGGATGGACGTGGAAAGGAAGGAAAGGCAAGGGTGGATGGAGACACGTCAAAAGGATACAGGAGCTGAACTGATAAAGATCTCTATGACCAGAGTTGAAACAGTTCAGCAACAAAGCACATAATAATGACAGTATTGGATTGTAACACAAAGAAGCCAATAAATATTCACGAGTTCATAGTGATATAAACAAATGATGGAATAAATACATCACAAGTATTCCTTGCAGAATAATTCCAACAAATAAATGTAGAACAGGTGGGGGAAATGGAAAATGAATGTTAGAACACCGTAGCAAAAGTTATTGCAGGCAAGATTCGCCAGTGAATGCTTGTATTAAAGGGCAAATACTTAAGGAGAAAGATTTTCATTTAACCTCCAAGTGTCTTCCCCAAAATTAAATAGGGAAACGTGGTAACTTCATAATGGAGAAACCCCACCTGCAACATCTTCACTGAGGCACTGAGGTTAATATCACCAAACTGAGCACCTCTTTTCCACATGCAGAGAGCAGTCCATCACCTCTGGGGCACTCTTCCTATAAATCTATAACCTCAATACGATCTTGCAGAAACATCATAAAAATCCAAAGAGACATTTTACAACACACCAAACAACAGTCTTCCAAAATGTCAGGGGAATGAATGATTTGGGGAATACTCAGGAAGAGACCGGCAGAGACTAAAGACTTGAAACTGAGTGCAAATGGAACCTCCATTGGATCTTGGACGAGATAAGGACATTAGTGGGGAAACACAAAATCTTAATAGTCTGTGGTTTAGTTATGATATTATGCCCGTATTAATTTCTAATTTTGACAAACGCACCATGGTCAATCAGTTCAGTCACTCAGTCATGTCCAACTCTTTGCGACCCCATGGACTGCAACACGCCAGGCTTCCCTGTCCATCACCAACTCCTGGAGCTTACTCAAACTCATGTCCACCCAACCTCTGTCATCCCCTTCTCCTCCTGCCTTCAATCTTTCCCAGCACCAGGGTCTTTTCCAATGAGTCAGTTCTTCGCATCAGGTGGCCAAAGGATTGGAGTTTCAGCTTCAACATCAGTCCTTCCAAAGAACACCCAAGGACTGATCTCCTTTAGGATGGACTGATTCCATCTCCTTGCAGTTCAAGGGACCCTCAAGAGTCTTCTTCAACACCACAGTTCAAAAGCATCAATTCTTCATGCTCAGCTTTCTTTATAGTCCAACTCTCACATCCATACATGACTACTGGAAAAACCATTGCTTTGACTAGACGGCCTTTTGTTGGCAAAGCAATGTCTCTGCTTTTGAATATGCTGTCTAGTTGGTCATAACTTTTCTTCCAAGGAGCAAGTGTCTTTTAATTTCATGGCTGCAGTCACCACCTGCAGTGACTTTGGAGCCCGAGGGTGGCAATGGATGTTCACATTAGAGGAAGTCGGGTATGTAGGAGTTCTCTGTCCTGCTTTTGCAACTCTTCTGTAAATCTAAAGTTACTCAGGGGCTTCCCTGGTGGTTCAGTGGCTGAGAATCCACCTGCCAATGCAGGAGGCATGGATTCTTTGATCCCTGGTCCAGGAAGATCCCACATGTTGTGAGGCAACTAAGCCTGAGAGCCACAGCTTCAGACGCCTCTGCGCCCAGAGCCCATGCTCCACAGCAAGAGAAGCCCCCGCAGCGAAAAGCCTCCTCATTTTGACTGGGGAGTAGCCCCCATCCTCCCCAACTAGAGAAAGCACGAGCACAGCAACAGTGGCCCAGAGCGGCCGAAAACAAATACAGAAATGTCGAAATAAAAGGCAAGCAAAATAATTTAAAAGCCCCTTGCTAGCTTGGCAGGGCCAGTAGAATCCAACCTCTTTGCTGCAGCAACAGAACCGCCCAGGATCTTAGCTCCTGGGGATTCTTGAGGAAAGGTCCCCCTCCATGCGCCACCCCCCAGTACCTTCAAGCAGCATCACTCTCCAACCGCATGAAGCTCTTCACAGCCCTCTAGGCAGCCCAGGCTTCATAGTCACAGGCCCCAAGCCTTCATCCCTCCTTCATCTTGGAGTCTGTTTCTTAATCAAGTTCTTGGTCAAAGTCAAAGCAGAAGTCACTTTTGCATGACTTTCCTGAGCCCCCACTTCCACCACGGGCAGATTAACTCTTCCTGCCCCACGTCGCCCCCTCCCCACCCTCTACACCCTGTGATGACTTCTGCCATGGCCCCCTCCCCATTGTCTGCACAATGACTAAACTCTTGGTTCCCAGGACAGAACTGGGGCATATTTATCTTCATGGTCCTCAGTCAATACTAACGATGTGTGAGATTAATCGGGAAGGAGGGTGTTCCTGGAGCTGGACAAACCCATCTGGTTAATCAGCTTCTGTAGGCAGAGCCTTGGGGAGGGCAGGGAAGGCTGGCACCCTGCGTCCTGGGAGATGGTGCTCATCCATCACTCTCCAGCCCTGCCAGCAGCCAGCAGCAAAGTGCCTGCACCAAAGGTCACCTCCTCGGCTTCTGTGAAAAGCCAGGGTCTAAGCTAAAATGCATAACAACTAGGAAGAAAAGCTTTCTACTCAAGAAATGAGTTGCTTTTAGACATAGCTGAACTAACCAGCAATGCAAAAAAGGTTACTGGAATGTGAACAGGAACTAGATTTACTACTCATTAAACCAAACCATTTGATAGAATTCCCCCTTATGGCTCAGAACGTAAAGAGTCTGCTTGCAGTGCAGGAGACCTGGGTTAGATCCCTGGGTTGAGAAGGTCCCCTGGAGAAGGGAATGGCAACCCACTCCAGTATTCTTGCCTAGAGAATCTCATGGACAGAGTGAGAGAGTCAATTCCTAAACAGGTTGATAAGAAGTCCAGGGGTCCCCAAGGAGAAAGGACTCTGGGGCTCTTGAAGAGGAGAAAGGGGTCTGGGGTTCTCAGGAGGAGGAAAGGACAAACTTCTTTTTCCTCTACATTCCTTAGTCTTAGTCACAGAAAAAGTATTTTTCTTTAAGCCCAGAACTGATAATTATACAATGAACAACTCAGTTTAAACTCTGTGAAAGTGAAAGTGAAGTCGCTCAGTCGTGTCCGACTCTTTGCGATCCCATGGACTGTGTAGCCCACCAGGCTTCTCCATCCATGGAATTTTCTAGGCATGAGTACTGGAGTGGGTTGCCATTTCCTTCTCCATTAAACTCTGTACTGGGGATTATATCCTAGGGAAGGACTAGGATTATATCCTAGGAAAGGACTGATGTTGAGGCTGAAACTCCAATACTTTGGCCTCCTGATGTGAAGAGCTGACTCATTTGAAAAGACTCTGATGCTGGGAAAGATTGAAGGCGGGAGGAGAAGGGGATGACAGAGGATGAGATGGTTGGATGGCATCACTGACTCAATGGACATGAGTTTGATTAAACTCTGGGAGCTGGTGATGGACAGGGAGCCCTTGGGGTTGCAAAGAGCTGGACACGACTGAGTGACTGAACTGAAGTGAACTGAACTGAGGGATTATATAACAACAATGTATCCTGCTTGAGGACAGTTTTTCCTTCCTGAAAACCTTCTGGCTAATCCTGTTACCTTAAAATGTAAATTATGGGAGTGGGTCTGGTAAAATTTTCACAAACTTGAGACATTCTTTTGATTTGTTGTAATAATTAATTCCCTGGAGAAGGAAATGACAACCCCCTCCTGTATTGTTGCTTGGAAAATCCCAAGGACAGAGGAGCTTGGCAGGCTACAGTCCATAGGGTCAAAAGAGTTGGACACAACTTAGGACTATCTTTCTTAACTAATTAAAAAAGCATATAACTCCCTTGCTAACACTAGCGAGGGGGCACTCTCCGCCCCCCTTCTGATGTCTGTGGCAGAAACTTTCCCTGTCCCTCTCATACTTTAATAAAACTCTGCTACACAGAAGTCTTGAGCGATGAAGCCTGGTTCCTGGTCTCGAAGCTAAATCTTCTTCAGAGATCGTGATCCAAAACTGTTCACTGTAAGCTATCAAGAGGAGCCTGGCAGGTTACAGTCCATGGGATCACAAAGAGTCGGACACAGTTGAGCAACTAATACTTTCACTCTCTGTGGCCAGCTTGAATTAGTCTATGTATTTAAAGGTAATAAGTCCCCATTCTTTTGTAAAAGCCTAAACCTTACATATTTCAAACTTTCTCAAAACTCACTCCTTTGTGCTCACTTGAACCCAAGTGACTACAGATTCTGAAGCTGCCTGCTCGCCTGCAGCAGATTCTGAAAGGACGACGTTTGCCTTGTAATTTAGACTTCAGTCCCACAGTTTGATATCCGCAGCTCTCCCAGACCTCGGGCTACTGATGTGAGAGCACCTTCGGTCTGGCTTTTTCAGGTCAGTGAAGACTGCTTTTTTAAAGTTTTTCTTGGTATGTGCTTTTCCGTATTGATTTCTCCCAATTCCAAAATAGAGTTCAAACAGTACAGCCGTAATAGCTCTCGGATTTCAAACCCCTTGCTCTTGATTTGTGGCTCTTAATGTTTCATGCATGTGGCCCTTACATAACTCTGCGTCTCCACCTCGGTATCGATTCCCTGCCCTCACCTTCAATATTTGATCATAGCAATGAGAAGAGCCAAATAAGTAACTGCAGCTTTTGGAGCTGGACTCAAAAGTAATTCTTCTTCCCGTTAATGCAAGAGGAGAAAAGGAAAAGAAGAGAAAGGAAATTGCGTTTATTTCTCAGAAGAGCAGCCCGCTATTTTCTGAAAATGATACTTTTATTGAGTTCATTTTCAGGACAGGACACAGAGAGGCCAGCTAGGAGGAGCTCCTGCTATTTCTTCCCACCTCCTTCTTGGCCTTAGGAACAGGCGGTAGGTCAGCAGCTCCCGACTTGCCCCCGCTGGTTCTCTGTCAAGAAGTGGGATCAAGGAAGCCTGGCATCCGAATGCCTCCGAGTCACCTCCCCATGATGCTCCACGGTGGGCCTTCTTCCGGGCTCCTGAGCTTCCCACCAGAAAAGCCGTGATGCGGTCCTGATGGTGCTTCTACTTCACCTGCAGCAGCCCTTCTGGTCCCCATCACTGGGGAAATATCTGTCAGTTTCCCAGAGAGGTTTTGGGCATATTTAACCAAGGATTCATCCACCTAGTCAACTAGCCTAAAACGGAGAAATTCTTCCTTCTATCTCTAATTATATCCTTGCACCCATATCCCACCTGGCTGGTCATCGAGTCCTGAGGCTGCCCCTCAGAAGGACCTCTGTAATGTAGCCCCCCCTTTTTTTTCCTATCTTCAATACACTAGTGAAGGGTCAGATTTGATATTTCCACCTGGAACTACAGTTAAGAAGGACTTTTGCATCCCTTTCCAGAGGTTACAGGGGAGAAGGGACCAGGAAGAGGAAGCAGATGGGTCCCAGCCCCAGAAAGAAAGTGAGCTCTTGGAGGATTGATATATGGGATAATGGGAGCGATGAAGGCAAGTCTTATTTTCTAAGATCCTGAGTAAGGTTTCTAAACCTGAGTAAGACAGAACAGACTAGAATCTCCAAAAACTTAGTTATCCCATTATAATTGTGAACAGACATTGATTAGGATTATGACTTACATTCAATCATCTCTTTTAGTTTCTTGATGTCATTCGATAGTTAAATGGGTTTTATAATAACAAAATGTAGTGCTATTTAACTCAGGTTGGCCCAAAGATATAAAAATATGTCTCACCTTTTATAACATACAGCAGAAAGTATCCCCAGTTGTATGTCCGTAAACCTCTCGTGGGATAAAACAGTGTACCTAAGCTTGTTAATAAATGAGCCACTGTAAATTAAAAATGTTTCATGGACTCCTAGTGTTAATATAGCTTTTAGCCTAGTGACACTTCAGCATGTCCAAACATAAAACTAAATATGAAATCTTTATACTAGTAACTTTGAGACAATTGTAAAACTGAAATAATTTGAAAAATTAAACCACCAGTCTTAGCTTTATTAATTATATACTTTGAATACTAAGAATTATGTCATTTTACTGAAACTAAATCGGTGTTCTGAACACAAATATGATGTAGACCATCCCTGTGCAGCTCCTACTGGACTTGACAAGTTTCACAGTGTAAATACCACAGGCCCTGGGATAATCCCAATGGCTATGAAACCACAGTGAACAGTCTAGCACAGATGTGTTTGGAAAAACAGAAAAGGAGGAAGAAGATGGAGAATGTATATTTGAAAAGAAAACTGTTCAGGGACTTCCCTGCTGGTCCAGTGGTTAAGAATCCACCTTCTTATGCAGGGGACACAGGTTCGGTCCCTGGTCAGGAAACTAAGATCCCGCATGCTGCAGGGCAGCCAAGTCCATGCCCCACAACTCCTGAGTCTGCTCGCTCTAGAGCTGGAGTGCCACAATTCAAGGAAAGCCCTCACACTGCAAGGAAAACCCCATTCGCCCCGACGAAGGTCCCTAGGGCCGCGACTAAGACCCAAATGAGCAAACGCTGTTGCTGTTTAGTTGGTAAGTCACGCACAACTCTGTGACCCCATGGAATGTAGCCCACCAGGCTCCTTTATCCATGGAATTTCCCAGGTAAGAATTCTGGAGTAGGGTAGCCATTTCCCTCTCCAGGAGATCTTCCCAACCCAGGGATCGAATCCACGTCTCCTGCATTACAGGCAGATTTTTCACTGCTGAGCCACAAAGGAAGCCCAAATAAATAAACATTTTTGTAAAAAGAGAGTGGCTCAGAACTTTATTACATTGATGAAGGACATCACCTATAGATCCACCAATTCCTAAATTCCAGAGTAAGACAAATTTTTAAGAAAGATACTTCCTGACTCAGAACTAATAGGGAAGCTTATATCGATTTAAGCCTCAAGCCAATAAATATTACAAACTCTGGTGGGGGTGGGGGGCGGGTGCTGGGGAGGAAAAAACTCTTGAAGGCCCTGGAGATGAGCCTAGAGAATAAAGAGTCTGGAGGCACATGATCCTTGGAGAAGGGAAGCAAACGTGTGAGCACAACACTCAGCACTTGGCCAGGCTTTTCTCTGAGGACACTTCTGATTAAAGACAGCAGATGGGGGCATACAGCTCAAACAGAAAGCAGTGGTCTTGCTGGAATGGAAGAAATGGGGCTGAAGTGATCAGAAACTAAGAAAAAAGTCCTAGAGAGGAAGGAGACATAGGTGGAAGCTCCAAAACCTTCACACTAAATTGAGTCAAGTCCCTGCACAGCTCCAAGAAGCCCAAGAGAAATATTTCAGGAGCTTTCTGCCACTAGAGAGACAGGGATTGGCGTTCAAGTCTCACCAGCTAGGCAAGCAAGCTGAATGCCTCAAGCTTCCCACTGAAGTCCCTGAAGAGCCACACAGTCGGAATAAACATCACATTTTAGGACTAACAGATTCACTGTCCGACCAAGAGTAAAATCTAATTAATTAGCAGCAAAGCCTTAAACAAACTCTCCACAGGATTTAGGGGCTTACCTGGTAATTTAACCGCCTTCCAGAGCAAGTATGACATCCTGCAGAGGAAGATATCAAAATCCAGAGTTCCTACAATGTTCCAAAGAAAATATCAGCCTAAAGTCAAAGATTACTAGACATGAAAAAGGAGCAGAAAAAGCGGTCACCATGTGAAGAGAAGAAAAAAGCAGTCAAATGAGATTGTCATACTGAGTGAAGCAAGTCAGACACAGAAAGACAAATATCGTATGGTATTGCTTATATGTGGAAGAAAAAACAAATGAACTCATTTATAAAACAGAAGTCGAGTTACAGATGTAGAAAACAAACAGGTTACCAGGGGGTAAGGGGAAGAGAGGTAAACTGGGGGGTTGGGCTTTACATAAACACACTACCACATGTAAACTGGGGGCTTTCCAGGCGGCGCTAGTGGTGAAGAATCTGCCTGCCAATGCAGGAGATGCATGGCATGGGTTCCATCCCTGGGTCGGGAAGATCCCCTAGAGGAGGGCATGGCAACACACTCCAGTATTCTTGCCTGGGAAATCCCATGGACAGAGGAGCCTGGTGGGCCACAGTCCATGGGCTCACAGGGTCAACACAACTGAAGCAACTTAGCATGCACACACACATATCTAAAATATGCTGGAGAGGGTGTGGAGAAAAGGGAACTCTCTTACACTGTTGGTGGGAATGCAAACTAATACAGCCACTATGGAGAACAGTGTGGAGATTCCTTAAAAAACTGGAAATAGAACTGCCTTATGATCCAGCAATCCCACTGCTGGGCATACACACTGAGGAAACCAGAAGGGAAAGAGACACGTGTACCCCAATGTTCATCGCAGCACTGTTTATAATAGCCAGGACATGGAAGCAACCTAGATGTCCATCAGCAGATGAATGGATAAGAAAGCTGTGGTACATATACACAATGGAGTATTACTCAGCCATTAAAAAGAATACATTTGAATCAGTTCTAATGAGGTGGATGAAACTGGAGCCTATTATACAGAGTGAAGTAAGCCAGAAGGAAAAACATAAATACAGTATACTAACGCATATATATGGAATTTAGAAAGATGGTAACAATAACCCGGTGTACGAGAAAGCAAAAGAGACACTGATGTATAGAACAGTCTTATGGACTCTGTGGGAGAGGGAGAGGGTGGGAAGATTTGGGAGAATGGCAATGAAACATGTAAAATATCATGTAGGAAACAAGTTGCCAGTCCAGGTTCGATGCACGATGCTGGATGCTTGGGGCTGGTGCACTGGGAGGGCCCAGAGGGATGGTATGGGGAGGAGGTGGGAGGAGGGTTCGGGATGGGGAACACATGTATACCTGTGGCGGATTCATTTTGATATTTGGCAAAACTAATACAATTATGTAGTTTAAAAATAAAATAAAATTAGAAAAAAAAATGATAATACACTGTGAAAAAAAAAAAAATAAAACTAATAAGAACCCGCTGCACAGCACAGGTAACTCTACTCAGCACACTGCAGTGGCCTCGATGGGAAAAGAACCTACAAAAGAAGTAAAAGAGTGGATGATGCATGTATTTACATAGCTGACTCACTCTGAGTGCATCGGAAATAACACAACATTGTAAATCAACTATAAAAATAAGTCAGTAAGTCGCACTGAATAGATTGAGCAAAAGCAAGCAATAAAGTGATACACCATCAGTGAATTCCTTAACTTTTCATTACCTAATTTATTTAATACTTTATTCTTAATGAGCCTGATTTCTTAAGTTATCCTTTTAAATTGTTCAGTTCTGGGACATCGTAAAGAAAACCCAAACTGACCAAATGCTGCTCAATTTATTCAGCCCTTCACTTCAGAATGTATCGTGATTGACAATGAACACAATTTTAGACCCATTAAGGCACAGTCTTCCTCATGCCCCTTACACATTTTCATTTTCTCATACCAAGTTTTCAAGTTTTATTGTAATGTCACCTTCATTGTGTGTTTGAGCAAGATCCACCTTTCACTAAAAACATTCAAAAGCATTTTAATCCTAAAAGAAAAATGCCTAAATTTAGACGTGGCTTTTTGTAGACATTTTCATGCATAACATTAACAGAAAATAACTCCTGCCCACTAAGTGTGGATGGTACAGACTCAGCACTCACTTCTTTTGTGCGCTGGAAACCACGCTAACGTTTTCTCTGAGGCTCACGGTTGACGTCACTCTTCTAGTAAGAATTTTATCTTGTTCAAATAAAGCAAAGATTTGGTATTCTTTTCATGTGGTCAGGAAAGGCTGAAAGGTCAAATGTGATAAGAGATTCTATCTTTGGGAAGATTTGGAAAATAGCATATATAATTATTGCATTCATTGGGCTTCCCTGGTGGTTCAGACTAAAGAGTCTGCCTGCAGTGCAGGAGGCTAGGTTTGATCCCCGGGTTGGGAAGATCCCCTGTGGGAGGGTATGGCAACCCACCCCCATATTCTTGCCTGGAGATTCCCATGGACAGAGGATTCTGGTGGGTTACAGGCCATAGGGTCACAAAGAGTTGTACATTACTGAGTGACCAACACAACACTTGTTCCAAAAACTGTTATCACTAAACGTATAGTTGAGTCATGACTCCCAGTAAAAAATGGATTTTCAGCCAACATTCTGGTTTGTACACTTTTATCTTTACCAGTGTTATTAGTGTTTTCTCCTTTATATCAAAACCTGAAACTGAAAGTTGTTCGGTCACACCTTTCTCATATCAAAGCCTACACATTTTACAGTAGATATAAAACCAATGACAGCCGTTAATTTTGATGTCTGTTTTCATCTTTCTGGTGGTTAAGACTAAATCCACAAATGTTATTTGTTCAACAGAACATTTTGTCTTTGGTACAGGTGATGGAAATGGGTAATATTTACTTTTTAAAACATTTGTGTGTGATTTCTTCTCTTACTTTAGTAAGATGTCCATTCACATCCATTCATTAAGATATGGGTCTCATTTGAATATTTCATCCTTGATAATCTTCATATGCTTTATTTTTTAACCAAAATTCCAGGTTCAGCCATTCTACCGTTTAGTTTTGCAGGCATTTCTACTAGGAAATTTCTATTGCTTTCCATAAATATTGTACTGTGGGTATCACAAAAAAAAATCATCGTGCTTGCTAATAGTGAGCAGATAACACGACTCTTTAAGAACATCGCATCAACGTACTTCCAGGTCCGCAAGTCTTTCTTCAGCGCGCTCACTCACTGTTCGTTCAGACTGTTCCCCATGGCAGTAACTACCTGTGTGACTTCTCTGGTTCTAGGTGCAAATGCTGTCTTATGTTCTTATAATTAAGAGTTTGGATGTTTGCAGCCACAGATACCACCTTACCCAAAGCTACGTTACAAAATATGAAAAAATAGTTGCAAAATACTTCACTTTAAACTTAAAATCTGTAAGTTGGTGGCTATACTTTCTTCTTCCAATAGAAATCATGGCAAAGTAAAATACTCAATTTTCTATCAGGCTTATGGAGAGAAAATCAGAATCGTCAATTTGAATCAGATTGCCTTTGCTAGAAACATTCACACACGACCCAAATGGTGTGATGAGGCTTCATCTCTCTCGCCCTATTTGCCTATTTCATGAATATCATTTTCCTCATCTCCTAACAGCAGGCTGGTGCTCTGTCACTTCCAGCTGTGGTTTGGATAAGAAATACTCTTTCCCACTCTCATTGTTTGATCAAAAATTCAATCTTCCTTTAATAATGACTATAAAGAGATTTTATCTGACCTGTTTAAGTTTTGTATCTGATGAGAACAATTTTCTTGCTCATTTTCATTTTTTTTTCAATAATGAAATCTAACTAATTATGCAATGTATAACATTGAGTTTGCAAATTTCATCTGAGTCACACACCACAGAAGTCTGCTCAGTTTCATTGTTTCCAGATTAATTTTAAATGTTAATGTGAGCAGAGTTCCTTTCATGAAGATTTTCCTATTTCCTTCTCAGCTTTCTGTTTCTGAGCCCCACTTCCATATCTTCTATTGCACACATACACACAAAAAAAAACCTGGCTGTATTTATTCTCCATGATCTAAAGTTTATAATATGCATTTCGATTAAAATATACAATGGAATGCTGTTTGAACTGTATTCATTTAAATACATTTTCATCAAAAATATAAATACATGGAATTCGTGTGAGTGCTCAGTCAGGTCCAATTCTTTGCTACCCCATGGACTGTGGCGAGTTAGGCTCCTCTGTCCATGGAATTTTCAAGGCAAGAATACTGGAGACGGTTGCCATTTCATATACGGAATTTAGAAAGATTGATGGCACCAATGATCCTACATGCCGGGCAATAAAGGGGACTCAGACATAAAGAACAGACTTTTGGACTTGGTGGGAGAAGGCGAGGGCGGGATGACTTGAGAGAATAGCATTGACACATATACATTAACAGACAGTAATTCAAGTCAAATCCTAAAGGAATCTAGTCAAACCAGTCAATCCTAAAGGAAATCAAACCAGAATATTCACTGGAAGGACTAATGCCAAAGCCGAAGATCCAATACTTTGGATGGCATCACTGACTCAAAAGACATGAGTTTGAGCAAGCTCTGGGAGATAGTGAAGGACAGGAAAGCCTGGCGTGCTGCAGTCCATGGGGCTGCAAAGAGTCGGACACGACTGAGCGACCGAAAAGCAACAGTATACAATAACATATGTAACAGAAATGACCACTGCACGTTCAAGGCAGGAAACAGGGCACCCAAAGCCGGTGCTCCGGGACAACCCAGAGGGACGGGGTGGGGAGGGAGGTGCGAAGGGGCTTCAGGATGGAGGGGACATGTGGATAACTTCGGCCGATTCATGTTGATGTAGGGCAAAAACCGTCACAATACCATAAAGTAATTATCCTCCAATTAAAATTAATACATTAATTTTTTTAAAAAGAAAAAGGAAAAAATAAATACATGAAACATATATCTATAAATGTACAAATTATATCTATAAAAATATAATCTGTACACTTATATATGCAGCTGCTGCTAAGTTGCTTCAGTCGTGTCCGACTCTGTGTGACCCCATGGACTGCAGCCTACCAGGCTTCTCCGTCCATGGGATTCTCCAGGCAAGCACACTGGAGTGGGCTGCCATTTCCTTCTCCAATGCATGAAAGTGAAAAGTGAAAGTGAAGTCGCTCAGTCGTGTCCGACTCTTCACGACCCCTTGGACTGCAGCCTACCAGGCTCCTCCATCCATGGGATTTTCCAGGCAACAGTACTGGAGTGGGGTGCCATTGCCTTCTCCTATATACATGAAATATATCTATAAATATATATCTATAAATGTACCAATTAAAATAACATTAAAATGACAATTAAAAATATACTCCATGTATTATCTCAAAAAATTTATTCTTCTTGTAAAATATTTAAACCAATTTTTATAATTGAAGGTCAAACACAAACTGTGATTAATGAACTCAAATTTTTTAAATCAAAATCATATAAATAAAGCTGTAGTTATATAAATTTGTTAAACTATAATTCAAGTGCTAAATATTTTTATAGCTGTAAAGTTATTTACAGTTTTCCTGTTGAAATCCTCCTAGATGCCAGTGTAAAGACTCCCCATCACACTGCACTCCAGGGACTGGTGTATCTAGATGGACCCCAGCACATGCCCCTTGCAGGACCCATGCTGCAAAGTCTGGGGCGACTCACATGCCTGTTCACATTCAGAGTGGTCTCCTCTGCTCTGAGGCCACAGGGCAGATGTGGAGAAGTTGACCTGGGGGCCTGAATGGTGTTAGCCAAGAGATACGCGGTTTGCTGTGCCACGTGGAGGACAGGTGCTGCCCACAAACACGTCTGTCTGTGTCTGTTCTCCCAACACCGAGCCCAGAGCAGGGGCAAGGCCGGCAGTGCCTACTGGGCCCCTCTACAGAACCACGTGCACAGGTGAGCAGGGACCGCGAGCAGTGATGCTCAGGGAGGGGTCTTTCTAAAAGCCACAGCCACACCCACAGTCCAGATGCCCACTCACAGAGGAATAACTGAATCATTTGCTGTGCTTTCATAAAACGGATACAGAACAGCCACAGAAATGAAAGAGCTAGACGGACCTGCAACAACACAAGTGAATGCCACGCACGTCAGTTGAACAAGAGAAGCTCAAGGTAAAAAGTGATTGATTTCACTGAAAGCAAACAAGCAAACAGATCTTGGACTGTGCCTGCTGGAAAATCCTTAAAGAGATAGGAATACCAGACTACCATAACTGCCTCCTGAGAAACATGTATGCTGGTCAAGAAGCAACAGTTAGAACCGGACATGGAACAACTGACCAGTTCAAAATTGGGAAAGGAGTATGACAAGGCTGTATATGGTCACCCTGTTTATTTAGCTTATACACGAAGTACATCATGCGAAATGCCAGGCTGGATGAAGCACAAGCAGTAGTCAAGATTGCCGGGAGAAATACCAACAACCTCAGATATGCAGATGACACCACCCTTATGGCAGAAAGCGAAGAGAAGCAAAAGAGCCTCTTGATGAAAGTGAAAGAGAAGAGTGAAAAAGCTGGCCTAAAGCCCAACATTCAAAAAACTAAGATCATGGCATGCAGTCCCATCACTTGTTAACAAACAGATGGGTATAATGTGGAAGCAGTGACAGATTTCCTTTTGTTGGTCTCCAAAATCACAGAGGACCATGACTGCAGCCGTGAAATTAAAAGACGCTTGCTCCTTGGAAGGAAAGCTGTGACAAACCTAGACAGCATATGAAAAAGCAGAGACATCACTATATGCCAACAAAAGTCTGTATAGGCAAAGCTATGGTTTTTCCAGTAGTCGTGTACAATGTAAGAGGTGGACCATAAAGAAGGCTGAGCGCTGAAGAACTGATGCCTTTGAACTGTGGTGTTGGAGAAAATTCTTGAGAGTCCCTTGGACAGGAAGGAAATCAAACCAGTCAATCCTAAAGGAAATCAACTATGAATATTCACTGGAAGGACTGATGCTGAAGTTCCAGTACTTAGGCTGCTTGATGTGAAGAGTGGACTCTTTGGAAAAGACCCTGATGCTGGGAAAGACTGAGGGCAAGAGGAGAAAGGGGTGACAGAGGATGAGATGGTTGGATCATATCACCAAATCAATGGACATGAGTTTGAGTAAATTCAAGAAGACAGTAAAGGATACAGATGCCTGGAGTGCTATAGTCCATGGGGTCAGACATGACTTAGCAACTGAACAACAATGAGTGTCAGGAATAATTATAAAGCGGAGCCAGGAAGGGGTCACCACAATAGTCAATGGTTGGCATGTGGGTAGCTTTTAAGGGGATGGGGAGGGACAGTCACTGCAGGGGGCATGGGTGTCCTTAGCCTGTGGGGACACTGGAATTGTCTTTGCTATGGTCTGCCTATTTGTGTCCCCCAAACTCAAATGTTGGAGACCTAATGACCAAGGGGACACTATTAGGAGATGAGCCTCTTGGGAGCTGATTAGGTCCTGAAAGTGGATGCTTCCTGAATGCGGTCACTGTCCTTCTAAAAGAGGCCCCAGGGACTTCCTTCACCCTTTCACCCATGTGGGGCACAGTGAGAAGTGTGAATTCAGAGGAGGGCCCCCACCTCACCACATGGACAGCATGGCCACGGATGTCCAGCCTCTGGAATGGTGAGGAATAAATGTCTGTTGTTTCTAAGCTGCCCAGATTCTGGTGTTTCCTCAGAGGAGCCAGGATGGAGGAATAGGGCAGTTTTCTCTCTGACTTTGGTGGGGTTGTATGCGTTTCACTGGTACATTTCACAGCATCATTTATTAAGCACACATTTACAGTGGTGTACTTTTCTGTATATTACACATCAAGAGAAAAATTTTTTTTAATGAATGGAGGGCAAAAATTAGAAGATAGCAGCTCTAGATGACTTGTTTAATCATTCATTCAGCAAATATTTATCCATACTGTGTGCCAGGCTCTTCACAAAATGTTCAGAAGCAAATTCAACATTTGAGATCCCACTCTGTCTTTTAAGAAGACATTTGTAAGCAGTCTCCTCACTTCCTCTCAGCTTGTAGCCAGAAATACTGCAAAGGGTAAGACACGTACGTCCTCTCCTTGAAAACTTGCCCCTGCCTGTCCTGAGTGCTGGTGAGAATCAGGGCTCTTTTCTAATGATGCTCAAAACAGACAATGCAGGCCTGCATCACTGACATCCACCAGTGTCCTTTATTAAGTAACCTGCAAACTCTCCCTTGGACTTCCCAGGCGGTGCAGTGGTAAAGAATCCATCTGCCAACGTAGCAACTGCGAGAGACGGGGGTTTGATCCCTGGGTAGGGAAGATCCCTAGAGTAGGAAATAGCAACCTGCTCTGGTATTCTTCCCTAGAGAACTCATGGACAGAGGGCTGCACTCCAGGGGGTTGCAAGGAGTTGTAGACACACAAACACCCCTTCTCTCAGCTTTCCTACAGGAGGGAGACTTGGGGAGTGTTATCAGAGCCCCTCCAGAGCTGTCCTTGGTGCTGAACCTTGCAGAGCAAGGAACTCTGAATCTTTCAACTTCTCCTCATTCTTCAAAACATATCAGCTCTTTTTGGGAGAGGGGACTACCATCTCAATTTTTTATTTTAGCAGGGGTTGGTGGCCAAGAAATTTAAAACACAAATACAATAAATTCTTTCTCGTGTTTTCAGTGGAGCAAAACACACTCGTCCATCATTCTTTACACCACTCCGATGGACAGCTTATTTTCTAATGAACTAAGCTTCTCGACAACCTCAAATGTACACCAATAACCAGGCTCAAATGAGGGCTTAGCTCATAATCCCCACAACTCTGTGATATTCAGGAAACATATAAAGACTGCTTGTAGACTGTGTATAACTGAAATTCATAGACCAGCATCCCAGCAAAGGCGGTCACTCTGGTCTTTGCCAGAGAAGCAGGTGAGATGAATTCAAATCCTCTCAGGCAGATTCTTTACCGTTTGAGCTACAGGAAAGTCTTCTAAAACACCACAGGCTGGCAATTCCATGCACTTAAGACTCAGTCATGGACAACCACCTTCTGACTCTAGCAGTGGAACATGATGCTCAGGAAATAAGTGGAAAACTTAATATAAATAAACCACACTTGAATTCTAGTAGACTATGTGGCATTATTAAATTTTTTCTTGTAATGCTTAATATCTTTCTTGATTTCTCAATATCTCTTTACAGCATTGGGAGAACATTTTCAAAGCCGCCTTGTCGCTAATTTAATACCTACGAATTCCCCATGGATATGTAGAAAGATTGTACAGCTTAGGGGATTAAGTACTCTACATCTTATTACAAAAGTACAGGTTCAAAATATATAAAGCCCTATTATCTGAAGAATATTTTCCCTGTATATAAAATAAGTTACTTTAGGAGAGAAAATTATCATGTTAAAAGGCACATCACATCACCATCAATAAAACAATGTGTTTAAATACAAGTCAAAGAGTTAAAAGTCAAGAAAACTAAGAAGAAAGTTATCATTTCAGTATGATATTACCCTGTATTTATATAAAACTCTTTTAATGGAATTATTATTATATTATTCATATAACCTTGAATTCCTTTCATTGTTATCCAGTAATATAATCCCAATTAGCAGTACTATTCTCACTCTTTTGTGTTATTACAACCACTCTTCAAGAGAACTCAAAGTAAATAAGTTTAATTAAAGTTAATCTTTGGAATCCCCACTGAGGCAGAATGAAGTGGACATTATCCTCTTTGTACATAGAAATGTATGTCCATGAGAAGAATCCCAGATGAGGACTTCGGTGTTACCAAGGGGAAAACATCCAGGTGTTTGAGATGAATGTGGTCCTGTGTGCTTACTGGATGCTGACTTAGGTCTCCCAGTTATGAGTCTGCACTTCATTGGTGACCAGTCTTTATGATGATGATCAACAGGCAGTCAGAATACCATTCCGGGCAGGGTGTCTCAGAAGCTCTCAGAACATCTCTGAGAGCTGTTCGTGGACCAGCCCTGGTCCACTGGCATCCAGGTGAGAAGAGAAGGGGGAGATGGGGCAGAGCGAAGGGAGGAGGAGAAACTGTCATGTCATCCTGTTCATTTCCAGCATAGTCCAAAAGCCCAAACCAAGAAAATCATTGCTGAAAGCATCATGCCTTGTCTCAGTAGAAATGAAAAAATTGTCTGTATTTGTCCCTTTTGTTTCTTGATCAGATCATAATTTACTCAGGTGACAAAAGAGGTCAATTTCTAAGAACCGGAAACATTTGGACTTCCCTGGTGGCTCAGAAAGTAAAGAATCTGCCTGCAATGTGGCAGACACAGGTTCCGTCCCCGGGCTGGGAAACCTCCCTGGAGAAGGGGATGGCAACCCACTGCAGTGTTCTTGCCTGGAGAACTACATGGACAGAGGAGTCTTGCAGGCAACAGTCCATGGAGTCACAAAGAGTTGGACATGACTGAGTAACGAACACTTTCACTTTCAAAAGAGGAGTGTCCCTCTTGAAATCTTATATCATTTCCGTTATAAATTCTCTCTATGGTATATCATAGAGAGTGCACAAAACAAAACCAACTAGTAAAGGATCACAAACTAAACACCATTGTAACCACAAACTGGGTCAAGATACTGTCGGCACCTCAAGATATTTGTCGGCACCCCAAATAGCTTACAGAAAGTTGAATATTCAAAGAAAACAAAATGTTCACACCTTCTTTTTTAAGGGTGTCTTGGCATAGCATCCATATAAATTTTAGAATCAGCTTCTCAATTACACATACATACACTTCACCCAGTTAGCAGTTTTACTGGAATTGCATTGAATCTAGAGACCATGTTGGAAGCACTGATGTCTACAAAATAGTGAACCTTCCCCTTTGTAAACATGATATACTCTTCCACTTATTATTTTAAATTTCTCTTATTAATAGTGCTCTCATAAAGTCTTACATATTTGTGCCACTTGTTCTTAAATATTTGATGTTTTTATGTTGTTGTAAATATCTTTTTAGATTTAATTTTCTAATTTGTATGCTTATAGATATCAATTTAGAGTTTCTATGCATTATTTTAGTGACCTGACTACCCTTATTATAAATTCCAATAGTCTATTAATGGACATAATCACATTATCTGTCAGAAAAGTTTTGGCTTTCCTACTTTTCAACCTTCGTACTTTCAAAATTCTCATTATTACTTCTTTTACTTTTTATTAATTTTTACTGGAGTATGGTTGGTTTACAATGCTGTGTTACTTTCTGCTGTACAGCAGAGTGAATCAGTTATATATATACATACATCCTCTCTTTTTTAGATTCTTTTGCCGTATAGGTCATTACAGAGTATTGAGTAGAGTTCCCTGTGCTCTACAGCAGGTTCTTATTATCAATAGTCATCTATTTCACAAGTGTGTATTTGTTGATTCCAATTTCCCAGTTTATCCCTCCCCTATTTTTCCTTTTGGCAGCCATAAGTGTGTTTTCTACGTCTGTGACTCTATTTCTGTTTGGTAAATAAGTTCATTTGTACCATTTTTTGATGCCACATAGAAGAGATACCACAAGATATGTGTAATATCACTTTTTGTGAATATCACTAATTTGTGAAATACAAATGCAACAGTGTATATAACATTTCTAATGTGCTATCTTACTAAGAAGCTATTCAAAGATGTGAACTAAAGAATCATCACTGAGTGGAGGTCCTTTGAGCCAGCCCTTTTCTCAGGAGCCCTGTCACTGGCACCATCCCCACAATTAATCCCCTTAATCCCCATGAATTCCGTGTGTTCCATAGTTGCCAGGTGTCCTACCAATCCCAGGAAGTTACAGAGCTAAAGGCGATTATTGAGGAGCAGGTAACAATGGGGAGCACTCACCCAACATTCTGTGGTTACCTGGTACTTAATAATTTGAGAAGGCTCCACAAAGGTTCCCCCACCTCACCCTGGCACTCAGAGGAACTGCCACCTCACACCATGAGCACAACTTGGCACCATGGGAAACAGGTGACGTGTTGGAGAGCACGTGAGCTTCTGAGCTCCGGTTACCTGCAGAGAGCTGCGTGCTTACCATGGAGTAGATGGGACCTCACCCCAGAACACTCCATACAATTGCTGGAGGGGGACTAGAGGGCTTCGGTGCCACTCTAACAGCAGAATTGACCTGGTTAGAAACGGTGACCCTGTGGAGCCCCCAGGACAAGGACAGCTAGTTCTCCTGTTGAGCCAAGTGGCCTTCTGTAAGCTTCCAGACAGGAGGGGAGGCTCCAGGTCACCCAGGTTTGATGGAGGAGCAATGATCAAGAGACGCGGATGCTTTCCTCAACCAAGCCTTCTTTTAAAGGATGTTTCTTCCTGCAACTTCACTCATGGTGTTTCCTGATGTCTTGTTTTGCAAAACAAATGGCATCTAGAGGCTCTAAGACCATAACCAGGGGACAGAGCTGTCCCCCTTTGGAAACACGTAAAAAGGATGCTGTCCCAAGAAAATTATCAAAACCACAGTCAAACATTTATGTACAAAGTTGATCGAAATGAGTTTGCTTCAAAAGGGGGAGAAATTAGAAAGGGTTTGAATGCATAAACCTAGATTTGAAGCATCACAATTTATCCTCTGGATGCATGTCACACAACCCTGGGACTCTCAGCCAGCACTGAGCAACCAGTGCTCAGCAATAATAGAGGGCCCATACTGAGTTGTTAGGCAGGAAAATAAATTTTTAGAAATTCATATAAAATGATCTGGCATACGCTTTGGAAAGACAAAACGAGAAGTTTAGGGAAAATAAAGCATATCAAGACATAATAATGAGTTTTTACAGTGGGAAAATAGTTGCTGTTTGTCTTCTTTTATGTACCCTCGTCTGTTCTCCAAGTTCTCAATAATGCATGTTTATAATTTTATCACCAGGAACAGGTTACACCTAGAAGGCTCCATGCATTAGTGAGATACTCCGTGTGAAGGGCGGAAACCATCACCCAGGATTCAGTCTCCTTAGGCCTGTGTTCAAATCCTGGTTCAGCCTGTCATCATCATGGTGAGTATCTCAGCCACACTGGCCCTGCCGTGCTGTCAACTATAAAGAGGAGACTCACCCCACTTCTCAGGGTGCTGAGGAGGGCGCTAAGAGATGTGCTTAAAAGTACCAGGAACATGTTGTGCACTCCGCTGGTCCCTGAATAGGAGCAGATTACTTTAACAGAGATGAACCTGTCCGTTCCCCACATTGTCAGTGAGACCTTGACAATGGAATCAGATCGATAATTCTAAACATGGCACATTTCAATGAATGTACTTCAGGGAAAGAGCAGCCTCATGTCTCATCCACCCAGGTCTTGGGGGTGGTCTTGGCACCTGGAAGTGGCCCCCATCCCCACGGCTGCTGCTGTGCCCATCACCTCCAGACATTCCCTCCTGCTCGTCTTCTGACTCCTGGGAGTGCAGGTGTGGTTCTGACCTTGGTGTGGAGAGATGCCTCTTCACTTGTAGGACGATAGAGTCTGCGTTTCATCACCAGGTATCACTCAGTGTTGGAGCGTTCCATCACTTTTAGATATTTGTCCACCCTAAGTGTGAATCAGGAAACAGTTGTACACGTGATTCCACTAAGAATGCCTTGGGGGAGAGGTGGGTGTGGTCCACTCAGTGCTGGCCATGGAGGAACCTGCCCCAAACTGGTGTGAAGTCCAGGAGAGAGGGGTGGGTTGTCATGTGGGGGTCAGGGGCTGGAGAGATTTCTGTACCGCTGGGAGCATCACCCCTGTGAACACACACCAGCTCAGGCCGCCTGCCTCTGTAAAATGCTCAGTGTCCCGAGTCAAGGCTCCTCTCATTCTCCAGGCCACCACTACCTCTTCCAGGCTCAGGATCACAGGAGAGGGCAGGAAGTCCCTGAAGCTCCAGGCCTCCTTTCCCCCAATTCTTGACTGTCCCATCAGGGGCTCAGACCCTTTCCCATGATAGCCTCCCTGCCTGCAGTGGGAGATGTTACTGTTGGAAAAGTACTGTACGTAGAACCCCTGAAGGCCATGAAGACTTGACTCATACTTAGAGGGTACGGCCAGATCCCCGGAGGGCCGTGGGAGTGTCTGCATCAAGTATAAAAGGATGGGGTGTGATGGGAGGACAGGGATGTGCAGGGACCGGGCTGGCCTCTGCTGGGCGCTGATTTGGGCTTATTCACATGTGGGTCGCCTTGCTCTGCCCAGGCACGGGGAAACCCTGCCCCTCTGGTTCCACTGCCACCCTCTCCCTGTGCCTCGGTTCTTTATTCAACAGTCAGCAAGTGGCCTGCCCAGCTCAGATTGCCACCAGCGCATGGCCGCAGGTGGGTGGAGAGGTGGACCAAGGCAAGTGGGTCTCCTGCCCCTACTGAGCCAGGGAAGGGGGGCCCAGGGAGGCCAACAGGCAGTAAATGAATCAACACGATTATGAGCCGAATAGCACCAGCAGGAACCATTGAGGTCACACACTGGTGATGGGATGCCGTGCAGGATCGAGGTCGCACGCTGGTGATGGGGTGCAGTGCAGGATGGAGGTGGACGCAGGTTTGTGGAGAGAGGATGGAGCACCGCTCAGAACCCTGAATGGCACGGAAGAGCCCTGCAGAGGTCAGGGAGGGCAGGGACCTTTCCAACTAGAAAGACTTGTTCCAGGAATAAGAAGAAGGTCAGAAGGGTGTGAAATGAAAAGGCCAGGTGGGGCTTGCAGCAGGCATGGAAGTACCAGCTAGGGTACCAGCCTCCCATCCAGGGGAAAGGATGCAGATGACCATGCAAGGGTCCAAGGCCACAGCCCAGAGTCCAGTCAGTCTGGAGGCTGTGGGGGCACTGATCTGACCGAGTAGACTGGTGTGGAGACCAGTCTACACAGGACAGGGGGCAGGAGACCACTGTGAGTTAGCTACCATGTTGAGCAGGAAGCATCCGGAGGTGAGTGAGCCCGAAAATGAAACCTGAAGTGTGATGGAGCTATGAACGCTCAGTTAGAAACCAGAGAGCACCTGGGAAGGCCTGTCACCTCCCAGCTCGGGTGTCCCATCCCCTCTGTGCAGTCTCCTTTCTTGAGGAAGCCCCTCCCACCACCCCAGCCTCAGCCAGCCCTTGCCATTCTCTGAGCAAGTGTAGCATGTTTCCCTGCTGCCCTCTGTGTGTGCTTGACGCAGCCTCGCCTCTTCTCCACCAGAACGTTTGCTACTCTCCACTTTTGAGACCACAGATTGAGTCCTCTGGGGGCCCAAAGAGGCTGCATGTGTCTCTGCTCCTGCTCTCCTCCAACTGTGCAGTCTGGTTCCTTTGTGTCCAAGCAAGAGTGGCTGTTCCTCAAGCAGGAGTCACATCTGATGCTGAATCCGGCAAAAGGAGATATTCAGTAAAAAGTCCAATTCACTGCACCTGAGCAGCATCAGTGCTTCAAGGGGAAGTGGAGAAGTACCAGCCACAAACACTCTGGGAAGCAGACACACAGACATCCCACTACCCACTCATCATGTCTACACTGGTCTCCAGTGCCTCTCAACACACCCTTGACCACTGGCCATTCCTCCTGGCCTTGATTCTGCTCTCACATCCCTCCTCCAGGGCAGCAGGCAGCCCAGTCCCCAGTGCAGACCTTGGCTCCATCCCAGACACACCCTCTTCTGACTTTAGAGATTCCACAAGAGCATTCTGGCTAATCCCTTCGCTTTCTGGTCCAGGTTTCCAGAAGAACCGCGCCCCCTCCACCCGCCCCCGCATCCCATACTGTTCCCTTTAAAAGCAGCTGCCAGCCCAAGACTCTGAATTGAAACAGGAGAGATGAAGCCAGTGAAGTAAGAGAGTAGAACATGGAGACAGGAGGTAGGACATCACTGGCTCTTTCTGTCTAACTTTCTTCCTTTATCACATAGGCTGAAGAGCATTTGCCTTGAGCTTATGCAGGCTTGAATCTTCAAGCTGCATTTGCTGAAAATTCAATGCCATGGTTGATTTCACGCTGAGTGAAATTTCACTGTAACTTTATCTACTGTGCTGCCAATTTGGGAATTACAAAGCTCCCCCAATTAAATAATTTTACCCATGAAGTTCTCATTTATAAATTTCTAGAGTCCTTTGGCATTAACCCTACTGCTAAAATCCAATTCTTCAATGTCAAAATATTAGAGTAAGACTTCCCTGGTGGTTCAGTGATTAAGAATCTGCCTTGCAATGCACTGGCCACAGTTTCAATGCTTGGTCTGGAAACTAGGATCCCATGCGCCTCAGAGTAACTAAGTGCAAGTCGCAACTACTGAACCCATGCGTTCTGGAGTCTGTGAGCTACAACTGGAAAGTCTGTGAGCTACAGCTGGAAATCCTGTGTGCTACAGCTGGAGAGACTGTGTGCTACAGCTGGAGAGCCTGTGTGCTACAGCTAGAGAGTCTGTGAGCTACAGCTGGAGAGCCTGTGAGCTACAGCTGGAGAGTCTGTGAGCTACAGCTGGAAAGTCTGTGAGCTACAACTGGAAAGTCTGTGAGCTACAGCTGGAAATCCTGTGTGCTACAGCTGGAGAGTCTGTGAGCTACAGCTGGAGAGCCTGTGAGCTACAGCTGGAGAGTCTGTGAGCTACAGCTGGAGAACCTGTGAGCTACAGCTGGAGAACCTGTGAGCTACAGCTGGAGAGTCTGTGAGCTACAGCTGGAGAGCCTGTGAGCTACAGCTGGAGAGCCTGTGAGCTACAGCTGGAAATCCTGTGTGCTACAGCTAGAGAGCCTGTGTGCTACAGCTGGAGAGTCTGTGTGCTACAGCTGGAGAGTCTGTGAGCTACAGCTGGAAATCCTGTGTGCTACAGCTAGAGAGCCTGTGAGCTAAAGCTGGAGAGTCTGTGAGCTACAGCTGGAAATCCTGTGTGCTACAGCTGGAGAGTCTGTGTGCTACAGCTGGAGAGCCTGTGAGCTACAGCTGGAGAGCCTGTGAGCTACAGCTGGAGAGTCTGTGAGCTACAGCTGGAAATCCTGTGTGCTACAGCTGGAGAGTATGTGTGCTATAGCTGGAGAGTCTGTGAGCTACAGCTGGAGAGCCTGTGAGCTACAGCTGGAGAGCCTGTGAGCTACAGCTGGAGAGTCTGTGTGCTACAGCTGGAGAGCCTGTGAGCTACAGCTGGAAAGTCTGTGAGCTACAACTGGAAAGTCTGTGAGCTACAGCTGGAAATCCTGTGTGCTACAGCTGGAGAGTCTGTGAGCTACAGCTGGAGAGCCTGTGTGCTACAGCTAGAGAGTCTGTGAGCTACAGCTGGAGAACCTGTGAGCTACAGCTGGAGAGTCTGTGAGCTACAGCTGGAGAGTCTGTGAGCTATAGCTGGAGAGTCTGTGTGCTACAGCTGGGGAGTCTATGTACTACAGCTGGAGAGCCTGTGAGCTGCAGCTGGAGAGCCTGTGAGCCACAGCTGGACTGGAGAGCCTGTGTGCAACAACTGGAGAGCCTGTGAGCTACAGCTGGAGAGCCTGTGAGCTACAGCTGGAGAACTTGTGTGCTACAGCTGGAGAGTCTATGTACTACAGCTGGAGAGCCTGTGAGCTACAGCTGGAGAACTTGTGTGCTACAGCTGGAGAGTCTATGTGCTACAGCTGGAGAGCCTGTGAGCTACAGCTGGAGAACTTGTGTGCTACAGCTGGAGAGTCTATGTACTACAGCTGGAGAGCCTATGAGCTGCAGCTGGAGAGCCTGTGAGCCACAGCTGGAGAGCCTGTGAGCCACAGCTGGACTAGAGAGCCTGTGTGCAACAACTGGAGAGCCTGTGAGCTACAGCTGGAGAGCCTGTGAGCTACAGCTGGAGAACTTGTGTGCTACAGCTGGAGAGTCTATGTACTACAGCTGGAGAGCCTGTGAGCTACAGCTGGAGAACTTGTGTGCTACAGCTGGAGAGTCTATGTGCTACAGCTGGAGAGCCTGTGAGCTACAGCTGGAGAACTTGTGTGCTACAGCTGGAGAGCCTGTGAGCTACAGCTGGAGAGCCTGTGAGCTATAGCTGGAGAGCCTTTGAGCTACAACTGGAAATCCTGTGAGCTACAACTGGAGAGCCTGTGTGCTACAGTGAAATGTCATGCATGATACAACTTAAGACCCAATGCAGCCAAATAAGTAAATAAAAATTAGAGTGATAATGAAGCTTAGGAACCTCTGTTGACATGAGGGTGTATTCCCTCACAGTCGTAAGTGTAATGATTACTCCCGCAAAGTAGGGGGCGGTTCCCAGTGTTAAAAGGAATGATTTTAGTGCTGAAGCTTCAGAAACATCTCTTGGGGCTCCCTGGTTCTCCAGTGGTAAAGAATCTGCCTGCCAGTGCAGGAGATATAGGTTCAGTCCCTGACCCAGGAAGATGCCACATGCCATGAAGCACCTAAGCCCGTGCATCACAACTACTGTGCTCTAGAGCCTGGATGCTGAGACTACTGAGCCCGTGCATTGCACTTACTGAAGCCTGAGCTCTAGAGCTCGTCTCCAGAACAAGAGAAGCCACTGCGATGAGAAGCCTGTGCACTGCAAGGAGAGCAGCTCCTTGGAGAGTATCTCTTGCTCGCCACAACTAGAAAAAGCCCACGCACAGCAATGAAGACCCAGCACAGCCAAAAATCAGTGAATGATTTAAAAATAAATAAATAAATAAACCATCCCTTGGCTCAAAGAGCGCAAGCTTCAGGGAGCTATGCAGGTCAATGGGGCTCAGTGCCAACATCTTGAATGTTCACTGCTCCTTCAGAACCAGATCCAGTCTCCAACAATAAGGCTAACATGCGAGTCTCAGAACTGAATCACGGGAATGCTTCCAGGCAGGCTTTCCAGCAGAAAAGTTATCCTCTGAGGCTGACTCTGCCTGGCTTTCTGCCCACACACATTTAAACCTTTCAAATTTCCCAACTGTTCCTGCTGAAGGACTTCTAGAACAGAACTCTTTTCTACCATTGCTTTCATTCATTACGTACAAATAAAAATACCTGACAGTAATTAGGAATTCATGATGAAGCCATGTGAAAATCAAACTAAACATGTTTCTGGTGTCTGAGATGAAAGAGACTCAATTCCTCGTGCTGAAGACAAAAATTAAATAGAATTGTTATTTCAGGCTGAAAGGAAGCATGCACTTTTTTATTGAAATAGAGTTGATTTACAATGTGTTCATTTCTGCTGTACAGCAAAGTGACTCAGTTATTTTCACTTATTTTCCATTGTGGTTTATGACAGGATATTGTAGGACCATGTTGTTAATCCATCCTATCACTCAGTCATGTCCGGTTCTTTGCGATCCCATGGAATGTAGCTCCACCCCCCAGGCTCTTCTGTCCATGGGATTCTTCAGGCAAGGATACTGGAGTGGGATGTCATTGCCTTCTCCAGGGGCTCTTCCCAACCCAGGGATTGAACCTGGGTCTCCCACATTGCAGGTACATTCTTTAACATCTGAGCCACCAGTGAAGTCCCATCCTATATTTAGTCCCATCCCTGCTGGCAAACACAAGTCTGTTTTCTATATCTTTTTGTGTTTTATAGTGTTTTTATATTTCATAGACAGGTATGTTCATTTGTGCCTTATTTTAGATTCAACATATAAGTGATATCATATGATATTTGTCTTTCTCTGAGTAACTTCCATAGTGTGCTAATATACAGACCCATCCACATTGCTGCAGGTGGCATTATTTCATTCTTTTTAGCATGTGTTTTTAAAGAAGGCAGCTCAGGCAGTTCCCTTTCAAACTATAATCTTTCAAACTATAATCAACCCTCTGTATCCACAAGTTTTGCATCCATGGATTCAACTGGTTGAATCCCCAAAAGCAGAACCTATGGATATGGAGGGCTGGTTATATTCTTGCTGCATGTGTGATCAGTCATGTCCAGCTCTTTGCAACCCCATGGACTATAGCCCCCCAGGCTCCTCTGTCCATGGAACTTCCCAGGCAAGAATATTGGAGTGGGTTCTCATTCCCTCCTCCAGGGGATCTTCCCAACCCAGGGATCAAACCCTTCTCCACATCTCCTGCATTGGCAGGCAGATTCTCTGTGGATGAGCCACATGGGAAATATTCATGGTACTACACCATTTCATACAAGGCACTTGAATACTCATGGATTTGGTATCTTTAGGGGCTTATGGAACCAATCCCCCATGGATACCTAGGGATGATTGTAATTGTAGTTGAAATAAGATTTTATCATTTAAATAGTTTGCACTAGACTCTTTTTAAAAGGAAGCATATATGGGAAAACATTTTGATAAGTTATCTGAAGTAAATGTAAGACTTGGAGGACAAAGTTGATATGAGATAGGGGACCAGAGCAGGAAGTTGGGGCCTCCAGCAAGAGATGAGAGGAAGAGAGGTGGAAAAGTGAATATTGGAGACATGGAAGAATACGGGGGGTGAGTTGAGGACATGGAGAGGAGATTTTGTGAACTGAACTATCTAAAATTGCTTGCATTGACACAGTATTAACTCTATCATGTTCCTCAAGGTTTCCATAAAGTCTTTTACACATTTAAATGCTTGGGTGAGTGAAGAACTGTATGTCAGGATGAAAGCCATTCAGATCAAGGATTACACTCACTCACTGGTAAGATATTTGCTACACTCAAATAAGTCAATAGAGGCAGGTTTCTGCTGACCCAAAGGCAACCCTGAGGATGTAACCACTAGAGCATTTATCAACAAAGGAGGTATCAATAAAATTACTTCCACAAAGGTGAACTAAGGATTTAAACAATTCAATCCAGATTTTAAACAGGCAAAGTTCTCCTAGCAGATAATATGAGTAAACTGATGAGAAAGGTGATGATGATGAGCATGCACAATGAAAAGCACGATGACCTTTTGACAATGGTATGATAATGACGGACATAATGGTGATGGCGATGGTGGTGATGATGGTAATAGTCATGGTGGTGATCATGATGGTGGCGATGGGATGGTGGTGATGCTGGGAATAGCGATGGTGATGGTGATAATGATGGTGGTGATGATGGTGGTGATGGCGATGGTGGTGGTGATGGTAATAGTCATGGTGGTGATCATGATGGTGGCGATGGGATGGTGGTGATGCTGGGAATAGCGATGGTGATGGTGATAATGATGGTGGTGATGATGGTGGTGATGGCGATGGTGGTGGTGATGGTAATAGTCATGGTGGTGATAATGATGGTGGTGATGATGGTGGTGATGGTTATGGTGGTGGTGATGGTAATAGTCATGGTGGTGATCATGATGGTGGCGATGGGATGGTGGTGATGCTGGGAATAGCGATGGTGATGGTGATAATGATTGTGGTGATGATGGTGGTGATGGCGATGGTGGTGGTGATGGTAATAGTCATGGTGGTGATCATGATGGTGGCGATGGGATGGTGGTGATGCTGGGAATAGCGATGGTGATGGTGATAATGATGGTGGTGATGATGGTGGTGATGGCGATGGTGGTGGTGATGGTAATAGTCATGGTGGTGATAATGATGGTGGTGATGATGGTGGTGATGGTTATGGTGGTGGTGATGGTAATAGTCATGGTGGTGATCATGATGGTGGCGATGGGATGGTGGTGATGCTGGGAATAGCGATGGTGATGGTGATAATGATTGTGGTGATGATGGTGGTGATGGTTATGGTGGTGGTGATGGTAATAGTCATGGTGGTGATCATGATGGTGGTGATGGTATGGTGGTGATGCTGGTAATAGCTGTGGTGATGGTGGTGGTGATAACGATGGTGATGGTTATGGTGGTGGTGATGATAATAGTTATGGTTATGGTGGTGATGATGGTGGTGATGGTTATGGTGGTGGTGGTGCTTCTGATGGTGATAATGAGCATGATGATGATCGTGGTGAAGACGATGGTGATTACAGCTAACATCTTTGAGTGCTTACTCTCTGTTAGGTCCATGACAGCTTAATTAAGCTATTGAATTTAATCACAATATATAAGCTTCACCTGCTGCTATTGTCATTTTGTAGATGAGAGTAATAACAACTCCATCATCTAACTGGAAAGAGACATAGAGGACATTCTAACCTGGAACGACCATGAGTCCAAAGAATCTTTGGTGTTCCAGGAACAAGAAGTCAGTTAACAATGGAAACATGCCTTGGGAGTGAGTCACGGGGTGAGTGACAGCACTGCACCTGTTAAGGCAGTGCCTAGTGTAAGCACTGCACACACACACACACTACCTACTACCTAGGGAGGACTATTGCCTCAGAGGACACAAGAGGCAGAAAGAGGGGCGAGGGGGAGGGGCAGGTGGAAAGGGGCTCTGGAGCTGTGTGTACCTAAAAGAGAGAAACTGAAAAAAAGGCAGGAAATAACCACAGTGCATGCACCAAGATCTCTGCAGCCTCCACCTGTCATCGCTGAGTCCCACTCCCCCCACCTCCAGCTCCTCCACCTCCAGAGGAGTCTGCTGCAATCATCAGTAATTTAGTACATGACCACATAGACAACCCCAGCAGGGTTGCCAGACTAAACAGGGGGAGCCCAGTTGTGTCTGGATTTCAGACAAGCGAGAAATACATTTGAGCACAAGTTTAGTGCCACACATGGGAAATTCACAGGTAACTGGAAATCCTCATTGTCTGTTGCTGAATGTGGTAACTGTACTTTTCCAAAATCAAACTCCTTCTATTGTTCCATTTCTCTCTACTGCTCATTGATTCAGGATAATGGTGGTGAAAGTAAAGTCTGATGCCATAAAGAACAATATTGCATAGGAACCTGGAATGCTATTAATAGGTCCATGAATCAAGGTAAATTGGATGTGGTCAAGCAGGACATGGCAAGAGTGAATACTTACATCTTAAGAAGCGGTGAACTAAAATAGATGAGAATGGGAGAACTTAATACAGATGACCATTATATCTACTACTGTGTGAAGAATCCCTTAGAAAAAATGGAATAGCCCTCATAGTCAACAAAAGAGTCTGAAATGCAGCACTTGGGTGCAGTCTCAAAAAATGACACAATGATCTCAGTTCATTTCCAAGGCAAGCCATTCAACATCACAGTCATCCAAGTCTATACCCCAACCACTAATGCTGAAGAAACTGAAGTCGAATGGTACTATGAAGACTTACAAGACCTTCTAGAGTTAACATCAAAAGAAAAAAAAGGACGTCTTTTTCATCATACAGGACCGGAAAGCAAAAGTAGGAAGTCAAGAGATACCTGGAGTAACAGGCAAGTTTAGCCTTGGAGTACAAAATGAAGCAAGTTAAAAGCTAACAGAGTTTCAGGAAGTCAAAAGAACACACTTGTCATAGAATACTCCCTCTTCCAACAACACAAGAGATGACTCTATACATGGACATCACCAGATTGTCAATAACAAAATCAGATTGATTATATTCTTTGCAGCCAAAGATGGAGAAGGAGAATGGAAGACAGGAACAAATTCACTGTGTTTTTCCACAAATTCAGATTCTCGAGCTTTGAGAATGGGGAAGACAGGCAGGAGGGGTTGGATTTTCTGCTTAGTTTTTGTGTGGTTGTGGCCAATTTAAGATGCTTGCAAGCAGTTCTTACTAAAGACTGCCACAAATGCATGGAGGCAGCTGGAAGGAGGTTGTGTTTATCTTAAATAATCAGCTCCCAGGCATTCAATCAACAATAAGTATTAGGCACTCCCTCCACACCAGACAGCCCAGTAGGCTCAGGGGCTGCCCTGGAGATAACAGGGAATAAGCTTCCTACCTTCATGGAGGCCACACACAGTTACAGCCTGAGCTGTGTCCCTTAAACTGTGTGTGTTGAAGTTCTAAACTCCCACTACCTCATAATGTGACCTTATGGGTCTTTACAAGATGCAGGCTGCGTGCCAAGTTGCTTCAGTCGTATCTGACTCTTTGGGACCCTAGGGACTGTAGCCCGCCAGGCTCCTCTGTCCACGGGATTTTCCAGGCAAGAATCCTAAGTGGGTTGCCATGCCCTCCTCCAGGAAATCTTACTGACTCAAGGATCGAACCTGTGTCTTCTGCATTTCAGGTGGATTCTTTGCTGTCTGAGTGACCTGGGAAGCCCTGTTTATGAGATGAAAGTGAAAGTGAAAGCCACTCAGTAATGTCTGACTCTTTGTAACCCCATGGACTGTACAGTTCATGGAATTCTCCAGGCCGGAATATAGGAGTGGGTAGCCTTTCCCTTCTCCAAGGGATCTTCCCAGTCTAGAAATCAAACCGGGGTCTCCTGCATTGCAGCCAGATTCTTTACTAACTGAGGTATCAGGGATATCTTTATATCCCTGATATATACCAGATATATCCCTGATATATCTGATATATCCCAAATATCTTTACGAGATAATCAAGATACCTCGAGGATATATCAGGGATATACCAGGAATATCAGGGATATACCAGATATACCAGGTATATCAGAGATATGCCAGATATATCTGATATATACCAGATATCTTTATGAGATAATCAAGCTCAAATAAGTCCATTAACTTTGGGCTGTACTTCAACAGGACGGCTGTCCTTATAGAGGGGAAATTTGGACACAGGGAAGATGACGTGGAGGCAGAGGGTGGTGTGGAACATTTATAAGCCAGGCAACACCAGAGGCTGCTAGAGGCTCGGAGAGAGGTCTGGAGCAGACCCATCACCTGCCCCTTCAGAGGGAGCCTGGCTCTACCAACCTCTTGGTCTCAGACTTCTGGTCTCCATAATCATCAGACAGTAAATTTCTGCTGTTCTAAGCCACTTAATATGTAATAGTTCATTATGACAGTCTCAGTAAAGTAATACACACATTAATCAAATAAAACTCCAAATAAAGAGGGGGTGTTCAGGCTTCAGGGGTCAATTTCAGAGGGTCTTTCCTGGTCAGAAGATAGGGCCATGCTGAGCTGACTGGAGCCTGTGGGTGGACAGGCAGAAGGGCAGCGGAGGGGGTGAAGCCCATGACCCAGAGGGGAACAGTGAGCGGTCCCCAGGCCTCCTGTGAGTGTGGGTCAGGTGGCCCCATCCTCTAATGGGAAATCTGAGACTTGACACAGAGGGTAAGATTCACTCATCAGCAAGTCTTTCCAGATCTGTAAATACATCACTGATGAGATTAAGGCACCTCCTCAAAATCCCATCAGGAAGCAAGTGATGCAAACAGAACTAATAGAAGATGAGACAGTCTCCCAGCCTGTAAAGTATCAGCCTTGAGCAAACAAGAGGAATATGTAGCCAGAAGTGGGAGTGGGAGGCGGGCGTCTGTGCTCTTCCAAGCCCTGTCTCGGAGGATGGATGCCCTGATTTCAGGTGTCCCTTCCCAGATCTTCTTCTGGAAATAGCCTGGTGTTGAAAAGGACACCATATCTTGCTACCACAGCACATTGGGAACATCCCTAAAGAATACCCGACTCACTTTGCTCCAATTTTATGCTCACTAAGCAACCTTTTAAATTCTAATTTGGTGTCTGACTAGGTGATTTTTCTCTAGGCCCGGAGCCAGGACTATTCTCAGAACCAACCTTTAGGCTGCAAATGAAGAGCGGGCAGCATTGTGACCCCCCGGTAGGACCACGCAAGCCAGAGAAGTGGAGGAAGGGAGAACTGAGCAATGAGCAGTGATGAGGAGTGAGGAGCAGGGGGCCAGAGTTTGCCCAGAACCAGGTCTAGCTGGCCCAGCAGGCAGCCCTGGAAGGAGAGTGAGGCTGTTAACCCCAGGCATGTGATCAACGGGTCCCATGGAACCTAGAAAAGGCAGAGCCCCACTGAGCAAGCAGGCTGACAGGAGTCAAGGTCACTGACTCCCATCAAGGATGTGGCCCTGGGTCAGTAGGGCCCAGAAGACAGCATCAGCCTCCAACAAGCCCTGCAAGGCGGCTCCCCTGATACTCGCAGGCAGCCCCCTCCGCACTGCCAAAGCCCCTCACCCTTTGCTCCCCAGACATCTGGCTCCAATGCCCAGCTCAGTGTGTTTCTTGCAGTTCTGCTAGGGTTGTACAACCATTGAGAGTTGGATGAAAGGTAAAACCAGCTTCAGGTTATTTTCCTCTGCATAGGTTTTCCTTTCCCTAAGCTACACCCCACTAATGTTCACGTTAATCGTGAAATAGACCATAACTCAAAACTAATGGAGAATTATCCTGTAAGACCCAGCTGGCAGACTCTCTAATTCATTGAAGTTCTTGTCCAGTATGAGATAAGATGGTTGTGTTAAGTTTAAAATGTGTGGTCATTTAAAATGTGTGGCTCCTCTGTCCATGGATTTTCCAAGCAAAAATTCTGGAGTGAGCTGACATTTCTTTCTCCAAGGGACTTTCCAGACCCAGAGATCCAACCTGGGTCTCTTGCACTTCCTGCATTGGCAGGCGAGTTCTTTACCACCACACCACCTGGGAAGCCCATTTAAAATATATGGTCATAACATTGCAAATCAACTATTTGTTGTTGTTTGGTCACTAAGTCATGTCTGACTCTTTTTGACCCCATGGACTGTAGCAAAACAGGCTTCCCTGTCCTTCACTCTCTTCCAGAGTTTGCCCAAGTTCACATCCACTGATTCAGTGATGCCATCCAACCATCTCATCCCCTGTCATCCCCTTCTCCTCCTGCCTTCAGTCTTTCTCAGCATCAGGGTCTTTTGAAGTAAGTCGGCTCTTTGCACCAGGTGGCCAAAGTGTTGGAGCTTCAGCTTCAGCATCAGTCCTTCCACTGAATATTCAGGATTGATTTGCTTTAGAATTGACTGGTTTGACCTCCTTGCTGTCCAAGGGACTCTCAAGACTCTAAGTCAACTATGATACAATATAAAACAAATTTTTTAAAAAATGTGTGGCCACAAAACCTCAAACCAGAAGCTCACTTTGAGCTTGGAAGCTCAAAGCGGACAGTGCTAACTGGATCAGGGACTTCTGCTGAATTTCCACTCAGTTCAGAACACTGATGTAGCCCACCCTGTCTCCTTGTCCGTGAGAGTAACACTTCATGTGGAATTTATGGACTTACTTCATGGTGCCAAGGAAGAGGGACCCTTCGATCTGAGGCTATTTTCTACACTGGCTGGTATCCTGGATGAGGGTCTGACCCCACAGGCACCCTTTGCAAGTTGGCAGAAGTGTCTACTGTGGCTTACACATCCCCTGGTCCTGAGACCCTCTGCACCATGGGCCATTCTCCATCAGCACCTGTGTCTCTCAGGGTGAGGTTGCTCCTGCATCTTCAGAGTCCTCTGTCCTCAGCTGAAGTTGTGAATGCTGGGGTTGGGGAGGATGTGACATCATCCATCTTTGCATAGACCTGCCCGGTGCCGTGGCGGCTGCCCCGCAGTGAGGGAACCCTCCCGCTGTCTGGGGGGCTCCTTGTGGTCCTCTCCACCAGGAGCTTCCCCTGAGGAAATAGGGAGCTGGTGTCTCCTTCTCCTAGCCCCTTCGCACGTCCCTCTAGCCTGGGGGGCACCCCCTTGATCTGCGAAGGAGGCACTGCGTTTGCAGCCTCCACACTCCCCCAACCCTGTGGTGTAGCGTGTGCTTCTAGAGTTTGCTCCTGGTATCGAAGCCAAGATTCGGCATGCTAAAACCCAAATAGGACAAATGAATCAGCTCGTAAGATGTGTCCCTCTTCTCACAATTCTTGCAACCTAAAACTAGAGCTTTCAAGGCTCTTTTGGCAGCAAAACCAAGAATGTAACCTTGTGTTCTTTCCGGGTCCTTCTGTGTCTTCTGTTCCTGGGACAATGAGCCTTGTCCTCGTGTCCAGGTTAATGGCAGGAGAATCCCAAGGTGAATGGGAATTTCAAGGAGAAAAATATATCAGGGTATATTTCCAAATAGTACTCTGCTCCCAGGGTTAGATGCATGCTCATCTGTCTGCATCTGAGGGTGAATATCCATGTTTAGTAAGAATGAAGAACACAGTCTATAAGATGGAGAATTAATTCTACTGGACAAGGCCTCATGGGACACCAGAGAGTCTGAGCCTGAGATGGACAGGAGCTGCTGCCTATGATTTTTTGCTCACACTCAGTCATGTCTGACTCTTTGCAACTCCAGGGACTGTAGCCCACCAGGTTCCTCTGTCCGTGGGATTTCCCAGGCAAGAATTCTGAGGTGGATTGCCACCTCCTACTCCAGGGGATCTTCCCAACCTATGGATGGAACCCACATCTCTTGCGTCTTCTGGGTTGGCAAGAGGATTCTTTACCACTGTGCTACCTGGAATTGTATCCATTGTCTATCTGCCCCCTCCAAGATGGGAAAATGGGGGCTCTGAAGAGTCCCCTAGGAAGACTGGCTGCCACATCCCCCCTCCTCCCAGAAGCTGACCCCTGACCCCAGGGGACACAGCAGACCAGCCTTGGTCCATGCTTCCCACACCCATCCCTTTCCGTGTTATTTCCAAAACGCTAACTGCTATGCAGTTTTAAAATAATGAGAATAATTTGTAAAGAAACAAAGAGGTGAGCAGATGGTTCAGTTTCAAATAATGAAACCACCCAGAGCACTTTGACCAGGACTGATGCCGCCTGAACCCCCAGGGACTAGGCTCGGGAAATGGCACGAAAAATGGCTCAGTGTCATCTGCACGCTGGAGCCCCCAGCACTCAACGTCACAGGCTCGTCCAGACCTCTGCGACCAGAACCGCCACTCTCTCAAATTAAAAGGCGACGGTTCTGCGGAGAGCCCGGGCAATTGTTTGCAGATCTCAAGTCTGGTCCGTGTCACTCCTTTCCGACTGTGACCCACATGGAGACTCTCGTGGGAGCTTGGGAACATGCCACGTTGACACGCGCTTCTCACCAGGAGCTTGGAGGACCCATCCTGGGAGCCCCTGTGTCTGAGCAGTCGTGCCCTGTTGATTGTGCTATCCTCTCGTTAGGAGGAATTACAAATTCTGACCGTCAGATTATGAAGTTTATGAAACCTTCCTGACCCTCAGGAGACCCTTACTCCATGGACCCTCAACTTCCCATCTCCACGCCAGTGAGCGGCAGATCTCACAGTGGTGAGATCATAGCTGTACCATTATTGTTCTGAATTTACAACCTCTTGATTTATTCTTCATCAAAAGAATAAAGCCCTCTCCGTATGGCTCTAAATCCTTTGGCTTGCATAGTGGGGCTTTCATCTAGCCACTGCTTCTGTTTTTTCTCCCAAGATGCAAACAAAATACTGTTCTGTCTAAAAGAACTAACTCTGGAGGAGAGAAAAGTCCATATAAATTGGGAAAACATTTTACTTAGATTGTATTTTACAGGAAATATCTCAAAGTTGTGTTTAGTTGGTGTCAGGGACTGTGGGCAGTCCCTAAGTTCAGCGCCCTAAAGGAGGAGGCAAGTGCTTGCCGAGGGCTGGCTCAGCTCCATCCTTTGCCAGAATCCAGGGTTCATCCTGTGCCGGACCTCATAACTCCTCCTAACAAGGGCAGCAGCCTGGCAGGGACTGTAGCTCTGGAAGAGCTGATTCATGAGACAGAAGAACCACGAGAGCTCATAAAAATGAACCTCTCATCCTTGGAGCAACAGCCTAGGAGACATCTGAGCAAGAGGGTAGACCCAGGAGCACCGTGCAAGGTGCTTTCACAGGTCAGCATGGTCAACAGTACACGACCACTCAGACTCGGGGCCAGGAGGCAGTCATGTTCACTGTGCTTCGGATGAAACTGCATGGCGGTCCCAGACTCCAGTGTCTGGATTAAAGCTGTTTTTGTTAACTAATTTCCTCCCAGACACCTCTGTTTCCTTTTCTGTTTAATGCATATACCAAACCTCTCTTTGCCCAAGAACGCATTAGCTTTACTTTATCCCTGGATGTTATGTATTATTCAAGCAGCAATATTTTCCTGACCAGTTGATGATAGCTATGAGGTGGACTCCGAGCGTTTCCATCTGGACTGAAAGTCCTGGTTATGCCAGGAACACTCAGTGCACTGGGGCTGAGAGTGACGAATGCTATACACCAGGGCTGCAGTCAAAGCAATGGTGTTTCCAACAGTCATGTACAGATGTGACAGCTGGACCGTAAAGAACGCTGAGCGCCAAAGAATTGATACCTTGGAACTGTGGTGCTGGAGAAGACTCTTGAAAGGCCCCTGGACAGCAAGCAATCCAACCAGTCCATCCTAAAGGAAATCAACCCTGAATATTCACTGGAAGGACTGAGGCTGAAGCTGAAGCTCCAATACTTTGGCCACCTGATGAGAAGAACTGACTCATTAGAAAAGACCCTGATGCTGGGAAAGATTGAGGGCAGGAGGAGAAGGGGGCGACAGAGGATGAGATGGCTGGATGGCATCACCGACTTAAAGAACATGAGTTTGAGCAAGCTCCGGGAGATGGTAAAGGACAGGGAGGCCTGGTGTGCTGCAGTCCATGGGGTTGCATTAAGACACGACTTAGCGACAGAACTATAACAACAAACTCCAGGGCAGACACCTTGGGGTCAAGAGGAATGTCACAGGAATAAGTCAAGTCTTCCCTCCCTCCTGGCATCTCCTGGACCTGGTGCCCTTGAATGCAGGCCGCCATGGCGCTGGGAAGGAGTGGAAGTGAGGGGAGACTGTCCAGTGTTGGAGCAGTGGAGAGGGTGTCCTGGTCCTTTATTCAGAATGTTCTTTTATGAGCCAAACCGAGATGGCAATTTTCCCAGCTTCTGTGCCTTCCCAGTAAACAAAATAAAATATTCTAAACCTGGCATGTGTCTTCCTTTGGCTTCCCTGGTGGCTCAGTCAGTAAAGAACCTGCCTGCCAATGCAGGAGACAGAGGTTCAATCTCTAGGTCAGGAAGATCCCCTGGAGAAGGAAATGGCAACCCACTCCAGTATTCTTCCCTGGTACATCCCATGGACAGAGGAGCCTGGTGGGCTACAGTCCACGGGGTCGCAAAGAGTCGGACACGATTTAGTGACTAAGCTACCAGCACCACGTGTGTTGGTTGTCCAGAATCCGAGAGCCACCTGTGACAGAGGGCGGCGTTGATCAGGGCGGCGGAGAGCAGTCAGAGGACAGATGGTCAGGAAGTCAGGGGCGCTGATGGGAGAGTTCGGAAGGTGAGTATCTCACTGCCACTCCGTTCTTCCAAGAGACAGAGCGCTTACAGGTGACGGGGAGTCTACACTGGCTGCACAACCACAGCTGGGGACCCTCTCGGTGGAGACCACTAGGGTGGTCCCTCCTTGCTGGGTGATTATCTTTGCATGGCAACTCGATTTCCTCTAAAAAAGCAAAAATTCCAGCGTCACTGGCATTCGGCTTCCCTTCATCCCACAGAAAGACACAGCCTAAAGAAGCCCACGCAGAGTAACACCCCAGAGAACCGCCCCAAACTCTGATTATTGCTCTCCAGTGATTTGCCACTTTCTGCCTTCAGAATGGATCGATTCCAGCTTACTGGTGTGCTTGCCTTTGCTGACAGAGATGCTTTTATTAATTGACATGTCCTTGAAAAGTGCCCCCAAGTGGAGGAAAGAGCATCACACTTTTGTGCCCTTATTAAAATAAGCCCCTGAGGGAGAGGGTGCCTCGTGCCTGGGCTGAAACCTGCTCTTGCCACGTATCCACAGGACCCCCTCCCTCCTTCCCTTTCTTTCCTTTCCTTTTTTTTTTCCACAACAGAACGTCTTACGGGCTCTCTCTTACTTACGGGGAAAAACATGGCCCACTTAACAAGTTGATTTCTTCCAAGGCTGTGCAATTTCTCTGTAGTTTATGAACAATTTTTGTCCACAAGGACTAAAGCAAATATTGCTTACAATATAATCAGATGAATAGAGCCAGGGCAGGAAAACAAATCCTTTCGATTACTATCACAGCTTCCTGACACACCTGGTGATTTCTCGAAATTCGTGAGCCTGCAATGGCTAAAGGTCAACATAATCTGCAGTCAGAAAAAAAGAAACAGAAAATTCAGGACCTGAGTTTCAACGTTATTGTTGCTTCCAGAACCTTACTGTGGAGATAAATGACTTCTTCCCAAGTGCATAGAGCCCTGAGTTGTTGAATTATTGTGGGATGATTTTACCACGTGTGGAGCAGAAGTCAGCTCAGGCTGCCATAACAACAGACACCACAAACTCAGTGGCTTTGTTGTTGCTGTTCAGTCGCTCAGTCGTGCCGGACTGTGACCCCATGGACCACAGCACACCAGGCTTCCCTGCCCTTCACCATCTCCCAGATTTTGCTCAAACTCATGTCCATTTAGTCAGTAATGCCATCCCACCATCTCATCCTCTGTCGTCCCCTTCTCCTCCTGCACTCAGTCTTTCCCACATCAGGGTCTTAAACAATAAGAGCCCATTTCTCATAATTCTGGAGATCAGGGGGCAGTGTGGTCAGGTGGGGGGAGGGCCCTCTTCCTGGCTTGCAGATGGACACCTCCTTGTTGCATCTTCACATGCCCTTTTCTTAGTGTGTGGAAAGAGAGCTCTTTCTCTTCCACTCCTTATAATGCCACTGAATTTCCTGGATTAGGGCCTCATCCTTATGACGTCATCTAACCTTACTTTGTTGTTTAGTCGCTAAGTCATGTTCGACTCTTTTTTGACCCCATGGACTGTAGCCCGCCAGGCTCCTCTGTCTGTGGGACTTTCCAGGCAAGAATACTGGAGTGAGTTTCCATTTCCTACTCCAGGGGATCTTCCTGACCCAGGGATCAAAGTCCCGTCTCCTACATCTTCTGCACTGGCAGAAAGATTCTTCATTACTGAGTCACCTGGGAAAACCCTGTACGTAGCAGTATACATACGTATATACAGACACAGACATGGACATACACACAGATAGAGCAAAGATGTAGAGACAGATGTTGACGTATGACGGGAAGCTGAGCACACGGGCAAAACAGTCATGGTGATTCCGGGAGCGTGAGCTGGCGTGTGCGCACACAGTGCGGGAGCGTGAGCTGGCGTGTGCGCACACAGTGCGGGAGCGTGAGCTGGCGTGTGCGCACACAGTGCGGGAGCGTGAGCTGGCGTGTGCGCACACAGTGTGGGATAGTGAGTTGGCGTGTGCGCACAGTGTGGGAGCGTGAGCTGGCGTGTGTACACACAGTGTGGGAGCGTGAGCTGGAGTGTGTACACAGTGTGGGAGCGTGAGTTGGCGTGTGCACACGCGGTGTGGCATCATTGTAGGTGCTCAGAAGGAGGCATTAAGCAGACTCTGGGAATCAATCAGGTTTCAGGAGGCCGGGTTGAGGTGTGGGTGGAGGTGAGCTGCCAGGTGCTGGCCAAGACGGGTGGATGGGGACATACTCAGGCTTGTGAGGAAGTTGGGAGACCAGGTGGGCAGGAACGTGGGTGCCCCTGAGTTCCAGACTAAGGATTTTGGAAAGCACCAGTGTAAACTCTGGAGCTACTACAGTCCTGGGAGAGGGGTCTTGTGGTCAGAGAAGTGTTTGAGATCATGGATTTGCCAGAAGTCCAGAGAATGCACTGGAAGGGAGTGTTTCTCACACCCAGGTAAGAGGGAGGAGATGGAGAAAAGGCCATGTGTCGAAGGTGATCATCTTAATTAATGCATCTCTACACTTGAGCTAACTTTTACATCATCAGTAGGGGAAAACTAACCTGTCTCACAGCAGTCTAAACCCAGCTCGTGTTCCCTATTAGTGGGTGAACAATCCAGTGCTTGGTGAATTCTGCTTCACAATGATAGGAAGAGCTGACATAGAAGGATCAAAGAGCAACATCGGTGTGAACGCTTGGCCACCACAAACTTTTACATTTCATACCATGGTACCTGGTTCAGGGGGAAAAAAAAAACATGCTTTTCACATATTAACACTGCTGATTCATTCCAAAATCCTCCTGAAACCATCAATGTGAAGATAGAACAGCAAACAGAAATGCAACTGAGGATCTGAAGCTTTCCCGTATAATAATCATCAGAGGTAATCAAATATTTAGGTCTGGTTTGGGTTCTTTAGCCCAATAAGTAAATTGTTATGATTCCACACAAAATAAATGTCATTTGCTGGACTAATGAAAATGGTTGGCTGCACAGGGAGTTTTAAAAGCTAAGCATAGTTATTATGATAAACGTTTCTCTATCCACAGTAAAAAGAGTTTTTATTCCTGTGATCACAATATTCAAAAAAGCCATCTTATAGATCTTAAATATTTCGTGATTCACCATAATAGAACTGAAAATAAATATAGATGTGCTTTCTCAGAACTTCTGGTATGTATCAAAAGCTATTATTAAGATGTCCTTTCTGCTGAAATTTCAGAAGCAGAAAAAGCTGGCTAAGAACTAAAGCTCCCCTCCCCCAATGACAGCAGCCCATCATCCTTCCTGCTGTACACAGAGGAAATGAAACAGACATCGTTATCACTTTTGTCTCATAAGTGTGGGGAGTGGGGGATGACAGGTGGAGAGGAAATTGATTTTTTTGGCTGACTTGAAAAAAACAATTTTATAAGAAAAAGCATGTGCTCATTAAAGGGCTGGTGCAAATGATTTAAAGAGAGGAAAAGAAACACTGAATTTTGGGGGGGAAAAAAGAAGCACAGTGGTGGTGATCTTGCTACTGCCCTCCTGGGGGACGGAAACCCTCCTTCCCTTCTGTGATGGGTGGCAAATGCTAGAAATGTGAAGCAGCGTGTCTAATCAATAATGAGGGCAAGTGAGGTCAGTGGAGGCCACTCTCTAGACTATCGCAGGTAATACTGAAAGGAGGCACCTCTCCTAGACCACAGGGAGCAAACTTGCCTCTGCATTATAAACAACTTGAAAGAAGGGGAAAAAAGATGTGTGTAAACCATTTCCTTTTTTATTGGAAAGTGAAGTTAGTTGGAGAAGGCATACAGTGAGGATAGAAACGTGTCCCATTAAAATAAGATTATCCGATCTGCTGAATGGCAATGTTGACTAAAACGAAAAAATGCACAATGCAAAGGTTGAGACTGCTTTCTTCACTGCTAAGGACACTAGGGGACTGATACAGACAGGTAAGAGACAAAACAAGATACAGAGGAGGTTTTGCAAGAGAAAAATGTAGTTGAACTTCAAAGATTACTGCTAATCACAAAAACAGACACATAGAGTTAATGAGTTTAGTGCTCTTCTATGTGTGGAAAGATGCAAGAGTCTGGGCTTATGGAAATTTTTCCTTTGATATGAGTCTTAGTTGTCTAGGGTCAGTATTCTGTTTGTTTGTTTTTCCTTCATCATGAATGACTTTATGGCTGCTCATCCTTTGTTTACTGAAATGGCCCCAGCAGAATATCCAAGAAGGAGTTCAAATGGATATTTATTCATGGACAGTAAACATCTGAGCACATTTGAGAAGTCCCAGGACACAGTCAGTTGTTGGACTATAGAGAAAGCTGAGCACCCAAGAATTGATGCTTTTGAACTGTGGTGTTGGAGAAAACTCTTGAGAGTCCCCTGAACTGCAAGGAAATCCAACCAGTCCATCCTAGAGGTGATCAGTCCTGAGTGTCCATTGGAAGGACTGATGCTGAAGCTGAAACTCCAATACTTTGGCCACCTGATGTGAAGAACTGACTCATTGGAAAAGACCCTGATGCTGGGAAAGATTGAAAGTGAGAGGTGAAGGGGACGACAGAAGATGACATGGTTGGATGGCATCACCGACTCAATGGACATGAGTTTGAGTAAACTCCAGGAGCTGATGATGGACAGGGAGGCCTGGTGTGCTGCAGTCCATGGGGTCACAAAAAGTCAGACACGACTGAGCGACTGAACTGAACTTAGGACACAGTCAGCTTTCCCCAGGCTACTCCAGGGTCACATGACTGACACCCCAGTTTCTCCCCCAGCCTCAGCCGGGACTGGACCAGGAGCACCTATGCACCGCGCCCAAATCATGGTCTTCACCCCCTCCCACTGAATCACCTGTTCTGCACTCAGTAGCTCCTGTGCTGCCCCCGTGACACAACAGGGATTCCATGAAGGTGCCATCAATAGTCGCAATTACCTTCAGACAGCTCTGCAAGGAGGACTTGAAGTCACCACAGCATCATCCCAGGAGAGGGAACATCACTCAATAACCAACACGTGCGCTGCGGCCTTTCAGTGGGGTCTATTGTCTCTTATTCACACACACTCCTTCAGTGTCACTCCCAACCCTCCCGGACTGGCTCACGTTCCCTGCGAGAGCTTCAGGTGAACCTGAAGACCTGCCCCCCTCCGACCCCTGCCAATAACTTAGAAACAGGAAGTCCCTTGAGGGCTACCCCTGAGGTCGGTACTATGTGGAATGAATGGAGCCGAGAGGCGGGAATCGCCCTGAAGACCACACACTCCCAGGCCAGGCGCCTGCTGGAGCCGATCAACGCAGGAGACGTGGGAAGGAACACAGCCGCCCTCGGAAGCGGAAGCGAGGTGGGAAAGAAGCTGGGGAAGAGGCCTGGAGGGAAGCTGGCCCCGTCCCAGAGGACTGGGCTGGGCTGTCTGGCTCATGTGAGCACGTGTGCATGAAGCATGTAAAACAATGTCTGTGCTTAGCAGGCAAGATGGGAGTGGTTTGCTCTTCTGTTGCTACTGTTGCAAAACATTACGCATGATTCTGAACTACTTTAATAATAAGAAACAAATTAATTCCAAATTGACTCAGCATGGGGGGGTGGGTGATGGGAAGAGATGGTGTATTAATAACAACTTCATAATTAACAAAATGCCAAGAAGAGAAAGGGTTAGTGTGGGATAAAAACATTCAGGGAAAATATATTGGAAAGCAAGTATAGAAACTGTTTTAGCAAAGGTTTAGACTGTGTGTGTGTGTGTGTGTGTGTGTGTGTGTGTGTGTGTGTGTGTATGGGGGGAAGGCAGTTTTAATAAAGGAAAATTCTTAACCAGAACCCTGGAAAAGGAAATGGCAACCCACTCCAGTACTCTTGCCTGGAGAATCCCATGGACAGAGGAGCCTGGTAGGCTACAGTCCACGGGGTTGCAAAGAGTTGGACATGACTGATCAACTTCCCTTTCTTTCTTTCTTTTTCTTTCGTTCTTTTTTTTTCTTTCTTTCTTTCTTCTTTCTTAACCAGGAAGAAAAAAAGAGAAGCAAGTTGCTATAAGAATCAAGCACACTTGAGCAACATCAAAGTCCTCATCGGTCTGTAGTTACTTGGGTTTGTGAGCTGTGGGTGCTGAAGCTGCTCTTTAACACAGGTCTTATTCAACCAGGAGCTGTGGACTCTCTGCTGCAGACAGAGCACTGGCTCCAGTGGCTTCCTCCTTTCCACTTGTTCTTTAACTCCTCACAACCATCTCAGTCATCGCTTCTGGTCCAGAAGACCTTGTTCTGGTCCCTCCTGGCTCCTGCAGGGAGAGGGAGACAGCGGCGAGCTCAGGACACTGTCAACCCTCTCTCATCTCTGCCACGGCCAGAGTCCCAGTGAGGGGTGTTCACAATCACAAACATCTTGGCTAAAATAAAACAATAAGACTCCAGATAGGAAAACAATTTTTAATTCTCATCAGTTGTTTAAATCAAGTCCCTAAACATGAAACCGACATTGTCCCCTTGAGGAAGACACAGGGTGTGGGGTCTCCAAGAGGAAGAGCCACTTCTCTTGCTGTGCAGTCACCTTACAGGAATCACAACCCTCTGACTTGGTAAGCTGAAAATTCCAAGTCAAGAAGGACTGCAGGCTCAGGGGCAGCAGGGAAGATTAGGGGTAACTTCACAGAGGGGTACCAACTTTCAAGATGGTACCCAGGGTGTGTATGCTTAGTCACCCAGTCGTGTCCAGCTCTTCGTGACTGTATGCCAGGTTCCTAGGTCCACGGAGTTCTCCAGACAAGAAGACTGGGATGTGTAGCCATTCGCTTCTCCAGGGGATCTTCCCAACCCAGGGATCCAACTCTCATCTCCCAGGTCTCCTGCATTGGCAGGTGGATTCTTTATCCACTGAGCCAAACAGGCAAACCAAAAAAAGCCCTTTTAGCTTTCTTTCAAATTGTAGCAGGACAGGCTCTGTCTCTCTGACCCCAGGCAATGGAGACCAGTTTACCACCTGCTCATTCCCTTCCACTCTGTGCCCCCCCACCCACACCCAGCTCTCAGTCCAGATTTTTATACAGCTTCAGCAATTCTGAGGGATGCTGAGGCGTGCGTGTCTTTATTTTTGTTTGCCTACTCCATTTGGCTTCTGGGTCTAATTTGCATTTTGCGTGGCCATGGCATCTCTTAGTCCTATTTGACTTTTTAAAAATTGTCCATGCTTTGCGAAAACTGTTTCCAATCTATTTTACAGATAGATTGTAAACAGTGTCCGACTTACTCTGTCAAGACTGTCTGCCTTCCTCACATCCTCGCACCCACACAGAGTCCTCAGGGGGCTTCCCTCTGCGTGCTGATCTTGCCAGCCCTTGAGTGTTCTGATATGAAAGAGCATGCCTTCCTGGAAGACGGGAAATGTGATCATGAGAAGAACACAGCCTGATACACAGCAGGCTCTCAATGGGTGAGGAGGGAAGGCAGGAGTGCATGAACAAGAATGAATGAAGGCTACCAACCTGCCCTAAGGCACAAGCATCTGTGCGGCAGTCACCTCCCATGGACACATCAGTGAAATTGCTCCCCTTTTCTCTTGTGGATGATTTCTCCCCAGTGTCCTGAGGCTGCACCCAGAGACAGCCGCCTGTCAATCAGGAAGGGAAATTCTGCCTTGAAAAAGTTTTCCATTCATCAGCTGCCTCTCTGGGCTTTGTCTGTCAAGCAGACAAGCCATATCGAAAACTTCGCATGATCTTAAACTTCCTAGTAGCACTGACAGTAATCACAATAATGACAGGGATGGAAATAATAATAACAATAATATCAGGCACTCTAAATTTGAGTAGCACTTCATAGCTTTCAGACTGCTTTCAAATGCATTTGCAGCTTCCTTCCATGCCTCCAGTAACCCTGAAAATACACAGGTAATCACTGCCGTGGCCACATCTTTATAAGTTTTTGCAATCTTAAATCAAGATCCAAGGGTGCAGGGAAACGGAAACTTCATCTGCACAGAGAAGATGTACGTGACCCTCTTGCCGCCTCATTCCAGGAAGAACAGCCACCTTCCTTTATAGCAGGGACCCCCTGAGCAAGGATACTGATCAGGCTTCCCACCCCTTTGGGGTGTTAGATAAACAGTGCAGTAACAATCAACGGTCTGAGGCTTTGCAGGCTAGGGACTGCCAGCCAACGAGTGACCTTCTAAGGCTGGGTCACAATCTCATTTCTTTTCTTTCTCACTGGAATTTTAATCAGTCTGAGCATCCGTTAATGATTCTTTCCTATCCATTTGATTAAAACACAAAGTCACTGAGGCAGCAGCAAATTGGATTTTTTTTCCCTTGGCCCTTAATGTGCTGCAGTAATGAAATCCATGACTTCCAACCTCTGCTAGTGAAGAGCCGGCATGTACAGTGTGAAAGGCAGGGCCACTCATTTGTCTCCTGGCTGATTATCCTTCCCGAGGAAGGCGTCTCACGGCCGTCCGTCTCTAGAACAGAGCACCTGTATGGGAGAGCTGAAGACTGAAAGCCATTTCTTTAAAAGCAGCTGCAGCTTTTATCACTAGGGTGAAATCATATCCCACATACTAATTTAATAAACTCCTTCAAGCTTACACAGAGTCCTTTCCTGGAAAAGGATGTGTTTATATCCCACTGGCCAATGCGATGAAAGATTTCCATTTACAACCCAAGGAAGAAACAGGAGTGAAGATTAAAAACCAGGCTAAGCCAGTCCAGTTCATACTTTGATTAAACTGTAGATTCTGATCATCACAGAACTGAGCTGTGGAAGTTAAGTAGCTAGGTAACATCCACACCCTTGTCGCTCAGATATATAAAGAAAGCTTTTCCCCTGCGGCCCTCGCTCAGGTCTTTCTGATGGTGACCCCCCTCTTGTCCTGAATCTCATGACCTCAGCCCCACGATGACCAACTGTAGGCAAAGACCATCATGTCAGAGCTCCTTCCTGGGAAAGCAGTGGGGTTGGTTCAGAGTAGTTGCTTCCAGGGCTCAGAAGAACCTGAGGCCCACCTTCCCCATCACTTCTCATTTTCCAGGGAAAAGAAATCGGGTGGTAAGGAATCATAGAGGAACAAACTGTTGTGGTAGACGTCACCTCAGTAACATAGAGAAAAATCCTCATTATAAGAGGATAATCTGAACTCTCATGCCTGATTTTATATTTGTTCATTCAACAAAAAATTGTTGGTGTTGAGTATCGAGAGCTGAAGATGTATCCTTTAAAATTTTTTTTTAAAAACTTTTGTTCTCACAGAGCCTTCCATGTGTTATGAAACTATGCCTTGTCATCTTAAAAATAACCCAATAGTTTTATGGCATGTCTATAGTAGATTCTCAGGCAGGTTAATCCACCACGTCCTCCCGGCACACAAAACTTCAGTACCATGTGACAGACAGCTCCTCACATCATTACAGGTGCTCCCAGGCTAGTATCTCAGCATCTTATCTGCCAGCATCCCAAGCTACAGAAGGTGCTGAGCTTCATACAGACATAATTTGGAAGTGGGAGAGATCGGTGTCCCAGGGCAATCCTCAGGAGAAGGGAACCCATGGGTAAATGTCAACTAAAACTCATGAGGTATCTCGCCACCCCTGCACCCTGGACCAGATACTGAGCATCACTGTCTCCCAAACCCACTCAGGGAACACTCACCTGCCTTTTGTTACAAGGATGCTCGTTCTTCTCAAGGATGTTTCAGTAGTGAATACGTGCTTACACGTTGCATAGAGCAATGGTTCTCAGTCAGGGGCAATTTTGCCCCTGAGTGGACACTTGGCAACGCCTGAAGACATTTCTGCTTTGCATAGTTGGGATGGGGGTGCCAACGGCATCTGGAGAGTACAGGCCAGGAAGGCTTCCACACACCCTACAGTGCACAGGAAAGCCCCTGGCAACCAAGCATTATTTGGTTCAGAATGCCCCTGGTGCCTCGATGGAGAATCCCTCCATACAAATAGTCTCTCCCTCCAGAGAAAAGGACAGACATGCTCACTGGCCATTACTGAAAGACTCGGGTCCCCTGAGCTCAAGTTTCCTGAGTGATAACACACCTACTGTGTGCAGAGGCCCACCTGCCTATGCCTACGGGACTCAGGGGCAAGGAGACTGCCCTGCCATGTTCAACGATCTCCTTTGTTTCTGAGTGTTGTGTCTTCTACCAGCCTCTAGGAGACTGACAGCTAACGTGAGCGCTTGGCAGCAGGGTAAAAACTCACACCCTGAGTCACAGCCCTGACACCCTCTAGGGACGAGTGTTGCCTCTTGGACCCAATCTGTAGATGTCTGGGACATGGGACGCTTAGATGTGCTACAAGAGCAACTACAGAACAAGCAGCTGCCTGCAGGGCTGGGGAGCAGGAAGAGCTGTGCGCCCAGTGTGCCTCCTCCTGCCTCGCGAAGCAGGGGGAGGCAGGCTCCTAAAGCAAGGAGAACCCTGGAGCAGGGAGTGTGCTGCTACAGCTCACTGCTAAACTAATAAGCAGCCAGACGCAGCTGACGCTGTGGCCACCACGTGTGACCGTATCAGGCTCTGGAGCCCATCAAAGCAATTCAATAACTCAACGTCAGCGTCTTGGTTTCAACTCATTTTCCCAACAGGCATCTGTTCTGACTTGATTTGCACTGGGTGAGATGACCTGCAGCGTCCATACCCCCAGCAGCAGCAGCAACCCAGGGGGCATGCGTGAAACGTCGCTTCAGTCTTGTACAACTCTGCGACCCCATGGACTGTAGCCGGCCAGGCTCCTCTGTCCACGGGATTCTCCAGGCAAGAATACTGGAGTGGGTTGCCTTGCCTTCCTCCAGGGGATCTTCCCAACCCAGGGATCAAACCCATGTTTCTTATGTCTCCCACATTGGCAGGCAGGCTCTTTACCACTAGGGCCACCTGGGAGGGACCCATACAGACAGGAGGGTGGAGTGAGGAGGAGGGAACCAGACTCTGGATCCACATCGGAAGGTCAGGCATGGAAATGTCTTCAGAGCCCAGGAAGGCCCATCTGTAATTTCTAGAACAAAGCAACCTGAAGCCACTGCTTAGTGACCCCCAAAGTCAGGGCACTCACCTCTCACTCACTGACTCCCAGATGGACCATCACTGATGCACAGTTCTGAGTGCTAGTCATGGCATGGGGTCCAAATCTCCTCCTCGTCCATTTCCACTCATTGGCCCTGAATGACCAGTCAGGAGTCAAAGCCATGTGCGTTAAGTTTCGAGTTCGGGTGCAAGTTCCAATCCTTGGGTGAAATAACATGTAAATTAAGTTCTATAGCTTATAATCTAGCCTTGTGACTAGAGGGGAAGCTAATAATTTGATGACTGATCGAGAGCTCTAAAAGAACTCAGGATCCATCAGAGAATAAGAACGATCATTGGCAACCCACGCTCTTACCCACTGTCTGGGGCTGCTTTCACACTTAGCACCAGAGCTCAGTAGTTGCGACAGAGACTTTAATCTCTGGCCAGCAAAGCTGGATCTGGTCCTTTACAGGAAAAGACTTAATAAATTCCTGAACCCTTGGGTTCACGGAGGAGAAGAGATTCACCTACAGGCTGCACATGGGTGGGTCCATAAAAGACATGAGTCAGCCAAAAATATCAAAGTCCCAGGTTGGATGGCATCATCGACTCAATGGACATAAACCTGAGCCAACTCCTGAACATAGTGGAGGACAGAGGGACCTGGTGTGCTGCAGTCCATGGAGTCACAAAGAGTCGGACGCGACTTAGCAACTGAACAGCAACAACCAAAGTCCCCTCAACACGGTGGTGATGGACATCTTTCAAATCCTAGGGAGAAATCGGCCAGAAGAACCAGGCTCTGATGCAATGAGACACCAGTAATAACACCTGTGAAGGGGCTGGTGGAGGCACAGGTCAGCCCCACTAGGACCCTCCCAGCAGCGGGGATGCACACCTGTGTCTGAGTAAAATAGAAAGGATGGACAGGAGCCCCTGAGAGCAATTAGGAGAAACACCGTCGCTACTGTTCAGTCGCTCGGTCGTGTCTGACTCTTTGTGACCCCATGGACAGCAGCACGCCAGGATTTCCTGTCCTTCACTATCTCCCGGAGTTTGCTCAAACTCACGTGCATTAAGTCAGTGATGCCATCTAGCCATAGAAAAGGTCAAAGAGAAGATAAAATTAAATCTGAGCTTCTCCTCGATTTTTTTGAATTTAATATTAATAACACTCAGGTCCTAAAGATCAGAGTTCCCCTACTGATACCCACAAGGCCCAGTCTTCCCAATTTCTCAGAGAAATTGGTCATGAACCTTTAGAACCATGTAAGCATGGTATTCCTCCTGAAGAGTCCCACTGAATTTTAAAGCCTCTGACCAATCTTGCTACAAAGAGACCTGCTGAACTCAAGAGTTCCCCAAAGGATTTTGTCCATGGGACCTTTTCACCTGGTAACTGCCATCTGTACCCAGCACTGGCATTCCCAAGATTACTTCCGGGGGATGTTGTACTCCAGCCCAACCCCAAACTTTCCAGGTCAGAAAATCCCTCCATGCCTTGCACCCCAGTGTTAGCATCACACGGCCGTTTCCAGAGGAAAATGGTCCCCTTCGTAGGGTAAGGGGAATCTGACAGTGACCCTCCACAGGAGAAAGATTACAATAATGCTTTGTGCTCCAAATCTTTGCGAAGATGGTCAACCAGCTTGTTTAAGAAACATTTACCCATCCAGCTATGATAACGGCAGACGGGTCCTCCTCTCCCCCAGAATCTGAGCCTGTTCTAAGACACTGACCCAGGACTCCTGCTGATCACCTTGACACTCGCTGAGGAAGATGAAAAGGAGGAGCTGGGAGGGGCAGGCAGTAAGGACTATCCTTTCCTCCTTCTGCCGAGGTTGAGCAGCACTTCCAGCTCATAAGGAGACTGACTCCCAGATTTTTCCCTCCCAGGCATCTGATTCCTGGTGTGTCTGCTCCACCCACCACAGCTGAGGTCTGTGTCACAGAATGGGGTCAAGGTGCCCACAGAGGAGACCTCTCAAGGCCAAGCCTGGAATGAGCCCTCCAGAAGCCCAAGGAAAGGGCCCACTATGCATTCCCCATCATCAGAGCCAGGGTTCCTTTCTCTTAGGCCCCTTTAGAAAGTAAATGTTGGAAAACCTGTGTTTTGTCATAAGACCTGTACTTCTTAGATATTCATTTAGATTCGGAAAGTGAATTTTTTTATACCTCCGGGTCATTTCATAAAAACATTTTCATTCTGGTTTGCTTTTGTTGAACTGTGATACATACGCATTATTTCCAAGTTTGAACTGTATGAAAGACATTCTCTCTCCCCTCCCTGAACTCGAGGCCTCTCTTTTCATCTCCTCTGAGACAGTGACTCTTGCCAAGTTCTTATCTGTCTAGGTCACTTCTGAAATCACAGCAAAGCAAACAAATGGAAATCAATCACCTCCTGGGGGTGGGGAGGCAGGTGAAGGGGAAAAAAAAAGAACCTACCCATGTTGAGGAAGGCACTCTGCCAAGGGCATCATGGGCACTTTGCATATCTAACTTCATCCTCAAACGTGAGCATGAGATGGACATTATCTTCCTTACAGATAAGGAGCCTGAGGCTCTAACCTTGGGCTGTATCTTATCACCAAGGGCACGAAGCCTCCAGCCCAGTAACGAAAGTCCTGGAAATCACTGTGGCTTGCATCATTCAATGTCATAATACTTGTTCATAAATTGTATCTAGTTATCTATTGCTGCAGAATCGATGACCCCGAAGCCCTGGGACTTAAACCACACATTTATTTTCTTTTGCTGAGCAGGGCTTAGCAGGGAAGCTAGGCTCTGCTCCATGTGGCATCACTCAGCACAACTCAACTGTTTGTACTTCGGAGAGGGCGCATCACAGAGCTGCAAGCTGGTGCTGGATATTGGGTCCCCTCCATGTGGACATCCCCACCCGGTGGCCTGAGCTTCCTCACAGAATGGTACTAGGAACCAACCAACCAACCTAGTGTCCCAGGAAGTGGGAAATAAAATACATCAGTTTCTTGAAACCCAAGTCAGAGAACTGGATGGTCAGTCCTCTGCCCTCTTCTGTCCAAGCAGTCCAGACCTCTCTGCAGAAAGAGAACCAAGGAATTTTGGAAATATGCTTCCAAGCTTCCACAGTCACTTATTTGTCATATTGTTTATTCGTTCACTTATTTAATCTTAAAAAGCTATTTTGAATATGATTAAAACTGTCCTTCAACTCAGGGACCATGCTTAAGTAGACAAGACTCAAACGGTGGAGAGCAGCCCCAAAAGTCAGAAATGTTTCCCCCAAAAGCCTGTTCCTTAGCTTGTTGCTAGTGATAGAGAAGAATCCAAACCAGTGGAAGACAGTTTCCTATTTTGAAAAATAAGGAGAGATGAATGCAGGGCAGTGCCGCTTGTGGCAGAGCTCACAGCTGAGACACATCTCCTGAGACAAGTTCCTCTGTGTCTCCTATACATGACTGATGATTCAGAGCCCAAACTTCATTTGATCAGCCTGGGACCTTTGCTTCAAGACACTCGCTTTCTTCTCTTTCCTGGGTGAAAAGAGGTCCTTCTTCTCGGCCACAGTGAGTTTGCTTGCAGCCTTCTGGTCTATTCCACCCCCTTCTGATGTTTTATAAACAATTCCTCTTAATTTTCTCAGAGCTTTCATACATAGGGTTAGCTCTAACCCTGACAGAGCTCAGCCTTTTTACCACTCCTTTAAAAAAAAAAAAAAGAAAAGAACTTTTCAGCACAAATTAAGTGAGCTGAAACTCAGGAAGCTGTGAGAGGGCAAGGGGGCCCCACTTTAGGAGCGTCCAAGGTCCAGAATGCCCACACCTGAAAAGCTGACTGGTTGATTACGTCAATGTTCATTGACTAGTTTTGAGAATTACACACATTTTCATTTACTTGTCACCTTGACATGGTAACATCTTCAAATAAACAGGTGTGATTATCACAGGATCACAGAATAGTGATCACACAATGACGCACACCATAGCCGGAGGGAGCCCGTGAAATCTGCAAGCAGCTGAACCTCGGAGACAGGTGAGCATTTTCTCTGGATTCTTCCCAGCCCCCACCGCCACCCCAGGAAAGGGGCGTTTCACTTTCTCCCAGTGGGATCCTCCTTACCCTAAATACAGACTCATGGATTCTTCACTAATTCATTTATTCAAAAGTAAGCAAGGGCATCTGGAATAGAGGCATGCCTGAGTCTCATGAGTGTGTGCTCATACACAGGGGTCTATGGCCTTTGGACAGAGCGGCTGTGGGCCTTGGGGACCTACGTCCTTGCTTCTCTAGACCGAGCTGGGACTCTGCAAATTGCAGGGAGGTGAGGAGAGGCAAAACAGAAGAGACCTCTCAACAGAACGGAGATGAGAGAATAAGGAAGAATCCAGAAACCTGCTCCTCAACGCAAACAGATTCCAGGCAAGTCTGTTCAGCGACCCCCACCTGGCACAGCGTTTGTGCACTCACACACACGTGCTCAAGTGTGCCTCTGGAAGCTCTGCTTTCAAAGAGTTTGTAATGTATGCTGTGAACAGCAAGGAGAGATAAGAAGGCTTTCCAGTTTTCATCCCAATCCAAAGAAGGGCAATGCTAAAGAATGCTCAAACTTTACTGCACAATTGCCCTCATTTCACATGCTAATAAGGTTAGGCTCAAAATCCTTCAAACTAGGCTTCAGCAGTATGTGAACCAAGAATTTCCAACAAACTGAGTTTAGAAAAGGCAGAGGAACCAGAGATCAAATTGTCAACATTCATTGGATCATAGAGAAAGCAAGGGAATTTCAGAAAAACATCTACTTCTGCTTCTTTGACTCTGAGAAGACCTTTGACTGTGTGGGTCACAGCAAACTGTGGAAAGTCCTTCAAGAGATGGGAATACCAGACCACTTTACTGTTTCCTATAAAACCTGTATGCAGGTCAAGAAGCAACCTTACATAGAACAACTGACTGGTTCAAAATTGGAAAAGGATTACGACAAAGCTGTATACTGTCACCCTATTTATATAGCTCATATGTAGAGTACATCATGCAAAATGTCAGGCTGGATAAATAACAAGCTGGAATCAAGATTGCCAGGAGACATATCAATAACCTCAGATATACAGATGATACCACTCTAATGGCAGTAAGTGAAGAAGAATTAAAGAGCCTCTTGATGACGGTGAAAGAGCAGAGTGAAAAAGTTGGCTTAAAACTCAACATTCAAAAAACTAAGATTATGGCATCTGGTCCCATCACTTCATGGCAAATAGATGGGGAAACAGTGGAAATAGCGACAGACTTTATTTTCTTGGGCTCCCAAATCACTGCAGTTGGTGACTGCAGGCATGAAATTTAAAAATATTTGTCTCTTGGAAGGAAAGCTATGACAAACCTAGGCAACATATTAAAAAGCAAAGGCATCACTTTGCCTACAAAGGTCCATACAGTCAAAGCTATGGGTTTTCCAGTAGTCATGTATGGATGTGAGAGTTTGACCTTAAAGAAGTCTAAGCACTTAAGAATTGATGCTTTCAAACTGTGGTGTTGGAGAAGACTCTTGAGAGTCCCCTGGACTGCAAGAAAATCAAACCAGCCAATCCTAAAGGAAATCAACCCTGAATATTCATTGGAAGGACTGATGCTAAAGCTGAAGCTCCGATACTCTGGCCACCAGATGAGGAGAGTCAACTCACTGGAAAAGACCCCGATGCTGGGAAAGTTTGAGGGCGGGAGGAGAAGGGGATGACAGAGGTTGAGATGGTTGGATGGCGTCACTGACTCAATGGACATGAGTCTGAGCGAACTCTGGGTGATGGTGAAGGACAGGGAAGCTTGGCGTGCTGCAGTCCATGGGGTCATAAAGAATTGGACACAACTTAGAGACTGAACAGCAATGAATGCTGTGATGGGGTCTCAGCAATGTGGAGAAGCTTCTTACCTGGCACAGTGCAGGGCACTTAGTAGGAACTCAGCAGATTGTTTGCAAAGGGAACAACATGCAGTGGAGAGGTGCTTGGTGGAGGCAGGGCGGTCAGATCTCCCCGCCTCACCCACCTGTTCTCTCCCAGCCCTGCAAACTCCCACCTGAAGTGCTGGTTCATCTCCAGGCCCCTCCCACTGGGCTTCTTGCTTTCGGTTTACGAATGGGACACACACGTACACGGGCAGGCACATACGTGCGTGAGTGCACGTGAGAACGTAGGCTCGAACACATCCACACGTACACGCATGTTGCACGTGAAATGAAGTGAAAGGCGCTCAGTCGTGTCTGACTCTTTGCGACCCCATGAATTCTCCAGGCCAGAACACTGGAGGGGGTAGCATTTCCCCTCTCCAGGGGACCTTCCCAACCCAGGGATCGAACCCAGGTCTCCCACATTGCAGGTGGATTCTTCACCAGCTGAGCCACAAGGGAAGCCCAAGAATATTGGAGTGGGTACCCTATCCCTTCTCCAGCAGATCTTCTTGACCCAGGAATCGAACCAGGGATCGAACCCAGGGCTCCTGCATTGCAGGTGGGTTCTTCACCAACTGAGCCATGTGCGCACTTGCAAACACCACGCAGGTACCCACGCACGAACTCCTAGTTCTGACCTTAAACTACATGATACATCTTTCCCTCCCACCTTGACACAGACCCAACCTCCCAGACAAAGGCCAGTCCCCGCCTCTGCTGGGTTGGCGTCTGCCCAGGAGGGCCTGGGTTCGTCCTCCCCTCTCACGCCCCCATCCCGCTTCTACAGAATCGGGGTCACGAGGCTCAGCACCGCCTTCTTCACAGAAGCGCCCCCTGCCACTCCACGTCCAGCCCCTGAGGGTGGGGGGCAGGGATGGGCTTGCCCAGCTTTGCATCCTCTCAGGGTCCCCAACAGACGTCTCAGACGCTGCTGCACTGAGAGCGTCTGGAGTGCTTGGACCGGCAGAGGGACAAGGTCTGTCTTCTCAGGACCCTCAGGGCTGCCTCCAGCGCCCCCATCGGCAGTGCTCCTCTGCCCTCCCCCACCTTCCCTCCACCAGGAGTCCCACCCCCGCCCACGTACCTGTGAGTGAGCTCCAGCAGCCTAGGAGGATGCGCGCAGAATGCATTTTAAACACAAACACAAAGGTTACCAAGAGCCCACAGATACTGACGGCCTGCTACCGGCATGTGAACTTGGTGGGGAAGGGCCCATTCCAGCAGTGCATGCCCCTCCCCGTCCTTGACACCTCTTATCAGGACCCCCTCCAGGGCAGGGCTGGGGGGCTGGAGCATGCGTCACACAGGACGAGGGGATCCAAGACAAAGGACCTGCTCCTGGGGCTTTGTGAGCAGCCATGGCTGCTGTTCTGTACAGAAAGATGGGAGTCGTGATTTATGGTCTGCAGAGCTTGGGTGGATACAGCGGTGCGGACAGAGCTGTTCTCACAGATAAGAGCAAATAATTGTTTCCACCGCAGGGCTGTTTTTCAACCGAAATCTGTGGGCTTGGGAAGTACTTTCTTTGCTTTTATTGTTGATTCCATGAGGTGCTCTATATATTAAGCACTGAGACCAGCCAGAAGATAAGTAGAATGAATCCAAGGACCACACCAGCTCCAAGTAGAAAAAGGGCTTGTTTTTCTCTCAATGGCAAAGCAGAGGCAATCAATTCTTACGAGATTTCAGGGTTGTTCTTTTTCAAACTGGGTCTATTTCCCTTTAGTGACAGTTGTCAGAAGTCACTTTTAAGAAAGTGCTTTGAAATTGAATAGAAAATGTCTCGCATGTTTGTTCCTGTTCTCGTGAAGTTCAGATGAGATGTGAGCGACAGGCAGGGTGCCTGGCGCCCCAGGCTCAGCAAACGCGCGCCTCCTTCAAACCTTGTTTCTGGGAATCAGGAGGGGAGATCAGAGGTCTAGGAAGCGCTCTGGCTGGGATTCAGCCCAGATAGGATAGACGATGGGTCAGCACGCCAGGTAAGCATCTGTCTTGAGGTCTCAGCCCCTTTATGGACAGGCACTCCAAAGGGAAGCCCCACTCTAGGAGCTGGGATGGAGACAGAAGCCAGATCTCAGGTTCTGGGCTTCAATCATAGGCAAGGTCATGCTGGGCTCTGATTGGAACCTGGTATCCATCAGAGAAGCAGGAGTGGCAGGGACAGTCCAGGAGCGGGTGTTGTTCAGTCGATAAATTCTGTTGGACTCTTCGACCCCATGGAGGGCAGCACACGAGGCTCCTCTGTCCTCCACTGTTTCCTGGAGTTTGCTCAGAGTCATGTCCACTGAGTCCGTGATGGCGGGTGGTGCCTTCAGCAGACTTCCTAGAAACACAGGAACTGGGGGTGTCGGGGCCCAGGTGTGAGTCTCATCACCATGGTTTAAAGCTCCCCACGTTTACAGCGACATCATCAACTCAGTGAACAGGAGCCAGATTCGGTCAGGCCTGCTGGTGCAGGGCCAGGCTGGCGAGCTGGCCTGTGGGTTTCCCTTGGTTTGGTGGCCCACATGAGGGCTCCGGCCTTTCTCCCCAGCTCTGACCATCCACCAAGCCTGCGTGGGGGTGCTGGTCTGACTCCAGGACCCCACCAGCCCCCTGCCTGGATGAAGACCTCCAGTCCACTGGAGGCAATCACTGAGAGAAGGGGTCCCCGGGTAGCATGGGGCTGGGGGTTCAAGCACAGGAAAGAAGACTGGAATAGTTCGTCCGGTGGCCCTGCCCGTGTTAACAGTCCTGTGACGGTTCTGAACACAGCCCAGGGGTGGAGACGGGAGAGAGGACAGTGCCCATCGCCCCTGCCCGTGGGGACGTTCACCCTCCCCCCCCCCATCACCTCACTATCCCCTCCCTATACAGCCCGCCTCGGCCAGCACAGCTTCTCTGTCCTCTGCCCCCGACCAGGTCCATGTGACTCTAAACCCTGAGGAGAAGGGGCCGACAGGATGAGACGGTTGGATGGCATCACCAACATGATGGGCATGAGTTTGAGCAGTCTCCGGGGGTTGGTGATGGACAGGGAGGCCTGGTGTGCTGCAGTCCATGGGGTCTCAAAGAGTCAGACACGACTGAGCGACTGAACTGAGACCCTGAGAGATGTGGGTACCAGCTGCGGTCTGATGCAGTCATCTGAAGAGTGTCCAGGAAACACCCTGACCACAGAGCAGGTCTCAAGATGGGGGTGGGAGGGAAACTGACCAGTCTTTAAACCAGCCTAGCCTGAGGTGGTCGTCATCACCTATACTCAGCTTCCAGAGCAAGTCCTGACCCCTCCAGCCCTTGGGAGGCAGGGAGGCTGGCTGAGGCAGCTGCGTGTGCATTTATGCAGCAACCCGCACACAGCACTGCCTACCTGCTCTGGGGGCTCCACGGACACGACCCCCTGGGAGCCCCACCCAGTTGCAATGGGATGTGTGACGCCTGCACCCACTTCACAGGTGAAGGAGGGAAGACCAGAGAGCTCATCTCACCTGCACACGGTCCCCGACCTTGTGAGAGGTGGAATGGGGACCCCAGTACAACCACAGACAGAGGACCATGCCCTGAGGGTGACAGGTACACCTGTGCGTGTGTGCTGAGTCGCTCAATCGAGTCCCACTCTCTGCAACCCTATGGACCATCGCCCGCCAGGCTCCTCTGCCCATGGGATGTCCCAAGCAAGAATACTGGAGTGGCTTGCCGTTTCACTCTCCAGGGGATCTTCCTGACACAGGTATCAAACCAGCATCTCCTGCATCTCTTGCATTGGCAGACGGATTCTTTACCACTGAGCCACCTGGGAAGCCATTCTTAGCAAAAAGAAATACGAATTGGCAAAGTAGAATTGACATATATACACTCCCCTGTGTGAAATAGTTAGTGGGAAGCTGTTGTGTAACACAGGGAGCTCAGTGCTTGGGGTAGGGAGTGGGAGGGAGGCTCGAGAGGGGGTGCTACGGGCTAACTCACTTCAATGCATGACTCTTTCAACCCCATGGACTTTAGCCTGCCAAGCTCCTCTGGCCGTTGGATTCTCCAGGCAAAAATGCTGGAATGGGTTGCCATGTCCTCCTCCAGGGGATCTTCCCGACCCAGGGATCAAACCTGCATCTCCTGCATTGGCAGACAGGTTCTTTACCACTGAGCCACCTGGGAAGCCCCAGGAGGGAGAGGATATATGCACACATGTAGCTGGCGCAGTGTTGTCCAAAGAAACTAACATAACATTGTAAAGCAATTATCCTTCAATTTAAAAAATTAAAACAGAAATTGCTTGAATATCCATAAATATTTACTTATCTTCTCAATAATCCCATGAAAAGTGAAAGTGAAAGTCACTCAGTTGTGCCCAACTGACACAACCCCATGGACAATACAGTCCTGGAATTCTGCAGGCCAGAATACTGGAGTGGGTAGCCTTTCCCTTCTCCAGGGGATCTTCCCAACCCAGGAATTGGACCAGGGTCTCTCTCCTGCATTGCAGGCGGATTCTTTACCAGCTGAGCCACAAGGGAAGCCCAAGAATACTGGAGTGGGTAGCCTTTCCCTTCGCCAGCAGATCTTCCCAACCCAGGAATTGAACCGGGGTCTTCTGCATTGCAGGCAGATTCTTTACCAGCCGAGCCACCAGGGAAGCCCCAATAATCACATTTACAGCTTTAGATCAGTATCATGAGCCCTCTTGAGAAGGGGTTGGGAGTTAGGAAGAATTCTAGCATGAGTGATGGAGCAGACCTAGGCAGGTCTTCCCCCAAGTCCTGCCATGGGTGGGTCAGAGAGTCAGGCCGGCCACCAGGTAACAGGGCAGGAGCGGCCCAGTGGCCTCCTGGGGACGGAGCCAACAGGACACAAGTAAGCGAAGGGCCGTGGGAAGCCTGCTGCTAGCTGACTGAAAGCCACGTTTGCATGCCTTTTGCTCTGAGGACCACATTTAAATGTAATAGGTAGTGCTGTAATTACAGACACCCTGAGGTGACTTCCTCTGTGGAGAAGCATTTGTATAATTTCAGAAATTACCTCGTTTTTATTTCTGGTTGCAGAGTTTAGAATTTTAATACCTTCGCATTCACATAGAGGCGTAGTAGAGAGGAACCTGGGATCCTTTTTGTGGGGGCCAGCATTTAATGAACATCTGTGCTGGGCCAGACTCCAATTATATATAATCTCCCACACTCAACTGCTTCCTTCATGAAATATATATAATGCCTATTTGATAGGGCTGTCAAGCATTAAGTTAAATGGGATAAAATAATGTAGCCGGGGACACACAGCTGGGAAGAAACTGAACTGGAGTCACCCCTGTGGTCTCGGCTCTCGCCTCACAGCCTCGCTGGCTCCCACGCACCGCATGGCCCTGCTCACAGAAGGTGCCAAGTCTTTCTCCCTGCGGACCTCTCATCCAACTCCTGACCTGGATTTAATTCCATAGCAGACCAACCACCAAGCCACTACTCTACCCCCGCTTATACGTTCACCTAAAATATGCCCGGGTGCTCAGCTGCTTCAGTCACGTCTGACTCTTTGCTGACCCGTGGACTGCAGCCCTCCAGGCTCCTCTGTCCATGAGATTCTCCAGGCAAGAATACTGGAGTGGGTTGTCATGCCCTCCTCCAGAGGATCTTCCTGACCCAGGGATTGAACCCGTGTTTCCTGCGTCTCCTGCAATGCTGGCGGATTCTCTACCCACTGAGCCACCGAGGACAACCTCACCTAAAATAGTTGCATTATTAGGAAGAGAGAGTACTGTGCAGTTCACGCCATTATAAACTTCAAAATTCACTCAGCAATGTTCACCAAGTCCCCACAGTTTGCAGGAGTTCTCCTGTGAGCTCGGGATGCAGGGGGCTCTGTACCCTTGAAGTGACATTACAGAAGAGGGGAGGCAACAGAATGAACAAGGCACAAATATAAAGGAGGAGCTGTCAAGCTGTTCTGCGAGCCATGCAGAGAATGCTGTAGGCTGACATCCAACAAAGGCTTCCTTGCAAAGGTGAGTTTGTACAAGAGAGACCTGGAGGAGTGAGTTCCTGGCAGAGGGAACAGCTGGTGAGAAAGCCCTAAGGCAAGAGTGAGCTTCTGTACCTGAGGACTACAAGGAGATGGCACGGCTGGAGGGTGTAGGAGAAAAGAGTTGCCCAGAATGAGGTCAGGATATGGCAGGGAAAAGGCAATTGCAATTTTTCTTGTTGGAATTGCTTCTTGGACTTGCTTTCCGTTGCTTTTGTTATTATAATCATATGTAATGGCTTGCCTCAGAGGACCCTGCCCCTCTGCCTGACCGTTAAAGTGTCTTTGTTCAGGAGCCTGTCTACCTATGGATGGCAGGAAGGAAGAAACGAACACATCCCCCTGCCTGAGGCTTGCCATTTTGGGAGATGGTTACAAGATGAAAGACCTTTTCACTTGGCTTCCTCGCCTTCCCCCATCTCTGTTCTATAAAACAGCTGGGCATCCAGACCCAATAAGGTGGTTATTTGGAGACATTAGTCTGCCATCTTCTTGGTCTGGAGGGATGACCTCCAGGACAGGCAGGAAGCTGCCCCAGGATGAGGGCAGGAGATGAGCAGAAACCACACCCCATAAGAACCACAGCCAAGGCCGGGGGAATGGGTTTTATTCTGAGGGCAACCAGAAGCCTAAAGGTGGCCTTGAGCCAGGGAGAAGCACAGCCTCTTTTGCATCATGTGGTGTGTGCTTAGATCTCTCCGCTGCTGTGTGCAGAGTGGACTGGGGGAGGTCAGGTGAGAAGTGGAAGCAGAGAGAGTGTCTCCCATAGAGGGCAGGTAGTAGCTTGTGCTGGAGGGTGGAGAAAGAGGGGAGAAGAGGGCAGGGGTGGCGTTTGTTCAGGAGAGAACAGGAGAGACGAGCAGCAGGACTTGGTGGACTAAAATAAATGCACCGCTAAGAGTTGCGAGTTTTCTTGGGGGCAATATGAGGACTGCGGCCCGGGAGATAGCACCTCAGATACAGCTTCAAGAAACTGCTCCAGAGATGGGGGAAGGACAGTATGATGTGATTTTGGCAAAGGGAGAGTATATACAGTCAAGCACATATTTTTTGTAGAAAGTTTCTGCTGATCTCGTGAAGCTTCTGCTAGTCACAGGACACAATGGTCCCCATGAAGGATTTCAATGCTTTTCTAGATCTGAGGAGATACAAGAACTAGGCTCAGAAACTCAGCTCCTGAGACTATCTATCTATCTGAAGACCTGTCCCACCAGTTTTCCTGGGGCACAGAGCACTGCCCTCCACCATTTCTGCTCTCCGCCCTGAGCTCCTTTCATGGGGGTTGAAGGTCAGCAGCTGCAGTGGTGCCTGATTTAATCCTTGTAGAGGTAGGTGGCAAGCACCCATGGCAAGGGCCAATTTGTGGTTGACAAGTTGATGATCTGGGCAGGGGCTGTGCACAAATGAACCATTTTCTGTAATTAACCCATCCCCAGCCAGCCCTGAGCCCAGCTGCACTGAGAGGGGGACGGATGTCCCCGCCCCACTCACTGTGGTCGTGGCTACGTGACTTCCTCTGACCAGCAGAGTGTCCATGGAAGTGACAGGGTGCTGAGACTGCAGAGGGCTTAGATGGCACAGCCTTCCTGAGCTCCTGCCTGCAATGTAACTAAAGCACCTCCCAGGGAGTATTTCTCTGCCAACCTGGGACCCTAGCTGGGCCCAATGAGTGCATCCAAGACCAGCTGAGCCCAGAAGGCTTCCACCCACATGCTGACCTGTGAGCCAGAAAGGAATGTTTGCAGCTGTCAGCGACGGGGACTCCAGGATTCTTTGTTTCCCTGGAAGAAGCTGCCTTCTACAGGAATGACTTCAGATATTTGGATTAGCAACTGTGTAGACAGTGGTTCAGGGTTTCCCAGGTGGCTGCCTTAGTGCTAAAAAACCTGGCTGCCAATGCAGGAAACATAAGAGATGTGGGTTCGATCCCTGGATCAGGAAGATCCCCTGGAGGAGGGCACGGTGACCCACTCCAGTATTCTTGCCTGGAGAATCCCATGGACAGAGAAATCAGTCTATAGAGTCACAAAGGTGACTTAGTGCACACAGATGGTGATTCAGTTGACTGATTTGGGGGGTGACGAAGTGAAGTATGGAAGTGAGGACTAAGAGTCTGTCCTAGAACACTTTAAAAAAAAATATTTCAAGTCCTGTGGCTTTTGTAAGATTTATTTTTGGCTCTGGCGGGTCTTCGTTGCCGTGTGGGCTTTTCTCCAGTTGCAGTGAGCAAGGGCTACTCTCCAGTTGCATTTCGAGGGCTTCTCATTGTGCTGGCATCTCTTCTCTTCTGGTCAACAGGGTGGCCTGTGTTGCAGAGCATGGGCTCTAGAGCGCAGGTTCAATACTAGTGGCTCATGGGCTTAGTTGCTCCGAGGTATGTGGGGTCCTCTGGATCAGGGATCAGATCCGTGTCTCCTGCATCGGCAAGAGGATTCTTTACCACTCAGCCACCAGGGAAGCCCTAGGACACTTGAAACACACATGGATACCAGCTGTTTTATGGAGGAGAAAACATAACTTTTATATTCTTTGGATTTGTAGGAAAATCCAATAATTTCCATTGGAAATTTAATATCCAAGATAAATGTTCATATCCCTTATACCCAGTCTGTTCATTGTCGCACACTTTATTCTCTGAAGGTAGTTCACGTTTATTCAGAAAGAAAGAGCATTGAGAGTCAGAACTGGTTTATCCTGAAGAGATTCCAAAGAGCTGAAAGAGAGAAATGGGATTGGAAGGGTGAAGCCTGCTAACTGTGATCATCGTCATGTGGTTGACTGAGACTTCTGGGCGATCAGATGGGGAAGAGACTGCCCTTAAAATCTCGCTGGGTCATCCCCAGAAATAATAGCCCTGCAGATGGCCCACCATGACGACAGCCAAGTGAATCTTTCCAAACAAGTACAAGCCCTTTTTGTTGCTGTTTTTTGTTTAAATCAAGACAGTCATCTTAAAGATGATGAGGAACAGATTTTGTTTGGAAATTCTACCAGGATATTTAGCTTATGAATAATCTTATATCACCTTTCATTCATTGACTATAGTATTTCCACCTAACTATGTAATCTTCATGATTAACATCTTAACTACCCAAAGAATAGACATACCATAATGTATCTTTTTTTAGTTTATCTTTTGCAATGTAATTTTTCTGGAGAAGGAAATCTCAACCCACTCCAGTATTCTTGCCTGGGAAATTCCATGAACAGAGGAGCCCAGCCAGCTACAGTCCCAGGGGTAGCAAACCGCTGGACACAACTAAGCAACTGAGCACACACAATGTAATTGCCTACAAAAAAACATACATTTATGGAAAGTTGTTAAATATACATTATTAAGTGAAAAAATCAACAGATATAAAAGAATATTCTTTGTACAATAATTAAAATGAAGCATAATAAATATTGTATACATAAATAAATATTATATTTAAAAGATATCTGGACAAGTTAATGCCAAATTATAAACAGGGGGTAAATTTAAGGAAGTTTCTACTTTTGTTCATTTTTATATTATTTAAATTCTTTATGACGGATACGTAGTTTTTCTGTAATTACAAAACAAAAATAAAGGTACTTAGCATAAGTAGAAGAAATCATTCACATCACAAAAGCACAAGGAAGCCATTCTGACACTAAAGCACTGCAGCTAAGATGTTTGAAATGAGCCTCAAAGAGAAGAACATCATTAGCCAGGCTTTGGGTCCATGAGATAATGAAGAATCCAGCCCCGGCTCACATTTTACAATCCAGCAGGCCTCCTGACAGCTTACCACGTGCCTACTGCTGCTAATTATACTTTAATGTGGACACAGTATGAATATTTGATGGCCCTCTATTGTTTCTCTGTGTATGAGTATCAACAGCCCGAACAAGAGAGCCACAGACCAGAGGCAGAAAAAAAGCAAGGCTAAATCCATGTGCCCTTCATGACAGAGACCTCGGGTACCTTAAATAGGATCATCAGGGACCCAGGTCCTCGCTGATGCTTTGATCTGACCCATCTTCACATCCAAAGGGTGCTTTAAGGATTATTCAGAAACACAGCACGTGCTGAGAGCAGGGAGTACTAGGCTTCAGCTGAAGACTTGCTCAGTTGCAGGTTTGTGGGAACATGTCCCCAGACACAGTGACGGGGTTTCCGAGCCCCTCGGGGTATGCGTGTGGAGCCACCACTGCGGAGTGTGCCTGATGAGGTCTGCTCATGCCTCCTGCCCTGTGTGCCACGGTCCTCCCTGACCCGCCCTGCCAGCCTCCATGTCCCACCTGCACCTCTCAGCCCTCCTTTACGGGGAAGGAAAACTGAGAGGCAAACCAGATTCGGTTTGGTTTCACAGGGGGTGGATTGACCTCAGCTGAACAGCCTTCACCCAACTTGCCAGTCCATCCACTGTCCCATCGCCTTTGGTGTTTGAGCTTGAATGAAACCAAAAGGTCACCAAAAGCTTCAGGAGAAACTGCTAAATTTCACTGCTGGCTGAGTCAAAAATCTCCAAATTTAGCCCAGATCCATCTTCAATCGCTGATTCATCTGATGCTTGATGCTTCCAGTGAGGCTGGATGGCTGTTGGAAGTTAGAACAGAATCTCAAACCTTGCAAATTTTTGCCTACTTCAAGCCCTGCCCATCCTGGGGCTTCTGCTTAATAACAAGATGTGAGTGCTGGTGTTAGACGTGGGCCACGAGCATATTTTGACGGCATCTCCAAGACCAGTGTCGCACTCAAGAGAGCCCATTGTGGGTGCATGCCAGAAAGGCAGCCTCGAATGGATGCTCTGCAGTTGTTTTGTTTTGTTTTTTTCAACTTTCAGACTCCCACAAGGCTATCAGATCAGATCAGATCAGTCGCTCAGTCGTGTCCGACTCTTTGCGACCCCATGAATTGCAACATGCCAGGCCTCCCTGTCCATCACCAACTCCCGGAGTTCACTGAGACTCACATCCATCGAGTTAGTGATGCCATCCAGCCATCTCATCCTCTGTCATCCCCTTCTCCTCTTGCCCCCAATCCATCCCAGCATCAGAGTCTTTTCCAATGAGTCAACTCTTCGCATGAGGTGGCCAAAGTACTGGAGTTTCAGCTTTAGCATCATTCCTTCCAAAGAAATCCCAAGGCTGATCTCCTTCAGAATGGACTGGTTGGATCTCCTTGCAGTCCAAGGGACTCTCAAGAGTCTTCTCCAACACCACAGTTCAAAAGCATCTATTCTTCAGCACTCAGCCTTCTTCACAGTCCAACTCTCACATCCATACATGACCACAGGAAAAACCATAGCCTTGACTAGACGAACCTTTGTTGGCAATGTAATGTCTCTGCTTTTGAATATGCTATCTAGGTTGGTCATAACTTTCCTTCCAAGGAGTAAGCCTCTTTTAATTTCATGGCTTCAGTCACCATCTGCAGTGATTTTGGAGCCCAGAAAAATAAAGTCTGACACTGTCTCCACTGTTTCCCCATCTATTTCTCATGAAATGATGGGACTGGATGCCATGATCTTTGTTTTCTGAATGTTGAGCTTTAAGCCAACTTTTTCACTCTCCACTTTCACTTTCATCAAGAGGCTTTTGAGTTCCTCTTCACTTTCTGCCATAAGAGTGGTGTCATCTGTATATCTGAGGTTATTGATACTTCTCCTGGCAATCTTGATTCCAGCTTGTGTTTCTTCCAGTCCAGCGTTTCTCATGATGTACTCTGCATATAAGTTAAATAAACAGGGTGACAATATACAGCCTTGATGAACTCCTTTTCCTATTTGGAACCAGTCTGTTGTTCCATGTCCAGTTCTAACTGTTGCTTCCTGACCTGCATACAAATTTCTCAAGAGGCAGATCAGATGGTCTGGTATTCCCATCTCTTTCAGAATTTTCCACAGTTTGTTGTGATCCACACAGTCAAAGGCTTTGGCATAGTCAATAAAGCAGAAGTAAATGCTTTTCTGGAACTCTCTTGCTTTTTCCATGATCCAGTGGATGTTGGCAATTTGATCTCTGGTTCCTCTGCCTTTTCTAAAACCAGCTTGAACATCAGGAAGTTCACAGTTCACATATTGCTGAAGCCTGGCTTGGAGAATTTTGAGCATTACTTTACTAGTGTGTGAGATGAGTGCAATTGTGCGGTAGTTTGAGCATTCTTTGGCATTGCCTTTCTTTGGGATTGGAATGAAAACTGACCTTTTCCAGTCCTGTGGCCACTGCTGAGTTTTCCAAATTTGCTGGCATATTGAGTGCAGCACTTTCACAGCATCATCTTTCAGGATTTGGAATAGCTCCACTGGAATTCCATCACTTCCACTAGCTTTGTTCATAGTGATGCTTTCTAAGGCCCACTTGACTTCACACTCCAGGATGTCTGGCTCTAGGTCAGTGATCACACCATTGTGATTATCTAGGTCATGAAGATCTTTTTTGTACAGTTCTTCTGTGTATTCTTGCCATGTCTTCTTAATATCTTCTGCTTCTGTTAGGTCCATTTCTGTCCTTTATCGAGCCCATCTTTGCATGAAATGTTCCTTTGGTATCTCTGATTTTCTTGAAGAGATCCCTAGTCTTTCCCATTCTGTTGTTTTCCTCTATTTCTTTGCATTGATCGCTGAAGAAGGCTTTCTTATCTCTTCTTGCTATTCTTTGGAACTCTGCATTCAGATGTTTATATCTTTCCTTTTCTCCTTTGCTTTTCACTTCTCTTCTTTTCACAGCTATTTGTAAGGCCTCCCTAGACAGCCATTTTCCTTTTTTCATTTCTTTTCCATGGGGATGGTCTTGATCCCTGTCTCCTGTACAATGTCACAAACCTCATTCCATAGTTCATCAGGCATTCTATCTATCAGATCTAGGCCCTTAAATCTATTTCTCACTTCCACTGTATAATCATAAGGGATTTGATTTAGGTCATACCTGAATGGTCTCGTGGTTTTCCCTACTTTCTTCAATTTAAGTCTGAATTTGGCAATAAGGAGTTCATGGTCTGGTCTTGTTTTTGTTGACTGTATAGAGCTTCTCCATCTTTGGCTGCAAAGAATATAATCAATCTGATTTCGGTGTTGACCATCTGGTGATGTCCATGTATAGAGTCTTCTCTTGTGTTGTTGGAAGTGGGTGTTTGTTATGACCAGTGCATTTTCTTGGCAAAACTCTATTAGTCTTTGTCCTGCTTCATTCCATATAGTCATGTCATGAACTGTTGCTTTAAAAAGGAACCTCTTTTAAGGCTGATTCAAAAAATCGATCTTCTATTTTTGGCTATAACATTTGAAGTCATAAACTGGACTTCCATAAACTGGAACTTTCCTATAACTTTCTCTCCTAGAACACAGACCAACCCAAAGAGGTGTTGTATCAAAGAGTGCCAGAAAAAGGTGGTCACTGTCCACTTCCTCTACTGTGGGGCCAAACCCCCGGGCCTCCTGGAGTCTCTGTCAGCTTCGTCATTGTGCACCTGAGCTGCTCTTACCCAGGTGAGATGCAGAAGCCAGGTGTCCACAGCCCCTCGCAGGGTGTGCTCGTAACCCCCGCAGGAGCTCGGAACCCGGTTGGAACCGCCTGAGGCTGTCAGTGGAACACCGACCAGACTCAGATCCAGGTGCTCTGCAGGTGAAGGTGCTGGACCGCCAGGCGAGGGCCGCTGATCTGGGACCCTGAGTCCACGGCGACCTCCCCGTCCCACCCAACGGTGCCAGGTTTGTCTGGGCCCTGAGCCTCCCCGGGGGGGTGAGGAAGTAGGCGAGTCAGCCAGGAAAGCAGGGAATGGACCTCGGCTTCGTAGACTTGGCAACCTCCTCAAAGAGACAATACTTGTAAGAGCTAGTTAGAGAAAACACCGCACAAAACACCAGACTGCAGAGTTCAGGGAGTTAGAGATGAACAGCAGACCTGCAGGCTGCGTCACATGGAGCTCCAGACTCAGGCTCTCTGACCCGCTCCAAGCCGGACGGACGTAGAGACCACTGTCTGTGTCATTCCGTTCTTTCAAGCAACGATCAATCTGCATGCTTGAGCCCCCGAGAAAAGGGTCTTTTCCTTTTTGAATTGTCTATAAATTGCCTTCTTCTTTCACTTTCTTCTGCAGATGCAACTATAACCTCAATTCCTTCTCTGATATCCTGAAGCAGGTTTTTCTCTGCGGATCCCTTTGTGTTGAACTAGTGCTGTCTAAAAAGCAGTAGGTTGATGGTGAGGAGTTGTGACCCTGACCGTAAAGAAGCCCAGGAAGTGCCCTGGCTTCCTGAGCTTGTAGCCCATTCCACACATAGTCTCAGGGGACGGGGACCCACCAGATGAGGCACAGTGCCCAGGGAGAGGGCAAGGGGGGTACCACGCTGGCTGGCGAAGGGAGGGAGGCTCATGAGGGCAGCAAGAACACAGACACTGAGTCGGGAGGTGCCTCCTGCCCTGGGAGGGCCTGCAGGCACTCGGCTGCAGTGAGGACAGAAAGGAGATTGAGCGACAGTAGGTGTGTCCGAGGCCTGGCCATCTAAACCTAGTTCTGACCGGGCTCTCCCACTTAGGCGCTGGGTGATTTGGGCAAGTCACTTAGCCTCAGTTTCCTGTTTGCACAGTGAGTACAGGAGCAACCCTCCTTGTTAGATTACTGTCCCAGATTGGGCTGGTACAACGAAGCTAGCACGGACGGGATGACTTAAACAGCCAGCATTTATTTCTCACTGCTCTGGAAGCTGGAAGTCCAAGGTCAGGAAGCCTGCAGACCTGGCAGCTGGTGAAGGCCAGCGTCCTGGCTAGTGGACAGCGGCCTTCCAGTTGTATCCTCACACGGCCCCTCCCTTTCCCCACAAGGGCACTAATCCCATCATGGGGGCCTCACCCTCCTGGCCTCACCTAACTCTTATCACTTCTCAAGTCCTCACTTCCCAAACCCTCACACGGGGTCTTATTAGGGTTCCAGAGCAGGCATGTGGGGAAGGACACAGACCTTCAGTTCATAGCCGCTATTTCAGGGGATTAAATGAGATGATCCCTATACATCATTTCAAAAGTGCCAGGAGCATCCTAAGGAGCGCGTGAATGTTGGATATCAAGCTCAGACCCTGGGGGCCGGAGGATGACAGCCATTGTGTGCCCGGAGCAGGGCCTGGTGTGACGATTCTGCTCCATCCTCCGTTTGCAGAACAGAGTGGCACCAGGGGTAAAACCAGGGAGCTCTGACCCACACTGGAGCCTGGGAACGTCCTCAGGTCACAAAGAAGAAAGATGCGGCAAGAATGAAGGAACAGGCCCCCGACTGGTGTGCTGCCCAAGAGGGAGGCGGAACATGGGTGACCACACAGTCCTTTCCAGCTGGTTCCAGGCAGAGGAAGTGGGGTACCCTGGGTCCCCCAGTAAAAAGTTCAGTGCCTGTTGGTCAGGAAAAACCAGGTGTGGTTTGGGAAGCCTGGAAGATGAAGCTGTAGCAGGGGTGGATGCTCCAGGGAGAGAATCTAAAAAGAGGAGGGCAGTGTGCTAAGGCCGGGGGAGCCAGGAAGGAGGCTGTCACACTGCAGAAGAGACTGGTTCTGCCGATGGCCAACGGGCAACCAAAAGGGAAGCCGGGTTCCATACAGACCTCGCAGCCTGCCAGCGTCTGTCGCCTTCTGTGAATTCAGGCTGGCTTGCGCTTAGAAGGAGCCCAGAATCCCGTGCTCTGAAACGGGCGCAAGATACAGGGGTTAAGACAATGAATCAGCGAGGACGTGGGGGTATCTTCTGATGCTGGCTGCTCTTGCAGGCATCTTTGAATTTTCTTTCTTGTCTTTGAGATTTTTAACGCCTTCAGTTTGGATGATTTATGCAATTTGCAAATCTACGGGAGGGACTGTGACTTTGTAGTTCTTTTAGCAACTCTGAACCCCAGGCAGGTTAACATGTGTCAGTTACAACCAAAATGGTGCCTGGGAAGGACATGTAAAGCTCCTGGAAATGACGAATACAAAGAGCTAGGCTCTGCGTGGAGAAACAAATTGCTGCCCAGGAACCTGAACTCTGCTGGCCTTCTGCACAGAAGCTGCTAGTTCTGTCAGGAGACACACTGCTTCCTTGTACCTTTTTTTTCCCTTCAGAAACCACAGGAGGTACATGCAAAATCTCTAAATGTTTGGCTAATTTTTCAGTAACTATGAAACTGACAGATGCATAGCTGGAGGGATAGAAGGATGAAGGGAAAAATGGACAGATGATGGGCGGAGAGATGGGTGAATGGAAGGATGGATGGATGGAGGAATGGATGGCTGAGGGAACACCTGGGTGGAGATGCGCTCTTGGCAATAAACCTTCTGACTAAACTGAACAAAAAACATATGATAACTTCAGTTTCCCATCTGTGAAATTGCCACATTTTTATCCACAGCCTTTATCTTTACATGGGGCTCCCTGGTGGCTCAGATGGTAAAGAATCTGCCTGCAATTTTGGAGACCAGTGTTCAGTTCCTGGGTTGGGGCGATTCCCTGGAAAAGGGAATGGCTACCCAAGCCAGTATTCTTTCTAGAGAATCCCACAGGCAAAGGAGCTTGGTAGGCTACAGTTCATGGAGTTGCAAAGAGCTGGGCATGACTGAGTGACTAACACACACTTGTGTGGTAAAACCCAGAAAAAAATAAAGTTCTAGAGAACTTACTCCAGCAAAAGGTTAACGTAAATAACCTCATTTGGGGCCTTCCCCAGTGGTTCGGTTGGCAAAGAATCCGCCTGCGATGTGGGAGACCTGGGTTCGATCCCTGGGTTGGGAAGATCCCTTGGAGAAGGGAACAGCTACCCACTCCAGTATTCTCGCCTGGAGAGCTCCATGGGCTGTATTACAGTCCATGGGGTCTCAAAGAGTGGACACGATTGAGCGACTTTCACTTTATCTTTGCATTATAGAATTTGGTTTTGATAAATTTGGGCACATTCAGATGTTACACTATAAAATGCCTTCGCAAGGCTCTTCCACACTTCTTTCATCCACCACTTTGTCCCCTGATTTTTTTGTTTCCCAGCTGGACTCTCAGAGAGCTGGGTTGATGTACAGCCAGGCAGATCCAAGACTTCTGCGCCCGTTTAACCTCAATGGGATCCGGTCTTCTGGTTCATAAAAGTGGAGCTTTGGTACAAAATCTCTAAGGTGGTTTCTGCTTCAAACTGCTCTGAGTCGCCTTTGTCTCTGATTGACCTTACAGTTTCCGAGCCTTCTCTCCCCTTGACGTCACTGTCCCCTTGACGTCACCTCAGCCACGGCCATGCCTTCCTTCTTCTCCGATGCACCCTGACTGCTCACCAGTCGTTAACAGACAACTGCGTGTGCATGGTCCTCAGAGGGTTCTCCACTCACGCCGTTTACACGACGAGGCTCAGGACAGGAGAGCCCCCTGGCTTCTCCCAGAGCAGGAGGGGGCTGGTGGGCAGACAGCGGCTGGGGCTGCCTCTGGTCCAAGGAGGCACACGTTTCCTGCTCCTTTTTATCTTCAGAAGTGCTTGTCCCCACGAGAGACCACACGAGAGACCACAGGGTGCTGTCTTCTTGGCAGAAGGAGAAAGGAAGCCCCCAAGTCAGCCTCACTTTGTGCCCCCGGACCCCCGGGATGTGCACCCGAGTTCTGAGACCTGGAGGTGGAACCCTCAGATTCGCTGAAACAGAGGCCCTTGTAAAGCAAAGCTGACCCTCTGGCTGATTCCAACTCCTTTATTTCCCCGGCGTTTGTTTCCAGGCATCATGTTCTCAATCAGCCATTATGGGAGATGGGGTGGGGGGGGCATTCCCTTCTCCAGGGGGGTCTTCCCAACCCAGGGATCGAACCCAGGTCTCCCGCACTGCAGGCTGATTCTTTACCAGCTGAGCTACCAGGGAAGCCCTTATGAGAGATAGGAAATAGTACATGTATGTGTTCAAACATTAGGAAAGAGGTATTCAGTAGAACTAGCCAGTCTGACATCACTTATCTACATATGCATGTCTTATGTGTTAGAAGTCCAAAGAAAAGGAATGATTTTCCTTCTCACATATTACACAATTTTGTACAGGATATTGTCTGTATGCTTAGAGCTTAGTCACTCAGTCATATCCAACTCACTTCGACCCCATGGACTGTAGCCCACCAGGCTCCTCTGTCCATGGGAATTCTCCAGGCAAGAATACTGAAGAGGGTTGCCAGGCCCTCCTCCAGGGGAATCTTCCCCACCCAGGGATCAAGCCCACATCTCCTGCCTCTCCAACACTGCAGGCGGATTTCTTGCCTTCTGAGCCACCAACACAGCTTCAAAGTCAATACACAAGTCAAACCGGGCAGCTAATGAAAGTGGAATACAACTTAATTAGTTCACAAGACACTTGTGGACTATTTAATTATCAACTCCTTTTTAATTGACCTTCATTATTAGCCTCAGAAAAATTCTGACAATGCTACCTGCCACCCCCAAAAGCAATCATTGTACAGTGAAAAGCAGTAGTCTTTGGGCCTGGGATTTGGTTTCCTATAAATTGAAACGCTTTCCTTTCCAGTCTGGTCGGAGCTAAGATAATCTCAGAGACGGTGGAGGGAAGGGGCCGGAGGGAGGTGGGAGAGACGGGCACTTGGAAGCCTCTGTGACGTGCCGAGCACTCGCCGTGGTTTTGTCTGACTTTCATTTTACAAGATCAGTGTGAGGGCATCAGTTGGTAACTACCTGGCAGCCTTCATGGAGGGGACACCGAAGCCGGGTAAACACTCACACACAAATGCTGGTGAATGAGCTGCCAGCCACACCGGCTTCTGGCAGGGAAGACTTCCTGGCCTGTGCCACCCTGTCGAAGGGCGTCTGTGGGTGTGTCTGGGCCCTGTGGTGCCCAGAGGGGGACCTAAACTTCAATTCTAGCCCTTTAGTAGGGCTGCCTCCCAGCTGCCTGCCTCTCCCCGCAAAGCCGAGACGGCACCCCCAGCCGGCACGCATGATAGGGGCAAAGAGACCAGGCCGAGGCCCCTGCTGGTGCGGGTGTCAGGATGGAATACTATTCAGTCATCAACAAGAATGGAATATCCAGCAGCAGCGATGGACACGGAGCTCATCGTGCTCCAAGTGAAATAAGTCAGACAGAGAAAGACAAATCCTGTGTGATAAAAACCACGTACATGTGAACCTGAAAAATACAACAAACTAGTGAAAACAGCAAAAAGAACCAGACTCACAGAGACAGGGAACAAGCGAGCGGTTTCCGGCAGGGAGAGGGAAGAGGAACGGGCAATACGGGGGTGGGGGAGTCAGAGGCACAGACTACCATGTATAAAGCAAGCGAGCTACAGGGCACTTTGTACAACACAAGGATAGGGCCGATGCTTTGTAACAGCTATGAATGGAACATGTTGTTGTTCGGTCACCAAGGCGTGTCCGACTCTTTGCGACCCCGTGCTCTGCAGCCCACCAGGCTCCGCTGTGCATCACCATCTCCTGGAGTTTGCCCCCAAGTTCATGTCCATCGACCTGCAAGAGCAGCATGTTTGCAGTGGCCGGAACTAGAAAGAGCCCAACCCAGGGCAGAAAGGATTCACAACAGGAACATGGTTGCACGTGGGCAGCTACCCAATGGAAATGTGCACAGCAAATGGGATGGATCTCGCAGAGAGTGAGAGAAATGGACACACCTGGCTCCATGGACGCAAGATTCAAACCCAGGCTGTACAGAGTAGGGGTAGGGGGTCCCTGGAGTGGGGAGCTGAGACTGACAGGAGTCTCAGGGGTCTGGATACCTGGAAGGCGTGTTTCTGCATCCGTGTCCTGTTTCCCTGGCTGTGTTTGCTTTGAGACAATTCATTGATCTCTGCAGTGAAGATTTGTCCACTTTCCTGTATATCTGTTTTTAGGGAGCTGAATGTGAAGTTCACTTGGTCATGTCTGACTCTTTGCGACCCCATGGACTATACAGTCCATGGAATTCTCCAGGCCAGAATACTGCAGTGGGTAGCCTTTCCTGTCTCCAGGGGAATCTTCCCAACCCAGGGATCGAACCCAGGTCTCCCATATCGCAGGCAGATTCTTTGCCAGCGGAGCCACAAGTAGCCCCCAAAACATACATCTTGGTTCCCAGAATAAAAAAGTGACTGTATGATAAAAGAGTGATTGTTATGTTTTACGGGAAAGGGTGTAATTCAGTTTAGGCTCCTGAGAGGAGGAGCTTATCCCAGATGGTCCACGTGGCCTCTCCATCTAAAAGGAGAGTGTTCTTCTAAGAGATGGAGAAAACATACAGACACACAGAGATGACCATGTGCAGAGGGAGACAGAGGAGTGATGCGGCCACAAGCCAAGGAACACGTGGAGCCACTAGGAGCTGGAAGAGGCCGGAAGGTCTGGCCCTAACGCCCCTGCAGGGAGCCTGGCCGTGCTGGCCGCTGATTTCAGACTTCTGGCCCCAGAACGGTGAGAGAACACATTATACCTCTGCTGTGGTGAGCCACTACACACCAGCAGGGGAAAGTAACACACGCTTACACATCAGTGAAATGGACAAAGAAAGAAAACGACCTGGTGATGCCCATCCTGCAGCAAACAGGCAGGGCAGGGACCGGGGGCCGGAGCAGCTGGGTGGTGGCCGTTCTCTCTTAAAGTCAAGGTGCCCGCGGGTTTGAGAGTCACAGGGAGAGGAGCCTTCCCCTGCACAGCCCTCAGAGAGGGGAGCCGCAAATGCACCAGATCTCAGGGTGCCCAAGGCCCTTCCGAGGCCAGAGGCATGGATCCAGTGTGAGAATGTCAGCCCGGGGTGTCATTTTCCCCCACCATGTTCAGGCACTCGGGGCAGACGGATGGGTTTAATCAGAGCTGTGGTGTTTCCCAGTGAATTACAAAGTGGAGGGAAGAAGGTGAGGGAAACGAGAATTGTTCTAGGGAGTGAGGCTGGGCAGAGCTGGACAAGCGGGGGGATGAGGAGGGAGGGGAGCTGAGAGTGGAAACGTGGCAAATGAATGAACAGAAGTCTGTGGAGGAGCAGCAGGCAACAGGCAGGGGGAGGAAGAGGCAGTCAGAGGAGGGGACCTGCAGGGAGATTGGGAAGGAGGCGAGGATGCTGTGTGTTATTGGGGGGCAGTGACAGGGATGGGGTGCGGCCCAGGAGCAGGTGGCCAAGCTGGGTACCTTGGGGCAAAGGCAGCTGCAGCTTTGGAAAGGTCAGCAGAGTGACCAGGCGTTCCGTGAATTATCCTCAAGGGGATGACGACCTAAAAACAATGGCTGGAGAAAAAGTGGAGGGAACAGGATGATCTGGGAGCCAGAGCTCAGGCGGTGAGGAAGGGGGTCTGAGTTCAGGCATGACGGTGCAGTGACGTGCACTTCGGAGGGGCCGCCAGGCTGGGGGAGGGCAGGGAGGTGGGCTGTGGAAGAGGCTGTGGGAGGTAGGAGGACCTGGGCTCCGCTGGGGACCACGGACAGCGCGAGACAGCATCTCCCTTTCAAGGGCCTCCCTGGAGGATGGAGAATTTCTGCAAAGCAAGGTTTCAGAGAACAGACTGAGCGTACAGCCAGGGTGTCTGCACACGGGTCTCTAGAGTTTGCTGACAAGAAATACACCAGCCAGAAGACGGGCACTGCACTTCAGCCATGGAAATTCTGATACCTGGACGAATGTGTGAAATGGCGAGAGTTGTTCAGTTGCTCAGTTGTATCCAACTCTTTGCGACACCAGGGACTGCAGCACCCTGGGCTTCCCTGTCCTTCACCATCTCCCAGAGCTGGCTCAAACTCATGTGCCATCCAACCATCTCATCCTCTGTTGTCCCCTTCTCCTGCCTTCAGTCTTTCCCAGCATCAGGGTCCTTTACAATGAGTTGGCTCTTCGCATCAGGTGGCCAAAGTATTGAAGCTTCAACATCAGTCCTTCCAGTGAATATTCAAGGCTGATTTCCTTTAGAATTGACTGGTTTGATCTCCTGCAGTCCGAGGAGATGGGCGCTGCTCTTCAGCCATGGAAATTCTGATATCTGGACAAATGTGAGAAATGGCAAGAGAGAGGCATCCTCCCAACCTCTCACCTCTTGGAACTCACAGAATAAGTTCCTGTCTCACTTCTGCCTCCTTCAGAGCCTCCCCAGGCATGTTCTCTTCTCTCTCCTTGTTATAGACACAGAACCTGGGTGTTCCAGGGCTGCAGTGAGTCTGTCCCATTGCTGGCACGTTTCCTGGGTCCCTATTGTGTGACATCAACTAGGGAGGTGGAGGGGTGCAGACTTCCTTCACTGGGGGCTGTCTCCTGGGCTGCTTCTCTGCTGGGGTGGAGGGACAGGGGAGCCTGGACCCACGTTCTCGCTCTGGGCATCTTTTGTTCTGCTTCTTGCTGGGCTGCTGTACAGAGAAAGGGCTGCCCCAGGTGCCTCCTAGAAGGGCAGGACCCTCCTGCTGCTCTGGGACAGAAGCCCTCCCCTTCCTTCCTTCTTGACCCGTGGCCACTAGAGGTCTCTCCCCAATGGAAAGTTCTAGAAGGGGCCTCTGTGCCCAGACAGACACTGCCACTCTGCACAAACTTGAGGGTATCACTGGGGTGAGATTGCACCCCTCTCTAGAGGCCGAGGTGCCCCTGGCTGGTGGGAAGCGAATGACCTCGGGATGCAGAGACTCAGGCAGCTTCCTGTTGCTGCTGTAACAACATAACCACTGTCTTAGTGGCTTAAAGCAACACCGTTTATCCCTGGGTTCTGGAGAAGTCCAAAACGGGCTTCCTGGCTAACATCAAGGCATCTCGCACATTGCAGGCAGACTCTTTACCATCTGAGCCACTAGGAATGGAGTCTTACATAATACAATGTGGTCATTGGAGGAACACGCCTACTCCTTTGTCATATCTTATTGGATAGAAGTCACAGGTTCCACCTGCATTCAAGGGGAGGAGATTATATAACAGTATGACTCACTGAGGGTCATATAGATGTGTCTGCCAGAGTTAGATTCAGACAGATAGATGGATGGATGGGTGGGTGGGTGGGTGGGTGGATGGATGGGTAGGTGGATGGGTGGGTGGGTGAGTGGATGGATGGATGGGTGGGTAGGTTGATGGATGGATGGATGGATGGATGGGTGGATCCATGGATGGGTGGGTCATGGATGACTGGGTGGAGATAGATATGACAGGTAGAAAAACAGATAGGTAGATACATATGAATTCATTCTACTGAAAAGTAACTGAGAAGTCTTAATGGGCTTCCCAGGTAGTACAGTGGTAAAGAACCTACCTGCCAGTGCAGGAGACATAAGAGCAGTGGGTTTGATCCCTGGGTCGGGAAGATCCCCTGGAGAAGGGAATGGCTACCCACTCCAGTATTCTTGCCTGGAGGATCCCAGGACAGACGAGCCTGGCAGGCTACAGTCCATGGGGTCGCAAAGTCGGACATGACTGAAGCAACTTAGCATGAGAAGGCTTACTAATATGTTATATTAGTAAGAACTTATATTGGAACTATCAATAAATATGTGAATATCTGTTCCTTATAGAACACAAGTAAAGCGAACAGAAGAAAGCTGTGGACAAACAGAGCTGTGTGCACGTGTGTGCCCAGTCACTTCAGTGCTGTCTGACCCTATGTGACCCTGTGGACTGCAGCCTGCTGATCCAGTGTCCAGGGGTGAAGGAAGGGGCGATCGGGGGAAGGACCAAGGTCTCCTTCCCTCAGGTGTTCACAGAGAGGCCGTGTGGACGCACCGTGCTGCCTGCATAGAAGGATGTCAGCACGCATTCGTGGTGGGTCCTCGTGGCCCCAGGTCCCTTTCCTCACTGGGTGTCAATTACTCTTGGGCTTCGTAACTCCAAAGCCTTGAAATGGATTTCTTCAAAAATAAAGGAAAAAATTTAACAAGGTGAGTTTAGGGGGAACGTAGCTCAACATAAAAGCCATTTATGACAAACCCACAGCCAACATAATCCTCAAGGGCAAAAAGCTAAAGGTCTTCCCACTAAGATCAGAAACAAGACAAGGACGCCCACTCTCACTCCGTCTATGTAACACAGGAAGACCCAGCCAGAGCAATTAGACAAGGAATAGAGGGGTTTCCCTGGTGGCTCAGTGGTAAACAACCCGCCGGCCACTGAAGGACACACGGATTCAATCCCTGGTCCGGGAAGATCCCACCTGCCACACAGCAGCCAAGCCGGTGGACCACAGCCACTGAGCCCAGCCCGTAGGGCCCACGCTCCGCAGCCAGGGAAGCCACCGCAGTGAGAAGCCGAGCGCCGCGACCAAGAGGAGCCCCCCTCACTGCAGCCAGAGTAACACCCGCGCAGCTCAGTCAGACAAATAATTGTTTTAAAAACAGAAAGAAAGAGAAATAAAAGGTATCCACCTTGGAAGGGAAGAAGCAGACCTCTTTCTTCTTTCCCGCCATCCCCACCCCTCTGGGAAGAAGGCTCCTCTCTGGATTGACACCTCCCCCCATCTGTGAGGGTGTCTCTGACCCACAGCCCGGCCCCTGCAGACTCTGCATGGGTGGGGACTCCTGAACTGTTCCCAACTCTTCAGGAGACCGTGAACGTGCCTCTGAGCTCGGCAGGCTCCAAGACGTCTGAAAGTATGGAAGCAGAAGCCCGGGGCTTCTCTGTGAGCCCACAGGCCCTCCTGCAGGTCAGACCCTGCTCGGCCTGACCCCGGGGGTCCTCCGTGGCCAGCCATCTGGAGGAAGGTTGACGGGCAGCTCTGGACGTGGATGTGGGTGAGGATGGAGGAGTAATAACAGAGCCATGGGGGATGATCCGGCCGTTTTTCACACCCTGGTAGCTTAAATCTGCCCTGCCCCTTTCATACTCAGAGAACCCCAGGAGCAGAGCAGCTCATTCCAGCAGCAAGCGACAGCCGCCCAGCGGCTGTGAAACCAGGGCAGTGGCTTGTCACCAGCTCCCAGAGGAGAAGGGTCGGCATGGGAGAGATGAGTCCACACGCATGCCCGAAGTCGGTGACACGTGGTGACACTCTGAGTGCAGAGTCTTGGCATGGGGGGCAAGCTTGCTTTCTCACCACGGGCGCAGTGAGACTCACTGAAGGCACAGCAAGGGAGGTGCTGACACCCGTCCTCATGGGACCTGGGCAAAAGGAGCTAAGGGCACACGTGGCATGCAGGGGAGGGACAGAGCCCTGCTTCACCTGGTCTCCACGCGTGCTCCAAGCTCCACCGAGCCGCAGGCGTTCGGCCAGCTCTCCAGCCCACCTTCTGTCAGGCCCCTCGAGTCTGGGGGGTGAGACGTGGCAGGTGGGCTGTTTCCGTGGCTCACCACAGCCAAAGCTCTCAGACCTGCATCTCCCGGGGCACTTCCGCGGCTCTGGGGACCCAGCCTCAGTTTGGGGAAACTGTTTCCAACTGTTCAGGAGACGGTGAACGTGCCTCTGGACTCGGCATGCTACAAAACGTTTGAAAGGATGGAGGCACAAGAAATGTCAGCTTTCAGGATCCGCCTCTGCAGAGGAGCTGGGGGCCAAGCCCTCAGCCACGCAAGGCTGAATTAGAGGCCAGGCTTCCGTGTGCAATGCTGGAAGCACACGTACAGGCCCATCTTTAAACAGCAATTTAGCAGTAACTATACTCTTGCCTGGAAAATCCCATGGACGAAGGAACCTGGTAGGCTGCAGTCCATGGGGTCACACAGAGTCGGACACAACTGAAGTGACTTAGCAGCAGCAGCAGCAGCATCACAACATAAAACTGAGATCGTGGCATCCGGTCCCATCACTTTATGGCAAATAGATGGGGAAACAGTAGCTGACTTTATTTTGGGGGCTCCAAAATCACTGCAGATGGTGACTGCAGCCATGAAATTAAAAGACGCTTACTCCTTGGAAGGAAAGTTATGACCAACCTAGACAGCTTATTAAAAAGCAGAGGCATTACTTTGCCAACAAAGGTCCGTCTAGTCAAGGCTATGGTTTTTCCAGTGGTCATGTATGGATGTGAGAGTTGGACCATAAAGAAACCTGAGCGCTGAAGAATTGATGCTTTTGAACTGTGGTGTTGGAGAAGACTCTTGAGAGTCCCTTGGACTGCAAGGAGATCCAACCAGTCCATCCTAAAGGACGTCAGTTCTGAGTGTTCATTGGAAAGACTGATGTTGAAGCTGAAACTCCAATCGTTTGACCACCTGATGCAAAGAGCTGACTCACTGGAAAAGACCCTGATGCTGGGTTGAGGGCAGGAGGAGAAGGGGATGACAGAGGATGAGATGGTTGGATGGCATCACTGACTCAATGGACATGGGTTTGGGTGGACTTTGGGAGTTGGTGATGGACAGGGAGGCCTGGCGTGCTGCAGCCCATGGGATCGCCAAGAGTCAGACATGACTCAGTGACTGAATTGAACCAAAACATAAATACGTGTGATTCTACTTCAAGAAGTTCCTCTCCGATAGTGTGTGATGAAATGAACAACGGGGTGATCTGGGACATCGTCTGCACTGGCAAAGTGGAAGGGACTCCCCAGATAGAGATGGAGTGAACCCCTGGCTGCATCCCTGTGATGGGGGGCCACAAGCCCACCTGACCGAGCCCTCCATGGGCCGAGACGGGAGGATCCACGGGGGTATTTTAAGTGATAAAGGGGGAAAGCTGTGCAGTGTGTCGGAGAAGGCAATGGCACCCCACTCCAGTACTCTTGCCTGGAAAATCCCATGGGCGGAGGAGCCTGGTAGGCTTCAGTCCATGGGGTCGCTAAGAGTCCGACACGACTGAGCGACTTCACTTTCACTTTTCACCTGCATGCATTGGAGAAGGAAATGGCAACCCACTCGTGTTCTTGCCTAGAGAATCCCAGGGACGGGGGAGCCTAGAGGGGGTCGCACAGAGTTGGACACGACTGAAGTGACTTAGCAGCAGCAGCAGTGCAGTGTGTATACTATGAGACTATTCATATTTTTACAGGCATCACCCTGAACATATGCTTAGATAGTTTCTGGCTTGCCTGGAAAGATACACGCAGTTAATAAGAAGGGGTCAGGCGCTGGGGGCTGGCTCTGCTTGCATTTTCACCATGGAAAGCAAGCATCCGAAACAGCAGCTTTAAGTGTACTGTTTTTGCTCCGCGTATAAGATAATCTTTGTATAAACAAACAGAAGACTACTGAAGCTTAACAAGAGACGCAGTAGAACCAAGGCAAACTCGATACTGTTTAAGGCCTGTTATATATGGGGGCAGGCTGCCCGGCTGTGCGTTGAGTAAGACTTCTGGTTGCACGCTGTGGACAGTGAAGGAATGGTGATTAATAACAGAAATGAAAACGCCCTTCTGAAAATGTCTCTCCTAGAACGTGTCACAGGGGATGAGACGCACCTGAGGACTAGCCAAAGGGCCAGACCAGTTTCCAGAAAAGGCCCATCCTGTGTGCTGCCTTCTGCCTCAGTTCCATAACTCATCCTCACCCTGGGCCCCGGATGCTCCTCTTGATTGAATCCGTGGGCAACTGTGTCAACGGCCCTTTGGGACACGGATGCTCTAGGCTGTGCCCGCTGGAGAAGGAATAAACGCCCTGCACAAACAGGCTGCTTAAAACTGTGTGTGGTGTCCCCTAACAGTGCCATGGACAGAGCCGGCGCCCCAAGGGGTGGGCAGGGCGGCACCGGGAGCGAGCGTGAAAGAGGCCAGGCAGGGGGAAGACCCCTCTCTCCTTCATCCTGAGCGCATCACCCACCTGGTTGCTCTGTGGGAGCATGAGCAGGGGACACGGGGCAGAGCTCAGGAGTTTTCAAGAAGTGGGGGTAGGAAGGTGGCGGAGGAGGAAGGCGGGGGGGTGGAGAAATAGGAAGAGGAGGCGGAGGGCTTCGAACTCTGGGAGTATCTGTGCATCCACCACCTCCCGAAGCTTCAAAGAAGGGACAAGACAGGAGGGCTAGGAAGATCGGAAAAGACGGTCACAAGTGAAAAAAGGCAAAGAAGTTGAGAATAAACCGGGCGTGATGCTCTGAAGAGGCTGATGCTGGTATCAAGCCCGGGAAGACAGGACCAGTGTCCTCCTGGCTCCTCGGCCCTTGGTTGCCGCTCTTGCCACCCCCACGCTGCAGAAAGTATCGTAGAACCAGCGCTTGCCAGGTTCTTGCAGCTCCAGACCCAGGAATCTTCCCATCTCAGAGGACCAGGGCGGACACCCTTCCTGCCTTTCTTGCCCATCTCATGCATCTTGGCTGCAGCAGCATCCGGCCCTCTGACTTGGGACCACACAGGCAGGGCAGAGGTGAAACCAGCAGGGGCGGGTGGTGGCATGGGCCTGGGGCAAGGTGTGAACGAGCCATTCCCCTGCAGCTCTGGGACAAGAGGAGAAGCGGGCCACCGACGCACCTCTGCTCCTGAAACTTTATCATCCATATTATCACCCAAATTCCCAGAGTGATCCCATGGAAGTTCCCGAGTCCTGGCCCTTCTCGTTTCAAGCTCTGTTTAGACAGCAGGGTGTAACACACCTTTGTAATTAGCACTTTCAGGCTCCTAATGTAAAAGACCCCACTGCTCGCCAGATGAACTAAACTTGAAAACCTCACAGAGCTGCATCTGGGATCCAAACTTGCTTACATGAAATTTAAGGTTTTAGCCTTAAGTTACCCCTGTGTGTTACTCATTGGTGACCAACTCTTTGCAAACCCACAGACTGTAGCCCGCCAGCCTCCTGTCCATGGGATTTCCCAGGCAAGAATACTGGAGTGGGAAGCCATTTCCTCCTCCAGGAGATCTTCCCAACCCAGGGATCAAACTGGAGTCTCTTGCATCTTCTGCATTGGCAGGCGGGTTCTTTACCACTGAGCCACCAGGGAAGCCCCAGAGAAGGATAACCCCTTTAGTAACTAAAGGAGATAATATAAAAATCTGTTAAAGAACTATATTTGGTTAATTTTTGCAGAATAACAAGTCAATTTTCATGTATGTTCCTTTGCCTCATTGTTCAGACCTCAGCTCAGCAATGGAGGTTTATGAGTATCTCACATTCTGGGCTCTATCCTATCAGACAAGTCAATTTTCAAGCCATTTCACATCATAAATGTGACAGAAACACACACATCAAACTAATGAAGCAAAATAAAGAATAAAATTCAAACCCTACAGCAATAAGTTACCCCTACAGAGTAAGTTTCTGCTGGAAAGGATCAACGTTAGCACCCAGAATGTGAGGACCCGGGTCACCCTTTGTTCTGAAAGTGTCAGAGCAGGTCTGACCCCCATTTCCAGTTCCCACCTTTCCTGCCTGCCTCTGCTCTAAAGGCTGTGTAAGCTAAGGTGTGAGATAACCTGCCACCTTTGCTCTTGCGGCAGACATGAGACACCGTTCTGGCCAGTGAGGTGTGGGCAGAAGTCCCTGAGAGACAGAGCCCTTCTAGAATAAAATGACAAAGCCTCCACAGGAGAAATCCTTTTGTCCATCAGCCTTTGTCTTTCCTCGTCTATGTTTACTCTTCCTGGAATGCAGGCATGATAGCTGGAGGTACAGCAGCCATCTTGTGATGTGAAGACAAAAAAGCTATGTGCTAAAAATGGCAAGGAGAGAAACAAATCAGTGTGGGTGGGTCCTGGTTAATGCTTGTGAGGAGCTTCAGTTGTCTGGGACAGACAACCTGGAATTGCTTGTCACAGGAGAAAAAATAACTATCTTTTTTACTCACTGCTTTTTGAAACTTCCCTAATTCGAAGCCAACCTACATGAAACAGTAAAAGTCAATAATCATTGTAATAAAATAAAATTGTAATAAAATGAATGCAATAAAATTACACACCTCCCCATATAGGGCTTCCCTGGTGGCTCAGTGGTAAAGAATCTGCCTGTCAACGCAGGAGACATAGGTTCGATCCCTAGATCAGAAAGATCCCTGGAGAAGTAAATGGCAACCCACTCCAGTATTCTTGCCTGGGAAATCCCAGGGATAGAGGTGCCTGGTGGGCTACAGTCCATAGGGTCACAAAAGAGTCGGACACAACTAGCAACTAAACACCACCACCATATACATATACATGATTAGTTTTGATGTATGTTTACATCATCAAGTGAGATAGGTATGTAAAATTGTTTTTTAAAGTATTGCTGATGTTATATAGGATTTAATCACCCCTAAAAGCCTTCGAAATGTCAAAGATCGTGGGAAAAAATAAATGCTTCTGGGTCATTGTGAAACATCCCATCCCAAGGGGAACTAACATTCCGCACAAATAAATAAATAAAAGTGGGAAAGCTCCCCCTGAAAGAGATTCTAACAGTCCTGCTTATCTCACACTTGAGCACCTTAATCGCTGGGCAACTAGGGAAGCCCAAGGAGCCAGTCCTCGGAGCAGAGGCAAACTGGTCTGTGGAACTGGGCAAACTGCGGAGGCAAACTGCGGAGCGGAACACAGCCGGGACGGGAGAGAAAGCAGAGAAGCAAAGCCGCGCCTGCGAGGAGCTCGAGCGCCCGCGGAGCCCCAGCCGCAGCGGGAAGGGGGCGGGGCGGCCCCGCGGATCTCTCCTTGTGAACCAGGCGCTGCTATAAATACGGCCGGGGCTGTATATTCCACCAGCGCAGGCCTTCTTTCTCGGTCTGCCTGCTCAGCTGCCGAGCAGCCCGCCCCACTTCTGTTATCCTGCTGTCTCCGCCATGGAAAGGGCCGGAAGACCGCTCTTGGGAGCCGCGCGGTCTGTACCCACTTCAGGGCCAGCCCAATCTGTCTGCCTCCCGCCTTGGACTTCCTGTCTTGGAAGGAGAAGTTTAAAAGAAAGGAAGTAGCAAACGGCTGGGCACGGGCACCTCCAAGCCTGTCTAAGCAGGGAGCTGTCTTCATATCACCAGCCTCCTCCTCATCACCTCTCCCCCACCCGACGCCCACTCCCCTAACCAGCGCTGAGCATCCTGGTGGGTGGACTGTTAGGAGGCAAAAAAAACTCAGACAGTCGCTCTGGGAGCCAAGACAGTCAGACTCAGCAAAATTCAGAGAGAAGTAATAGAAGCAAGCAACTCTTTATTGTCGGATCACAGTTGATTGAGCGCCTAAAATGCCTTGAGAACTGTGCAGAAGAACCACACGCCTTGGTCTGTTCCCAGCAGCCTTTACCGGGTACCGCAGACACATAGTCTTCACGGCCCTGGACACTGGACAGCTGAGACCACGCGGCCGTCTGCGGTTGGTTCTGGGGGAAACCCTCCATCTCTCCTGACCTGAACAGCTCACACAGCCGAGGGGTCCCTCAGTCACCGTGGGGGAGGGCGCCACGTGGCTGGAGCGGACAGAAGGGTGAACCACTGGTTGGGTGAGGCAGACGCTGCAGCTGAAGGCAACCCTTGAATCTAATCTAATCCCGCGTGGCCAGCTTGTTTTCAAATCTAGCAGGACGTGTGCGTGGTCGTTCCTGGTGTTCACAGGACTTTACTGTTGCTGTCTAGTCGCTCAGTTGAGTCCAACTCTGACACCACGTGGACTGCAGCCCACCAGGCTCCTCTGTCCATGGGAATTCCCAGCAAGAAGACTGGAGTGGGCTGCCATTTCCTTCTCCAGGGGATCTTCCTGATCCAGGGATCAAACCTGCATCCCCTGCATGGCAGGCGGATTCTTTACCCTCTGAGCCACCAGGGAAGCCTGTTCATAGCACACTTACCCACCCGTCCCCCCAAAAAAACCACAATTCCTTGTAAATGCTTGGTTTTTGAACCAGTGCTCCTACGGATGACTAGCAGAGCTTGTGTTTGACGAGCTCTGGGGAGAAGCCTCACCCACATGCTCAGAAGCCACAGGCAACTTGCACTCCCGTGGGCCAGGACCCCGGCACACAAGGACGTGTGGAGCTGACCCGTCACCTTTCCTCTCAGAGCCCAATGGGAGCGTCTTCCAGCGCGGTTGCAGCCACGGAGACATGGAGGCTCTTCAGGAACCTGACCTGCCCTCCCCTGACCACCCCCAGCAGCTCCTGCAGCCTGCTTGCCATGCACACAAGGCGCTGCCAGCTGTGGGTGTGTCTGTGTGTCTGTGTGTCTATGTGTGTCTATGTGTATGTGTTTGTGTATATGTGTGTGTCTGTGTATATGTGTATATATGTGTCTGTGTGTGTGCGTGTATGTGTATATGTGTGTCTGTGTATGTGTGTGTGCATGTTTGTGTATATGCATTTGTGTATATGTGTGTATGTGTATGTTTGTGTATATGTGTGTGTCTGTGTATATGTGTGTGTCTGTGTATATGTGTGTCTGTGTATATGTGTGTGTGTGTCTGTGTATATGTGTGTGTGTGTGTGTGTGTGAAGGCCATCTGCAGGGATGCTAGTCTCTTTGCTTTGTAACTTACACTGTCAGCCACAGTATTTCTTCCTTATCGCCAAGCCAGAAAGCCTGTGACTACTGAGAGCAGAAAAGGCTCTTACAGGACCAGGGAGAAGAGACATGCCGCTCCCGTCTCTCCATGGACACGTCGTGTTTTAGCGGGCTTGCCAGCCCCAGATCTTAGACTCTGCGCTCCTGACCAGCCTCTGCTGGGAAGAGGGACGCGGACATTTTCTGGGGTGGGGGCGTTGGGAGGCAGGGGGCGTGCGGCGGGACTCTGGGTGGATCTGGGTGGGAGAAAGGACACGGCAGCTCCCAAGTCAGCATGGCCAGGGCCTTGAACACCAGACGTGGCTTATCTGGCGGAGTGGTGGGTGGAAAACAAACGGCAGCCGGCCTGCACAGCTCTGTCTCTCAGAATCTGCAAACGCGATTTAGAAAGAGTCTTTGCCCATGTAGGTAAGAACCCTGAGATGAGACCATCCTGGATTTTCCAATGACAAACATCATTATAAGAGACACAGAGGGACTTCCCTGGTGATCCAGCGGTTAAGACTTCACCTTTTAATGCAGAAGGTACAGGTTTGATCCCTGGTTGGGGAACTAAGATCCCACATGCCTTGAAGCCAAAAAACCAAAACATAAAGCAGAAGCAATATTGTAACAAATTCAAAAGATTTTTTTTAAAAAGGAGAGAGAGACACAGAGAAGATGGTCAAGTGAAGACAGAGGCAGAGACTACAGTGATGTGACCCGGAGCATCCAAAACCTGGAAGAGGCAGGAAGGACCCGCCCCTGGAGCCCCTGGAGACCGTGACCCTGCCCACCTCAATTTCCAGCTTCTGGAAATTAGGTGCAGGCCTTGTTCCCCTGCCCTGTTAGCTGGGTGACCTGAGCAGGTTGCCTACCTCTCTGTTCCTCAGCTACCTTGTCTGTAAACTACCCCACAGGCTTCCTTGGGGACTTAAGTCAACAAACGTAGTGTGCTTAACCCGGGCGTGGCACACAAGTAACAACATGTCACGTTCACAGCACATTCACACGACACGTTCACAGCACGCAGAAGCGTTACGTCGGAGTTTACTGACTGCCCTAGATGTTCATGGTATGCTGTTTAAGAAAAACACAAGTTACTAACCCACGTGTACAGGAATAATTCCACATCTAGCTATTCATCTGTGCACGTGTTTGTAGGAAAAACATCCCGATGGATAAAAAGCACAGTATTAACAGTCAGGACAGCAAAACTGGGTGACTTTCTTAGCTGTATTTTCGGAACACAACTGATTATCTACCCAAACACAAGAAGGGCGTCCATCCTACTTCTGCATAAAGTCAGGGCTTCATGTCGGTTTCTTTCATTTTCTTAACTGCAGAGGTTGCTTAGGTGATCAATCGTTAAAATAATCTATGCAGGTCATTGATTTAAAGCTCAGGCCCCGGAATCCACATCTTGGTGCCATCACGGTTGAAAACCAGTGGGCTTTCAGGCTGGTTGGTTCGTTGATTAGTGTGTAGGGGAAGTGGGCAGAGGGGAGATTTAAAAATCAAAGGAGGAATTTGCAACTGACTAGGTGTCAAGGAAGAGTAAGGGTGACTGAAGAGAGGCAGCCCATCAGGACGGTTGCCACCAGGATAATGAGTCATCAGTGTTCTAACTTTCTAACTGAAACAAGAGGAGGGGTCCTGGGACCCGGCGGGGAGGTGGGGGGAGGGGGCGGGGAGGGGCCCGAGGTAAGGGTGCAGGTCCTGAGTCTGGGATGTCGTCCTGGAGCTTCCAGGGAAATCTAAAGGCAGTGGACAGTTACACTCCACGCGCCACCTTCACACTGAGTTTGCAGGAAGGCTGCCTGCTGACCCTGGTATCCGTTCCGAGCCTGCATTGCTTGGTCATCCTGAACAGGACTTGACCTGGTGGGCACATGCAGAGAATGCCAATATCAGGCAGGCATGGTGCAAAATGGAGATAACCCGTGAAACATGCTAGCAAGTCCCAAGGCTGACCGTGCGCCCAAACTTGTACTGAAAGGAGATGGGAGACCATTCCAGAGGGACGCCTGCTACGCGAGCCCTGCCCTGCTGGGCCGGGGTCAGCAGACCCCACCCTGGGGCTCTGCAGAGTCACAGATGGCTCAATGAGCATCTCCATTCATGCTCTCAAGGATCCACAGTAAATGGCCGAAGGCTGCCTGATCCTCGGGCCCAGGGCGGGCAAAACAACCCCCTTTGCCAGCTATGTCCTGCAAATTCCGGAACCCAAATGGGAATCGAGGATGCCTATGGACCTGCCGGGCAGCCAAGCAGAGGGGTGCAAACACCCCTTCCAAGGCTGGGGATTCAGGAAGCCCACATCCAGATAGTGCGATGCTTCCAGAGGACGGGGAGGGTCTGCTGCGGTCAGGTCGCTGTGCGAAGTGCAGAAGAAAGCCATCTCCCGGCCAGTGGAACCGTGCGCACCAGAACCCACGCTGGACAGGCAGGCCGCATGCCACACGCGCTCTCTACACGCCTGCCACGAGCCTTGGCTGCGGGACCCAGGCCGCTCCGGGCCGTGATGGGGACCACCTCCTGCAGCTCGGGGACTGTGCTGGGGACCGAGTGGACTCGTGGGAGCTAGGCCTCCCAATGCCCACAGGTGCTGACAGGGCAGCCGGAGGTGGCAGGGCCAGTGCAGGAGCACCCAGGGCCCAGGCCTACCAGACAGGCAGTCTTCATCCAGCAGAAACCGGGTCAGGAGGGGAGGCCTTTCCCGGTGACGTTCAGGAGAGGACGAACCACTGACGAGGAGGTAGCAATTTCCTTAGGGGCCTGGCCCCTGACTCCTCGCCAACACAAGACCCCTTGGGGAGCGAGGGCACACAGGAGCCCCCATGCCAGAGGAAGGGGCGGCTGAGAGCCAACAGCTGGACTCAGCTGCCACTACAGCCCGCACTACGCCCAGACACCGTTGAGACTGAAGGGTCCCAATCCCGGGGGTGAGAAGTCACTGGGGCGGGTGCCCCTGTCCACACCCACACCCGCCGTGAGACTGAAGTCCCCAGTTGTGGGTCTCGATCCTAGCGGGTCTGGAGTCACTGGGGCAGGTGCCCCTGTCCACGCCCATCTCCCCGTGAGACTGAAGTCCCCAGCGTGGGTCTCAATCCTGGGGGGTCCGGAGTCTCTGGGGGCGGGAAACCAGCAAAGCAGTTCTGGGGGCCCAAGCCTAGAGCCCCTGACCCAATAGGTCCACATTCCCAATGAACGAGTCCAGGACATTCTGGGGCAGGTGGTCTGTGAGACCCTTGAGAACCACTGCCCTGGGCCGGCGGCTCTGAGTCAGCCCACGGATGCAGCAACAGCACTGCCAAGTTTAGCAGCCACACCGCCTCCCGCTGCCTGCCCGGCCCTGCAGGTCAGAGGGCACAGTAACCCCATGCAGCCCCCCAGGCTGACACACGGGACCCCGCGGCGGCGGGGGAGGAACGCTCCTGAACTGTGGTCACTACAGCCGCGAGGCCCCCTGTGAGACAGGCTTCGGGGCATCAAGTTCTGCCTTCTGCTTTTGCTTCTCCTGTTCCAATGCCCACAGGACACATTTTACCAATATTCCTCACACTTGAGCGAAGTGATCATGGTTTACAAGACACACAGTACTAAATTATAAAAATGTTATAGAAACGATTCCATGGAGCAAGTAAGTATTTAAAGACTTTATTACGTTAGACAAACTGAAGTCCTTGGAAACACAGTTCCAATGAACGCATTCTTTATGCACCACACTCAAAAATATACAATTTAAAGTACTTAAAACCAACTTAAAGTACTTCTCGTATTAAACCAATTTTTCCCATTTTTTTTTTTCAGTTTTGACATTAAAAAAAAAAAAGGAACAGAAAGAGTACATTACAAGAAAACTGTCAGCGCGGGTTTTAAAAACATTTGGTTTACCTGTCACATTATTTCCAAGGCTGCTTGGCCGTGGAGACGCAGATGCCTCGCGCTCAAAGCTGTGTGATCACCAGCCGTCTGAGGGGTGAGGACCACACGGAGCGCCGGGGAGGGCAGGCTGGGGGCACTGCCCACACGCCCGCAGGCCCCATCCCCAGAGGCCCGCAACGGGGACAAGGGGACGGACGATGCGCTCAGTCACAGCGGCCTAAGGGCCACGACCAACTCTGCAGGACGAGGAGGGTCTTCAGACAGAGGGCGGGTGTGGTTAGGAGGGAGGGTGGTCCTCCCCTCGGATGCTTCGGTACTTAGCCATGTCTTCTGGAAATACTTTAGAAAGTTCTTGAATCAACAGGCTTTTAAATTTCTAAGGAGGAAAAACATACACGGTCAGCATGCTTTTGCTGGGGACCCACCACCCGAGTTAAAGCAGAAGCCCACTGAGCCCCGAGCTCAGGAGACACCGTGCCCTCATGGTGCTGTGTGCTCAGCCCCGGAGGTGACCCTGGGCCCACGGCAGCGGGTGACTGCCCGAGACCGCGGCGGGTACGGCAGCTTGGGTACAGCAGAGCTGCCTGGAAGGTAAGCTTCACTCAAACGCCATTTCTTTGCTCCTGCCTCTGCCGACAAAGAGCCAGCTGCACGGGCAGAGAGGGTTTCTGCACGTGACACACAGCACAGGAATCATCGTGGAATATTTAACTGGGCACTTATTAACTCAAACCACATCCAGGCCACTGTGTGCGCACAGCCTGAGCGAGGCTTTCGGAGAACCCAGAAACCAGTCTTCCCCAAATGCTGGGGCTCCTTGAGCCTTGCTATCAGCGTATTTGTCTTAATCCGACCTCAGATGCAGCTAGTACCGGCCAGCATCTCAAAGCCTTTTCTAACGAGTTGTACAGTAAAGCCGTACCGCAGGGATAAACAAGAGACCGCCCTTAGGTGAAAACAGGAAGACATCCTCAAAGGAGGCTGCACACCAACACTCCAGGAAGACAGAGCTCGAGCAGGCTTCAGCACACGGCCCACCGGGCACACGAGCTGTCCCGTGAGGTGTTCACGGTGACAGGAAATGACACCAAGAGGCAGAGAAAGGAATGCAAACTGCACGGACAGCCACTAGCGTCACTGCCGGCGGGCGGGTGGGCAACCTTCCCAACGGCGGGGAGGACGGGAGTGCAGGGACCCGGGAGCGCACCCCCCAGGGGCCGTGACCCTGCTCCTGAGTGGCGGCCCCTGCTGGACGACACAGCTCAGCCACACGCGGTCGAAACCACCCCAGCTCACGGGGATGACGCCCAGTTCAAGAGCAGCTGGGGCTCCGGCTGACAAAGCAGAAGGGAGGCCGTGGGCGCCACACGAGCCAACACGGCACAAGCATGCCTGGGGCAGGGCCCCTTCCCTGAGCACAGGACGGCCGTCACTGCGGTCCCCAGGCAGCCATCCCGCAGCACGCCAGACACCATGCGGCACGCTGCACCCGGGGAGCAGCGGCAACACACACCTCGTGCTCCTGGTCTCCTGGGGCTCGGGCCGCGGGGGACACGGGGCAGGGATGGAGAGAAGGCTGGCCCGCAAGGCCTCTCAAAGGGGTAGAGATGCTGACCCTGGAGAGTGGGCAGGGCACAGAGGACGTGCGGGGGTCCCAGCAGAGATGGCAGGGGAGTGGCCAGGGATGAGGGGCTCAAGGTCTGCCAGGCCGGCCAGAAGGAAGACCAGGGTGGAGGCAGGGGGGTTCCCCGTCGGAGGCCAACGGGAAGGGGTGGCAATACCCGCCCCACAATCTGAATCATGGGCAATTCAGTGTAAGGAAACAATTCCAGGTATCATGCTCAAGATGCCAAGCTTTCTGGACTTCATCAACACCAAGAGTCGTGGAAAGAGCAGGGCCTCCGTGGAGAACAGGGAATCGGGTACAGGGGGCGTGAGCTGGCTGCTGGCGAGGATCCCCGAGGAAGAGAGGAGGAAAGTACAGAAGCCTCCAGGCCCACGACCTGCAGTGGCAGGGACGGGCCTGACCGAGGGATGCAGAGAGCATCCCGTGCATGCTGCAGACGCTAAAACCTTACAAATGAAAACAGCACAGTGAAGTCAGCGACAGCTAACACTACAAAAATTACCTGGGACTTTCCTGAAAGACTGCCACATGGTTTCATTTTTTTATGCTATGACACGTCTCCAAGGTATTTAATTTTATTACCTATTTCCTTGGAAGGAGGCTCTGACAAACCTAGACGGCAAATCAAAAAGCAGAGACATCACTTTGCCTACAAAGGTCCATATATAGTCAAAGCTTATGGTTTTTCCAGTAGTCGTGTACAGATGTGGAAGTTGGACCATAAAGAAAGCTGAGCGCTGGAGAACTGATGCTTTTGAACTGTGGTTGTTGGAGAAGACTCTCGAGAGTCCCTTGGACTGCAAGGAGATCTAACCAGTCAGTCCTGAAGGAAATCAGCCCTGAATATCCACTGGAAGGACTGATGCTGAAGCTGAAACTCCAATCCTTTGGCCACCTGAGATGAAGAGCCAACTCACTGGAAAAGACCCTGATGCTGGGAAAGATGAAGGGCAAAAGGAGAAGAAAGCAGCAGAGGATGAGATGGTTGGATGGCATCACCAACTCAATGGACAAGGAGTCTGAGCAAACTCAGGGAGAGAGCGGAGGACAGGGAAGCCTGGCATGCTGCGGTCCACAGGGTCGCAAAGAGTGAGACTTGACTTAGTGACTAAACGACGACTGAGCAACAACCTGCTACACAACTCAGAAGTCGCCAACTGTGTAAGGCGGTCAAACAGCGGATGCCTCACCGAGCCATCAGCCTAACGGGCTTTGTGAGCACTGCCCGCTGCTCTGACACGCCTTCCGTTTATAAGCAGCTCACCTTCATTGTGTCAATCGCCTAACGGGCTTTGTGAGCACTGCCCGCCGCTCTGACACGCCTTCCGTTTATAAGCAGCTCACCTTCATTGAGTCAATCGCCTAACGGGCTTTGTGAGCACTGCCTGCCGCTCTGACACGCCTTCCATTTATAAGCAGCTCACCTTCATTGTGTCAATCGCCTAACGGGCTTTGTGAGCACTGCCCGCCGCTCTGACATCCTTCCGTTTATAAGCAGCTCACCTTCATTGTGTCAATCTTGCCTTTAACTTGCTCGTTCTTCGCCAGAGCCCTCTCCAGGCACTCTTTGGTGTAGAGCTGGGGGTTTCGCCCTTGATCTATGTACCTGGAAACAGGAAACATCGCCGTTAGCATCCTCACGCCTGACACCTCCTCTCACAGTTTGCTTACGGGGGAAAAGAACGGCAGAGCTTGTAAGCTCACACGGCCCTGTTTAGAGGGAACTGCGTCCAGGAACCGGCTGAGTGAGGGTTCCTTCGCTACACACGTAGGGGTCACTCGCACTCACGTTACTTCTAATTGTATGAATAACTCATGAAGTCAAGTGATGGTCACTTATAACCCAAGCAAGCTCCACGGCCACGCCAGTTCACACATGTCTCAGCATTTGTGTTTTTCAAAAGGTTTCACCACCTTTCCATCCTCACAACAGCCTGTAAGGTCAGGCAGCTCTTCACAAGAGAGAACCAAGTGTGAGCCGGAGCCTCGGGCCTGGGCAACACAGGGAGCCTGCCGAGAAGCAGCCACACTCCGGGTGCACCCAGTCCTGGAGGGGACGCAAGAGGGGAGAGCCCCGAGCAGGAGAGCAGGCCCTGCCCGTCCTGAGATCAGGTCACAGACTGGGGAGAGACGGGGCTGATGTACTACTTTCTTTTTTAACCTTTTATTTTGTACTGGGGTATAGCCAGTGGGGTATGAGCAGTATGGGGTATGAGCTTCCCTGGTGGCTCAGATGGTAAAGAATTTGCCTGCAATGCAGGAGACCTGGGTTCAATCCCTGGGATGGGAAGATCCCCTGGAGAAGGGAATGCCAACCCACGCCAGTATTCTTGCCTGGAGAATCCCCAGGCACAGAGGAGCCTGGCGGGCTACAGTCTACAGGGCCGCAAGAGTTGGACCCGACTTAGTGAATAAACCACCACCACGTAGCCAATTAACAACATTGGTAGTTTCCAGACAGAGAGCAAAGGGACTCAGCCGTACAGATACGTGTATCCATTCTCCGCAAATTCCCCTCCCAGACAGGCTGCCACATAACACTGTCAGAGTTCCTGTGCTGTACAGTAGATCCTTGCTGGTTTTCCATTTTAAATATAGCAGTGTATACACGTCTACTGATCCTTTCCTAAGCATCTGTCAATCTATTCATCCCACACACTGAGGGCCAGGACGGCTCTGATGAGGACTCTTCCGGAAAGGGGAATCGGGCTCCACCTTCCCGCGCCTCACCCACAGGAGTCTGGAGCTGTAACGCGCGCCCCTGGGCAGCTCGCCCCTGGGCAGCGCGCCCCTCGGCCTGCAGGACAGGACAGAGCTGAGACCCTGAGAAGCGCAGCCTGTGCGCCCTCACTGGCGCACCGCTGCTGAGCTGCGCTGTGACTAGGACGTCCATCTCTGACACTTGGGGACGTACAATGAGAACTCTTCCCTCTACTGTGCACGGAGCTCCAGTGATTCACATCTGCAGTTTTACTGGAGAAAGCCCCAGATTTCTCTTGCTGTTCCAAGCCAGCTCTGGGAGTAAGGCTGCTTAGCCCAGAGAACTGGCCCTGGTCAAAGACAACACAAGTCCAGGATTTTTAAACTAAAAACAGAGTTGCCACATAATCCAGGAATCCCACTCCTGGGCATATATCCAGACAAAACTAAAATTCACAAAGACACATGCGGCCACGTATCACAGTTCACAGCAGCACTGTCTACACCAGCCCAGACGTGGAGACAACACAGATCAACGGGTAAAGAAGATGTGGTGCACACACACGCAGTTAAACACTCCTCTGCCTTTAAAAAGGAAGGAAACAACGCCACTTGCAGCAACACGGATGGACCTAGAGAGCATCACAGCAAGTGACGTCACACAGGCAGAGGCAGACGGACATGCTGTCACCTACACCAAGTGACGTCAGAAAGGCAGAGGCAGACGCGACATGCTGTCACCTAACACCAAGTGACGTCACACAGGCAGAGGCAGACGTGACATGCTGTCACCTAACACCAAGTGACGTCACACAGGCAGAGGCAGACGTGACATGCTGTCACCTACACATGGGATCCAAGACCCGGCACAAACGAACATGCCTCCGAATCAGAGACAGACTCACGATGTAGAAACAGCCTTGTGGCTGCCAAGGGGGAAGAGGGTGGGCAAGGGAGGGACGGGAGCTTGGCATCAGCAGAGGCGCACCAGTCTGTATAGGATCCTACCCACACAGCAAGATCCTACTGTACAGCACAGGGAAGCACACGCAGCACCCATGAGAAATCATAATGGAAAAGAACACGAGAAAAATACATATGTAACTAAACCACTTTGCTACAGAGCAGAAATTAAAACACTGTAAATCAACTATACTTCAATATTCAATAGAGTAAAATTTTAACAAGCCTAGAATTTTAGCCCCAGCTCCGACACTGACTAGCTAGCAAGACAGTGCAGTTACCTATCAGTTCTTTCACCTGTGAAATCAGGGCGCTAAAACCTGGATTAATAAAACCTAAAGGAGTTCATTTCCCAGAGGCGCTCTCCAGGCCATGACTATACCCGGGTGCAGCTGACTCTCTCGCAGGAAACAGTAAACATCCTTCCCAAACATTCCTCTCGGAAGAACTTCCCCCCCCCAATGAAACACATATTATCATCTCCTAGAACTATTACTGCCAGGGCAGTCTGGGAGACACCAAATTCGTACTTCTTGGGTTGTTTCTACCTTTAAGTTTTTGTTTTTGTTTTTTTAATTTATAATATAGCCACATAAGACTTTCTCCTTCTCAAGAAAAAAAAAAAAAAAAGAAGTCAGGAAGTCATGGGGCTGACCTTTCAGCTAAGTAGGATCTTGAGAGCCTATGATGTCTTTCAAATATTTCAAGAGCCATTATTCACCTGTAACTCTTTTTCAACAATACTATACTGAGATCTTTTTTTTTTTAATTGTTTAGTTCCATTAGAACATAAGCTCCATGAAAGTGAAAGTGAAGTCACTCAGTCGTGTCCGACTCTTTGAGACCCATGGACTGTAGCTGGCCAGGCTCCTCCGTCCATGGGATTTTCCAGGCAAGAATACTGGACTGGGCTGCCATTTCCTTCTCCAAGGGATCTTCCTGACTCAGGGATCAAACCCAGGTCTCCTGCATTACAGGCAGACTCTTTACCATCTGAGCCACCAGGGACTCCCTGAAGCTCCATGAAGGCAGGTATTTTTATCTGCTTTTTTCCCTCGAATATGCCCAGCACCCAGACCGTCCGTGCCACACAGCAGACACTTAAACACTGGTGGTCAAGGAAAAGTGTTAGTTGTTGTGTCTGACTCTTTGTGACCACATGGACTGTAGCCCACCAGGCTCCTCTGTCTGTGGAATTCTCCAGGCAAGAATACTGGAGTGGATTGCCATTCCCTTCTTCAGGGGATGTTCCCGAGTCAAGAACTGAATCCAGGTCTCCATCACAGGCAAATTCCTTACCATCTGAGCCACCAGAAAAGCCCTATGATAAGGAAATCATTACAGGAAAACCAAACAAGAACCAGAATATCAAGTACGGTACTTACTCAAATACTTCTAAAGGGACCGTGATATCATGAAGCTGCTGTCTGCATTTATCAATATCCTGTAAGCCAGTAACAATAAAATTCCTGGGGGAGAAGCGATAAGAGAACATTAGGTTAGTTTTGGAGAAGGCAATGGCACCCCACTCCAGTACTCTTGCCTGGAGAATCCCAGGGAAGGGGGAGCCTGGTGGGCTGCCGTCTATGGGGTCGCACGGAGCCGGACACGACTGAAGCGACTTAGCAGCAGCAGCAGCAGGTTAGTTTAGATGAGCACACTGGGCAGCACCCACACCCAGCCGAGGAGGGCTCTAGAGGCCTGTTCCTTACCCAGGAACAGGTGACACGCAGCTCTCAGCTCTTCGGTTAGCTCAGGATTCCCCGGAAAGCTCTGGAGTTACACAATATGCTCACATATCCCTTGGTTTTCTTTTTGAACAAGGAATTACCAATACTGAGGGGTCACAAACCAACAGGAATAAGGGCGGGAGCCTCTGAGATTTTGTGTACCCTTTGAGACAACAAGGGAGGTGGCGGGAGGGGCGCGCAGTGGACTGGCCTTCAAGAGTCCAGCCTCAGAGTCTGGGGAAGAAAGCCACCAGGCCTAGTTTAATTTCAGTTCGGCTTGGGAGTCCTCCTAGAACACCGGGCTGGTCCCACAGCCTGCGTATGAAGGTGGGGTTGCAAACACGGCTGTTATATTTGAACCTCCGTAAAGCTGCAAGCCCTTATCCACAGCATTTGACTCCGCCTTTGGTCCATCCCAGGGGCCTAGCACCAGGGCCTGCACAAGGCTGTTGCCAGAAAAACTATTTCATAAGCGTTCCGTGGCCCCTCTCAGCCCCCCAGCACCCACCGTCATGCGATTCCTCCAGAAACGGTAAACTGTTATCTGGCCCTAATGACTTCTCCAAATGGGGCCTGAAGGGAAGGTCCCAGTCAGGGCAAAACGGGAAGGAGGCAGCCGCGAGCACCCCTGCGCACAGCCTGGACCAGGAGGGACAGGCCCCCGAGCAAGAGTAGGGGCCAGGCAGAGGCTCGCGGCCGGACCCGGCTTCCCACCCCGGCCCAGGCAGACACCGCCCCATGTGCCACTCACAGCTTCTGGTTGAGCCCGGCCTGGCTGCTGGGCTGGAAGTCGCTGACGATAATGCCGAGCTGCCGGATGTTCTCCACGAACTTCTCCAGGTGCTCCTCCAGGTGGTCGAACTTCTCCGCCATCGCCGCGCAGCCCGCACACCACCGCGGCCCTCGTCCTGCCCCACCGCTTCCTGCTTCCGTCCGGGCCCGCCACCACTTCCGCTTCCTCTGGGGGCCGGATGGGGCGGGGCCGCCGGGGTGGGGAGGGGCCGCCGGGGTGGGGTATGGGGCGTGGTTAGGTCGCGGGGAGGGGCGTTAGGCGGGGCCACCGGGGCGGGGCGGAGTCAGCTCGGTCCTGCCCCGGCATCCCTAAGCCCGCCAGGTGAGCGGCGCGCTGCACGTGTTGCTCCTCAGGACCTGCAGGCGTGGCTGAGGGACACACAGAGCCAGCGGTGGAGACCTCTGGGTTCCCGCTCCGTCTCCCCTGGCCCTGAGCAAGTTCGCTAGCCTCTGAGCCTCTTGTTCTCATCCGTAAAATCGGGATAAACGAAACCTGACCGTTACCTGAAGTTTGTTAGAAGAGAAAATGCCAAGAAAGCTGAAGCCCAGCGGGCCGTACTTGGAAAGAGTAGCTTTACTCCACGATGAAAAGACTTTTTTTTGTTGTTGTTGCCTGAGTATGCGAATTACAGGTGGTGGTGGTTTAGTCGCTAAGTCATGTCCGACTCTTGTGACCCCTGGGACTGTAGCCCACCAGGCTCCTCTGTCCATGGGATTTTCCAGGCAAGAATACTAGAGTGGGTTGCCATGTCCTTCTCCAGGGGATCTTTCCAACCCAGAGATCGAACCCAGGCCTCCTGCATTGCAGACATATTCTTTACCGACTATAATACAAATTAAAGGTACTGTTTGTAAATAATTGAAAACTTTCATTAGTTTTCTCTCTGCTTTCATGAGAAGCTAGAAGATGAACAGTAAAGAAAAGCTGATTGTTAAAAAGATGAGTCAAATAGACATACTTCAGCAAGTCCATCAGGAAAATAGAGAGAGAGAAAATAAACAATATTATAGATGAATGAGGGAACATAAATCAGTAACATTGAAACCTGTATTCATATTTTGAAAACTTGAAGAATGTGGACAATTTTCTAGGAAACTCCCAAAAGTTAACCTAAAAATAAAAACCCCAAATCAGAATAGACCCTAACCTTCCAAAAACTGGCCCAGGAGACAAAAATCTCAAAGAAACCAAAGACATCAAACTCTGTTTTTAACACTAGTTTGTTCTTTTTTTTTTTTTTTTAAATCATGTATAGTGTTCCTATTCAGCCAGGTCAGACTCTTTGCAACCCCCTGGACTGTAGCCCACCAGGCTCCTCTGTCCATGAGACTCTCCAGGCAAGAATAATGGAATGGGTTGCCATTTCCTCCTCTGGGGGATCTTCCTGACCCCAGGATTGAATCTATGTCTCCTGCATTGCAGGCAGATTCTTTACCCACTGAACCATCAGGAAAAGAATTTCAATCTTAGATGTTTTCAGAGACTAGAAAAAGAAGAAATACATTCCAGCTCAGTTTTAAAGAGTTATGTAACTTTGATAGGAAATGCAGACAAGGACAGTCCAAAAAAAGGTAGAAAATATGGGCCAATCTTACTTATGAAAGCAGATGTAAAAGTCACAAAATATTAGTAAATTGAATCAATTATCCTGTATGAACTATCAACTGCTACATAAACAAGCCTCCTCAAAATTTAGTGACTTGAAACAACTATCTGCCCCTATTTTGCTCACAAATTTGAAACGTGGACTGTGTATGACATTCATAACTTGCCCCCTGCTCCGTGTCACACTGGCTGGATGGCTTGGCTGGGTCTGGTGGATCTCCTTTCAAGATGGCTCACTCCCATAGCCATCACATTGATAATGGATGTTAGCTGGGAGCCCAGCTAGACCGTAGGCTAGAAACCACAGACCTCTGCATAAGTCTCTGAAGAGGGGCATCATTGCTTCATGGTGGCTGGGTTCCAGGAGCACATAGCTCAAGAGAAGTGGGTAGAAGCTGCACTGCCTTTTATGGCCTTGCCTCCAGAGTCCACGAGCATCTCTCCCACCGTCGCTGTCACACAGATGGCTTCCCAGGGAGGAACAAAACCCCGGTCTCTCAACGGAAGAAATGAGAAGCCGGTTGTTGGAAGAACAAGTGAAATCGAGATCTTTCTAAGCCATTTTTGGAAAATTCAGTCTGTCACACATCACATTGGGGAAAAAATTATCTGTTGGGCTCTTCCTAGGACTTCAAGAATAGTGAATATTATGAAATCTTTTATGTATTTAAGTCCATTGAGGATTAAAGCAGAGAAACCTCTCAGATAGATTCTTTAAACAGACACGATAAAATTCAACTTGACTTGTTGCTGTTGTTCAGTTGCTCGGTTGTGCTCGGTTTTTTGTGACCCCGTGCACTGCAGCACGCCAGGCTTCACCATCTCCCGGAGTTTACTCAAACTCATATCTGTTGAATCGGTGATACCATCCAACCATCTCATCCTCTGTCGTCTCCTTCTCCTCCTGCCTTCAGTCTTTTCCAGCATCAGGGTCTTGATTGATGGGTTAGTTTTTTTTTTTAACAAAGAAACCTCTGAGAAAACTAATAGAGACTTCCTGGTCCTAATAGCGGGTAGATACTGTAACCTGAGAGAAGGCATTTGACTTAATGATAGACCTTTGGAAATACTCAACAGCCAAGAGAGCAGCACTGGGCTGTCACTCCTGTCCTCCCTATGGTCTGCCTCTTTTGACCCTGAACCTCTGTGTACTTCCCATTCATCTTTAAAACCCCAAGGTATCTTATACCTTAGCTTCCCAGCTGTGTTTTAGGAATTCTGAGGACAGGAATCCAAACTTAGACATCCTCCAGAGTCCCAGATGTATGCAAACTAGCTCACTAAACAGTTTTTGATTATTTGAAGGCCACGGGGGAAAAAACAAAGGAAGCAACAGACAGAACCCAAATGTCTGCTTTTTCACCACGGATGTAACTCCCCAGGAAGCCATCCTTTTCTGTCAAGTAGACCCTGGGGGCAATTTGCTCTCCATATAATTAAGAGAAATGGGTACTTCTGAGGTTTAGACTTACAGCCCCATCTGTGCTCCCCCCACCTCTGTTTTTTTCAGCACTTAGCAAGTTGTTTGGCCACCTGATGCAAAGAGCTGACTCACTGGAAAAGACCCTGATGCTGGGAAAGATTGAAGGCGGGAGAAGGGGACGACAGAGGATGAGATGGTTGGATGGCATCACTGACTCAATGGACATGAGTTTGAGTAATCTCCGGGAGTTGGTGATGGACAGGGAGGCCTGGCGTGCTGCAGCCCATGGGGTCGCAAAGAGTCAGACAAAACTGAGCGACTGAACTGAGCAAGTTGTTGCTGCTGCCTTCTATACTTGCATCCCTAGCCCATCATGGACCAGTCTCTAAGAGCAGCCGTGGCCGTGGACAAGGTTGCCTGGAGATGCTCTGAGCTGCTGCTTCTGCCCATAGTCAGCTGGTCTGGGATCCTGTTGCCCATTGTATCAGTTCCCTAGGGTTGCTGCAACAAAATACCACAGACCGGGGGACTTACAGGATAGAAATGTGTGGTCTCACAGGCCTGGAGCCCCAAAGCCTGAGACCCAGGCGTCCGCTGGGCCGATTCCTTCTGAGACAATCTGCTCCAGCCTCTCTCCTAGCTTCCAGGGGTTTGCTGGCAGTCCTTCCTGCGCCTTAGCTTGTAAATGCATCAACCTGCTCTCTGCCTTCACATTGACAGCGTTCTCCCTGTGTGCGTGTCTCTGTCCAAATTTCCCCTTTTTTATAAGGACATCAGCCGTATGGGATTATCGCCCACCTTAGTGACTTCATTTTAACTCAGTTACATCTGCAAAGACTCTATTTCCAAGAACAGTCACATTCTTAGGGACAGGGAGTTAGAATTCCAATGTGTGTTTTTGGAGGGGACACAGTTGAACCTGTAACACCCACCTCTTCTGTTCAGGAATGTATCACTCATTCTGTGTATTGTGACTGCTGCTGCTGCTAAGTCACTTCAGTCGTGTCCAACTCTGTGCGACCCCATAGATGGCAGCCCACCAGGCTCCCCCGTCCCTGGGATTCTCCAGGCAAGAACACTGGAGTGGGTTGCCATTTCCTTCTCCAATGCATGAAAGTGAAAAGTGAAAGTGAAGTCACTCAGTCGTGTCTGACTCTTCAAGACCCCATGGTCTGCAGCCCACCAGGCTCCTCCATCCATGGGGTTCTCCAGGCAGGAGTACTGGAGTGGGTTGCCATTTCCTTCTCCAATGCATGAAAGTGAAAAGTGAAAGGGAAGTCGCTCAGTCGTGTCCGACTCTTCGAGACCCCATGGTCTGCAGCCCACCAGGCTCCTCCATCCATGGGGTTTTCTAGGCAAGAGTACTGGAGTGGGGTGCCATGGCCTTCGCAGGACATTTAATTCAGGCCAGGTCACAATGAGTACAATTGTGGTCTCACTCTTTACATTCTTGTGATCTGTGATTAGCCATCAGCTCCCATTTTCGTTCCCAAAAGTGTTCTCTTTCCTCTCTTCTCCCATTTCCATTGGTGAGATTGAGAATAGGAATGGGAGGTTTTCAAGTCTGACTTTTGAAACCATCCCAAGAAGAGCCATTGAGATCCACTGAGAGGGCCGGAGTTTGCAAGAATCTCGAAATCACTTATCTCCTCATTGTCCTAACTCACTGTTCCATTGACTATTGTTCTCTGATGAAACCAAATGCCGTTCAAGTCCACTGAGACCAACAGGAAAATTCTTGCTTTTCCTCTCGAAGCAGCTAAGCTGTGGCTGCTTTCCTTTTATTGAGCATGGTAAATATTGTTGATTTGTTTGTAAGGAATGGTTTAAGATGTAAACACCCCAGGCTCCAAGAGCAAATAGAATTAGGCTGGGAAATCCCAGCGATTCAGAGGCACACCAGGTGGGGCTCTGCTGACCTGAGGGTGTTGCTTCCGTCCCCCTCTGAGGTCAGCATGGTCTGCCCTGTGGAAATTTCCAGGGTTCTAATACTTTGTGACCTTGGAATCTGGAGGCATTTTCTTTCTTTCTTTTTTTCTTTCTTTTCCATTTGCATTCTTCTTGCTTGATCAGCACTCGTGGCCTTTAGGGATGCCATTTGGAATATTTTTTGCCATACATTCTCATTTATACTGAGAACCAGATTCAGCTTAAGTTTAAAAAAACTGCAGCTATTCTACCAAGAGGGCAAAACAGCTGGTTTCTGCCTTCCTCTTTGTGATTTTCCCCCACATTAGCAGTTCTAGCAGAAGGGAATATTTGCAGCTCTGTTGCTTTAATGACTATCATGGTGATGGTGATGATGACGATGATCATGATCACACTGAGGCCAGTATCTAGCATTTTGCTGAGCCCTTTATATGGATTATCTCATTTATTCTTCGTAACCCTAAGAGGAAGCTACTATAATGTGCACCATACATGGTCAAATGGAAGCCAGAAAAGCTTCCTTAAACACAGAACTGAGAAGCAGAATAATTCCAACTGGTGAAGGATGCTGAAAGAATTTTTCCATAAGTACCTCATTGACACGTGAGTGTTCAAGTAAATCAGATTTACCATTTATTCTATTAGGGTCACATGCCAGTGAAAGTGTGAGATTTGTGCCGTAAAAATAATAAATTGTGTCTTGGTTTCACACTAGTAATTACTGAGAGGCAGTAAGATTTCTCTTCCACTTCCTTTGACATGAAACATCTGTTGTTCCACCTGAAATTCTTTGTGATGGACCTGTGACAAGATTACACTGCTGTCGCCTACAGATTCTCATGCAAGCCAATCAGAGGATGGAAGTATGCAGTTGACACTCACCATTAAGTTTTGATGAAGAGTTTTGCCACAGGTTCAAGAGGAGACAGGGGAAGCATTATGGAAAGAGGGAAACGCTAAGACATCTGACTCTTTAGCCAGTTATACACACAAACACAGAAATATAAACCTTTCAGACTTCATGCCAGTTTTCACCCTGTTAGCTCCTTCAGTACGTTGCTTAAGTCCTGAGATCTCAAACCCTAGCGTAAAAACTGGGGACATTCAGCAGAACTCTAAGTTTGTCTTAAACACTAGGAAGAGAAATGCATTTGGTGTAAGCTCTTCTAATTGAGACGATCCAGAAAGCAAATCCTTACCTTGCAGAAAATCGTTGTGCCCATGGGTGGAGAACACCTGCTTCTGGTTCTAATCAAGAAAGAGAACCGGGACGCTGCCAGCAAAGAGCACCCAAAATAAGCAAACAAGAAGCAGCTTGTGTCAGAAGACTAAGGAAAATATATCAAAACCCTTCAGTCTGGAAGACAGAAGCTGAGAGGGGCTGTGATCAAGGTCTGCACAACTTTGGTTACAAGGGACACCAGAACTAGTGTCAACCTCCTAACCTTCTGGAAAATGACTTTAGTTATGCTAGTATGGCTCCTGTGAGAAGCAGATTCCAAGATGGGATTGAGTATCCAAGATACTTTTAAAAGAAATATTGGTAAAAGAAAATTGGGAAGGAATCAGAAAAGACTGGGAGAACCATCAGACCCACGTGCAGTTCTGATTCCAAGAAAAGGAGAGAAAGGAGGATGCAGGGAGGGAGGGAAGGTGTGAGGGGAGGAGAGAGGAAGGAACAGGGTGAGCTGGCAGGCTAGAAGCATCTTAGACGGCAGGGCAGTTCTAGGGAGAGTTAGGGAAGACCACTATGGAGTCTTCAAACCTAAATCCCTCACCAGCAGAGTCCCACATCTCTCAGGACAAACATGACTTAGTATTCCTGCCTCACCAAGTCACTGGCTGGAAGCAGTCCCTGGGAGCAAAAACTGCAATAGGTTTCTGGGCAAAGCACTGGGGCCTCTGGTCCATTCTGGCCACTGCACTTAGGGATCTGAGAGCTGCTTTTTTGCAGGCACCACATCAGGTCAAGTAACAATCAAAACCACAATCGTGACTGTGGCTGTTCACGGACAGGCTGCTCAGAGACAAGCATTACACTAGATGTTTTACATATGTTAAGTATAATTTTCAAGCAGCCCTCCAAGCGAGGTACATTTGCTCCCCAATTTCAGTTAGGAAGCTGAAGCTTGGAAGGGTAGCACCCTTTCCAAGGCTACACAAGTGGTTGATGCAGAGGTGACAATGAATCCTGAGTCATATTCTTCCCACAACAAATAGATTAGAGGACTTGCACTTCTGCAACAAGACATACTGACTCCCCTGAACTTAAGCTAAGAAAAAAGCATTTTTTTTAAATATAAACAATGCTGAATATGGGGCTTCCCTGGTGGCTCAGCAGTAAAGAATCCTCCTGCAATGCAGGAGACAAGCAAGTCACAGATTCAATCCCTGGGTCAGGAAGATCTCCTGGAGGAGGAAATGGCAACCCACTCCAGCGTTCTTGCCTGGAGAATCCCATGGACAGAGGAGCCTGGCGGGCTACAGTCCATGGGGTCGCAAAGCGTCGGACATGACTGAGTGACTGAACACACAATGCTGCACGTGTTCTGCATAATTCACAAGTGACAAGATGTGACATCGACACCCTCACACTTTCCAGCAAATGACTCCTCACAGCCCTGGGCCCTAGATGATTCCAAATGGCATTCCTTGAGTCTGCCTGACTGTCTACAAATGGAGCTCAGGTGTGGCCAGCAAGGGACAAAGTCCTAATATTTCCTTGCTTCATGACTGTAAGAATTACCTTGGTCATCAGCGGTCTCCTCCTAGAATCAAAGTCATGTCTATAAACACGTAAAACATCCAGCATGGCACCCAGCATGTGACAGACGAACGTGGTCCCCTTCTGTGAGCTTCTACCAAACATGCACAAAGTCAAGCTGTTCTTCTTGTACCATGAACTAACTCTCCAGTTAACATTAACTATTAATATTAACTAATAATAACTAATAATAATATTAATTATATATTTAATATAATTACTTATAATACTAATAATCTGCTGTAGATTTTTACACTCTCTGTGTAACGCCATCCACACACCCTTGCTCTGCTCTGTTACCCCAGTTCTGTGGGTGGGCTGGAGGAGGCAAGCAGGTGCACCTCCCTGAACAACAACATGAGAGCCTCAGAGGAGTAGACCGTGTAGTCTGAAAATACTCATCCTCCAGCAACTTGGGCTGCAGCCCTCATCTCCCCTTTGAGTTTCCAGGCCTCAAGAGGAATCCCAAGGGACTTCCCTGGTGGTCCAGTGGTTTACAACTCCATGCATCCAAGGCAGGGGACGTGGGTTCAATCCCTGGTCAGGGAACTAAGATCCCATATGCCATAGGGCATGGCCAAAAAAATAAATTTTCTAATTAAAAAAAAAAAGAATGAACTCCAAGTACTCACCACCCCAGGGCCTGGCTGGCCCCTGGTGGCCCTTGTCTGCTGCCTCTGTTGGGTTCCTCCCTCTACATGGAAGTGTCCTTTCACGCTTTTGTCCCATACTTGGGGAACTCACTTGTCCATTTCAGGAATGTTTTCACTCACTGACTCAGGCAGAATTGTAATTCTCTGGTCAGAGCTCTGGCACGTTGGAACCTGTTCTCTCCTGTGAAGGCAGTGGATCCACTAGAGGCTAAAACCAGAGACCCAACTTATAGGCATGCGAGTGCGGTGGAGACTGCAGAATCCAAATAAAACCCACCCTTCCTTCTTCCATGAAATTAGAAGACTCTTGCTCCTTGGAAGAAAAGTTATAACCAACCTAGATAGCATATTAAAAAGCAGAGACGTTATGTTGCCAACAAAGGTCCATCTAGTCAAAGCTGTGGTTTTTCCATAGTCATGTATGGATGTGAGAGTTGGACTATAAAAAAAGCTGAGTGCCCAAGAATTGATGCTTTTGAACTGTGGTGTTGGGGAAGACTCTTGAGAGTCCCCTGGACTGCAAGGAGATCCAACCAGTCCATCCTAGAGGTGATTAGTCCTGAATATTCCCTGGAAGGACTGATGCGGAAGTCGAAACTCCAATCCTTTGGCCACCTGATGTGAAGAACTGACTCACTGGAAAAGACCCTGATGCTGGGAAAGACTGGAGGTGGGAGGAGAAGGGGATGACAGAGGATGAGATGGTTGGATGGCATCACCGACTCAATGGACATGAGTTTGAGTAAGCTCTGGGAGCTGGTAATGGACAGGGAGGCCTGGTGTGCTGCAGTCCATGGGGATGCAAAGAGTTGGACACGACTGAGCAACTGAACTGAACTTCCTTCTTCCATGGAAATGGAAGTGAAGTCAGGCCCATGACTGCCTGTCTGGGCCACATTTCCCAGGCATGCATGGCCTTGACACTGAGAAATTCAAGCAGAAGCGATGTGGTCAGATTTGGGTCTGGGACTTAACGCATCTGCTGGGTTTTCCCCACGACCACACCCCTCATGTCTCTGCCTGGACCTGGACAAGGCAATGATGGTCCAATAGACCTTCCTGAGATTATGGAAATCTTCTAGCCTATACTGTCCAAGGTGGTAGCCCCTGGACATTTAAAGTGTGGCTAGGGCAGCTGAGGAATCACATTTTAATTGTAAAAGAGCCTTGTCAGCAGTGGATACTGTATCAGACACTGGCATCCTTGGGGATGGAGGAGTAAAGACATGGACAGAATGTGGGTCTTGGGATGCCTGGCAGAGCAGACTTACCCCACCAGTATGGACCACAAAACTGTTGAGAGTGGGGGAGAAGTCAGTGTTAGTATAGTGTGGCAGGGTGGTTATGGCAATGACCGGCAGGGGTCACTTTGTCAGTTCCAATTCCACTTAGTTAGCTCTGCCGCTTAATATCTGTGTGACCTTGAGCAAGTTGCTTAATGTCCTGTGCCTCAGCTCTCATCACAGCCCTGGGGAGGTGAAGACTACGCAACTTCAGATGGCTACAAGAAGCAAATGGAGTAATAATGTAAAACACTCAGAATACCATATCTCTCTGTAATTGTGAGCTATTGCTATGAAATCTGGGAACTCTTTGTCACAACATCTAGCTTTGCACTAGCTGATACATGTGGGTTTGAGTCAGGCTCCACCATTTACTGTTTGTATAGACACTGGCCAAGTCCATCCACCTCTCTGTGCCTCTGTTTTCTCTGTTTATTATACAATGGGGGAAACAGGCTCTTTTTCCATAGAGTTCTTGGGAGTGATAAATGATGGGAGGCTAGTACAGTGTTTGCACAGTGTCTGACCCACGTTGAGCATTCTGTAACTATTACTATAGTAACTGTAGTAGTTACTATGCCTGTGTGCTAAGTCGCTTCAGTCATGTCCAGCTCTTTTCGACCCTATGGACTGTAGCCACCAGGCTCCTCTATCCATAGGATTCCCCAGGCAAGGATCCTGGAGTGGATTGCCGTGTCCTCCTGCAGGGCACTTCTCAACCCAGGGATTAAACCTATGTCTCTTATGTTTCCTGTATTGGCAGGCAGGTTCTTTACCACTAGGGCCACCTGGGAAGCCCAATAGTTACCATAATCTGTAACTATTATTATAGAACATATCGTATTATAGTATAGACAGCTGTTGAGTTATTCCTCTGCTCCAGGGTGGAGACTGTCGTTAATTTTCTTGTTCTTCAGTGATGAGCACAGTGAAGATGCTAAAAACTGTTTATTGAATGAATGAATAGATAAGTAACTCCTCTAGTATTCGTTTACTTGGAAACCCAATACCTTAGCTGTTGAACTGCTGCTTCTGAGCCTTCCCTTGGATGTCCAATCACCATGGCAGTCCAGTAGCAGCCCAAACAAGGGTTCTCTGTCCCCACCACCCAGAGCCTCCCCAGGGAAATAGCCCTTCCAATCCTCACAGAAAGGTTACTATGTAGCCTTCCCTGAGCACAAAGGCTGGTGGGGATGACTCACTCCTGTGGGCTGTTGGCAGAAAACACCTTCTGGATCACTCTCATCAATTCCAGTTTATCAAGTGTGTGTCCCCGAGGGGTGCTGGGGACAGGTGGAGACATGAGGCTGGGATCTAAGGGCCTTGGCAGAGGCAGCACTGTGTCCCGACTCCCACAGGTAACTTTTCCTAAGTGGGAGCCTGGCCGGGAATCTCTGTTCAGGCGCCGGTGGAAGGGCGGGTGTGCAGTCCTCCCTGTAGTCAGGGCAGGACTGGAGAAGAGCTGGCCAATGAGGGTGGCAAGAGACCCACCTGCATACCCATCAGGCAGCGAGCCTAGGGGTGGCGGTCAGCCAGCCAGGGTGCTCCAGAGAAACAGAACCGGTAAGATATGTAACTTATTGATATATATGTAGATCTGGCGGAGCGCCGAAGAATTGATGCTTTTGAACTGTGGTGTTGGAGAAGACTCTTGAGAGTCCCTTGGACTGCAAGGAGATCCAACCAGTCCATTCTGAAGGAGATCAGCCCTGGGATTTCTTTGGAAGGAATGATGCTAAAGCTGAAACTCCAGTACTTTGGCCACCTGATGTGAAGAGTTGACTCATTGGAAAAGACTCTGATGCTGGGAGGGATTCGGGGCAGGAGGAGAAGGGGACGACAGAAGATGAGATGGCTGGATGGCATCACTGACTCGATGGACCTGAGTCTGGGTGAACTCCAGGAGCTGGTGAAGGACAGGGAGGCCTGGCGTGCTGCGATTCATGGGGTCGCAAAGAGTCGGACACGACTGAGCGACTGATCTGATCTGATCTCTGATTATTGTTGTCCAGTCGCTCAAACACGTCTGACTCTTTGTGACCCCATGGACTGCAGCACACCAGGCTTGCCTGGCCTTCGTTATCTTTTGGAGTTTGCTCAAACTCAAGTCCATTGTGTCGATGATGCCATCCAACCATCTCATCCTCTGTTGCCCACCCCCCACCTTCTCCTGCCTTCAATCTTTCCCAGCATCAGGGTCTTTTCCAATGAGTCGACTGTTCGCATCAGGGGGCCAAAGGATTTGGAGCCTCAGCTTCAGCATCAGTCCTTCCAGGGAATATTCAGTACCAGCGTGAAGGCCTGAAAACCAGAGGAGCTGAAAACCTAAGTTCTGATCTGAGTGTAAAACCCCAAGAATCAGGAGTGATGATGTCCATGGGTTGGACATGGATGTCTCCACTCAAGCAGAGCAAATTCCTCTTTCCTCAGCTTTTCTGATCTGCTGAGTCCCTCCACAGGTGAGGGGGGTCTTTGTTTGGTCTGCTGAGTTGAATGCTAATCCCTTCTGGAAACGCCCTCACAGACACACCCAGAAACCATGTTTTCCTAGCTATCAGGAGGCCTCTTAGCCCAGCCATGTTGAGAAATGCAATCAACTGTCACACCCATACTACTTTCTGAAATCTGAAAAACTGAATGCCAATCCAGGTCTGGGGCCACTGTTGGGGTTCGGACAAGAACCGTGGGTCTGTCCGGCGGGAACACAAGGTCTCAGGGAGTGAATGCTGTTGGGTGGGGGCCGATCTGCAGGAGCCTCTGAGGGTGAGAGCTGAGTGAGCGTGGGCTTGGCTGCCGTTCTCAGTGGTCCTGGCTTCCACACGAGTCCATGTAAGACAGGAAGCCTGAGTAGAGAGGTGGGGTGTCTGTGGGGACACTCAAGTGAACTCGGCTGGAGGAGAGACCAAGGGAAGAACCATGTGTGACTCTGTGTTCCGGCAGGAAGGCAAGGATGAAGAGAATCCAGAGGAAGGAAGCGAGGGGCACAGAGTTGGTCCCAGGCACGTGGAGGCCAATCTGTTTGCGGGGGTTTCCCAGTGGAAATACCCAGCAGACCGTTGTGAAGATGCCCTGGGTGCTCAGTGTCAAGGTCATGTCATGGCCGTGGTAGGAGGGGTGAAGGGGACCCAGGACCACAGGTCACAGATGCCAGGCATGGGCTGAGAAGGTTCAGGGAGAGCATGTAGGGTGAGACTCGAAGGGTTCAGGGTGGTCATCCAGGGGTCTGCAGTGCACAGTGGAGGCTGGAAAGAAACCCAGCAAGGTGGGGAGAGAAGGGACCTTGGAAGGTTCGAGGTGATGTGGGGTGTAAGGACCTGGAAGGGCAGGGCGGAGCAGTGACTCAGATGGGAGCTGGACACAGGGACAAGTGACCACAGGGAGGGTGAGTAGGAAATGCGCCCATGGTTAGCAGAAAGCGAGGCTCTGGAGGGGCAGGTGGGGAGTCTCCTCCAGCATCATGTGAGCAGGGACCTGCCTGAAGGGTGATGCAGCTTGCTGGTTTTAGAGTGCGGTCCTGTGGCGGTTTTGGACTATGGACGAGGGCCGTAGCAGACGCTCACATCCTGGGTGGTTGCAAGTGAAACCAGCCCTTCTAAAGAGGCAGCATGAGCCAGGCTGCTCATAATCACCTCACATATTTTAACTCTGCTTCCCTTGTGGCTCAGCTGGTAAAGAATCTGCCTGCAATGCAAGAGACCCGGGTTCGATCCCTGGGTTGGGAAGATCCCCTGGAGAAGGGAAAGGCTACCCACTCCAGTATTCCGGCCTGGAGAATTCCATGGACTGTGTAGTCCATGGGGTCACAAAAGTCGGACACAACTCAGGTACTTTCACTCTCAATCCTCACCACAGGTGGCGCTAGTAAAGAGCCGGACGGCCAATGCAGGAGACCCAGGTTTGATCCCTGGGTTGGGAAGATCCCCTGGAGGAGTAAATGGCAACCCACTTCAGTATTCTTGCCTGGAGAATCCCCATGGACAGACGAACCTGGTGGGCTGCAGTCCACAGGGTTGCACAGAACCGGCCGCGACTGAAGCAACTTAGCACTCTGCCACACACGCAATCCTCGAAGCAGCCTTACGACGCAGAGTACAGTCTACAGATGCTACTGTTCTCTGTCAGATACAGGACAGAGGCAGACGGAGGCTAAGCAGCTTCCCTGAAGCTGTGTGGCCGGTGGAGGCCAGGCCAGGATTGAACACAGGCAGCAAGCTCCAGAGAACAGGTTTCTAAGACAACAGGGCTGCTGGGCACAGGAGGAACAGCTGGTCAAGAGATTCCACCTGACAGGTTTCCTGTGTCACTTGGTTAATCTTTGTAGGGGATTGAACAGTGGCCCCTAAGAGACATGTTCATTGGCCCAGCCCCTGGAACCTAGGAATGTGGCCTAATTTGGCAAAAAAAAAAAAAAAAAGGCCTCTTCATGTGTAATTAAGGATTTGGAGGTGAGGAGACCCTTCTGTTGTTATTCAGTCACTCAGTCGTGTCCGACTCTTTGCAACCCCATGGACTGCAGCACGCCAGGCTTCCCTGTCCATCACCAACTCCCAGAGTTTACTCAAACTCATGTCCATCGCTTAAGTGATGTCATCCAACCATCTCATCCTCTGTCATCCCCTTCTCCTCCTGCCTTCAATCTTTCCCAGCATCAGGGTCTTTTCCAGTGAGTTGACTATTTACATCAGGTGGCCAAAGTATTGGAGCTTCAGCTTCAGTATCCATCCTCCCAATGAGTTTTCACACCTGTGAGAAAATAAATTACCATTGTATTGAGCCATCAAATTTGTGGCAACTTGTTGCAGAGGCAGTAAGGAGCTAATATACTCATCAAATCACAGAGGACGTTCTGGAGTCTGTCCTGAGTTCACTCCCTGCTAACCCTGAGACATAGACATTCCTGTTCCCATTACCACACCTGGAATCCTAGCAAGTAGCATCTCCGGGAAGTATTTGAAAATTCCATGAGCCACAGGAACTTCACCCTGAAACACTCAACTCGGAATGTCTTTCTCGGACTTTGGGGCACCTAATGTGGCATCCACAGCAGTCAGATTTATGAACTCAGGTGAGGTGGGGTTTTGCACTGACTTGCCTGTTAGCAAGAAGAGCAAGGCTATATGACCCAGCATGGAATTTTCTCGGGTTCAAATGCTTACTAAATATTTTTTGTATTATACAACTTTTTTTTTTTAATCTGATCCTTTAATTTTATTTATTTACTTTTGGCTCTGCTGGGTCTTTGTCGCTGATATGGGCTTTCTCTAATTTCGGCTAGTGGGGTGGCTACTCCTTGTTGGGGTGCATGGGCCTCCCATCGCAGCAGCTTCTCTCGCTGCGGAGCACCAGCTCTAGGCGGGGGCTCAGTAGTTGTGGCCCCTGGGCTTAGTTGCTCCATGGCATGTGGCATCGTGCCAGAGCAGGGATCAAACCCCTGTTCCCCACATTGGCAGGCAGATTCTTAACCACTGGATCACCAGGGAAGTCCTGTATTATAGGACTTTTACTTCAGTACTTAAACCCATTCTCACCATTAGAAATAATTCTCTGCCACACAGTGGGAGACGACTCATCCAGCCTCCGCCCGCTAATTGTCCTCCACGGCCTGCCTCCCATGCCTGGGACTTGAAATGTACCCAAGGTGCCAAGGCCAGTCTCCGCAGCCCCTCCCCACCTGTGACAGCACAGCCCCCTAACACCCTTCACGCGGGCCCACGTAGTTATCCTGGGAGTTACGAGTTGGATATTCATTCATTTCAATACCATGCCTTTTCCAACCCTTGGATAAAGGTCTAATGACTAGTTTAGACGTGTAAAATTGCTAAGAAACTGTCACACCGAGAGTGTCACGGGTCTATTCATGGGGTCTGCTCTGCTGAATTATGTATGTGTACCCACAGCCAGAATATCACCATCCCAAGAGCTGTGTTTTCTTAGCTTTCACTCTTTCATGTTAATCTCCAGTCTGTCAATCTGAGGATAACATATTTCACAAACATAATCACAGAAGAAATTATCCAGCTCTGGTTCTGATTAAAAGCATAAATAACTTTTTTGCATAATCATAACAGTAAATTAAAAAAAACGTCCAGCCTCTAAATTGTCAAAGACTTTTGTACTTAACACATAAACCACTAAGATAAATAATCTTTCTAAGGTATATATTTTATCCCAACTATATATTTTATTATACTTTGCATGCTCAGTCACTTTAGCCGTGTGAGATCCCATGGACCATAACCCGCCTGGCTCTTCTGTCCCGGGAATTCTCCAGGCAAGAACACTGGAATGGGGTGCCATTTCCTCCTCCAGAGGCTCTTCCTGACCCAGGGATGGAACCTGCATCTCCTGTGTTTCCTGCACTGCAGGCAGATTCTTTACTGCTGAGCCATTCATCCTTCTACAATAATTGCTAGAGTTTAAATTCCATATTTTCCAAATAGCATATGAGTTCTCATTCCTTGAGAGGGTGAATTAACACGTCTCAAAACTTAGTACTATTTATAGAAGTTAAATTGGGACAGGGATTTTTTTATGCTAACAAGTATTAAGGAACCACTCCATTTCAAGCACTTTTACATATGTTACTGTAATTAACTTTAGAATTTCATTTTTCTTTTATTACTTCTTGGTGCAGCTCCTTGGTCTCCCTCATTTTCTCTTTTCTCTGTTATAGGCTATTTCTTTATGGGAGCCCTTTGGGTAGAAACAGTGGTTTTTCCACAGATTTTCCAGAACTCTCTGGGGTGTGCTGAGGTTGTAAGACTCACAGCTGATTAATTCCCGCTACAGTTACCCTAGTGAACACCCTACCCCCGGTCACCTTCCTCTGACAGGAGTCAGCTATTGCTCTGAAAAGGCCCCTCAGGTCATGTCCTGGAGGATATGGGGACACTCGGCACATGTGAGTGTGTGTGAGTGAGTGTGCCTGTAAGGTGTGCAGCTGTGTAGGCTGGGGGGTGTTCAGAGGAGAGAGACAGCCATAAACACCTGGTGAGAGATGATGTTTTAACTTCAAAGTTTTATCTTCACTCAACAACCAATTGATAAGCCCCTTGGACATCTGGAAATCGAAGCGAGGTATTCATGGTCTCTTCCAAGCTGAGGGCAGCCTGCATCCTTTGGGGGAGAGGGCAGGAAAAGCAGGGAATCTCCTGGGGTGGGGGAGGGTAGGAACAGCAAGGGTATGAAACCGGGAACCCAGAACTTAGACCAGAACAGGATCTCCAGTATACAGAGCAGAAGTTTCCATAGCTGCTTCCTGCCCAGTCCGAGGCAACCTAGTGAAAGTCCCTTTGTGGTTGGTTGGTTTGTTGTTTGTTTTTAATATATTGTATACCTTTTCCAACTTCTATGCACTACATGAATAAAAAACTCAAAACATACAGGAGGACTTACAAAGAGCAGCTGTCCTGGGCCTCTTGCTTCCCAAATGCCCTCTCTTGCCTGCTGTTTCCTCTTCCAGTGGTTCCGAGCATATCTCTACAAAATGTGCTTGTTAAAAAAGCCTGATGCTGGGAAAGATTGAAGGCAGGAGAAGGGGACGACAGAGGACGAGATGGTTGGAAGCTATCACTGCCTCAGCAGACATGAGTTTGAGCAAACTGCAGGAGATGGTGAAAGAAAAGGAAGCTCTGTGTGCTGCAGTCCATGGGTTGCAGAGTCAGACATGACTGAGTGACTGAATAACAACAGTTAGCATTACTCAACCTGTCAATTACATATTGACATCATCCTTTGACAGGTGAAGTCTTTACTGTGCCCCAGCCCTGGTCCCAAAAAGTACATCTCTATTTTTTAATTTTCCTATTGATTCCTTAGTAATTTTAGTAATGCCCTCTCATCTCTTAACTCCATCAGTATAAACCACACATCCCTCAAATGTATAAGCAACTTAGACCCCTAGCAATGATCTGAATGAGCTCTTCAGGGCTTTATCTGTAGGGCTGGTTCCACACATTACAAAGCAGCCAACAGTGATACCTTCCTGAGACTATGCCATTTTTTGAGAACCAAATGGTGTGTTTTGAATCCATTCCTTTTATTGTACTGTTCATTGTTTTTCTCATGTCTTTTAAGGATTGGCCTTGTTCACATCTTCCCCACCACTACCTTCTCCAGTATCTGTTCTATCCAGTCAAACCCTCCTTCTGCTGGAATGACCTGCAGGAGTTCCCCATCCTCACCCTCCTAGCCTGGATCCACTTTCCAGGCCACATCACTGACATCTGGGAGCTTCTCTCCTACTGAGTGTGGCTCACTGTCTCCTGGACCCCACATCTTCCTCTTGTTTGCCTTTCTCAAGTATAAACTTAAGTGAAAGTGAAAGTTGCACAGTCGTGTCCAACTCTTTGCAACCCCGTGGACTGTAGCCCGCCAGGCTCCTCTGTCCATGCAATTCTTCAGGCAAGAATACTGGAGTGGGTAGCTGTTCCTTTCTCAGGGGATCTTCCCAACCCAGGGATCAAAACCAGGTCTCCCACATTGCAGGAGGATTATTTACTATCTGAGCCACCAGGGAAGCCCAAGAAAACTGGAGTGGGTAGCCTATCCCTGACCCAGGGATTGAACTGGGATCTCCTGCATTGCAGGTGGATTCTTCACCAACTGAACTACTAGGGAAGTAATTTTAAAAAATATATATTCTTTAATTATGGGAGTATGATAGCTCATTCACAGGAGACCTGGAAAATATAAAACAAATTTTAAGTAACCTTTGATGAGAGAACACTGGTAGATACAATTTCTGAATCTTCACACATCTGAAATGTGTTCATCCTGCCTTCATAGTTTATACTTTGATAGTTTGGCTGGGTAGAGAAATCTTAGTTCCAAGTCATTTTCCTTTAGAACCTGAAAGACCACTCCATTATCTTTTAGCACCCAGTGTAGGTAACAAGAGATCTTATTTCAAACCAACGTTTATTTACACAAAGAGCCTTTCTGCACCCTTGGCTTTCTGAAATCCCCCCAGGAATGTGTCAGGGCTGGGGGGTCTCAGTCATGGCACTGATAACTCAGTGGTCAGGGCTGGGGGGTCTCAGTCATGGCACTGATAACTCCGTGGATTGTTTTAATCTGAACACGTTAGTCCCTTAATTCTGGAAAGTCCTCAATCTCTGTTATATGTTATTCCTTCCCTCTGCTTTCTTTAATTTACTCCTATTAGTCACATATCAGGCCTCATACAATTTTCCTTCAGGCCTTTTGTTTTTTTTCCCATACTCTACCCTATTGCTTCCCAGGTGTCTCTAGTGATAAAGAACCCACCTGCCAACGCAGGAGACATAAGACACACAACAGATGTGGATTTGGTCCCTGGGTCAGGAGGATCCCCTGGAGAAGAAACCCACTCCAGTATTCTTGCCTGGAGAATCCCATGGACAGAGGAGCTGGTGGGCTACAGTCCACAGTGTCTCAAAGAGTCAGACACGACTGGAGTTTATGCGTATATATGCAGTCTCTTTTGCTGTTATTCTGCTGTCTGGAAGATTTTCTCTATTTCATTTTCCAACTTTTCAAATTTTTTATCCCAGCAATTATCTTTTATTTCAAAAAAGCATTCTCTTATTCTCCGATTGTTCCCTTTCTTATTTAGTAGACGTGTTATGTCTTGAATCTCTGAGAACACTGAATAGTGTGGGGGCCTTTTCACACCCAGTAAAGGGCTCTCTTGTTCCCTTGTTAGTTCCATTTGCTTTGCTCTGTTTCTTCTCCTTTTTCTTTCTTTTCTTGCAATGCTAACAGGGCTTTGCAGTCACTGCGAGCACGTTTCTCCTCAGTTGGTCCCTGCTTACCCATTGCTGATGAAGTGCAAAGCAAGAGCTCAGCTGCTTGTGGGCTGCGTGTGTGTGGGTGGAGCGCTTTCACTCGGCCCAGCTGGGGATGGTGGGGACAACCAGCATGTTTCAGGGCCCTAAATGCAACACAGGGAGGACGCTGCTTGGAAAACCAGTTCCCACAGCTAGCTGCCTGAATTCTCCCAAGACATTTCACTGAATGTCTTCAGAAAAGAATTCTACTTTCAGGGAAGGGAGGTGGATGAGGCAATAGGGATTGTTTGTGCTGGCTGTTGTCATTGTTGCTATTTTAGGTAGGCTTAGTCACTAAGTCAGGTCTGACTCTTTCGACCCTATGGACTGTGCCCACATAAATCACAGTTGTGACTGTGACCATATGCTGAGTCCTCTGAGTCCTCCTGTGTGTGTGCTCAGTGACTCAGTCGTGTCTGACTCTCTGCAACCCCATGTACTGAAGCCCACCAGGCTCCTCTGTCCACAGGATTTCCCAGGCAAGTACACTGGAGTGGGTTGCCATTTCCTTCTCCAGAGGATCTTCCTGACCCACGGGTCAAACCCGGGTCTCCTGCATTGCAGGTAGACTCTTTACCAACTGAGACCATGTTTTTGCTAGGAAATAAATTCTCAGGCATGGAATGGTCTTCCTGAGAGATGGAGGAGTGTTTGATCCTTAGAAAAAACACAGCATCTCCTGCAACCATGTCAAAATCCTCTAAGTATAAAGAACAGGGGAATCAAATCAGATATTTATGTGACACCAAAATTGGTGGAACCAAACCCCAACTGAAAATTGGTCTGGTTTTCTTGGGTCAAGATGAAGAGGCAATTTCTAAGACATCCCCAATGAAAACAAAAATCAAAGTATGATGATTTGCAGCCAAATGAAACAGAACTCTTTCATCATGTCAAAATGAGGATGTGGTCTATTCTCAAATGTATATTTCTGCTATTCACAGATTTCCCTTGCTTCTTTATAGGCATACTCCTCAAATGATGTATGAAACCAGATAGCCTTGCTTGCGAGCATGAATCTTAAAACTGAGAATGTTGTAGTGGTCACCTAGTTTCGGTTCTAAATTTAGAGACAAAGAAACTAAATCCCATGGGAGGCGATAGAAGAAGGGACACGGTGGGGGTGGGGGTGCTTCCCTGGTGGCTCAATGATGAGGAATCCACCTGCCAATGCAGGAGACACAGGTCTGATCCCTGGGTCGGGACGATGCCACATGCCACGTGGGACTGTGGACCACCACCATTGAGCCTGAGCTCTAGAGCCTGGGAGCCACAACTGCTGAAGCCCACACACCCTAGAGCCCATGTCCACAATGGGGGATGTTACTACGATGAGAAGCCTGTGCACCACAGCTAGAGAAAAGCCCACACAGCACCGAAGACTCACCAAAAGTCAATCAAAAAATTATATAGAATGGAAGAGACATGGGGTTAAGAAGGGAAGACTTGGGTTTGGATTGGTTTCCTAGTTTGAACTGGCCACATTGCCTGGGATGTGCTTCCAGTTGGTTAATATGTGAACATGAATCCTGGTAACAGAAATCTGGGGTGCTCTAGGTCCCAACAGACCCTGAAAAATATAAAAATTATCTGAGAAGTATAGGATGAGCATTCCAGATGCCTTAATTTAAAGGACAGGGAAGACCCTAGACATTCGCTCAAATCCATTCTAAACATTATTGTTTGAATGTGCAGGTGAATTTTCGGAAACTAGATTGTTCTCCGATATTCTTCATGGAGCTCTCAGAAGCAATGGAGAAGGATCTGAAGAGGGGTCAGATATTTGAAGAATCAGGTGATACACTCTGATGCCTTCTCTGCTCAGGGGAAGAACAGAACTTATAAACAATTTGACCAAATCACACAAGTTAAACAACAGAGGCCAGAGGAGCTGCAAGCCACAGGCATGTTGGATGTGTGGATAAATACTCACCAATACGTTCTCTAAGACCGTTCCCTCCAGAGATACATGGGCCATTAAAAAACAAGTCAGGAAACCATGATTGGTAAAATCATCTGGGTGATTAACATCATATAAGAGACGTGTGGCTAGATCCTAGTTGATGAGTTTTAGTATTATTTAGCATTTATTTAGTATATGAAAGTGAAAATGTCAGTCAGTGAGCCGTGTCTGACTCTTTTTGACCTCATGGACTGTAGCCTGCCAGGCTCCTCTGTCCATGGGATTCCCTAGACAAGAATACTGGAGGGAGTAGCCAGTCCCTTCTCCAGTGGATCTTCCCAACCCATGGATTAAACTGGGGTGTCCTGCACTGTGGACAGATTCTCTACCATCTGAGCCACCAGGGAAGTCTCTCATTTTGTATACAATAGTGTTTAGTGCTATATAATATATTTACATGGACATTTAAATTCCTATTAATTTCTCTTTTTAAATTTTTATTGAAGTATAGTTGATTTACAATGTTGTATCAGTTTCAGGACGGAGGTTCGTGACACTGTACAGGAGATAGGGATCAAGACCATCCCCATGGAAAAGAAATGCAAAAAAGCAAAATGGCTGTCTGAGGAGGCCTTACAAATAGCTGTGAAAAGAAGAGAAGCAAAAAGCAAAGGAGAAAAGGAAAGACATAAGCATCTGAATGCAGAGTTCCAAAGAATAGCAAGACGAGATAAGAAAGCCTTCTTCAGCAATCAATGCAAAGAAGTAGAGGAAAACAACAGAATGGGAAAGACTAGAGATCTCAAGAAAATTAGAGATACCAAGGGAACGTTTCATGCAAAGATGGGCTCAATAAAGGACAGAAATGGTATGGACCTAACAGAAGCAGAAAATATTAAGAAGAGGTGGCAGGAATACACAGAAGAACTGTACAAAAATGATCTTCATGACCAAGATAATCACGATGGTGTGATCACTCACCTAGAGCCAGACATCCTGGAATATGAAGTTAAGTGGGCCTTAGAAAGCATCACTATGAAAAAAGCTAGTGGAGGTGATGGAATTCCAGTTGAGCTCTTTCAAATCCTGAAAGATGATGCTGTGAAAGTGCTACGCTCAACATGCCAGCAAATTTGGAAAACTCAGCAGTGGCCACAGGACTGGAAAAGGTCAGTTTTCACTCCAATCCCAAAGAAAGGCAATGCCAAAGAATGCTCAAACTACCGCACAATTGCACTCATCTCACACGCTAGTAAAGTAATGCTCAAAATTCTCCAAGCCAGGCTTCAGCAGTACGTGAACCGTGAACTTCCAGATGTTCAAGCTGGTTTTAGAAAAGGCAGAGGAGCCAGAGATCAAATTGCCAACATCTGCTGGATCATGGAAAAAGCAAGAGAGTTCCAGAAAAACATCTATTTCTGCTTTATTGACTATGCCAAAGCCTTTGACTGTGTGGATCACAATAAACTGTGGAAAATTCTGAAAGAGATGGGAATACCAGACCACCTGACCTGCCTCTTGAGAAACCTATATGCAGGTCAGGAAGCAACAGTTAGAACTGGACATGGTACAACAGACTGGTTCCAAATAGGAAAAGGAGTATGTCAAGGCTGTATATTGTCACCCTGCTTATTTAACTTATACACAGAGTACATCATGAGAAACACTGGGCTGGAAGAAGCACAAGCTGGAATCAAGATTGCCAGGAGAAATATCAATAACCTCAGATATGCAGATGACACCACTCTTATGGCAGAAAGTGAAGAGGAACTAAAAAGCCTCTTGATGAAAGTGAAAGAGGAGAGTGAAAAAGTTGGCTTAAACCTCAACATTCAGAAAACGAAGATCATGGCATCTGGTCCCATCACTTCATGGGAAATAGAAGGGGAAACAGTGGAAACAGTGTCAGACTTTATTTTTGGGGGCTTCAAAATCACTGCAGATGGTGATTGCAGCCATGAAGTTAAAAGACGCTTACTCCTTGGAAGAAAAGTTATGACCAACCTAGATAGCATATTCAAAAGCAGAGACATTACGTTGCCAAATGCAGCCTACAAGGCTCCTCTGTCCATGGGATTTTCCAGACAAGAGTACTGGAGTGGGGTGCCATTGCCTTCTCCCCATCTAGTCAAGACTATGGTTTTTCCATTGGTCATGTATGGATGTAAGAGTTGGACTGTGAAGAAAGCTGAGCACCGAAGAATTGATGCTTTTGAACTGTGGTGTTGGAGAAGACTCTTGAGAGTCCCTTGGACTGCAAGGAGATCCAACGAGTCCATTCTGAAGATCAGCCCTGGGATTTCTTTGGAAGGAATGATGCTGAAGCTGAAACTCCAGTACTTTGGCCACCTCATGCGAAGAGTTGACTCATTGGAAAAGATTCTGATGCTGGGAGGGATTGGGGGCAGGAGGAGAAGGGGACGACAGAGGATGAGATGGCTGGATGGCATCACTGCCTCGATGGACGTGAGTCTGAGTGAACTCCGGGAGTTGGTGATGGACAGGGAGGCCTGGCGTGCTGAGATTCATGGGGTCACAAAGATTTGGACGTGACTGAGCGACTGAACTGAACTGAACTGATCAGTTTCAGGTACAGCAAAGTGAATCATATATAATGGTGTATATATATATACACATATATACCATTTTTTAGATTCTTTTCTCTTATAAGCCATTACACAGTGTTTACTACAGTTCCCTATGCTATACTCAGTTCAGTCACTAGTCATGTCCAACTGTTTTCAACCCTCTGGACTGCAGCACTCCAGGCTTCCCTGTCCATCACCAACTCCCAGAGCTTAGTCAAACTCATGTCCATCGAATTGGTGATGCCATCCAACCATCTCATCCTCTGTCATCCCCTTCTCTTCCTGCCTTCAATCTTTCCCAGCATCAAGGCCTTTTCCAATGAGTCAGTTCTTGGCATCAGGTGGCCAAAGTATTGGAGTTTCAGCTTCATCATCAGTCCTTCCAATGAATATTCAGGACTGATCTCCTTTAGGATGTACTGGTTGGATCTCCTTGTAGTCCAAGGGACTCTCAAGAGTCTTCAACACCACAGTTCAAAAGCATCAATTCTTCAGTGCTCAACCTTCTTTATAGTCCAACTCTCATATCCATACATGACTACTTGAAAAACCACAGCTTTGACTAGACAGACCTTTTTCAGCAAAGTAATGTCTCTGCTTTTTAATATGCTGTCTAGGTTGGTCATAGTTTTCTTCCAAGGAGCAAGCATCTTTTCATTTTATGGCTATAGTCACCATCTGCCGTGATTTTGGAGCCCAAGAAAATAAAGTCTCTCACTGTTTCCATTGTTTCCCCATCTGTTTTTCCATGAAGTGATGGGACCAGATGGCATAAGCTTATGAGTTTTAAGCCAACTTTTTCACTCTCCACTTTCGCTTTAATCAAGAGGCTCTTTATTTTTCCTTCACTTTCTGCCATAAGGGTGGTGTCATCTGCGTATCTGAGGTTATAGGTATTTCTCCCAGCAATCTTGATTCCAGATTGTGCTTCATCCAGCCCAGCATTTCATATGATGTACTCTGCATATAGGTTAAATAAGTAGGGTGACAACATACAGCCTTGACACACTCATTTCCCGATTTGGAACCAAGTCTGTTGTTCTGTGTCCAGTTCTAACTGTTGCTTCTTGATCTGCATATAGATTCCTCAGCAGGCAGGTAAGGTGGTCTCGTATACATGCAGTCCTTATTACTTATCTATTTTATATATGTGGCTGTATGTGCTAAGTCACTTCAGTTGTGTCCTACTCTTTGACACCCTATGGACTGTAGCCCGCCAGGCTACTCTGTCCATGGGATTCTCCAGGCAAGAATGCTGGAGTGGGGTGCTGTTTTATATGTAGTAGTGTGTATTTTACACATAGTAGTGTGCACTTTATACATAGCTGTGTGCATTTTACATGTAGCAGTGTGCTTTTTATACATAGCAGTGTGTATTTGTCAATCCCAATCTCCCAATCCATCCCTCCCCCCTAGTTAATTTCTAAATAAATGCCCATAAGCATCCAGAATCCCAGTGGAAAATGTTTGTTTCCTGGACCAACTGGGACACACACGGTCCTCTTTTATCCATCTGGGCCCTCCCACATCCTGATTTTGCCCAGGGGGTTTCAGAGCAGGACCAAATCAGCTGTGGGTGATGACCTGGGCTGCTCCTGACCACAGGGCACCTGACCGTCCTGTCTGATGATTTCTGCGTTCTTAGGAAGTAGGTGGTTACAGTCAAATCCTGGGAGGGAAATGTCAAGATAGAAGAAAAGAAGCTTTGAGAACATGGGGTTGAGGGGTGGGTGGGCCGTCCAAGCCACCCGAGATGCTGTGTCTGAGGCCAGTGGAGGCCTGCTCTCCCCTGACCAAGCGGTGACGATGTACATGCTGCCCCACCCTCCCTGGTGGCCGCCTCCGGGGGTCCCTCATCCTCCTCCCGGCTTCAGCTTGCTCGTCTGTGAGACGAGGCTCGGGGGACAAAGACCCCCGGGGGCTATCCCAGCACCAAATTTCTTATCACAAATAAAAATAAAAACTTTCTCCCTGCGGAACCTACTGCCAGCACAAGCCCCTTAGGTGGCTTCTCTGATCTGGTGGCAGAGTTTAGTCACTGAAGCCTGTGGAGTTTTTGACTCATTCCGGGTCGCACAGAAGTTCCAACTTCAGCATGCCTTGGTGAGAAACGTGTTAAAAATGTCTTTAAAAGCAGTCATGTCCACTTTAGTGTTTCTCCAGCCGAGGGACTTATTTTATCTTGAATTATGACATCGACACTAAATTTTAGACACCGCTGCTGCTGCTAAGTTGCTTCAGTCGTGTCCGACTCTGTGTGACCCCATAGACGGCAGCCTACCAGACTCCGCCGTCCCTGGGATTCTCCAGGCACCAGAGGTGCGAATATACCTGTCTGGTTACGTAATGCAGGTGGATGATCTTGTTTAAATGAGTAAGCTTGATTAAAAGCCTCCATAGATGCTCCTATCAGTGCTTTGAAATTGATATGGTGACTTACTCTCCTGGCACAAGCACCAGTGAGCAGGAAATCTCAGCCATGAAGCCCATTCCTCTTTGACCAAGTCCCATTCAATAGGCTGCCTGCCTCCCTCACCCTCAAGGTCAACGGCACGACGGCAGAGTTACGAAAGTACAGGGATATAACTCCTGACTCATGACGGCCAGGGCTGGGCGTCCGCCCCAGAGGTTGCATAGCTGTGGTCACCTCGTCTGGTCAGCCAGGTCCCTCTCAGAGAGGCCGTCTAGTCTCTGGCCTCCTGCCCCCTCTCGATTTCAGCAGCCCCAGGAATGCCTGTTCCAAGCCAAGAGCTTCCCTGGAAAAACACAGGTTTACAGCAGAGCCAGCTGCTCTGTGGGCAGCGACCTGATTCAGCAGGACGACCAAAGGCGAGGTCAGACAGGAGCCAGCGGTGAGCACAGGGCCCTGGCTTCCGTTCTTTCTCTTCCCCCTGTCACTCTCCCCGCCTTTAATTTTGTTCTGTGTTCACAGGGTCCTCTTTTAATAAAGGCAATCAAGTCTAAAAAGAACAGAGGATTTATTTAAATGTCAACCCAGGAAACTCTTGGGAATGAGCTGGCAGTCATAAGGAAGAAAGATGTGTGTTTTCAAATGAAGGAATTGTAGGCTGAAAAAAGTACACGCAATCTAAAGGCTGAGAGTTCTGTTTTCTTTGGTTTCTTTTCTTTCTTTTCTTTGGAATTTTTAGGACTCAGACCCAGGAGGCAGCATTTCAAGTGATCACGAGAGAACGGCTCCAGGGAGGCGAGGGAAGGAGCCAGCTTATAGAGAAGTTTTGCAACAAAGGACAGGGAGCATGAATATCAAAAGATGATTGGTAATTAAAGCAAAGCATGTATCGTGTGGAAGATGCGGGAGTCTGGGCTCACTGAAATCTTTCCTTTCACAGGCGTCTCAGCTATGCGGAGCCAGCATCCTGCGTTTTTCACACCCTGAGCTTCCTTTGCTCTTGTTGTTCAGTCACCCAGTCATGTCCCACTCTTTGCGACCCCATGGACTGCAGCATGCCAGGCTTCCCTGTCCTTCACTATATCCCGGAGCTTATTCAAACTCATGTCCATCCAGTCGGTGATGCCATCCAACCATCTCTTCCTCTGTTGCCCCCTTTTCCTCCTGCCCTCAATCTTTCCCAGCATCAGGGTCTTTTCAGTGAGTTGGCTCTTTGCATCAGGTAGTCAAAGGATTGGAGCTTCAGCTTTAGCATCAGTCCTTCCAATGAATATTCAGAGTTGATTTCCTTTAGGATGGACTGGTTTGATTCCTTTGCTGTCCAAGGGACTCTCAAGAGTCTTCTCCAACACCACAGTTCAAAAGCATCAGTTCTTCAACACTCAGCCTTCTCTATGGTGCAACTCTCACACCCGTACATGACTACTGGAAAGACCTCAGCTTTGACTATGCTCACCCGAGGGAGTGGCTGCAGTCTGATGGCTGCTAAATGGCAGGTATTCTTCTTTCTGAATGTCCTCAGGGCTCACTGGTTCACATCAGAGGGCTGGAATCGCCGATGACTGTGACATCCTTGTTTACTGATGTGGCAAGAAACCCTCCATGTCTCAGAATGCACCGTTCCAAGCACAGGTCTTCTGAGCCTTCTCTCAAGCTGCAGGTCAGCAGAGTCGGGGTACTCTGCACCTTCCGCCCCGAGCACCTCGAGGCCAAAACAAAGCAGTGGTATGGTGGGCAGAGGGGCAGGCCAGCTCCTTGATAAAAAGGATTCTGCAGAGGGAATGAGTCAACCACCCAGGCCATCTAATTTCAGATCCTTGGCCGATCTTACAGAGAAGTTCATTTCTTCCCCCGACATCCCCATCCAGTGGCCTCTGTGAGGATTTCACATGGGCGTGTCTAGAATGGATCCCTCTCAATAGTCCAATTCCAGAGCAAGCAGACTTGAGGAAAAAAAAAAATCAGACCAGACTCTCGGGACCGATCAAGCACAAGTGTGTGCAGACCATGGTCTGTGTGACTGTGGTAAGACAGTGTGTCACCAGCTCTGAGTACCGTCCACGCACACACGCTGCCTCCTCGCCAAGGACACCACCACCTCAGCACAAGCCCCAGGCTGACCCTCCCACCTGAGTACCAGCCTTGTTTCCTTTTCTGCCTCCAAGAGAGCAAGGCCATGTGGATCCCATGGGGGCAAACGGTGCTTCCTCTCCTGACTCATCAATAAGTCAGTATCACGAATAAAAACTGCTGCATTGGGGGTTTTGATTTTCGTTTTCTCAGGGCGGTGGTTGTATACCCTGAGAAAACCATCATTCTGAAAGACACATGTACCCCGATGTTCATAGCAACACTATTTACAACAGCCAGGACATGGAAGCAAGCTGGATGTCCATCAACTGATGAATCAGTAAAGAGGCTGTGGTACATCTAAGCAACGGAATAATTATTCAGCCATAAGAAAGAACGAATTTGAGTCAGTTCTAGTGAGGTAGATGAACCTAGAGCTTGTTATACAGAGTGAGGTAAGTCAGAAAGAGAAAAACAAGTACTGTCTGTTAATGTATATGTATGGAATCTAGAAAAATGGTATCGATGAACCTCTTTGTAGGGCAGCAATGGAGACGTGAAATTCAAAGACACTTGCTCCTTGGAGGGAAAGCTATGACAAACCTAGACAGCGTATTAAAAAGCAAAGTCATTACTTTGCCAACAAAGGTCCATCTAGTCAAGGCTATGGTTTTTCCAGTGGTCATGTATGGATGTGAGAGTTGGACTGTGAAGAAAGCTGAGCACCGAAGAATTGATGCTTTTGAACTGTGGTGTTGGAGAAGACTCTTCAGAGTCCCTTGGACTGCAAGGAGATTCAAGCAGTCCATCCTAAAGGAAATCAGTCCTGAGTGTTCACTGGAAAAACTGATGTTGAAGCTGAAACTCCAATACTTTGGCCACCTGATGCAAAGAACTGACTCATTAGAAAAGACTCTGATGCTGGGAAAGATTGAGGGCAGGAGGAGAAGGGGATGACAGAGGATGAGATGGTTGGATGGCATCACTGACTCAATGGACATGAGTTTGAGTGAACTCCAGGAGTTGGTGATGGACAAGGAGGCCTGGCATGCTGCAGTCCATGGGGTCACAAAGAGTTGGATAGACTGAGCGACTGAATTGAACTGAACTGGATGGAGACAAAGATGTTGAGAGTGGGCTCGTGGACATAGTAGCGGAAGGAGAGGACAGGACGAATGGAGAGAATAGCATCAACTTATATACACTATCATGTGTAAAATGGATAGCTAGTGAGAAGTTGGGAGATTTTACATCAGAGAAAAATCCAAAGCTCCCTGGGAAGAGCTCAATTAATAGCTTCCAGACCCCAATCTCTTTTTGATAACACTGTTGACATCCCATGCAAAAACCTAATAGGAAAAAAAAATGCACCTAAAAAGGTTAGATTTTCAACAAGATTGTTCCCAGCATGAGTAACTGAAATAATTGATAGACAGAAGGTGGATTTGAACTGTCACAACCCAGCCCCCCAGACCTGGCGAGCCTTTTAAAGAAGTAAACCTCTGTTAGCAAACGCACTCAAGTGTAAATGATCTCGACAAGCAGGCTTTTGACACCAAAGGGAGTTTAACAATAGTTTGTGACAGGTGAGTTTGAATGTGCAGAATTGGAGAAGATAACATTTCTCCACTGTTTCTTTAATTACAGCTTTGAGAGAGGAGGTTGTCAGTTCCACCTCATTCAGGAAATTGTCTTGTGATGTCTCTGTTAATTAAGACTGTCTACCTGTTGTCAGGCTTCCTGGGTAGCTCAGATGGTAAAGAATCTGCCTGCAATGCAGGAGACCCCAGTTCGATTCCTGGGTCAGGAAGATCCGCTGGAGAAGGGATGGGTTACCCACTCCAGTATTCTTGGGCTTCCCTTGTGGCTCAGCTGGTAAAGAATCTGCCCGCAATGCGGGAGATCTGGGTTTGGGAGACCTGGGTTCGATCCCTGGGTTGGGAAGATCCCCTGCAAAAGGGAAAGGCTACCCACTCCAGTATTCTGGCCTGGAGAATTCCATGGACTATTTAGTCCATGGGGCCGCAAAGAGTCGGACATGGGCGACTTTCACTTTCACCTGTTGTCAGGGAGGCTCCTCCTCATTTCCCAGCCTTTCGGTAGGTCTCAGGCTGGGGTGATCAGTGCAACTCTCCAAAAGAGGGTGCGATGGACAGGCCATCCACTCGGACTCACGTAGCTCACCCATGCCTTTGACAAGAAGTCCCTTTCAGCATAAAAGCCACGGCATGAGCCCCCTGGGAACCAAGCACCAGTGTTTGTCATGGTCATCATTAAACAAGAACTGTTTGAGCCACTGATGTTTTCATCACTTGTTGTCTGCAAAGGGATAAGGTCCGGGAACACCTGGATCCACCTCTCATAAAAGCCCTGCTCAGGAACGAATCCAGAAGGTCTGTGTAACTACTCCCCCCTCTAGCGGGTAGAACGTAACATCATTCTTGCCTGTGGGCTCAATTCCATGACACTTGATTCCAAAAGACAGAATATGGCAAGGGGAGGGAATAAGGTTATGGTGGAGAAATCTGGGAATCTCCACTCCACATGACCAGGGTTATCCTGCCCAGGGATGTCGTGTCCAAATCGGGTGCCCCGATGTGATGGGCTACAGAAGACCTCCCCTTCCTCCCCCAAACATCCTGAGTATTGACATGAAAGAAAACCTCCAAGAAGATAAATTGAGGGACATTCTAACAATACCCAGACTTATCAGGTGGCTCAGTGGGTAAAGAATCCACCTACAATGCAGGAGATGCGGGTTCGATCACCAGGTGGGGAAGACACCCTGGAGAAGGGAATGGCAACCTCTCACCCCTCAGTATTCTTGCCTGGGGAATCCCATGGACGGGGGAGCCTGGTGGGCTACAGTCCACGGGGTTGCAAAGAGTCAGACACGACAGAACAACTGCGCGCACACAGCACACAGCGAATGATAGTAGCCCTGCAGGGGTCCCCCAGGTACATAGCTGTGTTTAACGACACCCAAAAAGACACCTGGACTTGGAGCTTTATAAACCCAAGGGATCTGTTGAGAATGTTGGCCCCACGCCATGAAAAGCATATCAGTGGACTATACTTACAGCTCATAGCCAACTGGGCATGATATTTGGTGGATTCTGATAAGACTCCTCAGAGAATTAACTTCAGCCGCAAATCAGGATGGATACTACCCCAGTGGATCCAGACTTGTGAGACCTGTGTTACTCTTCCCACATGTGGTCTGGGCTGCTTGAGTGGTGCTATTACATGGCGGACCCATGACAGTTGGCCATGTCTGCTCTCAGCCTTCACTTAGGGAGCCCAACAGGGACCCACATAGCACTCCGAGTCTGTCCCACGCTCCTGTGGTGTGGTCCCTCTGAACAGGGTATATTTCATCAGCTGTGCCCTTGATAGATCCCAGCCAGGAGTGGGCAGGATGGAGGGAGAGAGAGAGGAGATGTAAATTCTCACAGGGAAGAGCATCACCTCCTACTTGAATTGAGAGTTTAAAAAATGTTCTCCTGTGTGTGGCATCACGGAACTTCCTGTGTGATGCCACCAAACACCCACTCATGGAACACAGATTCCAGTTCTTCCTCCTCACTGCCCAGCGCCGGGGAGGACCGAGAGGAGCTGACCCACCCCCGGAAGATGACACCGATGATGTGGATGTTGGTACAACAATGAACAGCTAAGCAGTTTTAAAACTGTCAATGTTGAAAGAAAAAAAAAATGGAAGAATGGAGAATCTTGCCAGAGGAATAGCTGAATGTCAGCGAGGAGAAAGAACCCTGAATAAACCCAAAATATGTTTTAAGGAAACCCTGAAAATGCCTTCTGCATCGCATTATCTCCTGCTGCTAGAACTGCCAATTTTTAGTTTTCTCACTATTTTTATTTTCTTGAGAAATGATCATTTTTATAAATAGCTTTCTAAATGTCAAACTAACTGCTGAATAATTTATCTCGCCTTATCCCGAATAACTTGTATTGTTCGGTCGCTAAGGCATGTGTGACTCTTTGCAACCCCATGGATGGCAGCACACCAGGCTTCCCTGTCCTGCTCCATCTCCTGGAGTTTGCTCAGATTTATATCCACTGAGTTAGTGATACCTTCCAACCATCTCATCCTCTGTCATCCCCTTCTCCTGCCTTCAATCTTTTCCAGCATCAGGGTCTTTTCCAATGAGTCGGCTCTTCGCATCAGGTGGCCAAAGGACTGGAGCTCCAGCTTCAGCATCAGTCCTTCCAATGACTATTCACAGTTGATTTCCCTTAGGATTGACTGGTTTGATCTCCTTTCAGTCCAAGGGACTCTCAAGAGTTTTATCTGATACCACAATTCGAAACTCTTTAGTGCTCAGCCTTCTTCATGGTCCAACTCTCACACCCATACATGACTACTGGAAAGACCATAGCTTTGACTAAATTAATCCTTGCTTAATTTTCTTCAGCATCACAAAAGGGTTGGGGGAAGGAATCATCAATGGCTGGAATGCAGTCATCTCTTTGAATGTCCTGTTGGCTTTGGCCATTCAACAGTGACAGCCCATGGCCAAATTCAGGTAAGATAGATTGAAGCCACCGAGGATCAAAGATAGGAGCCATGGGAGTGCTTCCTCTGTAGCAACGGTGAGCCTGTGACTCTGATCCTCAAGGAACAGAGTGTATATCTACCTGGTCCAGAGCACTGCGGACACTTGTCTACTTGGACACACTGCTCTCCCTTGTAGGAGCTGCAGAACTAGCCTGCGTCCGGGAGGAAGTCCAAGAGACTTAGCTTGACCTAGAAGGAGGTTCTACAAGGGCGTGCCTGGAGCATTTGCATCACCTGGTGTGTTAGAGGCACACTGGCTGAATCAGGAATTGGGGTAGAAGAGGGACAGTGACCTGTGAGTTAGCACACCCTTGGGGTCACTTGGATGCATCTTCATGCGTGAGGACTCCTGGTCTACAACCCTGGTTCTCAAACCTGGCTGAACATTAAATACTAATAATAAACTGATGTGTCTGTGAACATGGCCCGTGGGATGGACTCAGGTTTTCAAAACCGCTCCAGTGATTCAGGAGGGCAGGAAAGCTGGGGACTGCTGGTCAGGAACAACCCAGCAGCTGTGCGTCCACGTCCTGCCCCACACACGCATCGTGGGGTCCTACACATGTCTTCCAGAGCCAAAATACTCCTTTTCTCCCAAGGTTGTTCTAGAACAGGGCTTATTCTTCTCCTGCATGTCAGAATCATCAGAGGAAGTCTCAGAGATTTTCATTTAATTGTTTTTAAATTACTATTTACGAGGTCATTCTATTGTGCAACCAAGGTTAAGACTCAAGGGTTACAGAGGTATCCTACACCCTCATCTGGAAGGATTTCTCCTTTCCCAACAAGACGTTGAGTCATCTCAGTAACTGGCTTGGCGATGTGATACTGTGATTTATAAGGGATAAGCTGGGAGGTTGGGATTGACATATGAGGTGATGGTAGCGCTCAGTCACTTCAGTCGTGTCTGACTCTTTGCGACTCCATGGACTTAGGCCACCAGGCTCCTCTGTCCATGGAATTCTCTAGGCAAGAATACTGGAGTGGGTTGCCATTTCCTCCTCCAGGGGATCTTCCCACCTGGGACTGACATATACGATTACTACCCATCAAATAGATCATGAATGAGAACCTGCGGTGCAGAACAGGGAGCTCAGCTCAATCCTCTGTAGTGACCTATACGGGAAAAGAATCTAAAAACGCTTACGTAAATATCATAACTGATTCACGGTGCTGTACCCCTGGAAGGAGCACGACTTGTGAATCAACTATATGTCAATAAAAAGAAAAGAAAGAACGAGATACTTGAGCCCCGGTTCTGGCACAGAGCTCCCAGAACCCTTGGCGAGTCCTGTGTCTAGCGTTCTGTTAACGAGATGATTTTGGAAGGCAGCAAGAAGGAGGGCGGGTGGGCAGGGACTCAACCTTTCAGAGTGCTTTAGACGGTGGATCTTTCAGTCCCACCCCCGACTCGCGGGATCAGAGGCTGGAGACTGAATGACGCAAGCAATCCGTCCTCTGTAGTGAAGCCCCCATAAGAAGCCTGGGGAGGGAGGGCTTCTGGGCTGTGAACTGGTGCTCAGATGGCCGGTGCTCCCAGCCCCTACCCCATGCCTTGTGCTCCGCGTCTCTGCCGTCTGCCTCTTCCCGAGGTCTCTCCTTTTATAATACGCTGGAGAGCCAGGAAGTAAGGTGTTGCAGCTCTGTGAGCCGCTCTAGCAAATCAGTCAAACCCGAGGAAGGGGGGGAATCACTGGACCTATAACCGTAGGTAGGCCGGAAGCACAGGTGAGCGGGCCTTTAAAGTGGCCAAGGGACGGGGGTGGGTCCTGTAGGAATGAGCCCTTAGTCTAGGGGACTGGACTCTGTCTCCAGGTGGGGGTGGGGGTGGTGGGACCCCCAGCTGGTAACACAGAACTGCTTGCGTGGTGGAGCAGGGCACTCCACAGCCCGCGGGCGGAGTCAGAAGGGTCAGGTGGGAATGCCTGCCAGAACATAGCAGGCTGCTTGGAACCCAAACCACCTTCAGAACAGGAGGAAACTGGAAAAGGAAGGGGGTCAGATCTGGACAAAATACAAATCGAAAACATAAGACCTGTGAGCTCTGCACAGTCTCCTTTAAACACAGATATTGTTAAAGGAGATTGCTCAATATGCGAACTCATTCAAGTCCCTCTGCATTAAGAAATAGAGTGCTGTCTACTCTCCGCAGTAGTTTGACACCATTTGGCTCCTAGTTGTTCACAAGCCCACCCTCCTGAGTGACATTTTAGATGGGCCCTGGGTTCTTGCACCTGTCTTGGGACCCCGGCACATCAGAGATGTCTGAGCAACACCTTCTAGGATCTCAGCTTCCTGGGCTGCCTCTTAGCAAAGCTCTTTCCTTCCAGGCATTCCTGCTTCTGTAAAGAAACGAAAAAGATGCATCTCTTCCCCTTTAATTTAAGGAACATCCTTAATTAGGGCAATTTGATTAAAATCTTTTAAATAAATAATCCCAAATTTCATTTTAACATAACCAGTTTCAAAGTAATTAAAATGCCGTGGAAGATGTGAATCAAATCTCCCAGAAAAAATATCCTGGCCTCCATTTAAATTTCTAAAACAAGTGTGCAGATTCCTACATAAAATCATCTTGACTCAGCTGCTGCTTCCTCCAGGAAGCCCTCTGTGACTTACCCCCAAAGTAGACAAAGCCCCTGCTCCAGGGCTTCCCGACTCTGTGGACCTTTCTCCCTGTCATTCAGCGTCCCCAGCCATTAATCCCCAGCTGATTGACCCCTCCATCTGCCGAGGATGCAGCCCTCTGGGTGGCTCTGTGTTGCACCCATGGTGCCTGGCCCGGTGGCTGGTGCGTCCAGTGGGTGCTGCAGGTAAACAGAGAGCTCTTCCTTGGGCTCCAATGAGCCTGTGCTCTTTCTCTCATCTTGCAGCCTCCTCCAAACAGTCCAGTTGCCCAGCACTTGATATCAGGAGGGATTCAGGAAGTTCATCATCCGGCAGGGAAACTTACTACCAGGAGCAGGAGAGATCCTGCCACTTCAGCAGGGCCAGCTGCAAAGCCCAGCAGGGCCGCTCGGTCTGGTTTATTCCATCCTGGCTCGCTATCACTCCAGATGATCAAACACAGAGCAGGAGACACGCCACAAATCGGGAGATCAGAGAGCCCCGAGCGAGACATTAATAAATGCAACCACGCCGAGGGGGGCCCTGGAGAAGGGCAGATGTGATTCAAAGCGGAGGCTCCTCTTCCTGATCCCCTGGGACTGACTGTGTCCCGGGAATCTCTGGTCAGAGCTACAATTCCGGCATTTGTCCTGGACTGAATTGTGTCCTCCAAAACTCACAAGTTGAAGCCCCAACCCTCCAAGTGACTGTATTTGGAGGTGGGGCTTCTAAGGAGGTGAGGAAGGTCAAAGAGATCGGAGGGTGTGAGCCTGATCCAGGGTGTTCTTCGTGGAAGAAAGGAGACATGTAGGTGGTCTCTCTCCCTTCCCCCATCTCCCTCTGAGCACACAGAGAAATGGCTAGGTGAGGACACAGCAGGACGGAGCCATCTACAAGCTGAGGAAGGCGGTCCCACCACACCCAGCCTTGACCTCAGACTTCCAGACTCTAGAACATTGAGAAAATAAATTCCTGTTGTTTCAGCTGCCCTGTCTATGAATTTTTTTTTTTTTTTTTTTTTGGTTAGGAGAGCCCTAGCAAACTGATACAGCATCATTCATTTCTGCTCTATCAATAACTCTGTGTTTGATTTCATCATGTAAACCTGGGAAAATAAACAAGATGACTGGCTTTGGAAGGTGGAACCGTCCGGAGGTGAAAGGTGTCCTCAGTACTCCAGCAGGAGACCTTGGGTGTCGGCAGCTCAGAGTTCACTCGCATACGGGCCTAGGTCTTCTGTCCTTGCCAAATCCTTTACCCTCTTTCTGTAACCCAGAGGTTTGCCACAGGGGCAATGGTGTCCCTCCACAAAGTCACTTTGCAGAATCTGGAGACACTTCTGGTCCTCACAAGGGAGGGGGTTTCTGTAGACATCCAGTAGCTATAGAACCAGAAGGCTGCTAAACCCCCTGCTCTACAGGGAAGGCCACCAAAGATCAAGCCCGCCCCAGGGACGATCGCGCTGAGAAGCCCGCTTGCACGCCCCCTCCAGACTCCGATTCTAAGTTGTCAGTGTTTTCAGACCCCACACTCATTCATCCAAACCAGTCATCACCAGTGGAAGAATGTAAATGATTATGAAACCAAAAGAGTCGTGGAAGAAAATACAAAGCAAGCAAATAAGTCAAGATTAACTTTCCAGTTGGCATTGATTAACCTTAAACAGTCTTATCACATCACCGTGCAAATAAAATATCAGAGGCCAAATAAGAAGAGGGTTCCTTTTTCACTGGCTTTGTCACCTTGGCATGTTTCCTGACGAGGCTCATGTTTAGAACGGTGGCGGGAGCCCGTATGACATTCACCCTGTGAATCCAATGTCAGCCAATGGAGAGACATGTCATTATACCTGCAGGAGGCTGAGTTCACTTTCCCAGCTTCACGTTTTATAATTTAATAATTTCTCATCTAATTAGACATTGTTACAGCACGTGATGTCACCAACACTCAGAACTCTTCTTGGGGGGATTTTTCCATGCCTGTGCTGCACCCAAACGCATTCCCAGTCTTCAAGATGTTCAAATCTTTTTATAGATCTCACTAATAAAAACAGAGAAAGAAATAGCAAAGCAGCTGCTAAAGGGGCCTCTTTGCTGGGACTGTCTGGGTCCTCATGGTGACTGAGCGCCACGGCATTTATGGAGGTGACACTGATCTTGCCCTGGGCATCGTGTGGCTGGTAGAGTGGAAATGGTCCCCACCTTGGGTAACATCTGGCAGATCAGAGGACTGATTCCTGCTTTTGTGGTGCCCCAACTGCTGTCTATGAGCTTCCTGGGGCTGTCGTAGCAAAGTACCAGCAACTGCAGAGGCTCAAACGGCAGAAATACATTGCTCACAAGGCTGGAGGCCAGAAGTCCTAGATCAAGGTATGGCGGCGCCACGTTCGCTCCGAACGTGCTAGCCTGCTCCAGGCTTCTCCCCAGGACTGGTAAATGGCCACAGTGGCCTCTGTGTATGCTCTTCTCAGCACCTGAATGTCCCCCCTTTATGAGGACTCCAGTCACATTGGATTGGAACCCACTCTAATAACCCTTGCTATGGACTGAATGTTTTCAGTCACTAAGTCACGTCCAACTCTTTATGCACACACACATAAATGCACATGGACTGCAGCACGCCAGGCCTCCCTGTTCCTCACCAGCTCCTGGAGCTTGCTCAAGCTCATGTCCATTGAGTCAGTGATGCCATCAGACAATCTCATCCTCTGTCGTCCCCTTCTCCTCCTGCCTTCAATCTTTCCCAGCATCAGGGTCTTTTCCAATGAGTCGAGTCTTCCCATCAGGTGGCCTAAGTATTGGAGTTTCAGCTTCAGCATCAGTCTTTCCAATGAATATTCAGGGTTGATTTTCTTCAGGATGGACTGGTTTGATCTCCTTGCAATCCAAGGGACTCTCAAGAGTCTTCTTCTGTGGACCTAATGTTTGCCCCTAACCTGATATGTTGAAGCTTTAGTCCCCAGTATGATGGCATTGGGAGGTGGAACCTTCAGAAGGTGATTAGGTCACCATCGTGGAGCCCTCACAAATGGGATTAGTGCCCCTACAAGAGGACTTCCCAGGTGACGTTAGTGGTTGGTGAAGAATCCACCTGCCAATGAAGGAGACCTGGTTCAACCCCTGGGTCGGGAAGATTCCCTGGAAGAGGAAATGGCAACCCACTCCAGTATTCATCCCTGCAGAATCCCATGAACAGAGGAGCCTGGCCAGCTACAGTCCAGGAGGTCACAAAGAGTCGGACACGAATGGTGGACTAGCAGTTTCACCTTCTTTCTTTTCTAAAGACTCCACCTGCAGCTAAGCTCACGTTCGGAGGCCCCGCTTGCATCAGTTTGTTCCTTGAGAAACGTGCTCTGGGTGTCATGCTTGTTGAGGGGCCGCAGAATGCAGGCCTTGAGCAAAGTCCTTCATACACGTTCTCAGAGTGAATCCCTCCACATCCCAAGGGTGGGTTGAATTTACTCCCTCTTGTACAAAGCCAACACTTAAATGGGCTCCACTCTCACAGCTGGGCATTGTACGCTCAGGCTTATGAACAATGTCTGACCAACGCTAAAGGCCATGCCCTTTCCCAGTCCAACCTGCTGCTCCCAACAGTTTCTCTTCATCCTGGAAGTTGAGATGAATCAGGTTTAATTTAGCTCTTCTAAGGATCTGAGGGCCTTCGGAGCCCCTAGAGAAATCCCTTGTGTCACTCACGTGTCACCAGGAAATTCGCTTCCGTGATTCTATATTTTCAACAAAGGGGACAACTTCAGCCTTCCAGTTTTGTGTGATTTTTCCAAGTCTTGTCAGCAGGGTATCAGAGAGCCAACAACTGATTATTTGTTTTCCATTTTTTTGAAGCAGAAGGCAGCTCTGCCCAGCTCTAGAGGGTCAGTTCATACTGTAATGGCAGTGAGGCCAGCTCCCAGGTCAGTGGGCACCGTCACAGGGGCATCGGATGGATGGCCCCCCAGGACCTGGACTGAGGTCAGGCTTCAGCATGACGTCATCGCTTCTTCCTTCCTCGCATCCGCAGGCTCGCCTGTCTTCCGCCCGCCCCACAGCCCAGTCCAGCCTAAACGTGACTTGAAAGACAGACTGTGTACTTTGCTCCACAAACCAAGATATTCACCTCCTGATTTAAATCATGCCCGTGATGTAATGAAGGAGACCCAGGTTCGATTCCTGGGTCAGGAAGATCCCCTGGAGAAGGGATAGGCTACCCACCCTAGTATCCTTGGGCTTCCCTAGGAGCTCAGCTGGTAAAGAATCCACCTGCAGTGTGGGAGACCTGGATTCGATCCCTGGGTTGGGAAGATCCCCTGGAGGAGGGCAACCCACTCCAGGAAGTATTCTTGCCTGGAGAATCCCCATGGACAGAGGAGCCTGGCAGACTACAGTCCATGGGGTCGCAAAGAGTTGGACACGACTGAGCGACTAAGCACGCACGTGCACACACACACACACACACACACACACACACACGATGTAACACCATACTGACAAATGGAAACTCACTGTCCTGTGAGCTGGATGTATTTCCTGGGACAGACATAGCTGGTAGAGGACTTGCGATGATCGGCACGTTCATATAACAAAGCGCCCCCTCCCCGGCCCCCAAGGTTCTGTCCACCATCATCCCCATCTCCTCCTTACTCCTCCTTCATTGTTCGCCACCTCCCACACAAGCATGCTGTGTTATTTTTTCTCATCTTCTGTTATAGATTAAGTTGTGCCCCAGAAGAGATAAGTGCAGTCCTCAGAGTGCAGGACAGGGAAGCCTGACGTGCTGCAGTCCATGGGGTCGTGAAGAGTCGGACACGACTGAGCGACTGAACGCCAACACCAATGACAACCCCTAGGACCTGTGAACGTGCCCTTGATAGGCTTCCTTATAGCTGTAATCAAGTTAGGAAGAAGCCGTTAGGGTGAGTCCAAGCCCAAAGAGCAGGGTCCTTAGAAGAGGAGAAGCCACGTGAACACACAGACACACACAGGGAGGTCTCCCTGTGGGGACAGGGGCAGCTGCAAACCTCGGAGCCCCAAGGATTTCCGGGAGCCAGCAGAAGCCAGAAGGAGGTGAGGAAGGGCTGACCTAGAGGATCAGAGGGAGCTCAGGCCTGTCGACACCTTGGTCTCCTACGTCTGCTCCCCCAGAGCCAGGAGAGAAGAAACTCCCGTGCTTCTGAGCCACCCAGTCGGTGGTCCTTCATCACAGGCACCGCCGGACATTATATTCCTTCCAGCAGCCAAAGACCTCACCTGTTATGAGCCAGTCAGTGTCCAGGGCAGTCTCAGATGGCTTAAATAAAATTCATCCAAGAACTTCTCCTAGCGGTAAAAGGTTGAGTTCATTTCAAACAAAAGCACACAAATGAAAAACCTCCTTTAAAATTGAACGGGGCTTCCCAAGTGGCTCAGACAGTAAAGAATCTTCCTGCCAATGTGGGGGAACCGGGTTCGATCCCCGGGTCAGGAAGATCCCCTAGAGGAGGAAATGGCAACCCACTCCAGTATTCTGGCCTGGGAAATCCCATGGCCAGAGGAGCCTGAAGGGCTACAGTCCAGGGGGTCACAAAGATTCAGACAGGACTGACCGTGCATGCATGCAAAACCGAATGATTTCTGTTTTATGGGCAGAACACAATGTCCCCAGCACTTACTGCCCGGCCGCTTTGTCGGGAGCTGGGACTTGTCATGAGCTCGTGCTCGGGGTGGCAGAGTCTCCAAAGGGCACCTGGGTCGCCGGCACAGACCAGCAGTGGGCAGACTGCTGCCGGATCCTCGGTGGGACAGGGTCCGAGGGCACCTTTATCACCAGCCAGCCAGAGGCCCCTTCTCTCCTTCAGCACTTTCCTGAGTTACTGCCAACCGGCCTGGCTCAGCTTCATCCATTAAGAAAAAGTACTCACTGGGGAGAGGCTCTGTGGGCCATGAAAATGATTATGGATTCCAACCTGGAGGATCAAGGAGGGACAAAGGGAAGGTCAAACGGAAAACAGGCAAGACCTGTAATATCTACAGCAGTGCTTCTCCATCCCTCCCCGCACCCCTGATGCTAAGAAGGCTTGGTTCTACGAAGCACATGTGTAGCTTCCATCGTCTTTAACAATGGCCACTAATTGCCCACAGTCTCAACCTAGAGGACAAAACAGATGAGGGAGGGAGTTCTGATTAATTCTGTTCCTAAGAAGCTTCTGAATATTCACTGGAAGGACTGGTGATGAAGCTGAAGCTCCAATACTTTGGCCACCTGATGGGAAGGGCCAACTCAAGACAGGGAAAGACTGTGGCAAAGATTGAGGGCAAAAGGAGAAGGGCATGACAGAGGATGGGATGGTTGGATGGCATCACCAACCAATGGACTCAATGGACATGAGTCTGAGCAAGCTCCAGGAGATGGTAATGGACAGGGAGGCCTGGCGTACTGCAGTCCATGGGGTCGCAAAGAGCCAGTCGGGACTGAGCGACTGAACAAAGAAGCTGCTAACGGTGACCAGGCTGCCACCTCCGCAGCTCTTCTTCTCGGTGGAATTCCCATCTCAAGTTCATGGTCACCGGGGCAGTGATAAGCAGCTTGTTGCTCTGTCCCAGCTGGGCATGTGAGTCCCGTGGGAGACCCTCTACACCCTCTGGAAGCACTGTGTCTGGCTTACCAGCGAGGCCTGGAGAACACACTAGCAGTTGCCTGCCTGTACAGGACCAATGTGTCAAGTGACACAGACCACCCCTCTCAGAACCTGCCCTGGGCCCAGCGGCTGGCCTCTGGGCTTCCAGACCCAGGGTGCAGCCCTGGGGGAGAACTCTGTCCACGTGGGGCCACATTGGCTCCAGCTGCTCAACCAGCCACACTGGCCATTTGAATCACTGCCCATGGCACAGAGGGCGATGGTTTCCTGCCTGTCTCACCAGACCAGCAAGCCCAACCTGGCTAGAGGTGATGCCGGGAAAGCAATCCAATTGCCCAGATCTGAGCCTCACCCAGGAGGCTCTGTGTAATTGGCCCTGGGGAAGTGGGCATCAGTTTATCCCAAGATAGCCCCATGCACCCACCCCCGTGAGCCTGTATGTAGCCAGGTTGAGATGGCTGAACTAGAATATTAACCCCTGCCATTCCGGAGTTGCAGTCTATACTATTCTTTTAACTATAAAAGTCTAGCCTAGTCTACCACATTTAACAAATACTCCTTGAATGCATGAATGAATGAATGAACAAATGAAACCTTATCTGACCTCCTCAGGTTTGGAAGGAGAGTTTTAATTTTTTTTAATTTATTTATTTTAATTGGAGGCTAATTACTTTACAATATTGTAGTGGTTTTTGCCATACATTGACATGAATCAGCCACGGGTGTACATGTATTCCCCATCCTGAACCCCCCTCCCTCCTCCCTCCCCATCCCATCCCTCAGGGTCATCCCAGTGCACCAGCCCTGAGCACCCTGTCTCATACATTGAACCTGGACTGGCGATCTGTTTCACATATGATAACATACATGTTTCAATGCTATTCTCTCAGATCATCCCACCCTTGCCTTCTCCCACAGAGTCCAAAAGACTGTTCTATACATCTGTGTCTCTTTTGCTGTCTCACACATAGAGGGGAAGAAGAGTTTTAAAAGTGATCTGCCAATTCTGAGACATAAAGATGAAGGTTACTTTCCCGCTCAACAGTGATTCAGTAGAATTTGTTATTTGGCAGGAAAAGGGCAATGCTCTATGAAAAGTGAATAATAAGTTTTTCACACCTGCAAAATTGCCTCACAGCAGACCTTGTTTAATCCAAATAAACCAAGAGTAATTTGACTTTGGAATTAGATTAAATATGGAGAGTTGCAGACATAAGCCACAACTTAGAAAATGGAAGCAAATGGAAATTGATGAGTAAAAGGAGTTTCTAATAAACCATTTGCAAGTGTGACGGGGGCAGTGAGCTGCCAGGGCCGTGCTGGAACTCGTTAAATTTTCTCATTCTTTGTATAGCAAAAGCCCTGGTTAAATGGCGTCTTATTTATCGAGCGTCAAAAAAACAACATCTCATTAAATTCAACTCTTGGCTCAAACCATTTACACAATAGGAAAAGCAATCTTTCGGAAAATCAAGAGATTGAGAAATAATTTTGAAATTATGTAAGTAATGAAGGAAAGTCGTGTGTGTGTGTGTGTGTGTGTGTGTTCTTAGCAGCTAAGTTGTGTCTGACTCTTTGCAACCCCATGGACTGTAGCCCGGGAGGCTCTTTTGTCCATGGGATTTATCCAGGCAAGAATATTGGAGTGGTTGTCATTGCCTCTTCCAGGGGATCTTCCCCACCCAGGGATCGGACCGGCCTCTTCTGTCTCTTGTCTTGGCAGCTATTTCCTTACCACTGAGCCACCTGGGAAGGCCAATGAAGAAAAGTAGCAGCAGCCCAACGCAGGAGTCCCCAGATCCTCATGGAATGAGAGCTAGCAAAAACCAGTGATACACAGAAACGAGGGTGTTATAAACGCATAAGCAGAGGCTCAGCACAAAGAAATCACTGACTGGAAGAACATGGGCAAATATATTTGCAAAGGAAAGTAGTAATAACAGCCTCCTATTTACTAAGTCATTTTTTTTTACTTCATAAGAAAATATATATTTAATAATGTTCTCACCTTGCTGCTGCTGCTGCTGCTGCTAAGTCGCTTCAGTCGTGTCCGACTCTGTGCGACCCCGTAGACGGCAGCCCACCAGGCTCCTCTGTTCCTGGGTTAAGCTATGTTTTTGTTAAAAAGATGCTATGTTAATTCATATGCTGCGCTCTTCTGGGTTAACATGACCTTGGGAACAGGAAAGATGTCTTCTTTCTCCTGACCTCCATGTGCAAACCCTACGCCTAATGCCATTTTACTGCAGAGCATACGTCTGGAGTATTTTCCACTAATCATATCATTTATAATAACATAAAAGCAGGTAAAGAATCCACCTGCAATGCAGGAACCACAGGAGATGCAGGTTAAATCCCTGGGTCGAGAAGATCCCCTGGAGAAGGAAAAAGCAACCCGCTCCAGTATTCTTGCCTGGAGAATCCCACGGACAGAGGAGACTGGAGGGCTGTGGTCCACGGGTTCACGAGGAGTCGGACACTGCGGAGCACAGGCGCCACAGGTATGCACGCATACCTTTACTGCTGTCGAGTCCAACTCTCTGCGGCCCCGAGGACCGTAGCCCGCCAGGCTCCTCTGCCCATGGGATTCTCCAGGCAAGAATACTGGAGCGGGCTGCCATGCCCTCCTCCAGGGGAGCTCCCCAACCCAGGGATTGAACCCAGGCCTCCCACATTGCAGGCAGATTCTTTACTGTCTGAGCCACCAAGGAAGCCCACATGTATATATAATATATACAAATAGTACTGTGTAATATATGAGCAAAGCTAGTGGAGGTGATGGAATTCCAGTTGAGCTATTTCAAATCCCAAAAGATGATGCTGTGAAAGTGCTTTACTCAATATGCAAGCAAATTTGGAAAATTCAGCAGTGGCCACAGGACTGGAAAAGGTCAGTTTTCACTCCAATCCCAGAGAAAGGCAATGCCAAAGAATGCTCAAACTACCACACAATTGCACTCATCTCACACACTAGCAAAGTAATGCTCAATGTGCAATACCTGAACCATGAACTTCCAGATGTTCAAGCTGGATTTAGAAAAAGCAGAGGAACCAGAGATCAAATTGCCGACAACTGCTGGATCATCAAAAAAGCAAGAGAGTTCCAGAAAAACATCTATTTCTGCTTTATTGACTATGCCAAAGCCTTTGACTGTGTGGATCACAATAAACTGTGGGAAATTCTGAAAGAGATGGGAATACCAGACCACCTGACCTGCCTCTCGAGAAACCTGTATGCAGGTCAGGAAGCAACAGTTAGAACTGCATGTGGAACAACAGACTGGTTCCAAATAGGAAAAGGAGTACATCAAGGCTGTATATTGTCACCCTGTTTATTTAACTTATACACAGAGTACATCATGAGAAACACTGGGCTGGAAGAAGCACAAGCTGGAGCCAAGATCGCCAGGAGAAATATCAATAACCTCAGATATGCAGATGACACCACATTTATGGCAGAAAACGAAGAACTAAAGAGTCTCTTGGTGAATATGAAAGAGGAGAGTGAAAACACTGGCTTTAAATTCAACATTCAGAAAACTAAGATCATGGCATCCAGTTCCATCACTTTATGGCAAATAGATGGGAAAGCAATGGAAACAGTGACAGACTTCATATTTGGGGGCTCCAAAATCACTGCAGCCATGAACTTAAAAGATGCTTGCTCCTTGGAAGAAAAGTTATGACCAACCTAGACAGCATATTAAAAAGCAGAGACATTACTTTGCCAACAAAGGTCTGTCTAGTCAAAGCTATGGTTTTTCCAGTAGTCATGTATGAATGTAAGAGTTGGACTATAAAGAAAGCTGAGCACTGAAGAATTGATGCTTTTGAACTGTGGTGTTGGAGAAGACTCTTGAGAGTCCCTTGGACTGCACGGAGATCACCAGTCAATCCTAAAGGAAATCAATCCTGAATATTCATCAGAAGGACTGATACTGAAGCTGAAACTCCAATCCTTTGGCCACTTAATACGAAGAGCTGACTCATCTGAAAAGACCCTGATGCTGGGAAAGATTGAAGGGGAGAGGAGAAGGGAATGACAGGGGATGAGATCGTTGGATGCCATCACCAACTCAATGGACGTGAGCTTGAGTAGGCTCCAGGAGTTGGTGATGCATGGGGAAGCCTGGAGTGCTGCAGTCCATGGGGTCGCAGAGTCAGACATTACTAAGAGACGGAACTGAACTGAATATAAACATGCTATGTTACATATTATAACTATTTACACTTAAATATAATGATTTCCATTATGTTTAATTAGCATTAACAACCATAATAATTTTGTATGTATATATTAAATCTGTAAATATATATCATATTGGAGACCCTAAGTCTCTTTGAACTTTCCATTTTAGATAGGTTGTTGTTAAAAGCAAATGCATTATTGTATAAATAAGTTCATTTGTGTCATTTTTTTAAGACCCCACGTATAAGCAATACCATAAAATCCTTGTCCTTCTCTGTCTGACTCGCTTCACTCAGTGTGACAGTCCCCAGGTCCATCATGCTGCTGCAAATGGTGTGATTTCATTCTTTCTCACGGCTGGATCACATTCCACTGCATATACGCACCACATCTTTATCTATTCTTCTGTCAGTGGACATTCAGGTTGCTTCTGTACTTCAGCTATTGGGAACGGGGCTGCCGTGAACACTGGGGTGTACATATCCTTTTGAACCATATTTACAAAACATAAACAAACTCACAGACTTAGATAAGAACTTATAGTTACCAGAGGGGAAGGATGGGAGGATGTATAGTAAGAGAATTTGGGACTGATACATACACACTGCTGTATTTAAAATAGACCATCAACAAGGACCTACTGTAAAGCACAGGAACTCTGCTCGATAACTCTGCTCGTAACAACCTAAATGGGAAAAAAATTTGAGAAAGAATAGATACATGGATATGTACACCTGAAACTAACACCACATTGTTTATTAACTATGCTCCAATATAAAATTAAAAGTTAAAAAAAAAAAAAAACCAGATGAATTCAGCTTAGGAAATGAGCAGCCCCGGGGCAACTACGCTGAGAAACACATAACCTTGTTTCAGCTGCCACCCTGGGGAACTCTCCCTGGAGACAGGGTAATATCTTCAGGATGACTTCAAGGCTTTCTCTATTTACATATTTCTAGTTTAACACTACTTTCCTATCTGAATAATTTAACGTCAGTCCCGAGCCTGAATATTTTTACATTTTCCTATTACAGAATTCAGCAAACCCTAGACTTTTAACAAGGCAGTTCGCACATGCCCCTATGACCTCAGAGTCAGTGACGTCTGCAGCTCATCAGCAGATGCATCATTATCCCACTTTGCAGGTGGACTGCTTCTACGTCACAAACACAGCTCCTGCGTGTTACTTTTTAAAATAGCTCACTCTGGTTGCACGCCTGGGCTGTTCGTCCTTGCTTCTGCATTGCCTTGGAGAGGTTCCCAGGCTGGGGCCCCGGCAGAGCTGGGCTGGGCTCCAGAGTCTCCTGCAGCCTAGGGCTCGTCCACTGGAAGATGGGGGAGCAAGCAAGCAGCTCCTGGCCCAGGAAGCTGATGCCCCTATCCCTCAGGTGCCAACCTCCCCTCCGTCATGGGTGCCAGCCTCCCGTCCCCCATGGTGCCAGCCCCCTCTCCCCTACGGGTCCCAGCCCCCTCCCCCATGGTGCCAGCCTCCCATCCCCTAGCCTCCCCTCCCCCACGGGTCCCAGCCCCCCTCCCCCGTGGCTCCAGCCCCCTCCCCCACAGGTGCTAACCTCGGGTCAGCAGGCCACTCCTCTGCCTGTGCATCTCTGCACGCTTCCTCCTCTTGTTGTTCATCACCGCCCTGAAACAGGCAGAAGCCTCTGTTACAGTGACATGAATCCCCATAGCAGGATGAAGGGAGCAGGACTCAGCGCCCCCTCCCATCCCGTCTGTCCCAGATCCCACCTGGGTGGTCTCAGAGCCCCAGCACCACTTTCTGGGACAAGCCCAGGGGAAGCTTCAGTAGTCCCAGGAAAAGGGAAAACGTGTGCCCTCCGGGGCTGAGGGCCAAGTGTGTCTGCCTGAGGGTTGTCAGGAAAGACAGAACGAATGGCCAGGAAATCGTTTCACATATTAAGGTTCCAAGTGCTTCCCAGGTACCTGCAATGCAGAAGAGCCCGATTCAATTCCTTGGTGGGGAAGATCCTCTGGAGAAAGAATAGGCTACCCACTCTAGTATTCTTGGGCTTCCCTGGTGGCTCAGACAGTAAAGAACCTGCCTGCAATGTGGGAGACCTGGGTTCAATCCCTGGGTTGGGAAGATCCCCTGGAGGAGGGCATGGCAACCCACTCCAGTATTCGGGCCTGGAGAATCCCCATGGACAGAGGACATGGGCAGGCTACAGTCCATGGGGTCGAAAAAAGTCGGAGGAGACTAAGCACGCCCCAAGCACATTAAGAGTCCCAGCGCCACTGTGCGGCAGTCTGGGCACGAAATCCCCGCACAGAACAGTGTTTTAGGGACAAATGAAATGTGCGCTCCAGCCGACTTAAACGTGAGCCTTGGAGACCTAGTGCTTCGCAAACTAGCTGGAGAAGAAGGTTGGAACTAGAAGCTAGGCCCGTGCGGAGCAGGCCAGGACTCTGTGAGCTCGGACCCCAGCCGTGTGCAAGGCACCGTGGAGGCTCATTGGGCCAACACACCAGCGCAAAGGTGCGGGTGGGTATATTCAATGGCACCCCACTCCAGTACCCTTGCCTGGAAAATCCCATGGACGGAAGACCCTGGTAGGCTGCAGTCCATGGGGTCACTAAGAGTCGGACACGACTGAGCGACTTCACTTTCACTTTTCACTTTCATGCATTGGAGGAGGAAATGGCAACCCACTCCAGTGTTCTTGCCTGGAGAATCCCAGGGTTGGGGGAGGCTGGTGGGATGCCGTCTATGGGGTCGCACAGAGTCAGACATGACTTAGCAGCAGCAGCAGCAGCAGCAGGGCGGCCCCAACAGAGTACCACGTGGTCACAGTTCTATAGGCTAGAAATCCATGCTGAAGGAGTCGGCAGGGTTGGTGTTTCCTGAGGCCTCCCTCCTGGGCTTGCAGACAGCCGTCTTCTTCCAGAGTCCTCCCGCGGTCCTCCCTGGGTGCCTCGGGTCTGTGTTTTCATCTCCTCTTCTTCTAAGGCCACCAGGCCTGTTGGATCAGGCTCCACCCTCATAACCTCATTTTACTTCAATTGCCTCCAAAAAGGCCCTTCTGAGGTACTGGGGGTTAGAACTTTAACACATGAAGCAGAGGGTTACAGGACCTGATTCCGCCTGTAACAGGTAAAAATTGTGAATGGATGTCTCGGGGTAAGGGAACGTCGACTTAAAACATAGTCACCACAGGGGATGACAGAGGATGAGATGGCTGGATGGCATCACCAACTCAACGGACGTGAGTTTGAGCAAGCTCCAGGAGATGGTGAAGGACAAGGAAGCCTGGCTTGCTGCAGCCCCTGGGGTCACAAAGAGCCAGACATGACTTAGTGACTGAACAACAACAAGCTAAAGTTGAGAGATACCAACATTCAGAAAGCTAAGACCATGGCATCCGGTCCCATTGCTTCATGGCAAATAGATGGAGTAAAAATGGAAACACTGGCAGATTTTATTTTCTTGGGCTCCAAAATCACTGTGAGTGGTGACCATAGCCATGAAATTAAAAGATGCTTGCTCCTTGGAAGGAAAGAGATGACCAACCTAGACAGTGTATTAAAAAGCAGAGACATCACTTTGCTGATAAAGGTCTGAACAGTCAAAGCTATGGTTTTTCCAGTAGTCATGTATGGATGTGAGAGTTGGACCATAAAGAAAGCTGAGCACCAAAGAATCGATGCTTTTGAACTGAGGTGTTGGAGAAAACTTTTGAGAGTCCCTTGGACTGCAAGGAGATCCAACCAGTCCATCCTAGAGGAAATCAGTCTTGAATATCCATTGGAAGGACTGATGCTGAAGCTGAAGCTCCAACCCTTTGGCCACCTGATGGGAAGAGCTGACTCATTGGAAAAAAAAAAAAAACCCTGATGTTGGGAAAGATTAAAGACAAGAGGAAAAGGGGGTGACAGAGGATGAGATGGTTGGGTGGCATCACTGACTCAATGGACATAGTTTGAGTCGCAAAGAGTTAGACACGACTTAGCAACTGGACAACAATGTTTTATTCAGTGGGAATTTTTAGGACCTTAAGCCCAGGAGACAGCATCTCAAGTAATTCTGAGTAAACTACTCTAAGGCAGGGGGAGGGCAGGGAGGAGTCAGGTTACCTAGAGGTTTGCAACAAATGGCAGGTAGTCTGAACATCAAAAGTGTTTTTGCGAATGAATGAAAACCACACATTTCAAGGTAAGGAATTTAGTGCTTGTCCCTGTACGGTAAGAGGCAGGAGGCTGAGCCCGCTGAAATTGTTCGTTCCTGTGCCTCTCAGCTATCGGGGCCAGTGTGGCAGGTACTGCTCTCCTTCCTGCACGCCCTGGAGGCTGATGACTGTGGCCTGCTTGTTTATTGACGTGGCAGGAAACCCTCCATCTCTCAGGGAGGATACGGGCTTCTCCCCACCCCCCAGCCATGCTCAAGTAGACATTTTCGGCTAATTCAAATAACTGGCACCCTGTGCGGCACAGGTAACCAAGAAAGGGGAGCTGAGGGGTCTCAGGGAGCTGTGAGCCTCTGGGGTGGGGGGCATTTTCAGGCACAGAGGACAGAAGCGGAGTAGGGCAGGGATGAGGGACTGGGCAATCCTGGCACATGGAGGAATTTGCTAGAGGAAGGGGACCACCACAGGATCACAGGGCAGACCTAAGAGCTGGATTCCACCTCCCCTCCTTGGCCCAGAACCAGCCCTGCTGGGCGATCGAGGCCAACACTTCAGCACACATATTTGATGTGAGAGAAATGTCAGAGCAACCAAGAAGGATCCTCAGCTGCAGGGGCTCCTCCCCTTCTCGAAAAATATAGTCACAAAAATGCTCTGCCCTGCAAGACATATACGTATAAACTCTTCTATCCAAAACCCCAAACGTTGTTCATATAATGAGTTTGAAAATAAAAGAAAAATATTAGAAGCCCTTCTTCATGAATTCTGATAAGGATATTATTCTGTTCAGAGGCTTCCTAATTATAAAGCTGCACAATAAACCCCAATTCCAGCAGAGTTATTCTTCTTCATCAGGCAGATGGTAATTGCTTTCAAAAAATATATATATGTGTGCAAGACTCGTGGCTTATCTGCTTAAGCTATCTGTTTTGGAGGAAGTAATATCTATCTTCTTAAATTGCCTAATTTCTTATTCTGCAGAGGCTCGCTCAGAATAAAATCTCTTTTCAAGAAAATATTGCTGTCTAGATGAAACAGCAGCACTAAAACTATAGAATATTTTCTCAGAAAAGATGAGATTGCAAAGTGATAGATTCAGAGGGAGGTGTCATAAACGTTTGCTCCCCAGCTAAAGTGAATGCAAACAACAGCAAGGAGGTTTTAGGCTGTTCAGACGCTCGGGCTCAGACACATGGGCAGGTTGGGATGGGAGGTGGCCTCTGGGCTCATCCAGACCCCAGGAAGGGGGTGGGGGAGTTGTAGGCATTTTAGGAGCAATCCAATGTTGATTACCCCCAGGGTCACAGATAACCATCTTCTTTCTTCAAAAGTGACTTGACATCGAGTGGTCCAGCCATAGATGGAGATAATGCTTTCCTCCCTATAAGATGTTTCAGGGCAACAAACGCTTTATGGTGTGTTGAGGGGGTGGCAGTTACATCATACAAGCAGGAGATGGTGTAGGACACAATTTTAACAGAGCAGAGCAAAGCCTATTGGAAAAGAGAGAAGTCCATTCAGCATCATCTGTAAAAGAAAATCATGGCTTCCCAGGTCGGTGATCCAATGGCTAAGGCTCTGGACTCCCAGTGCAGGGGGCCTGGGTTCAATCCCTGGTTAGGGACCCAGATCCCACGTGTTACAGCTAACTGTTCGCATGCTGTGACTAAAGATCCCCCGTTCCGCAGCTAAGACCTGGGACAGCCAAACAAATAAGTAATCTTTAAAAAAAAGAATCCAACTGCTTTGCAAGAGATGCAAAAGACTCAGGCTCGATGCCTGGGTTGGGAAGGTCCCCTGGAGGAGGAAATGGCAACCCACTCCAGTATGCTTGCCTGGGAAATCCCATGATCAGAGGAGCCTGGTGGGCTACAGTCCATGGGGTCACAAAGAGCTGAACACACTGAGCGAGCACACACACACACACACACACACAAAGGAAATCACAGAAATCGACTAGCCTGGATTAAGACAGGACAAATAAGAAAATATCTCAGGGCCTTGTACATAGGAAGGATAAGCATGGTTGTACAAACCTTGGACCCTCCCAGGGCTAAATAATAATTTACTCTGGGAGAGTCACCTGCTTTCTGGGCAGTGGGGCTCATGCTGCCCCAGAGCCATTTATGCTGAGACCAAAAGCATGGAATTGCTGGAAGGTGACCTCGGGAGCAAGAACCAGAAAGTTCCATGAGACAGAGCAACCATGGTCAGACGGAAACGTGCACCGTCTCTGCTTTAGAATAACAAACAGGCTGATCTGTCCTTTGTTGGCTCGTGAGCCAGTGTCGACAGAGATCCGAGTCTGGGGAGAAGAGAAAAGTGCTGCTCACAATACCCATGAGGGCTAAAACAAAACCCTCTCAAGTAGGGACACAGGACATTTGAAATGTTTTCCCAAAGAGTTCATGTTACTTCAAAAAGAGTTCATGAACTTGCTAGTGAGTCTTCCCATCAATGCTTGCGTATACGCTCCAGCCCACTCACACACCCCGTGTCCAAAACACGTCAATTTCTTGCAGAAATATTCATAATTAAACCTTACATTTTTAACAAGTTAAGGACAAAATGAAACCCAAACATGAGTTACAGAGGTAGAGCGGCATCTCAGAGTCCGCCGGGGCAATTCAGAAACATCATTCACAGACTTCACCTCTGGTCCAGCGGTGAAGAATCTGCCTGCCAATGCACAGGACTCGGGTTTGATCCCTGGTCTGGGAAGATTCCACATGCCTCGGGACATGAAGCCTGAGAGCCGTGACTCTTGAAGCCCGTGCACCATGGAGCCCATGGTCCACAGTGAGAGAGGCCCCCACAAGGAGAAGCTGGACCATCGCAACTCGAGAGTAACCCCTGCTCTCCGCAACTCAAGGACACCTGCAGGCAGCAACCAATACCCAGCGTCACCAAAAAGAAACGAATAAAACGAAAGACAAATATCATTTGCTTCACAGATAAACATTTGATGACTCAAACCACCAGCAGCAGCCCCTCAATATCTTGCTTTCATCGGGTTAAAGAAACATTCTCGCACTCTGGGACACTCGTAGCTTCTAAATCCATGAAGAGACAGTCACAGCCACACATCTTAATTACGGCCTCTGTTTTCCATCAGAACCATGACCTTTGACCGTGGCTTTTCCCACCTTTTTTTCCCTAGTTCACGCTCGCTCTAAATTAAGCTAGTATATAGTATTTTTTGTTCTCTGTCCCCAGCCTTTTCTATGTGTTTGAAAGAGTTCTCTGCCAGGGCTCTCTCGTCATCTGATTCGTCTGTTGAAGGGGCTCTTACCACAGACCTTAGGATAAAAGCTTCCCCTAAATCCTGTGCCAGGAATTCTGGGAAAACATCTGAGCTCAGAGACCCCGTGTCATCGCCATGGTCTCAGCTGCCAAGCAGCAGTCACGACTCGCTCCAGTGCAGGGCAGTCAGTGTCTCCTTCGCGCGTTGCCTGGCTGTTCATGTGGTCCCATCCCTCAAAGAAATATGGGATTCCTCTGGGGCAGGCTGCCTGACCGGAGACACTATCCCCTGCTTCAAAAGCAGATGGGGACCATATATCACTGGAACAACAAAACGACTCCTGCCACGAGACTGTCACCCCTCCCTGTCCACGCTGCCTGAACACGGGGACCACTGCACAAACATCTCCGGCAGGCAGCCTCACCGGTGGGGATGGCTTTGATCAAATTGGGCTTTTCATATCTCTGGAATCTAGAGAAATGGTACGATGAACCTATCTGCAAGGCAGAAATAAAGCCGCAAGTGTAGAGAGCAGACTCGTGGACACGTCGGGGGAAGGAGAAGGTGGGACAAATCGAAATAGGAGAGCTGGCGTATATGCTCTACCACGTGCGAAAGAGCTAGCTGGTGTGAACCTGCTGTCTAACACGGGGAGCTCAGCCCAGGGCTCTGAGGCGACCTAGAGGCAGGGGGTGACGGAGGATGAGAGGCAGGCTCAAGAGGGCAGGGACATGTGTACACACAGCTGATCCACGCTGCTGGCCAGCAGAAACCAACGCAACATTGGAAAGTAATTATCCTCCACTTAAAAATAAAGTTTAAAAAATATAGGCTTTACTATTTAAATATTCATTACTGGATTAATTCATTTAGGCGTGTATACAATTATTCAGTAAAAAACAATGCTCAGAAATGCCATCCCCTGAAAGACAGCAGGACAAATTTTATCTCACATTGCTTTTGAAGGTATCTGTTCTATATCTTAAAATCTCTTTTGCTGTTCTTTGAGCTTTGTTTCCTCAGATGGTGGTTCTCTGGGTGGTTTTTTCTCAAGCCTTTGGTGGTGTTTCATTCTCTGCGTATGGGATTGCTCAGGAACCCCTGCTCATTCCCCAGGAAAGGCTGAGGCTGAATGTGCTGTCTTCCATGACCGTGGGTGAAGGACATGAACAGAGGAGCAAACCAGCACTGGTCATCGGATAGTTAGTCACTCATTCGGGTCCAACTCTCTGCAACCCCGTGGACTGTAGCCCACCAGGCTCTTCTGTCCATGGAATTCTCCAGGCAAGAAAACTGGAGTGGGTAGCCATCTCCTCCTCCAGGGGATCTTCCTGACCCATGGATTGAACCCAGGTCTTCTGCATTGTAGGCCGATTCTCTACTGTCCAAGCCACAAGGGAAGTCTATTTGTCCAGATAAGCAGCTTCTAATTCACTCTGAGATATCCAGTGGCTCCCATGCTTTCTCCGAACTTTGGGTGGATCTTCCAAAGCTGCCTGTTGTGACCCAGCAAGGATCACCTTGGTGACTGTCCGGAGTCCCCATCCTATTCTTTATCTTCAGTTCAGTTCAGTCACTCAGTTGTGTCCAACTCTTTGTGACCTCATGGACTGCAGCACGCCAGGCCTCCCTGTCCATCACCAACTCCCAGAATTCACCCAAACTCATGTCCATTGAGTCGGTGATGCCATCCAACCCTCTCATCCTCTGTCTTCCCCTTCTCCTCCTGCCCTCAATCCCTCCCAGCATCAGGGTCTTTTCCAGTGAGTCAACTCTTCACATCAGGTGGCCAAAGTACTGGAGTTTCAGCCTCAGCATCAGTCCTTCCAATGAACACCCAGGACTGATCTCCTTTAGGATGGACTAGTTGGATCTTCTTGCAGTCCAAGAGACTCTCAAGAGTCTTCTCCAACACCACAGTTCAAAGGCATCAATTCTTTGGCATTCAGCTTTCTTTATAGTCCAACTCTCACATCCATACATGACTACAGGAAAAACCATAGCCTTGACTAGACGGACCTTTGTTGGCAAAGTAATGTCTCTGCTTTTGAATATGCTATCTAGGTTGGTCATAACTTTCCTTCCAAGGAGTAAGCGTCTTTTAATTTCATGGCTGCAGTCACCATCTGCAGTCATTTTGGAGCCCCCCAAAATAAAGTCAGCCACTGTTTCCACTGTTTCCCAATCTATTTGCCATGAAGTGATGGGACCAGATGCCATGATCTTTGTTTTCTGAATGTTGAGCTTTAGGCCAACTTTTTCACTCTCCACTTTCACTTTCATCAAGAGGCTCTTTAGTTCTTCACTTTCTGCCATAAGGGTGGTGTCATCTACATATCTGAGGTTATTCATATTTCTCCCAGCAATCTTGATTCCAGCTTGTGCTTCTTCCAGCCCAGCGTTTCTCATGATGTACTCTGTGTATAAGTTAAATACGCAGGGTGACAATATACAGTCTTGACGAACTCCTTTTCCTATTTGGAACCAGTCTGTTGTTCCATGTCCAGTTCTAACTGTTGCTTCCTGACCTGCACACAGATTTCTCGGGAGGCAGGTCAGGTGGTCTGGTATTCCCATCTCTTTCAGAATTTTCCAGTTTGTTGTGATTCACATAGTCAAGGCTTTGGCATAGTCAATAAAGCAGAAATAGATGTTTTTCTGAAACTCTCTTGCTTTTTCCATGATCCAGCAGATGTTGGCAATTTGATCTCTGGTTCCTCTGCCTTTTCTAAAACCAACTTGAACATCTGGAAGTTCACGGTTCACGTCCTGTTGAAGCCTAGCTTGGAGAATTTTGAGCATTACTTTACTAGCCTGTGAGATGAGTGCAGCTGTGTGGTAGCTTGAGCATTCTTTGGCATTCTTGATCAGCCTCTGTGGCAGAACGTTTGTGTCATGGATTCACTGAACTGCTTTCCCTGCCGATCTGCTTCAGTCTGCTCTTGTCTTTCAGGAACGCCTCCGCGTTTCAGGTCCACTGAGGACCCTCTTTCTTATTTTCTAGCAGTTATGCTGGTGGGAGTGGAACACAGTGCGACCAACTTGGAGAAGAGTTTAGTAGTTTCTTGCAGAATTAAACATAGACCTAGCCTTTGACGTACTCCTTGTCATAACCTGAAAGAAGTGAAAACAGGCACTTAAAAAGACTTGCATCTCGGTGGGCACAGAGGCTATCTACACAATATCCAAAACTGGAAACAACCCCAGAGTCCTTCGAGAGGAAAATAAACATATCGTGGCATATTCATACGATGAATACTGTCATTCAGTTGCTCTGTCATGTCCGACTCTTCGAGACCCCATGACCTGCAGCATGCCAGGCGCCTCTGTCCTTCACTATCTCCCAGAGTTTGCTCAAACCCATGTCAACTGAGTCAGTGCAATGAATACTACCGATCAATAAAACAAAATACTGATACATGCACGACATGGATGAATCTCACCTTGAGACCATATATTGATTATATATCGGTTGGCAGATGTCAGACACAAAAGAGGACCTACTGTATAATTCCATTAATAAAAAAGTTCAAAAATAAGCAAAGCCACTGTATGGTAATAGATACCAGAACAAAGGGTGCCTTTGGTGGAGGCTTAGGGCGGGCTTGACACATCATGGAGTGAAGGAAATAGTCCATATCTTAACCAAAGTCTAAGCTACACAAAGGTCCGTCTAGTCAAGGCTATGGTTTTTCCAGTAGTCATGTATGGATGTGAGAGCTGGACTATAAAGAAAGCTGAGCGCCAAAGAATTGATGTTTTTGAACTGTGGGGTTGGAGAAGACTCGAGAGTTCCTTGGACTGCAACAAGATCCAACCAGTCCATCCAAAGGAAATCAGTCCTGAATATTCATTGGAAGGACTGATGCTGAAGTTGAAACTCCAATACTTTGGCCACCTGATGCGAAGAGCTGATTCATTTGAAAAGACCCTGATGCTGGGAAAGATTGAAGGCGGGAGGATAAGGGGATAGAGGATGAGATGGTTGGATGGCATCACCGACTCGATGGACATGAGTTTGGGTGAACTCTGGGAGTTGGTGATGGACAGGGAGGCCTGGTGTGCTGCGGTTCATGGGGTCGCAAAGACTCGGACACGACTGAGCAACTGAACTGAACTGAACTGCAGCCACACAAGTGCATACACGCTTGAAAACCCACTCAGTCGTGCAATAAAAATCTGCGCACTTCACTGAATGCAAATGAACCGTCTACTTTAAAAAGTTTGAAAATAAGATACTATTTTTGAGTACCAAATTTGCAGAGTTTATTTTTAATTATTTTTTTCAAAGCTGACATGAGAGCACTAACACATTTATTGTCCCGCACTGCTGGGAAGATAAACAGCAAAAAAGTTTCAGAAGATTCCATTATATTCTAATGCTTTGAAAATGCATAAGATAAATATAATACATGCTCTCAGTTTCAGCTAATTACAATATTTCACTCACCACCCCTCAGCTGTGTCAGGAAGCAGGACTGACTTTCCCAGAATACTATATTTGGACCCATATTTAGAGCTAATATTTAAGGTAACAGTGAATAGAGACACGCACCACCTTGACACACAATATCAGCTGTCATTTTACACTTCCATACAACCAGAAAGGAACTGTCTTTGCCTCTAGCAAAGATAAAAAGGGCAGGAAGAATGAGATGATTATCTCTGGAAACCTCTCCAGGACCAAGCAGCTTCTTCAGAAAAGAATGTATGACTCATTTCATCAGTCAAGCATGCCTCAACTGCCAAGAGAAAAATCTAAATTCCGTAATCACAAAAGCCATCTCAAGCTCTTTCTTCTCTGCTCAAAAAGCTAAGTATAGCCCAAGAGGAAGCCTTCAGCGACGGTCGTGGTGATGGTTCACGGGGTCTTCTAGGCAGTCCCCACGCTGACCCCCTCTGGACTGGACCACCTGACCTTTGGAGGTCATGAAGGAACAGCGTAGGGATGTTCTGCCAACTCCTGAAAGACACCACAGTGAGGGCAGAGGGGAGGCAGCTGTGGGCCGCGATGGGGAGCCCTCCGCAGCCATTCCAGCACTCACGCAGCTCTGGGCGGTGAGCAGCTAACACCCAAGGGCGATTTCCCTGTTTTGGCTTCCTCAGCACCCCTGTTTCTTCGTTTGTTTCTCTAACACCTCAGTACCTTTGTCATCAATTTTCTAGATTAAATATCTCCTGTTGAAACACTTGGCATATCTCTGTGTTGCTGATTTGTTGTTGTTGTTATTCAGTAGCTAAGTCATGTCCAACTCTTTGAGACCCCATAAAATGCCAGCCTTCCCTGTCCTTTACTATCTCCCGAAGTTTGCTCAAACTCATGTCCACTGAGCCAATGATGCCATCCAACCATCTCATCCTCTGTCGTCCCCTTCTCCTCCTGCCCTCAATCCTTCCCAGCATCAGGGTCTTTTCCAATGCATCAGCTCTTCGCATCAGGTGGCCAAAGTATCGGAGTTTCAGCATCAGTCCTTCCAATGAACACCCAGGACTGATCTCCTTTAGGATGGACTGGTTTGATCTCCTTGCGGTCCAAGGGACTCTCAAGAGTCTTCTCCAACACCACAGTTCAACAGCATCAATTCTTCGGCACTCAGCCTTCTTTATGGTCCAAGTCTCACATCCATACATGACCACTGGAAAAACCATAGCCTTGACTAGACGGACCTTTGTCAGCAAAGTGATGTCTCTGTTTCTTAATCTGTTGTCTAGGTTTGTCATTTTTTTCTTCCAAGGATCAAGCATCTTCTAATTTCATGGCTGCAGTCACTGTCCACAGTGATTTTGGAGCCCAAGGAAATAAAGCCTGTCACTGTTTCCACTTTCCCCCCTCCTATTTGCCATGAAGCGATGGGACTGAATGCCATAATCTTAGTTTTTGAACGTTGAGTTTTAAGCCAGCTTTTTCACTTTCTTCTTTCCCCTTCATCAAGAGCCTCTTTAGTTCCTCTCCACTTTCTGCCATTAGGGTGGTGTCATCTGCATATCTGAGATTGGTGCTCTTGATTCCAGCTTGTGTGTTCCTGATTGGACCTGGACTATTATAGGATTAGCACCAGGAGTGAGTCCAAAAACTGAGAAGACCAGCTAACGGCTTTGACTTGAGCACAATGATGGAATCAGCGCTGGTGGAAAATGGTGAACTGGTAGTCAGTGCAAAGCAGCAGCAGCAGCTCTGTCATGTTCAGCACCTGTGCTGCCTGAGATGCGGATGCACTTGAAAGGAAGGTTTGGGGAGAGCACACAGCTGTTGCACTTGACCCTGATGGTAGAGACACTGATGACAGTGGAAAGGCAGAAGATGGGGGCTCTGCACAGTGGGGAGAGAGCTGGTGGAAGGAAAACAGGCTCAGAGATCAGAACGCTCAGCTCAAGAAGAGTCAGAGCCGGCAGGACACTCCACCATGGCCCTAAGAGACCATCATGACCCTTAGAACTGCAGCACTGGAGCAGCTGAAACCAGCCCCCAAAGCTGCTTCTTGAGGCTGCAGAATCATAAAGGACACTGAATTCACGGCCTTGCCAGCACTCAGGTGTGAGAGCCTGGTCATGGATTGGGAAGAAACAGAACCCAGATGACTGAGACTGGCCCATCTGGGTGACTTCGAAAGCTTTGAGAACCTAGAACCCTAACTGCCCTTGCCTGCCGGGAGAGTTTCACCACACCTGAATAAGGATACTAGCTCCTACGCCTGGAAAAATGTTAGTCATTCAGTCATGTTCAACTCTTTTTGACCCCGTGGACTGTAGCCTGCTGGGCTCCTCTGTCCATGGGATTCTCCAGGCAAGAATACTGGAGTGGGTCGCCATTCCCTTCTCCAGGGGATCTTCCCAACCCAGGTATCAAACCCAGGTCTCCTGCATTGGCAGGTAGATCCTTTACCATCTGAGCCACCAGGGAAGCCATTCTATGCCTGGCGGCCCCATGCTAATCATACCCAAGGAAGTCCTCCCCAACACTCACCTGCCACTCCTCCCTGCCCCCAAACCAGCGCCCAGCTCACCCCAAGGGAGCAAGTGTCAGGTCTGATCCAAGAGGAGAGAGCTTGTACCCTGGGAGAAAGAAGCAAAGCCCTGCCCTGTTATGGCACAACCTACAGCATGTGGATGAGGCATCTGGATAAGGTATCAGGCCTAGGGGTCCAGGCTCCCTCACCACCACCTCCTGTGAGTCTGGGCAAGAGCCTCACTGCTATGACTTCAGACGTCTGTGTTGTAAAATGGAAAGCTGAGTTTTCAATTAAATAATAAATCCTTCTACATCCATCGTGGGTCTTGGGTAAGTGCAGAACACAGTATGGAATATTCCTTAATGTCCTCAAGCTCTTTACTTTAGAGCTTTCTAGAGCAACTTTCTAGGGAGCGCTCAGAGGGTGATAAAGACGTCCTCCCCAGAACCCCGGCTCCAGGAGGGCAGGACTCCTGCACTCTGGTCTCTGCAGTGACTGCATGAAGCAGGTGCTCATAGAGCGACGGCGCGGCACCATCCGTCCAGGTTTGAACCTTGGCTTCACTGACCGTTCACTGCATCATTTTGGACCAGGTACTTAATTTCCCTATAAAGTAAGGCTAAACATGCTGCCTACTTAAGAGGTGTTAGGTCCCATCACTTCATGGCAAATAGATGGGGAAACAATGGAAACAGTGAGTGACTTTACTTTCTTGGGCTCCAAAATCACTGCAGATGATGACTTCAGGCATGAAATTAAAAGATGCTTGCTCCTTGGAAGAAAAGTTATGACCAAGCTAGATAGCATATTAAAAAAAAAACAGAGACATTACTTTGCCAACAAAGGTCCGTCTAGTCAAAGCTATGGTTTTTCCAGTAGTTATGTATGGATGTGAGAGATGGACTATAAAGAAAGCTGAATGTCGAAGAATTGATGCCTTTGAACTATGGTGTTGGAGAAGACTCTTGAGAGTCCCTTAGACAGCAAGGAGATCCAACTAGTCCATTCTAAAGGAAATCAGTCCTGAATATTCACTGGAAGGACTGATGCAGAAGCTGAAACTCCAATACTTTGGCCACCCGATGCGAAGAACTGACTCATTGGATAAGACTCTAATGCTGGGAAGGATTGAAGGTGGGAAGAGACGGGAACGACAGAGGATGAGATGGTTGGATGGCATCACCAAATCGATGGACATGAGTTTGAGTAAGCTCCAGGAGTTGGTGATGGACAGGGAGGCCTGGCGTCCTGCAGTCCATGTGGTCACAAACAGTTGGACACGACTGAGCAAACTGAACTGAGCTGAAGATTAAGTGAATTAAGATTCAGATCACATAGTGCTTGGGATGACACAAGCTACGAATTGCCATGTGAGTGTTGGCTTTGATGATTGGTGGAAAAACGAAGGCCATCATAGGTCATGTGCCTAGTGACATCAGAGATCAACACTATGCTGCCTTGCAGTGAATTCTTTTAGTGAAAAAATGTCTTTGAATTTTGGTCATGATCTCAACACCTCCGTTCAAGGGAATAAACAATGTGCACGACTCGGGCGCTGACCTTCTGAGCTGGTCTGGTTGATGCCTTTTTGAGACTGGACTCCAAAAGAAATAGGACCAGCTGGAAAAAATCGATACAGCCCTTAGAGACAAAAAAAATAAATGGTCAGACCCAGTTCCGCATCTCTTTATAAAAACCGCCACTGGAGAGAGCTGGCCCCGACATCACTGATTCAAATGCTCATGGGAGTGTCATTGGCGGGTACAGCGCAATTCCCAGACGACCGATGACGATGGTGATAACCAGCTTCCCTTCCTGTGTCCCTTTCTTCCCTTCGAGGCAGACAGGCCTCGGCTCTCTCTGCAGAGATTCCCTGGCTGTCCTCCTCCCCATCCCATCACTGCTTGCGAAGGGAGAAGGAACTCAGGACCCGCAGTTGTCCTTAGAGATTATTTTCTTTTGCGAAATGCTCACAATTCAACTGTCCTAATGGTGTAAACTTAATCTCTAATAAGGTAAATTTTAAAAACTTGTTAACTTTTTTTTCCATTGTAACTGCAACCTATTCCTTTTCAGAGTGTTGGAAAATCAAATAAATAAGAAAAATTTTAACACGAAGTGTAACCTATACACACTGCTAGGCTGGGTAGTTACCCAGTCATTCTTCTCACACGGAACTTTCTAGAATCTCCTGGGATAAGAAGGAAAGGTCCTTCTTCCCATTCCTGCCTTTACCGTGCAGTCACTGAAGCAAGTCTCTGGGTCCGTGGACTGGAGGGTTGAGGGGACAGTAAATTGAGAATACCTACCTGTACTAATGTAATAATTGTTACCATTTCAATTTTCCTCCTTCAGTCATTCTTCCTACACACAGCTTTATGTAGCTGTAGCTATAGTGTGGATATACCTTTTCACTCTGCTTTCTTACTTGAAATTATTAAGTTCATCATAAATATTTTCATTTTGCCATATAATCTCCATAGCTATAAGGTTATTGCTGCATACTGTTCTCTCAAGTGGATTAGGTATAACAGGTAAAATGACCACAGTCTCACCTGCTGGTCAGTCCTGCTTTGGCTTTTTGCTTCAGCCATCAGTATTAAATGAGGTCCCAGGTAGCTCAGATGGTAAAGCGTCTGCCTACAGTGTGGGAGGCCCGGGTTCAATCCCTGGGTCTGGAAGATCTCCTGGAGAAGGAAATGGCAACCCACTCCAGTATTATTGCCTGGGAAATCCCATGGCCAGAGGAACCTGGTGGGCTACACTCCATGGGGTCACAAAGAGTCAGAGGACATGACTGAATGACTTCACTTTCTTTCATTTTAACTTTTACTTAAAAAACAAAAACAAAAACAAAAAAAGCTGCATTCAGAGAATAAATTATATGGTCACTCTAATAATCTTCCCAACCAGAAATAAAGACCTTATAGACAGCTGCCTGGGATTTCAGTTAAACAATTCCCAAACCACATGGGATGACACCCCTGCTTCAGGTGAGGCCTCCCCAAGGCCCGCTAGTCTGTGGGGATGACAGTCTCATCTACAGAGGCTTTCTCACCTTCAGCTCCAGAGCAGGACCAATACTCAACCCAAGCAGAAACCCTGTAGCGCAAGGTACACTCTGGGGCAGCTGGTCAACCCCAGCCCAGGACTCAGGGACATGGGGTCAGGGTGCAAGGCCCAGCACAGGGCTGAGCTGGGCCAGCTGCTCAGCTTCTTCATCAATAAAATGGGTCAGATAAAACCTGAGATGGCGTCTCTGGCCGAAAATGATAAAACATGTAATGCTTGCCTGTCCCCACCAGCATCGCCACCAGATCTTCTAACATTCCGACTTCCCACAGGTTAAATGAACTCTGCATATTTACAGACAGACCCTGTCATCTTCCTGCTCCACTTCTCTTTAAAAATCAGAGCTGGATAGAATGGGGGTCACAAAAATGTTCAGGAGACCTGGACAACTACATCACAGCCAGTTACAGCGAGACTTGGTCACCAGCCACTGATCTTGCCTGGGCAGAAGCTCTGCCCAGTCCCACCCACTGAAAAAACAGCCTCCACGGAGACACACCTTTGTACCTCGTCCCGATCCAGGGACCATGTCCCAGCGTGCATGCACTTGCCACAAGCCGGCGAGGACTGGCCAGCACCCTGCTCTGCTGGGAGACAACCCCAGAAAACCCAACCACAGACCATCAGATCTGTGTTTAGTTCCGGGGTGGTCTGAAAAGTTACTTTTCATAGTGAAAATTTTTAACAATTTGGAAAAAGTGAAAATGATAGAGACATTTAGAAACAATCATCATGATGACATTAGAATGAACACGCGGGGCAGACGAATTTAGAGGGTCCTCGAGATAGATGAAAGCCAAACCAGAAACAGCGGAGAAGTCTGGAGTCAGCCCTGAGCCATCTGGGTTTTCCGGGGGATTCCTCCTACTTTCATAGCTCAGTCGGTAAAGAGACTGCCTGTAATGCAGGAGACATGGGTTTGATTCCTGGGTCGGGAAGATCCCCTGGAGCAGGAAATGGCAACCCATTTCAGTATCCTTGCCTGGAGAATCCCATGGACAGAGGAGCCTGGCGGGCAAGAGTTGGGCACAACGGAGCGACTAGGCGCGCACACACCTCCTACACCGCGGTGCTCATCACCGCCCCACCCGGTTCCCAATTGCGCAGCCGGGCCACGCACATCAGACCCGGCCCGCGGGGCAGCGCCATCGCTGCAAACATTGCCTCCACGGCTTCTCTGGTTGGTCCAGCTTTGGGGGCTTTTTGCTTGAAATTTCACCAGACAAAAATACTTGTCAATGGGTTCGAGGCAGAAAGAGAGGGGAGGGATGAAAGCACCCAAGTTGAGGGAGGCTTCCCACCCTTTCCGCTGCCGGTCCCGAGGTCACCCGCGGGTACCGGAGTCCGGGGCCTGCCCCGAGCACCCGCGGGCGCCAGCGTCGGACGCAAAAGCCAGTGCTCAGAGGTCCCTTCCTTCCCCTTTCGGAACGCAGGACCCCTGTGGCGTGGAGGGGACGAAAGGAGCCGGGCCGGGACGCAGGGGTCAATTCATGAAACGGTCATCTTCTAAAGTCCTGACTCGAGGCGTGGTGGGGGCGGAGGGGGGGCGGGGCGGGGGCGGCTATTCTTTAGGGGCTTGCGGCGCTCACGCTCACTGAGTCCTACTTCCCAGTCCCCGATTCTTTGATTGGTCTTTGGGAAAGCGCTGGTTCCGCAGACCCGGGTCCCGGATTGCCGTGTGGGACCCCAGGCTCCATCTGGGACGAGGGAATCAGTAAACAGGTTGCTTTCCATCCTTTCCCCGACGTCCCCTTCCCCTCGGGATTGTTCGAACCAGGGGAAGCGAGGTCGGAGGTAGGTCACCGGCCGGCGGCCAAGCCTGGATCCCGGGGCGGAAAAGCTGGGGGCCTCGAGACCCCGAGTGCGTGCCCACACACGCCCCTTGTCTCCCTACTTCGCATCCTCGTTCCGCGTCTGCCGGGCTCCGCGCGCGGCGCCCCCGCAGCCGGGCTCCCGGTGTGGCCGGCGCGCGCCGTTGTCTCCCCCCAGCGGCCGTGCGCTTGTAGCCGCCGGACCCGGGCAGGCGGCTGGGGGGGAGCGGAGAGGCTCGGCGCAGGCAGGCCCACGGCCCCGCCCCGCGCCCCCCCGCCCGGGCCGGCAGGACCGCCCCCTCCGCGCCGCGCGCGGCTCAGACGGAGCAGCCGCCTCTGCAATGTCAGCAGCCGCAGCGGCAGCGGCGGCGGCGGCGGAGACGCGAGCGGCAGCGGCCGGGGCCCCGCGGTAGCTGCCCGCGCGGCACGGCACGGCCCGAGCCCGCGGCCCCCCTCGCTGCCTCCGGGGCGCGGCGGCCGGCTCTGCGCGCCCCGGCGCGGCGCTCGGACTCGAAGCCAGCCCCGGCTGCGGCCGCGCACAAAGGACCGCGGACGCCGGGCTCCGGGGACCGGCCGGGGGGGACGGACCACCGCGCCGCGCGCCCTCCACGCCTCCGCTTCCCCGGCGGCCGGAGCCCGAGCCCGAGCCCGAGCCGGCCCCGTCATATGACAGCGGCGACCCAGCGGCCGGCGAGAGCGCGTGCTGCCCACTCGCCTGCGCCACGGCCGCCGGCGCCGGGGGTGGCCCGCGCCGCGCCCCGCTGAGTGGTCGCCGGTCGCCGCCCCGCGCGCCCCTCGGGCTCCGGGCGCAGGAGCCGAGGGGAGACCCCCGCCCGCGCCGAGCCTAAGATGGCCACGCTGCTCCGCAAAATCGGGCTCATCCGCCTGCACAACCGGGACACCGAGGACCCCAAGCACCACCACAACAACCACCGCGCCGGCGGCGGCGGCGGCGGCGGCCCGCAGAGCGCGGCGCTGCGCGGCAAGGGCGGCGCCAAGAGCGGCGGCCACAAGCCCCCGCAGCAGCCGCACCCGGCCGGGGGCGCGGGCGACGCCAGCCCCGGGCCCGGCAAGGGCAAAGGCAAGCGCGCGGCGGAGCTGGCCCCGCGCGACAAGGCGCCGCCGCCGGCGGCGGTGGCGGCGGGGGCGCCGGGCGCCGGGGGCCCCCGAGAGCGGGCGGCGGGCGCCAGGGCGGGGCCGGGCCCGGCGGCGGCGGCGGCGGCGGCGGCGGCGGCGGGCGGCAGCCTGGTGCCCGCGGCGCGCCAGCAGCACTGCGCGCAGGTGCGCAGCCGGCGCCTCATGAAGGAGCTGCGGGACATCGCGCGCCTCAGCGACCGCTTCATCTCCGTTGAGCTGGTGGACGAGAGCCTGTTCGACTGGAACGTGAAGCTGCACCAGGTGGACAAGGACTCGGTGCTGTGGCAGGACATGAAGGAGACCAACACCGAGTTCATTCTGCTCAACCTCACCTTCCCCGACAACTTCCCCTTCTCGCCGCCCTTCATGCGGGTGCTCAGCCCGCGCCTGGAGAACGGCTACGTGCTGGACGGCGGCGCCATCTGCATGGAGCTGCTCACGCCGCGCGGCTGGTCCAGCGCCTACACGGTGGAGGCCGTCATGCGCCAGTTCGCCGCCAGCCTGGTCAAGGGCCAGGTAAGCGGGCGGGCGGGAGGCGCGCGGGGCGCGCGGGGCGCCCTTGAAACCTGCCTCCTACGGGGAGACGTCCCCCGGGCGCCTCCGCTCGACTTGCCTGAGCGTTTTCTCCCTTGCCCGCTTTCCCATCCCGTCGCTCCGGGTCTCCGCCTCTCCAGAATTCGGGTTCTCCCTCCCGCACGCCCCCCTGTCTCTCCTCCTCCGTCCTTCTCGCTGATCGTCCCTCCGGATCCGCCTGTCCACCTCCGGTCCTCGCCTCAAACCTGCTGCCTCCATCCGCTCCTGCCTTTTTCCCCCTTGCCCCTCCACCATCTCCGCCTCCTCCCTCCCCCTCTGCCCCCTAATCCCCCTCTCTCCTCCCCTCCCGTCCCATCCCGCCCCCGCCCCCGCCCAGGTCTCCTCCGTGGCCTCCCCATCTCCTGTAGCCATAATCTCCCCGAAGGTGAAACTTTATATGGATCTCATCATCTAAATGTCCAGCCCAGTTTATCGCCCCCTCACCCGCCACACACACAGGTTTCCCCCACCCCCGAATAGCTCAGGGATGCCCTGCGTGCGAGTTGGGGGTGGTGGGGGGGGTTGTCTCTGCAGAGGGCCAGCTGCCTGCTGCCGAATCTGCTCGCTGGCCCTGCTTCGTCCTGATGGGCATCTAGTGCAAGGTGAAAATTCTGCTCTTGACAAATTTCACTGGAGAGGCAGAGGTGTGGTGTGAGTCGTTCTGTAAGTGACAGGCCAGACTCCCCCAGGAAACGCCTGGGACCTGCCTCTCACCAGGACCATTGGCTCCTGGGAGATCTAGCTCTCTCTCAGACCTATGAACTTCCTTCAGTTTCCTCATGCCCCCAGGGCTTAAATCCACCATCAGGGTTAAAGATTTTTGACGACTGAAATCAGGGGCAAGCTTGATGTCCGAGTCTTCTCAACTCCTGCCCCAGATGGCAGCTTTACTGTAAAGAACCCCCAGAAAACCTGAGAAGGGAGAATGAATGAACCTTCTGAAATCCCTTCCCCTAATCCCAGGGACGGGGGAGCGTGGTGGGCTGCCGTCTATGGGATCGCACAGAGTCGGACACGACTGAAACTACTTAGAAGCAGCAGCAGCTGCAGGCAGAGGTGTGATGGTTTTTCTCTTCCCAAGCTATATGCTCTTGATCATGTTCAGGTTGGTTGATGTTTTCCTAAATCTCTATTGAGCATTGCTGCTACTGCTGCTGCTGCTGCTGCTGCTAAGTCGCTTCAGTCGTGTCCGACTCTGTGCAACCCCCGAGATGGCAGCCCACCAGGCTCCCCCATCCCTGGGATTCTCCAGGCAAGAACACTGGAGTGGGTCTATTGAGCGTTACTTTAAAAAAAAAAAAAAAAAAAGCATAGTTTTATGTGGGTGTGTTTTAGGTTTATGGAGAATCACTGTTTTGTTTAGGAGACCCCAAATGACCTCGATGTGCTCTTTCTACAGCCAGCATCTTAGAAGCCATCAGTCCCCTGTCACCTGCCTCTTCAGGATCTTTCACACTAATCAAATAATGCTTGTTCTGCCAATTTCACTAGAGGTGGAGCCCCTGGGATTCCACGCCAATTGCCTTGGCACTTAATTCTTGACTGAGGTCTGTTTTCACCAAGTAACTATGCTGCTAGTCCAGCTTTCCTGGGGTTTAGCTTCCGCTTGTTTCTCCAGTTTGAAACAGCATGAATGTGGCAGCTTTAGAAAGGCGAGGTTTAACGCTTTTACATCAGAAATTCACCCTGAAGCTTGTGATTTCGTGCTGGCTCTGATGTGATGGGAGCCTGCGATGGAATACAAGCCACGGGGGTCAGAGGGGGTCCCGTTTATATTATCAGGATTCGTACAAATGATGGGGAAGACTTTTTCACAGCAATGCCATCTGTTGTTGGTATCAGAAAGCTCTGCTAATCAGAACTCTCTAGAACACTCTCCTACCATCTTTTATCCTTCATGGGGATGACTTTGAGGACATGGGGCAGAGGAATATCATTCTGCCTTATAATCATAGAATCATAGCATTTAGGTTTGGAAGCGATCCCAGAGGTCACATGGACCTCAGCATGCATTTTAAAGATGCAGGAAAATAAAGATTTCAAATGACAAGTAAGGACTTTTTTCCCTAAGAAGAGATCTATCTTAGTAAGTTGTTAATAAATATTTGCCACGTTCACATCAGTGCTGTGAGTGATCGTTCTGTTGGTGCCTCGGCACTTCTATTAAATTGGGCAAGTCCTTCGGTATATATTTCTTTTCTCCGTACTCCAAATTGAGAATCTTCATACAGTTGGCAAGATAGAGACCTCATTGTTGCAAGTAATTATCAACATTTTTATTTATTAGTTTCAAAATCTTAGTTGAACTCAGCACCTCCCCCACCTAGCATATTGTGTTATACTTAGCCTGTTCTAAAGTCTAGCATGTGAAATATCTGAAAGGAAGAGGACTCAGAAATTTTTAAAAATACCAATTCATTTCCTTTGCCCTTTTCCTGCTAACTTCAGCATCCAAAAGAGTCGTGTAGGGTACACACAAACCCCTCAACATGCAGTGTAAGGACTGGAGGAATGGTCGCCCACCAGTGTCTCAGGCTTCTCTGCAGGACAGGGTCTGGGTAGTTTGGGGGCCCTGTGTGTTAGGTGCCTTTCCTGCTTTTGTGAATTTCCTACCTACAGGTTGTTCATCGCACGTACCTTGGTTACCGAATTATTTCCATAGTCAAAGGTAATAAATAGGCTTTGGGAAAGCAATCAAAATACCTGATGAGGTTTTCAAAGAGAACCAAGAATGCTACCAAACCAATAATTACTTTAAAAGGCAGAACGGTTCCATTCTAGTTACCTTCCCCTCTCTGTCGGCTCTTTCTTTTTTAGGATTCATTTTTCTTACTGGACAAAGTTAGAAAAGTCTCCGTTTCCTCTTTCGCAACTGCTAAGCTTAACTTTCTGAATTGGGGATAGCCTAAAGTTGATTTTGTTTCTCTGCCTTTAGACACATCATAAAATACTTTTAGCAGAGCATAGCATAGTGAAGTCGCTTGTCGTGTCCGACTCTTTGCGACTCCATGGCCTGTAGCCTACCAGGCTCCTCTATCCTTGGGATTTTCCAAGCAAGAATACTGGAGTGGGTTTCCATTTCCTTCTCCAGGGGATCTGCCTGACCCAGGGATCGAACCTGGGTCTCCTGCATTGTAGGCAGACGCTTTACCATCTGAGCCACCAGGGAAGACAAAATACTTTTAAGGGTCATATTGAGAAGAGATCGGTTTTCTTAATCAAATGGTCGCATAAAGAAGAGATCTGCTTCACCATTTTGTGTTGAGCATTAAATGTTTGGGTTTATCTTGCGGTGTGACGGATCAGCCATTTCACGTTACCTGACTCTTGGAGGCCCCATGTTATCAACATCTCTGGTGTGCTGCTTTAGGAATTTTGTCTGTTTTAAATTAACTTACCAAATATTTCTTTGTATATATTCTGTGTAGAGATGGTGACGTACATACCTTGCCTGTTTATTACCAAATCTTCTTCTGACTACAAAGAGACATTTTAGCTAACTCTTCGTTTGTGAAATTAAAAGAGAAATCGCCATGCCTTGGACGGTCCTGCCCAGGCCATGCCCTGTGTGTACCGGGTCTCACTCCCGGAATAACTGATGATTCTACAGATGCCCTCTACTTGCACTTGTCTGAGCAGAAGGCTCCCCAAAGTGACTTGCTGTTGTTCAGTTGCTCAGTTGTGTCCGACTCTTTGTGACCCCATAGAATGCAGCACACCAGACTTCCCTGTCCTTCAGCATCTCCCAGAGCTTACTAAACCTCATGTCCATTGAGTCAGTGATGCCATCCAGCCGTCTCATCCTCTGTCATCCCTTTCTCCTCCTGCCCTCAATCTTTCCCAACATCAGGGTCTTTTCAAGCGAGTTGGCTCTTCACATCAAGTGGCCAAAGTATTGGAGCTTCAGCTTCAGCAGTATAGGAGTCATAGTGGCTTGAGGGTACATTAAGTTGGGGTTCTATTTTCAGATCAGTGTCCCTCCTGAGTGTCTCCTTTTTAATTAGTGAGATATCACCCTGGGCAGGGGAACCAGATGGCGCTTGAAAGAGAGTTTCTTATTCCTCCTCTGCCCCCTTGGTGCCAACCACGGGACTCAACCCAGCAGGAGGTCGATGCATTAGCAGCAGTGGCCCCTAGCATGTACTGTTGGCTCTGTGCCAAGCTCTGGGCAGCTGAGCATTAGGGCGATCAGCTTACCTGGCCCCGCTGTTCCAGTGGTCACTATACAGGTGAGGGAACCTTAGCTCCACGCCATCAGGGGAAGTGAATGCCGCTTCGTGTGCTGATACCAGCAATGACTGTGAGGCTCTGAGCACCAGCCCACATTGGTGGTGGTTGTCCTTGATGGCAGAGTCACACGCAGGCCAGCTAGGACCCTGATTATCTCCAGCCGGTGGTTGGAGGTGACCTATGTGGTCATCATTTGTGTCCACAGAGGACAGGGACACAGTCAGCCATCAGCAGAAGAATTAGAACAGTCGGACTGAAACACCTTCAGTTCTCGGTGTTTGAACTAGAAATAGGTAAGCGATTCTGGGACAGTTGAGTTTCCTGACAGCAATCGTTTCTGGAATTTTGGAACGCAGCAAAGTGGCAGGTGTCCAAGCTTGTGAACGTATGATGAAGAAGGAGCAGCCCTGCAGATCAGCTTTGGTTGATGATAAAGTGCATCTCGGAGGTCAACCTTAGCGCTTCAAGGGTTCTGTGTCATGGGTGTTCCTGAGTCTGGCGCGCACACACACACAGCCCATCTTCAGGATTTCTTCCAAAGTACTAGGCCTGGAAGTAGCTTTTTACTTGTTACTGCACAATCTCCATGGCTTCCCAGGTGGCTCAGTGGTAAAGAACCTGTCTGCCAGTGCAGGAGTCTCGGGTTCAGTCTCTGGATGGGAAAGATCCCCTGGAGGAGGGCATGGCAGCCCACTCCAGTATTCTTGCCTGGGAAATCCCATGGATAGAGGAGCCTGGCGGGCTACAGTCCAGGGGGTCGCAAATGAGTCAAACACAACTCAGCGACTAGAAGCAAGCAAATGCAATCTCAAAAAGTAGCGAAGAACAGCCCTATGGGTTCCTAAAGTGTACTGGCGTCTGAGCTGTTGTAGTTCACACAACATTCTGAAAGCGCTGTGTGGGTTTGCTAAGTCTCTGACCCAAAGTACCGCAGTCTGGGGCGCTCAAACAACAGGCATTTACTTCTCACCTTCTGGAGGCCAGAAGTCTGAGACCAAGGTGACAGCAGGCTTGGCTTCTTCTGAGGGGAGGAGGATGTTCTCAGGCCTCCTGCTCAGCTCGTAGACAGCCGTCTGCTCCCTGTGTCCCTGCGTGGCCTTCCTTCTGTCTCTGTGTCCTCACCTCCCCTTCTTGTAAGGACACTGGTCTTACTGGGTCAGTGAAAGGGAAAGTTGCCCAGTCGCATCCAGCTCTTTGAAACCCCGTGGACTATACAGTCCCTGGAATTCTCCAGACCAGAATACTGGAATGGGTAGCCTTTCCCTTCTCCAAGGGATCTTCCCAACCCAGGGTTGAACCTAGGTCTCCTGCATTGCAGGCGGATTCTTTACCAGCTGAGCCACAAGGGAAGCCCAAGAATACTGGAGTGGGTAGCCTATCCCTTCTCCAGGGGATCTTCCTGACCCAGAAATTGAACCGGGGTCTCCTAGCATTGCAGGTGGATTCTTTACCAACTGAGCTATGAGGGAAGCCCTTGTGTTACTGGATCAGGGCCCACTCTAATGACCTCAGTTTGACATGATTACCTCTGCAAAGACCCTCCACACACCGACAGTTACCTTCTGAGGTGCTTGGGGGTAGGACTCCATGCTGAGTTTCGGTGGGATCACCGCACAGCCCCATGAGGAGCCCAAACAGGAATTTCTTAACCAGTTCAACCTCTTTTCTCTCGAGGCTGTTGCTGGTTTGCAGAGTAACATAAATGAAGCCCACCTGTGTGCACACAGGACCGCACTCAGTGGGGTCAGCTTGGAACAGAGACCGTGGCCCCTTTAAAGGGAAGCTAGGAGAAGCGGGTGTGTAAACAATGACAGCAGGGGCGTGGGTCATGCCATGTGACTCAGCCAGGAGAGCAGATTCAGGGCGGGGGCGGGGGGTGTCTTATGAGTCACTCTGCCATTGTGTCCTGTGCCCTCGTGTAGGTGACAGAGGTCATCACCCATGCCGGATGACTCTGCGGCTGAGGTCTCCCTGTGCTCGATGGTTCGGAGGAAAAAATAGCTTGTTCCGCTATCAAGTAGGGCGGGCAGGAGGACACGGCCAGGCCTCTGCATCCTAAAATAGTCCCACGCCAACTTGGCGAGCTCCCACACGCCGGCTCCGAAGCGAGGCTGCTCATCCCGGGCTGACGGTGCAGTTCACAGCAGTAGTGACTCACTTTACCCGGAGTTGTAGCCTTTTCAGATCAGCACGTACAGAAGGAGGATGTACATGCCTTTGTGTTTACTTGTCTGATTTATACGAAACGGTGTAAAGGTTTATTTTCCTTTTTCAGGCTCAGGAGAGTTTAGGGGCTTTTCTTTGGACTTCAATGGGACATGCCAAACCAACTAAGAAGTTGAAGTTTGTTTTAACCCAGAGCCCTGCCCTTTCTCATCCCCAGGAACAGGCATATGTGATGCAGGTTTAGAAGGAAAGCGGCCTCAGTGGTACCACTCTGGGGGCAGTAAAGGGACCAGACAAATGACTTTCATGTCCATTTAAAAGATAAAATTAAAAAAAAAAAATACAGCCTCTAATAGTGGGTTCTCTGAGCCACATTTCTTTTGAATCCTAGATTCTTACCGGGTAGATAAGGTGGTGGGAAGGGCTTCACCAGTGGTTCAGTGGTAAAGAATCTGCCTGCCAATGCAGGAGCTGAAGGAGACACAGGTTCGATCCCTGGGTGGGGAAGATCCCCTGGAGGATGGCATGGCAACCCACTCCGGTATTCTTGCCTGGAGAATCCCATGGATGGAGGAGCCTGGCAAGCTACAGTCTATGGAGTTGCAAAGAGTCAAACTCGACTGAGGTGACTTTGCACACCCACGCATGCAAGAGAGTGGGGAGATGGGATGGGATAGGGGAGGGGTAACTCCTATCCTCTCTGCTGGAGGTGGTCAGCCCTGGGTCCATTAGATGCTCTGGGAAGCCTTTGAATTATTCCAGGGCTCACATGTGTGCTCGGCCACTGAGTAGTGTCTGACTCTTCACAATCCCATGGACTGTAGCCCACCAGGCTCCTCCGTCCATGGGAATTCCCCAGGCAAGAATACTGGAGTGGGTTTCCATTTGCTCCTCCAGGGCATCTTCCCAACCCAGGGATCAAACCCATACCTCCTGCATTGGCAGGCAGATTCTTTACCACTGTGCCACTTGGGAAGCCCACATTATTCCAATGCCAGGTCCCCATCATCGAAGATTGAGATTTCTCATGGATAAGATCAGGCCCTAGTAGAGTCCTGCTGGAAAATCTACTTGATTGTAATGGATGACCAGGGCTGGACCAGAACTGCTCTTGTATTCCACATCCACCGTCTGTGGTCCCTCCTCCCACCAGCAGACCTGCCCCCCCCCCTTGCTTGAACTCACTGTCCTGTGTCCACCCTGACCAGCCCTCTGGAAGCCCTGCTTGTGTAGAAGAGACCGTCACATGACCCAGGCCTGCCTCCCTGGACTAAGGAGTGGAAGCGCTGCAAAAAGGGAGCGTGAGTGTCAAAAGAGTCCTCACCTCAGATCAGACACAGCTCCAAGGGCTCAGGTGCAGGATCACCCAGAACTGTGGATAACTAGCTGGTTCATGCACTGTAGGCATTGCGTGCCCACTCTGTGCCAGGCACACACTGGGCACACAGTGAATAAAATTTGTGGAAAGTGCTGGTCACCAAGAACTATCTGCTGCTGCTGCTGCTGCTGCTAAGTAGCTTTAGTCGTGTCCAACTCTGTGTGACCCCATAGATGGCAGCCCACCAGACTCCCCCGTCCCTGGGATTCTCCAGGCAAGAACACTGGAGTGGGCTGCCATTTCCTTCTCCAATGCATAAAAGTGAAAAGTGAAAGTGAAGTCGCTCAGTCATGTCCGACTCTTCGTGACCCCATGGACTGCAGCCTACCAGGCTCCTCCATCCATGGGATTTTCTAGGCAAGAGTACTGGAGTGGGGTGCCATCGCCTTCTCCGAAGAACTATCTAGTGATTGCTATTCAGTTGCTCCATCATGTCCGACTCTTTGCAACCATGTTGACTGCAGCATGCCAGGCTTCCCTGTCCTTTACTATCTCCCAGAGTTTGCTCAAACTCATGTCCATTGAGAAGGAGGTGCTATCCAACCATCTCATCTTCTGCCACCCTCTTCTCCTCCTGCCCTCAATCTTTCCCAGCATCAGGGTGTTTTCCAATGTGTCGGCTCATTACTTCAGGTGGCCAAAGTATTGGAGTTTCAGCTTCAGCATCAGTCCTTCCAATCAATATTCAGGGTTGATTTCCTTTAGGATTGACTGGTTTGATCTCTTTGCTGTCCAAGCGACTCTCAAGAGTCTTCTCCAGCACCACAGTTTAAAAGCATCACATCTTCAGTGCTGAACCTTTTGTAAGGTCCTACTCTCATGTCTGTACATGACTACTGGAAAAACTGTAGCTTTGACTACATGGGCCTTTGTCAGCAAAGAGATGATTAGTAGGGATGATGCGAAACCCCCTCACATGTGTCTATGATATGTCCAGCAGTCCTGCAGTTACTGCTTGCTTAGTATTTAGAAAAGGCCTGTTCACTGGTGTGTACAGACTGGACACCTGGCCATGGCCTGCATGTGCATTGGGGACTTATGAGAGGCAGGGTTCTGGGGTCAGCAGGGTTTTCCAAGCTTCTGCGTAACTATCCCAGCAGGAACGCTCATTGCAGGTACCTGATTGTAACACTGAGGGTTAGCCTGCTTTTCTAAGTTTTGTTTCACTGCTCAGTTCAGTTCAGTCACTCAGTCGTGTCCAACTCTTTGTGACCCCATGGACTGCAGCATGCCAGGCTTCCCTGTCCATCACCAACTCCCAGAGCTTGCTCAAACTCATGTCTGTCAGATCCATGGTGCCATCCAACCATCTCGTCCTCCTCTGTTGCCCCCTTCTCCTCCTGCCCTCCATCTTTCTCAATCAGGGTCTTTTCCAGTGAGTCAGTTTTTTGCATCAGGTGGCCAAAGTATTGGAGTTTCAGCTTCAGCATCAGTCCTTCCAGTGAATATTCAGGACTGCTTTCCTTTAGGATGGACTGGACAAAGGACCCCAGATGGAGAGCGTCAGGGGAATAAACAGAATTGGGACCGACCAGGTGGCGTTGGTTAGGAGAGGAGGGCCGGGTGGGGCCTGGGAGAGGGAGGAAGTGGCCAGAAGGTGCCGCTGCCCACCTGGCGGGTCTGGGGTGATCTACCTCCTCCTCCCAACCTGGCTTCTCCTCGCCCCACCGTCTCCCTACAGGCGTGTCATCCCCTCTTGGCTTCCTGTGGTGCCCCGTCCAGCTGCTCCATCCCCTTCCGTCCTCCCTGCTGGCGTTGCTCTGGTTCCTCTAAACCCTCACCTGGCCTTCTCACGCCCTTGGTCATGACCATTATAGAATACATCCAAACCCCCAATCAGCACCCACCCAGGGTGTGGCTCTTCCCACCAGGGGCCCCCGGGAGGTCCCTCTCCCACCAGCCCCACCCTCTCAGGGCACACCGTAGGTCTCCCCCTTTGCTGAGTTCACAGGCCCACCCCGATCTGGAAAGCTCCCCCGTTCATCAGTTGAGCCCCTTCCATCCTCCAAAACCCTGCCGAGATGCCTTAGCTCCCGAGGAAGACTCCTCCATGACTCCTCCAATAACGCGAGGGCTCTGTTCTCTAATACCTCCGCGTGGTCTGGACAATGTTGATTTCTATGCTGATCCTGCTAGACTGCATTACCTTTCTGCAGCTCTGTTTCACGTTCCCCTCACCCAATACTCAGCATATCATATGTGCTGAACAAATGTGTCCATTACCAATTTGCTCAACTGAGCACACACCCCATCCCCTCCACTCATAGCTATTTGAAATACAGTAAGGCTGTGAATTTGCCAGGTGCTTCCTGTGGGCCGGCTGCTGTGCAAATGCTTTAGTGGGTCATTTGATTAAATCTTTCCAACAGCCTATGGGGTAGGTGCTGTTGTTAGCCCCTTCTTACAGAGGGGGAAACTGAGGCTCATTGAGGTTGAATCTGTGCCCGAGGCAGATGGCTAGTAAAAGGGCAGAGCTGAGATGTCACCAGGCAGTCTGTCAGAGCCACCTGGTTCCTGTGGGCTGTCACATTGGCAGGTGGCACCCCCCACCGCAACCCTGACCAGGTAGCCCGTGCAGCTTGGTCATTCTCATGGGTCCCCACGCTCCTCAGGGATAGCTTTGTAAGGGTAACATGCTTGATTTTGCTACAACTCAGAATTAATACACAAGGGGTGGGACTTGATGTAGCCAGCAAATCTAATCTAAAATTCCGTAGTTTATGGTACAGAATTTTCCACAAACTTAAACAACTGTATTGGCCCAAATTCAACAGTCAGCAGCTTGTATCTATTATGTCAAATGGAAGAAAGTTTTAATTCTTTCAAAGTATAGGAGAAAGAGAATTATTGCTTCATTATTTCTTCTATACACAAAAAGGAAAGACATTTTAAAGATTCTGAAGATAACTGGAGAAAGAAATGCTTTCTGAAGGTAATGGTTACATTGGTGAAGCCACACAGGTTGAAGAAATTACTACTTTAAAAATAGTTTCTGTAAAATAATAATTCTCCATCACAATATTTAGCAAGTATCCCCAAGATTTATTATTATTATTATTAAGAGTTCTTGATGAGAGAAGGAAATCCTATATTTTAGTGGATCAGATTACATTTTAAAAGTGAATTCAGCTCACTTGAGACTTGAAGGAGAAATTTCCCAGAAAAATATTGTTAAGGAGGTACTTGCCATTTTTTGATGGTGAAAATCAGACATTTCCAAACATCAGAATATGAAATTACAAATGTTATTATATGGTATTATAATAAAAAGCAGCTATTCTTGTTTTGCAAAATTGGTCGTTTTGTGCACACACACACACACACACGCGCGCGCGCGCACACACAACAATTGCTTTTCCTTACCAATACATATGAATGAGAGTGATTTTGACTGTCAGGCTGGGAGCCGGTTTTGCTTCCCAAGAGACCCCAGCTAGGTATTGCGTGTAACTGTACAAAAGTAAGCTTTCACTACAGCGAGGATTAACCTGTGTCGGTCTTCCACGATTGGAGGCACACCCTACCCTGCTCTGCTCCCCTGCCAGCGGAAATAACATGAAGGAAACTTGAAACTGAATTTGTTACAAGCTTAAATTAATTGTAACAAGGTGACATGCGCTTTTACAATGTAACTTTTAAAAGTCATCCGAATACTAAATGAATCATGATTTCTTTAATCTCAGTTTGTACAAGAGGACTAAGTCTCAGGGAAGCGTCCTCTGTAGGTCACGTGTGAGGGGACACACTCCCCTGAGGTTGGAGCCCCTCCAGCTTGGCCTGGGGAAGGCTGCTGCTGCTAAGTTACTTCAGTCGTGTCCGACTCTGTGCGACCCCAGAGACGGCAGCCCACCAGGCTCCCCCGTCCCTGGGATTCTCCAGGCAAGAACACTGGAGTGGGTTGCCATTTCCTTCTCCAATGCATGTAAGTGAAAAGTGAAAGTGAAGTTGCTCAGTCGTGTCTGACTCTTAGCGACCCCATGGACTGCAGCCCACCAGGCTTCTCCGTCCATGGGATTTTCCACGCAAGAGTACTGGAGGGGGTGCCATTGCCTTCTCCAGCAGAGCCCCGAAAATATGCGGGTTAGGGTCCTCAGGAAGCCCTCACCCGGTGAACGCCTGACGCTAACACAGAGGAGCTCCCGTAGCGGCCCTTGTGGCCCCTCCCCTCACAGAACCGCTTGTTTTTCCCTTGATCACTTTTATACTGCGTATTAGGAAATACTGTAATCTTAGCCCGTAAAAGACAAAGTTTTTCTATAAGAACCAACCGGTAAAATTACATTAAGCGTAAAGGAAATTATTTTAATTCATAACTAAAACTAATCTAATAAAAAGTGACTTTGAACCCTACTGGATTGAATTACAGTGATTTTTGTTTCTGTAATTTTATTTAAAAGATCCTGGCATCCGCCTTTTCATAGACAAGAGAGATGGATGCCTTTTGGTTATTCTTGCAGATCAGAGAAGGAACCAGAGGCCCCAGGAGCCCCTTCCTACAACCTCAGATCCCACAAGGCCACCCTGAGCATCTGTGGACATCTGGAGACCCCTCCTCAGAACAATGCATCAAATGCACAAAATAAAATTCACAGGAAAACAGTCCAACTTAGGAATATAGTTATCACCTTTTTAAAATGATGAACTAAAACGTGAAGTTAAAAAGCACGACTTTATTGACACATTTAGTATCAAGACCTAGTTAGTGGGGTCCAGTGGCTAAGACTCCATGCTCCCAATGCAGGGGCCCAAGTTCCATCCCTGGTCAGGGAGCTAGATTCCACAGCCAAATAAATAAAAATAAATATTAAAAAGAAATCTATTTACTGTCCTAACTGGACATAGAAAGAAACTGATGACATTTCAAGCTATCCACAACTGTTGCGTGAGTTTTAAATGTCTGGGATTTCTCTTGGTAACAAAATGAAAGCAATGCTAAATCTGCTCTGCTCTGTTACTTCCAAGCACAACTAAATGAAGTGCTGAACTGCAGTTAGGAGTTAATGAAAATAAAGACAGCTTTTGCATCTAAGCTTATGTTCCCTTGAGGATTCGTGGCCCCTGGAGCCCATGGCTCTAGGTGTTGAGAGCTGTCTTGGGAAAGAACTTAAGTCTTACCACACAGCTCATGGCCAGGACCTCTGGGGATGAGGTTCAGGACCCCAGCATGTAGCTCAGTCATGGTCTTGTTGGGTGGACTTGGGATAAAGCCATGGACCTCACGCAGGGGCTGGCTGCACCCCAACCCCTCTTCCCAAGCCTGCTTCCCACCTGAGCCTCAGTTGCCTCACCTGAAAATGACCCCACATCACAGGTGTATTATGATGCTCAAAGGAAATGATGGCCGCAGGTGCCTTGCATACAGGAGGTGATCAATAGATGCTTCTTCTTATAAAAGTAGAATTTTATTGAAATAAACATAAGAAAAGTACAACCAGCGATCCAGAAGTGGTTTCCCATCAATATCCATCACAGGAAGCAATCTGCTTTCATGAGTATTAGTATTTCCGAGTGATACTGACATTCAGTTGGTTCGATTTTTTTTTCTTTGTTTGATCAGAGTTTTATAATATTCACAAAAATCACAGTGCAGCCCCCTCTTTGCTCTCTCAGAACTGTCACCTACCCTTGTGGACTCTTGTCATCACCTGCTGACTCTCCATCATCAAGTCATTTTATATTGTTAAGAGTTGATTTCTAATACAAACCATGATTGTGTTATCCAAGCACAGGTTTGAGAGCTTTTTCAGCTTTACAGCCTTGCTCTCCAAGAACCCTCTTTGTTAGCAGTATCTTTAAATTACCTTAATTTCTGCTGCTGCTGTTAGAAAATCACATTGAAGAATATAATTATTTCACACATTTATCTTCTCTCAATCACATCTTGGTTGAGATGCTTTCTTTATTACAGAATTTGAAGTCCATATGAAAACTTTGGGGCTTCCATTTTGTTTCAAGATGAAAAGCTGAGTCAGAAATCAAATTTTAAATGTTTTCAAATGCTGTGGTTTCCAGTAGTTATCACAGGTCACACAGAATGAACACAAATTGCCTCAGTACAACTGAAAGAGAGTTTCACTTAGTGATTCTTTGCCTGACTGATAACCTTTAGAGAAAGTCTTTTCTTTTTTTTTTTTAGAGTGTATATACATGTATATTTGTGTATATATATATTTACTTATATATATATGAATAAGTATACATAGGTATTTATGTATATATATATACACACACACACACACACGTGTATACATCCTTGTCCCTCATTGGCTATTATAAAATATTGATTGTAGTTCTCTGTGCTATACGTTAGATCCCTGTTTTTAATCTGTTTTATATGTTGTAGCGGTATGTATGCTAATCCCAAACTCAAGGGAAAGTCTTTCTTTAATGAAATTCATAAGAAGTGTAGTTGAAATGTTCAACCCACCTATGTATACAATATATTACAATAATTGGAAGATAATCAACATCAAACACCAATCTTCTCTTATTGCTTGGTCAGCTAAGGCTCTGAGCATTGGCCTGGAAACTGGGCTAAGGCGTCCTGCATTTGACAAAAGAGTGACTAGATGTCTTCGGGGTTTTTCCAGCTCTTAAGACTCCGATGAATGGAGCCAGCATTCTCAGGAGGAGAGGGAATAGTGTACGGTTCGTTGGTCCTCCAGGATGTTTGTGTTCTTTCTGTTGTACTCCCACTGATTTCCCGCAAACTTAGCAATACTGAAATCTGAAATTCAACCTCTGAGATCACCAGAGACATGAAGCCCCCTCCCATCCCCAGGGGCTCTCAGCTTGCAGGGTGCATCAGTCTAAGAAGCTGCTTCGTGGAAGTAGATTCTGTAACAACATCTAAATCACTGTGTGGGCCTGGGTGGTGTTGCCATAACTACCCCTGTAGGTTGGTAATGTTTTCAGCACTGTAGTCAGCAAATAGAAACGGTTCTACCCAGCACTGCTCAGACTGTTTATTTCACAGGCATTTATGTCTCTTTTCCCCTCCTGTAAACTCATTATTTGGCTGTCATTGAACCTTCTGGTTGAGATCATTTAGTTGCCCTACCCTAAGAAAGGCTTCGCAGATGTCGTTAATGGTAAAGAACCCGCCTGCCAATGCAGGAGATGTAAGAGATGAGGGTTCAGTCCCTGGGTTGGGGAGATCCTGGAGGAGGAAATGGGAACCCACTCCAGGATTCTTTCCTGGAGAATCCCATGGATAGAGGAGCCTGGTGGGCTACAGTCCATAGGGTCACAAGGAATTGGACATGACTGAAGCAATTTAGCACACACCCCAAGAAAAAATATCAATAGCCCTCAATCTGCAGCTTGGCCCCAACCATGTACCACTTAGAAGTCTCAGAGGACAGCTGATCACCCCATTCAGATGAGGAGGCACCTAGCAGCTGTTGGTCAACCCCTGACTTGATTGCCCTTGGGGCTAAGATGCCTCACAAGAACAGACGACCATTGTTTAACCTTTTCGGGGTGTTTGAAGAAGGGATAGATGGTCTCATGCCGTCTCTGTGGCCAGGAGAAACCCAAGGTCTTCAGAGCTGGGTCTTGATCAGCGCCCAACCCAGAAAGACACCCACAGCCCAGAACTCTAAGCTCAAATCTGGAAGGAAGTGTAGGAAGGATGCAGCCAATGTCAGGAGGTGAGAGCCACAGGTCTGCGTGGAGGAAGGAGTGAGCATGCTAGCCAGCAGGGCTCTCTGATAGACATGGACAAGCCAGATCGTGGAGGAAGGAGTGAGCATGCTGGCCAGCAGGGGCTCTGATAGAAGTGGACAAGCCAGATTGTGGAGGAAGGAGTGAGCATGCTGGCCAGCAGGGCTCTCTGATAGACGTGGACAAGCCAGATCCCCACCTCGGAGCAGTGCTTGCATTCAGCATTGCTGCTGACAGAGCACTTCTCCTGCGGCTTCCTGGGGATCCAAGATGAGAAGAAGGCCAGCCTGAGGAGCAGGGCAGACTAGCAGACCCAAGGGTACAGTAAGTGCCTGTTTTATTGAGCTCCCAAGGGCAATGTCATTGAACCAGACCATTACTCCTCAAGTGGGGACTAGGAGCTTAGTGATAATTTCCAAGAGGGATTTTCTCTCCCTATTGTCTCATTCTGTAGCATCATTAAGTAGGTGTTGTCAAATATTCAAGTTTGAGGGCTACTAATTAGAAAGATCACTTCTTAACAAATAGGTGGGGGAAAAGTGGAAACAGTGACAGATTTTATTTTCTTGGGCTCCGAAATCATTATAGTCTGTGACTGCAGCCATGCAATTAAAACACACTTGCTTCTTGGCCAAAAAGCTATGACAAACCTAAACAACGTATTAAAAAGCAGAGGCATCATTTTCCCTACAAAGGTCCATGTAGTCAATGCTATGGGTTTTCCAGTAGTCATATCCAGATATTAGTTGGACCATAAAGAAAGATGAGCACCAAAGAATTGGTGCTTTTGACCTGTGGTGCTGGAGAAGACTCTTGAGAGTCCCTTGGACTGCAAGGAGATCAAACCAGTCGATCCTAAAGGAAATTAACCCTGAATATTCACTGGAAGGACTGATGCTGATGCTGAAGCTGAAGCTCCAATCCTTTGGCCACCTGATGCAAGGAGCTGATTCACTGGAAGTGACCCTGATGCTGGGAAAGATTGAGGGCAGGAGGAGAAGTGGACGACAGAGGATGAGATGGTTGGATGGCATCACCGACTCAATGAACATGAGTTTGAGAAAATTCTGGGAGACAGTGGAGGACAGGGAAGCCTGGTGTGCTGCAGTCCACGGGGTTGCAAAGAGTCAGACACAACTTAGTGACTGAATAAAAACAATAACAATTAGGAAGAAGACAGTCTGCCAGGAAGGGCTGGACAGAATGAACTTGTTACAGGACTCCTCGAGGTAAAAGACCACCCTACTAGTGTGCATTCAGGACAGAAGGAGCCTTGTCCAGAATTCCTGTGGAGCAATCCCCAGAGTCAATGGAAACTTCCATTCTGTGCCATTGAATTAAGTTGACCCAAAAAGTTAAAGGAAAATGTAAGATTTCTGCCACAAGGAAACACTTCTGACATGTCAGCTTTCTAAACCTATGGTGAATTTCATAATTTGTTTGGTCTTCAGAAGAACAATGCAGTGTTATTAACTAGTCTTACAAGTCAAGCATAGTTTGAGTGATAGAATTTTTCATCTTACAAGTCAAGTGTAGTTTGAGTGACAGAATTTTTCATAAGTCATCTTTCAGAAGTGTGAATGTCTAAATCACCCATTTATTTGCTCCTCAGTATTTCCCTTTCTTTTTCATGTTATTTTCTCTACATAATTACAGTGAATATTGGTGTATTGTACCCAATCTTCATTTTCCCCATTTCCTGCCAATCTCATTTATCCCACTACTCTCTGCCAGGCTTTTAAGTCAGTTCAGTTCAGTTCAGTCACTTAGTCATGTCCGACCCCATGAATCTCAGCACTCAAGGTCTCCCTGTCCATCACCAACTCCCGGAGTTCACCCAAACTCATGTGCATCGAGTCGGTGATGCCATCCAGCCATCTCATCCTCTGTCGTCCCCTTCTCCTCCTGCCCCCAATCCCTCCCAGCATCAGGGTCTTGTCCAGTGAGTCAACTCTTCACATCCGGTGGCCAAAGTACTGGAGTTTCAGCTTCAGCATCAGTCCTTCCAATGAACATCCAGGACTGGTCTCCTTTAGGATGGACTGGCTGGACCTCCTTGCAGTCCAAGGAACTTGCAAGAGTCTTCTCCAGCACCACAGTTCAAAAGTATCAATTCTTTGGTGCTCAGCTTTCTTCACAGTCCAACTCTCAGATCCATACATGACTACAGGAAAAACCATAGCCTTGACTAGACGGACCTTTGTTGGCAAAGTAATGTCTCTGCTTTTGAATATGCTATCTAGGTTGGTCATAACTTTCCTTCCAAGGAGTAAACATCTTTTAATTTCATGGCTGTAATCACCATATGCAGTGATTTTGGAGCCCCCAAAAATAAAGTCTGACACTGTTTCCACTGTTTCCTCATCTGTTTCCCATGAAGTGATGGAACCAGATGCCATGATCTTTGTTTTCTGAATGTTGAGTTTTAAGCCAACTTTTTCACTCTCCTCTTTCACTTTCATCAAGAGGCTTTTGAGTTCCTCTTCACTTTCTGCCATAAGGGTGGTGTCATCTGCATATCTGAGGTTATTGATGTTTCTCCCTGAAATCTTGATTCCAGCTTGTGCTTCTTCCAGCCCAGCATTTCTCATGATGTACTCTGCATATAAGTTAAATAAGCAGGGTGACAATATACAGCCTTGATGTACTCCTTTTCCTATTTGGAACCAGTCTGTTGTACCATGTCCAGTTCTAACTGTTGCTTCCTGACCTGCATATAGGTTTCTCAAGAGGCAGGTCAGGTGGTCTGGTATTCCCATGTCTTTCAGAATTTCCCACAGTTTATTGTGATCCACACAGTCAAAGGCTTTGGCATAGACAATAAAGCAGAAATAGTTGTTTTTCTGGAACTCTCTTGCTTTTTCCATGATCCAGCAGATGTTGGCAATTTGATCTCTGATTCCTCTGCCTTTTCTAAAACCAGCTTGAACATCTGGAATTTCACAGTTCATATATTGCTGAAGCCTGGCTTGGAGAATTTTGAGCATTACTTAACTAGCATGTGAGATGAGTGCAATTGTGTGGTAGTTTGAGCATTCTTTGGCATTGCCTTTCTTTGGGATTGGAATGAAAACTGACCTTTTCCAGTCCTGTGGCCACTGCTGAGTTTTCCAAATTTGCTGGCATAATGAGTGCAGCACTTTCACAGCATCATCTTTCAGAATTTGAAATAGCTCAACTGGAATTCCATCACCTCCACTAGCTTTGTTCATAGTGATGCTTTTAAGTCAGTAAGTCACAATATTTACAGAGAGGTAGCATATTAGAAGGAAAAGGCAATGGCACCCCACTCCAGTACTCTTGCCTGGAAAATCCCATGGACTGAGGAGCCTGGAAGGCTGCAGTCCATGGGGTCGCTAAGAGTTGGACGAGACTGAGTGACTTCACTTTCACTTTTCACTTTCATGCATTGGAGAGGGAAATGGCAACCCACTCCAGTGTTCTTGCCTGGAGAATCCCAGGGATGGGGGAGCCTGGCGGGCTGCCATCTATGGGGTCGCACAGAGTTGGACACGACTGAAGTGACTTGGCAGCAGCAGCATATTAGAAAATATTTCAGAATGCTCTAGAAGGTTTCACTCTGAGGTTGGCTGAGTGAACCCTTTGAACCCTTTGAAACGTATTCCTTGCAAACCTTAAGCAGGTGCCATGTGTTAAGTTTAACATACAGTGATTCCAGTATTATTTTGACTTAATAAAACTTTTACTGTTGTACAAACCAGAAGAATGTGCAGCAGACAGTCTGGGGAAAGGGTTTGGTAGCAACTGGAAGAGGAGAGAAGGCCACCAGTGCAGAGGAGGGTGGAGTTTCCTCCGTGCTGGGCCTTGGGTGGAGCACCCCTCCAGTTCTTTATGCTGCCTGTTGCTGCTAAGTTGCCTCAGTTCTGTCTGACTCTTTTCAACTCTGTGGACTGTAGCCCCCCAGACTCCTCCGTCCATGGGATTCTCCAAGCAAGAATACCGGAGTGGGTTGCCATTTCCTCTTCCAGGGGATCTTCCTGACCCAGGGATGGAACCCGTGTCTGTTACCTGTCCTGCCTTGGCAGGTGGGTTTTTACCACTAGTGCCACCTGGGAAACCCTCTTTACACTGGTATAGACTGCAAGGTTACCTGTTCTGACACTGCACTGGCCTCAAGCCATGCTCTGGCCAGGGGAACCAGGTGCCAGGCCTTGATTCAAAGATCTCCTCAAACCCAGTTAGGCTTAGTTAGCATTTGTATTATGATTTTATACTGAAATTTTGTTCCAGAAGATTCTAAGTTTTCTGTGGAATCTCGGAATTAAGCAGAGTTGGGGAAACACATTGACCTGTAGACCCGGATTTCAGTGCTGCTTACTGAGCTGTGATGACATTTGGTATTTCCTTGGCATGCAACCAGATCTCTCCCCAATATAGCATGGTTTAAAGTCCTGTGCTGGGAACACTGAAGGGCTTCCCTGGTGGCTCAGATGGTAAAGAATTCAACTGCCATGCAGGAGATCTAGCTTCAGTCCCTGGTTTGGGGAGATCCCGTGGAGCAGGGAATGGCTGCCCACTCCGGTATTCTTGCCTGGAGAATCCCATGGACAGAGGAGCCTGGTGGGCTACAGTCCACGGGGTCACAAAGAGTAGGTCACAACCAAGCACAGGGGACAAGCACAGGAGCTAAAGCTATGAGAGACTCAAAATCCTGCATCTCACGAAATTCCAAAGTCAAGGTGGTGAGCCGTCTCATCAGTGGGAAATCCCCTCATTCAGATCCTGTGGGATTGCTCAGCATGCAGACTGTTCGTGTGTCTGTAGGGTTCCGAAGGCCTTTATCAGAAGTAGCTGATTTCACTGTCTCCTACGTGAGGTTTCTTGTCCAATTCTGGCTGCCTTTCCTAGTCGGAGCTGAACAGGATTGGTCATGTGGAAGTCAGAACAAACCCCTGCCAGCCCTCCCCGGGGGCTCGGAGGCTCTGGGGTCAGCGAAGGCGGCCTTTGCAGGCCTTCCCGCTGGGCTGTGCGACCCCGCCCCAAGTGTGCACTCGAGCCTCAGGCTACCCTGAGTCAGACTAGCGCCCCCGCAGTGGGAGCATCTCCCTAGAGGAGGAGTACCTTCTCCCGGGGGGAGCACTTTGGTGCGGCTTCCAGGGGGCTTGTGGGGCCATGGGGATTAGCCCAGCCCTTCCGCCTAGTAGACACCCCATAGCTATTATAGAAGGAAGTTGAGTTCGTAACCTTCCAGTAGCCAAGACCGTGAATCATCAAAGAAAGATTAAAGGTGTTGAGTGCACTGTAATTACAGTGTCAGTAAGGTGGACATTTTTAGCAACAGGCACTCCATCAAGATGATGTTTCTGGTTGACACTGAGTATCGAAATAATTTCACCCCCTGCAACGTGAGCATCCCAGGTGATCTGAATTTTTTGTTTCTCCTCTAAACACCAAATGATCCTGGTGTCTTAGTAAATGAGAATTCCTCTCATGAGCTTTTTAATCATGTGCCCTTGAAGTGTCCTCATTCGATTTGCCAGAAAACAGACCACAGGGACACTCATGAAGGCTGGCATTTAGAGTCCAGGAAAGAGTGAGCGAGGGTCCTGCCCACTGTCCTCAGATGATCAGTCCGCATGGAGGGCTGGATCTTTATTTTGTCAAGTAAGTTTAATGGGAAAGAGCTCCCCTGTAAATGTCTGTCTCTCTGTGGTCTTCACCTGATTGGGGTTTCGATGAGGCCAGATCATTTCATTCTGTCCTCTCCCCCTCCTTCCTCTCAGCAGTGACTTTCCTTACACGAGTCTGCCCTGGGCTGTATTATTATGGGAGGGCTGCGGCAGCCAGCAAGCGCCACAGTCTGGGTGGCTACACAGCAGACATTTATTTGTCACAGTCCTGGAGGCTGGAAGTCAGACCACGGTGTCCACAGGGCTGGTCTCCTTGGAGGCTTTGCTTCTTGGTGTGTAGACGGCCGTCTCCTCAGTGTCCTCACGTGCCCGTCCCTGTGTGTGTGTCCTGATCGCCTCCTCTTAGTAATGCAGCATGTAAAGGGAAAGTCGCTCAGTCACATCCAACTCTTTGCGATCCCATGGACTATACAGTCCTTGGAATTCTCCAGGCCAGAATCCTGGAGTGGGTAGCCATTCCCTTCTCCAGGGGTATCTTCCCAACCCAGGGATATGAACCCAGATCTCCCGCATTGCAGGCGGATTCTTTACCAGCTGAGCCACAAGGGAAGCCCAAGAATACTGGAGTGGCATCAGTTCAGTTCGGTTCAGTTGCTCAGTCGTGTCCGACTCTTTGCCACCCGATGGACTGCAGCACACCAGGCCTCCCTGTCCATCACCAACTCCCAGAGTCTACCCAAACTCATGTCCATTGAGTCAGTGATGCCATCCAGCCGTCTCATCCTCTGTGGCATAACCCTGTTTATTTAAGAATGTATTCCAATTTCAAATGGCACTGTTCAGCAATGCAAGGCTGCAAGTACATCTGCAGCCACCTAATACCAGGACACCAGTCAGGTGGGATCAGGGCCCCTCCAATGACCTCACTTTACCTTACTTACCTCTGTACAGACCTTGTCTGCACAGTCACATTCTGAGATCCTAGGGGTGAGGGCTTCCACATACAAATGTTGGGAGACATGGCTGAGCCCGTAACAGAGTCTTTCTTTCACACCGTATCGGTTTTGGCCGCTTGTTCTCCTCTCGTGACCTGGCTTTCCGGTTTCCCGTCTCCTGTCATTGTCCGGAGGCCCAGCACCTCCTCCGCGGCAAGCCCCTGGAGCGAGCGTCGGGATGTTTCTCATTTCACGGGCCCTGTTCCTCCCACAGCATCCCATGCACACGTTCCTCCTCATTGGCATGAGGTTCCTGTTTTCTTCGCTTTTTCAGAATGCCTTGTTTGTTTGCTTTCCTTAAAGATTATAATTGCCTTCATTTTTTTTCATGCTTTTCTTCTCTTCCTGAAAGATTCTTTCTGGCCCTGTGGGCTGTGGCCTTCTCCCCCTGCTTTTATCAAACCAGGGATTGAGGGCCCGCCATTTCCCTGGTGCTCACCCCAGCCCCCTGTTATTCTCCGCACCTCATGACTTTTGCCCCCCTTTTCTTTTCATGATGTTTGAACATCTCCCCATCCCTGCTCCCACGTGGCTCCCTCCCCTCCACTTGGCCCCTGCTTGACTGGAATGTGCTTCTCCCTCCCGGCTGTCCAGCCATCACTGCCTCCCATGTTTCATCCACCCTGGACCAGCCACTCACCCTTCTGTTTCTCTCTGGGTCGGTGTTTCCTCTCCTCCGCTTCGCCCAGGTGCCTCCTTCTCCTTCAGCATCTCCATCAGCCCTGCGAGCAGGTGTCTTAGAAAAGGGGTGCTGTGCCCTGTGCATCTGTCGGGGGGTCTACGGAGGCAGAGGACCCTAGAGGGTTTGCTGTCGGGAAGGCAGTGTGGACATGCTGGGTGGACCGAAAGGGAGAGATGCTGATGTGCTGATGATTTATTTGAAACCACAGCTTGAGATTCAGCCATCCTGGAAGGCCACATTAATGGACCAATTGAGGTCAAAATTGGAGTGAGTATGCTTTAATCAAACTGATTTTTATGCTGATGCGCCCAAGTTGTTGCATTTTTTTAAATTAAAACCGATATTTATTGTTGTAGATGTCTCTTGACCAAACTTAGATGTAGGATGCTTTCTGAAAACCCTAATTTCCATTTTTATGGTAATTCTATCACTCAGTCTATGAGAAAACAATTCTTCATTGTTAAATTTATTGATCATGTCTCAAACAAGCCCCTAAGAGTTTGGGGGGATAATACGTCAGAGGCAAGGTTTATCAGGGAAAACTGTTTATCCAACCATTTGCACTGTGCATGCATTCTTGTTTTATTCAAAAGTAGAGGAATTCATTAAAATATCCCCAAGTATCTCTACCAGCCTGAGAACAGGCCAGGACAGCCCTTCTTGGTGACAACTCCTGGCAGAAGTGAATATAATTTATACACAAGGCCACGCTTCTCCTTCCAGCATCCTGAATGCCTTGTTCAGCTCCAGGCCGACTAAACAAGCCCTCCCATCTCTGGTTCTCTTGGAACGCGGAACTCTGCAGGGCAAGGCGGGCTTGGTTTCATGGCCAACATTGACAGAGGTCAGGAACACTGTACAGACTCTTCCTGAATGAATCTCTTCGATCACAATTATGTTCGTCTGCGTGTCCAGATGAAATGCTTTGCAGATGACGGACACGCAGCATCTTTTCCACAACTGATTGCCAAGACCAACTGACCCCAGATGTTACACAAGCAGAGGGATTTTTCCATAAACTTCACAAATATCAGAGTCTAACAAAATGTCATAAGACTGAAGCCTTAATACATATAATCCAAGGCATCTTATAAAATAAAAATTCATGTTTAAAGTATTACGGTAATTTTCTTACTCAAACAGCATACACTTAGATATTTACATTTTAATTTAGGAATGATGTTGCTGACTTTCACAGGATCATAGTTAAAATGATCTGTGGGCTTTTTTTCCTTCCACTTAATGCAGTTAACCACAAAAAGCCAATTAAGTGAAAAACAACAAATGGGTGTTCTCTGTAGCAGCCGGCTTTGATCTTTCCCCATGATATCATGATTTATTAGAGAAGTAGATGGCTCTAATTCAGTTCAATTTAACAACAGTTATTGAGTTGGAGTCAAATGCCCTTATGAGATTAAAGTAGGACCAGGGAATGTTTTATTTTTTAATTTATTTTTAATTTATTGTAGTGAAATATAGTTGATTTACAGTGTTGTGCTAGTTTCTGCTGTACAGCAAAGTGATTTATGTGTATATATATATATATATATTCTGCTTGTATATTCTTTTTCATATTCTTTCCACTATGGTTTATCAGAGGACATTGAATATAGTCCCCTGTGTGATACCGTAGGCCCTTGCTGTTTATCCGCCCTATACATACTCGTTTGAATTGCTAATCCCAATCCCCCAATCCATCCCTCCCTCACCCCTTCGCCCCTTTTGCAACCACAAGTCTGTTCTCTCTGTCTGTGAGTCTGCTTCTGGTTCACACATAAGTTCATTTGTGTTGTGTTTATCCCATAGGGCTTCCCCGATAGCTCAGTTAGTAAAGAACCTGCCTGCAAAGGAAGGTTTGGTTCCTGTGTTGGGAAGAGACACTGGAGAAGGGATAGGTTACCTACTCCAGCATTCTTGGGCTTCCCTTGTAGCTCAGCTGGTAAAGAATCTGCCTGTAATGCAGGAGACCTGAGTTTGATCCCTGGGTTGGAAAGATCCCCTGGAAAAAGGAAACGCTACCCACTCCAGTATTCTGGCCTAGAGAATTCCATGGACTATACAGACCATGGTGTCTCAAAGAGTCAGACACGACTGAGCGACTTTCGCTTCAGACCCCACATATAGGTGATATCATAGTATTTGTCATTCTCTGTCTGAACTACTTCATTTAGTATGACCATCTCTAGATCCAGCCTTGTTACTCCAAAGGGCATTATTGGTTTTATGGCTGAGTAATATTTTATTGTATATACATGCCACATTTTCTTTATCCATTCACCTGTGGATGAATGGGCTTCCCAGGCAGTGCTAGTGATAAAGAATCCACCTGCCAGTGGAGGAGACGTAAGAGATGTGGGTTCGATCCCTGAGTTGGAAAGATCCTTCGGAGGAAGGCATGGCAACCCATTCCAGTGTTCTTGCCTGGAGAATCCCGTGGATAGAGGAACCTGGCGGGCTACAGCCCACGCGGTCACAGAGAGTCGGACACGACTGAAGCGACTTGCTCAGCACAGCCTCTTCTTTATTCACTCATCTGCCGATGGGCACTTAGGTGGCTTCCATTCTTGGGTGTGATAAACAGTGCTTCTGTGAGCATAGGGGCACTTGCATCTTTTCACATTAGAGTTTACATCTTTTCTGGGTGTGTGCCAGGGAGCAGGATTGCTGGATCGTATGGCAGCTCTATTTTTAGCTTCTAAGGAACCCCCTATTTAGTTTCTAAGGAGCCCCAGACTGTTCTCCAGAGCGGCTGCACTGGTTTGCATCCCACCAACAGTGGAGGTGTGTTCCTTCTTCCAGGAGACGTTTCATGATACTCAGACAAGAGCCCGCATCAGTCCATGGCAATCAGAGCCCAACAGTGCGTGAGCTGCCGAGGGGAGCCAAGACTCAGGTGTGCTTCTGTGCCCGGCACTGAGTCCAGAGGCTCGAAGGTCCCTACAAGGTAGCACACAGCCTGATGCCTTTGTCCCCTACTCTCAGAAGACTGCCCTTCCCAGAGGGTGGCCAGCTGTGGCCTTTGTCCACTCAAGGCAAGACTTGTGATGACACACTTATATGATGCTATTGCAGTTTTTAATCATATTTTTGTTTTTATTCTTACCATGAATATCAAGGGCTCAGTGTTTCCTGAAGGGGCCAGGAAAAGCATGGATTTTGTGATAATGCGCAAAATTTTAATGTTATACATTGTTTTATCTAACATGTAAAATTCTGAGCTTTTTTCTGATTATAGAAAGTATTACATACTTATTGTACAAAATCCATCCAATAGCAGAATGTACAAAATAGGGAATGAACAGATCCAGAATTCTACCTGCCAGAAATAATGATTTTTTTACACACACACACACCACACATACACACGTGAGCTCACACACACACGCACACACACACAGTTGCACCAGTGTAACAGCTTCCACAGTAATGGCATCGTGCTGTGTGTGTGATGGTCTGAAGTCCACACGTCTTTTCTCACCAGTGCACCACGCACGTCTAAACATTAGGTTGCTGAGCCCGAGCAGGTCGCTCCGCAAGGCTGCCAAGCGCCCCAGGTGTGGAGTCGTGGGCTCCGGAGCTGCCCACAGAGCAGCCTTCTCTCTTATCGTTCTTGTGCATCACAGTCACTCCCCTGCGATTGTGTTGCCATGAAAGACCCTCCCAGAAGCAGGTCACTGGATCCGAGGGGGTGGGCACACATATGGATGGGACAGTGTTGTCAAACTGCCTGTCATCAGGGCCACTCTAGGCTGCGTCCCACCAGCAGCGTGAGCTTGACGCCTCTCCACACCCCTGTGCTTGTTATTCCAATGCATACTTCCTGGTCTCACTGACAAAACAGATCTGGTTCTTTCTTAAACCCTGCACTGAACTGCCTCCCTGTTTGTTTATCTGCCTCTGTATTTGCTTTTTTAATCGCGTTCTGGTTTATTTCAGGGCCGTGTTAGTTTCAGGTTATAGCACAGTGATGCAGCTCTGCATGTATATGCATACATGCATTCCTTTTCAGGTTCTTTTTCCTCATAGGCTATTGCAAAATATTGAATATAGTCCCCTGTGCTGTACCGTAGGTCCTGGTTGTTTATTTTATATATTGTTGCTCAGTTGTGTCCAACTCTTTTCTACCCAGTGGACTGCAGCACGCCAGACTTTCCTATCCTTCACTATCTCCCAGAGTTTGCTCAAACTCATATCCATTGAATCAGTGATGCCATCCAACCGTCTCATCCTCTGTCATCCCCTTCTCCTCCTGCCCTCAATCTGTCCAAGCATCAGGGTCCTTTCCAATGAGTAGGCTCTTCCCATCGCATGACCAAAGTGTTGAAGCTTCAGCATCAAGTATGTATTTGTTCATCTCAAGCTCCTAATTTATCCACTCTCCCTTTTCCCCTTTTCTAACCATAATTCTTTTTCTATATCTGTGGGTCTATTTCTGTTTTGTAAATACATTCATTGATATCTGTTTTTTTTTCCCACATCTAAGGGATATTATATGATATTTGTCTTTCTCTGTCTAACTTCATTAAGTATGAAAATCTCTAGGTCCTGTAAAAACATTTCTTTTGTAAAACTGAGGTATAGCATCTGTATTCGTCTGCTAGGGCTGCCGTAACAACATACCACAGACCAGGCGGCATTTATTTTCCCATCGTTCTGGAGGCTGCAAGTTCAATATCAAGGTGTGGGCAGGGTCAGTTTCTGCTGAGGCGTCTCTCCCTGTAAGTGGGCATCCCTCTGTGCCTGTCTGCACCCTAATGTCCTCTGCCCATAAGGACCCCAGGCCTATAGGACTAGGGCTTGCTTCGGACTTCCCAGTTCTTCCCAGGTGGCGCTAGTGGTAAAGAATCTGCTGCCAATTCAGGTACATGTAAGAGACGCAGGTTCAACCCCTGGGTCGGGAAAATCCCCTGGAGAAGGACATGGCAACCCACTCCAGTATTCTTGCCTGGAGAATCCCATGGACAGAGGAGCCTGGTGGGCTACAGCCCATGGGGTCACAGAGAGTTGGACACGACTGAGCAACTAACACTTAACACCTCACTAGTGACCTCATTAACCTCGTGCGTGCTGTGTGCTCAGTCGCTCAGTCATGTCCGACTCTTGCGACCCTGTAGACCGTAGCCCACCAGGCTCCTCTGTCCATGGGATTCTCCAGGCAAGAATACTGGGGTGGGTTGCTATTTCCTTCTCCAGGGATCCTCCCCACCCAGGAATCGAACCTGAGTCTCTTGTGTTGCAGACAGACTACCGACTGAGCTATGAGGGAAGCCCTGATTAACCTTAATTACCACTATAAAGGCCAAATTTCTAAGTAGAAATAAGGGCCGAGATCAGCTGAGGATCTGAAGACCTGACGGGGTAAGGACCTGCTTCCTGGATCACTTACATTCTGGGCCCTGGTGGCTGCTGGCTGGGCCACCCCGTCCCCCGGGCTCTCTGGGGAGCATCTGGCCTCCCTTGGAGGGAACTGGAGAGAGAGCAAGAGAGTGTGCCCGCAGCAGAGGCCCTGTCCCAGAAGGGACATCCCATCAGCTCTGCCGTGATCTGTGCATGTGACAAGTGACAGGTCCTGGCCATACTCACGTTGCAGGTCACCAGGGGCAGGAACCCCAGGAACAGGGATTTGGGGCCACCTTAGAGGCTCCAAAATCACTACAGATGGTGACTGCAGCCATGAAATTAAAAGACGCTTACTCCTTGGAAGGAAAGTTATGACAAACCTAGATAGCATATTCAAAAGCAGAGACATTACTTTGCCAACAAAGGTTTGTCTAGTCAAGGCTATGGTTTTTCCTGTGGTCATGTATGGATGTGAGAGTTGGACTGTGAAGAAGGCTGAGCGCTGAAGAATTGATGCTTTTGAACTGTGGTGTTGGAGAAGACTCTTGAGAGTCCCTTGGACTGCAAGGAGATCCAACCAGTCCATTCTGAAGGAGATCAGCCCTGGGATTTCTTTGGAAGGAATGATGCTAAAGCTGAAACTCCAGTACTTTGGCCACCTCATGCGAAGAGTTGACTCATTGGAAAAGACTCTGATGCTGGGAGGGATTGGGGGCAAGAGGAGAAGGGGACGACAGAGGATGAGATGGCTGAATGGCATCACTGACTCGATGGACGTGAATCTGGGTGAACTCCGGGAGTTGGTGATGGACAGGGAGGCCTGGCGTGCTGCTATTCATGGGGTCACAAAGAGTCGGACACGACTGAGCGACTGATCTGATCTGATCTGATCTAGAGGCTGCCCATTACAGGATGGGCCGTGTTTGCTGATCTGGTCAGTAAGGCTTTGTTTTCGTTACATTTTCTAAACAGTTATAGTTGACATATGGGAAAGCTGTCAAACTTTCACATATCCATAATATATTCATACAGATGTATGTCCATTTCCATCCCATTTTTACTGTGACTTCTTTCTTTTGGCCTCACGGGCAGAGAGAATTGGGTTAATCGTGGCCCACCCGTCCTTCTCTCTCTCGTCTTTTATTGAAGAAAAGATGCTGATGTTGCAGCAGTTTGGTCCATTCGTCTCTTCGCAGCAAGCACTGTGTGTGAAGACCCGTCTCCTCACACCTGCATCGCAGGATACACCCCTGTGTGCTCTTGCAGTAGCTTCATAAGTATATCTTTTGCATTTCAAGTGTGGTCCATTGGCTTTGTGGGCGATGAGAAGCCCAGCTTCTCCGTGTACTGCAGGGACCTAGCCATCCTCCACTGCCCTTTACTTTTTTGCCTTCATGATTATGTACAATCCCCACAAACATAAAGTCCTCGTGGGCTCCGCTCACCCATCTCCCTGCTCCTGCACGAACATTATTCTGTCTTAGGGACACAACCTCCTAGCTTGCTACTCTGTCCAGCGTCAGGTAGGACAAGACCCCCTCCCTGCTCTTCTCAGCCCTCTGTGGATCATTCATGTTGCATGTAAATTGTTTTCAACTGTTTGTCAAGAATTTTATCACAGTAGGGAGCTCTCGTTGCTGCAACAGAGCATGCCCGCAAATCTCAGTGTCAACGATGAGTGTGCATTTCCTGCACACGGTCTGATGGGGGCTGGCGCCACTTCCCACCATGTGTCTTCTCCATGGAGAGGATGTCAGGCACATTATCAGATTCCCAGCCACAGAGGACGAGGATGGCTGAGCATGGCAGCTCCTACTGGCTGCCCACAATGGATGTGCCAACCTGTCACTGTCCACTGGCCAGAACTAGCCACACGGCCACCATTCAGTGTGCAGGAGGTGGGAACACAGGGCAGGAATGCCGCCTACCCCATCAAGTTCCCCCAAAACAGCCACGTCTCAGGCTCAGCAAGTTGTACACATTAAATACAAACAGCATTGGCCCGTCAATCATGCCTTACAGGGGTTGAAAAAAATTGCTAAGCCTTTAGGATTTTCTGCGTAGGCAATTCTATCATCTGCAAATAACCAGATCAACAGGCGATTGCATCCCAGTGGCATGAAAAAACTCTTAATACCATGAAAGGCAGGCAAACAAAGCTGGAACCAAATGATCATTTTTTGCCACTTCAAATATCAAGATCGAGCAAGCTTGATTTTTGTATATTTGCATCACAACACAAGCCAACATGAACATCACATGACAAAGCCAGGATATTGTGAAAAATTGCCCTGTAACATTTAAAATATCACTGCAAAACATACCTGGTATTACCTTTCCCATTCCCAGGAAAAGGGCAGTTTTGATAATTTAATTCTTTCACTCCCTTTGATATCTAATTAGCACCTCCAAAATAAACCCTATCCCAAATTGTCGACTGTAAACATAACCATTGCATGAGCTGTTTTCAGTCAAGTGGAAGAAATTTGTCTTCTGTAAATGTTGACTTTGTTAAAGATGCTTATTGGAAACCTCTGATCAGAACTGGTGTGCTGGTTGGTTTTAAGTCTTCAGGGGCTTCCCTGGTGGCTCAGATAATAATGAATCTGCCTGCAGTAAGGGAGACCCGGGTTCCATCCCTGGGTTGGAAAGATCCCCTGGAGGAGAAAATGCCAACCCACTCCAGTATTCTTGTCTAGAGAAACCCATGGACAGAGGAGCCTGGTGGGCTAAAGTCCATGGGGTCACAAAGAGTCAGACACGACTGAGCAGCCAGCACTTCACTGCAGGGCTAAGAGCACTGGTCTGTGCTCACACTGTCGGGGTGGGACCATCCAGCACTGCCATCTGTGACACCATGGAGATGGCCCCTCCAGCAGGAGCGCTAGTCCTTAGGCTGTTACTCAGGACAAGAGCAGGCAGGGGGTGGCATGTGAGAACAAGGTCTCCTGTCATCAGATAAGGTTGGTATACCCTGGCCTACTCAGAGCCATTCAATTTCTTATGCTGATGATACGGTGATATTTCTTGTGAAAGCTGAGACGCACATCGGTCCTAGGATGCCAGGTTTGGTGCGGTGAGCTCCGAGTCTGATCCCAGCAGCTGGCTTGGGCGCTGTGGGCGCATCTTCAGTTGCTCAGCTGACCCGCCCCTTTTCGACCCCGTGGACTGTAGCCTTTGGGTCGCTGACGAACTCCTGTCTACCTCTGCTGACACAGAGAAGCCATTCGCCCCTTCATTCTCCACGGGATTATTTGCAAAATTATGACCGTGTCCACCTCCCAGGGGAGGATTAGATGAGCTGATGTGTGAGATGCCACATGGAGCGCCCACGTCCCACTTCGCTCTGGCATTCTGGCCAGGACACAAGGGAGCCTGTACCACATCAGTGCTGGTGACTCCCCTGGATCCCTGCTTCCCCCTTGGGAAGAGGCTGGACCACGCACGGGGCACTGGATATGTGGTCCTGTGATGCCTCCATGGAGGCCTTGGGTACCCGAGACCATGAGCTGGGATGCCTCAGCCTCATGTGTCCCTCCCAGCACACAGTGAGAAGGGGTTTGTTCCCCTCCAGTCTGTGCTGTGTGTTCACAGGTATATGAAAATATATCTGTGGGCATAAAATACATAATCACAGCTGACCTGAACTTGCCATACAGACTAACTCCATACATTATATCCATGGTTAAAATTAGGTATCCAGGGGACTTCCCTGGTGGTCCAGTGGTTAAGGCTCTGTGCTTCCAGTGCAGGGGCCCTGGGTTCAATCCCTGGTCGTGGGACTAAGATCCCACATGCTGGGAGGTGTGGCCAAAACATAAACAGGCTCCTCTGTCCATGGAATTCTCCAGGCAAGGATACTGGAGTGGGTTGCCATTCCCTTCTCCAGGGGATCTTCCCAACCTGGGCATTGAAGCTGGGGTCTCCCACATCGCAGGAAGATTCTTTATGGTCCCAGCCACCAGAGAAGCCCATTAGAAACTTAAGTTTCCGAAATGGAAATACAATTCTCTTAAGTTACAGTAGACTAGCACCTGAGAGCCAGTATGGCTTTCTCATGCTTCCCACCAAATGTCACCAAAGAGTAAAGCCAGTCTACTGACACCAGGTTGTGGTGAAGGACAGCACAGTGCTTTTTGTGAGGCATCCAACATGGGGCAAGGAGAATGGGCAGCCCATGGTCAAAAGACCCAAAGTCTCCAGTGGCATTCAGGGAAGGGTTTTAAAGACAATGTTTAGGGTGAGGGTCAAAGGTACCTGATCAGCTCATGGACCTGTTTTTTCATTGGTTGGTGGTGAGGTGGTTGTTGTAGTTCAGTTGCTATGTTGTGCCCAGCTCTTTGCGACCGCATAGACTGCAGTACGCCAGGCCTCCCTGTCCTTCACTGTCTCCCGGAGTTTGCTCAAACTCATGTCCATTGAGTCAGTGATGCCATCCAACCATCTCATCCTCTGTCATCCCCTTCTCCTCCTGGCCTCAATCTTTCCCAGCATCAGGGTCTTTTCTAATGAGTCAGCTTTTGCATCAGGTGGCCAAAGGATTGGAGCTTCAGCTTCAGCATCAGTCCTTCCAGTGAATATTCAGGACTGATTTCCTTCAGGATTGACTGGTTTGATCTCCTTGCTGTCCAAGGGACTCTTGGTGAAATAACCAAATATTGGGAGTCAACCTCATCAACCTTCTGGTTCCAGCGGGCCTGGGGTCTCCACGCTTGTAGGGAGCATACAGTTAACTTCTCCCACCTGGTGGGGGTTTAGTATCTGAAAAACAGCTTAAGGGTATAGCTCAGAATATTTTCTACAGTCCTCAGGGAGGAACTCAAGGCCCTCGACTTTGTTTTATGGCTGAACTATTATTGTTCTGTCTTATTTGACTGTTCCCCTTTGTGGGCTCATCGTTTGACTTCTCTGATTAAATTTCTTCTTTGGAACTCTGAGAAGGCCAAGAAGACTAACGTTTTTCTACAGACAAGAGACGGGGACACACAGAGGGGTGGGAGACAGCCTGTCCCTGGGAGGGGCCCACGCTGTCCTTGATCTTGTTCAGTCGCTCAGTTGTGTCCAACTCTTGGCGAGTCCTGCTTGGTTTCAAAAACTTAAACGATGATTCTTCAGAACATTTGATTATGCTGTTGTTTACTCAGAAATCTTTAAGAATTACCTTATTTAATTTGTATTACATTTTAGATGCCTTGAGAATATATTTGGGTTCAATTTGTATAGTTTTTGTTAGACTTAATAGCAAGTCCATCAAGTAAAAAGTTCACGTATCTGCAAAACACAGTTTGCATTGGATGTGCAAACATTATCTGTCGAATTTGTTTTTCCTCAAACGCTATGTCTTTATGAAAAGTATGAAAGTGTTAGTGGCTCAGTCGTGTCCAACTCTTTACCACCCCATGGACTATAGCCCACCAGTCTCCTCTATCCATGGAATTTTCCAGACAAGAATACTGGAGTGGGTAGCCATTCCCTTCTCCAGGGGATCTTCCCAACCCAGGGATCGATCCCGAGTCTCCTGCATTGCAGGTGGCTTCTTTACTATCTGAGCCACCCAGGAAGCCCACTGTGTTTGTCTGCTGCTGCTGCTGCTAAGTCACTTCAGTCGTGTCCGACTCTGTGCGACCCCATAGACAGCAGCCCACCAGGCTGCCCCGTCCCTGGGATTCTCCAGGCAAGAACACTGGAGTGGGTTGCCATTTCCTTCTCCAGTGCATGAAAGTGAAAAGTGAAAGTGAAGTCGCTCAGTTGTGTCCGACTCCTAGAGACCCCATGGACTGCAGCCCACCAGGTTCCTCCATTCATGGGATTTTCCAGGCAAGAGTACTGGAGTGGGGTGCCATTGCATTCTGCCCTCTGTGGCTCCCTCTGGTTTTTTTTTGGGCTACACCAATTGTTATTGTGTACAATTATATTGACCAAATAGTTACCCAACTTGATCTTTATAAAGAAAACAAAATTAATTCGACTTGCCATGGTGTAGTCTCAACATTGAGATTATGTAACTAATAATGTATAAATCAGAAACTCCTTTTGGTCCCATTGTGGGGTTTGGTAGATCTAGGAAGCTGCTGCTTACTTAGATAATGCGGGAGGGATATTTACAAATCAATGGGGTCCCAGTTCCAGTCGTGACTCCGCATTTCTTTCGGGGTGACCCTGCTCCCCACCTACCAGCAACCATTTCCACCTTTTACCGTAGAAGGTGATAGTTGCTGTCTCTGCCACGCCAAAGAGCAAGACATAAATGAGAAAGGTCGGTTGAAAATGATGTAGAAACCATAGCGGGCTTTGCAGGGATCGCTGTCGACTTGTAGAACAGGTTTCGTTTACACAGCATTATAAAGTAGAAGGTACCCACAGGTCAGGCATCAGTCAACCTGGCACCTCTATCTCCATCACGATGCCCGCCCTTCGGCATGCCTGGCAGCCAGCTTGTAATACACACGTGTCCCCAGAGGGGAGGGAAGGGAAGGGGAGGGGAGGTTCCATGTCTGCCATTTTCAGCATGCAACAAGTTTTGAGAAAAGACAAACCCCCTACCCACTGTGTGTAACAATAGACCCGTGTCTTCACGGGAGGGATTGGAGGGAGGGATACACTTCTTCCGCTGGCCCCAAAGTTCAGTCCCTTTGTACAAAAGAGGAAAATTAATTTGGGCAAACAATGAAAGGAAACAAGTATAACCCTGATTACCGTGAGAGGAGGGGGTGAGGCTAGGAAAGGATCCAACAGTCTGATATAAAGAAATAAAGCTATCCTTTCTGTTAAAGGGATTGGTGCAACGGGGTTTATTGCCTTTAGAAATCTATTTAACATTTAAATACAATTGTGAACTGCTCAACTAAAGATTGGACCGATATTGTGCAAACCTGCTGATAACCTAGGCACGTGTGGGTGGGAGCCACTCAGCCTTTATGTCTGCATCAGTGAGGATTGCTTTACCTGGTACAGCAGATCCATGGTGGGCAGGAAAAGTGAGAACGGTAGCCAGGCAGTCATGTCCGACTCTGCAACCCCGAGGACCGTAGCCCACCAGGCTCCTCTGTCCATGGGATTCTCCAGGCAGGAATACTGGAGTGGGTTGCCATTTACTCCTCCAGGGGATCTTCCCAACCCAGGTCTCCCGCATTGCAGGCAGATTCGTTACCATCTGAGCATTCAGATTCCAGCTCCACCTGCAGTGTGACCACGGGCTGTTTAACTCTGAGCCTGTTTCCTCCTCATGAGGGCGGGTATCGAGATCTCTCTATGGTGTGGATTAAGCAAGTTGATCCATGTCACTCTCAGAACTGTGACCGGCCCAAGCTTTATGTTGTTGTTGTTCGTTGTTCAGTCACTCAGTCATGCCGAACTCTTTGCAACCCATGAACTGCAGCACACCAGGCTTCCCTGTCCTCCACCATCTCCCGGAGTTTGCTCAAACTCGTGTCCATCGAGTCAGTGATGCCGTTCAACCAGCTTGTCCTCTGCCACCCTCTTCTCCTCCCGCCTTCAATCTTTCCCAGCATCAGAGTGTTTTCCAGTGAGTCAGCTTTTCACATCAGGTGTCCAAAGTATTGGAGCTTCAGCTTCAGCATCAGTCCTTCCAATGAATATTCAGGGTTGATCCCTGGTTGATTTAGGAATCTCCTTGCAGTCCAAGGGACTCTCAAGAGTCTTCTCCAACACCACAGTTTGAAAGCATCAATTCTTCAGTGCCCATCGTTCTTCATGGTCCAACTCTCCATACATGACTACTGGAAACTCCATAGCTTTGACTGTATGGACCTTTGTCAGCAAAGTGATGTCTCTGCTTTTTAATACACTGTCTAGATTTGTCGTAGCTTTCCTTCCAAGGAGCAAGTGTCTTTCATATTTGTAGCTGCAGTCACCATCCTCATTGATTTTGGAGCCCAAGAAAATGAAATCTGCCACAATTTCCACTTTTCTCCATCTATTTGCCATGTAGTGATAGGACCGGATGCCATGATCTTCGTTTTCTGCATGTTGAGCTTTAAGCCAACTTTTTCACTCTCCTTTTTCACTTTCATCAAGAGGCTTTTTAGTTCCTCTTCACTTTCTGCCATAAGGGTGGTGTCATCTGCATATATGAGGTTGTTGATATTTCTCCCGGCAATCTTGATTCCAGTTTGTGAGTCATCTGGCCCGGCATTTCACATGATGTTCTCTGCATAGATGCTAAACAAGCAGGGTGACAGTACACACCTTTAGGTACTCCCTTTCCAATTTGGAACCAGTCTGTTGTTCCATGTCCAGTTCTAGCTGTTGCTTCTTGTCCTGCATACAGGTTTCTCAGGAGCCAGGTAAGGTGGTCTGGTATTCCCATCTGTATGTCTATTTTGGTTGAAGATTCCCAGTGATGTTTATAAAAATCACTGACTGAATTCACTTCTCTACTTACTATAGTTCTGACTTAATCAAAAAGAAAAGATTCTGTAGCACCACCCTTATACAAATAAAGAGCTGAAATCAGAACATCCCTAAAGTAATGACCTGAAAGCAATAATAGCCATCCCAGGTGCTTATAGAAAATCACTTCTTAAATTTTTATTAGGTCAGCCAGAATCAGCCCGTCAGTTTCCTAAGCCTTTCAGGCAGAGACTAGAAATTTGAGTTTAGAACTGACTTCCTTTCTTGATTACAATCTTGAGACTGTTTTCTGGTGACAGAACATGGTGTTTTCTAGAAAGATGCCCACCCCTTCCTTCTCAGCACTGAGTAAGCTATTTCATCTGTTATCTTTGCCCTGCATTTTCTTGCAAACAGAAAAGGCAGGTGTTGGGTTTCACCTGCACTGGGCCCAGCACCTGTGTGACATCCGCCTATGGCTGGATGGCAGTATGTAGCCCTGATGGTTTGCAAGCCTTACCTTTATGCAGGTGTTCATAGCACGTGGCCAAAATACTGAGTGCTGTGCAGTAGGGCTCTTATTACTCCTAGCACTTTCTTCATTTAATGAGAAAACAGTGTAAGGAAGGCAGTGTAGGGAGCTGGGGGGCAGGCTGAGGGGTGGGAGGCATGGGACATAATGCAGGGGCAGAGGCCCCCAGCGGTGGAAGCAAGACACTGGCCTGCGATGGACGCTCACCGGCGGAAGTGCACAGGCTTGCAGCACCTGCCCTGGTTATGGGTGCTGCACCCGAGGTACAGGTGCTGCATTTCACCCCAAGACCCTTCAAAAAGTACACCCGATGAAACACTCTTAGTTTTTAAGGTCAGGTGCACCAGGATTCCTGTGTTAGGATATCTTTGCACCACTGACATGGCTCAGAACAGGCCGGGGTCCTCGGGAGTCAGGGTGGGGAAATGCCTGCCCCGGTAGGGTCCTGGGAGGGGGTGTCTGCAGTCTGGGTGGGGATGGGGGAGGGAGTCTGGGTGGGGAGGGAAGGCGGGGGGGCTGCTCCCACTCTCGCCTCCCTTCCTCCCAGCCTCCCTTCCTCTGCCCCTGCCCCCAGCACTGCACCTCATTAGCACCTCATTATCAGCCAGCACACAAAGCTGTCAGAGTCAAGTTCTCCGGGCAAATACACCAGGCGTGATTCAAGTTTACTACAGGCTGCTTGCTTACTCAAGGTTTTTCACACATAGATGGCCACTTTTCCCAGGAAAGAGAGTTCCCCATTCTTTTATATTGAAGTATATTGAAGTATGTCATGTTAGATTCAGGTGTACGCAGTGACTCAGTCTACATCTCATATATATATGTAAATTATAAATATATATTCTTTTTCAGATTCTTCCCCTTATAGGTTATTACAAAATACTGAGTGCTATCCAGTAGGCTCTTGTCAGTTATCTGTTTTATATACAGTTGTGTGCATCTGTGAGTCCCATCCTCCTAATTTATCCCTACCCTGCCTTCCCCTTTGGTAAACATAGACTGGTTTTTCTTGACATTTTTAGTGTAGTGTCGGTGATTCGTGATGTTGTGTTAGTTTCAGGCGTACAGCAAAGTGAATTGGTTGTACGTATTCCTGTATCCACTCGTTTTTAGATTCTTTTCCCATTTAGGTCATTACGTAGAATTGAGTAGAGTCCCTGCGCTTTACAGCAGGTCTTTATCAGCGATACATTTAGGTCATTACATGGAATTGAGTGGAGTCCCCGCTTTACAGCAGGTCCTTATCAGCGATACATTTGTGTGTAGTAGTGTGTCTATGTCAGCCCCGATTTCCCAGTTTATCCCTCCCTCCTGCCCCCCAGTAACCATAAATTTATTTTCTACATCTGTAACTGTATTTTGTAGTTAAGTCCATTCGTAATTGTATCTATTTTGTAGATAAGTCCATTTCTGAGGGAGGTAAGTCAGAAAAAGACAGATACCAAGTGATATTGCTTATATGTGGAATCTGAACTATGGCTACATAAGTTTGTTTTCTGTCTGTGGGTCTGTTTTCAAAACACCCCATTTTAAGGCCATGGAGGTGGGACAGGGCTGTTTGGCCAGGGCCCCCATGTTGACTCATTGTGGGATGGAATGGAAACTTGGGACCCCCAAAAAAGACACAGGTGCATCCTGAAAGCGTGCAAAACCCACCCCAGACCTCGGCCAGTGTGTGCGGACGTGCCTGGAAGCAAAGGGGCCCCGCGCGTGCCGCGTTCCTGGTGACACTTGCCGGGCTCTTTCCGCTACCTGGAGCAGTGTTTCAAGGCTCATCCTGTTAGTGATGCCCACCCGCCCACGAGTCTCCTTATTTTCCATTTTTACAGCCAAAGCTCCATTGTCTTCACTGGACTTGGGTGTCTCCGGGATGGTTCCTAGGGCAGGAGCACCCCACCCGCCTTGGCATAGGGAGAGGTGAGGGGTCAGAAATCGCTCCATGCCCATCCTCAGGGGTGGCCTTACCTGTGAGCCTGGGGACCACCGGCTCACATCAGTGCTAGAGCTCTGTGGTCGCGTGAGGGGGCAGAGCCAGCAGGACAGACCTTCCCACATGGCCCCCGACCCAGATCAGCCCCCACAGCCTTCTGCCTCAGATTGAGTCTCTTTCTGCCACCCCCTGGACTTCCCCTCCACCACCCCACCTCTGAGCACCCTCCAGGAGAGTGCAGCCTCACAAACAGCCCGGCTCAGGCCATGACCTGCACCCCAAGCCAAAGCGATGTCGCGGGAGCCAGCATCTCAGGCCAGGTTCAGGGGCTCCTGGTTTCAGCCCCATTAGGAATTCTTGGTCACTGCCATGGCTCCTAGCCCTCACCAGGCTTTCCTGGTGGCTCAGACGGTAAAACATCTGCCTGCAATGCAGGAAACCCACCCGGTTCCATTCTTGGGTCAGGAACATCCCCTGGAGAAGGAAATGTCAGCCCACTCCAGTATTCGTACCTAGAAAATCCCATGGACAGAGGAGCCTGGTGGGATACAGTCCATGGGGTCGCAGAGATGGACAGGACTGAGCGACTCCGCTTTCACTTTCTCCCAGCCCTCACTCGGGGTGACCTGCAGGTGCGCTGGGCTGGGGGGTGGGCAGAGCTTGCAAGGAGTCCCTCACTTTCTGCCCCTAGGACAGGAGGGCCCCAGCCCCCACTCGCCTCCCCCCACCACCTTCAAAACCAGAAGGGCTGGCCCAGCAGGCCTCCTTGGCTGAGCGAGGGACTCTTGGGGGATGTTCCAGACTTTGAGAAACAGCTGCCTAGAAAGTTGATAGTTTAGTCCCTCAGTCGTGTCCAACACTCGTAACCCCGTAGACCGTAGCCCTGCAGGTTCCTCTGTCCATGGTATTTCCCAGGCAAGAACACTGGAGTGGGTTGTCATTCCCTTCCCCAGGGATCAAATTCAGGCCCTCTCACTGATGGCAGATTCTTTGCTGACTGAGCCACCAGAGAAGCACCAGAAAGTTGGTGGGGTTTGTGCAACATAGGAGGGGGGGAGGTACACACTATTGGGTGTAAGATAAGCTCAGGAACGTATTGTGCAAGGAATGCAGCCAATGTTTCATAATAACTATCAGTGGAAAAAAACCTTTAAAATGGTATGAACAATAAAAAATTCTTTTAAACTTACATAGAAATACAAAGTCACTCTAGTACTCTTACCTGGAAAATCCCATGGACAGAGGAGCCTGGTAGGCTGCAGTCCATGGGGTCGCTAAGAGTCGGGCACGACTGAGTGACTTCATTTTCACTTTTCACTTTCATGCATTGGAGAAGGAAATGGCAACCCACTCCAGTGTTCTTGCCTGGAGAATCCCAGGGACGGGGGAGCCTGGTGGGCTGCCGTCTATGGGGTCGCTAAGAGTCGGGCACGACTGAGTGACTTCACTTTCACTTTTCACTTTCATGCATTGGAGAAGGAAATGGCAACCCACTCCAGTGTTCTTGCCTGGAGAATCCCAGGGACCGGGGAGCCTGGTGGGCTGCCGTCTATGGGGTCACACAGAGTTGGACACGACCGATGCAACTTAGCAGCAGCAGCAGCAGAAATACAAAGTAAAGAGAAAATGGGGAAGTTAGAGAAAAACTGATTGGAAGGTTGATAAGCTGGATGGCCGAGATGTCCACGCAGAGGCTGCAGTGGTCGCCCTGGTGACCGTGTCCAGCAGTAAGTGACCGGCACCTGGGAGGCAGGGGGAGGCTGAGCTGTGGACTCCAGGGTTCCTGCTCAGGGCATGATGTGTGAACCAGGACGTGTGCACGGAGACCCAGTCTGCGTGGCTCTTCAGAGACAAACCGTGTTCTGAGCTGCTGTCTGAGGCTTCATCATGTCCCCATCTCAATGGCTTCCATCCTCACCCAGCACTTTGAGAAACAGAACCTAGCTGACCGCAGACCCTGCCTTCTCAGACCCATCCCACTGGAAGCAGGTGGAAGGCAGGCGTGGGGTCTCTCCAGTGGGCAGAATTGAAATTTCACGTCATTAGGAACACCACCGCTTTCCTGAAATTCAGTGAAGTAGTAAAGAACAGGGCTTCTTGAGTAGCTCAGGTGGTAGAGAATCTGCCTGCCATGCAGGAGACCCCAGTTCAATTCCTAGGTCGGGAAGATCCCCGGGAGAAGGGATAGGCCACCCACTGCAGTATTCTTGGGCTTCCATGGTGGCTCAGATGGTAAAGAATCCACCTGCCTGCCATGCGGGAGCCTGGGTTTGATCCCTGGGTGGGGAAGATCCCCTGAAGGAGGAAATAGCAACCCATTCCGGTATTCTTGCCTGGAGAATCCCATGAACAGAGGAGCCTGACGGGCTGGAGTCCCTGGGGTAGCAAAGAGTCAGACACGACTAAGTGACCAAGCGTGCACACACACACACAGAGTAAAGAATAAAGTAATCCACAGTCTTCATCTTGCGATGTCATGTGTCGAGGGTGGGGGCAGAGGGTTGGCCCGATCCTGACCCGAGAGGTCCGGTGGGTAGGAAAACACCCCCGAGCCCTACTCACTCACCAGGATGTGGAGCTGCCCCTGTGAGAAGGCTGATGATTGTGATGGAGCCAGGTCAAGGGGAGCGTGACCGAGCTGATAAAGATCCCCCACAGGGATCTCCTGGCAGGGCAGAGGGTCTGCTCTCCGGCTTCTCCAGGCGCCAAGATCCGCTAAGAAGCAGCAGACCCAGAAGCGGCAGCTGTGCTGTGTTAAACGGGCCCTCCAGCTTGCAGACGGGAACATGCCCTCCTTGACTGGCCCGTGGCCAGCAGCTCTGCCCATGCCCTGTGTGTAGCAGATGGAGACCATGGATGCCGGCGTCCCAGGGAACAAGGCCCCTGGGGGGGTGAAGGCGCCCGACTGACCAAGGTCCCCAGAGTCGGGCAGGAGCAGAGGTCCCCACGATGGTGGCCGTAGGGCCAGACGCTTGGTGCCGAAGGCAGATTGGGTGCCCTGATCAGCTCAGAGCGTGCACATGGGGTGAGCTCCAGGTGGGAAGAAGGGTGCAGAGGGGAGGGGACGGAGGAGCTCAGGGACCCTGGCGCCCCGAATCCAGCGAGAGCAGCCAGGCTGCAGCGTCCTGCGCAGCGAAGGGTTGGTACCTGTTTCCCTCGCTGACTCCCAGGAGCTGCTCCGTGATGTGAGAGCCGGCCTGGCCTGGGATTCGGCTGGGGGATCCGGTGTGACTTTGAGCATGTGGTTGGCTTCTCTGTGTCTGTTTCCTCACCTGTGAATCAGGGTTGATGGACTGAAGATAGCAGAGCCCACCTGGTGGGGGTCCGGGGACCACCCCCCAACCCACTTAAGGAGTCTATGCAACCCGGGTCCTGAGGACAGTGCCCAGCACAGCAGGGACGAGCCACCGCCACCACCACGACTGCCTTTAAAGAGTGAAGTCCAGCTGCCACTGCCTGTGTCCCACACAGCTGGTGAAACCCACTGGGACCCAGTTGCTTAAGCAGAACTATTGGCAGAGCCTCCAGAAAAAAATAATTCTGAAGCAATCATCTTACATAATTTAAAGTCTGATCATCACGTTCCTTTTTCCCTGTTTGCTTCTCCTAAGAAAGTGCAATCTGTCTTAAAACAGATCCCATAATTGCTAGAACTTTATTTAAAATGTAGAAGAAAGAGATGCTTATGTTTTGCAAGAATCAAAAATATCCATGAACTGCGCCTTTGGTGCTGCCAGTGGCTTGAGGATGGTTTAACGGTTATCAAGTTGTCCCTTCTTATCTGCGGGGACACACTTGGCCCCCCAGCAGACTCGGGAAACCATGGATAGTACTGAACACTACACTGTGTCTTCTTCTCTGTGTGGAAGTGCTGGGCAGAGAGGGTTCGAGTCCCAGGTGCCTGGGTGGGACTGCGGGTGACGGTCAGGCACAACTCGTTTCACTGTACTTCGCAGATAATGTGGGTTGTTTGTTGTTGTTTTTTAAGCAAATTCAAGGTTGTGGCAACCCTTCATCAAGTAAGTCTATCAGTGCCGATTTTTCAACAGCATTATTTTGTACTTGGGCTTCCCTGGTGGCTCAGACAGTAAAGAATCCACCTGCAGTGCAGAAGACCTGGGTTCGAGCCCTGGGTTGGGAAGATCCCCTGGAGAAGGAAATAGGGACCCACTCCAGGGTTCTTGCCTGGAGAATCCCATGGACAGAGGAGCCTGGAGGGCTACAGTCCATGGGGTCACAAAAAGTCAGACACGACTGAGTGACTAACATTTTGCACTTAATGCTGATTTTTAAATGTTTCCATTGTTTCTTTACACACAATGCAATTGTGCACTTAATTTACTAGAGTGGTGTGTAAACATAGCCTTTATATGCGCTGGGAAAGCAGAATATTCATGTGACTCTCTTTAAGATACTCGCTTTATTTCAATGGCCTAGAACCAAACCTGCAGTGTATCCAAGATCTGCCTGGGCATGAGATTTCATCTCGCTGTTCAGAACAGTCTGTGATTTAAAACTTGTGAATTTTTATTTCTGGAATTTTCCATTTAGTATTTTTGGACTGTAGTTGATAAGGGTAACTGAAATCACAGAAAGAGGAATAGTAGCTAAGGGGCACCACTGGGTTAAATAATATGGCTTCACTTTAATTTCTATTAAATATTATCCAGGTTTACATAAAAGTGATGCTGACTTTGTCATCCTGAGAGGTTCACAAAAATCAAGAGAGACTATCTGAAGACATTGATCATTTAATAATTGGGAAACCACTTTAGAGACTGTAGTGGAGAGTCTTCCCGCCCAGAAGACCTTCCTTCCTGACGGCAGTGGCCACGCGTCCTTGGCCCCGATGAGGGTCAGTGCTGTGGAAAGCTGGCCTGTGGTCCTGCCAGGGAGGGCACGCGAGTCTGGTCAATTGCATTCATGCATCCACTCCTTCAGGGCTTCCCTGGTGGCTCAGATAGTAAAGAATCCGCCTGCAGTGTGGGAGACCTGGGTTCGATCCCTGGGTGGAGAAGATCCCCTGGAGGAGGGCATGGCAACCCACTCCAGTACTGTTGCCTGGAGAATCCCATGGACAGAGGAGCCTGGTGGGCTGGACACGACTGGGCGAGTAAGCACAGCATAGAGCATTCTCTCATCCAGACATCCCCAATGTGCCACCCGCCAGGCCCGTGCCGAGCCCTGGCCATCTCCCTTCCCTGGTGTCTCCAGCAACCCGCACAACGTCTGCTCTGTTTATCTATGGGAAATACAGTTTATCTATGGGAAATACACTCCTTTGCACGTCAGCAACTTTGATAGACCAGGCCTGTCTTTAAGCAGGGATTCTCAATGTCCGGCATCTAATGCCTGATGATCTGAGGTGGCACTGATGTCCTAATAACAGAAAGAAAGGGCATAATAAATGGAATGCACTTGAAGCATCCCAAAACCGTACCCCACCCCAGTCCGTGGAAAAATCGTGTTCCCCGAAATTGGTGCCTGGTGCCAAACAGGTGGGGGACTGCTGTCTTTCAGGGTGGGTCGACCGCAAGAGCAATGCTCCTGGGGTGTGTGCAGCGAAAGGCTGTGTGCTGATGGGGAGAGAGCCCCGGCCTCCTCCCAGGTGTCCCCCGGTTCACCCAGTTATCTTCCCTAGACACGGCATCACCTGCTGGCGATCTGCCCGCCTCAGGTGGATGCGTGCAGCCCCGCGATGCTCTGTGAGGACGTCTCCGGTAGAGGGACCACAGTGCCTTTCTGCAGAGGACGGTGTAGCCACGAGTGCACCCATGCAAAGCTTCATGCCACTCCCTGAGCGGAGGAGTCTGGGCTTTCCACCTACAGCCACCGAGGGCGGGTCCATTCCGTCCAGCACCACGAGCACACTGCCCCCAGCGTCCTCTGTTCCAGTGGGATGGTCTAGCGGCCTGCTGTGAAACGCGCTTTTCTAATAGGCTTTGTGTGTCTTAACTATGAGTTAGTACCCAGTGTCAGAGTTAGAGGACAGACCTTGTATCCTCAAGGTATAACTTCCAGACAGACAGACAGCTTTTTTGTTTCTGAGATGAAAGTTTTGAGTTGATCATTTCTAGAGTCTGCCTCACAGTCTTTTTTTTTTTTTTTTTTTGGTGGTTTATATTATAAAAATAAGACCTTTAATATATCGTAGAATCTTTATGGGCTTCCCAGGTGGCGCTAGTGGTAAAGAACCTGCCTGCTAATGCAAGAGACATAAGAGATGCAGGTTTGATCCCTGGGTCGGGAAGATCCCCTGGAAGAGGGCATGGCAACCCACTCCAGTATGCTTGCCTGGAGAATCCCATGGGCAGAGGAGCCTGGCGGGCTACAGTCCATGGGTTGCAAAGAGTCAGACACGACCGAAGTAACTTAGCAGCAGCAGAATCTTTATAGTATTTTGCAATGAGGATATAGAGGCTTGATTTTTTAATTGAAGTATACTTGATATAAAATATTATTTAAGTTATAGGCATACAATATAGTGATTTGCAAATTTTAGAAGGTGTAGTTTGTTTATAGTTATCATAAAGTATTGGCTGTATTCCCTTATTTTATACCTAGGAGTTTGTCTTATACCTTCACCCTTATACTGCCCCCGCTCCCCTCTTCCCACTGGTAATCACTGGTTTGTTCTCTTATATCTATGAGTCTGTTTTTTTCTTTTTAATATACCAATTTGTTTTGCTTTTTAGATTCCACACATAAGTGATGCCATACGGTATTTGTCTTTCTCTGTCTGACTTACTTCACTTAGCACAGTGTTTTCCAAGTCCGTCCATGTTATTGCAAATGGCAAAATTTCGTTCCTTTTTGTGGCTGAAGACCCTGACCCTGGGAAAGATCGAAGGCAGGAGGAGAAGGGGATGACAGAGGACGAGATGGTTGGATGGCATCACAGACTCAACGGACGTGAGTTTGAGTGAACTCTGGGAGTTGGTGATGGACAGGGAGGCCTGACGTGCTGCAGTCCCTGGTCGCAAAGAGTGGGACACGACTCAGCGACTGAAGTGACTGACTGAATATTCCATTGTTTATGTATACCACATCTTTATCCATTCAACTGTTGATGGAAACTTAGATTGTTTCCACGTCTTGGCAATTGTGAGTAATGCTGCTATGGACTTTGGGGTGCATGTATCTTTTTGAATTAGTGGTTTGTGGTTTTTTTTTTCTTTTTTTGATAAATACCCAGGAGTGTATTTGTACAGTGTTCTATTTTTAGTTTTTTGTGTCTCACCAAAGATGTTCCCAATAAGATCTGAGACTAAATTACAAATAGCTGGGGCGGGGTGTGAGGATGATGTGACAGGAGCCATGCTGGGCATGAATTCTGGTTAAAACCCAAAAGGAGGGCACAGGGACCTGAATGCCCAGCACAGGGACAGGACGCGGGGTGGTGGGGAGCTGAGCCTCTGTGTCCTCGGACATGCTGGCTGCCGGGAGGGAGCCCCCCAGGTCCGGCAAAGCCCTTTCCCGGCGGGCTCTTCGTGTCCCACGGGCCCAGCCACGGGGCCATCTCCCTTGGTCCCATGCCCTCCCAGGCCCACTGGTCCTCACCTGGTGGTCTGCGGGAAGCAGCTGTGCCTGGTGGAGGTTCAGCCGGTCAGTGGAAGCCCATTGACCAGCCCTGACCACCACGCTGAAGTGGAGCGTTGTCTGGAGGTGTAATGAGATGCAGTGTGTGAAAGCGGCCCCAGCACTGCAGCACAGGAGCTGACATGAGCCGGACACGGAGCGGATGCCTTTGCACTTGTGGACAGGGGCCACACGGGCAATCAGGGGCTTTCATGCTGTCAAAACCCAATACCTGGCAGTCCAGTGGTTAGGACTCTGTGCTTTCTTTGCCAAGGGCTCAGGTTCAATTCCTGCTCTGGGAGCTAAGATCCTGCAAGCCATGCGGTCCAGCCAAAGGGAAATTTTTTCCAGCCAAAGGAACCATTTCCAGCACCAGCTCGTTACCTGCTCAGGTGGCCACACGGCACGTGCCCACAGCATCATTCTGCCCCCTCACTGCCTGCCCTTCTGACCCCCTCTGCTCCCCCTCCCCTGCCTTGGCTGGTGCTGGGTGGGGTCCCTGACGAGCGGTGGGCTCCCCCTGTAAACTGACCATCCTCCAAGTCCAGGTATGAGGCCTGAGGCTTCCCTCCAGGTGACTCCTGGGTTCCAGTCAGCTCAGGAACCCTCACATTTCTCTCCCTGCAGTTTAAACAACATCACTGTAGCCGCACACGTACACACTTGCACATACAAGCACACATGTGAGCGTTTGTGTACATACATGCATATGTATGCACATGTACACGTGCACACGCAGCGTACACACACACAGACATTCTCAGACCCATGGTCAAGGCTGCGGAACCAACTCGGCACGTTTCCAGCCACATCAGCCTCTCCCTGATGCCTCAGTGGACCACATCCAGCAGGAGTGCCTTCCTCGCTGGTCAGCGGTTTCAGAGTCGCCCTTTGATTTGGGAAAGCATTGCTCTGAAGTGGTCTCGTTCACTGCAGAGTCTTATCTGTCCTCTAGAACTTGTAAGCCGACCTGCTTTGAATGGCAGAGCTTCAAAGAGAGGTGAGATCACTGCCGTCTTTCCAAGCGGACCTCCTTCCAAATCCGCGTGTTCCTGGGTTTTCCTCAGGCCGAGCACAGGTCCGGTCTGAGCGCCTCCTCCACGTGCGGCGTCCTCGAGAGAGTCTACACTGAGCACTACACACACTTGAAACCCACATGGGGGGAGGGTGGGGCGTGCGAGTGCTTTTAGACTAACAGTCACACGTTCTAAGACTTTAAAAACAAATTACAGCCGCTCTGTAATTCAACACACGAAATGAGTGAAGGAGCCTCAAAACTTTGCATGAAGAGTCTGTAAGTTCCTACTAGTTTTAAAGGAGCAAAGCTTGTAATTCATGGGCAAGTGAACCATGAAAATGTCATGAAAGTATGTTTGCAAAGAAGAAAAATAGAAGAAAATCTAATCAAGTGAGAAATGTCAAATGAATATGTTTATGTCAACCAGTTAAAATGATGTTACTGAAAGGGCTAGGAAAGCAGCCCTACAAATACAAAATACTGGACTTGCCTGAAGATGTTTTTGTGACCGGATAAGCCATCATAATATCCACACATTTTTTTTCCAGGAGGGCAGAACGAAACTAACTTTGCCAAAGAATAGGGATAAGATCGTCTGTGATGATTTCAAAGATGAAAACCCACATTTATTGTGTTCATCCTGTGCCTGGCACTGAGCTGAGCATCCTACACCTGTTAATACATTGCTGCTGCTGCTGCTGCTGCTGCTAAGTTGCTTCAGTCACGTCTGACTCTGTGCGACCCCATAGATGGCAGCCCACCAGCAAGTCCCTATAAAACCTCAGTGGCATACAGTACTGTTATTATGCTTATTTTCCAGGTGAGGAAGTTGCAATTCAGAGAGGTTAATTAACACATCCAAGGTCACACAGCCAGGAGGTATCGGAGCAGGGCTTTGAGGCCAGGTGTATTGAATTCTTCACCCCCACCCACCAAGCACGCGCACACACACACACACACACACACACCCTAGCTTCACCAAGTGTCTTCCCATCCTTTTCTGAATCCAGCCATGTCTTTCAACCTCCACTTTGGGGTCCCTTATCCTCACCCACCTGGCAAACACTTTCCACCTGTATTTCAAGGCTCAGTTCAAGTGTCTTCAGACGTGGAAATCTTTCTGAACCCACAGACAACGAACCCTACCTCTTCTCCTTCCCTTTCCCCAAGGTAGGCCCCACCCTCCCTGCTGAGCTATAAGTTCCATGAGGATCAGAAGCAGTTTCCAATTTAGAAAACCCTGCAGTCCCAGTTGCAGGGGGAAATGGCAACCCACTCCCGTATTCTTGCCTGGAGAATCCCATGGACAGAGGAGCCTGGCAGGTTACATTCCACAGGGTCACAAAGAGTCAGACACGACTGAAGCGACTTGGCACGCACGCATGCAGTCCCAGTAACCAGCCCAGTTCGTAACTCCGGGAGGACCTGGGGCGACCATTTGCTGAATGAATGGAGATGGACCGTCTCCCCCTTGCTCGGGGCCATCTTTATTCCATACCCCAGTGGCTCTCGTTCGGGGGTGATTCTATCTCTCAGGAGACATCTGGCGACATCTGGAGACGCTTCGGATGTCATAGCTCATGTAGTACCGCTAGCATCTCCACAGACGCTGCTGAACATCCTCCTGTGCACGGGACACCCCCCAGCAAAGACTCACCCAGCCCGCGTTGTCAGTTAGTGCTGGGGCTGAGGAACCCTGACGTTCCCCCCCGTCTCAGCACCGACAACACACTTCAGTTCTCTCCCCTCGATGAATCTTAGGCCCTGCCGCAGGGGCCGCAGTCCCTGTCTTTCTACACCCAGGATTCAACATACTAAGTGAGCGAATGAATGAACGAGAGATGAGTAGGAGACAGAGACAGACTGAAGTCCAGCGTGCACACTGCGGGTAGCAGAAGCCGCAGCAGACCCGGTGGCTGGTGCCAGAACGTGAGGCTGGGGTCACTCGTTAGCTCTGTGGAAGTGTTCTCATGTGGTTCATTGTGATTGACACACACCCCCCCCAAAACAAAAAAATCCGTGAGCAAAATAGAAAGATCAAACCAAGCGCCCACGAATGGCTGTGTTTGGCAGATGCAGCCCCAGGGAACTGGGTGCGTATGAGCACTGCTTGGTGTCAATATTACAGCGAGATTTTGAGCTTTTTAAGGTGATTGGGGCAGAACCCTATGGTTATGTATAACTGTACATTTACAGTCTGGAGCAAGGCTAATGGTCATCAAGAGAGAGAGGGTACTTTTCTGAGCTCTTAATGAGAGCACAGAGCTATCATGTAGGCTGAGTAAACTCTCAGATCAGGTCCTTTAGCATTAAAGTGGAGGTGTTTTAGGGAAAAACAAGAGTTATTTGAAGGGAAATCTCCAGGAAAGACTGTCTGAGTATTAGTTACATGGAAACGGATAAGAGAAACCATCAGGTTAGGAAAATAAGAAAAACTGTTCTTAATTCGTTGTATGCACCTTAAAACTCTCAACACGTTTTGAAATTCAGTATCTTATCTGAAGTTTGTAGTGCTGCTGTAAAGTGGGTCTTGTCCCTGATTTATAGAGGGACGTACAGAGGGTCCAGAGAAGGCAATGGCACCCCACTCCAGTACGCTGGCCTGGAAAATCCCATGGGCGGAGGAGCCTGGTAGGCTGCAGTCCATGGGGTCGCTGAGGGTCGGACACGACTGAGCGACCTCACTTTCACTTTTCACTTTCCTGCATTGGAGAAGGAAGTGGCAACCCACTGCAGTGTTCTTGCCTGGAGAGTCCCAGGGACGGAGGAGCCTGGTGGGCTGCCATCTCTGGGGTCGCACAGAGTTGGACACGACTGAAGCGACTTAGCAGCAGCAGCAGTACAGAGGATCAGGGAGAAGGAAATGGCAACCCATTCCAGTCTTCTTGCATGGGAAGTCCCGTGGATGGGAGCCTGGTGGGCTACAGGCCATGGGGTCGCACAGAGTTGGACACGCCTGAAGCGACGAAGCACGCACACACAGAGGATCAGAGAAGTTAGGCTGCAGTTTTCCCCAGAGTCCAGACTCCAGGAGACTGCTCCCTGGAAGGAAGAATGGGAGACGCAGCATCACCAAGTGTTAAAGAAACACAAAGCAAAACCACAGTGAGGGGTCACCTCACACTGGTCACAGTGGCCACCATGAAAGCGTCTACAAACAAATGCTGGAGAGGGTGTGGGGAAAAGCGAGCCCTCAGACACTGCTGGTGGGAATGCAAACCGGCGCAGCCACGATGGAGCAGTGTGAGTGAGTGAGTGAAGGTCAGTCATATCCAGCTCTTTTTGACCCCGTGGGCTACATATGCAGTCCATGGGATTCTCCAGGCCAGAATACTGGAGTGGGTAGCCCCTTCTCCAGGGGATGTTCCCGAGCTAAGGATCAAACCCAGGTGTTCCACATTGCAGGTGGATTCTTTACTGTCTGAGCCACCAGGGAAGCCCATGGCGCAGTAAGGAGGTTCCTTAAAAAACTGAGCTACCATATGATCTAGCGATTTCATTCCTGGGCATATGTCTGGAGCAAACTCTAATTCAAAAACCCTTTAATCCATGCACCCCCATGTTCACAGCAGCACTGTTCACAATAGCCAAGACATGGAGACAACCTAAGTCTCCATGCACAGATGAGTGAATAAAGGAGGTTATATACATTAATATATGTGCATGCGTGCATGCTAAGGCACTTCACTCGTGTCCGACTCTTTGCAACCCCATGGACTGTAGCCCACCAGGCTCCTCCATCCATGGAATTTTCCAGGCAAGAACACTGGAGTGGGGTGCCATTCCTTCTTCCAGGGGTTCTTCCCAACCCAGGGACTGAACCCATGTCTCTTTCGTCTCCTGCTTTGGCAGGTGGGCTCTTTACCACTAGCGCCACCTGGGAAGCCCAGTGTATGCACATATATTACTATATACATAGAGTGTATATATATATATATATACAGTGGGATATTCCTCACCATAAAAATGAATGAAATATTGCCATTTGTAGCCACATAGACGGACCTAGAGATTACCATGCTAAATGGAGTCAGAAACAGAAAGACAAATACTAACACCATATAATATCATTCATATGTGGAATCTGAAAAAGGTGATACAAATGAGCTTATTTCCAAAACAGAAACTCACAGACACAGGAAACAAACTTGTGGTTACCAAAGCAGAGGAGGGATAAAATTAAGAATATGGGATTTACATAAACATGCTACTGTATATAAAATACATAATAAACACAAACCTACTGCATAGCACAGGGAACTGTACTCAATATCTTGTAATAATATAAAATGGAAAAAATATATGTCCATAACGCATGTACTCAGAGAACTAATATAAATGTGTGTGCACATGTATATGTGTGTGTGCATGTATAACTGAATCACTTTGCATACACCTGAAACTCGTACAGCGTTGTTAATCGGCTATACTTCAATTAAAAACTAAAGAAGTTCCCTGGCAGTCTAGTGGTTAGGATTCATTGCTATCACTGCCTTGGCCTGGGTTCAATCCCTCGTTGGAAAACTAAGATCCCACAAGCCACATGGCATTGTCAAAAAAATTAAAAAAAAAAAGAATAGGAGTTGGTTCAACGTCCGAGTGGCCTGGACCATCAAGAGGCCCGAGGTGGAGAGGGTGCCCCTGACCTTCCAGGCGCAGTGGGCTCCTCAAGGACATTTCAGCAAGCGTAGCTCAGCCACCCTGGTTTTCAAGCCCAGTGTGTTACTGGGCGATGCTTAGGTAGCCAATCAGAGGAGGACAGGCGGTCTATGCAGCAATATCTGTTAGCTGCAAACTCGGCCGTAAGACACAAGGCGAGAGGGGAGGTGCTGGAGGCCAGCTGAGCTCAGTGGAGATGCTGAGACCCCGGCTGCCACACACGCACTCTGTCTCCCACGGACCCTGTCTCCCAGCTGCTGAATTGACTGGGTGCTGGTGTTTTATGTTCATCATTCTTCTCGGGGAGAAGAGGCCACAAAAACTGGTCTGTTCGTTTGGGGTTTTGTCTGTTGTTTTCTGCAACAATTGGGACTTTCACAAAGAATGAGCCAAGTGTACGTTCATGCCAAGAGCACAGGAATACTCCAAGGTTATTGTGAGCTGGTGTTTGTCTGGCTGCCGTTAGTTCAGAATTCTCAAGTCATACCATAAATTTTCAGTATCATAGAAAAGAATGATAGATATGGTTAGAACTTGTGGTGTTTTATGCAAAAGAAATTAGCTCTTGATACCTGCTCCCACTTATGTAGAAATTGATACTGACATCCCTGCAAAGGTACATTTGCCTGTGTTTAATGAAATAATTCTGGACTTTGATCTTGGCTCACACAGTGATGATTATAAATGTCTTAGCTGCTCGTGGTCCCTTTGTGTCTAGTATAACTACATCCCATAAGCAAAGCAAGAGGACACGGGGAGTTTCTAGAAGTCAGTACATGGTGGTTTCCTGTCTTCTTTTCCCGTTTTCCTTCACCGTTTAGCAGCTTATTTGACATGGCTGTTGTTCTTCAGTCACCCAGTCGTGTCTGAGTCTTTTGACTCCATGGACAGCAGCACGCCAGGCTTCCCTGTCTTTCAGCATCTCCTGGAGTTTGCTCAGACTCATGTCTATTGAGTCGGTGATGCCATCCAACCATCTCATCCTCTTTTGCCCCTTTCTCCTCTTGCCTTCAGTCTTTCCCAGAATCAGGGTCTTTTCCATTGAGTCAGCATCAGGTGGGCAAGGTTGAGCTTCAGTATCAGCCCTTCCGATGAATAGTCAGGGTTGATTTCCTTTAGCAGGAGATCAACTGCTTTGATCTCCTATTTGATGTGGACCAAACAGCTAATCGGAGAAAGCAATGGCAACCCACTCCAGGACTCTCCATGGGTTCGCAAGGAGTTGGACACGACTGAATGGCTTCACTTCATTCGCTTCATACTTTATCACTGGAGAAGGAAACGGCAACCCACTGCAGTATTCTTGCCTGGAGAATCCCAGGGACAGAGGAGCCTGGCGGGCCATGGTCCATGGGGTCGCAGAGAGTCGGACACGACTGAAGTGACTGAGTATGGGCACAAAGTAGCTAATTAGAAGAGCTGGTCTTGCCCTTGACTGGCAGGGGGAAAAGTTCAGCCAGAGAGATGGCCAGAGGAGACAGAGCGAAACAGGGGCTCCAGTGGCCGACTCCTCGGCTAGGCGTGGCTCTGAGTCTCCCCTGTTGGAAAGACAGCACGTGTTGAAAAGGAACTAGAAGCCCTGAATTTAAATGTGCGACACAGCCTCCCATTCTCACTTCGTGGGGATCAGTGCCGTTTCCCCCGTGGATTCAGATGTCTACCCAGGGGACTTGTCAGTGGTTCATCAGAGCTCGGATGGGGGATCTCACGCACCCAGCCGCACAGACCTGGGGGCTGCCTCTTCGGGGGGCAGGTATGCGGTGAGGCCCTGGGGATGAGCCTGGTTCCCGTCCGGGTCCCTTTGCACGGGTGGTGCATGCCCGTGTTGTGCGTCACGTGTCAGGAATGCAGAGAGCCTTCCCAGGGCGCATCATTGGTGAGTGTTCACTAGTGGGTGCAACTGCGGGCGTTTGCGTCCCACCTACGAAACGTGTGTATGAGATGCTTGGGATGAGAAGCGGATCTGCCAGGACAGGCGAGCGAAGGGAGGTCGGGCGCAAGGACATGTGCCCGAGAGGCTCAGACAGCGTTTCTGCTGATGGGCTATCACGTGGGGACTGGCCCAGCCAGGGGCAGTAAGAACAGCAACAGCTCATCTGACGGGGAGTCCGGCCCCGCCCCGCTCCTGTGGTCCTTCGTCCGCCCATCCCCACCACCACCAAGTTAAACCTCCCTCCCCAGGGCTCCCCGAGGGGTGTGATGGCCTGAGTCACAGCCACTCAGTGGGGTCTCCTGGTTCCTTCTCATGGTCTAGAGTCTGTGGCCAGGCCGAGATGAGCCAGACCCTCTGTTCACTGCAGCCCCACGTGCTCCGTCCTTCAGACCACGGCCTGCCCGGGCACTGAGAGCTGGGCAAACCTCTCCCTTGCTCCCCACCCCCAGGGACTGTGTAGGGGAAGCGCTGGCCTCACCTGAACCTCTCCCTGGGAACACTCAGGGCCAGGCTTCTGCCTTCCTGTCTATGGCCCCTCTGTCTTCTCAGGAGCTTGTTCCCTCGCAGCATGAAATACAAGAAAGTCGCTTATTGCTCCTGAGCTTGAATGTGAAAAGTCAGAGTGTTCAAGTGTGCGTGTGTGTGTGAATGTATAAATACACAGATTATACGTAAATGCGTTATCTCTAAGTTGTAATTAAAGGCACCCTGAGGTGGGAGGGAAGAGAAGTTAGAATAGCATTTTCGCCTCCAGGGCGACGCGCTGCGTTCTGCATGGATGCTCTTTTGATAAAGCTGGTCCTCCCAGAGACCGCCTGCCAGCATCCAAGGATGAGCGCCTTCCAAGGACGCCAGCAGCACGTGTGTCTCTCCCTCCCCCAAAAGCTTGCCTGCCGCTGGATTACTGCATCCGTTTGATACCAAATCCATGATGTTCCCTATCTCTCCTTTCACCGCGGACTTCAGAAATCCCCGCCTCTGTGAGTGTTCTTTACAAAGAGGGCGGTAATCGGGATCACTGCTGGGCTCTAACCTGCTTTTCATCTTTTCCCTCTCACCCAGGGGCGGATCTGTAGGAAAGCTGGCAAGTCGAAAAAGTCCTTCAGTCGCAAGGAAGCCGAGGCCACCTTTAAGAGTTTGGTGAAGACTCATGAAAAGTACGGCTGGGTCACCCCGCCCGTGTCTGACGGCTGATGTTCGCGCCGTGCACTAGACGCTTAAGCTGCCTCTCCACACACACACACACCTGACATCTCCTCTCCACGCTGAGCACCCTTCATCCTTTTTATAACTCCAGCCTTCGGAACGGAATCCTGAATGCCAAGGAGACGCCTAAGTTATTTATGATCAGATGTGTTTACAGAGAGAAGGACGGGGAGCCAACGCTGTTCGGGATTAGGTTTCGATGATAAATGAATGATCATCTCTAGGTCACTTTAGATCACACGTCGAGATGGTGACGTTCCCCTGCCCGCCTGCCCTCCCCGCCCCCACCCCATCATTGGGCCTCTAGCTTCTCCTCCTGACAGCAGCTCCACAGAGCAGCCAGGAAGCTCAGCTCCCCTCGCTGGACCCGTTGACACGCCCCTAGGAACGCCGTGCCCCGTCCAGTCCCCGTACGCTGTGCCCCTGTCTCCTTCTCTCCCCAGCAGGTCAACATCGTAACTTGAAGACACATCTTTCTGTGGCCCCGTGTCATGACATGTAGACCTCGTTTGTGCTCTATGACCGCTGGTTCATGAGAACAAAAAAAATTTAATATGGCCAAGTTCTCGGGATGGAAAACAGCAACCGCCCTCTTGGCTAGACCGTGCTCCCAAGGCCGATGCCGACGCATGTGCGGTCCGCAGCTCAGCCCACGCCCGTGGGTGAAGGCGGGGTGCTGTGGCCACAACCGGGCAGCTGGGTGCAGACGCCGGGGTGGGGGGCGCTCAGGTCGGGTTGCGGACGGGGTCTCTTCCGACATCCTCAGACGCTCCTACGACGTTCGTGTTCCTGTCTCCTCTCTGCTGGTCGACCCACCGCCGAAAGCAAAAGACAGTGTGCCATCCGCTGAAGCCACCTGACCCGTGTCCTGTGTGCGCGTGGCGGGGAATGCCAGAACTGCCTTCGGAGGCCTGGTGACGGTAGGACAATTTGCATGGCCCAGTAGTCACTCGTGTGTCCCCGAGGCCGCGATGCGTGAGCACCCTCGCTCGGATATAAACTCCTGTTACTTAATCTCCCCACAATTTCAGTTTTCTCTTCTGTTAAGTTACTTAGACCTTTCCAAGAAGTTCCATGAAATGAGGAAACCACTGTTTCTTATAATATGCGGAAAAGAGGTAAAATGTTCATTCCAAGTGGAAAAATCTTATTGGACACATTTTAAATAAAATCACGCATACCTGAATCTGGTCGTTGTGGGCTCTTCTTCCACTGAAAGTATTTGTTTTCGGGCTTTCCAGGTGGCGCTAGTGGTAAGGAATCCACCTGCCAATGCAGGAGACGCCAGAGGCACAGGTTCGATTCCTGGGTTCATAGTTAAGATACTGCACGTGCCAGGAAGGCATTCCTGCCATAAGTTGCAGGAAAGGAGTCTCAGGAACCAATGGTCTTTTCAAAAATCCAGTGGATTGGAACGGTCCCCAGAAGCAGCCAGAAAGACAATAGGACACTGGCTGGAAGGACTGATGGGTTATTTGGCCGAACCCGGATGCTGCCAGTCCCAGTTTAGCATCGTGAAGGAAGAGGAAGCGTCTCTGCTCACTATATTAGATCCTTCAGGCAGTTTCGGGTACTTGGCGTCCCACACACCTGTCCCAGGAGGTCAGAGCTCTCAGACACCAAACCTTAACGCCGAGGGCCAGCTCCCCCAGTAGGGTTTGGCCTTACCCGAATCCACTCTTTATTGCTACTTTAATTATTTTAACCATGTTCTTATGGCCCCGGATACACATGCAGTTCTGTGCAGCTAAGATGCTTGACTTCTTGTTCAAGTTCCCTCTGAGTAAATGTAGTCATGAAATTCGATGACAATGAACTTAAGGTATCCGTTCACCTGATCCTCCACGGCAGAATTCTCCGTCCTGGAAACGTGACATCCAGCCTCCGGTCCCTGGGCCCCTGGGCTCCAGTCTATAATGGAATCACACGTGGGAGAGTGAGGGCCTAGGACAGAAGCACTGGTCAGGGAGAGCACCTCGGTTTCTTTCTTTCCAGAAGTCCTCTCTTCCAATTGTAAAATAAAAGTAACTTTCTACTAGGAACGTAGGTACATATTTGACCCAAACCTGGGTCACTTGAGTGCTGCTCATTAACTGATGGAACAGCTTGGCCACGGTTGGTTCAGGGGCGGCCAGGTGGTGGGCAAGGTGACTGCCAACGGCAAAGGGGAGGGAGACCATTGGCTTGGCTCCATTCCAACCTGTACCTCCTAAACTTCCTGTGCGTGGTGTTTCCATTAGGTTTGTTAGAAACCGGAAGTGATAGAAGAAATACCTCTTTGTTTAAAAAAAAATGCTAGTCTTCACTTAAATTGGGAAGACTTTTTTATTTTAAAAAGCAGCAGGGAATAATTTAAAACTCAACTATTGCTTTGACTCTTAGAAGCAAGAATTCCCCTTTCTGGGGGCTGGAGGGAAACATGACAGAGTTGGCCAAACAGCAGAGGCCGGAGGGGATGTTCCGTGATGACCCTGCGTGTGGGTCCTTCCTGCCCTCTCGGTCGGTCTGGCAGGGCTCATGTTCCCACGCAGGCCAAGAAGCCCATCGCTCTGCAGGTGGACAGCAGGGAGGAATCAGACGGGCCAGCACGTGTTCAAGGCCTGTCATCTCCACACCCCCGCTCACAGACAGGAACTTGAATCCAGCCGGTGCCCACAGAACCAAGGGAGGAAAAATGCAAACCACCATGCGCCTCCTTTCCAGCCAGCACTTTTCCTGGACTGACTGCCCGAGCCCCTGGGTGTCCCCTCCACAGCAGGCCAGGGGCTGTGCGTGGGACCTGCGTATAGCTTACGGTCTTTCCAAAGATCAAGAACGACTGCTGCTTAGGAAGTTCCTCGGCTTCTTTGGTGTCTCAGATGGTAAAGAATCTGTCTGCCATGCAGGAGACCCAGATTCAATTCCCGGGTCAGGAAGAACCCCCTGAAAAATGGAATGGCCACCCACTCCAGTATTCCTGCCTTGAGAATCCATCCCATGGACAGAGGAGCCTGCTGGGTTACAGTCCATGGGGTCACAAAGAGCCAGATGTGACTGAGTGACTAACACTTTTACTTTCAGTAAGTTCTCTGTGATCAGTAAAGTTCCACACACTCACACAGAGTCTCTGGAAGACTAACAATTTCTAAAATTCATTACTCAGAAAAAAAAACAACAGGGTTTAGACCTCAATTTTTCAGCCCCCAACTTCTTTCCATTTATCATAATTCAACCTTATTTCATGAGAAGAAACTTGGGCCTCATGAAAAAGGCCCGGTACAGAAAGACAAACGCCCGCAGTGTCTGTGTGACTGGCGAGGCACATCAGCTGTTTGAGCCTCAGTTCCCTGGGCTGCAGCTTCCCTCATAGCTCTGTCATAGGGTTGGGAAGATACCCTGGAGAAGGCGTAGGCTACCCACTCCAGTATTCTTGGGCTTCCCTGGTGGCTCAGCTGGTAAAGAACCCGCCTGCAGTGCGGGAGACCTGGGTTTGATCCCTGGGTTGGGAAGATCCCCTGGAGAAGGGAAAGGCTACCCACGCCAGTATTCTGGCCTGGAGAATTCCAGGGACAGAGGAGCCTGGTGGGCTACAGTCCATGGGGTCTCAAAGAGTCGGACAGAACTGAGTGATTTGACACAACCTTATTCCATGAGAGGGAACTTTGGCCTCATGAAAAAACCCGATACACAAACGCCCGCAGTGTCTGTGTGACTGGCAAGTCACACCACCTGTTTGAGCCTCAGTTTTCTGGGCTGTAACTTCCTACCAGGTTGGCATGAGAATGGACGTGAACAATGGAAAATGCTTGGGAAGCAAAAAACTGTCATGTGAACTTGAAGTGTCATTTTTAGAGTAAGAGGAAATGTATATTACAATGCACTTGGATGTGGGCTCAGATTGAGCCGTTACAGTGGCTCGAATGCAGTCAGCTTGAAATCCTGCGCTGGCTTTCTGTCCTCAGCCCCTTCCTTTAAGTCAGTAAAGCACATTCAGTGAGCATCTCTGCACCCACTCAGATACGGGGAAAGTAGAAGTTAAAGACGCGGCTCCTTCCTGGAGGACTTCAGCAGACAAGAATAGCACACAGACAGCTAAATTGCATTGCAGCAGTTGTGGCTCAGAGTGTTCCTGGCCGATCACCAGGGAAGATTTCGGAATGAGTCAGCTTTGAGCTATGGCTGGGAAGAGGGAAGGCCAGGATGGGGCAGGGTCTCCATCCACACTGGCCCAGGATGGGGCACTGGGCAGCCGCTTGTCCCTTCTCCCTGCAGGGACCCTGTCTGCGGATCTGATTTCTGGAGGCAGGACAGCATATTGGCCTCTGGGGCTGCCCCCTTCCCTAACAACTGGATTCCCATGTTTCATCTGAACCCTCCCAAAAGCATGCAGAATTTTCACAGAATGTGCTTGCTAGAGAAGCAGAGCTGATCCCAACTGCAGTGAGGGCGGATCCACTGAATCTAGGAGGAACTTAAGTCTAACTTGATACACCCTACTGTGGAGGCACCAAGCCCAGCGTGGCTTTTCAAAGTCAACTGCAGAGGTGACACCGAGGCCACTGTCTTGGTGGTGCTTTCTGATCATCCTTGGTGCTTCCCACAGACCATTCGGCAGTTCATGCGACCCGCATCCCAGTGCATGCCTTTTATTTCACTGTTGGGTCCAAAGAGCCACACACCTTCCAGAGCTGGGTGGAAATCACCCAAAGTCATCCACTCTGCGTTGAAAGCAAGTTGCTGAGAAAGACAGTTTGTACTCCCTCCTGTTTTGGGAAGCCATGGTGAGGGGCTTGGAGCTCAGTCCACGTGGCCACAGAACTTTTCTTCCCCTCCCAAGACGTTAAAATAATAGACAGCTTCACTCCTTAACTTTCAGCTGTGACACTATGGTCTGACTCATCTGATTTTTGCCACCTCCAGTTTACATAGTATTGAGTATCCCTGGATCCCAGGGCCCATCTGACCTGTAAGATATGACCAGCCAATGAACTGGGACAGCCAAACACACACTGTTGTCATCAGGGCCGGCAGTAAGCACTGTCAGCTCGGCTCCAGAAGAAACACAGGTGCCCAGTGTGCCGGCCAAAGACACATAATCAAGGCAGAATGTTTAAAGAGAACGCAGATTCGAAAGTACCAGTGTTTATCACCAGGTCGTAATAGGGCTAAGTAAATAGGAGAGCCGACGGGGGTGGGGGAGGCGGCTCCAAGGTCCTCCTCGCGGGTCAGGAAGGCAGTATGTGGTGAGGAGATAAACGCTGTAGCCCTTCTCACTGCAGACTCACCACTATTTCCTGCCGAGCTCCAACAAGGAGGCGCTTCCCTGTTTCTTCTGCTGGAGGTAAATTAAGACACACAATCACTTCGTACGTCTAGGTCTTGGGAATCACTGCTGGTGATACTCCTTGAGCTAAACTAGAGCTGCTGTGGCCCAAAGTGCTGGGTTTCATATCCTGCTCGTCCTTTTTACTGACGACATTTTATCTCTTGAACACTGTCGCTATGGTGACCACGGTAGAATGCCATCTACAGCTGTGGGCTCTTGGACGCTTTCAGACTATTACCACGATGCACGCTGAGGCTTCACTGCATACTTCTTCCAAGGTTGTCCTAGTCTGGGATCCGCAAATGCGAGAGGGGAAATTGCGTGTGCCATAAAATAAATAGGAAAGAAATGTTGACTGTTAGAAGAGGTCGAATGCCCGAGTCACATAGTCTAGAGGCAAGGTCCTAAGAGGGAACATCGTGATTCTGAAAAGACTCCAACATCAGTAAACGTCTCTCCGTGGAACGTCTGCTGCACCCTTACACGCTGTGTGTCCACGTTTGCCTGGACTCCTCTGAACCTCCACGGACCTTGTCCTCTGTGGGCCGCTGTGGGCAGCCCTGTCGTGTAGTGTCCGCTGGTTCTTTTTGTGCTTTATTTGTGGTTTGCCAAATGAAAATTCTGAAGCATGTCTCAGGTATTCTCCATAAAAATCGATGAAATGTGAACCAAACCTAAGCATTTGTGTGATTTACATTTCTCCTTCAGTTGCCATATGCATTATAAACAGGTTTGCCAAAGGTCCCCATTGAAGTTTCTCAACATAATTGACATTGTGTGCTTGGCACAATAGTGCGCCTAAACTAATACCAAAGCACAGAGACACTTCTCTAGAAAACTCTTATGGAGTGGTAATTCTGGAAAGTGACCGTTTTCATGTAACACGAGCTCACTTTTGGGGCTTCCCTGGTGGCTCAGTTTTGTGACGAATCTGCCTGTCACTGCAGGAGACACAGGAGATGATCCACGGATTGGGAAGACGCCCTGGAGGAGGAAATGGCAACCCACTCCAGTGTTCTTGCTTGGAAAACCCCAAGGACAGAAGAGTCTGGTGGGCTACAGGCCGCAGGGTCACAAAGAGTCGAACAACTGAGCCACTGAGCTCACGAGCTCACTTTATTTAAAAGATACTTCAGCCAACTTTTCACACCAATATATAAGTTGGCTTTTAGTTTTAAACTGTTTATCAGAGAAGCTTCTCAGCCCTGGTGTCAGTATTTGAGACTGTTTCCCAATCAAGAGCACATTTTTCTTTAAAAAAAAAATCTCTAAATGTGATTTGGTATTAACAGGCGAAGGCTTTGGAATTAAACAGCCTTGAATCTCCTCTACCTCCCATCACATGTGAATAAGGAATTTAGCCTCCCAGACGTGGTCTCCACTTTCTGAATGAAAGTTAGGAAGTGACCATTTTACAGTGGAGTTTGCTACGACAAGACCAGCACTAAGCAGGGAGCAGGGCGCCCCCTCCCTGGCACGCAACTGGCACTCAGAGCATTTGGGGGAAATAACAATGAGACTGACCTGCAATGGTCAAGCCAACAGCTTGACTTGGCTGTTAGAATCTACTTTAAGCTGTTCATTTCCTTCCAGGTGAACTCACACCCTTTCCCGTGAGCAAAGGCAGGGAAGGTCCTCCATCAGCCGGGCGTTGGCTCTGCCTTTCTCTCGGGCGATGGAGAGGGACGTGGGTCCACTCCTGCACTCTTCCCTGAGCGTATCCAAGTCCAGCTGGTGGGGAGTTGACGCGGTGGCCTGGGTAGCCTGTGTCCGGGGACATTTCTTCCTTAAGGCAAAAGTTAAGGCCCAGCGGGACTGCAGCTGACCCCTAACCTAAGACGCGCGATCCACGTCTGTGCCCGGACGGATCAAGACTACGTAAGATTCACGCCCTGGGCCTCTGCTGTGTCTGTCACTTAGGTGTTTATCTTGAGTTCTATTTCCATGCTAGAATAACTGCTTCCTGTTAATGAAAACAAGTTACTTTTACTTAAACACAAGGATAAAGTAGAGATATGGAAGTAGATGTGTACACCATCTGTTTGCAAAAATGAAGTTTAAATAAACTGTGTTTAGTCTGCTCAGCCTCCAAGTGTAGGGACTGTGTATAATCCGGCAGGGATTGGTCCTTATAGAAGCAACAGGGTCAGAACACGGTGAGTTTTGAAAGCAAAGCATATTTTGTTGTTTAAATTTATCCCAGAGAAGTTTGGTAAAGATTTTTCTTTCGAGTCATGAAAGGTTTTTTAATAAGTATTTTGAAGATTGTTGTTGTTCGGTCGCTAAGTCCTGTCGGACTCTTCACGACCCCGTGGACTGCAGCACACCAGGCTCCTCTGTCCTCCACTATCTCCCAGAGTTTGCTCAAATTCCTGCCCATTAAATTGGTGATGCCATCCAACCATCTCATCCTCTGTCAAATCCAATCACGTAACTGTAAGCAACATGAATGAACCTTCCCATAGGGAACTATTCCTTTTTTTTTGTTTTCTTCCTGTTCATCCACATTGGCAACATTTTTAATTTCTTGAAGACCTTTTAGAACTACTTTCTCACGTCATCTCCATGAGCAGCGTTTTGAGGTGGACTCGTGAGCAGTACCATGCTGAGGTTGAAGATAGAAAGCAGGGGTTGAAAGCTTCACTGATTTTTCTAATCTGATTTCACTTAAACGTGGTCAGTTATTGCCCTGTGTCACTTAAGCTTTACATTATGTAGATCCTAAAATGCCTTTTAAATCTCTAACTTCAAAGGATACTTCTAGCTACAACGGTCCAAAGTCTACCAATTTTAAATAATACAGATAATTTTGCAGATAATCTCTTACAAATAATCTCTTCTAGGACCTGGAGGCTCCCAGGGTCTCCCTTCTCACCTGCTGGGGGATTGTGTCCTCTGTCCATCATCCTCAGAGCCCTGGACTTCAACAGCATCCAGGGTCCACCTTTCCCACATTCAAATGGCAGGAATAGAAACCATTCTTAGCAAGTTGATCGTATGGAGCTTGCTCAAATTTACTCCAGAAAGTTAGTGTTGGAAATAAAAGCAAAGGCTCTGACTTCAAATCTTCATGCCAAGTGTTTATTTAATAAACGAACTGGAAAGGGCCTCAGCGGTCACTGGAAATGAATGACCCGGTCATTTAATTTGGTTCAGTCTGCCCCAAGGGAAGTCCTCAGCCTAGAGCCTGTTCCCATCACATGGGGGTTTTGAAACTAGTCTGTCCCAGTGACTTCTCATAATGAAAGGACTCTGCAACATAAGAAGTGTAACCTAAAGACCTCACTTTTCAGAAGGATGTTTCTTAGCCATAGAAAAAAAGTGAAGTCGCTCAGTCATATCCAACTTTCTGTGACCCCATGGACTGTAGCCTAACAGGCTCCTCCGTCCATGGGATTTTCCAAGTAAGAATACTGGAGTGGGTTGCCATTTCCTTCTCCAGGGGATCTTCCTGACCCAGGGTTCGAACCCGGGTCTCCTGCATTGCAGGCAGAGGCTTTACCATCTGAGCCACCAGTGAAGCTCATTTTAAATTAAATTCAGAGTCCACGGTTCTCATCCAATACATTAAGAAGCTGGGACCAGAGGTGGGAGCCTGGTTATTCTGGTCATGTTTTCCTAGATGTAAAGATATATCTGGTGCTTCCCTGGTGGCTCAGACGGTAAAAAGTATGCCTGCAATGTGGGAGACCCAGGTTCTATCCCTGGGTCAGGAAGATCCCCTGGAGAAGGAAATGACAACCCACTCTAGTATTCTTGTCTGGAGAATCCCATGGACTGAGGAGCCTGGCGGCTACAGTCCGTGGGGTCACAGAGTAGGACACGACTGAGCAGCTAACACTTCCATCTACACGAGCGCTTGTGTTTGATGCATCTGTTGTCTTGGAACATAAAGAATACGTAGATACACCAATAGGCACATAAAATGTAAATAATAGTTTCCCGGCTGCCATAACAGGTCATCACAAGCTGGGTGGATCCAAACAGCAGCAGAATGTATGCTCTAACAGCTCTAGAAGCCAGAAGCCCAAGATCACGGAGCTGGCAAGACCATACTTCCCATCACTGGTCTGGGAAGGTTCCCCTTGCCTCTTCCAGCCTCTGGTGGTTCCTGGGGTCCCCCGGCCGTGGCTACATCTTGCCAATCTCTGCCTCGATCTGTGCCAAAAAGCCCGCTCTGCCTCTTCTTTTCAGGGCACTTGTCATTTTGGGGGGACACACCTAAGTAATCCAGGATGATCTCATCTCAAGATCTTTAATCACACCTGCGAAGACTTTTTCCAATAAGGTTGGGACGTGGAAGTAGCTTGTGGTAAGCCGGCAGGTATCAACTCGCCCCAGGTGTCACTGCCAGTGATGCTGAAACTGGCACGCCCTCCATGTCCTGGCCTGGCCTGCCCTTGACTCTGGGGCCGAGCCCCCCACTGCTGAGTCTGCAGGTCACGCCATCCAGAGAGCAGCTCCCCCACCACCCACCTTCCACACCAGAAGCCTGAGCAGGGGTCCCTCTTCTCAGTATCCTGGCCCCGGCGTGGAGGGCGGTGGGAGGGATGGGGGGGCCTGAAGCTTCTCCAAGGAGAAGAGGAAGCAGGAGGAAGCCCACCATGGGTCCACTGGATCTGAGGATCTGCAGAAGGTACCTCGGGTCCGCACGTCTCATTAAGAAACCTACCCCCAATTGATTCCCTCGGACAAGTGAGTCACAGCTTCCTAAGGACACCTTTCCCCTTGAGCTGGATTCTCCCCTCTCAGACTCACTCTACGTACTGAACACCTGCGGGCAGCTGAGAGCTGAGTCACCAGCCCACAGCACCCGTTCTGCTGTGGGGTCCGCAGACGCCTCCCCGAAGCCCTGACTCCCCACCCTCCGCCCTCCTGGATGTGAACAGACACGTGTCTTCTGGGACCACAGCACACGCAGCAGAGAAACGGGAGGTATCTCTTCTCCAGGAAGAAGCGCCCCCAGCCCTGTAAATTCATTACCAACAGCTGTCAGGAAATACCGCCGCCCTCAGGGAAGCGACCCGGCCTAGAGCCACAGAGAAAAGCCCGTGCCCTCCTCTGAGCTTCTCTTGGCCACCTTGGGCATCCCTCCGCTCTCTCCACTGGCTGAAGGTTAAGACTGCTCCCAGACGAGTCATTGTGGGATTTGCCCCCAGCATGAAACTGGAAAAGTAAAAGTGTTAGTCATTCAGTCATGTCCAACACCTTTCGACCCCACGGACTATATGTAGCTCACCAGGCTCCTCTGTCCATGAAATTCTCCAGGCAAGAATACTGGAGTGGGTCGCCATTCATTTCTCCAAGGGATCTTCAAAACCCAGGGATTGAACCCGGAGACCAAGGAGACCCAGGTTCGATCCCTGGATTGGGAAGATCCCCTGGAGAAGGGAATGGCAACCCACTCCAGTATTCTTGCCTGGAGAATTCCATGGACGTAGGAGCCTGGGTGGCTACAGTCCATGGGGTCAGGAAGAGTCGGACAGGACTGAGCGACTTTCTTTCTCCTACATCGCAGGTGGATTCTTTACCCTCTGAGACACCAGGGGAGCCCTGCACAGAATTGCCCTGTGTTAGTTATCCACCCCCCACCCGCTGCCACAGTGCAGCCCCTGCTTGGCTCCGTCTGCCAGGCGCAAAGCGGATGCTCTAAGGTCTGCTGATGGGTTAACAGAAAGAGAGAGCCTTTTAACTGGAGGGAGGTGGGGGCCAGGGCCCGGACACAGAGAGGCTCAGTGTCGCCCCTTTCTCGGCCGCCGGCTTCGGAACGCCGTGTTCAACGTGCGGGTGGTTCCGGGCCTTGCTGATCACTTTTTTCTTTCCGAAGCTCATCCAGGCTGGAACTCAATGAGACACCGAGTGGTACACACGTAATAATCAATCTGCCCTCGGATCAGAGTCTCTGCAGGGGTAAGTTGGACCTGGTTCTGACCGTTTCCACCAGAACCGATGACCCTGGAGACCAGGCCTGCTCAGAGCCCTGGGGGAGGGTGTGTTGCTACAAAGGATTCGGCGGGTCGGCTAGTGAGATGAGACTGAAGGAGAAATTGGCCCTTCCAATTCCAAACCGAAAACAGAAGACTGCATTTCTCAACCACAAATAGCACATCAACCAGCCAAAGAGGCAGGACCTGTTCAGAAATATCCGTCTACAGTTGACCCTGTAATTTACTTTCTTTGTCGTAGGAAGAGATATATATTTTTTTTTTTTCTGAAGCTTCCTTCCCTTCCCCATAATTATGAATGTTGGATGGAACTAGGAGATGTACCAATAAAAGATTCCTGTCCTGCCCAGAGGCCTGGTCAGGGTCCCTGTTTCAGCAGGCCCAACGGGACCATCAGAACAAAGAGGCCTCGGCAGGGGGGCTTCGTGGGCCCAGAGGCGTAGAGTTCACACAGATGGGCCCAAACTGCCCACTTGAGCTTCCTAACATGCTATTGGTGTGGGTTCTTTTTCTTCTTCTTTTTTTTTTCCATTTTGGTGGAGAGGAAAAGCCATATATTCCCTACAGTTTTTTACTTAAAAAAAAAATATATGAGAAGGCAGGAATGAAAAGGGAAATTCGTGGTCAGAGTGAGTCCCTGTGAACAAGAAGGGTGGGGCAGAAATAAAAATATTTAAAGTGCTATGGCTAAGGCATAGCATTGGCCTTCCTTGGTGGCTCAGTGGTAAAGAATCCACCTGCAGTGCAGGAGATGCGAGTTCGATTGTTAGGTTGGGAAGATCCCCTGGAGAAGGAAATGGCAACCCACACCAGTGTTCTTGCCTAGAGAATCCCATGGACAGAGCAACCTGGCAGGCTACAGTCCATGGGGTCACAAAAGAGGCGGACATGACTTAGCGACTAAAGAACAACAGAGCAGCGGTGAAGCTGGGATTCTTCTTGCTCAGAAAGGACTTGATTTCCCCACAGCCCCAGGGCCCGGCCACCCACCCACCCCGGCCTGCAGACGCCCTGGGCCTCTCAGCAGGACCCTCACGTCACCGGACCACCCTGGGAGTGAGGGTCTCCAAAGAGCCTCCCTGCCTACTCAGGTAGCATCCCAGAATCAGGAGCAGTGGGAGAGGCCATCACAGGAAGGGAGCGGTGAGTGAACCCTGCCTCCAGGCTCCCCCGGAACTTTCCCCAATGTTACCCCAGACGCTCACCCCAGGCTGCTTTCCTTCTCACAGTGTCTGTGGGCAGGATTACAGAACCCGGAGTGGGCACCTGTCTCCCCCAGTAGATTTAAAGAGTTACTGAAAGCAGGGTCTGGCTGCTCACGGCTCAAAAGCCGATAAACAGGCCAGGTTGATGGAAGGGAAAACTTGTTTTATTTCAGATGCAGGCAACTGGCAGGTGGGGGGCGGTGGGGAGGGCAGACTTCTGTCCAAAGGCTGAGCCCCCACCCCAAACAATCAGAGGTGACAGACAGAAACAGCACAGTCTGCTCTGACGGTCACCTTAAAATTGGCCGTCAGTGGTCTGACCAGCGTCATCTTGATGGTTTTAGGTACAGTTAATCTTCAGTTTCAGGGTCAGTTTATTTCCATTTCTTCAAGGCCAGTTCTCAAAATTATGGCAGCTTATGTCGAGGCTAAGTCTGGGCTCATGTAGTTAACTCCTTCCACCTGGTGGAGTTTTCGGCATAAGACAGCTCACAGGATATGGCTCAGAATGTTATCTACAGCCCTTGAGAAAGAGCTAAGTGTCCTTGACTGTGCTTAACGACTACAGTATTATCATTTGGTCTCCTTTGACCGTTTTATTTTGTTTCTGCATGTTGTCAAGTCTCTGATTAAACTTACTCTTTGGCTGAAGTTTTTTCACAGATAAAAGTCAGGCTGAGGGCCTGGAGGGCAGGGGCAAGGACCCGCTCTGTTTCAAAACCACTGGACCCTGTCCCCCAAGAGTGTTTCTCGCCGGTGAGATGTCCACCTGATGGGAGATGCCCACCCGTGGCATGTCCACATTACTGAGTCTTTCTCCATCCCAATGCCAGAATGCGACTGGGACGCCTAGAAGCTTGGCAGAACCGTGCCCCGAGAATCACCTCTGCAAATATCTCCCCCAGCTGACAAGTTGGCCAGCGGCTGGGTGAGCTATGGCTGGAATGCTTATGAGGTTTGCAGACAGCTGGAGTCTGGAGGGAGCACTACTTCCACACGTCACAGGAAGAAGGCTCACAGGCAAAGCCAGGAAGCTGGAGTGCTGGCCCGAGCAAGCGAGGTGAAACTAACCCCACAGCACCGTAAAATCCTGGATCCGGGCTCAACGGGTGGAGGCTGAGAGGCCATCTCGGTAATCCACGGAAGAGGAGGACCTGGGGTGGAGCAGGGTGACGCGCTTGCCGCCAGCAGCGCTCATGCAGGCAGCCTCCTTTGGATCTGGTCCACGGCTGGGGACAGCCACTGTGTGGGCGATGCTGGGACCGCAAGAAGCAACATGATTCTAATTCCAGACTTGGCGTTTCTCTGCTTGACAAAGTCTGGGAGAAGTGAAAACTGGGAAAGTCCTCCCGTTCCAATGGACCTGTGAAGCCTGCGTTTCGTAAATGCTGCTTAAATTGGGTTCATGCTTAGACTTCCCAGGCGGCTCAGACGGTAAAAGCATCTGCCTGCAATGCAGGAGACCAGGGCTTGATCCCTGGGCTGGGAAGATCCCCTGGAGAAGGAAATGGCAACTCACTCCAGTATTCTTTCCTGGAGAATCCCATGGACAGAGGACCCTGGCAAGCTACAGTTCATGGGGTCACAAAGAGTCGGACACAGCTGAGTGACTTCACTTTCTTTCACTTTGGTTAATGTTTAAGTGCATAGTGTGGGACTTCCTTGGTGCCCCAGTGGTTAAGAATCTGCCTTGCAATGCAAGGGACACAGGTTCAATCCCTGGTCTGGAAAGATCCCACATGCCACGTAGCAGGTAAGACCACGCACCACAACTACTGAGCCCAAGCTCTGGAGTCCATGCTCTGCAACAGGAGGAGCCACTGCAGTGAGAAGCCTGTGCACAGCCACTAAAGGCTAGCCTCCGCTGTCGGCACCTACAGAGAGTCCCCATGCAGCAGTCAAGACCCAGTATCGCCACAAGTAAATAGATAAATGCACAGTGAACATACAAGAAAGTAAGGACGGTTCTCAGAAGAAACAAATAAGGCGGAACCCCAAGTCCAGCCAGAGACGTGAACAGAGTGAGCCTTGAGGCCAGAGGCTGAGCCTGGACCCTCAGTGGTTCCTGTCCCCAGGGGTGTCCATTTGTCTGGATATGTGGGGACAGGACAGGAGCTCTTAGTGAGATGCCCCCATACTTCGAAGACACTCAAGGACTCAGCTCCAGTTACAGGTGAAGGAGGAAAGCTTGTTTAATTTTGTAAACATTACCATTGCTGGGTATGGATGTGAGAGTTGGACTATAAAGAAAGCTGAGCACTGAAGAATTGATGCTATTGAACTGTGGTGTTGGAGAAGACTCCTCAGAGTCCCTTGGACTGCAAAGAGATCCAACCAGTCCATCCTAAAGGAGATCAGTCCTGGGTGTTCACTGGAAGGACTCATGTTGAAGCTGAAACCCCAATACTTTGGCCGCCTGATGTGAAGAGCTGACTCATTTGAAAAGACCCTGATGCTGGGAAAGATTGAAGGCAAGAGGGGAAGGGGACGACAGAGGATGAGATGGTTGGATGGCATCACCGACTCACTGGACATGAGTTTGAGTCAAGTCCAGGAGTTGGTGATGGACAGGGAGGTCTGGCGTGCTATGGTCCATGGGGTCGCAGAGTCAGACACAACTGAGCAACTGAACTGAACCGAACTGAACTGTTACTGGTTTAGTGACATATAGTAACAGCCTACAACAGAAAGCAAATAAAAGATGATTTTACTAAAAACAAAAAACATATCTTGAGCCTTAGGGAGATTCCATTCCCTTAGGCCCCTTCTGCAGCCGTCATCCATTCCTGGGATTTTGAAAGGCCTCAAGTCCTGGCCATGTTAGGACCAGAAAGTACAAAGATCAGGAAATGCCTGTTTTTGAACCCTTTGCTCCTAGGGCTTGCATTCTACACCCTTCTCTTAAATTTGGTGAGAAAGTCAGTATAGACGGGATTGAGGAAGAGAGAGTCTGCATAGGATGGTGGCAAACAGGCCGGTGTGGGTTCTAGGAGACACGGTGGAAGGCAGGTTGTTTGTTACGGGACCTGCGGGATTCTCCAGTCAAGCGAACGTTTAGGATCTCCCAGCAAGGCAGGAATTATGGAGTCAATATTGGGGCAGCATTTGCCAAACTGCACGACAACTGGGAGCAACAGGCCAGGCGGCAGGGACTCGCCCTGGACACAAGAGATGAGCTTGGCTCCTGCAGTGGGGAGATGGAAGAGTCCATAGGTCCTGGACACGCAGCATCCTGGTACCTCCGTCACAAACGAACCAGTGTTTTAACTAAGAACCACACCTGCCCTTTTCTTGAAATGTAAATTGGACCAGACCATCCAAGCAGGTTTGCAATTAGGTCAGCCCCTCTTCTGGGGGTCCCAAGGTCACTAGGACCTCCTTGGGCCTTAGGTGAGTCCAAGTTGGAAGGAAGGGAACCTCCACCAAGCAAAGAGCAGGAATTAGGGCAAAAGCACAAAGTCTGAAACAGAAAGAGAGAGATGAGTGCCCGCCAGGTGGGTGCACGATGGTGGGGCTGGCTTGGGCACCAGGGGCAGAGGTCAAGAGGGAGCTCTCCCAGAGAGGGTCTCCTCAGGGCTGAGGACCCAGGACCCAGGACCCAGGACCCTTTCCTGGGTCTCTGGGTCCTGGCTCAGCCCATTAAGCGCTGAACAACTGGACGAAGCCTGGTATAGGTTGCACCATCCAACATGGCAGCCGCTTTGGCCAATCCAAACAGATGCTGCAGACTTCAGAGCCTGAGTGCGCCAAGAGGAATGGGAAATGTCCTAACCACAATCTTGATCCCGATTACGTGCTGAAATCGTGTTTTAAAATTTTTACTTGTTTATTTATTTGCCTGCACTGGGTCTTGGCTGCAGCACCCCGGATCTCTGCTGCATCAGGCAGGACCTTCTGTCTCGGTGCACAGGTTCTCTAGCTGTGGCTCAAGGGCTTAGTTCCTCCGAAGTATGTAGGATCTTAGTTCCCCAACGAGGGATTGAACCCATGTTCCTTGCCTTGCAAGGCAGATTCTTCATCACTGGGCCACTGGGGAAGTCCCTGAAATCATATTTTTAGATACATCTGATTAAATAAATAGTTCAAATTAACTTTACCAGTTTATTCTCACTACTTTAGCTATTTCCGACGGACAGCACTGCTCTAAGGCTTGTGGCAGCATCCTGGAGGATGGCCCAAGAATGCCCACCCCCTGGTACCCACGGTCTTGTGTAACCAACCCCCGCTCCCCACCCCACTCATGTGACCGCTTCAAGCCTGAGAACATGGCAACATTGAGGGAAAGTCACTTCCATGACTGGGTTACAAAACCTGGTGATTCCATTTTGCTGGCCACCTCTCCCTCAGGTTCTGCAGGGGCTCATGTGGCAAGGACTTGAAGGCAGTCCCACCATAGAACTAACCCTGCCCACCACCAGTGAGGTCCTTCTCCATTGCAAGTTAGAGGCGGCTAAGGCCTCACGAACATCTTCATGGCATAAAAGGACCCAGCATAGCCAGGCCTGATTCCCAGCCCCAAGAGATTGTCATGAAACGAGTGCATGTCACTTTAAGCCACTAAGAGTGTGCTGAGGCACTCAGTCATGTCCAGCTTATTGTGAGCCCGCGGACGGCAGCCCTCTCCAGGCAAGAACACTGGAGTGGGTTGCCATTTCCTTCCCCAGGGGTTCTTCTCGACCCAGGGATCAAACCCAGGCCTCCTGCATTGCAGGCAGACTCTTTACCATCTGAGCCACCATGGAAGCCCTAAGCCACTAAATTCAAAGCTCACTTGTTACACAGCAACAGCTGACTAATAACAGTCCCCCACCCAACTTCACACGAGAACGCAGGTTCCTCTTGTCTCAGGCCTTTGGACTTGCCTGTTCAGGGTTAAATACTCCAGACAAACAGTGCAGATGCAGCTCTGAGCAGGGATAAGTTGGTTCTCCGAGTAGGAGCCAGGCCCAGATGGCACCTTCCTTAGGTGGAGTGTGATCCTCGGCCGCAGCTTTGCGGCTGCCCCTCAGCCTCAGGAAAGCTGCCTCTCTGTGAGCCATGGCCCCCTGAGCATCTCTGAGGCCTCAGGCATCACAGTTATAACAAGATGATTAAAGTAAATGAGATGCTCCACCCTGTTTCTAGTTCTCAAGGTCTCAATTACGACTCCCACCTGATTGGCTTGTCTCGAGTCCAGGGGACGTCAGTCCCCACTCTGGTTTCCTCTGCATGCTTGTGGTGCCCTGGAGCAGTGAGGTATTGGGCAGGGGGGAGATCCCGCACCAGTCCAGGGGGGCTGCAGGCTGGCTCTTGCCTGGGGCCCCCAAGGAGCTCCACACAGGCCCAGCGCACCACCCCGGCCAGCAGGCCCTCCAGATGCCCGGCTCGAGTCAGTGGGCCACCATGCTCGAGGGCCTGATCCGGTACACCTGCGAGGTCCCCAGAAAGGACCGTGGGCACACACATCCCTGACATATACTTACACCCCCAACATGCACACACACACACACATACATATACATACACTCCCAACATACGCACACACACACACACACACCCCTGACATACACACACATTCTGACATACACCCTCAACACACACACACACACCCCTGACACACACACACACACACCCTTAACATCCATACCCGACATCCACACACACATGGTTCAGATTGTCCGCACCCCAGGCCATCGTGGACATCCCAGGAGTCATTCAATGACACTCAAACCCAAAGGCATCTCCAGGCCTCCCCTGGCACCAGGAGTCTGGCTGCACGCACTGCTGGGGGAAGGTGAAAGGGTGCAGCCTCCTGGGAAAACAGTCCGGCAGCTCCTCAGAGAGTGACACACGGAGCCACCTTGAGACACAGCCAGTGCACACTTGGGTGTACACACGATGGATATGCAACCATAGGCTCACACAAGAAGTTTAACACCACCACCCCATCAGCCACAAGTGAGAACAACCCCGATGTCCACCCAGTGATGAATGAATTTAAAAAGCAGTGGGTCCATACGACGCAATATTAGCCAGCAAAAAGCGGCAGTGAAGTATTGACGATGCCATAACACGGGTGAACTGTGAAGACGTTATGGAAACAAACGAGTCTCTGTTTCCTCCAGTCCTGTGGGGAAGTTCTGGGATCAAATCTCGCTGCCCTTCGAAATCAGATTCCCCGGGGATTCCCAGTCCCTTTGTCCGACCCCCAGGCTGGGAAGCCTCTCATGGGGCTCAGAACCTTCCCAGCAGTGCGAGAACTTCTCTGGTATCATTGTTCTCCAGTATGTGGGTCGCCTACCTGGAGGGTATGGGATTTGATTTTAACACGATTGCGCACCTCCGACCGTCTTGTTGCGGCTTCTCCTTTGTCCTTGGACGTGGGGTATCTTTTTTGGTGTGTTCCAGTGTCCTCCTGTTGATGGTATTGTACAAGCCTGCTTGAGCTCCCCCTGCGGCTGAGGTTCAAGAAGACATTACACCAGCCACGAAAGACCACGTGTAGTATGACTGCATTTGTAGGAAATGTCCAGAATAAGCAAATCTGTAGGGACTGAAAATAGGAGGAGAAGTTGTCAAGGGCTGGGGGAGGATTAGGGAGCTTGAAGGGGTGATGTTTAAAGCTGCAGGATCTCTTTGGAGTGATGAAATATCTAAATTCAATTGCAGTGGTGATGACCACACAGATCTGTGAATGTGCCAAAAATTGCTCGCCTTCGTCAAGGTCTTCAGAGAACAGAGCCAAGAGGGTGTGACTGTAGAGAGGGTTATTTTAAGGAATCTGCTTCACTCCACTGATATAAACATTAATATCAGCCAAGCAGCAACCTCACAGACACAACCACGATAATCTTTGACCACTCACCTAGACACCGTGGTCCAGCTGAGTCAACAGAGAAAACTGTCCAACACACCATCAGATCGTCGTGCACTTTAAATGACAGTCTGGTATGGTAAGTGGTTGGAACTCAATGAAGATACTGCTTAAAAAAGACTCTGGCTGCATCTCCCACTGACGTCAGCCCCGGAGTGCTGAGCACACTGTGAGCCAGCCCTCCAGACAGCACCCCACACCCCCGAAACCCTGCTGGCGGTCAAGGGACCGGATGCCAGCCCTCCCACCCAGGGCTCGCAGCATCAGTGCCCTGCTGTGGCGTGGGCTGGCTCTGCTGTGGAGCCTATAGAGACCAAAGGGTGGCATATCCGGCTGTGAAAACCCACTGGACATCAGGGCTGGCCGAGGAGGGCCGCTCAGTGGTCAGAGGAGTGTGTGAGAGCCTCTCACGTTGCTCAGGATGATGGTGGGATTCAATGAGGGTGGGAGAGGGGCAGGAAGGCTCTAAGCTCGACCACGTTTTAACCAGAGCCGCACTTCTCCTCTCTTTGATGATGTAAGGATGTTTCTGTAAAATAAGGTTGGAAAATGGTTTTTAGTTGAATAAAGCGCTGCTACCAATATGTGGGGCCGGTGGACAGGAGACGTAGGAGCCCCCCGCTTCACCACTGCAGCTGGGAGCACCAAGGAGGAGCACCAAGGAGGAGCACGTTGTGGTTGCTGTTGTCTATTCACCAAGTCCTGACGCCGTGGCCCATGGACCGCAGCCCGCCGGGGTCCTCTGTCCATAGCATTTCCCAGGCGAGAGTTCTGGTGGTGGTGGCTGTTCAGTCACTCGGTCGTGGACAATTCTTTGCGACCCCATGGACTGCAGCCTGCCAGGCTTCCCTGTTCTTCACTGTCTCCTGGCGTTTGCTCAAACTTGTGTCCGCTGAGTCGGTGATGCCATCCAACCATCTCATCCTCTGTCACCTCCTTCTCCTCTGCCTTCAATCTTTCCCAGCATCAGGGTCTTTTCCAGTGAGTCGGCTCTTCCCATTTCCTTCTCCAGGGGATATTCCCAACCCAGGGATCAAACCTGAGTCTCCCGCATTGGCAGGCAGATTCTCTACCTCCGAGCCACCAAGGAAGTTCGTTGATCGTGGTTCCACCTATGATCTCAGGGTAGTCTCTACCCCAGGGCGATCTCTTAATATCTAACCCCCCATCTCCAATACCCTGGGCATCCTTTGCCCAAAATCAAATCCACAATCTTTCCTAATGTGCTCTTCCCATTGTTTACCCAGCTCTCAAGCATAAAACCCATGTCATCTAAGCCTCCGTCTCTGTTCCTTACACCTCGCACACCAGTTACTCATCAAGAACTGTGTCATGTGTTACCAGGATGTATCACTGTTAGTCTTAATCTTCCTTCTCCCAGTGTGTTTGCTTTTGGTTCAGCTACATATAACAAAAAACCTCCAAACAACAGAAATTAATTAAGCTTTCATTCTCTTGTACAAAATTAATTCAGAAGTATAGTCTCTGGCAGAAATCCAGACTTAGTTTCTAGCAGTAAAAGTCTGGAGCCTTCACAGTTCAGTTCGGTCGCTCAGTCGTGACCCCATGGACTGCAGCACGCCAGGCCTCCCTGTCCATCACCAACTCCCAGAGCTTGCTCAAACTCATGTCCATTGAGTCGGTGATGCCATCCAGCCATCTTATCCTCTATCATCCCCCTCTCCTCCCACCTTCAATCTTTCCCAGCATTGGGGTCTTTTCAAATAAGTCAGTTCTTCACATCAGGTGGCCAAAGTATTGGAGTTTCAGCTTTAGCATCAGTCCTGCCAATGAATATTCATGACTGATCTCCTTTAGGATGGACTGGTTGGATCTCCTTCCAGTCCAAGGGACTCTCAAGAGTTTTCTCCAGCACCACAGTTAGAAAGCATCAGTTCTCTCCTCCCACCTCCCCAAATTGCCTAAGCTCCCACTGGGTCCAGCCCACCTCTGCTTGTGGTGACCTGGGACATGTGGTCCTTCTGGGATGCTGTCCATGGGTCTCTGCCTGGTGGAAGGGTCAAGCAGGAGGCTGTGATGGATGGATGGGCCAAGAAGGGGCAGGGCTGTCCCTGCTGACCTTCTCCTGGGGTCCCAAGCCAGAAAAGCCGATGGCCCGGCTCCCTCCGGGACTGCTTTTGGCTCTGATGGTCAAGAGGAACCAGTTCCTTCCCGAGACTCCTGAGCGGACAGCCTGGCTCTGGGCAAGTGCGTGCACGTCCACCCACTGGGGGCTGGAAGCTGGAGCACGTGGTCTCACTGCCCCCCACGGGTCTCCCTACCTGGGGCTGCGGCAGGCATCACAGC